>NC_047084.1:84953456-86318456 GCF_902459505.1 Geotrypetes seraphini
GATATGGGAGGGGAGGGGGGAACCCACAATTTTGTGGGCTTTTGTCATATTGGGCAAAAAGGTAGCTTAAAATAATACAGGAAGTGTTTTATTTATTTATAAAACTTATGGTCCTCTTAAACTGAAGCAGGTTCCAAAAATGGGTAAGTCAAAACCATGACAATACATGTTTAAAACAAGCTAAAGGCACATAATAAAAAGGAATCACATTAATCCCTATAATGCTGCCTACCCATAACCCATATATACTACAGTACTACTATTAATTAGTTCTATTGTGCTATCAGACGTACGCAGCACTGTACAGAGTCTCAAAGAGGACAGTCCCTGCTCGAAAGAGCTTACAATCAAGACAGACAAACAGGATGACATGGATACAGTTAATGGGAACGGTTAATCTGCTGGCTGGGTTGGTGGGCAATGGGGAGTGGGGTTATAGATTGAAGGCTATATCCAAAAGGTGGGTTTTCAGTCTGCTTTTAAACAAGGGAAGGGGCTTGGCAGACAAACTTGGGCAATTTATTCCAGGCTTAGGGGGCAGCTGGAAGAAAGGAGCGAAGTCTGGAATTGGCAGTGGAGGAAAAAGGTACAGCTAAGATCAGTTTATCTGAGGAACGGAGTTCTCTGGGAGGCGTATAAAGGAGAGAGAAGAGATATTGAGGGGCAGCAGAATGAACACACTTGTAGGTCAGCAATAGGAGCTTGAACTGTATGGAAAGGCGGATAGGGGGGCTAGTGAAATGATTTAAGGAGAGGGGTGACATGAGTGTAGCGAGGTTGGTAGAAGATGAGTCATGCAATTGCTATCTCACCCTCCCCTCCCCCCCCCCAAAAAAAAGTGCAATATAAACATATTATCAGTCAGCTGCTGATTACTGGAGAGGTCATTCCAGTTTCACACCCACCACTGAAATGGCTACAGCCCTAGTTACAACATGTTTTACACACTGCATTCCCACCTGTAGACAGACACATTGCCGATCCAGGGCTCAAAGGCCAAGGAGGGCAGTACACAGTCAAAACCTCTGACAAATTCTAAGGTATGTCCTGACTGATTGCCTGAAAAGTCAGCACCAACATTTTTCATGACATTTCAAAAGAATGCACGTCCCTAATAAGTAATGGGATCAATTTTTAGCTGCCGCAGTGAGCCAATTACTATTAAATGCCAACCTATTACGAAGGTAATCGATTGGTATTTCTGGTCAGGTTTTGAGTTTGTTTATATTGGTTTTAACTGAAAGAAAATTGTGTAAAACATCGGTCAGGACGGGTCAACTGATTTTGTATGATCCATGGGAGTACCACCGAGTTTTGAACTTTCAGCAGTACTGTTTAATGTGGTTTTGCTTCGGCTATCAAAATGTTTAAGAAGTCTAGATGGCCCTTTTTATATTTATACTGACTGCATTCAGTATTTACTGAGAATAGAGACCTTTGTTAATATAAATGTCACTTGTCAAATGTTGTATCTGAGAATCAGTAGTTAAAGAGTAACTATCTGAAACTCAGTGTATCAAAAATTCAGGTTTTGATACCTGATCATGGTTTTTTTTTTTTTCCTATATCCCTCCATCTTTTACTATGGATGAGATGAAAATTGAGATCATTCACAAGATGCATAACTTAGGGGCTGCTCTTGACACTGGCTTAACTATGAAAAATCAAGTAATCAAAATAATTGGTTTTATTTTCTCTAGGTTAAGGCTTGTAAGTCAATTAAGAGATTTCTTGAATCCTTTTAACAGTTTGCTGTTAGGTCTGTCTAAGAATTGCCTTAGGGAATTGCAATCGGCCCAAAATGTGACAGCCAGTTTTGGTTGGAGTACCCAAGTATACTCATAAATGCACCTACCGTATTTTCACTCATATACCGCGCACCCGTGTAAAATAATAATAATAATAATAATAATATTTTATTTTGTATACCGCCATACCCAGGGAGTTCAAGGCGCACACGCGTCTGCGCTGCTTCCTCTTCCGGCGGTCCCGCCCTTTCTCTGACGTCAGGGCTCACAGAAGGGCTGGGACCGCCAAGAGGAAGCAGCAGGACAACGGTAGGAGCTTCTACATGATGGGGGGGGGGTCGGGAGGCTGTGGGGGTGCGAGCGGTCCTTCGGGGTGGGGGTGCGGGTGGGAGTGCTTGCGAGTGGTCCTTCAGGGTGGGGGTGCGGGTGCGGGTGCGACTGCGTGCGAGCTGTCCTTCGGGGTGGGGGTGCGAGTGGTCCTGCGGGGGGGTGAATCGGACGTCGGGGGGGAACTATGTAAAAAAAAAGTTGTAAAATGCGCTCACGCGTGTAACGCGCATGGTTATGCACGGTTTGTAAAATCGTGTATAATGCACGCGTTATATGCGTGAAAATACGGTAATCTAAAAAGTCTTCATTAGTTACCGATTGAACGAGATTATTTGTTTACGCTGGCTTTACTAAACTGCGGCACAGCTTCTTACCATGGGCCAGCGAGGTAAATACTCCGTTACTCATAGGAATTGAATGAGCGTCGGAACATTTACCTCACTGGTACATGGTAAAAAGCTCTACCGTGGTTTATTAAAAGGAGCCCTCAGTCTTTAAAGCATTTCATAGATTGATTTCATCTATCCTTGCCTCAAGCTTTCAACTTTATCAGCCGACAAGAGCACTTTGTTGTTGCAGTCAAGACTTCCTTGAGGTTCTGTCCTTTCATTTGATTAGATTGGAAGTACGAGGGGAAGCTGAAAAGTTCAGAGCCCAACCAACCAACTTCCTAAATCTTGAGCGTTATTGTGCTTCTTTAGCTGAAAAGAGTGCCATCTTATTTTGTTAAGTGCCAATTTGCAGAAACAAAATTCTATGTTTTCACATTGTTTCCGATCATTGATTGAACCCTATCCACGTCGTTCTCTTCTTGGTTGGGCTGAGAACTTTTCAGCACCCCTTGGTACATAAGAGATCTGTGTTTAGAGTAATGGGTTCCAAGCTCTGGAACAAGTTACTTACATTTTGTCATAAGATTACATCTTTCTATCAGTTTAAGAAACAGCTTAATACAATGCCGTTTGACGAATTTTTATGGTAATGGAGGTTAATGTCCAGTTTGTGCACGAGTTCAGTATGGGCACATGATTTGGTGGTTAGCTTATGAATGAATCTGAAATAGCTCTGACAGACTGAAAAAGCTGGGGCTTTTCTCGCTGGAAAAGCGACGACTCAGAGGAGACATGATAGAAACCTTCAAGATCATGAAGGGCATAGAAAAAGTGGATAGGGACAGATTTTTCAAATTATGGGGAACCACAAGTACAAGGGGTCACTCAGATAAATTGAGAGGGGAAAGGTTTAGAACAAATGCCAGGAAGTTCTTTTTCACCCAGAGGGTGATGGATACATGGAACACGCTACCGGAGGATGTGATAGGCAGAAGCACGCTACAGGGCTTCAAGGAGGGTCTGGACAGGTACCTGGAGGACAAAGGGATTGAGGGGTACAGATAAGAGTAGAGGTAAGGTTAGAGGGATAGGATTAGAGGCAATTTGTAAAATTAGTCAGAGACCACTGTTCAGGCAGTGGGCCTGATGGGCCGCCGCGAGAGCGGACCGCTGGGCGAGATGGACCTCTGGTCTGCCTCAGCGGAGGCAACTTCTTATGTTCTTATTTGTGTATGGGTATTAGAAAAAAGCTCCAACAGGAAGTGATGTAATTTTGGGAGCAGAGAAGTTTTACTCTTTGATCACAGCCAGCAAGTGGGAGTTCTCCGAGGAAGCCACTGGCGAAACGCTTCAGCCGCTGAAGTGAAACAATTTTAGGACCCGCTGGAGTGAAACAACCTCCTTACTCCTTTACTTAAGTTAAGATTTTGTCACAAGATAATTTATAAGTTTGAACTTTTGAAGGTTTTTTCACCACAATGAACACTTAAAAGTTTTTTTGAAGTTTAATTTATCACCTTTCTACCAAAAGAAGATGGTGCAATGATAGATGATCGAAAACACCTACAGGGGAGCATTCCCCGATTTGTGATTTTCTTACCGTTATACGGTTCTGAGCACCGTTTGGTTACAAAGGTTGAAAATAGGTATCACAGTTCCTATTTTTGTTTTGTTGAGTATTAGAAAAAAGTGACAGATTAGTGAGGTTGTTTTGTATTGTTTAATTATTGTCTATATTTTATTTAATCCACCCAGAACTTTGGATGGCGCAGGATATAAATCTGATAGATAAATAAATAAACAAATAAATAAAATGGATGCCTCCATTTAGTAACTTTGAGGTTATATGGTAGGAAACTATTCCATAACAGAACCTAGACACTTAAGGGCAAATTCTATAAACAGTATCCCGAATATAGGTGGTGGTAGGCATCCTACCACTGTCTAACTGGCCAATCAGGATGCACATTTTCTAAATAGTCAAATGAGGGAAAATCAACACAGCACACCTGCGCCCCATTGCTCTGAAGAAGTGGTTTTATGCCAGGAAACGCAGGTTCCCCATTTTAAGGGGTTTATTAGTGTGCTCACTTGGTTACATTAACCTCATTTTCCCCACAGCGGTCTGGAGATTTTTTTTAAACCAGTGATGTTTTAGAACAGGGATAGGGAAATCCGGTCTTCGAGAGCCATATTCCAGTCGGGTTTTCAGGATTTCCCCAATGAATATTCATGAGATCTATTTGCATGCGCTGCTTTCAATGCATATTCATTGGGAAAATCCTGAAAACCCGACTGGAATATGGCTCTCGAGGACCGGAGTTCCCTACCCCTGTTCTAGAAGCTGAGCCTTATGTTATGCTCTCTTCATACCTAAGGCTTTTTCCTCCATTGAAGTCAAATTGTTTGCTGTTGTGGCTAAGTAATAGAGTTGTATAGCTTGAATTTTTGTTCCTACATTCCTTTTGGGGTTTTGGTTTTTTTTTTTGTTTTTCACAATAAAAACATGCATTAAAAAAATGGATGGACATCAGCATCAAGTAAAGCAAGGCAAGTTTAGAAACTCACGCATCTTGCAAAACTCTTCATCAAAATTGTTTCAACAAATTCTGAACCCAAAAGAAATTTCTGATGTCAATTAAACGCCTGAATAAAACATGTTTTTGAGCAGTTTCCGAAAATGTAGAACATCCATACATAATCATTTAACTCCTGAAATCCCATGGTTCAACTTGAATAAGTGTAAGGTGATGCATGTTGGGAACAAAAATCTTATACACGAATACAGGATGTCCAGGGTGGAGAGACATACTTGGAGAGACCCCCCCCTCACTCCGGAAAGAGACTTGGGAGTACTGGTCGACAAGTCGATGAAGCCATCCGCGCAATGCGCGGCAGCGGCAAAAAGAATGCTAGGAATGATTAAGAAGGGGATCACGAACAGATCGGAGAAGGTTATCATGCCACTGTACCGGGCCATGGTGCGCCTTCACCTGGAATACTGCGTCCAGCACTGGTCACCGTACATGAAGGAAACGGTACTACTCGAAAGAGTCCACAGAAGAGCGACTAAAATCGTTAAGGGGCTTGAGTTGCCGTAAAGTGAGAGATTAGAAAAACTGGGCCTCTTCTCCCTTGGAAAGAGGAGACTGAGAGGGGACATGATTGAAACATTCAAGATACTGAAGGGAATCGACTTAGTAGATAAAAACAGGTTGTTCACCCTCTCCAAGGTAGAGAGAACGAGAGGGCACTTGCTAAAGTTGAAAGGGGATAGATTCCGTACAAACGTAAGGAAGTTCTTCTTCACCCAGAGAGTGGTGGCAAACTGGAACGCTCTTCCGGAGGCTGTTATAGGGGAAAACACCCTCCAGGGATTCAAGACAAAGTTAGACAAGTTCCTGCTGAACCGGAACGTACGCAGATAAGGCTAGTCTCAGTTAGGGCAATGGTCTTTGACCTAAGGGTCGCCGCGTGAGTGGACTGCTGAGCATGATAGACCACTGATGTCTGACCCAGCAGCGGCAAATTCTTATGTTCTTACTGAAAAACAGGATTTTCTGGTGATGGCATATTTCACTACTCCCCTTTTACATACGTCCAGTAACATACAATTTTCCGATCTTAAAGATCTTTTTGGACTATACAGTGTCAAGCACTTATTCAGATAATCAGGTAAGGTACCATCGATGCCTTGTTGTACAATTTTCAAGATTTTAAAAATTGCACAGGATAGCAAACTGGCAACCAATGACGTTTTTTTTCTGAGGAAATGTCTTCAAAATGGGATGACCCCCATCAGTATCCGAGCTGCTGAGTTCTGCACTTTCTGTAATGCTTTCATACGAGACAAAGGCAGTCCCAGATAAATCCCGTTATGGTAATTGAGCTTTGATAATGCCATTGTTTGAAGCACTTGTCTCAAATCACAACCTGTTAGTACATTCTTCAACTGTGCCAACTTTCTCATAGCAAAATATGCTAGCTGTACAACTCTTGCTTTTTGTGATTTAAACAATAACTTTGCATCTAGGATTACTCCTAACACTTTCATTTCTTCCCTAATCACAATCACATGTTCATTTAATCGAACTTCAATGGGCCACAAGTTCTCAAGCCGGTCTCCAACAAAGTCTTATCTACATTCAAGTTGAATCCACTACAAATTCATCCATTCATTGATCTTCTACATATATGTGCTTAATTCTATTGTGAGTTTTTCACCCCATTCCTAAATCCTAAAGAAAAACTGAACGTCATCAACATACATTCTATAGGAGACACATCTAAACGTTTCTAAATCTAAACGTTTCTAAATCTAAACGTTTTCCTAATGGTGTTGGATATTCATTAAACAGAATCGCAGATCGTGATGATCCCCATTTTACCAAAAATTCAGAGGAAATTGTTCCATTACTTCTAACACGCATTTTCCTCCTCATCAAGAAGGTTCGGAACCATTCCCATACTGTCCCTGTAATACCTAGCTTCCAAAATATCATGTAGCAACTTTAAAACAACCGATAATTGATAATAGCTTACTCCTATGTCACAAGAGGCTCTAAGAGGGGAATTCATCAATGCTAAATGCATTAGAGCATGCTAATGTGGTTAGCATGCACTAATAATGAGTGCATGCAAAACACTAAAGACACCCGTAAGAATATAATGGGCATCTTTAGGGCTAGATTCACTAAGCAAACCGATCAGTTTGCGACCCCTTTGCGACCCGATTCACTAATCTCTGTCCCGATCATCCTCCAATCTGCGCATACTAAACTAAACTACTTATACTTAAACTCTACTCTTAATTTGTTGTATACTCCCTGTATTTAACTACTGCACAGTCCTGTATGTCCAAACATTTAACCTATTGTACATCTTATTTGTCTAATTACTCTCCATTGTGTATGTTTATCTGTAGACCGTTCTGAGCTACTGGGAGGATGGGATAAAAATCTAAATAAATAAATAAATGAGGGGGAACGGCATTGAAATGATAGCAGGCAGCGATTCACAAACAAAAACCCTGCAACACCGACTGGGCTGACCGATCACAAACAAGCTACTGCTGGGGACCAGTCATTCACTGCTTTCCGACTGCCATCTCCTGCTCTGGAAAAATCTTCCGGAGTCTGTCATAGGGGAAAACACCCTCCAGGGATTCAAGACAAAGTCAGACAAGTTCCTGCTGAACAAGGACATACGCTGATAGGGCTTGTCTCGGTTAGGGCGCTGGTCTTGGACCAGAGGGCCGCCGCGTGAGCGGACTGCTGGGCGTGATGGACCACTGGTCTGACCCAGCAGCGGCAATTCTTATGTTCTTAAGTTTACCCCGACTTTCCAGCTCTCTGCTCCCGATTCTCTGCCACGATTTTCTCCTGCCGCCCTGCTCTGCCCCGAATCTGCTTTCCTGCTCCTTGCTCCAACTCTCTGCCTTTTTCTCTGCCCCGCCCCAAATCTCCTCTCCTGCCGCCCTGCTCTACCCCAAATCTCCTGTGGGGCTCTCTGTCCCAAGCGTTGCCCTGGCCTTCCCCCGCTAGTAAAAGTTTTTTTTAAAAAAAGTCACAGCTCTTAGACACATGTGCAGACCATTTACAGATGGTCTGCGCATGCGTTGGGATCGCTACAGAGCGATCCCAGCGGTCAGTTGGGGGTGTGATTCCGATCACCCTCATTTGCATGAGGGCGATTTGTGAATCAACCCCCCCGGACATGGATCGGATCCCTCACTGATTGAATCCAATCCGTGCCCTTTATGAATCTAGCCCTTAGTGTTTAGCGCATGCTAATTAGCATGTGCTAAATGTTAGCACGTGCTAATTGTTAGCATAGAAACTTAGAAACATAGAAATAGACGGCAGATAAGGGCCACGGCCCATCTAGTCTGCCCACCCCAATGACCCTCCCCTACCTTTCTCTGTGAAAAGATCCCACGTGTCTATCCCATTTGGCCTTAAAATCAGGCACGCTGCTGGCCTCAATAACCTGAAATGGAAAACTATTCCAGTGATCAACCACCCTTTCAGTGAAAAAGAATTTCCTGGTGTCCCCATGCAGTTTCCCACCCCTGATTTTCAACGGATGCCCCCTTGTTGCCGCGGGACCCTTGAAAAAGAAGATATCTTCTTCCACCTCAATGTGGCCCGTGAGATACTTGAATGTCTCGATCATGTCACCCCTCTCTCTGCGTTCCTCGAGTGAGTACAGCTGCAACTTATCCAGCCGTTCCTCGTACGGGAGATCCTTGAGTCCCGAGACCATCCGGGTGGCCATTCTCTGGACCGACTCCAGTCTCAGCACATCCTTACGGTAATGCGGCCTCCAGAATTGCACACAGTATTCCAGGTGGGACCTCACCATGGATCTATACAATGGCATAATGACTTCAGGCTTACGGCTGACGAAACTCCTGTGTATTGTGGCATCGCCGGGCCCGTGTATATGCTTCGCTCCGGTCAGCGCTCAGAACAGCCTGCGTCCTACGTGCTTCCAGAAAAGCTGGAAGTCCTGCTGGTCACACAATCCAATGAGGAAGCAACAAGATTCAAACAGTCACTTTCAAAAGAAAATAAAGTCCCACTTTATTGTGGAAATGAAGCTTGAACAAGGTTCAGTTCATTCTTTCCCAAAACATAAGAAAATGGAACAAAATAAAATTGAGTTGAAAACAAACATAAGAACATAAGCAATGCCTCTCCTGGGTCAGACCTGAGGTCCATCATGCCCAGAAGTCCGCTCACGCGGCGGCACAACAGGTCCAGGACCTGTGCATTAATCCTCTATTTATACCCTTCTATCCCCTTTTCCAGCAGGAAATTGTCCAATCCTTTCTTAAACCCCAGTACTGTACTCTGCCCTATTACGCCCTCTGGAAGCGCATTCCAGTAGTCCACCACTCGTTGGGTAAAGAAGAACTTCCTAGCATTCGTTTTGAATCTGTCCCCTTTCAACTTTTCCGAATGCCCTCTTGTTCTTTTATTATTCGAAAGTTTGAAGAATCTGTCCCTCTCTACTCTCTCTATGCCCTTCATGATCTTGTAAGTCTCTATCATGTCCCCTCTAAGTCTCCACTTCTCCAGGGAAAAGAGCCCCAGTTTCTCCAATCTCTCAGCGTATGAAAGGTTTTTCATCCCTTTTATCAGACGTGTCGCTCTCCTCTGAACCCTCTCGAGTAACGCCATATCCTTCTTAAGGTACGGCGACCAATATTGGACGCAGTATTCCAGATGCGGGCGCACCATCGCCCGATACAACGGCAGGATAACTTCTTTTGTCCTGGTTGTAATACCCTTCTTGATTATACCTAGCATTCTATTTGCTGTCTTAGCGGCCGCTGCGCACTGTGCCGTCGGCTTCATTGTCATGTCCACCATTACCCCCAAGTCCCTTTCTTGGGTACTCTCATTCAATAACATCCCTCCCATCGTATAGTTGTACCTTGGGTTTCTGCTTCCCACATGCAATACTTTACATTTCTCAACGTTGAACTTCATCTGCCATCTCGCCGCCCATTCCCCCAGTTTGTTCAAGTCCCTTTGCAATTCTTCGCATTCCTCTTTAGTTCCAGCTCCACTAAATATTTTTGTATCGTCCGCAAATTTTATTATCTCACACTTCGTCCCTGTTTCTAGATCATTTATGAATATATTAAATAGCAGCGGCCCGAGCACCGAGCCCTGCAGAACACAGTGTTCCCGCTAAGCTGCGCTGGCCTGCGCTCGCGCACAAAATATTACATCGCAGCGCAAAGTTTCTCTTCACAGCGCACACACGCGTCGCAAAGGTAAGGGGAGGTAAGGTAAGGGGACGCATTGGGGGGATTGCACTTCCCCACAATTGCCATGCTTCGGTTCCTCTTCTTCCTTCCTTCCTCCCCCCCCCCCCGCGGGACCCTGCGGCACCATCAACTCTTACTCCCTCTAATGTCGGCCCTGCAGCTCCAGACTTCCTCGCACCTTCTCCCCTCCCCCTTTGGATCGCTATTATTTTAAATGTTATAGCCGCGGAGCTGTATCCATCAGTGGAGATGTCTAACCTCGGCCTGCCCCGGAACTCTTACTGCAACAGTGACTTCCTGTTCCTGCCTAGACGGGCGGCTGCTGCAGTAAGAGTTCCGGGGCAGGCCGAGGTTAGACATCTCCACTGATGGATACAGCTCCGCGGCTATAACATTTAAAATAATAGCGATCCAAAGGGGGAGGGGAGAAGGTGCGAGGAAGTCTGGAGCTGCAGGGCCGACATTAGAGGGAGTAAGAGTTGATGGTGCCGCAGGGTCCCGCGGGGGGGGGGGGAGGAAGGAAGGAAGAAGAGGAACCGAAGCATGGCAATTGTGGGGAAGTGCAGAGCTGCAGGGAAGAGTGTTGCGGTACCCAGCTGGAGGGAGAAGGAAGATGAGGGAGGGAATTAAAGGAGATGCCAGGGCTTGGAGCATAGGAGGAAGGTATGCCAGTCTAAGGGAAAAGGAAGGGGGAGATGTGAGAGCATGGAGGGGGAGCGAAAGATGGAAGAAAAGGAAAGGAGAGAGATGCCAGAGAATCAGGGAAGGGGAGATACCAGACTATGAGGAGAGGTGTGGGAGAGGGAAGGCGAGGAGAGAGATGCCAGACCAATGGGGTGAAAGGAGAGATGGAAGGGGGAGGCATACAGTTTCTGGAAGGGGCATAGAAGGAGAGAAGATGCCATATAGGGGAAGAGAGACGGCAGACAGTGAATGGAAGGAAGAGAGTTACAAGAAGATGAGGAAAGGAGAAACCACAGAAGACAAAGGTAGAAAAAAATTTCTATTTATTTATTGCTTTAGGAGACATGTGTCACTGTTTCTGTGAAGCATTGTATGCAGAGTCCAGCTTCTTGCTGGTTCAATTTAACCTTTGTCTATGTATTTTTATTTTATCCCCCCTTTTACAAAACTGTGAAGCGTTTTTAGCACCAGCCTTGGTGGTAGCAGCTCTGATGCTCAGAATTTTATGAGCATCAGAGCTGTTACCTCCGTAGCTAAAATCCACACTACAGTTTTGTAAAAGAGGGAGGGGTTAGTTTGTGATTACATATTCCTTACTAGGCGAAGGTGTTTTCTGTGTTCTGTGTGTTCGAAAGACATGGTTTTCTGTTAGGATTGACGGTGTAGGATTGATCTGTGCTGGTCTGGCTTGTTTAGTTTTACAATGGGTGTATTGATGTACTGCTCACTGCAATATGTAAGATGCTGCCTTTTCCTAGGTACTCATGTGTGACGTGTGGTTTGTTACTAAAAATCATGTTTTTCTTACAGATGGGGGGGGGTGCCAAAAAATGATGGGCCCCGGATGTTACATATGCTAGGTACGCCACTGTATGTAAAGATACCAGAAAGCTGGCGTAGCAAAAACTTCTAAGTTTTGAGTATTTAACCCTCCCACAATCTCACGGGCACTCGTTTCAAGTTTATTGAGATTTTGATTTAAACGCAATATCAAATATTTTCAATGCGTATAACAAAAATAAATTTGGGGAAATAAATAAAACCATTTGAACCAGTGTTCCCGCTAAGTTGCGCTGGCGTGCGCTGGCGCACAAAATATTACATCGCAGCGCACACGTTTCTCGTCACAGCGCACGATCGGAAGAGGCGTACGGCAGATGGCAGGGCGGCGAGAGGAGAATCGGGCGAGTTGGCTCATAACTTGCTGGCGCCCGATATTTTTGGCTCACGGTGAAAAAAGTTTGCTCACAACACCCGCCCGCTTAGAGGGAACACTGCTCGTAACCCTCATCCAGTCCGAGTAGTGGCCCTTCATTCCTACCCTCTGTTTCCTACCTGCCAAACAGTTTCTGATCCATCTATATACGTCTCCATCCACCCCATGATTCTTCAGTTTCCGGAGTAGACGTTCGTGAGGCACCTTGTCAAAGGCTTTTTGGAAATCAAGGTATATGGTGTCTATGGGGTCTCCCCTGTCCATCCTTTTGTTAATTCCTTCGAAGAAGTACAATAAGTTAGTTAGGCACGATCTCCCCCTGCAGAAACCATGTTGGCTTGTTTTCAGAAGTTCGTTTCTATCCAAATGTTCATCGATGTTTTCTTTTATCAGTGCTTCCGCCATTTTCCCCGGAACCGAGGTCAGACTCACCGGTCTGTAGTTTCCCGGGTCACCTCTTGATCCCTTTAAACAACCAACAACTCACACCTTTCTTGCAGGCGCCACAGGTAAGTAGCAGAGTGTAGTCCCAATCGTTCTGCCTTTGGCAAATAGGCAGTAACCAACCATCACACTTTCTTTATAAATGAAAACAGTGTTGTGTCCAAGCCTAGATAAAAGGGCGGCTTGGCCCCAACCAACTTAACAGTAGTTGGTGGGGGAGGGGGGTAGCCGAATCCACTAACTTTCTTCTGTAAGCAACAGAAAGCCACAAATGGCCCCACAATCCCAACCTAGGATATTGTGTGGATTCTTCCCCAAACTACCTCCTCAGGCACACAATCAAAAATTGAAACTTTTCTTGCTTTCAAAAGAAAAACATAAACTCAAACAGTCCAGCATATTGAAACCTAACCAAAAAGGTTTTCACTTTCAGGCACCTAGTAAGGAGCTCAGCACTGCTCCCTTACTTCTCACAGGTGCAAAGAGTTCCCCAGGAAGAAGCCTAAACGATTGCTAGCATGAGCATACAAACAGAAAACAACCAGCAATGAAACTTAATTCTCTTCCGTGGGGCAAGCTTCTGTAATGTTGGCAGTTTCTAGGCAGTCCATGAGCTCAGGTTCTGCTAGCTGGTTAGCTTCAGGGTCAGGGGCTGGATCCACCATCTCAATGTCCTGGTAAAGTTGAGGTTCAGGAGAGCTGTCCTGCAAACCTCCTTCCTGGGCTGGCCCAGGGCAGACTGCCTGCTTCCTCCTCAGAGCAGCCTCTAGTGCATTGAGGCGACCACACCCTGTTCTCTGAGGGGGAGGGGCAGCCTGCAGCTTCTGCCTAGTTTTCCCAGAACTTCTAATCAGGTCCTGCAGCTGGGAGTTAGCTGAGTGAGGAGGATTCTGTGTCTGTTCCAGGCTGGTACCCTCATAGTCCTCCCCTCCCCAGGGATCTGTAATCTGGGTTTTAAAGGGGAATGCAGAATTTTCCCTATTCCTGGACTCTAGCCTGTCACACTGATTAGCTCTTTTAATGGCTGGGCTAGGTTTAGCCAAAGCCTTACCTGGCACAAGCCGAGCTTTAGGGCTAGGGTTGTGACAGTATGCAACCTATGATTTGCCTTGCCTTGGATGAAGCTTGCTCCACTTGATTGGCAGTCTTCATGTTCTCACTGACGATCACCCCTAAGTCTCGTTCTGCTTCAGTTCTTGTTAGGATCGCGCCATTAAGGGTGTAAGTCTTGCATGGATTTTGGCTGCCCAGGTGCATGACTTTGCATTTTTTGGCATTGAAGTTGAGTTGCCAGGACCTAGACCAGCGAGCGCTCCAGTAGGAGTAGATCGTGCATCATGTTGTTGGACATTGAATTTATGTCTACTGTGCTTTTGCCCACTACATTGCTTAGTTTGGCGTCATCGGCGAATAATGTTATTTTACCTCGCAGCCCTTCTGCCAAGTCTCTTATAAAGATGTTGAATAGGATCGGGCCTATTGATAAATTCCCTCTAAGTTTGCAAAGTGTCTTGTAAAATAATTTGTGATTTCCTATCTTTATATTTCCTCTAAAATCTGTCTCTATATATTTTGTTCTGTCACTGCTGACATCCACTTGGCCTAGTCCTAAATTATTTGAATAATTTTGTAGCTCTGCCCTTCTTCCGCCCCTTCACTGTCCAGATATTGGCAGGATGATCAGAGGGATATCTGGCCTGACACCATCTCATGAAAGCATAAATCAGTTTGAAGATCAGCCCATGTATGTTTAAAGTTGTCAGCTGAATATTTACCTTGTTGAGCATAGCCTGGGATAGCAAGATGACAGCAATGTTGTGACCCTATACGGGGTCATGTCAACCTCGGCAAGTTGCAAAACCAATCAAAAGTAAGGATGACACAATGACAGTGAATATAAAAGAAGGATTTAAAGGATCAATTCTATAACTTGAGACCTACAGTGAGATGCCAATGCTGAGCATACACCACCATTTCTGGAATGCCACTTGTGTGCCAAGATAAGAACATAAGAATAGCCTTACTGGGTCCATCAAGCCCAGTAGCCTGTGCTCACGGTGGCCAATCCAGGTCACTAGTACCTGGCTAAAATCCAAGGAGTAGCAATATTCCATGCTACCGATACAGGGAAAGCCATGGCTTCCCCCATGTCTTTCTCAATAAAAGACTATGGACTTTTCCTCCTTGAACTTGTCCAAACCTTTCTTAAAGCCAGCTACGCTATCTGCTCTTACCACATCCTCTGGCAATGCATTCCAGAGCTTAACTATTCTCTGAGTGAAAAAAATCATTTTCCTCCTATTGGTTTTAAAAGTATTTCCCTGTAACTTAATTGAGTATCCCCTAGTCTTTGTAATTTTTGATGGAGTGAAAAATCGATCCACTTGTACCCATTATACTCCACTCAGGATTTTGTAGACTTCAGTCATATCTCCCCTCAACCGTCTGTTTTCCAAGTTGAACAGCCCTAACCATTTTAGTCTTTTCTCATACGAGAGGAGTTCCATCCCCTTTACTATCTTGGTCGCTCTTCTTTGAACCTTTTCTAGCGCTACTATAACTTTCTTGATATAAGGAGACCAGAATTGAACGCAATACTCCAGATGAGGTTGCACCATAGAGCGATATAGGAGCATTATAACATTCTTAGTCTTGTTAACCATCCTGTTTGCTTTTTTGACCGCCGCTACTGCACATTGAGAGGAGGTTTTCATTGTATTGTATATCATGATACCCAGATCCTTTCTTTGGGTGCTAATCCCCAAGGTGCATCCTAGCATCCGCTAACTGTGATTCAGGTTATTCTTACAAATGTGCATCACTTTGCATTTGTCCACATTAAATTTCATCTGTCGTTGGACACCCAGTCTTCCATTTCCTAAGGTCCGCCTGCACTTTTTCACAATTCGCATGCGTTTTAACAACTTTGAACTTTGAGAGTGTTGCACAGTGGTTAAAGCTACAGCCTCAACACCCTGAGGTTGTGAGTTTAAACCCACGCTGCTCCTTGTGACCCTGGGTAAGTCACTTAATCCCCCCCCATAGCCCAAGTTACATTAGATATATTGTGAGTGTGCTGGGACAGACAGGAAAAAATGCTTGAGTACCTGAATAAATTCATGTAAACCATTCTGAGCTCCCCTGAGAGAACGGTATATAAAGTTAGAAACATAGAAACATAGAAATAGACGGCAGATAAGGGCCATGGCCCATCTAATTTGCCCACTCCAATGACTCTCCCCTACCTTTCTCTGTGAATAGATCCCACATGTCTATCCCATTTGGCCTTAAAATCAGGCATGCTGCTGGCCTCAATAACCTGAAGTTGAAGACTATTCCAGCGATCAACCACCCTTTCAGTGAAAAAGAATTTCCTGGTGTCCCCATGCAGTTTCCCGCCCCTGATTTTCCACGGATGCCCCCTTGTTGCCGCGGGACCCTTGAAAAAGAAGATATCTTCTTCCACCTCGATGCGGCCCGTGAGATACATCACTTCACTCATCGGTCCAATTTCCAGATCATTTATAAATAAGTTAAATAGCATCGGTCCAAGTACAGACCCCTGTGGCACTCCACTGTTTACTCTCCTCCATTGAGAAAAATGACCAGTATAGAATATTAACATAAACCCAAATTGGTGCCCCAAATTTAGGTATGACTATTTAAGCCAGCTCTATGGTTGTTGTTAATGGGTGCACCTAAGTGTGCCCCCCAAAGTGTATAACTTACATTACTCTATAAGCTACACATGTAAACCAAAGGTGTCCTTAGGCTGCCCATACATATGCCTGCCTTGCAGTCACATTCTACAGTATAGCACTGTAGGCGTGACATAATATAATGGTAACTAGTTCACTTACATGGTTATCTGCTAATTGTTGTGCCTCTGTGGTACATAAGTGTTGGCACCAAGTTATAGAAATGTCCTTCCATATAAATGCATTGATCAAAAAATTGTTTTTGTTATTGAGAAAATTAAGGAAACTCAGGGGCTAACTTTCTGGTTAGTGGTAAAAGTTTTTATTGTTCCAGCTGGACTATTGCAATGTTGTTTCCATAGGTGATCATGAAAGATTACAAATCAAGTTTCAAGTTTATTATGTTTTTATATACCGCCTATCAAGATTATCTAAGCGGTTTTACAATCAGGTACTCAAGCATTTTCCCTATCTGTCCCGGTGGGCTCACAATCTATCTAACGTACCTATGGAGGCTATGGAGGACTGAGTGACTTGCCCAGGGTCACAAGGAGCAGCACGGGGTTTGAACCCACAACCCCAGGATGCCGAGGCTGTAGCTCCAACCACTGCGCCACACAGATGCAAGACTGATATATTCAATGCATAACTATGATAGTGTCCAATCCTTAAAGAGCTTCGCTGGTTACCGATAAAGAAACAGATACAATTAAAAGTATGCACAATGATTTTCAATATAATTTATGGAAGGGCTCCCCTCTGTATATTAAAATATGATCTGCCTTCCTAAAGGCAATAGGTCAGAGGTTTTATGAAACACTCAGCTTCTGCATTTTCCTGACCCAAGATGTTCGCACTCAAAGAGCATTTTTTTTTTAGCACGCGTTGCTTATCAAGCTGCTGCCATCTAGAATACACTTTGCATTCAAATTTGATTATTAAAAAAACTATTTGAATCGGATCAGTCTTACTATTATCATTGGATGCAGCTTAGGCATTGCCTGCAAAGCTCACATTTGTCTGCGATCATTCAAAAGAGGGGATAATGGCTTGAGAGATTTTTGTGAAGGTTTAATTGGACAACGGAAAAAGGCCTCTTCGGTGTACAGGAAATTCAAATTTAAGGAGATTGATAGATGTTTAACCTTGGAACAGATTTGGCTTCATGATTTTGATGAAACAGTTCAACATGTTGATTGGATTAAAGTATGTAGGCCAACTTTATCTGCCTCAATTACACGGTCTTTAGTTTATGTAGCTCATAAGGCCTTACGGACACCATATAGAGTCATTTTACTAAGGTGCGCTAGCCGTTTTAACTCATGCTAAATATTAGCATGCGCTAAACGCTAAAACATTTAGCACACCTGAGTAAAAGGACCCCTAAGTTATCACATGGGGTATCAGGGACATGTTGGACATGTCATATTGATATAGGAACTTTTAGACATATGCTATTTGACTACCCCTCTGTATATCAATTCTGGCTGTCAGTTTGGGAAAAAATTAGTGATTATCTTTCAATTCCACACTCCCCTTTCATACAAAATCATCTTACAGTCTGTAGCTCTTAACATTTTAAATAAATATGAGTCTAGACTATATTGATTGGAATGGCAATCCAGCATATCTTGAGCAACTGAAGGAATACTTCTGAGCTCTCAATGGGTGCTTGGTGGAACGCTGTATGTGTGGTGCGGAAGTATGAAGAGGTTGCAGCCGTGAAATAAGATCAAATGAAGCATTTTCCAAAAAATTCTGCACTTGTTAGATAAGTGGTTTAGAGAACATATAATTTATGTATAAAATGTTTATAAGGGGATCTGCCAAATTTATACCTTAAGTGGGTTGGTAATGTTTATTATTATTATTCAATAAAAATTGTTTAACTAAAAAAATTATTTGCGTTTCGTAAAAACTCTTATTAAAAAAAAATATTATGCTCCTCCTAGGGTATGCCTAGCCTCTATCTGTGTAATCTGCATTAGAACTTCACAGTATTCGGGGTATGAAAGAGAAATTGTTTATTTAGAATGGTTGCCAAATTCCAGAATTAGGAAGCCTGGTTCTGGCCAACTTCTATTTTTATTCCAACTCCGTTCGCTAACAATCAAGGCTTTGCAAACATTTCCAGACGAAAGTTGCTCAACAGCTTTAATAAATAACAACAATCACACACTGTGTTAAAAATTCATGGCACAGAGGCCTTGAGTGTCTCAGGGAAATCATGCAAATCTCTGATGTTTGTATTTTTCAGATGAAATCCCACTTGGCAGTGCCTGATCAGCTTCACTGCAATTTACACGACCTTCATAATCTCTCTCCTGATATGCACAGTCATTTCCTTGATGTCGCAGACATCTGGAAATGGGCAAAGGCAACGCAATGAGCATGCACAAGCCACAATGTCAACCTGAACACAGGGCAAGAAGAAAAAAAAATGTGTTTCCCAGCTGCAGGTACCATATTGCACTTATATGTCTAATTTGGCCAGAATCTATTGGGAAGAAAACCACACTTACAGACATAAAATATGTTCACCATTCAAAGGACAAATGCTATAGGGGAGTTAGACACATCTGTCATGTATGTAGAATGTGTTAAAAAAAAAAAAAAAAATCCTTTAGGAATAGCATTATGAATTAAGAAGGACCATTCCAGCCCTACACCTATCTCAGATCTTGAAAACTCTTAGAGGATAATTTTCAAATGGGATTCAACTGCACAAATTTGAAACTTGCCCACCCTTTACATAGCTAAAAGAATATTCAGGAATAAATGGGCATTTTTAGCAATGGAAAATGATGGCAGAAGCAGAGCAAAGCTAGATTAGGAAGGGGAGACTAATACATTTAAGAGCTGCTAAGCTGCATTAGCTGTTTAAAGGGGAGGGGGAGGAGATTATTACACAGTAACATTTAAGAGGGAGGGGCTAAGGTAATTTTTACAAATGGCACTTTTTAGCAGGAAATGGGCAGGAACTGTAACATAGTTAACACAAAGGTTGCCATTAGGCACTAGGCCCAGATTCTCTAAACCAGTGTTCTTCAACCACCGGTCCATGGACCAGTGCCGGTCCACAGGGCCAGCACATGCATCAGGCCCAAAACAGTGTTCTTCAACCACCGGTCCACGGTGCGATCGATGCGGTGTTATCTTCAAGCCAGCTCCCTCTTCCTAACTGATTCAGTGCACAAAGCCACGGGCAGTGGCTCCTATGGGCATCCTGCGCCTGAACCGGAAGCCTTCTCTCTGATGTTGCAACGTCAGAGGGAAGGCTTCCAGATGAAGCACGGGACGTGCAAGGTGCAATTAGTACTATTATGGGGGCGGGGTCTGGGGTGGAGATTGGGTAGAGATGGGTGGAGTCTGGCCCACGACTTAACCCAGTGTTCTTCAACCGCCGGTCCAAGGACCGATGCCGGTCCACAGAATAATTCTTTTATTTCTGCCGGTCTATAGGTGTAAAAAGGTTGAAAAACACTGCTCTAAACGTTACCGGTCATGTAGGCACCCAAGCTCAGTGAAAAACACTGTTTCAATGATACGTTTCACTGATTTTCAAGGCGCATACCAGGGCCTAAAAAAATTTGTGTCAGAATAGCACCTCCATAGGCATTTATGGTGCCCAATGCCACTGTAGTTATGACTAATGCCAGAAGTCTTCAAATACAAATTTTCTATAACAATTTTTTATTTTCAGAACCGCAGACCTCAGAAAACCGTACTGTATGTATAGTGTCTTCAAAAAACATACAGATTAGTTACGGTAACCATGGTCGTCATAGGTCTCTAAAGTATTTTTATAAATATTTGTTTAGTACATTTTATTGACTTAAGAAGTACTTATCTTATATCTATGCGGGCGGGGGTAGGCACTCCGACATAGACTATGTTTCGCCCTGAATGGGCTGTATCAAGGAATCCCCCTTATATCAAGCGACTCATGCTTCCCGCTATAGATTTTTAATCAGGAATTTGTATTTGAAGACCTCTTTCAATTAACTATTCTATCCTTTGATGTTCAAAGAGGTTTAAAAAATTTTTGAGTCTAGATAACAGATAATGCCAGAAGTGGCATTAGGCACCATAAAGCACCTACAGAGGCGTGATTCCCATCAAAGATAAGACGCCGGAAAGGTAGGCCTGGAAAACCCTGACCAACATTTACCAGGGGCACAGTTCTCTAATCGTCGCCGTCGCGTGATTGACACGCGATCAGAGGCCGATTTTAAGGCCGCCACCGACAATGGCGCTGGTTAGAGAATCCGGGCCCAATTGTTAACTTGCACAAAATTTAGGCCCCCTTTTATCAAGCCGCATTAGAGTTATCGCTGGCTGCTGTGATAAAAACTCCAACGCCCATAGGAATTCTATCAGCGTTGGAACTTTTGCCAGCGACATCTGGCAATAAAAAAAAAACAACCCTAACACGGCTTGATAAAAAGGGGGTCTTAATTTCTATTCTAACCCATATAGTAAAAAAAAAAACCAACCTATGCTAAAGGAGAAAGAGGTTAAGGGAAGGAATAGTAGAAAAGACACCACAGTCATCCTCAAGCTCATACCTCATGGTACTTTGAACAAGTTGTGGCATTCTATAAGCCTAATAGATCTTTACGAACCAAAAATCAAAAGCTATTAATTCAAATAGTGCAGGGAAATTATACAGGCAGCAGGAGCGATGACTTTCTGCATTGCTGGTGTTAAAATGTGGAAAGCTCTGTTGGGTCAATTGCGACTGTGTGTAAATCGGTTTCAGTTTAAGAAACAGTTAAAATCTCAGCTGTTTGGGACTGTATTTTTGTGATCTATTAGTAGCTTTTTGAAGAAAAGAATCTGTTTAATCATGTTTGCTATTGTAATCTTGCACTTTATTAGGTGACATTCGAAGAGAAGAAATTGTTTAATTATGTAGACTTTATGACATGGTTTGTTTTTATTGATGTAAACCGTTTAGTTTTTTTGTAAACTGTATTTAAAAAAAAAGTTTTAAATAAAATAATTGAAACACAAAAGGTTCTATCTAGAATAGACGTGTCAAACTCTGGCCCAACTAGAATTTGGCCCCCCCAGACAAATTAAAATTTCCACTAAAGCTGGCCCGCTGGGAGTCCACCACGTTTTGCTAAGCTATACGACGCTGTGCTTTCGCCGCTCTTCATGTTCGACATTCGGGTCTGCCTGCACCCGCCTGGCTGGCTGCCTCTCCCGGCTGACCCTCCTAGCGGCCTGCACTCTTTATGGTCCTCCCGGCTGCCATCGACATTTAGGTCCATCTGGTCCTCCCTGCTGCCTGCACCCTGGGTCATACGGAACCAGCAGCAGAACAAACATGCTGATGCCGACAACGACACCATAGTTTTTTTGTGGATCTGAAACAGGAGCGTCAAATCGGGTAAG
Source organism: Geotrypetes seraphini (assembly GCF_902459505.1). Classification (NCBI taxonomy): domain Eukaryota; kingdom Metazoa; phylum Chordata; class Amphibia; order Gymnophiona; family Dermophiidae; genus Geotrypetes; species Geotrypetes seraphini. The sequence goes on from NC_047084.1 coordinate 84,975,092, forward strand.
AGGGAGATCGCTAAAATCGGTGGTGGAGGGGGATGCAAAGAGGCAGAGAGGTGATGTATGGGGTGTGGAGGGGTGAGGAAGGAGGGAGAGGAGTGTTGAACTTGGGGAAGGAAGAGAGAGATCCAGTGAGGGGACTGAGGATGAGAGGGGGAAACTGGATGCACAGAGGGAAAGAGGTACTGGATATGAGGAATGGGTGGCCTTCACCCTGCTCCTCCTGGCTCCTTAACTGCATATAATATATTGCTTTTCTGTGGCTGCAATCAAAAAGGAAGTGGAATGGGGAGTTGCACACCACCTTTTTGTGGCTTTGGCATTCACGAGCGCCTTCCTCTGCCTTCACCGTCGCCGCTCATGGTCGTCTGCACCCTCTCGGCTATTTTAGGCTTCTGTTTTTAATTTTGGCCCAACACAGAGCCAGTGTGGGGTTGGAGAGGTTGTAACCCTATACTTCTACTAAGACTAAGGGGTCCTTTTATTAAGGTGCGCATTTAGCGCGCGCTACATCGGTTAGCGTACCTTAATAAAAGGACCCCTAAGTATCTTAATAAACAAATTCGGCCCGCGACTTAGCCTATGTTTTAGATTTCGGACCCTTATGTGATTGAGTTTGACACCCCTGATCTGGAATGAAAGGAACCTACTTTCTAGGCCGAATGCGTGTGTCTACAGTTTGCACATGGGTGTGAATTTCAACCCTCCTTCCTCTGCTGAGTTCTCATTATGTTCTAAAAAGTGATAACAGGCATTTTTTTTTATAGAGGGTTAAACATATACACACAGACATAACAGTCTCATAATCTTTTTCTGTCTTCAGTCTAAAGGGGTGTCAGGTCAAAAGCGCGCCGGGACAAAGGCGCGCGCAGATAATTGAGCGCAGTGCGGAGGTGCGCACCACAGAAAATTACTGTTTTTACGGCTCCGACTGGGGGGCGTGGGGGAGAACCCCCACTTTACTTAATAGAGATCGCGCCGCGTTGTGGGGGCATTGTGGGGGGTGTGGGGGGTAACCCCCCACATTTTACTGAAAACTTCACTTTTTCCCTGTTTTTAGGGAAAAAGTTAAGTTTACAGTAAAATGTGGAGGGTTACAACCCCCCCAAGCCCCCCACAACGCCGGCGCGATCTCTATTAAGTAAACTGGGGGGGCTTCCCAACAAAACCCCCCGTCGGAGCCCCTAAAAACTATAATTTTCTTCGGCGCGCGCCTCTGTCTTGCGCTCAGTTGTCGGCGCGCGCCTTTGTCTTTCGCGGGGTTGTCTATGAACCGTCTAAAGGTGACACTTCTTTATCAAATATGCAAGAGCCACGAAGGATAGAGTCGTGAATGGTAGGTAACCCTGGCATCCACAGAGTAGCTGACATTTCTCCACATGAAAGACTTGCCCTCTTATTTCCTGCCGGTACCGAGTCTTAAATGCGCTGCCTGAAAATATATTGCCCATTCCTTTTAGTATATTGTTTTTATTTGTTATATGTGAGGTAACAGTGAATGCTCTGAACCAGGGGAGGGTAGTGTGGGAGGGAAAGATCATTCTACCTTGTTTTTAGATAGAAGTTATGTTTCAAGGACATTCTAAAATGTGTGGTGTTAATATTTGTTGACAAAATATTTAAAATGCTGCTTTACTTAAGATTAAAAAAAAAATGCATCAGTGACATATCTAGAAGGTGAAGATGCTCATTTATTTATGCATTTCCCCCCAAATTCTATATAGTCTGCCTAAAGTTACGTGACTACTGCAGATAATTGGCACTTAACATAAGAATAGCCTTACTGGGTCAGACCAATGGTCCATCAAGTCCAGTAGCCCGTTCTCACGGTGGCCAATCCAGGTCACTAGTATCTGGCCAAAACCCAAGGAGTAGCGAAGTTCTATGCTACTGATCCAGCGCAAGGAGTGGCTTCCTCCCTGTCTTTGTCAATAACAGACTATAGACTTTTCCTCCTGGAACTTGTCCAAACCTTTCTTAAAACCAGCTATGCTATCCGCTCTTACCACAACCTCTGGCAACGCGTTCTAGCGCTTAACGATTCTCTGAGTGGAAAAAAAAAAAAAAATTTCCTCCTATTGGTTTTAAAAGAATTTCCCTGTAACTTCATCGAGTGTCCCCTAGTCTTTGTAATTTTTGACGGAGTGAAAAATCGATCCATCATAACTGGTGTTAATTGGACTGAATTGAAAGCTAGGCACCAACTCGAAAAGCACAATTCCATAAAAAGTAGTCACTCAGGAGGAAATTCTATAAAAGGCACCTAAAGTTAGATGTCCAAATAAATAGCTGGACGTTAGGCATCTAACTTACCCCTTCAATAATGAGACTTAACAAACTCATAATTAAAAAAAAAAAAAAAGTTTTAACTGGGAGATAGGAAGCCTATCTTAGGCGTGATTCTATAAAAGACAGCCCCCCTGTTGCATGGCACCTAGCAGCGCCTAACACCGAAGTAGGCATATGTAGGGGTAAAGAAAGACTTAGGCGCCCCTTCTAGGCATGATTCTCTATAACAGTGGTTCCCAACCCTGTCCTGGAGGACCACCAGTTCTTGCAATTCGTGAGAACTGACGGCAAGCCAATCGCGGACCAGGCAGGAAGCACAAAGGGCACTCCTGCCTTATGCGCCGCTCTGCAGGGAGAAAGGCAGCTGTCCAGCACTGACCACATCAGTTTAAAAAAGGTACCAGGGGGCAGCGAGCTTCAGGCATTGGACTGCACAGCACCAGACGCACCTACATGTAGAGGAGGAAAAACCATGAAAAAAAAATTCTGAACCAAAATTTTTTTTTCTTTGTGTTTCCTCCTCTACAGGTGGGTGCGTCTTATGGTCCGGTGCGTCTTATAGAGCAAAAAACAAAACAAAAACGGTACACCTACACTTTGGCAGAAATTGATTAGAATTAGGACTGGGGAATTACAAATAGATAAATTAGATAAATAGATAAATTAGAGGAGTTCAAGTAGCACTTTTTTGAATAAAGCAATAAATCTGGTATTATGTTAGCCTGCCATTTTTGGGAAAAATGTATTTCCCATCTAATTATGAAGATTAAGGGGGAAAAGTGTAGCGTAGTGGTTAAAGCTACAGCCTCAGTACCCTGGAGTTGTGGGTTCAAACCCACGCTGCTCCTTGTGACCCTGGGCAAGTCGCTTAATCCCTCCATTGCCCCAGGTACATCAGATAGATTGTGAGCCCACTAGGACAGACAGGGAAAAATGCTGGAGTACCTGAATAAATTCTCAGCTCTCCTGGGAGAACGGTTTAGAAAATTGAATAGATAAATAAATATTATATTTCACTGATAAAGAGATTTAGAGGGAGATTTTTTATTTTTATAAATGACTGTATAGCCTCTTTTCAGTGAGTGGTATTGAAGCCATAAACACTTATTTAAGCCAGGTGGAACTGTCTGGCCTGGCTCCATAGGATAGCGAGCGACTAGATTCTCCTTTATTCCCCATTGAGATTGTCCATGATTTTAAAAATTTGAAGAGTGGAAATTTTCCAGGCCTCGATTGTATATTTTCTAAAATTTACAATATTTTTTGGGGCGGTGGGGGGAATAGGCAACTCTCTTCCTCCTAGCATGTGTGAGGCGGGTATTTCTATTTTACTGAAACCTGGCAAGAATCCAGCCTCGTGTGAGTTGTAAACAGGTCTATCTCGCTCCTAATTGTGGAAATCAAACTTTAGGCAAAGGTTCTGGTGAACTGTTTAGCTTCAGTACTTGCCTACCTTGGTTAATATATATCAGTTGGGCTTTGTCCCTAAGAAACAGGTAGGGATAATATTTGGCAAATTTTAAATGTGATCTGGGATGCCTGTCAGGCTCAGTCGAAGTTGTTGCTTTTAACGATTGATGCTGAGAAGGCCTTTGACTGGGACCAATGGGATTTTTTTTATGGGTGGGGCTTTGTAAAATGGGATTGGTAGATTATTTCTTCATGTGGGTTCAGATATATGAAACCCCTTCAGCTCATGTAAAGGTTAATGGGGGATATACAACCTCATTTCCCATAAAATGAAGTACCAGACAAGGGTACCCCCTCTCACCTATGTTTGCTTTATCCATTGAACCCCTAGCTCAGAGAATTCAGGCTAACATAGTAACATAGTAACATAGTAACATAGTAGATGACGGCAGATAAAGACCCGAATGGTCCATCCAGTCTGCCCAACCTGATTCAATTTAAATTTTTTTTTTTTTTCTTCTTAGCTATTTCTGGGCGAGAATCCAAAGCTTTACCCGGTACTGTGCTTGAGTTCCAACTGCCAAAATCTCTGTTAAGACTTACTCCAGCCCATCTACACCCTCCCAGCCATTGAAGCCCTCCCCAGCCCATCCTCCACCAAACGGCCATATATTTAAATACTCAGGGATTTCAACAGGGGTGCAACACCATAAACTAGCCCTGATTGCTGATGACACCTTAATGTACGTAGGGTCAGAAAATTTTTCTCTTCCACTCATAATGAGGGAATTAAAAGATTTTGGCTTAGTTGTGGGAGTTCAAGTCAATTTTGATAAATTGGAAATTTTGGGGATGTATTTAAACAATTTTTTCCTTTTAAGTGGACTTCTACACAAATTTGTTATTTGGAGTTCAAATAATGAGGGACTTACAAAAAGTATACCCTCAAAATTATGATATCCTGATTGGTCATATACTGTACACTCTGACTTACTCAGATGGCAAAATTCTTTGTTATCATGGTGGAGAAGAGTAATTGCCCTTAAAATAAAAATTTTACCACGTTTGTTATTTTTATTTCAAACCTTGCCCATCTCAGTTCCAGCAGATAGTATAACAGCTATTCAGTGAGATTTTCAAAGATTTATTTAGGGTGATAAAATTTCCACATTTAGCAAAATGTATACTTTGGCAGGAGTTGAGTGGGGAGGGTGTGGTGTCCACACAATCTGCTCTAGTATTATTTGGCAGTCCAAATTAAACAACTGTTAGATTGGGGGTTCTACCCTTTCAAAGTGGGTGTTACATTAGAGAAGGAACACTTTCCCAGTTTCCCACTGTGGCATTTACTTTGGTTATCCCATGCCTCCCAAGATTTTGCCCATATGCTTACTAATTCATATGTGTCCCATCTCTTGGAAATTTGGGAAGGGATGAAAACCAAGTTTGGTGGAAATTGTAGTTTCTTCTCTTTCTCCTATTAAGTATGAACCAGCTTTTCAGGCAGGTAGGGAGGGGTCTTTGTTGGGAGAAATTGGGGTTAATCAGGTTTTGATAGTTTTTGGATGTTGAAGAAATCATCACTTTTGAAGAATTACGAGAACTTTATCATCTCCCACCTTGTGATGGCTTCTCCTATTTACATGTGAAGCATTTCATTTCTTGTCAGGGTTGGCTTAGGGAGGACCCAGATGATATAGAACATCTTGAAAACCTGTGATTGACATTAGGAAATTTAAAGATACTATTTCTATTTTATATTGGTTTCTTAGTAAGAAGGAATTTAGAAAATAGAATTTTATGTCCTCCTGCAAGCAGATGTAGGGTATGAAATATCTTATATTGAGTGAGAAAGGGTGTTCTATGAAGTACAAAACTGCATATAAAGTTATTTCACGCTGGTATTATACGCCATAATAAAAATTAAAAAATTGTTTCCCAATGCAACTACCAATGTGTGTTTGAGACGTTTACAGGAGAAAAGTTCTTATTTTCACATCTGGTGGACTTGTGAAAAAATCCAAGCGTTTTGGTCTACAATTGTACATCATAAGGGAATGGGTTTGGGATCTCCATTCCCTTTGGATCCTAAGACCGGTCTTCAAGGTTTATATAATAAATTAGAACGTACGAGTAGATGGTAAGTGCACCTTAAACCAATGTGTTTGGCTGCTTCTAAGTGTGTAATAGCAGCTAAGTAGAAACATTTGAATGGTCCAATGCTTCAGGATTGGATTAATCAGCTACAGCTCCTTGGAAAACTTGAAAAATTAACTGATAAAATATTATGGCCATTATGATTCTACACAGGAAATATGGACAAAACTTGAGTTGATTTTACAGGTTGGCAAAGGAGGGAATGTGTGCTAGTAGCAGATTGATTAGGAGGGGATTTTTGTTAGTTTTATTCATTTTTGATTCTGTACTCTGATAATGTTATGATGATGAGGGAGGAAAGGGTAGGGAGGGACTATAGTATTGTACTGGATGTTTTGGGGAAAAAAGTAAAAAAAAAACATTGCAATAAAAATATATTGATAAAAAAAGAATGTTTTTTTTAATACTACTCGAAAGGGTCCAGAGGAGAGCGACTAAGATGGCTAAGGGGCTGGAGGAGCTGCCGTACAGCGAAAGATTAGAGAAACTGGGCCTCTTCTCCCTCGAACAGAGGAGATTGAGAGGGGACATGATCGAAACATTCAAGGTACTGAAGGGGATAGACTTAGTAGACAAGGACAGGTTGTTCAGCCTCTCCAAGATAGGGAGAACGAGAGGGCACTCTCTAAAGTTGAAAGGGGATAGATTCCGTACAAATGTAAGGAAGTTCTTCTTCACCCAGAGAGTGGCAGAAAACTGGAACACTCTTCCGGAGGCTGTTACAGGGGAAAACACCCTCCAAGGATTCAAGACAAAGCTAGACAAGTTCCTGCTGAACCGGAATGTACGCAGGTAGGGCTGGTCTCAGTTAGGATGCTGGTCTTTGACCAAGGGCTGCCGCGTGAGTGGACTGCTGGGAACGATGAACCACTGGTTTGAACCAGCAGCGGCAATTCTTATGTTCTTAAAATAAAATATTAATGACTAGTCACTCTCAAGTCCTTTTTGAAGGAATGGGATGGTAATGCATGTATTTTCTTCAGTTTCAGGTAGGCTTGGGGGATCTCCTATAGCATGAGGGGGGGAGCAGTGGACAATCATCCTGTTTGAACCCCTATACCACACTGGCCCTAGATTTAGAAGGTTACATGTATATTGTATCTCTATGCCTATATCTACAGTATTTATTTATTTTTTTTAATCTATTGCTTGGCTTACCAAAGGGTAATTTACTGAAATTAAACTGAAACTTAACTAAAGTGATTGTGAATTTAATACTTGATAACAATGATGGCTCTATGGTTTCTATTTTATACATATTTTTGGTCTGTATTGTGGTTACCATTTTCATATCAGCTTTGCCTTGTTGAAGGGATCCCAACTTGTCTTTAAATTTAACAAAGGGATCTCAGCACACCACTGTATCAGACCACGAGGATGGATACGGGCAAGATTTCACTGCGAATAAAACCCCCAACTCCTACGGGTTGGTCACAAAAGTGCTGGCACTTAAAAAGACATTCACAAGTACATCTACTGATGTATTGTGGGCATTTTAAGCAAAACGTGTCAAACCTTTGTGCTTAAATCCATTGCTTAGTGCGTGCAGTCATTTCGATCTTAAGGAGACTCAGCAGGGAAAGAGTGCCTTGCACTGCCAGCTCTCCTCTCCCATTAGACTCCTGCTGCACATCATCAAAAGGTGAGAGAGCAGATGGGAGCATGAAAGAGAGAGACACAGGGCGAAGGAATACATAACAAGGTGAATGCTTAATTCATTTTCAGAGGGGGGGGGGGGGAAAGAGAACATTAACAGGATTCCTAAAGGCACCCTTAACCTTTACAGTCATGCTTCAATTGAAAAATGCCAGGAAGTACTTGGAAATAATCACACGTTAATTCTGTGAGAAAAAAAAAAAAAGTGCAGCACCTGCAAAGAGCATTTTATATAGTAAGAAAAATATAACCCTTCACATAGGATTAGCACCATTTTCAACAAAAGAGCTACAGTATGTTCCCCAATTTTGTTTGTAACAAACATCATGACCTTCAATCCCTTATTGCGGTTTGTCTTCTGCATCCCCAAAGCTTTCTGTAAATAACAGATATACTGAAATAACCATTGAAAATTTGCCAGCAATCAAGAAAAAAAAGCAGCTTTTAAGTAGGTGTTATTTTCTAACAGCAAGGCATCTTTTCTAGTTCGGAGATTTAGGAAAATACTTTCAGACCAGATGAATGCAATGAGAATCGTTTTTATATGAAGCTGTCAAAATTATTTAAGGGTCCTTTTAGCAAAGGGCATTAAGCTTTTATGCCCAAATTCTGTATCTGGCACCTAAAGTTGTACGTATATATACGTCAGTGCTCATAGCTGATGTACACCCACACCTTAATTGATTGTTTTAATCAGCACTGATAATTAGCAATTAACACCTTATAATTGAGGCTAATTAGGGCTAATTAAAAGTTACATGCATAACTCAGAAAGCGTGATTCTATATAAAGTATGGGCTAGATTCACTAAGGACACGGATCGGATCGGATCGGATCCGTGAGGGAGCCAATCCGTGTCCAGGGGGCTGATTCATGAATCGCCCTCATGCAAATGAGATCGGAATCACAGCCCCAACCGACTGCCAGGATCATTCTCTAGTGATCCCGACGCATGTGCAGACCACCTGTATGCGCAGGTGCTGGCCCTCCGTGCCCGGCAGAGCAGCACAATTTTTTAATTTTCACTTTTTCGCAAGCCCGTGGTTTTAACCCGCTTTAAACCCACGGGTTAAAACCATGGGCTCGCAGTGTGGGGAAGGGCAGCAGAGTCGGGGCGGCAGGAAGGAGAGATTTGGGGCAAGAGCAGGAGATTGGGGCAGACAGCAGCAGGAGATCGGGGCAGAGAGCAGGGTTTTTACACAAGTGACTGGTCCTGAGTAGTCGCTTATTTTTGAATCGGCCAGTCAGTGTGCCTGCTTTTTGTTAGTGAATCGCGGATCTTCCTACTTTGCATGCCGTTTCCCCTCATTTGCATGCACGGATCGGAATCAGATCAGAGGTGATCGGCCATGAGGTTAGTGAATCGGGTCGGAGGGAAATCGGGTCGCAAAAGGGTTGCAAACCGATCGGTACACGATCGGTTTGCTTAGGGCTCCTTTTACGAAGCCGCGTTAGCGGTTTAATGCGCGTAATAGCGTGCGCTAATTTTCCAGCCGTGCTAGCCGCTACTGTCTCCTCTTGAGCAGGCAGTAGTTTTTCGGCTAGCACAGGGGTTAGCGCACACTAAAAAGTTGCGTGCGATAAAGCCGCTAATGCGGCTTCGTAAAAGGAGCCCTTAGTGAATCTAGCCCTATGTGCTTGTAGTGCGTGAATTTGAAATGGGGGAATGGTCAGGGGTGAATAGGGGAGTGGATCAAGGCCATTCCTAAAAGTTATGCACATTATTATACACTGTGAACTATTTAAAAAAAAAAAAAAAACCCACCAAAATGTTTTTTGTTGTATCTTCCACAGAACTTGGCCAATTCTTATGAAATGTAATGTGTTGTGTCCTGAAGTTGATGTAAAATGTTGTAAATATTTCCCATCGTACCATAACACTACCATGTGAAAATGAATTGTTGCTTTGGGATATGTGCAGAAGCAGACGATAGTTCGTAAAACAGTCTCTGTATCAAAATGGTTTTCACTGCAGAAGACCAAATTCTGATAACGAACTTGGTAATGCTAAAAGGTTACAGCAGTCGACAATTGTTCAAAGAGTTCCCATAGAAGGGTTGGAACAAAAACAGCCTTGATGTACTGCTACGCAAGATCTGAGCGATGGCTACTGTGGATCGTAAGCCAGGCAGCAGATGATCACGCTCAATTCACACACAAGAGCATATTGACATTGTACACAATCATCCAGGAAAATGTGCCGCAAATACTCTGAACAACTCTCCAAATAGCAAGAGAAGCAGGAATAAACTAGACAACTGTGGTTAGGATAATTATAACAATCTGAAATTAAAGTGTCTTAAAAAGTGTCATGCCCAAGAGTTAACTTTAAACAACATAGACACATGCCTGAAACAGTGCAAGCATAGGTTAATGTAGTGTATTGAAAGTATTTTATATATGTTGTCCTCTGAACCATTATGAATGTTTTATTTTGCAAACTGCTTAGTTATAGGTGGTCAAGAAATTTTAGAAATCAATCAATCATTTAAAACCAATTAAAAAGTTATTAAAAAAAGTAGGCACCCACAGGCACCTAGAAAAAAAGGATGCTGCAATCACATCTACAGAGGTGCCTAATGGTGCCTAAGGTCAAAGTAGGCATGACTTATACCAGAAATGACCTTAGGTGCTGCTAAGCACTTCTGTAGGTGCAATTCTTGTCAAACATAGGCAACTTCAGACCTGTTTCCAAGCTACCCTTCATCTCCAAGATCCTGGAAAAAACAATGTTAACCCAATTACACTCCTTCATCAATGAACAATGTGCCCTATCCGTCTTCCAATTGGGATTCAGGAAATTCCACAGTACTAAAACCGTCCTTCTTGATATCGAAGACTACTGGAAACTCATGGACAAGGGTACCAATGTCCTTCTAGTGCTGATGGATCTCAGCATGACCTTCAACACTATTGACCATCCTCTCCTCATTGAGCAGCTCTCTGAAATTGGAATCTGAGACATTGTGCTACAATGGTTCTCCTCTTTCCTAAATAACAGATCCCAAAGCGTTCTGTTCAATGACATGCTATTGAAACTGAACCCGATTAAATACGGTGTTCCACAGGGGACTCTGCTATCCCCCTATTATTCAATCTCTACATTAGATCTGTTCTAGACATAGCCCACAGATATCAAATACAGATTCACTCCTTCATGGATGACATCCAACTGTACCTACCACTAGGAGAAGCCCGTGACACCCAGATTGTGAAACTCCTAACTTGCCTCTTGGAAATCAAAAACTAGATATCCATCAACAAATTACAGCTAAATGCATCCAAGACGGAACTTCTTTGGATCTGCAAAGAATGCTATTACTGTGCTCATCCCGCTGCACCGGGACTCGACTACTATAATTGCGAAAGACCAAGTGCTCAGCCTAAGAATACTCCTTGATTGCAACCTGTCGCTTTCTGACCACATCTCTCAGGTGATATCTTTCTCATTTTACTGCCTGCGACAACTCTGAAAAATAAGAAACTACTTTTCAGAGTCTGACTTCACCCAACTACTCTATGCCTTAGTACTCTCCCTCATCAATTACTGCAATATGCTATTTGACGGTCTCACGGCAAAGAATGTGCGATGGCTCCAGCATGTTCAAAATGCAGCGATCAGGCTTCTAAAAACCCTCTGTGCCCATGACCTTGTCTCCCAGGCTCTAGCGTTGGGTCACTGGCAGCCCATAGCCAAACATTGTGTCTTCAAGGGCCTGATGATCGTGTTCAAATCCTTGCATGACATGGCACAGGGCTACATGATGGTTAAGCTTCCTCTGTACATGCCGAACCGGTCTCTCCACTGCCAGGATGAAATACACCTCAAAACATCCCCTGGTTGTGCCCTTCAACTGCAAACCGCCAAGCAATGGTCCTGCTCCTACTTCATACCGAACCACTGGAATCGACTGCCCCACAGATCAGATCCCTTGAAGGATTCCTCAGCTTCTGAAAAGCAATAAAAACATACCACTTCACCTAAACCCCTACCCTTGACTGATGAACTACAAAGAAATGTATATTGGCACCAGAACCACTATGTGTTATGTAAGGAAAACTTATATCGTAAAATCTGGCATGGTAACTATGGTAAATCTAACCTATAAACTATCTGTGTGCCAAATTAGGATAAAGCTTGCATTGAAAACCTTGCACTGTAAAAATAACGGTTTATAGACAAAATCACGCGAGACAACGGCGCGCAGACAACTGAGCGCAAGGTTGACGGCGCGCCGAAGAAAAGCACTATTTTAAAGGGTTCCGACGGGGGTGTTGGTGGGGAACCCCCCCCTATTTTATTTAACAGACATCGCGCTGGCGTTGTGGGGGGTTTGGGGGTTTGGGGGGTTGTAACCCCCCTCATTATACTTGAAACCAAACTTTTTGCCTGTTTTTAGGGAAAAAGTTCAGTTTTAAGTATAATGTGGGGGGTTAGAACCCCCCAAACCCCCCACAACGGCAGCGCAATGTCTGTTAAGTAAAGTGGGGGGGGGTTCCTCCCCCACACCCCCCGTCGGAGCCCTTTAAAATAGTGCTTTTCTTCGGGGCCCCGTCAACCTTGCGCTCAGTTGTCTGCGCGCCGTTGTCTCACGCGATTTAGTCCCGTCACCAAAGATAACTATGGCACATCGTAACCAGTAAACTGTATATTATGTATATTAATATTAGACCGTAGTATGTATCAAGTTAGGATAAAAACTATCGGAAACCTGTACTGAAATTCTGTATGTTTAACCTGTAACCGATTCTGAGCTCTTCTGGGGACAACAGGAGAGAAAATGAATTAAATAAATACAGTGGTGCCTCGCATAACGAACGCCTCGCACAGCAAACGCTGCACACAACGAACTTCATGTCTTGATTCATACAACGAACTTTGTTTCACACAATGAAGTCGCCCGAGCTTCCACGATCGCTGCCGATGTATTGAATCCTTCCGCGCAGGCACTGCAGGCAGTCATTAGTCACTGCGCTTAACGCGTTTCACATAACGAACTTTTCGCATAACAAACTTGCTCCTGGAACGAATTAAGTTCGTTGTGTGAGGCACCACTGTAAATAAAATCACCTTCCCAAAATGCACTTGGTCAAGCTCATACACTCATGTTCATTTATGTAGCTGGCTTTCCCTCTCAGTCAGGTGCCCATTATATCCTTACCCATGCTCACCTCCACTAATGCACAGCTAAGCCGCTCACCAAACCCTCAGAATTATCAGTCCACTACAATCAAACAATCACCAGCCTGACATTTGCCCATTTACACATAAATGATCCAGTAGATACTTAACCACTTGTCTAGTTCACGCTCACTCACACTCAATCCTAGCATTTTCACTCTAGCCAGGACCAAATGAATTCACTACTTAGCATACTCAGTGAAGCTAGTTAGAATGTATTCGTGCACACGCATTCAGCTAGGGCAGGGGTAGGCCATTCCGGTCCTCGAGAGCCACAGGCAGGTCAGGTTTTCAGGATATCCACAATAAACATGCACGAGATAGATTTGCATCTCAAGGAGGCAGTGCGTGCAAATCCATCTCATACAGATTCATTGTGGATATCCTGAAAACCTGACCTGCCTGTGGCTCTCGAGGACCGGAATGGCCTACCCCTGAGCCAGGGCATCACCTGCTCAACTCACACACTCAAATCGACCCACACGATTAGAGTGCACTCGCTAACAGGCATCCACTCTGCGTGCCCCGTTCATCACATACAGTCATCTGCAGTATCTGACACACCCTAACTCACATTCAGTTGCCAATACAGAGTAACTCTCTCTCATTCACTCATTCACTCAGCACTCATTCACTCATGATCCTTTTCATGAACACGTTCAAACAATTAATTTGTTTATTTCCATCTATAGCTGCCACACCAAAATCACGAGAGGCATAGAGGGATATGGGTGACTAAAATTACGCCAGGTGTACACCTGGCTGGGCCTCCGCGTGTGCGGATCGCCAGACTTGATGGACCAAAGGTCTGAACCGGAGATGGCAGTTCTTATGTTCTAAAACAATTTACAAACATAATACACCATAAAATACATTCACTCATAGTTTCACATACTCTTTTAATCTCTTCCAACCTGCACATATACACTCGGTCTTACATATCAAGGACACATCCACTTGTTAGCACACAAATACCAGTTGAGACAGGGAATGCTGTCAGTGCAACAGTAATTCTCCACATGCCACAGTTTCCCCGAGAACCTAGTTTGTATGCACCGGGAGTCCAGATAGTCTAGCCTGCTGATGAGCAATGGTTAGGGCTTCCTCTCTATCCAGGGCTTTAAATATTATCTCTGTAATATCCCCAGTAGCGGTCCTCCTGAGAAGCAGAAGTCAAGCTTGGGTATGTGGATTTCATCAGATAAATACACAGAGTATTATTTTTTTTTTTAACCACATGAAAATGTACATTACTGACACTTGAAAATGAAACCTGCATTCTGCCTACTTCATATGTGCAATATTTCAAACATTGTGCAGCTATAAATCTGCCTCAATTTTGCTCCTTCAAACTGATGTAATTGTGGCCAGTGGAACTTCATACGACAAATTTTGCAACAGAGATGGATCTTTAAAGCGACCAGGCGGCTAAAGCAATGGTCCGATACTTCTGTAAAGTCAAAGTTCAGATTTCATTTCTATACTTCTTGGGGGTCAATTTAGGAAAGATCTCCTTAAATTAGCAGAATGGGAGTAGGTGTTGGCCTGCATGTGTTCAAGCCATGTGAAGAGCTGACCAAAAACACCAAAATGGTGAAGGTAATAGGCAATTTCTTGAAAACAGAAGAGAGAAAAATAGGGGCGGGGGAAGGGATTGGGACTTGTATCCTGCCTTTTTGTAGTTAAGCAGCAATGCTTAAAGTGGTTTACGTACAGGTACTTCTAGCATTTTCCCTATCTGTCCTGGTGGGCTCACCACAGGGTGTTGAGGTTGTAGCTCTAACCACTACGCCACCATCCGGTGTGGCCACATTTCACCTAAATATGGGGTCCTTTTATTAAGGTGCGCAAACTGATTTAGTGCGCACTAAAGATTATATTCTATGGGCATCTTAGCATTTATCGCGTGCTAAATCGGTTAGCACACATAAATAAATAGGACCCTTAAGTTTGTGGCAGGGGTAGATGACTGTGAATAAAATATAAACTAAGGGCTCCTTTTGCTAAGCTGCGATAGCATTTTTAGCGCACGCAGAATTTTAGCGCGCGCTAAACCCAGCTCAATGCTGGCGTTAGCGTCTCACGCGGGGCAATTCTGTGCGTGCTAAGTGCGCGCTAAAACCGCTATTGCAGCTTAGTAAAAGGAGACCTAAATTAAAAGCTAAATCATAAATATTCAAATCATATAAAACTTAGGCAAAACGTGGCCATATCAGGCACTGTTTTTAACTCTTCTGTTCTCAGTAGATTGACTACTGCTCTCACCATATAGACCTGGAGCATGATCTCAGTTATAAAACATGCCCTTTTGTTTTTTCCCTCCCCCATCATTTTTTTTTTTTTAATTTTATTTTAAGGAAACAACGTAAACCCTGTCTGTCTTCCTTTTGTATCTTTTGCAGTCTCCCTCTTTGGTTGAATCATATTTTTGATGGTAAGAACATAAGCAATGCCTCTGCTGGGTCAGACCTGAGGTCCATCGTGCCCAGCAGTCCGCTCACGCGGCGGCCCAACAGGTCCAGAACCTGTGCAGTAATCCTCTATCTATACCCCTCTATCCCCTTTTCCAGCAGGAAATTGTCCAATCCTTTCTTAAACCCCAGTACTGTACTCTGCCCTATTACTTCCTCTGGAAGCGCATTCCAGGTGTCCACCACACGTTGGGTGTCACCAACCAGAAAGAGGGTGTGGTTGGGAATAGATCATGGGCAGATCTTGGGCATGTTTTGCATTTAGGCACCTAAATTGGCCTTAGACCCCAGTATTTAGGCCATGAAAACTCTGGCATAAATAGGGGATGCCAAAGATCTTGACGCCTACCGGCACCTATGTCCAATTGAGATTGGCCAGCGCTATGTGTCACATTCCTCAGTACCTATCTTTTAGGTGCCATTTATAGAATCAGAGCCATAATGGTCACGATAGAATATTAGCGGTAGGTTGGTTTTTATGCACCAACATTTAAGTGTGACCACATGTAAGGCGGGTATAATGTGCACCTCTCAATGTGGTGCCTTCTGCATGAAATGGACAGTATGAGTAGAGTATTCGACAGAATAGTCGAAATACCCATGACTAACTCATTTCCCTTCCTTCTGAACACTCTCTGGTCAGTACACACTAGAAATTTCAAGCATATACTTTATAAAATAGAGCCGTAACTCACGAGCGTAATTGGAGATTAATGCAATTAGTGCTAATTAAGGGCAATTTTTGATACTTATTGTCAATTAAGAACCAAGCAAGGGCCAATTAATTAATTAAGTCACACATAGGAGTGGTACTATATCTGTATCTATCAATGGCACATGTAACTCTGTGCATCATGTAAAGAATTAGAGGGCTTGTGATCTTAAGTTTCAAGTTTATTTAAAAAATTTGAAAAAACACTAGTCATAAATTCTAAGCATTTAACAATATAAAATTTAAAATGGGGTCCAGTTCTCCCAACCCTGGCACAATCCCTGTGGAGTTCCTCAGGGCTCCCCTCTTTCACCCTCTCTATTCAATGTCTACATGGCTTCACTAGGTCATATGCTATCCAACCTAAAACTAAAATCATATATCTACGCAGACGACATCACTATTATCATTCCCATTACCTCGCTTTCAGAAAAGATTGAACAATTCACCTCATCCATCCTCACCAAGACAGAACAATGGGCCACTCAATTCAAATTAAAGCTGAACCCAGAAAAAACCAAAATTTTCCTGGCCAGTCCCAACAACAAGCTAACAAACACCTCCCTGAAACTTAACGGGTTAGACTATCCAATCAACCCCACAATCAAAATCCTTGGAGTCATCCTGGACCGCTGCCTTACTTTCGAAGCCCACACCAATGCTCAGATTAAAAAATGTTTTGGTACCCTCTGGAAACTCCGCACCATCAAACACTACTTTGACTTCTTCTCCTTCCGATTACTGGTCCAATCACTAATCCTGAGCATCCTAGACTACTGTAATATCATCTACCTAGGTTCATTTAAAAAAACCATCAAAAGCTTAAGACTCGTTCAGAATGCAGCCGTTCGACTCATCTATAATCTCAAAAAATCTGACCATATAAGCCCCTTCTATAAAAAACTGCACTGGCTGCCTATGGAGGCGAGGATTATCTTCAAATTTGCTTGCCTCTGCTTCAAAACCCTAACAGGCTCGTCCCCAATCTACCTATCAGATCACTTTGTCCGTCCGGGCCCCACCCGCACACGTAACGCCCACTTGTTTGCCTTCCCGTCCCTAAAGTGCTGCATCTACAAGAGATTCCTCGACAGATCCCTAGCGTTCCAGGCATGCAAATGGAACAAATGTCTATCCACTCTCATCTCTAATTCTCCCTTCTACCAAACTTTCAGGAAGTCAATCAAAACTTATCTCTTTGACAAATATCTCTGACTCCCGCCCTCCTTGTAACTCTACTTTTAACTATGCCTTGTACCTCCCACCTACCTGCACCTCCCACCTACCTGTCTTCTCCCTACCTGCACCTCCCACCTACCTGTCTTCTCCCTACCTGCACCTCCCACCTACCTGCACCCGACTTCCTAAGCCACGCCGATTGACTTGTTTATAACCTCTCTATCTCCTTCTTGCCTGCTCCTGACTCGCTAAGTTATATTGATTGATTGACTTATTTGTAAATTTCACTGTAGATGTACAGTCTCTTGTCATGTAAACCGCTCTGAACTATTCTGGTACTGCGGTATACAAAAATAAAGTTATTATTATTATTAACAAACTTTAATGACATAACATTACTTACATGGAACAATAGGATAGTGGGGAGAAATACAATTTAAAAGAAAGAGAGAACAATTAAGGATAAAAACATAGGGAAAGGGAAAAAATTAATTTTGCATAGGAAATGAATTTTTATGTTGAAAATGAGCTAGAAAAGTTCCATAGACCAATTAACAGTCATATGCGTCTTGAAATTAAAAGCTTTTAAGGCCACCCTTGAATTTATTATAAATTCTGTTCAGGCCTTAAATATAATGGTAACGAATTCTGTATTGGAGGGGGAGTAATAATTTTTATTGCCGTATTTTGGATTAATTGTAGACATCGGATGTCTTTTTGACAGACTCCTTTAAGCAGAGAATTGCAGTAGTCAAGTTTGGAAATTATGAGTGAGTGTATTAAAATATTAAGGGACTGAGCATCAAAAATGTTGCCTTACTGAGACAGACCAAAGATCCATCAAGCCCATTATCCTGTTTCCAACAGTGGTCAATCCAGGTCACAAGTACCTGGTAAGAGTCCCAAAGAGTAAAACTGATTTTATGCTGCTTATCCTAGAAATAAGCAGTAGATTAATTCAAGCCAATTAATCTCCCATTACCTGAGAAATTTGCTTTGAATTCTTTAAGTTAGGGGACCACGCCTCTAACCACAAGTACTGAGAATATATTCTGAATATTTGTCTTTGCATGAACATTTAAGGATCATAGTATATGCCCAATAGAACATAAAATTTAAAAAATATGCATATTCATATAATAAGAGGTATCCATAAATTCAGAGATCATTTCTGCCAAATGATTCCTTTTACTCATCAGCTACTGTTTATTTTTCCTTTGTTTGTTTTTCTCCTTGGTCCTCTAATCTTTTGACTGTATTGCATATGAAAGACATGGAAAAGGTATGTCTGGACTGGTTTTCCTATATAAAATGTGAATCTGGATACGTTTATTTATACAAATATTAGTAATATTATTTCATAAAAGAAATGCTTTGGTATCACTTTAACATTTGTTATAGGAGCAAGGGTTTCCATGGAACTCAATTTAAAATGCTACAACATGCCCAAAATGCAGGAGCACACACCACATTAAGTAAAAAGTAGTTCACATTGCTCTACTAAATGCTCGTTGATTCCTTCAAAACTGTAGGTTTCATGAAACCCAAACATATAACTACTTGATCATATTCTATTGGCCCATCCATTCTTTGGTATGAGAGAAAGTAGATTCTTCCCAGAAGTCTAATTCAAGTTAGTCAAAAAATATGAGGGACCTCTAAAATGTTCTCAGCCCAACCAAGAAGAGAATGATGTGGAGTCATGAAACTTACAAGTTATTCCACACTTTTTTGACACTTTTTGTTTCAATGATATGAAATGAAATGTATCAAGAACAGTGTGGAATAACTTGTAAGTTTCATGGCTCCACATCATTCTTTTTGGCTGGGCTGAGAACTTCTCGTATTGTGATGTCATAATGCCTCATTCCACCAATTCCTAAGATGTCACCATGACTTGGTTTCCCTATACTTATGCCTATGTGCTTGATGCCTTTGCCTCACTGAAACAAATAGCTTGTAAGTTTCATGGCTCCACCCCATTCTCTTCTTGGTTGGGCTGAGAACTTTTCAACGGCCCCTCATCGTTATCCATAATAAGTCATTTAGCATGTAGGTTCAAACTCTAAAATGCACTTTTATTCAAAGCAGAAATAAAATGATGTCGGTGAATGATGTTAGCAACTTGAATATAAATTATGACATACTATTACCATTGCAGGTAAAGAATACCAGTGAAGCAATCCTAGTGTCTACAGCAGGGCTGCCCAAGCCCGGTCCTCGAGATCTACTGGCAGGCCAGGTTTTCTGGATATCCACATGCACGAGAGATATTTGCATACCAAGAAGGCAGTGCAGGCAAATCTCTCTCATGCATATTCATTGTGGATATCCAGAAAACCTGGCCTGCCAGTAGATCTCGAGGACCGGACTTGGGCAGCCCTGGTCTACAGGATGTAGTTACAGTAATTTAGTCTCAAGGTGCCTATAGTCTGCAAAAGAAATTGACAGTTTCTGGGATAAATCCAGTGACAATTAGTAAATGAGCCACAACAATTCAAACCGGATGCCTGAAAACAGAGAAACAAACTGCAAAGCTGGGAACAGTACAAGGCAGTGAACATAGCATAAGAAAAAGTGACTATTTCCAGTAGAACCGATTATTCCAAGCTTTACGTATGCAGTACCGAGTTCAACGAGTGTGATGCCGTATTAGAAGTGCCCTGTGTTTGTCACAATGCCACGTTTTCTAATTCAAACGCTGGCTAGCCTGCGTGTGAAATGGATGCTGTGACAGGTCATTGGTGATTTATACTGCACCACTCACAGCGAAACCGATTGCCATACTGCTCAGTAGGTATCATGACCCTCTAACATACTGTACTCTACTAAGCCCATATTGCCATCAAACTAAGGAAGTAATAGAGATGTTACTCCATCTCAAACACATGAGCTCTTCTCATTTACAAAGGAATATACAAGATCTTTGCAGCTTAGCCTGAAATATGTGTCTACAAGGTAATGAAATGATTGATTTGCATGTGGCCAAGGCATTCCCAGATATGTATTACACAACATTTGTTACTGTATAGTCAGTGCGGGCTTTGTTTCTACTGAAGGGGAAAAGTTTAAAGCGGCCGGTTAAGAGCAGAGAAGCCCGGGGTTCAAATCATTCCTCTCCCCCTTGTGCTCCTTTGTGACCTTGTGCGAGTCATTTCATCCTTCATTGCCTCTGGTACAAAATAAATTGTAAGCCCTCTGGGACACAGAAATATCTACCGTACCAGAACGCAGCTCTCTCTGCTATCTGACTTGAAAAGGTGATGAATTAGATCTGAAAAAAAAAAATTAATCCATTCATTTTCCATTACAATTTTAATAAGACAGAAACATATTCTGTAAAATCAAAGCCACTGAAAAAAAAATGGAAATTCAGGTGATTCTATTATATCTTGCTTTAGAATATTTCCTATCACCTTTTCTTTTGGCTAGAAAGTGGGCTCCGTTCAGCCCCTCATCTCCCCTCCCCCCCCAAAAAAAAATCATACTTCAATTGCATCTCGCAACTTTATCCAGTGTGAAAACCCACATGATCACCGCAGGATATATCTACAATCTTTTGTTACCAATCCAAAATTCTTTGTACTTCTAAGCATTCTAGTGGAGAATAGATTTCTGCCAACCAGGAAAGCATCTGCTTTGGTCTTAAGGGCACCTCCTATCGGTACGTTCAAAGGGTGAATTACTCCTGCTGCTCTGTCGGAACCTGCACTCCAGTGGGTTTCTCACGAGGGAAAATAAATGCAGGAAGAAGCGGTGAAAAATTCACAAGATCAACATGCAGAGCCCGACCCATCCTTAAAACACTTCCAGAAAGAAGTAAAATACACTTTATTATTTTGCAACCATCATGTTACATAGGTCACAAGCTGACAAAAGGGTGGAGGCAATGCACCTAAAAAGATCAACATTTGCAAGCTAGAAAACATATATTCTTGTTTTCATATCCTTATTGCCATTTGTATTTGAAAAGCTCCGATTCTGACTCCAGCAGAATTTCTACTGTAAGTAGGATGAGGTTTTGCCTACAGATGAATGTACAAGAAAACCTTTCAGACTATGCCAGCAATGGCTTCTAGGAAGAAGTTGCTCGAGATTCACTGATCTCTTCATTCAGTTCTCACTGACCCCCCACCCCCCACCCCCACCCCCTAGCCATTTTGAGTTCAAATTTCCAAAATCCATACAGTAAGTAGGATGAGGTTTTGCCTACAGATGAATGTACAACAAAACCTTCCAGGCAATGCCAGCAATAGCTTCTAGGAAGAAGTTGCTTGAGATCCACTGATCTCTTCGCTCAATTCTAACCATTTTGAGTTCAAATTTCAAAAATCATACCTGTGAGTGACGCAGGGATTCGTGCATAATTGCTTCCTTTCAGAAAGCCAATAGCCGAGAGCAGATTTCATCAGATAAATAAATACTGTACACAGAGTATTTTTTTTTTTTTAAAAAACAGCTCATTGATAACTTGTTAACCTTAGGGGGTGGGGGAACTGGGCTGCAAAGGGTTTCACCTATTATTTATAATTTCTATAGATGCACCCTTCCGTATATTCCCTCCTCCCATGCCAGTTGTAACCCCGACCACAAATCATTTTTATATGGGGAAAATTGGTACAGGAGACAGCTGATGCTGAAAAATGCCCCTTTCCCTGTTTTGTTTTTCCTGCAAAAGACAGGTTATGAAGGAGCTGATCCTTTTAGGATCCTGTTCAGAAGAATATATAGTCAGGCTGTGGAAAATAAAACAGTTTCTGTCGGCAAACAATGAGCATCTCCCTCCCCACACAAATGGACCTACTTGCAATTATGGAAAGTAGCACTTTCAGGTTCCAGACATAATTACTACACGTAAGTTTCGCTCCACCAAGAACCATTTTCACAACCAGACTACCATGTTTTGTTTTTCCTTTTCTGCTTTCTATCCAAATTCAAAGCATAATTGGCATTAACATTTTTTAATTAACATTTTTTTTCCCTGCCAAGTGAGGTCAGCTCAACAGAATATAGATCAATGAGGTTCAGGTATTGCCACAGGGGACACACCAACATTTGGTAAACTATGGCCATATTTAACCATTCATTCAGAAATCTCCCATTCTCTTTTTTCGCCAAACTAGGAGGAAATTACAGCAAAAAAACAATCCAGCATCGAAATTGGCAGCTGGGGGAAAAAAATAATGTGCCTTTTGGTGTTTGCATGGGTGAGCATGTGTGTTTCTTTTCCAGAAAACATTGCAACGGAGAAATCAGTTTCTCTTTTACAGAACATCCACAGCAAGTGTCCTAATGGTACCAAAATCCAATCCCATTCTGATCAAGTCACCAGAAAAAAAAAGAGAGTTTTGCATCCCCCGGGGGAGGAACAGCACCGTATTCTACAAACCGAAATCCAAAGAGAAAAGACCATTGACTTACCAGCCACTTGAGCATCCAAGCTGAGTAGAGTAAACCCGAAGAACAGAAAAGCCAGGTTCCGTATCCCCCAAAATCCAAGGCTATTCTCCATATTTCTATGAACTCCTCTAGATATTTGTGTCCCAGGCACAAGGACATGCAGGCAGCCCCTTTTCCCCCCCTCTTCTGGTTTCTTCCCACTCTCCGCTGCTGCTAATAAAGTTGCATTCAGTTCACCGGAGCATCAGCCACCAGAACGACTGCAAACTGAAGTCACAAGAAGTAGCCGTCAATGAGAAAAAGCAGACCCCGCTGCTCAAAACCATATATTAAAAATAAAACCAAGAAGCTTTCTCAAAATATCTATCCGGGCGAATTGAATATATCCTTGGATTACTCCATTTCTGTTGCTTCCCACAGTTACAAAAAAGAAAGATGGGGAAAAAAAAAATAAAAATAAAAAAAAGTTGCAATTGTATCTTTCCGGGGAGAAGGATAGAGCTGGCAAAAGGGTGAAGAGCTCTCGCTTGCTCCTGGAGCTGTCCACGAGCGGTATGTGAGCAGAGAGTTAGATCCGTGCATCCATTGATTCAGAGAATTGTAAAGGCTGGAAAAGAAAACGTGGAGACGGGAACAGAAGCGGACTGGGTCCTGAGCTGGATGCCAATGGAAATTAGGAGCTGAGCTGCTGTTTCCAGTCTCCTCAGCTCCAGGCACGTTAGAATAAGCAGGGGCGCCCTCTGTGGGCCAAGTTTGGGAAATGGCTTTTCCCCATGAATTCTTTAATGGCATTATCCCCTCAATTTGCCATTACTCATATTGCTGCAGATTTTTCATTTTATTTAGACCCGTTGCCCTTATGTGATTTTATTCTACCCATGGAATGTTAAGTTTAAAAAAAAATTATTTAATCACAGTCAGAATATACTGTTGCTTTTTTAAATAATTTATCCGGACGCCTCTTGCCATTAATGAAGCATTTTTTTTTTTTTTTTAATCTTCCTGCAGTACTGAAATTGGCATCAGTTGATGTAATAGCAGTTTGAGCCATTCAGAATCAATCTGCAGAAGGACTTATAGTATATGAACCATATTCTTCCCTCTTTGATAGTCTCGTGTTGGTAGGACATGTAAGTTGTGTCACTTTCTTTTCAAACTGTAGCTTTATTCAGCACACGGTCGTGGACAAAATAGGCGTGCCTTTGCGTGTGCGTCTGTTTTGGAACGGAGAGAGTAAAGTCTTAGGATGTGGGCTATGGTTATCGTTTGTTTTTGTCCAAAATGCTATAAATGAAAAGAAAGAAACCGATTTTCAGCCAGCGCAGTCGCTGCATTCAAGTATCAGCGCCGCTGTCCATGTGAACAGTGGTGCTGAAGAAAAAGGTGAACAATCCAAGCCAGCACTGTCGATTTAGAAAGACCTGTCATTCAGCAGGATGAAACTCATGGGGGGAGGGGGAGGTTTATTAACATGGGATATTGTTAAATCTGGTTGTATTTTACAAGTCAGATTATTTTGGTACGGGATCTCATTGCATAAAATAACCAGACGTGGTAAAATAGCCTGTCTTTAACAACCCACATTGATAACTTCTGGCCTAAATGAACCATTTTTGGTGCTACTGCTACCTCCACCCTTCCCTAACCAGGCCACCAATATCTGGACAAAATTGGCTGTTTAGACCAGGGGTGCCCACACTTTTTGGGCTTGCGAGCTACTTTTTAAATGACCAAGTCAAAATGATCTACCAACAATAAAATTTTTTAAAAAACACAAAGCACACTGTATGCATAGAAAATGTTAATCATCATTCCTATTCCAGGGTTTTTCAAAGAGGTCAAAGCAGATGACTCTAAGCACTATCACCTCAGTAACAACCATACAAAAATAGACAAATATACCCCCTCCCTTTTTACTAAACCACGATAGCAGTTTTTAGCGCAGGGAGCTGCGCTGAATGCCCAGCGCTGCTCTCGACACTCATAGGCTCCCTGCGCTAAAAACCTCTATTGCAGTTTAGTAAAAGGGGACCTTAGTGTAAAATATAGACAGCAGATATAAATTCAGACACATTTTGATCACTAAATTTAAAATAAAATCATTTTCCCTACCTTGTCTGGTGATTTCATGAGTCTCTGGTTGCACTTTCTTCTTCTGACTGTGCATACAATCTTTCTTCCCTTCTTTTAGCCTGTATGCTTCTTCTCCTCCAGACCTCATTCCTTACCCCCAACTTTTCCTTCCTCTTCCCTGCCCTTTCTTTCTCTCTGCCTCCCTTTCATTTTTTTCTGTTTCTCTTCTTTCCTTCTGTATCCCTGCCTGCCCTTTTTCTTTCTTTCTCCCTGCCCTTCCCCAAGCCACTGCCACTGCCATTACCATCGGGGACCAGGACCCAAACACCACCAATAACAGGCCCCAAGCTCTCCCTGCTTCGGCCAACCAGCATTCCTCTCCCCGATGTCAATTCTGTCGTCGGGAAGAGGAAGGCTGATCAGCCCAAGATCGTGATCAACCTATTGGGGGAAATGCTGCCGGGTCCTGCCTTCGCGGAAACAGAAAGTAGGCAGGACCCGGCAGGAACAAGAACAAATGCTTCACTAACCTGTCTCCCGCATTAGCCCGTAGCGAACGCTTGCTTCAGGGCTCTCAACATGTGCATGCCGGCTTCCCTTCTACCCCCCCCACCCCCGGACATAACTTCCGGTTTCGGAGGGAAGAGAAGAGAAGCCGGCACACACACGTTAGAGCCCGGAGCATAAGTTCGCTAGGGGCTGAAATCTCCAAGCCGTTTTTTTGTTGTTTTTTTTTAATGTTCAGCAGCGGCAGATGACAGCTGGGCGGACTGCCCAGCTAAAAGGCCCTAGGGAGAACACTGGAGAGGAAGGCTGATCGGCCCGTAGATCAGGACGGCAACACGAGTGCGATCGACTCGAGTTGCCTTCCTGAGCTACTGGTCGATCGCGATCGATGCGTTGGGCACCCCTGGTTTAGACATTTAAGGAGGGGGAGTTATCACTAACTCATGCCACCAGGCCTTAGTTTAGGCATTCAATATGGGGCCAAGAATTGCCTCAGAGAGTATATATGCTCATATTTACCTAACAGTCTGTAGGATATGTGCTTTTGCCTCATCCTTATGTTATAGAAAGTACCAGAGTAGAAATATTGTTGAAACCAATTGGAGGAAATATTTTTTCACTCGGAGAATAGTTAAGCAGATTGCCAGAGATTGTGGTAAGAGCAGATTGAGCGTAGCTGGTTTTAAGAAAGGTTTGGACAATTTCCTGAAGAAAAAGTCCATAGTCTGTTATTGAGAAAGATATGGGAGAAGCCACTGCTTATCCTGGATCAGTAGCATGGAATGTTGCTACTTTTTGGGCTTCCGGAATATTTTGTTACGCTTTCTATTTCTTTGGGATTCTGAATGGAATGTTACTACTCTGGTTTTTGGCCAGGTACTAGGACCTGGATTGGCCACCGTGAGAACGAGCTACTGGGCTTGATGGATGATTGGACTGACCCAGTAAGGCTATTCTTATGTTCTTATGTAATTGTGTGGTCAGTCTAATCTACTATAATAAAGCCCTAAGCGCGCATGCACACTTCAAACTTTGTGTTCCGTGATCTGTAACTCCGTGCCAGTAGAACGCTACTGCGCATGCAGAGTTTGGCGACCACGGACGCAAGGAGAACACGCCGGCGACTCCCCCCCTCACTCACTCTAAGGCCCACTGCCGCCACTGCTGCTCTTCATTGCGTTCGCCCTCCTCTTCAAAGCAGCCTGCTGAGGATCGCCGGCCGGCTTTAGCGAACCTTGCAGGCCGCTCTCCACCTCGGTAGCACGTTCCCTCCAATGCGATCCCATACGTCAGAGGAGGGGTGGGATCGCATCAGAGGGAACGTGCTACCAAGGTGGAAAGCGGCCTGCGAGATTTGCTACAGCCAGCCAGCGATCCTCAGCAGGCTGCTTTGAAGAGGAGGGCAGACGTGAACGAATAGCAGCAGTGGCGGCAGTGGTTCGTGCCACTGGGCCAGAAGAGACCAGGAAGCCAGGATGGAGGGAGAGTAAGAACGGCGGTTTGGGAGCAATACAGGCAGGCAGGGGGTCAGGGGGAGAGGGAAAAGGGGCTGCTTTGGGGGGAGGGGTGTGCTGGGGGCAGACAGCAATCATGCTTTGCTCTGGGAGGGGGGGACAGAAGGGGGCCATGGAGCAGGTAGGCATGGCACAACAGGGGGCCAGGGGGAGAGGGAAAGGGGGCTGCTTTAGAGGGAGGGGTGTGCTGGGGAGCAGATAGCAATCATGCTTTGCTCTGGGAGGTGGGGACAGAACGGGGCCACGGAGCAGGCGCAACAGAGAAATACAGGCAGGCAGGGAGCCAGGGAGAGAGACAGACAGAAAGAATGACAGACAGACAGCATCCAAGGAGAGAGAGATAAAGAAAAAAAACAGGCAGACAGTGGCCAAGGAGAGAGAGAGAGAGAGAGAGAAAAAAAAAAAAGAAAGACACACACACACACATCTATTTTAGCACCTGTTAATGTAACGGGCTTAAAGACTAGTGGGACATAATGGCAGTGAATCTTTGTTTTTCCTTCTGAAGTTGAGATATTGCATGGTGCTCAGCATTTTTTTTTTTTTTTTGCTGCTGATTTTTTTACATGTCATATGTAGAATCCAGTCCATAGTGTATAAAGTTATGATAGTCAGGAATAATGATAAAGGGGTTGAGTTGGAGAAGATGAATGTGATGGGAGAGCAGTTGAATGTGAAAAGGGAGGTGTTGGTGTTCCGGGTTTAGCTTGATGCTGCCCTGACAATGAGTCATCAGATCTCAAAAACTATTCAGATAGGCTGTAGACAGTTGCACATGTTGTACAGAGTAAAGTCGATGCTTGCACCTTACGATTTTCAAACAGTGGTACAAGCAATGATTTTGGATAGATTGGATTAACATCCCAACTGCATTAAAATATCCATCATTTTGCTAGCTTTGTGAGCTGATGCATTGGCTTGCAAAAAGAGAACTCCTTGCCACAGCTTCCCTCTCTTTTATTCTTTCAAAGCCTCCTTTAATCAGCACAACAATTTACAGTAGTATTCTACATTAACTGTTTGGCCCCTTGAAAGATAGTAAGTCATTACAAAACCTTCCTGATCCCAAAACAATTGGCTTTTCAGTCTTGAATTTCCTTGGCCTTGGAAAACCTGAGTGCTGCCATTGCATGAACCTTTGTTTTGTCTCAGGATCATAGTGGTGTAACTATATTTCACCAATAGAAACTATTCATTCCAAAAAGTTGGCACCTGGTTGCTGAAAATAGTGCAAAATCAACTTGGAAGTGTCCAGCATTCGAATATTTGGGCACCCGACAACATCTGCATACCCAGCTGCTCATGGATTATATACCCAACATGTTAGCTAGATATCTGTAGTGTCTGCAATTGTTTTAGCCAATATTTGCCAATCTGCCAAAATCAGATCATGGACCAGCAGAATTTGGCTACATTCTAGACAAGAAACTGAAAGGTAATAGAGGGCTTTGTGGCAATTGCAAAACTCCTGAACTCTTGCACTGTTAATCAAGGGAAGACAACTTAAAACTCTAGTACAGAGGTGCCCAATACGTCGATCGCGATCGACCGGTAGATCAGGGAGGCAATGTGAGTCTATCGCGGAGCCCATCCCGTGATAGACTCATGTTGCCGTCCCGATCTACCGGCCGATCAGCCTTCCTCTCCCGGATGTCAAAGAGGATGCCGCCGGGCATCCAGTTTAGTCTGTTTTTTGTCATTTGGGGGGGGGGGGGCAGTGGCAGCGGCAGCAGCCTGAAAAATAAATCATCCTGGCTGGGGGTCAGTGTCATGCTCCAGAGCTTCTACAGCCTTCCTATCTGGCCCTCTCCATTCTACTTGCATCCGGCCACACCCCCTGCTCCGCGGCTCTCTTCGGCAACTCAGCAGCAGTGATTGACACAAGCTTCTGACGTCGGGGCCTACCCTCTGCAAGTCCTGCTTGTTTCAACTTCCTTTTTCTACAAAAGTGGGACTCGCAGAGGGAAGGCCTCGATGTCGGCAGCCTGTCTTGATCACCGTTGCTGATGAGTTGCTGAAGAGGGCCGCAGGGCAGGGTGTGTGACTGGATGCAGGTGGAAGGGAGAGGGCCAGA
Organism: Geotrypetes seraphini; assembly: GCF_902459505.1. Lineage (NCBI taxonomy): Eukaryota > Metazoa > Chordata > Amphibia > Gymnophiona > Dermophiidae > Geotrypetes > Geotrypetes seraphini. The sequence goes on from NC_047084.1 coordinate 85,003,710, forward strand.
TGCAGGACTCGTGGGTGAGGGAGGAGAACGAGAGAGAGAAAGAGAGAGGGGAGGGAAACAAAAGGAAATATTTCATACTGGGCTGGGCCGGAGTGGAGGGAGGGTGGAAAAATTCTGGCTACAAGAAAAGGGCGGAAAGCTGAAAATAGAGATAGTGACACAAAGAAGAGAAAGGGTAAGCAGGACCTACTGAATAAGGATAGAGATACAGAGGGGACATGAAGAGGAGGTGAAATAGAGACATAGAAGTAATGCTGAAAAAGGGTGGGGGGAGATAAAGACATTGAAGGGCAAATGGTGAACATGGGGTAAAGACAAGGACAGAGACAAATGAAGATTCTGAAAAAGTGGTGAGATAGGGATATACGTGAGATGGACACAAAGAAGGGTGATGCTGGAAAATAGGTGGAATGGTAATTCTGACAGACACAGAAGGGAAATGCTGGATCAAAGAGAGATGGGGCTCAGGCTGGATGGAATGGGGAGAAATGCCTGGTTGGCCCAGAACTTCCTCTACTACGTCAGAATTGACATCGGGGAACAGAATGCTGGTCAGCTCAACGCTTCTGCAGGGAGAGCTTGGGGCGGCGGTGGCTTGGGGGCTGTTCCCCAATGGCAGCGGCGGCAAACAGAGTGGCTTTGGGGGAGGGTAGGGAGAAAAAAAGAAAGGGGGCAGGCAGGGAGACAGAAAGAAGGGGGAATAGGGAGACGGAAAGAAAGGGAGGCAAGTAAACAGAAAGAAAAAGTTGGGGGAGACAATGAGGTCTGGAGGAGAAGAAACATACAGGAGGCTGAAAGAAGGGAAGAAAGACTGGATGCACAGTCAGAAGAAGAAAGTGCAACCAGAGACTCATGAAATCACCAAACAACAAAGGTAGGAAAAATTATTTTATTTTCAATTTAGTGATCAAAACGTGTCCGTTTTGAGAATTTATATCTGCTGTCTATATTTTGCACTATGTCTCACTTTTACTAAACCACAATAGCGTTTTTTAGCGCAGGGAGCCTATGAGCATTGAGAGCAGCGCGGGGCATTCAGCGCAACTCCCTGTGCTAAAAACTGCTATCGTGGTTTAGTAAAAAGGAAAGGGGTATATTTGTCTATTTTTGTATGGTTGTTACTGAGGTGACATTGCATAGAGTCGTCTGCCTTGACCTCTTTGAAAAAACCCCGGAATAGGAATGATAATTAATATTTTCTCTGCCTTTCAGTGTGCTTTGTGAGTTGTTTTTTTTAAGTTTCATTATTGGTAGATCATTTTGACTTGGTCATTTTAAAAGTAGCTCGCAAGCCCAAAAAGTGTGGGCACCCCTGCTCTAGTACTAACTCACACAGTCTTCCCAACAAGGTGGCCAGATAATGCAGGGAGAAAACAGAGCTTTTATAAAAGGTGGTAATTCATTTTTAAATTACATTTCATGTTTAGCATATTACCAATCCATAGACATATACAATATAGAAATTTGGATATTATGACAATCCTAAATACAATTAGCAAAAGAAAAAATGGAAAAATATTTTATTAAAGTGTACACAAGTGGATCCAAGATATACATAATAATCAAGGTAATATAAACCTTAGAGATTATACAGAATCAAAACCCTCCCAAGCCTTCCCTTACAGCGACGATAAGGTTCTTATACAATTACATTAACATCCTCTCTAGCCTTTAGAAAATCATCTAATTGTTTAGGATCAAAAAAATTGAAAAATGATCATCCTTAAAAGTCACAGAATAAATACAAGGAAAATGCACAAAAATTCAGCACCCGTGTTTTGGCACCTTAGTGCCTTCCTCAGGAGTCAAGCTGTTGATATATTCTGTTTGGAGCATGACACTTCATATGATGGTACATAAAAGGACCAAACAACGCAATATCAATCTCTTATGTCCAAATGAATCAAGCCACGGCAGGCTAGGATAAAAGAGGGGGGGGGAGGTGACCCGAAGCAGCAGGAGCCCAAACTCCTTGTAAAGTTGTTTGCCTCATCGTTGGAGTTGAAGAAACTCTCTAATTTCCCTATGTTTCTTGCCCATATTGAATGGACACAAAGAAAAAGGACTTCAACAAATACAGAAGGTAAGAGCCTCTGCTAAATGCTGTCTCCTACACCCTAGTCTGCAGTTCCAGTGCTAATCCATTCCAAGATATTTAAACACTTCTTTCAAAAATTTATAGAAAACATCACGTATTGGGGTTAACTCAACAAATGGAAAATTTAGTATTCTTAAATTTAATGCTTTAGCCCCATTTTCCAAGTTTTCAAGCTTGCGGCAACGCATTAAAACATCTTGTTCTACTTGACTCAACTTTTTTAATCTAAGAAATTAAAGAATCAAGTTCCAAAAATATTTTAACATGATTATCCACTTGAGAGGTCAAAGTTTTAATAGAAGATAAATTAGCAAACTGGGCTCCAACAAAAGTTAAATGTACTCTGTGGAGAGTCTCTACCACAGACCAAATTAAATCTAATGTAATTTTAGATGGTTTCACCAACAGGAGAAGTGCACCGAGAGCTCCTATTTTGGCTCCCACATTTGATCCAAACCTTCCACTGATCTGCAAGAGCTCCTCTTGCCGCTTCCATAAAACATGAACAGTGACAGTCCCTGCCCCTCTTCCACCAGGGAGATGCCACTATCTCCCAATACCTTCACCAACACATTATAAAAAGTGCACGGAGAGAGAGTTTGAGGACATGAGGTTCTGGAAAGTGGTGGGATTGAGAAAAAGAGCCTTCCATATCTTCCTGTAGTGTTTACAGACTCCACCCCTCTCTCCAGGTGTATCAGCTAGCTCTATTTCAGAGTGAGGTAAGAGAGTTTGAGGACAGGCGGTTCTGGAAAGTGTTGTATTGAGAAAAGAGCCTTCCATATCTTCCTGTAGTGTTTAGAGACTCCACCCCTCTCTCCAGGTGTATCAGCTAGCTCTGTTTCAGAGTGAGGTAAGAGAGTTTGAGGACAGGCGGTTCTGGAAAGTGTTGTATTGAGAAAAGAGCCTTCCATATCTTCCTGTAGTGTTTAGAGACTCCACCCCTCTCTCCAGGTGTATCAGCTAGCTCTGTTTCAGAGTGAGGTAAGAGAGTTAGAGGACAGGCAGTTCTGGAAAGTGTTGTATTGAGAAAAGAGCCTTCCATATCTTCCTGTAGTGTTTACAGATTTCACTTCCCTCACCCCATACATCACCCAGCTCTGTTATAGAATGAGCTATATTAGCCAGCTGTGCTATAAGGTGAGCGAGTTATGTAGAAATGAAGGGGATATGTGAACAAAATTTGTTACATCTACACCAGTGATTAAAGGTCATATGGACAAACATTTGACTGGAATTACTCAAACAGTAAGTACTTTTCACCCTCTCTCTCTTTGGATGGGTTATCTCTGAGTCCCGACACTAGGGGCTCCTTTTGCTAAGCTGCGGTAGCATTTTTAGTGTGTGCTGCAGATTAGTACGCGCTAATCCCCACGCTACATGGAAAAACTAACGCCAGCTCAATGGAGGCGTTAGCATCTAGCATGTGTGGCATTGTAGCATGCGCTAAAACCGCTAGCGCAGCTTAGTAAAAGGAGCCCTAGATCTCCTCCACCCCCGCCTGCATATGTAAATATTCAGATGGAGTCCTTACCTAATGGGTTGCAGGACAAATCTGAAATAGTGCAAAATCCCATTGTAGCATCTCAAGGGACTGATAACTTAACTAAATTGCAACTGCTCCTTTTTGATATGGTTGAGATGGTTTCTACTCAAGATGTTACTAAGGATGATACTTCCTTAAAAGCGGCGTTTCATTTACCTGACCTTACTGGCGGTTCGGAGAACAATTCTGCATCACTGGACTCAGGAGGACTCTATTCCTTTGACATACTTGATCAACCAGATAATTGAATTGGCCTGCTTTGAACTATGTTACCATGCTCACTCAACGAACCCTGAGGTGCTGGCATACCTGGCATTATGGAGGGTGTTTTTGCAGTTGCCTCTGGTCTCTCGATATGGGGTTGGGAGAGGGGATAGGGAGGGGTGTGTGTGTGTGTGTGACTGTGGTGTGATCTTGCTCTGAGTGTGTTTGTCTGTATGGGTGGTGCTGTCTGGTGGGCGTGCTTTCTCCCTCCTGTTGGTGTTGGGGGTGGGGGCTGTCCTGTTCTCTGGGGAATCGAAAATGATGGAGCCGACATGAGAGATTGGCAGCCTTTGTTTCTTGGCCAGTTCTGCAGTGTCATGTTGCATATTCTTTTCTTGGTGCTGCTTGTTATTCTCTTCTCCTGATTGTCATTGTTTGCTTATTTTTCTTCTGTGTTCTGCTTGTTTCTCTTGTTGTCTCATAATAAAAATGATTTTCCAAAAAAAAAAAAAAAAAAAAAAAAAGATATTTGCCAAGTTGTCATTCAGACTGAGTTTGCTTAAAGGGAAAGTAGCCCAATTATGTACTTTTTCTAGTCAAGTTGGGTCTTCTATCTCTGTATTACAAGATGTTACAAAAATTAATCCGCTAGTGAGGAGATGCAAAATTAAGTGAAAGTACTTCAACCAATTAATACCTCAGCTGTGAAAGATAGTCTGATTTTGCGTCATAAATTGGAACAATTGGAAAATCATCTGCGTGTTTTAAAATTTCCTTTATTCACCTTTACTTTCAGATGAATTATTGCTTAGAAAATTTTTTTTAGGAAAATTTCAAAACTGGAAATATCTGAGTCAATTGTATTTCAGAAGGTTATATACCTGCCATCATCACTAGGAATGTCAACTAGAGGAGTAGTAGATGTAGCCCCAGCATTAGCAGCTGGAGAACTCACTGCCTACTTAGAGGACACTCAAGATATAATTTCCACTCGTTCAACTTTGTTGGTAACTCTCTTGTTATAAAGAAAGAGATAAATTGCTAGTTTTAAAGAATTATTTTAAATATTTAAAAAAAGGTGTTTTTTTGTGGGCAGCAAATTAAATTTTTCAAGATGTTACGAGAGACACTCAGAAACATAGGAAATAGTTCTTAGCCCTGGAATCCAGGGTTTTGGCTATTGGAGCAACATAGATGTATTTTACATTACCAGGGTAAACAATTTATATTTTTTGATCACAATCATTTGGAGAAATTTCTATTGGAACATGAAAAAAGGGGAAATAAAACAGAAGATGGCTCTCAATATTTATAGTTAGAATGCTATCTGAATTTTTATCAGGAATTATTTATTTTTTGTTTATCCTCACAAATCTCTCCTTGATGTGGACTTTAGAATTAGTTTCTTTCTATTTGTTTAAAAGCAGACTGAAAACCCACTTTTTTGATATAGCCTTCAATCTATAACCCTACTCCCCACTGCCCACCAACCCAGTCAGCAGATTAACCATTCCCCTTAACTGTATCCATGACATCCTGTTTGTCTGTCTTGTCTGTTTAGATTGTAAGCTCTTTCGAGCAGGGACTGTCTTCTTTGTGTCTGTACAGTGTTGTGTATGTCTGGTAGCGCTATAGAAATAATAATAGCATTGTTTTTCCCCCCAAAAAGAACTTGGTCCGCTGTGGCGAGTCCTGCTTTTGGTAGTGCACCTTTGTGTCCCTGCTGTCCCAAAGGCAGAGATAGCAGGAGAACTTGGTAAAACCACCTTGGAGAACCATTAGGAATGCCTCCATTTTTGTAGTCTCCTAGCCATACTCAAGGTGCCTAGTAAGGTCTTCAGGCTGTTGTAATCCTCTTTGAGGTACACTGAGTGAGCCAGCCCTGGTCACAAAAGCAAAGTTTGAGGGAAATGATAGCCATTTTCTGTGCTTTTATGGCATATGCAATTAAGAAATAACACATATTACCCAGGAACAAAACAATATATAGGTTGCATAGTGATATCTAGGGCATAATTCATTTGTTACATAGTGATTCTAGGGCATAACATCTAGGGCAGGGGTGTCCAACCTTTTGGCTTCCCTGGGCCGCATTGGCCGAAAAAAAATGTTTCTGGGGCCGCGCAAACGCTGCAGCAAGACAGGAGGGAGCCGGCAAGATGGTAAACATCCAGGGGCAGCAGAGTAAAACACTGCATCGCCCTCGACCAGGGCTGCACAAAATACAGTCAAACCTCGGTTTGCGAGTAACCCTGTTTGCGAGTGTTTTGCAAGACGAGCAAAACACTCAGCAAACTTTTGACTCGCAAACCGAGTGTTGACTCGATTTGCGAGCACCCCCCCCCCCAATAACCGGCATCACTCCCCTCCCCACTCGCAAAGGCCTCCTCGCTCCAACCGGCACCCCCCCCCCCGCCCGAACAACTTAAACTTATCCCCTCCCCCCCCCATCTAGCGCAGGCACAGATTGTGTGCCTAGAAGATCTTCCGTCTTCTGCCTGCCTTGAGCATGCATCTGCGCATGCTCAAGGACTTCTAATTCTCCCTCTCGCCGAGATTCTCCCTCTCGGCGAGAGAGAGAATTAGAAGTCCTTGAGCATGCGCAGGCAGGCAGGCAGAAGACGGAAGCCGGAAGATCTTCTAGGCACACGATCTGTGCCTGCGCTAGACGGGGGAGGTAAGTTTAAGTTGTTCGGGTGGGGGGGGGCCAGTTCGCACGGGGGGGGTGCCGGTTGGAGCGAGGGGGCCTTTGCGAGCGGGGGGAGCGATGCCGGTTATTGGGGGAGGGGGAATGTATCAAAGCGAGTTTCCATTATTTTCTATGGGGAAACTCGCTTTGATAAACGAGCATTTTGGATTACGAGCATGCTCCTGGAACGGATTATGCTCGTAATCCAAGGTACCACTGTACTTCACTGGGCCGCATGCGGCCCTCGGGCTGCAGGTTGGACACCCCTGATCTAGGGAATAATTCATACTAAATAAGGTTTTTTTAGATTCTCAATAGGTGAAAATGGTCTAGTGCCACTGCAGCGATTATGGCTATGTTCCAAGGACTGGGCTTAGAAGCACTGCCTTAAGGACTTGAAAGCTAATTTAAAAGTGCCCAATTCTAGAAATTCACACAGGTCACCTAAAACTGTTTCACCAGCCATGAGCATCTAATAATGAAAATTATTATGCCAAGTCATTCCCAACTGTTTAAAATTGCTAAAGTGGTTCACCATTGCGATAACTGATGTCCTTGACATTTTATGGACAAGCAAGAAAAAGGCGCTGAAACAGCAAAAGTGATTAGAGCTTATTAAAGCAAAACAAATTAACTGCACTAAGCTGGGTTTATGTTTTTCTGACGCAATAGCTGGATTCCTAACCTTATAAGTAGATTTTTGCTTATTTTTGTAAATTAGTAACAATTGTTTAAACAGAATATAGAATATTTCATAGGTCAGATCTAATAATATTTTTCTTGTTTTAATGCAAGAGGAGCAAAATTGAATTAAAGTTCAGGCACGCTATATCTGCAATGCCTACTGTAGTGGGACCAGTATCCACAACTGAGAGGCCATCAACTCTCTGCTAATGACTATTGGCTGCTCTCCACGATAGCTTAATGAGGGTGAAAGTGCATAGTTCTGTATAATACTTGCATTTCGGCAAGTTTGTTGCAGTGGTTCCTTTTTGGGGGCAATACAGATAGAAAAATGGAAGGACGAATATAGGGAAAGTCTTCAGTTCATTTTTAGATTCTGAATTGTTTTATGCTTTTCATTTTTTGCTTATTGGGGCAAACGGTTTTGAATTCTGATAGTGAAGTATTCCATCTCTTCTCAATGAAAGTTGCTAAAAGCTTGCTGATAAGAATCTTTAGGAATGGCAATAGCACTATGAGATCAAATTATGGAGCTCATCTTCAAAGTAGGTAGATGTATCCAAATGGCCCCCCAAAAAGTTCAACCCCTCCACCCTGGTCAGCCATCGCTGCTTGCCGCCTAGAAGGCTTCTTCCCAACGTCAATTCTGACATCAGAGAGGAAGTTCTGAGCCAGCCAGGTAGCGATTGGCTGGCCTGGAACTTCCTCTACGACATCTGAATTGACGTCGGGAAGAGGCTTCTGGGCAGCAAGCAGCAGCAGCGGCAGACTGGGGGTAAGGGGTTAAATTGACGCTGGAGGGCGGTAAAGAGAGAGGCTGGCAAGCAGCGGCGGCGGACCTGAGGGGGTTAAATCAGTAGGCCAGGTTTTCAGGATATCCACAATGAATATGCATGAGAGAGATTTGCCTGCACTGCCTTCTTGGTATGCAAATCTCTCTCATGCATGTTCATTGTGGATATCCTGAAAACCTGGCCTGCCAGTAGATCTCGAGGACCGGACTTGGGCAGCCCTGGTCTAGATGGAGAATAGCTTCTTTGACATCAGCAGGGTATTGGTCTGGATAGACATAGATGTGGAAGAATCTTAATCACAGAGGGCACGGTACCCTTGGGGCCCCTGCCATCTAATTCCTCAAAGCTTTAGGAAATTACTTGAGACCAGATCACTACCATCTTATCCAAAGTTTTCTGCAGCCTTAAAAACTTACTTATTCCAGGCTGTATTCAGTAGATAATATATCTCAGTGGTTCCCAAACCCTGTCCTGGGGGACCCCCAGCCAGTCGGGTTTTCAAGATATCCCTGATGAATATGCATGAGAGAGATTTGCATATAATGGAAGCGACAGGTATGCAAATCTCTCTCATGCATATTCATTAGGGATATCTTGAAAACCCGACTGGCTGGGGGTCCCACAGGACAGGGTTTGGGAACCACTGATATATCTACTTGTTCCTTCATACAATATGCACTGCCCTTAGCATGGAGGTCCCGTGGGCAGCATACTTTCACTATCAAAAATACTATTTTTATTTAACTTTCCTATAACAAATGGAGTTTTATCTTTTACATTTTCTAATCCTACTGATTTTATTTTACTGTAACTGCTCAGATGGCTTTGGCCCTTGGGCCGTATATCAGATTTGAATAAAACTTGAAACTCTGATGTATCTCAGTAGCTAGGGAAGTACCTTTGGTGCATTGGGAAATATGTGCTAGGCAACTTGTTTTATTATTTATATTTTATTGGGATTTATCAACCACCTTTATGAAGAAGTTCACCCAAGGTGGTGTGCGACAGGTACAATTTGACATAAAACTTTCAATTTGTTTATTATTACCAGTATGAGAAAATATTAGCAGAAGAAAAAGGTGATTCCAGGAAATTTAAGGAGACTTGGGGGTCCATTGGAAATTTATGTAAAAGATCTTTAAAATAATTTATGCATATGTCCCTGTCAGTTTGGAAATTTAATACACATCCAGAAATAGAGAGGGAGGGATGGGATTGAAAGGGGGTTTCTTTATTCTTGTTTCATGTAAAGATTATAAGTGCTTTTATGGAATTACTGTTAATGTTATTTTCTTTCATGTCTTATTGTATGATGTTCTTAAAGAAATTAATAAAAAAGTTGTTGTTAACAATATATCAATAGTCAAAATGTCAGATATAAACATAAATATAGTAAATGCTGTAAACTGGAAAACAGCAAATTAAAACCTAATAATAGGACTACCATGAAGCAGTATAAAAAATGTACATGTTTAACAGTCCTGGAATTCAAATAACAGAGATATGATACAATGTCAGTATAATATTAATGAAACATATAATAAGCACACATTAGAACATTCAAATAAACAGGAGGAGGGGCATATTAAAAAAAAAGGCCAAGTCCCCTTTTGGCCTAAGGCCCTAAATGATAAAAGTAGCAGCAGCGAAAATGTCCATTCTCAAAACAAACGTCCAAAATGAGGGGTTTTTTTTAGAATGGCCTACCTCTATGTTCAGCAGTTTAAACGCCCAGACCACCACTACGTCTAACCTTAGAACACATTATCAACCAAAAAATAGCCTATGTCCCAAATGCCCAAAACAAGACCTTTTAGGTGAAGGAGGGGGCCAGTCCTTTGCCTAAAAGCTGGATTCTGCAACGATCGCGGCAGGAAAGATGGCTCATCTCCCCTGCTGCGAACTGCAGCAGGAGAAATGCCCAATCTCTCCTGCTGCAGTTCATGGCAGTTCGGGGGGAGGGAGGATGGCGATTGCGTCAGGAGAGATGCCCAATCTCTCCTGCCGCGATCGTGATCCACCCCCCACCACCGAACCAATACCGGCAGGAGGGAGCCCTACTTCTCCTGCCGAGGCGTGAGCCCTGCGACCCCCCCCCCCACCTGACACAATACTGGCAGGAGCCCAACCCCTCTTGCTGAGGAATGAGCCCCCTAAAATATGGGCAGGAGGAGCCCATCTCCTCCTGCCCACAGCGAGCTCCCCTAAAATACGGACAGGAGGGAGCCCAACCCCTCCTGCCCACGATGCCCCCCCCCTAAAATACAGGCAGGAGGGATCCCAGGCCCTTCTACCCATGGTGCACCCCCCCGCGAATGCCTCCCAACCCCCAATTGGCCACCCCAACCCCTGATTGCCCCCCAACCCCCTGACCCCCCAACCACCCCAACACACCCCCTTCACTTATAGTAAGGTGGATGGATGGATAGGTCCCAAGCCCATCCACCCAGCAGGGCCACCATCCTCCGAATGGTGGGCCTTAGGGCCTGATTGAGCCAGGTGCCTAAGGTCCCACCCAAAGAAGGGGCCTTAGGCGCCTGAGCCAATTGGAATTGGTTCAGTTGTCTTAGGCCCCTCCTGTGGGCGGGGCCTTAGGCACATGGGCTAGGATGGGGGGCAGTTCGGGGATGCACTCGCAGGGGGTACACCGTGGGCAGAAGGGCCTGGGATCCTTCCTGCGCATATTTTAGGGGTGTGTGCCATGGACAGGAGAGATTAGGCTCCCTCCTGCCCATATTATAGGGGAATGGGGGGGTCACCGTGGGCAGGAGAGGTTGGGCTCCCTCCTGCCTGTATTTTATAGGGGGGTCACCGTGGGCAGGAGGAGTTGGGCTCCCTCCTGCTCGCATTTTAGGGGGGTGGGAGGGTCACCATGGACAGGGATTGGGCTCCCTCCTGCCCGTATTTTAGGGGGGTCACAGGTGCAAATCGGTAGGAGGAGTTGGGCTCCCTCCTGCCGGCATTGGTTTGGGGGTGGGGTGAATTGAGATCAGGCAAGAGAGATTGGGCATCTCTCATGCCGCGATCGTTGTGGGGGAGGGGGCAGGTTGCCGGGGCTGCTGAACTGATCGTGGCAGCCGCAATCAGCTCAGTGGCCCCTACTCATAACTTATACCTGTTTTAACTTGGTTTAAGTCAAAACGTATAAGTTCCGACTAGGAAACCTGTTAAGGTTTTGGTTATACTTGCTGTATGACTAAGTATAGGTCAGCCCACCTCCCGCCCTTTCTCCTCTAAAAATGCCTCTTTTCACTCTAGGCATTTAGAGGCAGGGGAAAGGCTTAAGCTAGTTTTAGATATGTCTAAAACCAGCTTTGATTATCGGTACTTGGACCATCTGGCTTTTTGATCGTCCAAGTACCGATTTAGGCCACTTTTTGGACTTTAAAAAAAAATTATTATAAGCCCCATACTGTATGATGCAAATGCTTTTCTACAATAGAGCTGAGAGGCCAAGAGCAGATATATAGATGGGAGCAGGACGGGTGGTACAGAGTCTGTTGGGATAAATAGATGTGTGGCTAAACTCAAGGCAAGTTCTTTGCACAGTTAAACAAGATTTAAGGAACTGATCTTACATGCAGCAAGCTATACTAGGTGTGGAATGAGTATACAGTGTTCCCCAGCGAATTTGTGGTTCACAGACTCGCTCATTTGCGGTCTGCTCCGACTGCATCTTCCTGTAGTAAAGTTGGACTACACCAATCAGGAGCTGCGTGTCAAAGCAGCTCCTGATTGGTGCAGCCTGACTTTACTACAGGAAGAGGCAGTCAGAGCAGACCGCAAGTGATTTTCTTCACTCGCCGGCGCTCTAGCTGCCCTCTCCTGCCTCTCCAGCTGCCTCTCCATATTTGCAGTTTTTTGAGATTTGCGGGAGTTCCTGGAATGGAACCACCGCAAATTTCAGGGGAATATTGTATAGTCAGTCACACTGTATATTAAAGGCTTGGGAGAAGAGCCAGTCTTTTACCTGTTTTCTGAAGCAGAGGTAGTCTTGAGTTAGACGTAGCCCCTCTAGGAGTAAATTCCAGAGCATGAAGGCTACTCCAGAGAAGAATTGCTGTTGGGTATCACAACATACAATTTTTTTTAAGAGGGTACAGATAGTGATGATCCTTGAAAGGACCTTAAAGGTCTCAACGATTTGTAAAGAGCTAACTTATGCTAGCTTTTACAAAGCTGTGGTAGGGGTTTCTAGTAGTGCTGCCCGATTCACGATTCGAATCGGTTCACCGATTCACTTCGGGTGAATCGATTCGAATCGATTTAAAATCACAAAAAAATCAGCTTCCCGATTCGGCTGACCCTCCCCCCTCGCCCCCTAAAGCAGGAGCGGCTCTTGTTGGCCAGCCGCTGCCACACCTGCTTTAGAGGGCAAGGGGAGAGAGTCAGTCGCGAAGTACTGCTGTCCGGTACCCACCCCCCTGGCATCCGGTTCCCATCCTAGCGTCCGCTTCGCCCCCCCCTTGGCGTCTGGCTTCCCCGCACCCGTTTACCTTTGAAGAACATCCTGCACAGAAGATTGCAGCGTTAGCGATGTTTGCAAACAGTTTTGGAGCTGTTTCCTCTGACGTCAGAGGAGGGGTGGGACCACGGCAGAGAAAACAGCCGCAAAGCTGTTTGCAAACATCGCTAACACCGCGATCTTCTGTGCAGGATGATCTTTAGAGGTAAACGGGTGCGGTAAGGCCAGGGGTGAAGCCGGACACCAGTGGGAGGCCAGGGGGAACTCGCAGGCCTTCCGGTGGGGGGGGTGAGTAGTCCTTCGGTATGAAGGTGGGACAGGCCTTCAGGGGGGACAGGTAGGCAGGTCTTTAGGAGGGAACAGGCAGGCAGGCCTTCAAGGGGGGAGACAGGCAGGCCTTCAGGGGTGGGATGCAGGCCTTTAAAGGGGGAGACAAGCCTTCAAGGGGGGAGACAGGCCTTCAAGGGTGGGAGACAGGCCTTCAAGGGGGAGGACAGGCCTTCAAGGGGGGACAGGCCTTCAAGGGTGGGGTGCAGGCCTTCAAGGAGGGGACAGACCTTCAAGGGTGGGGGCCCTGGTGTAGAAGTACACGGAGGGAGGGAGGGAAGGAAGGGGGGTTCAAAGAGACGTGTATATGCTGGACTTTGGGGAGGAAGAAATAATGGGTCTAAAAATAGAGGAGAAGAAGAGAGATGATGGACAATGGGATTTAGGGAGGGAAGGAACACAAAGGGAGAGAAGTTGGACACAAGGGATGGTGTGGAGGGGGGATAGAGATACTGGATAGGAGGGTAGTTGAGAAAAGAAAGGGAGAGATGGTGGACCCTGGGGTGGGGGGAAGGAGGGAGAGATGCTGGATGAAAAGGTAGTTAAGAAAAGGTAGATCTGTGGAGGGAGACAAAAAAAAGGAAAGATGCCAGAGGACAGAGATGGCAGGTGGATGGTTAGCACAGAGAAAGAAGAAAGAAGGAGACCCTGGCAAGTAAGTTATCAGAAGACAACCAGAGCCTGGGATCAACAAGATTTGAATAATGACCAGACAACAAAAGGTAGGAAAAATAATTTTATTTTCTGTTTTGTGATTACAATTGTCAGATTTGAAATGTGTATCCTGCCAGAGCTGGTTTTAGACCACAAACGTGAGCTAGGATTTAACAGAGAGAGGAAAAATCTTTTTTGTTTGTTGATTTTGTTTACACCACAACACCAGTGTGGTTAGGAGAAGACAAAGGAGGTTAAGAGGCTATAAAATAAACCCACCAGGATGTTTGAAAAAAACACCCAATTGGGAAGGAAAATCGAATCAAAAAACCAATTCAATAGGCTGAATCCAATCGAATCGAATCAAAATTTTTTTCCCTGAATCGGGCAGCACTAGTTTCTACTGTTGGGCCAGTGAGGTAAATGCTCCAATGCTCATAGAATTTATAGTGTTCTATATGATGGGCATGTAAGTTGGTAGAAAACAACAAACAGACTGCAGACAATGTACAAGATGCAGGCGTTGTTTATTAGTAAATGCAGTAACATATACAACCTTATAGCCAACCAAGGGACCCGACACGGTCCGTGTTTCGGATGACACGCCTTCCTCAGGGGTCCATGGTGGTTAAGGTATAAAGCAAACTGCGTAAAAGATAACAAACACACGCCAATCACGATCAAATGGGGTCAAGCAAGTCTTACACAATGTAAGTTGGTGCCACAACCATAAAACACCCACATCAGTGGCATGCGATCAGTGTCTTCAGGGGATTCATCCCATCCCCAAAAGGCCCTTAGGGCCCTGCTGTGAATTTGATTGATTGAGCAGGCAACAGGCAGCTGCTGCTCAGCCAATCAATTTCAGACCAGAACACTCAGGGCCTTCAGGAGGTTTCAGAGAACCCCCAGCCCAAGAGCCCTGTCTTTTTTGTTTACTTTTTGTTTGATGCAGTTTGACTGGTTGAGTAGGCTGTCCATTCAACAAATCAGACTGCATCATGCAAAAAGTAAGCAAAAAAAAAAAAAAGCAGGACTGTAGAGCTGGGGATTCTCTGAACCCCCTGTAGGCCCTGAGTGTTCTGATCTAAATTTGATTGGCTGAGCAGCATCATGGGAATCCCCTGAAAGCCCTCACCGCACGCCACTCACCCACATGTATGTCCACTAGTACTTACACACCATAGCAATTATGTGCTCCCTTGTAAAATAGTGGATGAGCGTTGAAGCATTTACCTCGCCGGTCCGTGGTAGAAACCTCTACTGCACCTTTGTAAAAAGGAGCCCTTATTCGTTAAGGACTTTGGCCCATATTGTCTGAGAATCTTTGAATATCATTTTTATTCTCTAAAAATAAATATTTAACAATCGCAGCTGCCTTTAATCTTACAGCAGCAATGCTCTATTTAGCAGTTTACCCAGCCTTGTTAAACTGACAATGAGTGCTATTGAGTGAGCAGTCATCTTTGAGTGCCTTTTCAAAACCTTTGATGATCATGATGGATTTTGCCACTTTCCAGGCAGTTTCCACCCAGGAACCCACTTCTGCATAAGTGCGGCGGCGTTGTTGTTTTCCCTGCATGAGTGAATGAGTACTTGCCTTCAAACATCCACTTCTCCCATTGGTGATGAATGAGGCATTTGAATGAATGATTTACAGAAATATCCAATGGCTAGACAGATTCTTTTTTTTTTTTTTTTAATGTGAAGCCGGAGCATCAAATGTTAGTAAAGATTTTGGTGCATTTATCAATCCGTTTCGGCAATTCGACTGATCTTTGGGCTAAAAAAATAGGATCACATTACTCCCTACTACCAAAAACTCCACTGGCTGCCCTTTGAAGCAAGAGTGCAGTTCAAGTTTGCCTGTCTCTGTTTCAAATCCATTCTTGGTTCGGCCCCCTTATACTTGGTTCCCCATTTTACCTTAGACTGTTCATCCAGACCCACTCGCAGAGCTCATCTCTTCAGCCATTCAACTCTAAAGGCCTGCCGTTACAACAGATACCTGAACAGAACACTCGCCTTCCAAGCAGGTCATCTAAATGATTGGCTGAGCAATATTATCTCATGCTCCTCATCCTATCTAAACTTCAGAAAATTACTAAAAACTAACCTATTTAACCGATTTGTAACCTAAGACCTCCTGCCCGACCCTTGTTTCCCATGATCTCTTTTGCCTTACTTTTGCTTCCTGCCCACCTTATATTTGACCCTTATATTGTACCTGTTTCCCTCTTACACATATTAATTGTATCTGTATTCACTGACTGTACCTATTCGCTGATTGTCCAGCACTTCTTTGTTGTAAACCGCCTCGAACTACTACGGCTTTGGCGGTATATAAGAAATAAAATTATTATTATTATTATTGTTTCATAACCTCTTTGTTCATCCATACTTTTTTTTATTGCATTTATTCTTGGAAACTTTTCATGGGGCATCATTACATAATTGAATATTAACATACCCGGTATGCTCCGACCTTCTGTCAAGAGGCAGGAGAGGGTAGCTGGAGCGCCTGCCTGTGCACTAAATAATACCCGGTATGCTCCGACCGCCTCTTCCTGTTACTAAAGTCAGGCTACATCAATCAGGAGCTGCTTTGACACGCAGCTCCTGATTGGTGTAGCCTGACTTTAGTACAGGAAGATGCGGTCAGAGCATTCCGCGAATTACTGAGTCCACAATTCATGAACCGCAAATTCGCGGGGGAACACTGTACTGCCATATAGGTGACACCTGGGGCTATTGGGGTGGTAGACAGGTGGGTACAGTAGGTTTGGGGGGAGATTTGGAGGGTTCACCATATAATGTACGGGTTATGGTGAGATGTATACCTGGCACCCTTAATGTGAAGTTCACAGTAGTGCTCCACACTGCTCTACCGCAATGTCTTTGTGACCAGTCCATTAAAAATGCTGGCTTATTTTTGTTGTTTTTAATTTGGACTTTCTTTTACAATGGCAAAAATGTTATACATCTAGCTGTACAAAACATCTAGCTGGGCCATGAAAAAAATAAAAAATAGACATCTTGCAGGTTCAAAATGGATTATTTTTCCACATGATTTTTGGACGTTTTTCTTAAAATGTTCAAAGTCGGATTTGGGCATCCTATCGAAAATGCCCCTCCACTTGTACTGATCTAAGCCCAAAAGTTTTCTTTCTTTTTTTTTCTTCCTCTTTGCGTTTTAGACAGTCCAAAAAAGTCCAAATAGAGAATTTCTTATATGAAGCCACAAGTGAATAGCATTATCCTCTATAATAAAACCCTAAGGGGCTCATAATCGAAAGAGAAAAATGTCCAAAAACCATCCTAAGTCGGCACTTGGACGAACATTGTCAAAATACGTCCAAGCGCCGATAATAAAAACGGGTTTTGGACGTATTTCTAAACAACCTAGGCCTTCATAGTACCGCTGAATGACTATAGCTAAATGGGGCGTTTCAGGAGGAGTGTCGAGGGCGGGAGTTGGGCGGACATGGGCCGGCTTACACTTAGTCGTACAGCACAGGATCAACGGAACTTGGACGTTGTGACTTAGACCATTTAAAACATGGTCTAAGTCACAAAAACCCAACTAAAGTGACCAGATAAGCACTGCAAACACATAATACAGACCCCCACACACTACCCCAGTGATCACCGACCCCTCCCCAACCCCATAAAAATCGTAATCACACCTTTAAAATTCAGCCTCCCGACCATCATCACCTGGCAACCTGGCATAGGAAAGCATAGTCAACCTGCACAGAGGCATCTTGGGGGTGGATTAGGGACCCATGGAGAGGAGGACCCATGCCCATAAGCCTCTGTAATCACTGCATTGATACTGAAACATGTGCACTCCCTTATACACCCCCAAAACCTTTTTGTACTGGCATACAAATAGCTCCTGCAGCCATAAGGCCTATTGGGCTGGTAGATAAGTAGGTCTAGGGGATTCTGGAGGTGGTTGGGGGAGCTGTAGTGAGATGATGACATGGCACCCTTTTTGTGAAGTTCACAGCAGTACCCTGTAAGGTACCCCACTATTTAGGTGCCATGTCTGGGTGTTCAGACCCCTCCCACATCCAACAGGGCTTGTTCTAGGCGTTTTTGACTTGGACGAAAAGGTGGACGATTTAGCGGCTTAGACGATCAGATCAGCAGGATGTATAGTTAGAATATTTTTCGAAAATGTGTCCTAAGCTTTATTTTTTCTTTGGACGACTTGGACAAAAATGGACTTAGATATTCTTTTTGATTATGCCCCTCCACGTGCGCATGCGTACTTACAATGGCGTGATCCCTGCCTCTGTGATTTGTACCTCTGTGGCCGTATTCAATTTGCAGCATGTGTGGTGGTTTGCAGCGCGTGCAGCGCTTAACGCCATGGTTTGTCTCCTGTGGTGTGGCGGTGGTAATAGGTGGCGGCAAGAGCAACGACAGAAAGAAAGAAAGACAGACAGACACAGGGGCCAAGGAGAGAAAGAGACAGAGAGAAAGCAGCTAAGGAGAGAGAGAGAGAGAAAGAAAGACAGATAGACACATCTATTCTAGCACCCTATTAATGTAATGGGCTTAAAGACTAGTACTAATATATGACAGTGGAAAAGTCCCAGATATTAGGAAATAGCGAGCAAATACAGTAGGTAACTTGTTAAATGGACAAAAACAAAAGGTTGGTCTTTTTCTTTTTGTTTGCATTTAACAATAAAAATGCAAGAGTAATACAGATAGAATTATGTAGCAGAACACTTACAACTAGCTCCAAGCAAGCAATGAAAAAAAGCACGTAGGAAAGAAATCAAGGTAAACTTATTACTGTGGAGAGTTCTTCTGCAGAACTGCACATGTTCTGGAGAAATCGGAGATGGCAGAGCTTGCAGACTATCTGTGCTGATCTAATCCCTAAAGTTTTCTTTCGTTGTTTTTTTTCCCCCCTCTTTGTGTTTTAGACAGCCCAAATGGATCCAGAGCTTGTTACAGTAATAGCCACAAAGTAACAGCAGTATATTAAGATATTATAGTGGAAAAAGACCAGATACTAGGGAACAGTGAGGAAACAGATAACTTGTTAAATGGACAAAGGCAAAGGTTGACATTTTCTCTCTTTTTTTTTTTTTTTTTCGAATTAGGTAGCAGAACGCTTAAAACTAGCCCACAACCCAGTAATGAAAAATTTAGAAAAGAAATCAATAAGAACTTATCACTACGGAGAGTCGTTCTGCAGAGCTGCACTGGATTGGAAACTAGTTGTCTGACAGATGAAAGAGGATGGCGGTAGATGGAATTTATTCGGAGGAAAGGTGAGTAATGGAGTGCCTCAAAGATTGGTGCTGGGGCCAGTTCTATTCAATATATTTGTGAATGACATTTGCCAAGGTTAGAAAAAAAGGTTGTCTTCTTGCAGATAACACAAAAGATGTGCAACAGAGTGAACATCCCAGAAGAAGTGGACAACAAGAGAAGTCATCTACATAAATTAAATCACGCGAGGGCACCTTGAAGACATGTTTTGCATGGGACTTGGGTGGGCTTAATCTGGATGTTTTTTCAGTGATAATGAAACAGAAAAAAAAAAAGGTCCAGTGTATAAAAGAATTACATTTTTATCTAGACCTATTTCAGTCATGATTAAGGGGTCCTTTTATTAAGGTGTGATAACTGATTTAGCGCATGCTAAAGATTAGCATGTGCTAAATGCTAAGAGGCCCATAGAATATAATGGACTAGTGATTAAGCCTGTTATATTAAGGGGTGCTAGAATAGATTAGTCTGATCCAGTATGGCTATTTTTCTTATGTCTTACCCCCATCTTCAGGCTCCCATTTCCCCTTTTACCTTCCCTACATAGAAACATAGAAGATGACGGCAGAAAAGGGCTACAGCCCATCAAGTCTGCCCACTCTGCTTACCCACCCCCTGTCTATGCTCTAATGACCCAATTTCCTTATCCTGACCCTCGTAGGGATCCCACATGGGTATCCCATAAGAACATAAGCAGTACCTCTGCCGGGTCAGACCACAGGTCCATCCCGCCCAGCAGTCCGCCCCCGCGGCGGCCCACCAGAAGGGGCCTCCTTGCCCCCTAGGTTTCTCATCGAAGTCCTATCTTCCCATCAAAGTCCTAACCCTCCGGCCTTGCACCTGCACGACCTGGTGAGCTGTCTATACTTATGCAACACCCCAGCACCTCCCTCAGTACCCCACGATCCCCTTGTCCCTCAGGAATCCGTCCAATCCCTGTTTGAATCCCTGTACTATATTCTTCCGGATCACTTCCTCCGGGAGCGCATTCCATGTGTCCACAACCCTTTGGGTGAAGAAAAACTTCCTTGCATTTGATTTGAACCTATCCCCCTTCAGTTTCTCTGAGTGCCCCCTCGTACCTGTCGTCCCTTTTAGTCTGAAGAACCTGTCCCTGTCCACCCTCTCTATGCCCCTAAGTATTTTGAAGGTCTCTATCATATCCCCCCTGAGCCTCCTCTTTTCCAGAGAGAAGAGCCCCAGCTTATCCAGCCTCTCGGCATATGGGCAGTTTTCCAGCCCTCTTACCAGTTTCGTTGCTCTCCTTTGGGTCACGGGGATCCTGTGGGGACGCCCCCTAGGGTCGCGGGGTTCCTCTCGGGGTTGGATGCACTCGAGCCGCGAGGCTCGTCTTCTTTTCCCTATCTGCCCTGCCGCAGCACACAGCCGACACGGAAGTCTTCCCGATGTCAGCGCTGACGTCAGAGGGAGGGAGGGCTTTGCTTAAGCCCTCCCTCCGACATCAGCACTGACATCGTGGAAGACTAGGGCAGGTAGGGAAAAGAAGACAAGCCTCGCGGCTCGAGTGCATCCAACCCCGCAGGAACCCCTCGACCCTAGGGGGCGTCCCCACAGGATCCCCGTGACCCTAGGGGGCTTCCCCATGGGATCCCTGTGACCCGAAGGGGGAACCCGCGGGATTCCCGTTGTCCCTGTTCCCATGCAGCTCTCTAGTCCAGAGAAGAGCGACTAAGATGGTTAAGGGGTTGGAAGAGCTGCCGTACAGCAAAAAATTAGAGAAACTGGGCCTCTTCTCCCTCGAACAGAGGAGATTGAGAGGGGACATGATCGAAACATTCAAGGTACTGAAAGGGATAGACTTAGTAGATAAGGACAGGTTGTTCACCCTTTCCAAGGTAGGGAGACCGAGAGGGCACTTTCTAAAGTTGAAAGGGGATAGATTCTGTACAAACGTAAGGAAGTTCTTCTTCACCCAGAGAGTGATAGAAAGCTGGAGCGCTCTTCCGGAGGCTGTTATAGAGGAAAATACCCTCCAGGGATTCAAGACAAAGTTAGACAAGTTCCTGCTGAATAAGAACATGCGCTGGTAGGGCTAGTTTTGGTTAGGGTGCTGGTCTTTGACCAGAGGACCGCCGCGAGAGCGGACTGCTGGGCATGATGGACCACTGGTCTGACCCAGCAGCGGCAATTCGTATGTTCTTATGTTCTTATATTCTTATGTTCTTATGTAATGCAAATAATGTTATGACATTTTGGTGGTAGACATTTGTGTACACTAAGTCCAGTGATAAATATCTAGCACACTTTAGTAAAAGGACCCTTAACTGTTTCAAAAATATAGCAACACATTACAAAATACATCACCGATGATTTACCATATCAAAATACTTCTTCCTCAATACCAGAGCACCCCCTTTTACAAAGCTGTGGTAGTAATGCTGCTGCGGTACATGCCCCAAACCTCATAGGAATTGAATGGGCTTCAGGTTTAGGTTTCAGGTTTATTTAATATTTGATTACCATATTTCCCCCATGTATAGGCCGCAGGAAATGCAGATTTAATTTTTAAAACTCTTAGATAAGCCGCCTCTTGTTACTAGCTGTGGTTTATCTAAGCATTTTGGCGGCTGGGACAGCCTATACATCCCTCCCCCAACCCCCTCCCCGGGTAAATACCATCGCCAGCTTCCTCCTGCCTCGTAGCGGCCAGCGGTGCAGGGCAGGAACATTCTTTTCAGCATCCAGCCGGCACCACACTGCTTCCTCAATGCCTGTGTCAGTTCTCGTGAGACTTGCAAGTCCCGTGAGAACTGGCGCAGGCATTGAGGAAACAGCGCGGGGCCGGTTGGTTACTGAAAAGATCGCTTCCGCCCTGCACTGCTGGCTGCAACGAGGCAGGGGACAGCCGGTAGTGTTCCAGGAGGGAGCTTCAGGTATGGGGGACTCCATGGCTGATCTTCCAATGGGGCAGCTTATCTACAATGTCTATAGATAGGCCGCACCATATAAGGAAGCCGCACCCAGTGCAGGGGATTGTAAAACTCATGTATAGGCCGTGGCCTATACATAGGGAAATACGGTATATTGCTTATAATACTTCTAAGTGATGTGCAATTTAAAGTGGGGGGGGGGGGAGTGTAATATTACAAATTATGGACATTTGCTAGAACAAAACAAGCCCAACATGATACAATAAGGACAGGGTTTGAAATACAATAATGATAGGTATAACAGAGAAAGAAATGAGAAGATTGCAAATTATACTAATTCAATTTATACTAATTGCAAATTATACTAATTCAAAAAACTATGACCACGTAACACCACTTTTGCAAAAGGCATACTGGTTACCAGTCCCACACAGAATTACTTACCAAATTGCGCTGTTAACCTTTAAAATCCGACAATCTAATACACCAATATTTCTGGACTGCCTTTTCATACCATACACCCTACTTAAGACACTTCGATCAATAGAACAGTTTCTTTTGACTATCCCCTCCTTAAAAGTAATAGGTACTAGGACATCTACTCTTTTTTCGGTTATAGCTCCTCAGTTCTGGAATAATCTTCCAAATTATTTACGTACTGAACCCTCATTAGAAAAGTTCAAAAGCCTTTTGAAAACTTTTTTGTATAAAGATGCATTTGAGACATAGGGCTCCTTTTACGAAGCCGCGTTAGCGGTTTAACGCGCGTAATAGCGTGCGCTAAACCGCCGGATGCGCTAGCCGCTACCGCCTCCTCTTGAGCAGGCGGTAGTTTTTCGGCTAGCGCAGGGGTTAGCGCGTGATTAAAAGTCACGCGCGTTAAAGCCGCTAACAAGGCTTCATAAAAGGAGCCCATAGATAAGATAACTTGCTTGCACTTATATCCAGTCTCAATCAGTCCTTATTCAAGGACTCAAATCCTCCTCTCTTCTTCTGCCTTCTTTCTCTTTTTCTTCTTTATCTTCATTTGTCGTCCCCCTCCTGATGTGTTGTTACCCACAAATGTTTCTCCTCTTTCTTTAATGATTGTAGTTCATCCCCCTTTCCTTTTGTATCGATAATAAATTTGTATGTATATATTTTATTTTGTAATAAATTGTCTTATTGTTTGTCCCTTTTTTTCCTTTCTTTTGTAATTCCTGTAAACCGTGTCGAGCTCTACTTCTGTGGAGATGATGCGGTATACAAACTTAAGGTTTAGTTTAGTTTAGTTTAGTTTTTTAAAATTTGTAATACGCATTGAAATATTTGATATTGCGTGTACATTAAATTTTAATAAAATTTGAAAGAAACAAATAAGGGTAGTACAAAACAGGCCAATAGGGAAAATGTCTGAAGCCTCCTGAGGTTCGAGATCCTGGTGAGAAACATCATTTATTTGATTTTGGCCTCCTTTTACAAAACTGCAATAGCAGTTTCTAGCGCGGGGAGCTGCGCTGAATGGCCTGCGCTGCTCCCAGCTCTCATGGAGCTCCTTTGAGCGTCGGGAGCAACGCGGGCCATTCAGCACGGCTCCCCACGCTAGAAACTGCTATCGCAGTTTTGTAAAAGAGGGGGCTTATGTTTGAATTTATCACAGTGAACTTACCACAGCAGCTGACATCGGGAAGATTTCCGGTCGGCTGTGTGCTGCGGCAGGGCAGGTAGTAAAAATTCAAGGCAGTGGCGTACCAAGGGGGGGGCGGTCCACCCCGGGGCAGCCTTTTACTTATTCCCTTTTACTCGTTGTTAGACCTTTGCATGCCTGGCTCCTCATGTTCAGAACTCAAGACTTTGTGGATTTGGGGATGCGTGTGGGATGGTTATATAAAAACTTTTTTGTTATGTTAACTTGCTGAGCTGGGGCAAATATGGAATTTATTTTGCAGTTTAACTTTCTCTTCATTTATTTTTAATTTTGTGTGTGCCATGCTACATCAACGTGTGCACTAACCGCTAATGCGTCCATAGGATAACATGCTCGCGTTAGCGTTTAGCACGTGTTTAACGCGCGCTAAAAAGCATAGCGCACCTTGATAAAAGAGGGGGTAAGTCTTCGCTATGTATTTTAAAGAAGCAATAAAACAGCTGTAGTAGAGCTTTCAAGATCTCACGGGCTTCTTTTTCATTTGATAGCAGAATGATTCATAACCACAGCTTTTAATTAGGAACGTTTTACAAGTACTCTTTTAATCAATGTCTTTCCAATTTTTTTTTTCTTTTCTGAAGTTCAATAGGCACAAAACAGACCATCTCCTCTGAATCTCTTGACGTCTAGGACCTGATCCTTCAAGGTCTTCTCTCACAAGCATACAATAGGGGAAAATCTGGATCTTATTCATAAGAACAGAAGAATTGTCGCTGCTGGGTCAGAACAGTGGTCCATCATGCCCAGCAGTCCACTCACGCGGAGGTCCCTCTGGTCAAAGACCAGCGCCCTAATTGAGACTAAACCTACCTGCGTACATTCTAGTTCAGCAGGAACTTGCCTAACTTTGTCTTGAATCCCTGGAGGGTGTTTTCCCCTATAACAGCCTCCGGAAGAGCGTTCCAGTTTTCTACCACTTTCTGGGTGAAGAAGAACTTAATTACTCACTCCCACTACTTACTACGAGAATGTACGGAATCTATCCCCTTTTAACTTTAGAGAGTGCCCTCTCATACTCCCTGCCTTGGAGAGGGTGAACAACCTGTCCTTATCTACTAAGTCTATTCCCTTCAGTACCTTGAATGTTTCGATCATGCCCCTCTCAATCTCCTCTGTTCGAGAGAGAACAGGCCCAGTTTCTCTAATCTTTCACTTTACGGCAACTCCTCCAGCCCCTTATCCTATCTCGAGGCCTCCAACGTGAAAGATTTCAATTAATTCTGCCAATATGGAATGATTTAGAGGGGGGAAAAAGTGTGAATTCAGACACGAGAACAAGAAAAAGTGGGATAAAAATACGCATGAGAACCTCATTAGTTCAGGCAGGTTTAAAATCAGAGGGCCCAATACTTACTGCAAAAAGTGGACAAAGGCCAGAAAATATGAGTACATTGGTAGTCTGCCAAAAACTAAAATATTTTGAAACCCAAAAAGTAGTTGGGTACAGATGATACTTTTATTAAGCTAATGAACATGGCATTCATTATCCTGATTACTGCACCTCAGTCTACCAGCTACATTGGTTTTCTTTGACAATTTTTTAATACTGGCCGGTGATCTAGCAGGTAGATTGTAAACTATAAGCAGAATAATCGATGGCCGATTAAGAGTTTCCAGGAGCTAATTACATCAGGAAGATTGGGGAATGCCAGTTTTAAGACGTGACTAGAAACCCTAGCTGTAATTGCAGATAAAATATTCAGTTTTCATCTTTTATTCTGTATAAATACTTGATTATATCAATGTTTGGCAGGGATGCAATTCGGCAATGACCCTTTATAATTCTAAACAATGCTATTCTGACATCAATTAACTATTAATTTTTTAAATTTCAGATGTTTTCCCTTCTGACTGGGCTTCAGGGGTGTAATAAATGCTTTATGGTGGTTATAAATGAATAACCTTTAAAAAGGTTAGCCACAGAACTTTTCTCTTTTGCAAAAAAAAAAAATATATATATATATCTATATTAATTAAAGGTTTCATAGTATATGTAGGGCTCCTTTTATCAAGCCGCGCTAGCGGGGTTAGCGCATCGGACATTTCATCACTAAACTAAACTAAACCTTAAGTTTATATACCGCATCATCTCCACGGATGTTGTGGAGTTCGGCACGGTTTACAAGAACTTAAAATATAGGAAGAGAAAGAAAAAAAAGGTTTACATGAATTTATATATAGAAGAGAAGAGTAAGGGGGGATAGAATTACATTTTAGTGAAAAGTCAGGTTTTCAGTTGCTTGCGAAATAATTGGAGGGAGCCCAGGTTCCGCAGTGGGGTAGTAAGGTCGTTCCAAAGACCTGTGATTCTGAAGAGAAGGGATTTTCCCAGTTTGCCTGCATAGCGAATACCGTGTAGAGAGGGGAAGGATAATTTATACCTTTGGGCGGGTCTGGTAGAGTTAGGACTCGAGGAGTTATAAGATAGTGGGATTAAGGGAGGAAGGATGCCGTGAATGATCTAGTTTCTATACAAATTATCTTTACTTACATTTAAATCTCTATTATATAAAACTCCAGCTTTTATTTATAAAGCATTGATACCTTATAATTCTCCCAAATTTTTGAGATCAAACGACCAACTCTTGTTGGTCATCCCCACTCTCAAAATTATCAATACTCGAAGGCAATTTATTTTTACTGTTACGGCGCCTCAGACCTGGAATTCACTCCCGCTATACTTAAGAGAGGAGAAGAATTTGGAAAAATTTAAGAGCCAACTTAAGAGCTTTCTTTTTAAAGATGCGTTCAATACTTAATTGAAATGTTAATTTGCTCTTTCGTTAATTGTTCTTTGGTCTACTTTTATTTTACCTATTTATTTGTCCTTCGATTCCTGTTGTGTTTTACCTTTAATTGTTGATTCTTTCCTATCTAAGATTGTATTTCTATCCCACCTGTCCTATTGTATTCTTGTCTTATCTTAATTAGTTTGTTTTGTGACTTATCCCCTTGTTAATTATATGGTCTATTTTATGTATATTTTAGACAATTTATTTTACCAATTTGTACATCGCTTAGAATTTGGAATAGGCGATTAATCAAATAATAAATGAACTTGAAACTTGAAACTTGTTTGAGAACCACTTTAGGACGGTGGATTCAATTCCTATCTCGGAAAGTTGATAAAGTAGTATGTCGTGGTGGACAACATCGAAAGCTGCAGAGAGATCGAATTGTAATAGGACAGCAAATTTGTTACGAGAATGTAGTTGTTGCACCTTAGAAATTAAGGAAACTAGGAGGGATTCGATGCTGAAGCTGGGTCTGAAGCCATATTGGTAGGGATGGAGGATGGAGAATCTCTCTAGGTAAGAAGATCGAGATCGGCTTTTTTCAGAAGATTCGGACATTTCATCACGCGCTAACCCCTGCGGCCAGCTAAAAAACTAACACCTGCTCAATGCAGGCGTTAGCGGCTAGCGCGGCAGGCGGTTTAACGCGTGTTAAACCCCTACCGCAGATTGATAAAAGGACCCCTTAATGTCCATCAATGACTTTGGTCTGTTTCTGTTGTCTCCCTGAAGAGAGGCAGGATTGAAAGCTGTTGGCATGCTCGGTGCTGGCTCTGCAGTACCATCTTTCACAACCGAGAATGGCTGGCATCACTTATCATCGCTGACAAGAATGCATAAGCAAAATTGTCTCTAAATATTTACTAGTAGAATTAGTACAGCTGAAGGAAAACAACACTTCATCAAGTTCAAACATTTGGGCGATGTATTTCTACTGGCTCAAGGGATAGACCAAAAAAAAAAAACAACCCCACTTGAAATTCATCTACCTTCTGTATTAAAACTATTCTTTTCTCGCACCATGAAAATCAAAGAAACTCTGCAAATTAAGGTGTCCTTTTATTAGGGAAAGCTAACTGGTTTAGTGCACGCTAAATGCTAAGGTACCCGTTGAATATAATGGATGTCTTAGTATTTAGCGCACACTAAATCGGTTAGCGTGCCTTGATAAAAGGACCCCCAAGTACCAAGGGGATGTTATTTCTCCTAAAGACTATTGTGCCACATGAATATATGTTTTGATCTTTACAGCATAAGATATTCGATTCTTTCAAATCCATGGGTATGCCAATTTTTATTTTTTTTTAATACAGTTATATTCAGGGAGATCTGCAATTCAAAAATGCACATTCAGAGGTAGAGAGAATGAGAGGATACTCTCTAAAGTTGAAAGGGAATAGATTCCGTACAAACGTGAGGAAGTTCTTCTTCAACCAGAGAGTGGTGGGAAACTGGAACGCTCTTCTGGAGGCTGTTATAGGGGAAAACACCCTCCAGGGATTCAAGACAAAGTTGGACAGGTTCCTGTTGAACCAGTACGTAAACAGGTAGGGCTGGTCTTTGATCATGGGGCCACCGCGGGAGCGGACTGCTAGGCATGATGGACCACTGGTCTGACTCAGCAGCGGCAAATTCTTATGTTCTTAAAGGACTGCAAGGATAGTGAACTTGCCACCAGATGGGTGTGAGCCTGATACTCTGATTAGCCATGAAGTAAACTGGCCGTCTCCGCCTCAATCTGAGCTAGCCTTCCTTTGTCAGTCTATTTATGGATATGTCTATTGTAGATGAATATATATGTCTGGAATAAGCAAGCCACTGATGAAAACAAAAACTGTGGATACAGATGTTCTGGAGATAATTTATTATGCACTGACATATAAAAACATGAAAATTCAATTTAAAAAGTACAATGATAAAAAATACAGTGATAAAAATTCAAGCAGAGCCTACACGGTCCATGTTTCGGCGAACACACCTTCCTCAGGGGTCCAATGGTTTGCAAACTCACATATAAAGAATTGGACTGAAAACAGTCTATTGTCTTTAAACATGTGAGCAAAGAACACCTCAGACAAGTTGAAGTAGCAAAAAAACGCTATGGATTAAGCAAGCATCATGAGGAACACCGGAAACCCTGGGCCTAGGCCAGAGGTCTGCAACCTTTTTAAAGCAAAGAGCCATTTTATCATAAATGTTTGATCCAAAATTTACAGAGTAGAGAAGGGGGTTTGAGATACAAATTTTTAATGTGACATGGGTATATATGCATTTAACACAAAAACAAAGTTTCAAGTACTTACAGAAAATAAAGGAAAACAATTTAATGAGGCTTTTGGCACTGTACAGAGTTGTTTCACATCCAACGTTTCTCCCTCTCTCTTCTCCCAGCCCCATGCTCAACATTTCTCCTCTCACCCCTCTCCAGCACCATGCTGCATCTCTCTCCCTCCATTCCTCCCTCTTGCATCCATTTCCATTGTCCCAATGTTCCCTCTCCACCACCACAACCAACATTTCTCTCTCCCTCTCATCTCTCTCTTCCTTGTGCATCTCTACCTCACTCCTCTCCCACCACCATGGCCAATAATTCTTTCTTCCTCCCTATGCCCAACAATTCTCTTTCTTCTTTTCCCCTTGTGCACCCTCTCTCTCTCCCTCTCATTCAGACACCCATGTCCAGCAATTCTCCCTTTCTATTTCCTCATTCACCTAAGCATTTCTTTCCCTCCCTTCCTTTGTCCTTCCATCCTCTGTCCCAAGTTCATGCCCTCCCCCCCTCTCTCTCTCTTTCTCAGGCTCAACCATATTTCTTCCTCTAGTACCTCTCATCCTACCCCTCCAGCTCTTTCCCCATCCTTTCCACTCAGCTTTTTTTTTCTCTCTCTTTCTCAACTCCAGGCTAAAATCCTGCTCTCCTAGACTCACCTTGCAGCTCTGCCTCTTCTCTCCTCCATCCCATCCCAAACTGAAATGGGATGTTGTCTGCCTTCTAATCCATGAAAACCGCTCTGCTTTTTCTGGCTACCTTCCTTTTCTTGTGGCAGAGGGGTCAATCTTTTGGCTGAGGGGTCAGTCTTGCTTTCCTCCCTTTCCTCCTCTCCCATCCTGCCTCCTTACCTCCCAACTGCTACTACTGTTTATCCCGAAGGTCCAGGGCATCTTCCCGCAGCTGCAAGTTCTTCTCTGGAGCAAGGAATTGATGTTGGAGTGGGGAGGGGGGTGAACTGGCAGTCGCAGGGAACTGTAAGAAGGTCCCGCAATGGCTGCATTTAAGTTTACTGCTGCTGCTTTGGGAAAGCAGCAGCAACAGAGTAGGGCAGGACAACCCAGTGCGCCAGCTTCATACTCCCCAGAACCTGCACCACTTTGACTGTAACCACATAGAAAAAGCAATATAGCAAGTCCCATTCCTTTTACCCTTTACCTTTAGGTATAGTGAATCCTGCCTTTAGATGAGGAAATAAAATAAATGACCACTTGAGACACCTTTTAGCTTTTTCTCTCTAATTAGCTCTTAGCTAATTTCTCTTAGCTTTACCTTTCTCCTCCACTGCCAATTCTAGACTTCATTCCTTTCATCTAGCTGCCCCCAATGCCTGGAATAAATTACCCGAGTTTGTCCATCAGGCCCCATCCCTTCCCTTATTTATAAGCAAACCGAAACCCCACCTTTTTGATTTAGCCTTCAATCTATAACCCTACTCCCCACTGCCCACTAACCCAGCCAGCTGAATAACCGTTCCCCTTAACTGTATCCATGACATCCTGTTTGTCTTGGCTGTTTAGATTGAAAGCTCTTTCGAGCAGGGACTGTCCTCTTTGTGACTCTGTACAGTGCTGCGTGCATCTGGTAGCACTATAGAAATAACTCATGGTAGTAGTGCGAAGAGTTTCAGTCTTTGGGAAGCAGAACTGAGATTGTGATGTCATAATGCCTCATTCCACCAATAAAAGTCAACCTCATCAGTGATGTCACAATGGCTTGATTGTCTTGTACTCCCCACTGCCTATCAACAAAACAGATTAACCGTTCCCCTTAACTGTATCCATGGCATCCTGTTTGTCTGTCTTGGCTGTTTAGATTGTAAGCTCTTTTGAGAAGGGACTGCTTTCTTCTTCTTTGTGACTCCATACAGTGCTGCATACGGCTGGTAGCGCTATAGAAATAATAAATAGTAGTAGTAATTAATATGCAACAATAGAGATATGTGAATCACTACAAAGCCCCACTCTTAGGGATAGAAACAACTTTTGAACTCCGCTCCCCCACCTCAGTTAGAAAGTTGCTGTCACTATGTCCTCAGGATGCCCATCTTTCACATTAGTATCCTCTATAATAAAACTCTAAGCGCGCATGCGCACTTAGGAGGCCGTGATCCCTGACAGCGTGGTGGGTGCTTCCGTGGCTGTATTCTATTTGCGGTGCGTGCGGCGGCTTGAGGTGCGTGTGCCGGCTTGCACCTGCTTGCGACACGTGCAGCGATTTCAGCGGCAGTGACGGTTTGACTCCTGCACTGCCGCTGCCGGGATGCCTCTTCTCACCCCTGGACCAGCAAACGCAGCAGCCGTGGGGCATTTGCTAGGCCAGCCCACTTCGATAATGCGAGGTGGGCGAGCCTAGCAAAAGCCCTGAGGCTGCCCGGGCTAGTGGATGCTGGACAGTGGGGAAGTAAAAGGAAGGAAGGAAGAAAGCCTACTGCTGGACTGGGGGAGTAGGGAAGAGGTGCTGCTGGACAGGGGGGAGGTAAAAGGAAGGGAGTAGGCCTACTGCTGGACAGGGGGAGCAGGCAAGGGGTGGTGGTGGACAGCCAAGGAAAGAGAGACAAAAAAGAAAGAAAGAAAGACAGACAGACAGCGGCCAAGGAGAGAGAGAGACAGAAAGAAAGGCAGACAGACAGAAAGCGGCCAAGGAGAGAGAGAGAGAAAGAAAGAAAGACAGACACACACATCTATTCTAGCACCCGTTAATGTAACGGGCTTAAAGACTAGTGTTAATATAAGCTCTGAAAATATTTAAGTCACAATAGTTTGCTACTGCACAGAGCACAGCTTCAGAATTTTGATTCATGCTTCCAATTCAACAAATAACTAATGGTACCATTTTTAATTACCAAATGTTCCCACTGAATTATAAAAGTAATACATCAATTATAATTTAGGGAGAGTGATTAAAATAGCAGAAAAAAGTGTTCTGATCTTGAAATTAATATTTGTATTCAACTTTTAGAGAACGATTCACTGAAGTGAAATAACTAGTGCTAACCTCAATGCAGATTATTCTAATTTTAACACTGGCTACCATGCATAGATTAGTGAATCAGACACAAAAAGGTCAATGCTTGTAAGGCTGGCAGCCGTTAGCTCAACAATATTCCAACATTTCTCTTGGATGCTTTAATTATTGTATGCTGCCTAGAGATTTTTTTTTTTTTTTTTTTTTTTTTTAGTTCAAAAATGTTTTATTAAGTTTCCAAAAACATAATACAAAAGACAACATAAATACATTAGAAAGTATATGGTCCATGTACATGAAAACAACATTGAAGTCAAGTATCGAGTAGGCATACTATCAAAGTAAAGCAGGAGGTGACAAGAAATATCTCATCTAAGGAAGTGCAGTTGAGAGGTATCAGATTCTAGCGGCGGAAGAGCTATATGAATTCAATAAGAATATACAATATCAATTCACTCATTCAAACAGTAATGGTATATGGGAGACCAGACATTCTTATACTTTACTAGGGCATTATTTTTTTCTGCTATAACTCGTTCATATTTACTATGAAGACACAGTGTATTCCACCAAGTATAGTATTCAACATTTTCCAAATGTTTCCAACTAAAAAGAACATTTTGGATTGCTAACGACAGCATTATTGTCAGGAGAGAGCCTTTATGCTTGTCTAGTGGAGCGGTCAAACTATGAGACATTAAAATAAGGGTTCTGAGAGAGAGAGGTTCTGAAATGTCTAAGATAGAGCAGATTGTGCCCCACACTTTGTTCCAGTAGATCCCAAGGTGTTTACAGTTGAATAACATATGTTCTAAAGACCCATCATCATTGTCACAAGACCAGCATTTAGAGGGAGTAGATGGATCTATTCGGTGTGATAATTGAGGGGTCCAGACAGCACGGTGTAACAAGAAGAATAATGACTGTAGAACAGAAGCTGATCTTATGGATTTGTGGAATGTTTGCCAAATCTTAGGCCAGTCGATGGCATCCGAAGGTAAGTTTAATACATGTTGCCATTTAATTTCAAAAGACAAGGGGTCTTTGTCAGAGGCTGTTTGAATCAACTTATACCATACAGAGGCTTTGTAGTTGAACACAGAGGATTTATCCAAAAGCGTACTTAGGCTCGGTATATCAACTAGGACCTGAAGATCTGGAAGGGCGGCCCGTAGGCAGTGAGTGAGTTGGAGCCATGCATAGTATTGATTGTTGGGGATGTCTCTGGCAGCTACGAGTTCGTGAAAGGACATCCATCCTTTCGCATCAGTTAAGTCCTTGATCGTCTCAATACCCCTCTGCTGCCATATAGGCCAACAAAAAGGTTTAGCTTGGATCAAAAATCTTTGGTTGTTCCAAATCGGTATTAGAGAAGAAGTTTCCCAGCTATGAGGCAGTATGCTATCTAGGGTATGTATAGCGGATTTGTAGGACATAAGTATGTAATCCGCTTTATCTAGGCGAGATAGGTTGTGTCCAGGAAGGTATTTCATGCGTGACACCCCGTACAGGCACGTTTCCAAATCAATCCAGCCAGGTCTATCTGGAGATCTGTTAGCAGCATGACCTTGAGACCAATGTCTAATGAGAAATGCACTGTGGTATTTATAAAAATCTGGAAAATTCACCCCCCCCTCCATCTTCGCTAATTTGAGTTTACCTAGAGCAATTCGAGGCTGTCTCTTATTCCAGAGGTATAGCGTGAGAATAGAGTCTAGATTCTTGTAGAAGGAGCGAGGTAAATAGAATGGTAACATGTTCAGAACATAGTTGATTTTGGGAACAATCATCATGCGTATCGATTCCAGCCTGCCCCACCAAGAGAGGTTGAGAGGAGACCATTTAGATGTTGTATGTCGGGCTATGCGTAATAAGTAATCAGAATTGAGTTGTATAGTTTCTTCCAAGGTGGGTCCAAAGTAGACTCCCAAGTATTTCATTGTAGTAGCGGACCATTGGACTCCATATGATTCCACATCTGTCTTGACCTCTGGACAGTTGAGAGGCATAACCAGCGTTTTATTCATGTTTAATTTGTATCCAGACAACGCGGAGTATTGCGTGATTGTTGTGAGTAGGTGCGGAAAGGATGGAGGAGAAATATATAGAAGTATATCATCGGCATATGCCGAGATTTTGATTTCGGCTTCATTGGTTTTGAACCCTTCAATGAGACTATTGGTACGGATGGAGGTGAGCAGAGGTTCCAGCGCCAGATCGAACAGTAGTGGGGACAAGGGGCAGCCTTGTCGGGTACCACGTGTCGGGTGAAATGTGGAAGACAACGTTCCATTTATAAAAGTTCTGGTAGATGGAGATGAGTAAAGGATCTTAATCTTTTTGATGAAATTCGCTGAGAATCCATACCAGGCTAGGACTCTGAATAGGAAAGCCCACTCCACACGATCAAAGGCCTTCTCTGCGTCTAGCCCCACCGCAATAAGATCTTGATGATGATTACGAGATTGTGCAATGATGTGTGAAAAGGTTCTAGAATTGTCAGAGGAAAACCTCCCAGTGATAAAACCACTCTGCTCCGACTTGACCAAGGAGGTTATTACATTCTGTAACCTGTTAGAAAGGAGTTTGGCATATATCTTCGCATCAACATTTATGAGAGATAAGGGTCTGTAATTCGTTATTGAGCGAGGATTTTTATCAGGTTTCGGGAGGACAATGATGTGAGCTTCAGTGAATGACCCATGCACTTGCCCAGACTCAATGACTGAGTTAAGAAATTGTAGATAATGGGGGTGAAGTACATCCTTAAATTCCTTGTAGAACTCGACTGTTAGACCATCAGGTCCGGGTGCCTTGTGGGAAGCCATGTCTTCAATCACGTGATCAAGTTCTGATACAGTCAAGGGTTCATCCAGTGGTATGTTGTCCTCTTGGGATAGGGTAGGGTGAGGTAAAGTATCCAAAAATTTTGAAGCGTTCTCATTATTATCCAATTCTGAAGTGTATAACTTCTCGTAAAATGACTTGAAGGCTTGAGAGATGTCCTGGTTGGTGGTTAAAGTGACCCCATTTTCCAGCTCAATAGCAACTATATTCTTTTTATCTGCTCTCTTCTTTAAATAAGAAGCTAACAAGTGTCCACACTTGTTATTGTCGGCGAAGTATGAGGCTGATTGTTGAAACACCGACTTAGCAGCTGATTTACTGAGCATTGAGTTGTATACATAACGAGCCTTAGCTAGTCGGGTGAGAGTGGGGACATCCAACGGATCCTGTTGATGAACTTTTTCCAGATCCGTAATGTCACGTTCCATCTGAAGGGTAGCTTCCGTCTGTGATTTACGTAAACGCGCTGTGTAAGAAATGATGACCCCTCTGATGTATGCTTTGAAAGCATCCCAACAGGTAATCCAGGAGGTATGTTCCGGGGTATTGAAGGAGAAGTATTCCTCAATAGCCTTGCGCACATCAATTTTAAATTGAGGGTCTTGGAGCAAGGAGGCATTAAAGCGCCATTGTCGGTGTGGTAATTGGGGCGTACTACACTGGAGTTGGAGTAAAATGGCTGCATGATCTGATACAGATATGGGTAAAATGTCAACTGCTTTAACAGAGTCGCACAAGGCTCTATCAAGTAGGAAATAATCTATACGAGAGTATGACATATGGGGATTGGAATAGAATGTATAGCCTCTATCAGCGCCATGATTAGTTCTCCAAATGTCCACTAAGTGTAGATCCGTAATCATGTGATGAAGAGCAAACCACGCTTTAGATTTTTTGTATTTGAATTGGGAGTTTCTGTCAATTTCAGGGTTCAAAACCAGGTTAAAGTCGCCTCCCAATAACAGGTGGGAATCAGAGTCCTGTAAAATCGATGAAGAGATTCCATTAAAGAACTCGGGTGAATCTATGTTTGGTCCATATACATTAAACAGAGTTATTTTCCGACCTCCGTGTTCAATCAGAACTCTGACCCATCTGCCCTGGAGATCATGCGAGGAGGCGATAATTTTGATATTTTGATTGTTACGGATTAGAATCAACACCCCACCCTTTTTCTCTATGGCAGGGGAGTAAAATGCAGGCAAAGACCACCCGAATCTGACTTTATCAGAGGTCACACTGTCCAGATGGGTCTCTTGTAGCATAATAATATCAGGTGTTTGTTGTTCAAGGTATAGCAGTATTTTCTTTAGTTTAATCGAGTTATTAAGCCCCTTAGTATTTAAGGATATACATTTAAGGGTCATGTAAGTGTGTATATGGATTTACAGAAAATTGGAGACATACAAGCTTCATGGAGGCAGTAATATAAAATAATTGTAAATATCTGTTGCACAACCTATGGAAAAAAGACAAGTTAATATACTGCAGTGCCTGAGACAGTAAAGGACCAAAATATCTAAGAAATGACCTAAAGTCAAACATTGCGAAACACATGTGCACTGTGAGAGTGAAACAGCAGCTATGAAAGCGAAGCACCCATATGAATGAGACAGTACAATATATGCAGTGGAATAAACAAGAACAACATGATGTAATAAACAGTGAGCAATGAGAGATAAATCAGAACAAGAGACAGAACAATTAATGAACTATTGCAATCAGCAAGATACCATAATACAGACAAGATGGCTCAGAAAACAGCCCCAGTGTAGTGGTTAAACCTGGTGAATGGGGGTAGGAGAATGCAATTCAATAAAAGCTGCTAAATCCTCTGGGTTAGTGTAATCTTTGGTTTGATTGAAGAGAGTGACTCTCATCCTAGCAGGGTATAACATGCCAAATTTAGCGTTGAGCTGCTTTAATTGAGGCCGATATGAGAGCAGTTTCTTTCTCCTTGCAGCCGTGGTTTTGCTCAGGTCAGGCAGGAAAAGAATGGTGGCTCCGTCGTGTTTAATAGGTGCTCTGATTTTAGCACGCTGCATAATGTCTAAGACATGCTGGTAACGGAGGAGTTTAATAACCACCGGTCGAGGGAAGCGGTCATTAGGATTTTTAGCAGAAGGTACTCTGTGTGCCCTTTCAATTTCAAACTCACGTGTGAAGGTAAGGTCCAGCAGTTTTGGAATTAAATCCTCCAGAAATGTAACCAAATTGTTGTCATGTGATCCTTCCTTAAGCCCAAGTAGACGAATATTGCAGCGACGTGACCTGTTATTATTATCTTCCAGTTCTGACTCTAGGAAGGCAATTTTCCTTGTATGAGCTTTCAGCTCAGCCATGTGCTGTGATGTGGACTCCATTTTGTCTTCCAGAGTCTGAACTCGGGTCTGGAGCAGTGAAAAGTCAGTAGTCAGGGTAGTTAGCTTTTCATTTATTTCCTCCGTTGCAGCTTTAGTGTCAGAGACTAAATTTTTTAACTCCCGAAGTTCAGCTAGTATCTCTGAAGCACTTCCGGAATCGGGACCCGGCAACGGTACTTTAGAGGGCGACGGGGGGTCCGGTTTGTGACGCTTATTTACCTTTTTGTCTGCCATTTCGCCGAGCAAAAAGTAGTGATTCTGAATGGGGACACCTGGAACTTGCCTGTTCTTAATTTTTAAAGCGGTTCTGAGCGCCGACGCAGCGCTGCAAATTGTGATTTTCCGTTCGGGTGCAGGAGCTCCACATTCAAGCTGCCATCACACGTGGGCTCAACAGCGCCCCCCCTGCCTAGAGATTTTTAAAGGCTGGGTGATGTGGAAATGTAATTAATAAAATAAATACATAACTGGTTGACATAAATTCCCAAGACAATTAAATACCTTTCAAATAGAGAGGGAATGTTTATTGTTACAAAGTTCAGTGTTTGAAACACACAGGCTGATTCTTTCACAAAGTTGTATGCATTTTTTTAGTATGTCTCACTGCTAAATTTGAGAGAGTTATAGCTAAAAAAAAACAAAACAAAAACAACAGTCTAAGAACATTTAAAAAGATATGGGATCCACTTATACAATATTGGGCTCCTTTTATCAAGGTGCGGTAGGTGGTTAACACACAGAATACCGTGCGTTCAACCACCTGCCGCGCTAGTTGCAAACGCCTCCATTGAAGAGGTGTTAGTTTTTTGGCTTGCCACGGGGGTTAGCGCGTGATAAAAGGAGCCCATAGTCTCATGCCCTATTAAGTCGTCTTTTGTGTCAAATAGATAATACGTATATATTCCATGATATAACCTTATGGACATCCATGTTTGTTGGTACTGTTGTACCTATCATGGTATTATTAATAGTTCCATTTATGGATATCATGATTCTGGCTCATGCAGTGGTCTCAGACTCACAGCCCATGGGTACTATTGTGAGGCCCTTGGTATTATAAAGAATGATTCTTTATGGAAAACTTGTGCTTTAAGTGATCCGGCGATCGTGTCCGGCGGTCGCATTCTGGAACATTGCCCGCCTCACTGCTGTAACCTCACGCAAGCGCATTCCTGCGTCTGTACGTGATTGTGAGTGGAGAGGACAATCACGTACAGATGCAGGAATGCGCTTGTGTGAGGTTACAGCAGTGAGGCGGGCAACGTTCCAGAACGTAAGTTAACTATTGGAGGCAGTGCAGCTTGTGCCTGTGTCCGGTGCTGGAGGCGGTGAGAGCTGAAGATGGTTGCGGACATGCAGTTGATACTTTGATAGTTTAGAACAAGCTCCGATCCCGTATAGGGAGGAGCGGGACACATCGCCTTGCTTGGACGGCAGGGAGGCCAGGCCATGATCTTCACAGCAACACTCTGCTGACAGGGGACACCTCCTTGAACGGGATGGGTCCGGTGAGCAGGGGAGGCTTCAACGGCGCCCCACATTGTGCGTGGATAGAGAGGCATATGCTGTGCGCCTGAGCATCGGTTGGTTATATGTTACCTGGTGATGTACATTGCGTGTTATGCCATTCTCAGAAGTGCGGTTACAGTGTACAGTTCATCACCGTTCATGCTTGATTATTATGTTCAGTTGACAATAGTTTGTAATTGTGCTGTTATGGCTGCGGCCAAATAAATTCCACATGAGTTGATAAATGCCTGAGTCTCATCATTGTGCCACGGTAGACCAGGGAGGGGTAAGAGCTACTGTGCTGAGTGCACGATTTGTTCACTTTCTGTATGTTGCACTGCTTTCAGCTGTGTATAGCTGAAATTATCAGAAGCAATTAAACTATGGTTTATAAATCTTTCCTTAATTGTTTCTGATAATTTCAGATTTCAGATAATCCATATTTTGGATTTGTAGGTACTTGGAGGGCCGCAGAAAAAATAATGAATGTCAATAAAGAAATGACAACTTTGCATGAGGTAAAACTCGTTATACTATAACGAGTTTTACCTCATGCAAAGTTGTTATTTCTTTAATAAGACATTAACTAATTTTTCTGTGGCCCTCCAAGTATCTACAAATCCAAAATGTGGTCCTGCAAAGGATTTGAGCTTGAGACCGCTGGGCTAATGCTATTTGTTAAGAAAATTTATTGTTCTGATTCAATGGGCTCCTTTTACTAAGGTGCGCTATGCCTTTTAGTGTGCTAACCACACACTAAACACTAACGCTTGCATGTTAGTCTATGGACGCATTAGTGGTTAGCATTCGTGTAGATTTAGCGTGCGCTAAAACACTTAGCGCACCTTAGTAAACAAGGGGAATGTTTCAAGATTTGTACATTCCTAAACTTCTAATAAAAACTTATTGAACTAAAAAAAAAAATATATATATGCAGTTTTGTGAGTGTTTCAATTTAAAAAGCATGCATCATCCTTACCAGTATCTATCTCCACCCATCTAGACAGTGATCTCTCTCCCATACCAATCCTTTCCTATTTCCCAACTTGTTCCAAAGTCTCTACAAATCTGATTTATCTCTTGCTCAGCCTTTCTCAAGTCCAACATAGTAAACAGACCAGAGGCAGTTCAGAAGAGGGCTAGAAAAATGTGAAAGAATTTTTACAAAAAGCTGTATTCTTATCCTCCGGTACATTTTTCATATGTGGAAAACGAGTTACAATAAGCAAATCAACATAATGGCTGTTGAAATGGATGTGCTGAGATAACCTTATGGTTTTGTTGATGTTATGGTGTGGCTGTGAGTTTACTTAGATTTTGATATGATTATAGGCCCTTTTATACTAAGGAAGCGACACGTCTGATAAAGGGTATGGAAAACCTGTCATATTCTGAGAGATTGGAGAAGCTGGGTCTCTTTTCCCTGGAGAAGAGGAGACTTAGAGGAGATATGATAGAGACTTACAAGATCATGAAGGGCATAGAGAAAGTGGAGAGAGAGAAAGAAAGGGAGAGAGAGAGAGAGAGAAAGGGAGACAGAGAGAGAGAGAGAGATAGAGAGAGAGATAGAGAAAGATTGGAGAAACTGGGTCTCTTCCCTGGAGAAGAGGAGACTTAGAGGGGATATGATAGAGACTTACAAGATCATGAAGGGCATAGAGAGAGTAGAGAGGGACAGATTCTTCAAACTTTCTAATAATAAAAGAACAAGAGGGCATTCGGAAAAGTTGATAGGAGACAGATTCAAAACAAATGCTAGGAAGTTCTTCTTTACCCAACGTGTGGTGGACACCTGGAATGCGCTTCCAGAGAGCGTAATAGGGCAGAGTACGGTGCTGGGGGTTCAAGAAAGGATTGGACAAATTCCTACTGGAAATGGGGATAGAGGGGTATAGATAGAAGATTACTGCACAGGTCCTGGACCTGTTGGGCCGCCGCGTGAGCGGACTGCTGGGCACGATGGACCTCGGGTCTGACCCAGCGGAGGCGTTGCTTATGTCCTTAATGGTAGAGGTTTGTACCGCGGCCCGGAATGCCAAATGGTCTGACGCTCATAAAATTCCTATGAGCATAGGAGCAGTGTTGAAACATTTAGCGCTCTGAAAAGCGAGGGGGGGGTTAATTTGATTTGGGGTGTTTTTGTTTTAATTTTGTTGGTTTAAGCTACGTATGTAAATCTGTAGTCTGTCTAAAAGTGGAATAAAAATACTGATAGAAATAAATAAATTCTACCAGCCCAACGGTCCCTTCCACCTCTGCAATTCCTTTCTCCTTGGCCAAGATGTCCAGATACTAATTCACCTTGACAGCTTGGACATTCCCATCGCTGTCTGCTAATACCGCAGACAAACTCTGAATGAAATAAAATTTGCTCATACCGTGAGTGATGTATGATGTTTTATTAATAATAATAATAATAACAGTTTATATACCGCAATACCGTGAAGTTCTATGCGGTTTACAAAAGATTAGAGAAGGTACAGAATAATTGGACTTGAGAGCGGAAAGAATGAGTGAGTAAGGGGGAGAACAGGTCAGTTGTCTAGGTATTTCAGGAACAGGTATGTTTTTAGACGCTTCCTAGATTCTTCGTAAGTAGTGGGCGAGAGCAATTGCTCTAGGTCTTTACCCCATAGGGCCGCCCGGTGTGAGAGAAGGTGTTCGTGGTGTTTTTTCAGTTTGGGAATAGCAGATCAAAAATGGTGCACGAAAGAGATTGGAGGATGTACAGTTATGGCTGACATTAAAATATAGGTAGAACAAAAGCACAATGGGCCTCCAGATGATGGTGATCAACGTTTTATTGAAAAAAAATAAAAAAAAATAATAATAAAAATTAAAATTCTTGCTATACCAAAATGATAACTTATTTACAAGAAGGGATGGAATCATTTTTCCTAAACACAACCACAGTTCCTGCAGTAGACCAAATGGAATATCAGCAGATATTGTGTCACAATGATTACACCTTAATAAATGAATTTGTGGAGAATAGGGGGAGTGGCTAAGATGGCAGTGCTTAGTACTGCTTTGCCCTGTTTCACTGTTATATTTTACCTTTTGTCAGGGGTAATAAAAGCTGTTCCCTCCACGGCTAACATACTGCCTGTAGCTAAGCAGACGATAGATCGTTTCACTGTGGAACCCTTACCAAAGGTCAGGGAGACTGCCCCTGCATTGAGGGAGGAAGGAGGAAATCTAATCTAATCCAGTATTTCTGAATCATGCTATGCCACCTATAACAGACACAGTCAGGCAGCGAAAGAAAGGCGGGCTGTTCTCAGCACATATAAAATGAGCCAACGCAACCATAGTAACGAAAATGCATTCACGTGACTCATATTCATAGCCAATGAAAATGCATTCATGTGACTCATATTCTCAGCACAAAGGGGCTAGGCATATTCTCAGCACAAAGATGCTAGGTAACCATAGTGATAAAAATGCACTTGCAAAACACAGTCACGTATGACAATAACGTACCTTACATCCTTACGTCAACGTCTTGCGCATGATTGTGTTGTTAACATTTCCTGCACATGCGCGCATGTGTTGTAGTTCGTTGCACGCATTTGTCCTGAGCTCACTTGTCTTGCGCTGAATTGTCATTGTACTGAATTGTCTTGCGCTCACTTGTCTTCGCGCTTTTGTCTTGCATGCATTTGACTTGCCACCTTCAAGGTGACTTACAATATAAGGAATAATAGAATGTATATGCTACATTATACCAATTTGATTACGACAAAGTTATGAATGGAGTAATGGGGGGGGATTGAGGTTCCGATCCTCACTGGGGCATGAAACAACCTTAGCGCACCTGACTCCAGAAGTTCCTCCGTATCCGGCATTAGTTTTCGTCTGGGGTGAAGAAGCACTGGCTGCAAGAAGTGTGACCAAGAAGGGCGCCAGGACAGAAGGTCTTTCATCTGATGGAACCATAGGACAATGCCTCCGCTGGGTCAGACCCGAGGTCCATCGTGCCCAGCAGTCCGCTCACGCGGCGGCCCAACAGGTCCAGAACCTGTGCAGTAGCCCTCTATCTAGTGGAAGCAGTAGCCCACTATGGACGTAACACTTGAAGCAATTTGTACTGTGTTATAGAAGCTTGATAGAGTAATAGTGAATTATACCAAAAGAATGGAAAGAAGCAATCATCCGTCCAATAATTAAAAATCCTAAAGACTCAATCTCATCTGAATCGAACTATCGACCAATCGCCAATTTACCATTTCTCACTAAGTTAATAGAAAAAGTTGTTTTCAACCACTTAAGCAACTTCATTGAAAAAACTAATACATTACATCCTAACCAGACAGGCTTTAGAGCCAACTATTCAACAGAATATTCAATGATAGGTCTTACAACCAACATTCAATATTACTTGGATCATCATAAAACGGTTCTCCTGATCTCACTTGACCTATCGGCAGCATTTGATACCATCGACCACCATTTACTCCTCAATAGACTATCTACAATTGGTATTTCAGACCAAGTCTTAAATTGGTTTAAGTCATATTTTCAGGACAGGTCATCTAAAGTCTTTTTCAATGATACATCATCAAGTACTTATACAAATTCATATGGTATCCCTCAAGGTTCTATCTTGTCTCCTCTTTTATTCAATATCTTCCTAGCTCCTCTTCTTACATTAAGCCAATCCGTAGGATTTTCTGTTTATGCTTACGCAGATGATATCCAGCTTTTACATCCAATAAATACTGCAGATCCTAATGAGATAACGAACATAAATAATAAGTTAAAACAAATTAGTCAATGGCTAGCCCTGAATCCATCTAAATCTTCAATAATGTTCTTGCCATGGAAAAAAGACATCACATTTTCAGCACAAATCTATTTGTGCTGAAATCTAATTTTCCATTACAAAAAGTAACAACGACTAAAATATTGGGAATATTATTGGACCACGAGCTATCCTACCATGATCAGATTAGTTCCGTAGTTAAAACTTGTTTTTATAAACTAAGTCTCATTAGATCTTTAGCCAAAGTTCTAGAACCTAAAGCCCTTAATGTGTTAATTCATTCTTTGATAATTTCTAGGCTGGACTACTGTAATACACTGTACCAAGGTATAACATAGAAAGAAATACGAAGGTTACAAATAATACAAAACACAGCTATAAAAATTATTACTAACTCCAAAAAATACGATCATGTCACTCCTCTCTTGCAAGAAGCACACTGGCTACCGATTTCACACAGAATAACATATAAAATTGCGCTATTAACATTCAAAATTCAGAAAACTAATACTCCTATATTTTTACATTGATATTTAATACCTTATTCCCCAGCTAGATCTCAGATCAGCTGATCAGTATTTGCTGACCATTTCATCATTGAAAATAATTGGCACTAGAAGAACCACAACTTTTTCTATCTTGGGACCCCAGCTTTGGAACAAACTTCCAATTTTTTTGCGCGCTGAAACTTCCTTAGAAAAATTTAAAAGCAAACTAAAAAGCTATCTTTATAAAGATGCATATGAAGCCTAGACCAGATAATCTTTTTGATTTTCTATTATCATTTAGATCAAGTCTTAAAAAAAAAAAAACACCAGTTACTTTTAGACCAAGTTTATTTAAAAAACTTTTTAATACCCCTCCTGATGTTGTTCTTCCCTAAATGTTTTTCTTTTGGTTATTTTATTTTAAATAAATGTAGTTTATCCTTGTATTCCTTATGTATCTTCAAATAACTATGGATAAGATTGTATGTTTATTGTTCTAATGGTTGTTATTTGTCCCCCCCAAATTACTATTGTTAAACGCATTGAAATATTTGATATTGCGTTCAAATCAAAATTTTAATAAACT
Source organism: Geotrypetes seraphini (assembly GCF_902459505.1). Taxonomy (NCBI): domain Eukaryota; kingdom Metazoa; phylum Chordata; class Amphibia; order Gymnophiona; family Dermophiidae; genus Geotrypetes; species Geotrypetes seraphini. Next base: position 85,047,633 of record NC_047084.1, read on the forward strand.
TGAAACTTGAATACTTCTGGAAAGGTAATGCCTTTGGGAAAGAAAATAGAGGAGCTGACCAAGTCCTTAGATGTGAAAAGTTGGACTTTAATAATCAAGTTGCTGAGTTTCAAGTAGAAGTAAAATATTTTCAAGAATTTAGATGTACCTGCATTAAAGACAGTTTTGCCATACGTAGAAGAATTGAGAATATAGAAAATTATAATCACAGACGGAATCTTTGGCTATTGAGTTTTCCAAGGTTCCCAAGGGTTTTACCACTTGATAGGTTTAAAAGATATTTGACAGATGTTGAAATATTTCTCAGAAGCTATACCCCTGGTAAATAAAATATATTACTTACCAGCTTCTTCAAGAATATCCCAAAGGGAAGTCAAAAGAGATCATGGTCTGCAAACAAAATTGGACATGAGCAATATATCAGCAATGTTAGAAGAATCTATATTGGAATCCTCTACAAGAGCAATGTTATTAGTATCTTTAGTGTTTGAGCAAGATCTGACTGTTATTTTGAGCCTTTATTTTCATCACTCAAATGATTTATTCTATGGGAAAAAGATATGGATATATCCAGATGTGACTACAAGTACTCAGGCAAGGAGGAAGCTATTTCTTACTATGAGGCAGGAGACAAGATTATTTGGGGGGCTTCATTCTTATTAGCTTATCCATGTATGTTTTCTTTGACCCTGAGCAATTAAGAGCCTTTCTAGATTCAAAGAAAATGGAGTGATCTCTGATTTATTAAGGCAAGTAGGAAGGGTTTCAATGTTAAGCCTTTTTGCCTTCTTTTACGAAGGCATAGCATGGGTTTTAGCACCGGTAGCGGCGATGACTGCTCCAACGCGCATAGGAATTCTATAAAATCCGTGCTATGCCTTCATAAAAGAGGGGGGTTTGTTTTGAGTTAACATTTTCCTTATTTTGCTCCTTCATTTCTTTGTCCACTCCCCCCTCTAAATAGTAGTCTAAGGAAGAATTCATTTTTTTTATTTCTTATTTGTTGATATTTGTTTGATTGTATTCTATAAAATGTTTCCTTTCTGTGTTACTAGTGCAAGAGTTATGTTGTAAAGATTTTTGGTAAAATGATGAAAATAAATTAATTCTGGCATAACCAGCACAGCTTCTTAACCCCCATAATACACTGTTTTTCTTAGGATTGGGTTCTATGGTGACATCTCTAGTAGAGTTGAGCTATGAATTTCTAATGCCCATAATTCTCTTGGTGATCTTCTAAATGATTAATAGGTGGCTCTCCATGAGGCTAACTGCACAGATAAAACTGCTTCTTCATTGGCAAGTTTATATACTATTGGGATGGGCTGTAAACTGCAATGGTCATAAAAAAGAGAGCACATACCTCATGGGCAATGAACAGTAGAAGGCAGAGTGAGGTCCAAAAAAAGGAGAGAGATTCCAAGATTAAATAATCATTTATGTTTATTTAAATTGCTGATAAAACTAATAATTAAAATGTATCAGTTGAACCTGAAGAAGTGGACTCAACACAGCCATATTTCAGCTAAAGTGCCTGCATCAGAAGTCATAAGAACATAAGAATAGCCCTACTGGATCAGACCAATGGTCCATCAAGCCCAGTAGCCCGTTCTCACGGTGGCCAATCCAGGTCCCTAGTCCCTGGCCAAAACCCAAAGAATAGCAACATTCCATTCAGAATCCTAAAGAATAGCAAGATTCTGGAATCCCAAAGAGTAACAAAAGATTCCGGAACCCCAAATAGTAGTAACATTCCATGCTACTGATCCAAGGCAAGCAGTGGCTTCCCCCATGTCTTTCTCAATAACAGACTATGAACTTTTCCTCTAGGAAATTGTCCAAACCATTCTTAAAACCAGCTACGTTATCTGCTCTTACCACAACCTCTGGCATCACGTTCCAGAGCTTAACTATTCTCTGAGTGAAAAAATATTTCCTCCTATTGGTTTTAAAAGTATTTCCCTGTAACTTCATGGAGTGTCCCCTAGTTTTTGTAATTTTTGACGGAGTGAAAAATTGATTCACTTGTACCCACTCTTCTCCACCCAACAAGTAAAATCTTGTAACATATGACTTGAGATGAAACATGAGACAAAAAAACCTCACTGTGAGTCTCTCTGAATATGACACGACAATCATCCAAAAATAGTGAAAGTGTATTTATTTAATATTTTTACTAAATTTCTTTTAATTTTTTTCTTTTTAATTTTGTTTCTTTTCTCTATTTTTCTTTTAAATTAAGGAGAATATCAGTAGAGGGAACTAACCAAACATGGTGGTATATCCCGGGGAACACATGTGCAGTGTGCCCTCATGTCAAAAATATTAAATACAATTTCACTATTTTCTGGATAATTGTCATGTTGTATTCAGAGAGACTGTTACAAATGAGTTGGTTTTTTTTGTCTCGGCTGCCAGTGGGAACGCCTGCTTTGTTTATTCCCTCCAGAGTTTTGGAATAATCTACGGTTCCTAACATTCTATTTGCTTTCTTAGCAGCCGCTGCACATTGAGCTGAGGGTTACAACGAATCCTCAACAAAGGCGCGCTAGCGGGGTTAACGCGCCTGACTTTTTATCACACGCTAACCCCCGCGCTGGCCAAAAGCTACCGCCTGCTCAAGAGGAGATGGTTATGGCTAGCGCATCCGGCAGTTTAGCGCACGCTATTATGTGCGTTAAGCTGCTAGCGTGCCTTTGTAAAAGGAGCCCCTAGATCCTTTTCCTGGGCAATGACGCCTAACATAGAACCCTGCATCACATAACTAAAGTCCGGGTTCCTCTTTCCCACATGCATCACTTTGCACTTGCTCATCTTAAATGCCATCTTAAATTTTGATGCCCACTCTCCCAAGGTCCAAGGTCCAAGTAGAGAGGGACAGATTCTTCAAACTTTCAGAAAATAAAAAAACAAGAGGGCATTCGGAAAAGTTGAAAGGGGACAAATTCAAAACAAATGCTAGGAAGTTCTTCTTTACACAACGTGTGGTGGACACCTGGAATGCAATTCCAGAGGACGTTATAGGGCAGAGTACGGTACTAGGGTTTAAGAAAGGATTGGACTAATTCCTGCTGGAAAAGGGGATAGAGGGGTAGATAGAAATTTACTGCACAGGTCCTGGACCTGTTGGGCCGCCGCGTGAGCAGACTGCTGGGTGCGATGGACCTCAGGTCTGACCCAGCAGAGGCATTTCTTATGTTCTTATGTTATGTTCTCTTGCAATTTTTCACAATCCTCTTGCGATTTAACAACTTTGAACAACTTATAACCAGTTGTTTTAAGTCCTGAAAATTTTTACCCTCCCTTTCGTTTTCCCCCCTTTTTTTTTTTCTCTTTAATAAAGAATTGTAACTTTTCCCTCCTACCCACCCGTCTCGTGTTTGTTTTAGATTTGTAAGTCAGAAATTACTTTGTTAGTCTTCGTTTTTCTGTTTCCTATGAAGTTGTACATTGCTTAGCAAATTGAATAAGCGATTCATCAAATATTAATAAAAAAAACTTGAAACTTGATCTCACTAGTTATTCCCATCTCTAGATCATTGATACATATGTTAAAAAGCAGCGGTCTCAGCACAGACCCCTGGGGAGCCCCCACTATTTTGTCGCTCATCTCACTATTTTCCCTTCTCCATTGAGAATATGGACTATCTATGTTTTCTGTCTTTTAACCAGTTCTTAAACCACACCTCCCCCGATCAAGGAAGTAAAACGGACAAAACAATACGATGGCCTCCTAGCCACTCGAGCCGCAAAACTGGATAACCAAATCTCCAACCTACTGTTAACCACCCCAGACTACAAGATTTTCAGAAAAGAAATAAAAACTATACTCTTCAAGAAATTCCTGAAACAGTCCTATCCACACCTACTCTTAACAACTCTTACTCTTAACAACTCTAGAAATGACAATTGATCGACTCTTTACAACTCTAGAAATGACAATTATTCTTCCATTGTAACCCTCTTTCTTTACATCTTTTGTAACCCGCCTTGAACCGCAAGGTAATGGCGGAATAGAAATCTCTAATGTAATGTAATAATAGGACATTACCTCCTATCCCATGATTTTACCAGACTGGCCTGCACTAAAAACCTCTAGCACAGCTTGATAAAAAGGGCTGTAAATATATATTTTTTAAAACTTTCTGAGAACAATTTCCTTTAGGGCTCCTTTTATTAAGCTGCGATAGCATTTTTAGCATGCTCAGAATTTTAGCATGCGCTAAACTTGTGCTACGCGGCTAGAACTAACGTCAGCTTAGTAAAAGGAGTCCTATGTGTGCAATCGTTATTCATATACAATTTTACAAGTACTTGTGGAGCTCTTTCAGTCATTTAGGGCTCCTTTTATCAAGCCGCACTAGCGGTTTAACACGTGTAATACCGTGCACTAAACTGCCGGCCGCGCTAGCCACTAGCGCCTGCCTTGAGCAGGCGCTAGTTCTTTGGCCAGCGCGTGATTAAAAGTCACGCGCGGCTTGATAAAAGGACTTTAGAGCCACAATTGGCCTCAAAATGGGAACAAACTGCTTTTCAGGCAATTTTGAAAGCTAAATATAAATATAATGAGATTTCCTCACAATTGGCTAGGAAAGATTTGCTTTCTCAGCAGGCTCTGTATTATGGAAACTCGAATAAAGCAGGAAGATTATTGGCTAATTAACTTAAAGCAAAAAAGAGAAAAGTTAAAATTGTGGCCATTACAGATGAAAAGGATAAAATTTATACTCAAATTGGAAATGTTTTAAAACAATTTTTGGATTATTACAAAGCTTTCTATTCTTTTGAGCTTTATTCAAATAAACAGATTGAGGGAATAGAATTTTTAAAATTAATTCATGGGCCAAAAATTTCCGAGTATATAAAACAAAATCTTGAAGCGCCTATATCACTTAAGGAACTCCAGGCAGCATTGAAGTCTCGCAGAGTTGGATCTGCTCCGGGTACATAAAAACATAAGAATTGCCATCTCCGGATCAGACCCTGGGTTCTTCAAGTCCAGTGATCCGCACACGCAGAGGCCTCGCCAGGTGTACCCTGGCATAGTTTTAGTCCCCATATCACTGTATGCTTCTCAAGGGAGATGTTCATCTAATTTACCCTTACCTGTATCACTCTATGCCACTCTTAAGGAGATGTGCATCTAGTTTACCCTTAAATCCTAGAACGGTGGATTCTGCAATTAGTTCCTCTGGGAGAGCATTCCAGGTGTCCACCACTCGCTGTGTGAAACAGAACTTCCTGATATTCGTCCTGGACCTGTCCTCCCTCAGCTTCAGTCTATGTCCTCTTGTCCGTGTCACACTGGACATTGTAAATAACTGATTTCCCTGCTCCATTTTGTCAAATCCTTTCAGATGGCTGGACACATTGAAAAAAACGAAAGGAATTGACCCCAAAATATCCACAAAGAAGAAAATCCAGAGAAAACCAAAAAAACTCTGTGGAGTGATGATGTTCCTAAATGGACTTTATTTGAAAGTGTCAAAGTTCCAAAGGTACACTGAAATCATCCACATAAAATAATTTCATCCACATAAAAATAAATCATCAACATATCCCTAGTCCGCTAGGGATACAGGACCCAACATAGTCCGCGTTTCGACAAAAAGTCTTCTTCAGGGGTCCCTGGGGGTCCTATAAAGGTGAGTACGTGGGAAACAATTGTGTGGCGAGCCGGAAGTGGATGATTTCAGTGTACCTTTGGAACTTTGACACTTTCAAATAAGATCCATTAGGGACACATTGAAAACAACCATGGGGATGATGCTGGAGGACCTTACCAGACTAGTACAAAACCAGTTTCTTTTTAGATCTGTAATTCATCAAGTCACTAGGACTTGAGCATGAGTCCATGGCACCTACGAAGAAGAAGAAGAAGAATGCCTTAATACAGCCTAGTAAACAATCCTTACCTTTTAGGAATAACCATGCAAAGAGAGAAGTCTCTTGAAGATCTTAACCCCCAGGTCCTACTGTGCTGATCTAATGTATAGTTTGGGAGTCTCCCAAATAGACACTGGAGCCTTTTTTACATCCTGGAGTCAACAAAATGCCAATGTAGTCGATGGCAAACTGTGAGATTCCAAATGCAGGACAGTGTTCCCCCGTGAATTTGCGGTTCGTGAATCGCAGACCCACCAGTCAGAAGCTGCGTGTCAAAGCAGCTCCTGACTGGTGTAGCCCGACTTTACTACAGGAAGAGGCGGTTGGAGCAGCCCGCAAGTGATTTCCTTCACCCACCGGCGCTCCAGCTGCCCTCTCCTGTTTCCCCTGCCTAAAAATTGCATTTGTGGTTTTTCAAAATTCACGGGGGGTCCTGGAATGGAACCCTCATGAATTTCGGGGAGTACTGTATCAGAAAAAAATTGATTTCTTTGTTTCACTATTGAGGAGCAAACATAAAGTAGCACTACAGTCTATGCACATTGATTTGAGCTGCAGACTGAAACAATATGATAATAATATAACAATATAACTGACTGACATCTTTGCTTGTTGCAGCTTCACTGACACTGAAGAGTGTCGATGCTGTCTTGTGCATGATTTTAAGTAGAAAATTAGACGTACTGATGACGTGCGCCATGCAGAACTATATCCCTGACAGTTATTAATTTCCATCAATCTCTATAAAAGGCTTTTTCAATATCTATTTTTATCTTTTGTGCTCATGTCTCAGTTTGTGCTCTGTCTACCCTCCTGCTCAGAAATGAATTGTACACTCCATCTCTACATAAGAACATAAGAAGTGCCATCTCCGGAACAGCTTTCCATATCATTTGTACCCCATATCCTTACATACAGCAATGCAAACACACATATAATATACAAGTTGAAAAGTGCACACTTATAGCTGGATTCAGCAAATGGTGCTTAAAATTCAGCGCCACAAAATTTGGTGCTGAACGATATTCTATAACAGGCATTCTGGGATTGGCACTCTTTGGAGCTCCAGGAGCAGCTCTCAACTTTGGGCACGAGATCATGCACCAACTGAAACCAGGTGTAACTCCCATCGTGCAAGTTGGCTATGAACCCTCACTGTTCCATAATACTACTCACATTTTAAGGGAACACCCCAAGGCCTTCCCAAGGCCTCACACCCCTTGCAGATTAATGCAGAAACACTTAGGGCCTCTTCTATTAAACTGTGCTAGCAGTTTCTAGAGGGGGGAGCAGCGCTGAATGGCCTGCGCTGCTCCCGACACTCATAGAGTTCCTATGAGCGTCGGGAGCAGCGTGGGCCATTCAGCGCAGCTCTCTGTGCTAAAAACTGCTAGCACGGTTTAATAGAAGAGGAGGTTGACACTATTCTAAAAACGGGTACGAAAGTGTATTTTCGTACAGATCTTCCATTTCTGTGTCATTTTGGTGCTGCATCCATTAGAATGCTTTTTTGTACTGAAAATTTGACATTGAACTATGGCTTGCTGCCATATATGGAATTCCCCTGTTACAGTATAACAAAATGGCATGTTTCCCCTTCTACCCAAAAAAAACAAGTAGAGCAGACAATCACTTTTCAGCAAAACATATATAATAAATGAATCCACCTGAATTTTGTGACCAGTGATCTTAAAAGTTAATACACAAAATTATCAAATAGGCTTCAAAGTTCCAGTGGGGATCCACACATATAGAGAAGGATCAACCTCTACAAGGAGTCCCAAGTATTCTCACTGGTCCAATAAACTAGAAAAAAAAAAAAAAAAAGACTGTGAAGAAAAAGCTCCCATGGGAAGAAAAAATTCCCAGTCCGAAAAACAGGTGTAATAGTATACAATGTACAACACTCAAAAAGTCACTGGACACAAAGTAAAAAAAATACCCACATCTAGACTCAGAGCATAGCAAAATACAAAAAAGAAGTTCCAGACAAACTTATCTGAAAATCCTGTCATGAGCCAGTCTTCTTTTGCCATTTAGGGTATGGTACCACATCATGGAAGACTGAAAATCAGATCTCGGAAAAGGAACAAATGGCTGTGATTAATTTGCCCAACCGTAGGTTGACTCAGATAGAGGAGGATGTGCTAACTAGGGGCTTCTCTTGTGTCCCTACAAAAAGGCATGACTCTTTTCAGTTTAGGGCGGATTTGGACAGATTATTTGTAGTATTCATTAAAATTATTTTTCAGGAATATAATGCTCAACAACAGAATGTTCCAGGAAGTTATAATTAGAGTGATTGGGATCCACCTGGTCCTATTGATCCTGTGGTCTGGACTTTTAAACAGATGGTCCTTCAGGATGTAGGTGTACCAGAAAGTAGACAAATATAGTACAAAACATAGCAGATGTAAATTCTCAAAATGGACACATTTCGATCACTAAAATGAAAATAAAATCATTTTCCCTACCTTTGTTATCTGGTGATTTCATGAGTCTCTGGTTACACTTCCTTCTGACTGTGCATCCAATATTTCTTTCTTTCTGCCTCCTGCACACTTCCTCTCCTCCGGACCTCATTCCCTTCCCCAACCAACAGCTTTCTCTGTCGCTCCTTGAGTCCAACTTTTCTTCCTCTCTTCTCCACTCTCATTGACAACATGTCTCCCTCTCTCTTCCCACCCCCTCTACTACCACATCCAACATTTCTCCCACTCTCATCCCCTGGATCATATGCAGCATTTTCCACCACTGCCCACCAGCCCCATGCCCATTTCTCCTTCTATCACCCATCTCCAGCACAATGCCACATCTCTCTTATCTCTCCCTCCATCACTATGTCCAACATTCCTCCACCTTACATCCCCTTCAATCTGTCACTCTGTTCCCTCTCCACCACCGTATCCAACATTTCTCTGTCTCATCCTTCTCTTCCCCATAAATCTCTACTTCAATCCTCTCTCTTTCTCTATGTCCAACAATTTTCCTTCTTCCTTTCCCCATGTGCACCATATCTTTCCCTCTCAGTCACATACTCATGCTGAACAATTCTCCCTTTTTTCTTCTCTCCCTCCTATGTCCCAAGTTAGTACCCCATTCCTCCCTCCCTTCTGTGGCCCATGTTCATGCCCCCTCCCTTCCTTCTGTGTCATGAGTTCGTGCCCCCTCCCTGCCTTCCAGCCATTGTCCTAAATTTGTGCCCCTCCCATGTCCCAACACACTCCCCCAACTTTCTCCTTTTGTCCCATGATCATGTCCCTTCTCTCCCTTACTTGCTGGCTTCAGGACTACACTCACTTCCTTCAGGGCCATCCAGCTGGGCTGTTCCTTCCTGCCTTCAGTCGCACATTGATGCGGGCAATGGCCCTTACATGATGCATGTGGTTGACCCACAAGCCTTCCCTCTGATGTCAGCTCTGGCTGTGTTTTGGATTGTTCTCAATCTTTTGGTAATTTTTTGTAGAATCCTAGGTAAATGATGTTGCAGTAGTCCAGAGAGTTTAGGATTAGTGATTGTACTAACAGTCTAAATGATGCAAAGTCAAAGTATGATTTTATTGTACAGTTTCCATAGTAGGCAGAAGCATTTTTTTTTTGTTACTAAGATGTCGGTGTGGGCGTCAAATGTCATTTGCTGATCTAAGGTCACTCCTAGGATTTTTATAGTGGGATTAATAGGAAAGTTTCTCCCTTGTAAGCTGATTGATGGTTCTTTGAATTTGTTCGTAGGAGTGGCCATGAATATTTTAGTTTTATCAGGGTTTAGTTTTTTGAAGTTTTTTGTTCAGTGTTCTACATGATCAATAACAGATGAAATGAAGTGTCTGGTTTCGGTCGATAGTGTAGAAAAGGGGATGATGATTATGATGTAATCAGCATATATGTACTTTTGGAGATTTAGTTTGGATAGTTCACGGCCTAGTGTAGACATGTATAGCTTGAACAGGGTAGGTGATAGTGGAGAGCCTTGCAGGACACAACAGGAGTTGGTCCATGACTGACACCACAGGAGTTGGTCCATGACTGTTGACCTGTTAGGATTGGTTTTTCAGGAAGCCTTTGAACCAATTTAACACTTGACCAGAGAGGCCTATGGCATCTAGACAGCTTAGTAGTATGTCGTGGTCTACCAGGTCGAACGCACTGTTCAGGTCAAATTGGAGAACTACAGCATGATTCCCTGAACTGAGTGCACGGGTAATGTAATCCACAATGGAGACTATGGCTGTTTCGGTGCTGTAGTGTGTGCGGAATCCTGATTGATATTCGTGCAGTATTATGAATTTTTCCAGGTAGTTAGTCAGATCAGTGTTGATCAGCCTTTCCATCAATTTGGTAAAGAAAGAGATGTTGGCTATGGGTCTGTAGTTGATGATTGTTGATATGGAATCTTTATGGTTTTTCATGATGGGTGTGATGAGGATATGGGTGTGATGAGGTCGGTTGGAAATTCACCGTTAGACATTAGAAGTATGATCCAGTCGAAAAGCATGGCCTTGAAGGAGGTGGGGGCTGATTTCATGATTATGGATGAGCAGATGTCTAGGAGGCAGCAGGAACTGGCATATTTTTCATAAAGCTTGAGAAATTGGAACCAATTAGGGTTCCAGTACCTGTCTGCTGGGGATTGTTTCTGTGTGTATGGGGGTGAGGGGGAGGGGGTTTATGGTTGAAAGGAGGTAGTTGAGTGGGGAATTTTGGAAGGAGGTTATTAGTTTGAGAACATTTGTTTTGAAGTAAGAGGCAAAGTTCTCTGATGATGGGTGGAGGAGGATCTTTTGAGGTGTTAATTAACCTGAAGAGTTCTTTGCTATTATTTGTGGAGGATCCTATTTTGTTGGAATAGAAGGAACACCATTTTTCTTTAATAATTCTTTTATACTCATTTATCATAGTTATCCATATTGCTTTATCTTTTTTGTTCCTTTTTTTGTTCCATATTCTTTCTAGTTGTCGTGCCATCCGTTTTAGTGTTGTTAGTTCCATGTCGTACCAGCCATCAATTATGTGTTTTCTCTTTTTTCCTTTCTTTAGGGGTACAATTTTGTCTAAGATTTGATTGCTAAAGTTGGCCCAATTAGAGCTGAACTCCTTTTCAGTGTTAAAATTGAATAGTAAGTCAAAGTGGGACCTGAATTCTGTAGGATTTAGAGAAAGTCTAAAACTTGTGGTTGGATTGTTTTTTAAGTATTTTATTAATGTATTGGGGTGTTTCTTGTTCCATAGGATTTGAAAGTTAGCCATCAGATGGTCCGACCAGATGGTGTCAGTCCAGGTTACGTTTGTTATTTTTATGTGGGAGGGGGAGGGGCTCTGGATGAGTAGGAGATTAAGTCTAAATGGTGACCTTTTTGATGGATGGTAGTCGGGATAGGGGTAGAGAATCCTAGGGATATTAAGAAAGAGAATACATATTTTACTGTTGGGGTGTCTTGTTGTTCTAGGTGGAGATTGATGTCGTCAAGTAACAGATTGTATGTGTCCTTTGATGCGTTTAGTAGGAGAAATTCAAAGAAGCTCTTGCTGGCTTTATTCCATCTTTTATGGAGGGATGTAAAACAGAGTGGTGATTAGGTTGTTTGTAAGATCATACTTTGAGAGGTCGCAGGAAAAGATTTCTAAATCTTCCATTGATTTGGAGTCTATGATCTTGAAGTTGAAGTGATCTCTAAGGATAATGGCAATACCACCTCCTCTTCTAGAGTTTCTGGAGATAGGAATAGTTTTGTAGTCATTAGGTAAGATATTGATAATTATGTTGTTGTCTGATATGAGCTAGGTTTCAGTCAAGAGTAATATGTCTATCTGAGTTTCAATTAGCCAGTCTTTCACTAATTGGACTTTGTTTCTGATGAAGCTTAATAATAATAATAATAATAATTTTATTTTTGTATACCACCACACCACATAGTTCTAGGCGGTTCACATATAAAGAAAAATTATACAATCAATAAGTAAAATACAATTGACTTAAAATTCATTAACATCAAACTAAAACAAACAATCTCAAATCAATGTACAATTTACCAGTCAAGATTCAAGACATCAATTTACAAATTTATCAAACAAATCAGTTTTCAGCAACTTCCTGAAAGACATGTATGAATGAGCCTGAGGAATGATGGTACATAACCATGAATTCATTTTACCTGCTTTGAATCCAAATAGTTTGTCAAAGAATCTCTTATATTGGCAAGATTTAATGGTTGGGAAAACAAATAGATAATGTTCTCGAGTGATCCTATTAGGTTTATATCGTTCGAAGCATGAGGACAGGTAAGTAGGAGCCATACCAAACAAGACCTTAAAACAAATACAACCGAACTTAAACAGTACTCTAGCCTCAAAAGGCAATCAGTGCAGCTGTTGATAAAATGGGGTGATGTGGTCATGTTTTTTCAGGCCAAAAATCAGACGAATGCCATGTTCTGAATACGGTAAGTCTCAGTCTTTCTTGAAGTTTTTTTAATGAGATCCCAAATATATTATATTGCAATAATCCATAACAGACAGAATGGAAGATTTACCAGTAACCTAAATGATACACATAGAAACATAGAAACATAGAAGATGACGGCAGAAAAGGGCTACAGCCCATCAAGTCTGCCCACTCTGCTTACCCACCCCCTGTCTATGCCCTAATGACCCAATTTCCTTATCTTGACCCTCGTAGGGATCCCACTGGGTATCCCATTTATTCTTAAAGTCTGGCACGCTGTCTGCCTCAATCACCTGCACTGGAAGCTTGTTCCAATGATCAACCACTCTCTCTGTGAAGAAATACTTTCTGGTGTCGCCATGAAATTTTCTGCCCCTGAGTTTGAGCGGGTGCCCTCTTGTGGCCGAGGGTCCCTTGAGAAAGAAAATATCATCTTCCACTTCTACATGTCCCGTGAGGTACTTAAATGTTTCGATCATGTCTCCCCTCTCCCTACGTTCCTCAAGAGTGTAGAGCTGCAATTTGTTCAGTCTCTCTTCGTACGAGAGACCCTTGAGCCCCGAGATCATCCTGGTGGCCGTCCGTTGAACCGATTCAATTCTGCGCACATCTTTACTGTAATGTGGCCTCCAGAATTGCACACAGTACTCCAGATGAGGTCTCACCATGGCCCTGTACAACGGCATTATGACTTCAGGCTTTCGGCTGACGAAACTTCTATTGATACAACCCAATATCTGCCTTGCCTTAGATGAAGCCTTCTCCACTTGATTGGCAGTTTTCATGTCTGCACTGATGATTACTCCTAAATCTCGTTCTGCTGAAGTCCTAGTTAAAGTTTCTCCGTTCAAGAAGTACGTCCTGCATGGATTTCCGCTTCCGAGGTGCATGACCTTACATTTCTTAGCATTGAAGCCTAGCTGCCAGGTTGAGGACCAACTTTCCAATGTAAGCAGGTCCTGCGCCATATAATTCTGTAAACTGCATTCACTTACTATATTACATAGTTTGGCGTCATCGGCGAATAGTGTTATTTTACCTTGAAGCCCTTGAGTCAGATCCCCTATGAATATGTTGAAAAGAAGTGGACCCAGGACCGAGTCCTGCGGCACTCCACTGGTCACCACTGTCAAAAAAAATTTTATCATTCAAAGTTTCCACAAAATTGAAAAACATTTTTCAGTCAATAAATTTGTATGGTCATCCAAAGTTAGGTGGCGATCCAAAATAACTCCTAAGATTTTAATGGAGGTGGAAATTAAGAAAGTTTGACCATTCAGTTGAAGTACTTTTTCATTAATATTATCAGAAGGACTGGCCCAAAAAAATTTTGATTTTTCAGGATTAAGTTTAAGTTTGGCACTTATTGTGCAGGAGATGGTGTATAAGTCAGTTGTGAAGGTGGGTTCTGTGAGGGTGGGTTTTGTGAATGTTATGTTTTTCAACAGGCGTCTTTTGAAGTTGATTTTGGAGAGGTGGCAGATGGTGTGTAGCACTTGAATCGGAAAAGGGCCTGTCTCTGAACAGTCGTTGTGGGGAAGATATGGTCAATGGTACGTGTCAGATCTTACTTGCCTGTTGTAGGAGTGGTGGGTGAGAATATTTTCAAAGGCTGAAGCAGATTAGATATAAGGTCAGGTAGGTTAGGAGGTTGTTTCTAGAAGGCTCCATAGCTATCATTGGGTGAGACCTGTTTGTAGAAGTGAAAGTGAGAGGAGTTGGGTATGTTTTCTTAGGTGGAATTAGACAAGGTTTGTAAGGGTTGAATAGCCGAAGAATTGTAAAGTATGAAAAATTAGTATGGATGTGTTAATTGTGTCGCTTCTCGGTCGCTTCGTAAAGGCGCGTGCTAAGGTGCACTGATGGAAACTTGGTGCTAATCCGTACCCTGGAACACAAAGCCCTTATGTGCTATGTTTATAATAGTGCCTACACGCAATTCCATGCATAACTACAAATTAGTACCAATTAACCCCACTTAAGGGCTATTATTGCTACTTAATGGCAACTGAACCCTAATTTAACAATTAAGATAGGTGTACAGCAGGTGTTATTCTACAACATGTGTGACCAAACTTGCAAGCAGATTTGAAATTTGTGTGCCCCACTTTATAGAACCTGGAGGTATGTGTCCAAGCACTATGTCTATAATGCAGAAAAGAGATGGACGTTTGGACCCCCTGAGCCTTTACTTTCCCTGATTCAGAGCAAAATTAGGCCAGCTCAAATGAGTTAATTTGGGAAGAACCACTTTCCTGACGTTGCCACAACTTGGTTCTAGTCTATCCTGAATGTAATCCACTGCCACGGAACAATATATCTAATTTGTGCAAAAATTACACAGGTAGGGGACACTCAATGAAGTTACAGAGAATTGCTTTTAAAACCAATAGGAGGAAATATTTTTTCACTCGGAGAATAGTTAAGCTCTGGAACGCATTGCCAGAGATTGTGGTAAGAGCGGATAGCATAGCTGGTTTTAAGAAAGATTTGGACAATTTCCTGGAGGAAAAGTCCATAGTCTGTTATTGAGAAAGACATGGGAGAAGCCACTGCTTGCCCTAGACTTTCAATGACATCTGAGGTGGGTTGGGGGTTAAGCTTAGGCTCAAATTATATTTGGGGTGAGAGATGGGGGATTGAAACCAGTTACGGAGGTAGGGGCGCCAGTATACCCAATGCCTTTACCTGGAAGTTAATCAGCACCAGCCAATATTCAAACCAGTGCCAGGTTATCTCGATGGCCAAAATTAGGATAGCCTTTTAACCAGTTAGTGGTCTGATTATTGCTACTAACTGGTAAAATAGCAGATCCACTCAAATTCTGCCAGTGGCATCCCGGACACTAGCTGAACAATGCAGGGATGGTTAGTGTTGCTATTCAGTGGAACTGTCCAATCATGTGTTGTTAAATATTAGCCGTTAGGCGGCCACAAACAATTTAACCAAGCAGGAGGCTCTCCCACCTCGCTAAATTGTTTTGAATATTGCACAGTATATTTCAAAGATAAACAAGAGGCAGGATTCGATTTCATTTTACCTTACAGAAACCTACAGTGGTGGCATTCTGATATTAGCAAACACATGGGATTTAAGTGGGTACAGCCAACAAGAGATCCAGCTGTCATCACATGCAGCAAAATAGATAACAAAACTGAATGATACTGTACTTCAGGTACTTGGGAGAAAATCTCATAGCAAATAGGCATTTATTCAAAGCCAGTATCCAACATTTTAGTTTCCAAATAACACTGCCATCAGGGACAAAAATGCAAACAAGTAGTGCAATGAATATGTATGCATATCTATCTGTCACCATCCCCCCCCAAACAAATAGAAAAGCCTGCCAAAATCGCATTGCTATGGCAACGTGAAAGTGCATAGCAAGTTAAAAACCTCCAAATAAAATGAACAAATGGTTCAACATAAGCACGCAAAGTAATAAGCACCCGCTTCTCTCTGGTAATCTACATCTGCTTCAGTTTGATGTTTTATCCTTGGGCAGGTAATTTAGAAGCCCACTGTCACACAAGTTAGTTTAAAAAAAACAACAACAGAAATTTAATGAGATTAGTATATAAAACATACATGGTTTTAAGGGATGTGCATTCACTAATGCAGATTCGGTTCAGGGGACGGGAAAGCGAAACGGGGTGGGACTCGTCTCACCTTGGGTTCTGCATCCCCAACCCTATATGTCATGTCTGTCTGTCCAAGCTAGATTGTAAGCTCTTCTGAACAGGGACCGTATATAAATGTCAAAATGTACAGCGCTGCATTCGCCTTTCAGCGCTATATACGTGATATGTAGTAGTAGTAGGGACTTGATATAGTGCCTTTCTGGAGTTACAATCAAAGTGGTTTACATATTATATACAGGTATTAATTTTTTTACTTAGGGCGGGGGATGGGGCTCTGCCTTAGCAGGGACGCCAGCGCCTCTCTTCCTCTCTGCCCCCAACATACTTCTCAAAATATTCACCAGCACGAGCAGCATCTTCCACCTCCTGCTTAACCTGGCCTTAGCTCCCTTCTGACATCACTTCCTGGGAGGGACGCTCGAGCAGCGGGGAAAAGTAGAGGGCAGAAGGCAAGGCAATGCCAGGCACCACCAGTCCGGGCGCCTTCCTCCCTCACTACGCCACTGCCTGGGGCAAAACTATAGAGGTCAAATGAACCGAAGCCCATTCAATTCCTGGCCTGCTTCAGGAGTCTCACAAGTCTTGAAAATGAATTAATCAATCCTCAAACATATGAACTTGTTAAGAACATAAGAAGTTGCCTCCGCTGGGTCAGACCAAAGGTCCATCTCGCCCAGCAGCCCGCTCCCGCGGCGGCCCATCAGGTCCATGACCTGTAAGGTGATCCTTGTTTAAATCATTTAAGCCCCCCTGTCCTTCTGTCTATGCCCTATCAAAGCCTATCTCTACCTCTATCTGTATCCCTCAAACCCCTTATCTTTTAGGAACTTATTCAATCCTTCCTTGAAACCCGGTAGTGTACTCTGTCCTATCACAACCTCCGGAAGCGCATTTCAGGTGTCCACCACCCTCTGAGTGAAAAAAAAATTCCTAGCATTGGTTCTAAACCTGTCCCCTTTCAATTTTTCTGAGTGCCCCCTTGTTCTAGTGGTTCCCAGTAGGCTAAAGAATCTGTCCCTTTCTACCTTCTCTATGCCCTTCATGATCTTGGTGGATAACACAATGAAGCCGGAGGCGCAATGTGCAGCGGCCTCAAAAAAAGCGAGCAGAATGCTGGGCATTATCAAAAAAGGTATCACTACCAAACGAAGGAAGTTATCCTGCCACTGTATCGAGCAATGGTGCGCCCACATCTGGAATACTGCGTCCAAAACTGGTCGCCATACCTCAAGAAGGACATGGCAATACTCGAGAGGGTCCAGAGGAGAGCAACGAGGATGATAAAGGGTATGGAGAACCTCTCATATGCCGAACGGTTAGACAGGCTGGGGCTCTTTACCCTGGAAAAGCGGAGACTGAGAGGGGGCATGATACAGACTTATAAAATCATGAAAGGCATAGAGAAGGTGGAGAGGGACAGATTCTTTAGACTAGCAGGGGCAACTAAAACAAGAGGTCACTCAGAAAAACTGAGAGGAGACAGATTCAAGACGAATGCAAGAAAGTTCTTCTTCACTCAACGGGTGGTGGACACCTGGAACGCGCTTCCCGGAGAGGTGATAGGCCAGAGTACAATTCTGGGGTTCAAAAAGGGACTGGATGACTTCCTGGAAGTGAAGGGAATAACGGGGTACAGATAGAGGTTTACCTCACAGGACACTGAGCAAATAGGGTATGGACTTTTTAGGTTAGATAGGGAACATTTTCAGGTCATGGACCTGGAGGGCCGCCGCGGGAGCGGACTACCGGGCGCGATGGACCCCTGGTCTGACCCGGCAGAGGCAATGCTTATGTTCTTATGTTCTTATCTTGAAAGTCTCTATCATGTCTCCTCTGAGTCTCCGTTTTTCCAGGGAGAAGAACCTCAGCCTTTCTAACCTGTCTGCATATGAAAGGTTTTCCATACCTTTTATCATTTTCGTCGCTTTTCTCTGAACCCTCTCATGTATCGCCATGTCTTTCTTGAGGTGCGGTGACCAATACTGGACACAGTATTCCAGATGTGGGCGCACCATCGCGCGATACAGCGGCAGGATGAAATGATACTTAGCTCAGCAAAGTTGATGAAATGATACTCAGCCCAGCAAAGTTTCTAAGGGTTGTAGTCAAGATACTTCTTCCTCCTTCTTTCCCTGAGCCTTCAAAGAAGGAGGAAGAAATAACTCCTGAAGTAGGCCATTTTGGCCAAAACATGTGCATGTTGAGTTTTTGATGAATAAAGGATTTTTAAGAGCAAGTTGAACTCATCGATCATTATAGGACATTTCTACTCTGTATCTTGCATCTTTGAGTATCGTGGATTTGGTTCTCCTGTTCTTTGCTTTTTTATAGCATTGCTACCACGGATTTGTAAAAGGGGCCCCCAAGTGACTTTCCCAGAGAGTCACAAGGAGCTGTAGTGGGAACTGAACCCAGTTCCCCAGATTCTCAGGCCACTACAAGAATCACTAGGCTTAAAAACCACAGGGCCTTAAAAAATATGAAGTCCTATAGAAACTAAGGGGTAGATATTCATCAGGCAGTGGGCAGCGAGGTTGCTTTTGGCTACAGCCAGCTTTATCTCTAGATATTCAATGCTGGGTCACATCCAGGCACCAGCATTGAATATCTGGCCATAGTAACATAGTAGATGACGACAGATAAAAACCCGAATGGTCCATCCAGTCTGCCCAACCCTACCCACTCTTTAAATTACTGACTTAATTTTCCTTCTTCTTAGCTATTACTGGGCCAGAACCTAAAGTTATCCCAGCTGACTAACGCAATGATCTGGATTCTATACGTGGCATTGAAAATTAGGCACTGGTAAAACTGGCACTAAGAACTATTCTGTACAGGTTGCTTGCAGTGGCATAGCGAGGGTGAGAGGTTCCTCTCCACCACCCTCTTCTCTACCCCACCCCCATCCGCTCCTTCGCCACCCCCTCCTGCCGCACGCGTGCACCTCTTCCCTTCCCCATGCCTCTTTAATGTTCCGGCGTGAGCGGCAATCCCAACCTGCTGCTCACGACAATGTTGGCTCTTCCTCCGATATCACTTCCTAGGCACGGGTCCAAGAAGTGATGTCAAAGGAAGAGCCGATGCTGGCACGAGTAGCAGGTTGGGGTTGCCGCTCACGCCAGGAAGGTTAAAGAGGTACAGGGAAAGGGGCGCCCAGAAGTAGGGGGGGGGCAGGTAAGGAGCGGGGGTGGTGGAGAGGAGAACAGGTGTTGGTAACCCCACCGAAAGGGCGCCCAGGGCAGACCACCCCCGCCCCCACTTACTACACCACTGGTTGCATGCCCTTTTATAGAATAGGGCTTAAATGCGGATCTCGTGCCTAACTTTGGGGCTGATGAAACCTTGTGTATATGCTGGCGTCCAAGTTAGGCGCACTTACCCAGTATTCTGTAACTACACGCACAAATTTTCGGGCTGCCTTTGATATGCCCGTGCTCCTTCCATGGCCACGCCCCCTTCTGAGATACACTCTATGGGAGTTTGATGCACCGCTTTACAGAATAGTGCGCAGCCAGATGCATGGCAAAAATTAATGATTGCCAATCAAAATCAATAATTGGTTGCTTGCTTCTAATTACTCAAGTAATTGAACTCATTAAGTAATTAGTTTGCATGCGCCCAAATTTGGGTGTGTAAATCTGGGCACCATTTATAGAATCCAAAGGGTTTTGACAAGCAAGCGTTTCTTGTCACTTCAATAAAGGAAAATTAGTCACATTGAAATATTACATACCTTAGGAAAAGAGTAAATCTGGTAACTCTAATCTGAATCAAGAGGTCTGGAGCTTTTGGGGATGGGCCTTAAGCCACAGGGTACCTTCCCTGCCAGCCTAGGATCATCAGGTTGCAGCTTTGATGAAAGAGACTCGCCTCTTGCGTATTTATGCCACATAGGTATTTAAAGTAGAGAATTACACGGGGGCTAATTTTTCCCTGCCCCGTGGGAACTTATTTTCCTCTCCCATCCCAGTGAGTTCTTTTCCTGTCTCTGCCCCATTCCTACAAATTCTGTCCTAATCTGCACAAACCTCAAACACTTTAAAATCATAAGTGTGCCATCTTTGGATGCTACTTATTTCCTTCAATTTCCTTGTAAATGTATCGTGAAACACCAAAGTCATACTTATGGTATTTTAGAACCATCACATCTGAAGAATTTTTTGGAAGCTAGAATAGCCCAATTCCAATTGCTATTTCCTCTCCTTTAGATTTGTTCATATTGGATTGATATGTACTCGTAATGAGTGAATTACCAGCTAGTCCTCCCTTTACTTTTTTCTTATTTTCTTTTTGAAAAGATTATCTCCTTTGTTCTTTTCATTCTTAACATTTTGCTCCCTCATTATGGGCTCAGACAAGCATTGATATTTATCCCCTGTTTTACTAAGATGCGCTAAGCATTTTAGCATGTTTAGCACACGCTAAATATATGCATGTACTAACTGCTAACGCATCCATAGACTAACATGCACGTGTTAGCGTTTAGTGCGTGGTTAGCGTGCACTAAAATGCTTAGCACACCTTTGTAAAAGGAGCCCTAAGTCTCTGATATGATTATTTTCCTGTTAAAGTTTATATTGATGCTATTGTCTTATAATTCAGGTATAGTGGAACCTTGGTTTATGAGCATAATTCATTCCAGAAGCATGCTCGTAAACCAAAGTATTCGTATATCAAAGCGAGTTTCGCCATAGGAACTAAGGGAAACTCGCTTGATTCGTTCTCACCCACCCCCCGAGGCCAGCGGCACTGCTCTACCCCCCCTAAGAACCGGCATTGCTCCCCCTGCTCATGAAGGCCCTCCACCTGCGTGATCCACCATCCCCCCATTTGTGGCGCCCCCTTCTCCCCCCACGATCCGGCACCCCCCGTTTGCGTCGCACCTCCCCGGCATCCCCCATGCACCCACCCACCCACCCGATCACATTCCTTACCCCCATTTGCCACCGGCACTTGCACCAACGCACAGGACATGCCGGTGCCGGTGCCCGAAGATCTGCCTTCTTCTTTTTGCTGGGCCTTGAGCATCTGCGCATGCTCAAGGCCTTCGGGTTCCTGTTCTCTTCGAGGCGTAGTCAGTAGAAGGAAGAAGGTGTTGATGCCCCTGTACAGGTCATTGGTAAGGCCCCACTTGGAGTATTGTGTTCAGTTTTGGAGACCATATCTGGCGAAAGACGTAAGAAGACTTGAGGTGGTCCAGAGGAGGGTGACGAAAATTATAGGAGGCTTGCGCCAGAAGACGTATGAGGAGAGACTGGAAGCCCTGAATATGTATACCCTAGAGGAAAGGAGAGACAGGGGAGATATGATTCAGACGTTCAAATACTTGAAGTGTATTAACGTAGAACAAAATCTTTTCCAGAGAAAGGAAAATGGTAAAACCAGAGGACATAATTTGAGGTTGAGGGGTGGTAGATTCAAAGGCAATGTTAGGAAGTTCTACTTTACGGAGAGGGTAGTGGATGCCTGGAATGCGCTCCCGAGAGAGGTGGTGGAGAGTAAAACTGTGACTGAGTTCAAAGAAGCTTGGGATGAACACAGAAGATTTAGAATCAGAAAATAATATTAAATATTGAACTAGGCCAGTACTGGGCAGACTTGCACAGTCTGTGTCTGTGTATGGCCGTTTGGTGGAGGATGGGCTGGGGAGGTCTTCAATGGCTGGGAGGGTGTAGATGGGCTGGAGTAAGTCTTAATAGAGATTTCGGCAGTTGGAACCCAAGCACAGTACCGGGTAAAGCTTTGGATTCTTGCCCAGAAATAGCTAAGAAGAAAAAAATTAAAAAAAAAAAAATTTAAATTGAATCAGGTTGGGCAGACTGGATGGACCATTCGGGTCTTTATCTGCCGTCATCTGCTATGTTACTATGTTACCTTAGCACATAGACTACCAACCATTTTAGTAACCTTCCTCTGTACCAACTCCTTAGTAAATGACAGTAGATAAAGACCTGAATGGTCCATCCAGTCTGCCCAGCAGTCATACTCAATATTAATTCATGATTAAATTGTCTTTCTTTGGCATTGTCTTTAGGTTCCATCTACTGGAGTTGCCGTCAAAATCCACTCCCGCCAATCCAAACTATCTTGTCATGTGTATGAGACAGACCATAAAAGTTTGCATTCTCCTCATATTCCAAATTACTGGAGTTTCTGTTGAAGCCTTTTTCATTCCATCCTAAACTGAATGGGCGGAGATGGCATCTAAGCACCACTCGACAAATCAAACACACATGGAACCATATAAGTTTTGTTTTTTTATACCATTCATTTTCTAATTAGAGATTCTCTGTGTTTAGTTTTGGCCATTAGAAATATAACCAGTTAAGTCAATATTCATCAGCTGACCAGATAACTTATAGCAGCCAAAGATAGACTTGCTATTTACGCGGGTCTATCTGGCTGCTGAATTTAGCCAGTCAGCCAATGAATATTGGTGCTAACCGGCTATGTTGCATGACATAGTCGGTGACTGGGCTAGCCAATGACCACGAATATTCAGTGGCTACCTCCCACTGAATATTCACAGTTAGCCAGCTTAGTGCTATTTAACTGACCAAGAGTCATTCCTGGCTTTTTTTATTTTTTTTGTTTACATTTTGCTTGATGCAGTTTGAGTTGTTGAGTTGACAGCCTGCTCAACCAGTCAAACTACATGAAAGAAAAAGTAAACAAACAACAAAAAAAGCATGGATTCTCCGAACCCTCCCTGAAGGCCCTAACAGTATTAATCTGAAATTGATTGGCTGAACAGCATTTGCCTGTTGCCTGCTCAACCAATGAAATTCAGAGCAGTGCCCTAAGGGCCTTTCGGGGGTGGGGCAAATCCTCTGAAGGCCCTAATCACATGTCACTGGATATGCCAGATATGAATAGAGAGGCACCATACTGCAGTAAGCACAAGTTACCAGAGAAGAGCAGAAGGGAACACTGAAACAATGCTCATCTCTATAAAGACCTTTCACCAAGAAAAGACTAGATGACAGGGTTTCAAAACCAAAAATAAAAATAATTCAAGTTTCAAGTTTTATTTAAAATTTGATTTATTGCTTAATCAAACTTCTAAGCGATGAACAAGACAAATGATGGGCTGCATCCGTAGGGGTTTTGTCAGCAGAAAACCTGAAGTCATAATGCCACTGTACAGATCCATGGTGAGACCTCATCTCGAGTATTGTGTTCAATTCTGGAGACCACACTACCGGAAAGATGTGTTGAGAATCGAATCGGTTCAGCGAATGGCTACCAGGATGGTCTTGGGGCTCAGGGATCTCACATATGAAGAAAGACTAAAAAAACTGCGGATGTACTCGCTGGAGGAGCGAAGAGAGAGGGGGGACATGATTGAGACCTTTAAGTATATCACGGGGCGTATAGAGATGAAAGATGATATCTTCAGTCTTACAGGGCCCTCGATAACCAGAGGACACTCGCTGAAAATCAGGGGAGGGAAATTTCAGGGTGATGCTAGAAAGTACTTCTTCACCGAAAGGGTGGTCGATCATTGGAACGAGCTGCCTCAGCAGGTGATTGAGGCCAACAGCGTGTCAGATTTTAAGAGAAAATGGGATATTCACATGGGATCAATAGGGGAGTAAAAGTCAGGGAGTGGGTCATTGGTATGGGCAGACTCGATGGGCTGTAGCCCTTTTCTGCCGTCAATTTCTATGTTTCTATGTTTCTAACAATAATCAAATTTTACAACATTCTGGGGGTACAATAAATAAGACATGGACATGACGTACAGGACTTATAGCACCAAAGGGGATGGGAGGGAGAAATACAATATCAGATAGGAAAGTTTCAAGTTTAATAATGATTTGATTAATCGCTTAATCTAAATTCTAAGCAATGTACATATTGATAAAATTACAATGTAAGGGGGATGATACAATAAATAAGACTAACAAGACTATTGACAAGATTTGACAAAAACTAGAAACATAGGGAGAAAATGGGAAAGAATTACAATGTAAATAAAAGTTGAAGAAACATGTAGGGAAAACACATGGGGAGAGGGTAAAAAGAGAAAAAAAAATAATTATTTTATGTTGATTAAATTGTAAAAAGAAAAGTAAAGTTAGCTCTAAGATTGAAGGATTAATTAAGAAAGGCCACTTATGATTAGTTAATGAAGGCGTCTTTAAAGAGAAAAAAAGATGACTAAAGGAAAAAACAAAAGGCAAGGTTATAGAAACCGAAAAGAAGAAGAGGGAAAAAAATGAATGGGAGGAAGAGATTTGAAATTAAGGACAGGTGTGACTATAAAATATCAAGGGTTTTATTATTGCAACAAAAACCCAGTATAAAGAAGCTTATCTATGCAACAGAGATCAAATGTTGAAAGATAAAGGATAAAGGAGTTCTTCATTAAAGGGAAGAAAGATTGCTTGATAGATTCAAGAGTAAATTAAAATGCTTTCTTTTTAAGGATGTCTTTGACATCTAATAAGAACATAAGAACATAAGAAACGCCTTCGCCGGATCAGACCGAGGTCCATCTAGTCCAGCGATCCGCACCCGCGGTGGCCCATTTAAGTAATCCTTTTTGGAGACCCATAATTACCGTATCCCTCAATATGATATGCAAGTAGGTGTGCATCCAACTTGCGCTTGAATCCCAGTACAGTAGCCTCCTCTACAACCTCCCCGGGGAGTGCATTCCAAGCACCAACCACACGTTGCGCGAAACAGAACTTCCCGACATTTGTCCTGAACCTACTGCCACTCAGTTTCAGGCTATGACCTCTAGTCCGTGTCACATTTGAAAATGTTAGTAATGCTGTTTCTTGGTCCATTTTATCAAATCCTTTTAATATTTTAAAAGTCTCTATCATATCCCCCCTCAGTCTTCTCTTCTCGAGGGTAAACAGTCCCAGTTTCCTGAGTCGATCTTTGTAATCCAAATGCTCCATCCCTTTGACAAGTTTTGTTGCTCGCCTCTGCACTCTCTCCAGCAGAGTTATATCTTTCTTAAGGTATGGAGACCAGTGTTGAACACAGTATTCTAAATGCGGTCGGACCGTTGTTCTGTAAAGTGGCATTATGACCTCTTCTGATCTACTCGTAATCCCCTTCTTAATTATGCCCAACATCCTGTTAGCTTTCTTTGCCGCCGCCGCACATTGTACCGATGGTTTAAGGATACTGTCAATCAGTACCCCCAAATCCCTTTCTTGTGTGCATTTTGCTAACTTCACCCCCATCATCATATAATCATGTTCTTTATTTTGCTTTCCTAGGTGCATCACCTTGCATTTGTTTATGTTAAAGTTCATCTGCCATTTGTTCGCCCAAGTTTCCAGCTGGTTCAGATCCTTTTGAAGGTCCTCACAGTCCCTTTGAGTGCCAACCGCCCGACATAGTTTTGTATCATCAGCAAACTTAATTATATTGGATGATGTTTCCTCCTCCAGGTCGTTTATAAAAATATTGAACAATATAGGTCCAGGAACCGAGCCCTGGGGCACGCTGCTAGTCACTTTCTCCCAGTCCGAGTATTTCCCATTTATGCAAACCCTCTGCCTTCTGTTTTCTAGCCATTTTCTGATCCATCTGTGCACTTCTCCCCCTATTCCATGGCATAGCAGTTTCTTCATGAGCCTTGCATGTGGGACCTTGTCAAACGCTTTCTGAAAGTCCAGGTAAATTATATCCACTGGATCGCCACTATCCATTTGTTTGTTCACTTTGTCAAAGAATTGCAGTAAATTTGTCAAACATGACTTCCCTTTCCTGAAGCCATGCTGACTAGCCCTTAATAGATTATGATCCTCCAAGTGTTGTACAATGTTTTCTTTAATTAGTGTTTCAATCATCTTCCCTGGAACCGATGTGAGGCTCACAGGTCGGTAGTTTCCTGGAGCCCCTCTTGATCCTTTCTTGAAAATTGGGATGACGTTCGCTATCCTCCAGTCTTCTGGTATTTGCCCAGTTCTAATTGACATGGATTAGACATGGATTAGACATGGATGTCAATTAGAACTGGGCAAATACCAGAAGACTGGAGGATAGCGAACGTCATCCCAATTTTCAAGAAAGGATCAAGAGGGGATCCAGGAAACTACCGACCTGTGAGCCTCACATCGGTTCCAGGGAAGATGATCTAAGTGTTAGATGTCAAAGGCATTCTTAAAAAGAAAGCATTTTAATTTACTCTTGAATCTATCAAGCACTCTTTCTTCCCTTAAATGGATGGGAAGGGAGTTCCACATTGATGGTGCCGTAATTGAAAAAAATGCATTGCCGTCGTGTGCTAATGACTTTAAGGGAGGGGACTGTTAGTAGATGTTGATCATTAGATCTAAGGGCTCCTTTTACACAGGCGCGCTAGCGGGGTTAACGCGCATGACTTTTAATCACGCGCTAACCCCCGCGCTGGCCAAAAACTACCGCCTGCTTAAAAGGAGGCTGTAGTGGCTAGCATGTCCAGCAGTTTAGTGTGCGGTATTACGCGCATTAAACCGCTAGCGCGCCTTCGTAAAAGGAGCCCTAAGTCTTCTAGTAGGTGCATAAGGAATGAGAAGCCTGTCAATGAAGGCTGGTGCCTTAGAAAGAACATAAGAACATAAGAATTGCCATCTCCGGATCAGACCCTGGGTCCATCAAGTCCGGTGATCCGCATACGCGGAGGCCCCACCAGGTGTACCCTGGCATAGTTTTAGTCCCCATATCACTGTATGCTTCTCAAGTTCATCTAATTTACCCTTACTTGTATCACTCTATGCCACTCTTAAGGAGATGTGCATCTAGTTTACCCTTAAATCCTAGAACGGTGGATTCTGCAATTACTTCCTCTGGGAGAGCATTCCAGGTGTCCACCACTCGCTGCGTGAAACAGAACTTCCTGATATTCGTCCTGGACCTGTCCCCCCTCAGCTTCAGTCTATGTCCTCTTGTCCATGTCACATCGGACATTGTAAATAACTGCTTCCCCTGCTCTATTTTGTTGAATCCTTTCAGTATTTTGAAAGTCTCGATCAGATCCCCTCGCAGTCTCCTCTTCTCAAGGGAGAACAACCCCAGTCTCTTAAGTCATTCCTCGTAGTTCAGGTTCTCCATACCTTTCACTAGCTTCATTGCTCGTCTCTACACCCTCTGTAGCAGTTTTATATCCTTCTTTAGGTATGGAGACCAATGCTTTGAGAGTTAGTAAGCATATTTTGTAAGTTATTCGATGAGAAACCAGCAGCCAGTGGGATTTTATGAGAAGTGGCGAGACATCGTCAAATTTTTTTGCTTTCATTATAAGTTTAACAAGTATATAATTTTGATGTTTTAAATTATTCTAGAATACTGGTTCTCCTGTGTAATAATGCCAAATTTTGACCCTTTATTTTCTTTTCTTTTTTTTTTAATATTCTTTATTCATTTTCAAAATTACATTAAGTGTAAAATATATTCATTCACAGTAACAATAAATATATCACTTATAAACAATCATTGGTACATTATATAAATTTTTATCCCTTCCCCATCCCTCCCATCCATATCTTCCATTATTATATAATATATGTAATAATAAAAATATCCCCCTCCCTATATCCTGAACTGATAATTAAAAGGGAAATAATTTTACTTAATCCTTACAATATTTTGTTAATGGTTTCTACACATCCTGAAACTTCTTAAAGTATCCCATTTGTAAAGCAATAAATCTTTCCATTTTATAGATATGGCATAAAGAATTCCACCAAAAGTTATAATTTAATCTCCTCCAATCCTTCCAATTATATGTAATTTACTGAATGGCAACCCCAGTCATTATTAGTAGTAATTTATTGTTGTTAGCAGAAATCTGACTTTTTGCTCTCATTTCCATACCAAATATCACAGTATCATAAGATAATGCCACTGGGTTATCTAATAAATTATTAATTTGGTCCCAAATTGATTTCCAAAAATTCATAATATATGGGCAATGAAACAATAAATGATCTAAAGTTCTTACTTCTAGATGACAATGCCAGCATCTATTAGACAAAGAACTATCAAATTTTTGCAACCCTTTATTTTCACGTCTGATTTCAAGTCCTTGCATGTATGGGCAGTCAGCTCCTGATAAAGCGAGCAAGCGAAACAGAGAAATTCCATAGAGCACAAAGCGTTGCGCCTTGCTTCAGCTAAGTACTCTTAAACATATATTTTTTTCTTTGTTGGAGGTTCAGTTGAAGGACATTATAAATTATTAATAGAACATATTACTTTAACTGGACAATGAAGAAGGTTTTTATGACTAGTGATAGCTCATAAGTAAGAAACTGAGCAAGAAAAATTTCTAAACCCAGTTTCTATGAGCACTTGAAGTCTTTTCCTTATTTTAATTACTCAACCATTGACTAAATCAGTAAGTGGATATAGCTTCAATAAATATATGATATACCTGTATGCTTGCACACATAAAACAAAAACAAAACAGAAATTCATATAATAAACCCCTTTCCTTAAGATATACCATACCCTTATCTAAAAGAAACTCCATAATTTATAAAACTTTATTTTAAAAAAAACCCAGAAATATTTATTACTAA
Source organism: Geotrypetes seraphini (assembly GCF_902459505.1). Lineage (NCBI taxonomy): Eukaryota > Metazoa > Chordata > Amphibia > Gymnophiona > Dermophiidae > Geotrypetes > Geotrypetes seraphini. Next base: position 85,076,132 of record NC_047084.1, read on the forward strand.
GACGTAAATGCTGCTGGTTTGATTCGCGCAATGTTCTGGGGTGAAAGCGGGAAGAAGTGTCTGAGAATGAGGCTGAGCGCTGCGGAACAGTGGATTACATGTTGAGTCTTTAATGGCCATAATTTACAGAAAACTCTGGCCCTCTTTTATTAAGGTGCGCTAAGTGTTTTAGCGTATGTTTATCGCACAATAAATCAACACGCGCGCTAAACGCTAACGCGTCGGTAGGATAACATACACGTTTAGCACGTGCTAAAAAGCATAGCGCACCTTACTAAAAGAGGGGTTATAAATTCTGTACTTCACTTGGTGCACCAACTTAGGTCTGTCGTTGACATATCACAAGAGGGCATGCCCGAACATGAGCATGCCAATGCTGACATACCCGAGTATTCTATAATAGAATCTTGATGCCAAGATGCTATTATGCTGTAGAACTGGCACTATGCATGTGGCACTGGGTCAACTGAACTGAGGTAGCAATTTGTAAAACATAAGAACAGCCATAGCAGGAGTAGACCAGGGGTAGGCAATTCTGCTCCTCGAGAGCCACAGGCAGGTCAGGTTTTCAGAATATCCACAATAAATATGCGTCTCATGCATATTAATTGTGGATATCCTGAAAACCTGACCTGCCTGTGGCTCTTGAGGACTGGAATTGTCTACCCCTACCTAATGGTCCGTCTAGCCTAGTTTCCTATTTCCAAATGACCCTGCCCCCCCCATGGGGGAGGGTTTCTGACAGAGCTTGAAAAGAAAAAAATCTTTGTGTGTATAATTGGTTTAAAATCAGCATTTATCTGTTTGCTTTGAAACTGAATGGGAACTGTTGTGACTACCATCTATTTGTGATGTGGAGAATTACATTCAGTTCACATAGATTACATAGTTTCAAGTTTCAAGTTTATTAAATTGTTTGATTAAACGCTTTTCCAATTTCAAAGCGTTTTACATAAAATAAAACAGGATTTAAAATACACTCACTTATACATGACATTCGACTAAACGAACAGGGGATACATCTTTGGACAAGAAAAAAAACTGGAAACAACGGGAAAGCGGGGAAGAAATACAATATTTGTTAAAAGAGTACATAAAAGGGAAACAAATTAGGGAAATAAGGGGAAAAATTGAGAGATCGAAAAAAAAAAAAAAAAAAGGACATAAGAATAAGTTTTAATGGTCTATATTTAAGGGAAAAGAAATTAATTGATATTATTGTAAAAATGAACTGTCAGTTAAAGGCTTCTTTAAAAAGAAGACACTTTAAGTTCTTTTTAAATATTTGCAAATCTTGTTCTAATCTTAAGTACAAAGGGAGAGAGTTCCATAACAATGGTGCAGTAACAGAGAAAATTGAAGCACGGCGGGTCCCGATAATTTTTAAAGAAGGAACATTTAAAGTAGATTGTGAAGCTGATCTGAGAACTCTGGAGGATCTATATGGAATCAGGAGCCTATCTATGAAAGCAGGAGTATTGGTTTTTAATGTCTTAAAGACAAGGAGAGCTATTTTGTAAGTAATCCTGTAAGATATATTCAACCAGTGAGCATTTTGTAATAGGGGTGTGACATGATCAAACTTTTTTGAACCTGAAATAATCTTTATTGCAATATTTTGAATGAGTTGAAGACGTCTTATATCCTTTTGGTAAGCCCCTTTTAATAAGGAGTTACAGTAATCTAACTTTGAGATAACTAACGAATGAATTAATGTATTAAGAGAAAATGAATCGAGAAGGGGAGCAAGCGAACGGATCATTCTTAACCTGTAGAAACAGTTTTTAACCATTGCACTAATATGTGGTCGGAAAGTGAGGTTGTTGTCTATTAAGACTCCCAAAATTTTTGTATTGTATTGTATAAGTGGGTTGGATAACACCTTATGCAAATCATGCATTAAGGGATGGACACACAGACATTTGGGAGGAATGTTATACTTATGTTCTTATCTTCTTTTTAAGGGACTTTTTCATGACTATAAATAAAACTTGTGGGCCCAAATGAATGTGGGACTATAAACTGAAAAGAGCTGAATCAGAATAGGGAAATTAAAAGTCTACTGCATAGGAGTTCCAAAGAGAGTGAAAATGGTGAACATAAGAATTGCCACTGCTGGGTCAGACCAGTGGTCCATTGTGCCCAGCAGTCCGCTCTCGCGGCAGTGCTTATGTAAAGGACCAGAACCCTAACTGAGTCTAGCCTTACCTGTGTACTTTCTGGTCTTGCAGGAACTTGTCTAACTTTGTCTTGAATCCCTGGAGGGTGTTTTCCCCTATGACAGCCTCTGGAAGAGCATTCCAGTTGTCTACCACTTTCTTACATTTGTACGGAATCTATCCCCTTTTAACTTTAGAGAGTGCTCTCTCGTTCTCCCTATCTTGGAGAGGGTGAACAACCTATCTTTATCTACTAAGTCTATTCCCTTCATTATCTTGAACGTTTCAATCATGTCCCCTCTCAGTCTCCACTTTTCAAGGGAGAAGAGGCCCAGTTTGTCTAATCTCTCGTTATACGACAATTCCTCCAGCCCCTTAACTATTATAGTCGCTCTTCTCTGGACCCTTTTGAGTAGTACTGTGTCCTTCTTCAAGTACGGCGACCAGTGCTGGACGCAGTATTCCAGGTGGGGATGCACCATGGCCCAGTACAGCAGCATGATAACCTTCTCTGATCTGTTCGTGATCCCCTTCTTAATCATTCCAAGTATTCTGTTCACCCTTTTCACCGCACATTGCGCGGATGGCTTCATTGACTTTGTCGACCAGTACTCCCAAGTCTCTTTCCTGGGGAGTCTCTCCAAGTACTGCACCAGACATCCTGTATTCATGTACAAGAATTTTGTTACCGACATGCATCACCTTACACTTATCCACGTTAAACTTCATTTGCCATGTCACGGCCCATTTCTCGAGCGTGTTTATGTCCTATTGCAGGTCATCACAATCCTCCTGCGTCTTCACTACTCTGAATAACTTTGTATCGTCTGCAAATTTAATCACCTTTCTCGTCGTTCCAATTTCCAGATCATTTATAAATATGTGGGGGAGGCATAATATCCCAAAGTTGAATCAGAATTAGAGTCTGGTGGAAATGAGTTTTGCACTATGCTAAATTATATCTGCATATTATTTGGGAGCTAGCTCTCTAGATGGGAAACCCTGTTACTGATTACTAAAGAGCTCTCTCGTAAGAGTTCGTATCCTGAGTACCAGCAGAGATGTACTACTAGAGACACTCCTGAAGAAGAAAAGATCTACAGCACTTGGAAGTTGGAAGCTCAGAGATGAAGAAAGAAGGCCAGAAGCCCTTGGGAGCTGAAGTAATGCCACTTATTTTACCTCATTGGAATGACTACGAGACGGTATTGTATTTTCCAAAACAGACAATATTTTTATTGTTAGTATAAAGACTTACAAAATTACAGCAGCAAAGACATAGCAGAAAGAAATATTATATTGTCAGTTCAGAATATGCAATGGAGAGTAGAACTTACACTGATATACCTAACAGGGGGCTAGCACATCCACGCTGGCATAAGCAAGTGACTCTCTCTGGTTTTACCTGTGATGCGTGGATTGTTATATAGAGAAATTCTTTCTTTGTTCCAAAAATCACATCCCCGAACTCTGGTCATGTACATTTGGTACAAAAAATGTATACCTAACTATTCCCCCCCAGTCCAGTCCATGCCTCTCTCACTCCCCCCTCCCCCCCCCAGGAGAGGGGCCCGAGCAGAAACAGAGAATTCTTTGTGAACTTTCTTCCTCCAGCTCTGAGATCCTTATCACCTTGCAGATGCTGATTTGTGGTTTTACAACGCTGTACATCTTCAGGATGGCGACCTTGTAGATAGTCTTATGCAGAAAGTTGGCAAGGGTGACCTTCCAGCACCCCAGCTGTGCCTGGTTCCCATAACTTGCTTCAGAGACAGGCAGCAAATGTCCAGCCTGGTTAAAAGTTATGTCTTGGTACCAGGCTCCTTCAGCTCTACTCCCCCGTCATCCTGCAGGGATTGTTGCTTGTTATAAATGTTTTATGGCTTTTCAGGGTGTTTTGCATATGTCATACAGCACTGATAACGGCTCAGCACAAATGAACAATGTCCACAGAACCTTGGAGAAGTATCCTCCCAGCAGGGAACCAGAGACAAGAACTTTGCAGCAAAGGCCAGCTGGGTTAGCATTTCAAAGAATACATGTGTTCCCAGACAGCAAGGTACAGGCTGTTCCATCTGGTTAGCTTGTAAAGGAAAGCTGGTTTAGGCTGTGAGAAAATATATGTTAAAAATGTCTGTAGTGTCCAGCAAACACAAGTGAGGCCAGTATGTCCAGGTTATCCATCTCAGAGCTAAGCTCAAGACAGGCAGCTCAAGGCAGAAGAAAATGGCCTGCAGAGGCATTATCAGTGTCTACGAGCTAGGAAGAGCAGAGGTAGCTCTCTAGAGAAACCAGGCTACTGGGGTACAGTTGGCATTAGTAGCCCTATGGAGGAACCAGGCTACTGGGGTATGGGTGAGCACTAGTAGCCCAACGAGGGAGAAGGCTCCCTAGAAAAAGAAAACGGAAGGAGAGTGTTCTTGGAAGGACAGTAGTCCTCAGAGCTCTAGAACAACTAGGAAACTACAGCAGGAACAGGGCCGCCAACCTGGAAGAACAACAGCCACCTACCCCTGAGAGCTTCAATGGATGGGTGAGATCTTAAGGATTGGGTGAAGGTGGATTGGAAAGGAGAGGAGGGATTAGGAACACAGCCATGCCCACCTATTGACTAATGTAACCTGTGCTTAATATTTTATAGTTTAAAAAGCCCCAGAGGAGGCTGGTTGCTTAGGGGGATCCAGAAATGCCCACAAGCGTCCATGTTTGGTGTGATTTTTCACACATGCTCAATGCATTCAATGGAGGCTGGCACCTGCAAGCAATTTAAAGGGTTTGAAGCGTTTGGGAAGTAAAATTAATTGCATAATTCAGGTTAATGGAGTCTATGACAAGATTTAAAGAAGTTTAATAATGATAAAAAAATACGGGGCTTTAAGGCTTAATTGTTTGTATTTCTTGTGACAAGTACAGCACAGCTCCTGACTTGTCACCATTTAAAGGTAAAAAGAAAACTGTTTCAAAGGTGAGGAAAAACTTACCAAGAGCTTAGCCCTAGCTCTCAGACAGGTGAGGCTGCCTATCCTGACCCAGTTACCCCAGATCATGAACCCTGGCAAGATAGGTCATTCAATACTGAAGATAAAGCTATTGTTAGGCAGCAAACAAAACCCTACAAAGCTTCACTAAGAAAGCAGCCACAGTTCCCTGTAATCAGGACAGGTAGGGATTTGCAGGTTGGTCAGAGGGGGGAGACAGAGAGAACCATGGCCTATTCCAGTCCCACATAGGTTTGGGCAGGGCTCTTACAAACAAAAGGCAGAGTCACAGACAGAGCAGGGGCAGAGAGAGAAGGAATAGATAGAACAGGAGCAGACAGAGGAGGAGGACCTACTATGGAGCAAACCCCAGCCTGGACAAAACTATGATATAGAAATGGTAGAGGCTGATGAACCTGCCCAGCTGTTCCAAGCAGAGCTCTCAAGCTAGGAGGAGCGCATGGAAGTTCCAGAGGAACTGACTCCAGAAGGCCATAGAAATCAGTTACCCCCCTCTTTTACGGACGCATTGCGTGGGTTTTAGAATTTCTATGAGCGTCGGAGCAGTTACCGCCGCTGCCAGCGCTAAAACCCACACAATGCGTTCGTAAAAGAGGGGGTTAATTTGGAGAATGCCATTATTTGTATTTGATATTGCCACGATCCTGCATTAACACAGAAGCAACTTTTAGAGCTTGAAAGACTGTGACCAGGACAGAAGTTTGTAGCTATTTTATTGTTCCAGTCTGAAAGTAAAAAAAAAACTATCTTTTTTCAAAGTTTTGTTTTAAACTCCTTGCACAAGTTGGGAAAAGAGCCATAAGGCAGGGTTTAAAAAGACTGAATCAGAAGTTCTTTTTCCTTTTTTGTTTGTTTGCTGGGGACTGAGAGACCTAACCTGCTGTGAAGCAGAACATTTCAAACGAACTTTGTGATATTGTTTTTGAACCTTGTTTGATTGCATCCTGCTTTTGTTTCTTTCTGAGAGAAAATGCTGGCCAAACTTTGACTTCAGCCGTGACTAGGGTGTGGCACCTTAAAGGGCCCACGGCAACAAGAGGGCATCCGTTGAAAATCAGGGGTGGGAAATTTCATGGCGACACCAGAAAATATTTCTTCACCGAAAGGGTGGTTGATCGCTGGAATAATCTTCCACAACAGGTAATTGAGGCCAGCAGCGTGCCAGATTGTAAGAAAAGATGGGATTGGCATGTGGGATCTCTTCATGGAGGTAGTTAGGGGGTGGGCCATTAGTGTGGGCAGACTAGATGGGCCGTGGCCCTTTTCTGCCGTCATGTTCTATGTTTCTACTGGGGAGAACTACAGAAGCCATTTCAAACCAGGCAACTACTACTGCTGGAATCTCAAGCCATATGGGAACATACTTTGTATGCTGTGTTTTTTCACTTTGTTTTGTCTTTTTCCATGACATTTCTTTACCTTGTTTGAAGTGCTACATACCTATGGTGGCTTATGCAATAAAAGCACCGTCTCTGTGCACTGGGTTTGGTCTGTGAAAGCGGTGTGGCTATTGCTTAGGGCCAGCACCCACTGTAAGGCTATCCCCATTTGAGAAGCGTGCCAAGTTCTTCATTGTGCCACCTGATGGAGAGTTACCACTACATCATATTCCCCATCGACCTCCCTACTCCTCATTTCATGTGTAGCCATTGTCCGGCCAATATTCAAAAGAAAACCCTTCTCAGGCCTTCAAAATAGTAATTCTCCCTCCTATCCCATCCCCCAGCCTGCAGGCATAATAGGCCCCGTCTTCCCCCCTTGAATGAGTTCCCCAACCCCCCTCCAAGGTCTAGTCAGACTTCACAGGCCTACCTGATGTCCCTAGTCAACTATGGGAGTCACTGCGAAGCAAAGCCCCCTCGCTCTTGTCTCTTGCGATTTCCCTTTGAAAATGGTTGACTGCTGCCCGCTGAAAATCAGGGGGTATATCTTCAAATTCTGTGGTTTCACTTTCACTTTTTGGTAGAAGTTTTTCCTGGTTCCAGAAAACTTAAAATGGTAAGCATAAGTTTTTGGGTTTTTTTAATGGATTGCCTACTCTTTAGACCAGGGGTAGGGCACTCCGGTCCTCGAGAGCCGTATTCCAGTCGGGTTTTCAGGAATTCCCCCAATGAATATGCATTGAAAGCAGTGCATGCAAATAGATCTCATGCATGTTCATTGGGGAAATCCTGAAAACCCGACTGGAATACGGCTCTCGAGGACCGGAGTTCCCTACCCCTGCTTTAGATCAATATTGCATGTTTGACTTCTACGTTTAAAAATGGCTTCCTTTTTAATATGCAGATCAGAAGTGTGCTTTGCTAGTAGGTCAGTGGTTTGTAGATTTTTCTTATTTTTGCATTCTTATGGCTTAAAAAGACCATTATCAGCTGGTCCTTTGAAGTTTTTAGCCCTTTTAAATAAGGATGCTAGAGATATTGTTCTGCATTTCTTATAGCAGATTCACTTTGCATTTTGTGAGGCTGACACCATTTAGCCCTTGTAATATCAGTCTTGTATGAGTCTGCTTGATTTACAATGTTTGGCCTATATTAATAGCTTGTTTCAGGTTTCCAGGTCTCGCTGTGTCTTCAATCTCTCCAGCTTGTTTTTGTGGATTTATTGGGCACTGGGACTCTTGATTTTATCACTATACCCTTTAAGGTAAATATGTTTTGTGTATTTTAACAAGTAGAACACTGTTCCCTTTTCGCTTATGATTTATACTTCTTCCTTGTTCTACTCCCCTTTCCTCTTTTTGTGCTTCATTTTCTTTTATTTCTCTCTTTTGATTGATGACCCGACCCAACCTGACACGACCCTCCCGTCACTGCTGTCAGGAGGCTTTTTTGCATGTAATTAAATACTGGAATTCATGGCCAGAGAATGTGGTGAGATCAGTTAGCTTAGCGGTGTTTTAAAAAGGTTTGGATAATTTCCTAAAAGAGAAGTCCATAGGCCATTATTGAGATGTTTTTAGGAAATACACCACTTATTCCTAGGATAAGCAGCATAAAATTTGTTTTATTATTTGAGATCTAACTAGGTACTTGGAAGCTGGGTTGGCCACTGTTGGATACTGGGCTGGATGGACCTTCAGTCTGTCCCAGTATGGCAATTCTTATGTTCTTATGAATATGCATATTTTTAATATGAAATTGATTATGTTCTGGTTTTCTTATACATTTTCTCTGTCTTCCATATATAGGTTGTCTTTTTTTACAAGGGGCCACTGAAAAGTTCTCAGCCCAACCAACAAACTTGGGTCAGTCTCCTTCGAGGGCTATACACTTTTTGTCATTGTGTTGGAAAACTACAGAATGAAAATTGCTGGACTAACCCCCTCTTGTACCAAGGTGCCCTAATCGATTTAGCGCGCGCTAAACGCTAACACATCCATAGTCTAACATGTACGCGTTAGCATTTAGCGCACACTACATCGATTTAGCGTGCGCTAATCGGTTAGCGTGCCTTAGTAAAAGAGGGGGTAAGTGTCTAGCCCCCAATGGAAACTGTTGCAACTTTGTTGATTGGGCTGAGAACTTTTCAGTGGACCCTCGTCTATTGTCTCTCGAAGTCGGCATTACTTCCCAACTATGTGACACTGTGGTCTGCTGCTCTAACATCTAAGCATCAACAGGGACGACTTAGCAACTTGTATATCTAAGGCTAAGCATTTTAGCGCAGATTTAGCGCACGCTAAATCAACGCATGGACTAACCGCTAACACGTCCATAGGATGACATGCACGCATTAGCATTTAGTGCGTGATAATATTTAGCACGCGCTATAAAGCTTAGCGTACCTTTGTAAAAGAGGGGATAAGTGTTGGCACTGCCCTGTGTACTGTATGTTGGTATTTCAGGATCTAGAGGTGCAAGGGCTAACACATAGATACAGTATATTTGTGTTTGTTTTGGAAACCAATATGACTAGGGTTACCAGATTTTCCTTTCGGAAAATCCGGACCCCCCCTAGCCCCGCCCCCCAGGCCCGCCTAGTTCCGCCCATCCCCGCCCCTTATCCTGCCCCCAAATCTAGCCCTAGCTCCGCCCCCGCTGCCTGCTCTGGTTGGGCAGGGAGGACATCTGCGCATGCGTGGACACTATGTGATGATGTCACGCCCACGCATGCGTGGACGTCCTCCCTGCCCGACACAGTTTTTCAAAACACGGACAAAGTGCCGGGTTTTGAAAAGCCTTCCAGAGCCCCGGACATATCGTCAAAAGGAGGACATATCCGGGGAAATCCGGACGTCTGGTAACCCTATATATAACTGTATACCGTAAGAATACTCTCAATTCACTTCAGAAGCTGCAGTAATTTGACACAATCAATTTAGGGTGGAAAAACAAATACTGGAGGATTAAGGAGTGGTGATCTCCCCTCTTCCTTCCTGTGGAACGATACCCAAAACAAGCACTTTAACAAAACATTTGCATACATTTGCATGCATTTGCATCTGTAAATCTCAATGGTGTTCTGTCTGACTACAGATATGCATTCCCCCTCTTGAAATGGAGAATACACATCCCCCTCCATGCCTCCTTTTCAGATAGGTGTCATTAAGCATCAGAGGGTGCCTTGACTTAGGTGTCACCAGGCACTGCTCTAATTTCTGCACGGAACTCTTAATTAATATTTTAAAATGTATATCCATTAATATCAAAGGCACAGTCAATTACCATGCCATTTAAGCTAATTAACATAATTTGGGTTGCACGCAGATTATAGATAAGTGTTGCTAGACGTCAAGAATCAGGGCACCTAGCGAAGTCTATCATAGTTCAATGACGGTGACAAAATTCATCACCGTCCCCGTCCCTGTGGATAAAAATAATCCCATGTCATTTTCTAGTGTCTGTTTCAACCTCAGTCCTTCTACACCAGCATTCTTCAAAGCAAAGCTTGCGGGTCAGTGGCTGTACTTATGTGAGCCAAGGATAATGAAGCCATTGTGACATCACTGATGTGATTGGCTCCTAGGCACTGGTGGAATGAGGCATTATGACATCACAATATCTGCTCGGGATACCAGAGACTGTCATTCTGTAGTGTCTGTTTCAACTTTCAACCTTCTACACCAGCATTCTTCAAAGCAAAGCTTGCGGGGCAGTGGTTGTGGCCATTCATACTCTGATTCTTCCCTGTCTCCTTAAAGAAGGACATGAAGATGGTTTCCCGCGGTTATCTGCGGGGATGGGAACGGTGATGAATTTTGTCACCGTGTCATTCTCTAGTTCAAACTCCTATTACTGACCTACAAGCGTGTTCATGCCACAGCCCCTAAGTATCTCTCCTCTCTTGTCTCTCCCTACACACCTCCCTAAGAACTCCATCCCTTAGATATGTTGCTTTTATCTGTGCCCTTCTCCTCCATTGCTAGTTCCAGACTTCGTTCCTTTCTAGCTGCTCCGTCTGCAATAAACTACCTGGGCTTGTCCGTCACGCCTCTTCCCTTTTTTGAAAGCAGACTAAAAAAACTCACCTTTTTGATATAGCCTAGAATCGAGAACCTTATTCTCCACTTCCCAGTGCTCACCACCCTAGCCTGCAGATTACCGTAACCATCCTTCCTAACTGTATCCCCCACCTTGGCATCCTGTTGTCTTGTCTTGTCTGTTTAGCTTGTAAGCTCTTTTGAGCAGGGACTGTCTCATTCGTGACTCTGTACAGCGCTGCGTATGTCTGGTAGCGCTCTTGAAATAATAGTAGTACTAGCCGCAATACTAAGGGTACCATGAATCAAGCAGGTAGCACGTTTAGGGCTCCTTTGACGAAGATGCGTTAGGGCCTTAACGCGCGGAATAGCCTCTTCTTGAGCAGGCGGTAGTTTTTCCGCTAGCATGCACTAATCCAGTGCGTGCGCTAAAAACGCTAGCGCACCTTCGTAAAAGGAGCCCTTAAAACAAGTAAGAGAAAACAGGCACAAGTTTCAAGTTTATTAAAAATTTGTTATCCCGCCTTTTTAAATTACAAAGCGGCTTTACAATAAATAAAAAAACAGAAAGCAGGGTAGTACAGACACATTAAAATTAGTAACAAAATTTTTTGTCCAATAAAGACGTAGACAGGGGCTCACAAATCAAACTCACACGAGAGGAAAAAGGGTAGAACTACAATGAACGGAAAGGTAAGAACAGTTAGGGAAAAAAATGGAAAGAAAGGGGTAAAAATTTAACCTGATTTGCTATCATTGCCACAGAAACTGGGCTAAAAACCCATTTAAATGTCCTTAAAAGGACAGTCATACTGCAAACGCATTGTTAAAAAGCATTGTTTTGTAAACTGGTTTTGAACTTATCTAATGTATAGGGATCTTTATTGTTGATAACGAGACATCATATTCTTTAAAATTTCGGGCTTCGTACCATATAGGAATTGATGGCATAACATAATTGCTTTATATTGAATTCAAAACACAACTGGCAACCAGTGCAGTTGTTGAAGATATGGAGTAATATGCTCATATCTTGATGTTCCAGTTATCAATCTGGCTGCGGCGTTCTGGACCACCTGCAATGCCCTACACCTGGTCTTGGTTATTCCCAGGTACATGACGGAAGTCAGATGATGATAGCATTGGTTTCACATGGTACAGCAAGTGTATCTGTGCAAAACATATTTGTACTGTTTTTACAACTTGACAATTCATAGTAAGCCCTGGGTCCAATTTTACTCCCAGGACTGTCATGGACTCCCTCACCAAAAATACCTGCTGAAAAGTCGCCCTGCTTCCCTTTTCCTTAAGTACTGCAGCCTCAGCTTGGAACGCCCAAGAAGAATTCCTTCCTCTCGCTCAGGGCCTCTCTGTTCGGTTCTGCCAGAGAACTTTTCGCTTCTTACTCTCTGCTTGAACCCCTTCCACCTTGCCAGCCAAGCTTACTAAGTTATTCCCTGCTTTGTGGTAACTCAGTTTCAGCTTCAGTGAGGGTGTGTTCATAAGAAAACTCTGTCATGTACCGCTCACCCCCTCACAGGTCCATAGAACGCATTTTCACAGACACGCATGCCTTTCCACCTGACCATTCAGAGGACTTTTTGATTTATTCCACCTGACCCTCCATGTGTTCAATGGGACAAAAAATATTTAGCCACTCTGGGCTTTAGACTCCATCCGATGTTCTTTCACAACCAATGTCACTCAAATTTAAGGATTAAAACAAACTGTACTTGGACCACAGTTATTTATTTTAAAAAATTATATAATAATAATAACAGTTTATATACCGCAGGACCGTGAAGTTCTATGCGGTTTCCATAAGATTAAAATAAGGTACAAATTGATTGAACTTAAAAGAGGTGAAAGAAAGTGGTTAATAGGTCAAGAGAACCGCAACCCCTCCCCCCCGCCGATTACGTTCGGGGCAGGAGGGAGCCCAGGCCCTCCTGCCCTCTACACAACCCCCCTCCCCCCAACGTCCGCCCCCCCGAATCCCCCCGCCCATGTGCTTAAGGCCCCGCCCACAGGAGGAGCCTAAGACTCCCGGGCCTATACTGATTGGCCCAGATGCCTCAGGCCCCACCTGTGGGTGGGGTTTCAGCTGCCTGGGCCAGTCCAGCCCCATTCCGGAGCCGGTTGGCCTGCCGGACGGGCGGACTTGGCACCTGTCTGTCTGGCCAAAGATTTCAGGTACGGGGAAGGGGGTGAGGGGGTTGTGGGGTCGGCGGGGGCGTCGAGGGGAGGCGGGGGAGGCGGACATTGGGGGAGGGGGGAGGGCGGTTTAGGGATCGCGGGGCAGGAGGGCTTAGGTTCCCTCCTGCCTCGATGTCGTGGGGGGGTTGGGGTGGATTCTGTAACCGGTGTTGTTTTTGACAGACACCGGTTACAGACTCCAGCTTTTAGGCGAAGGACTGGCTCTTCCTTTGCCTAAAAGCCCTTGTGTTGGACGTTTTGGGCTTAGGCGTTTTTTTGGTTCATTATGAGGTATAAGTGTAGACGTCGTTTGGGTTCAAGTGTAGACGTAGTGGTGGTCTGGGCGTTTAAACAGCTGAATGTAGAGGCAGGCCATTATCAAAACAAGGACGTTTGTTTTGGTTATGGACACTTTCCCTGCTTCTGCTTTCAACGTTTAAGTCCTTAGGCCAAAAAGGGACTTAGATGGTTTTTTTGATTATGCCCCTCCACTTGCGTCGGGAGCTACGAGGGGCCTTTAAGCGCAGCTCCCTGTGCTAAAAACCTCTATTGCGGTTTAGTAAAAGGGGAGGGGGTATATTTGTCTATTTTTGTATAATTGTTACTGAGGTGACATTGCATATTTTAAAGTCATCTGCCTTGACCTCTGAAAAAAAAACCCAAATACAAATGAATAATGAACATTTTCTCTGCGTACCTTGTGGGTTTTTTTTTTTAATTTTATTGTTGGTAGATCATTTTGACTTGGTCATTTTAAAAGTAGCTCGCAAACCAAAAAAGTGTGGGCACCCCTGTTCCAAAATGATGCTAATCGGTATATGGTGTTGGGAATATGACTAGGAAATTGACAGGCACCGAGCTGCAACAGCAATTCCTAAATGAATAGCAGTGTACATTTCATTTATAAACTACATATGGTTTGCCCTGCAATTTGGGAATCTGCCTCACTAGCCTTACGTTATAATTCTGCATATCCTAACCAGCGCAATGAATTTCTAATGAATGCAGTAATTGTGGTGCCAGCACAGCAGTCACAGACCTCGGCCAGCACTGAGTGGGACTCTAGAGAAACCCAATAACATCTGACCAGAGGAAGTTTGAGCATTAAAGAAGCTATAGATCCGAAACGAATGTGCCCAGTATTGTGTCTTGAAATCTTCATTATTTTGGCCCTCAAGGTTTCTTTCTTCAAATCCAAAACTTTAAAAAAAAAGTACAATTGAAAGCTATTTAAATTAATCGTATAAAATTTGTTTTTAAATTATGGGGTCCATTTATTAAGGTGCGCTAACCGATTTAGCGCGCTAAAGATTAGCATGCGCTAAATGCTAAGGTCCCCATGGAACATAATGGATGCCTTAGCATTTAGCGTACGCTAATTTATAGCGTACTAAATTGGTTAAAGCGCCTTAATAAAAGTACCCCATTATATATGCTGATTATCTCAGGACAATAAAATAAATCTTTTCTTTTTGAGGTTTCTAGAACAACCCTGACTTGTGCTATGATGGCCAGATTAATGGTCCTTCAAGTGCAGTATCCCCTCTCTGGGCATTGATTCTAGGCCTTCTGGAAGCACCCTGCAAAATGGAAAAACCCCTGCCCAGCTGAGCTTCAAGAGAGGAAGACTCTGATTGATGTATCTGTCCACTAACTCTTGCCAGATCTTTCTGCCAGAAACTTTATCCTGTTTTTTCCCCTATGGCACCTATATATTAACTCGGATCATGGTCTCCAGGAATAAATTCTAAGCCCGATAGCCTTTGTTCAGTTGCTCTACAATCTTAAACTTGTTTTAAATCTGCTACCAGTTTGGTGTCGTGGAATTTCCACTAGCTGCAGCTCTATTTGAAAGGGTTAGAAACCATTCCCTATTGACCTGTATTCCATGTCACGCAATGATTTCATGAACCTGAATTTTGTCCCCTTTAAGTTGTCTTTCTTCGAAACTGAAGAAGCCTGACTTTTGAATTTTCTCTTTAAGGTAGGGGTGCCCACACCTTTTTGGGCTTGTGAGCTACTTTTAAAATGACCAAGTCAAAATGATCTACCAACAATAAAAAAATTTTTAAAACACAAAGCACACTATGCAGAGAAAATGTTAATTATCATTTATATTCCAGGGTTTTTTCAAAGAGGTCAAGGCAGATGACTCTATGCAATGTCACCTCAGTAACAACCATACAAAAATAGAAAAATATACCCCCCTCTCATTTTACTACACTGCGATAGCAGTTTTTAGCGCAGGGAGCTGTACTGAATGCCCCGCGCTGCTCTCGACTCTCATAGGCTCCCTGCGCTAAAAACCGCTATTGCGATTTAGTAAAAGGGAGCCATAGTGAAAATATAGACAGCAGATATAAATTCTCAAAACGGACACATTTTGATCACTAAATTGAAAATAAAATCATTTTTCCTACCTTTGTTGTCTGGTGATTTCATGAGTCTCTGGTTGCACTTTCTTCTGACTGTGCATCCAATCTTTCTTCCCTTCTTTCAGCCTCCTGTGTGCTTCCTGTCCTCCAAACCTCATTCTCTCTCCCAACTTTTTCTTTCTTTCTCCTTGCCCCCTTCTTTCTTTCTGTCTCCCTGTTTCCTTTTCTTTCTCTCTCTCTCCATGCCCCCTTTCTTTCTGATTCCCTTCTTTCTTTGTCTCCTTGTCCCCTTCTTTCTATCTCCCTGCCTGCCCCCTTTCTTTCTACCTGCCCTCCCCCAAGCCACTAGGTTTGCCGCCGCCATCGGGGAACAGGCCCTCAAGACACTGCCAGCCCAAACTCACCCTGTAGAAGTGGCGCACTGATCAGCATTCCACTCCCTGACGTCAATTCTGACGTCAGAGAGGAGTTCTGGGCCAGCCAGGCAGCGATTGGCAGGCCCAGAACTTCCTCTCCGACGTCAGAATTGATAAAATCACATTGAAAAGTCATTTCAGTGCAATTGCACATAATCCTGTTTCTTATAACCACTGAAGAAGGAAGACATGCTCCACTATCCAGTTTATGCCACTGAATGTTCCTTTTGCTTGCACTGATCCAGTCAGCAATACCTGATAATCAGTTAAGTGTCTTTGAAATCTGGCCTTAAAATTTCAATAAATATTTTAAAAATGACTTATGTGTAATTGTAAATAACCACATTCTAGATCAGTGTCTCACAAACTTTGTCGAGCCGCGGCTCCAGACATCCGTAAGTGAGCGGATGTCGAAGCGATGACATCACACACATGCGTGATATCATCACGTCAATGTCCACGCATGCGCGAAGGCCCTCAAGATGGGCCCTGAGCCACCAGTGGGGGGAAAGGGGAGGGAAGAAGGGATGATGCGTGAAGAGAAGGAGAGGCGATGGCACTGGCTGATTGCCTACAGGTTGTGCCTCTCGCCGCAAGAAGCACGTCCTGTTGGCAGTCAGCTGGCACTGGTGCCTCTCCTCTGCCCCAGCGTCTTGCGGCACACAGTTTGCGATACACTGTTCTAGGAGGACATCTGATTTCTACATTCTAAGTTTGGATGTACACTTCTCCCTCCGAATCTGTGGTTTCAGTATCTGCGGATTCAGTTATACGTGATTTTTTTTGGGGGGGAGGGGAAAAAAAAGAAAAGAAATGCCTGGTGGTCTAGCAGGCTTTCGGGGCAGGAGGGATCTTCCTACGCTCCTGCCCCATGCAGATCACTCATACAAAATGGCTGCGGGGTGTTCCCCTCATAGTCTATGGGCGCGTTAGCACTTAGCGAATGCCTGGCACTTTGTAAATTGCATTGAACCACATTGAACTTTTTATGCAGGTACGAGGGAGTCTATAGAATGTTACCATTCCTGATGCTACTGTAGATACTCCCTCACATGGTCAGAACCACCTTAACTTACGTAGCTCCTCCCTAGAGGGAAGTGGCACGGGAGGGGTTGAGTCAAAGAGTATAAGAGGCAGGGCCAGAGCTGAGTTAAGGGGGACCCAGGGAGTAAAGGAAGCAGTGTCTCCCAGTATACACCTTGACTATAACAGGTAGACATTTTGGTTGGCTAAGGTAGGCCAACTGCTCTTTGCTGAATACTTCTGAGCCTGGTTTTGAGGTCTGGCTAGAGAAAGACTTTTGTAAGACAGTGTTTGGGGCCTATGACTGCCACAAGCCATCTCAGGACTTTTGCTTATGGAATAAAGAGACTGTCCTTGAAGGCCCAGCTCCGTGAAGTAACAGGACTCGGGGATTTTGAATTAATAAAAAGTTTTGTTTTGCCTTCTATGAATGCATCTAGCTGTGTTTGCACAGTCCCACACCCAACCCTCATTCTATGAGAGTAGGATATATGCAATCTACTATAATAAAACGCTAAGCGCTCATGCGCATTCTTACCTGCGTGTTCCCTGATCTGTATGTCCATGGCAGGTAAGAGTATGCATGCGCGCATAGGGTTCTATTCTAGGTGCCCTACCCGGCACACCCGAAACCCCCGTTGACCCTCTCAGCCAACCCTCCCACTGTTAGATGGCCGACAACCCTCCCGGCTCCAGTGGCGTCCGAGGCACAGTAAATACGCTGCTTCGCGGCCTTCTACTGCCCTAATTTCCTCTGCCGCATCTCTTATGATGTCATCAGGGACGCGGCAGAGGAAATCAGGCCAGTAGAAGGCCGCAAAGCAGCGTGTTTACTGTGCCTCGGATGCTTCTGGAGCCGAGAGGGTTGTCGGCCATCTAGCGGTGGGAGTGTCGGCTGAGAGGGTCAATGAGGGTTTCGGGTGTGCCGAGTAGGGTCGGCGCCAGAAGGGGGCGGTTAAATGGAAACATGCTGCTCAGGGGGATGGAAGGGAGGCAGGCAGGCAGGCTGGCATCGAGGGGGTGGGGGGGGACAAAGTCTGGAAGATAGTGATGGGGACATAGGAAGGAGGCTGGGGGCTCTAAGGACATAGAAAGGGGCACTTAGGGAACTAAGGACATAGGATGCACTGAGGTCACTAAGCAGGACAGAGGCACTGGGGGTATTAAGGACATGGGAAGGAGGCACTGATGGCACTAAGGACACAGTATGCAGGCACTGGGGCACTAAGGACACAGTACGGAGGCACTGGGGGCACTAAGGACATGGAAAGGAGGCACTGGGGGCACTAAGGACATAGGAAGGGGTACTAAGCACATGGGAAGGAGGCACTAGGGACACTAAGGACATAGGAAGGGGCACTAAGGACATAGGAAGGGGCACTAAGGACATAGGAAGAGACACAGACAGAAAAAATGACAGACAGGCAGCGTCCAAGGAGAGAGAGACAAAGAAAAAAAACCCAGACAGACATCTACTCTAGCACCCGTTAATGTAACGGGCTTAAACACTAGTATATAATAATATAATATAATACAATGAAGGCGAACTAGTAGGAAAAAGATACAAATGTACAAAGTCATTAAAAAAAAAAAAGAGGGGGGGACCAGTGATCTCCCTCTTATTTTGCTTTTTATTCACTGTTACAATATTTTCTAATAGCTGTTTTTGATACTCTATTAAATATTTTCTTGTTACTGTTTTTGATACGATTGTAGCTTACACCATTTTCATACATTTAATAAAAATTCTAGGAAAAAAAAAAGAGGCTAAGCAGTTGTCCCACAATAATGGAAGGTTAAAATGTTTGATTGTGTATTGTATGTAGTTTCTTTTCTTATGAGCAAGAGGAAAGGAAAAGTCTGAGTATACAGTATATCCCGGTGGCCCTTTCTTCAGGCCAAAGTTCCGTTCATTAGCATGCTGTTCCCCTTGAATGCCTTTTTGTGTATGTGTGTGTGTACACATAGGCGCCGGAACAGGGGAGGCCACAGGGGCCATGGCCTCCCCCAAAACTGGTGCCCACCCACTCTCCCGACTCCCAGCAGCCCTGCCCCCAGAAGTAGAATGAAGACTTCCGGGGGCAGGCCTTCTTCGTGATGCTGCACGGCGGCTGCCCGATCATTTAAAATTGAAGCTGCCGCACGATTTCGCCAGGACTAGGGCGGAGCGCCTTTGCCCCCCCCCAAACAAGACAGCATTCCGCTGCCCCTGTGAGTACATGTCCTGAAGGCTTCGAAGTAAGCCGAGCAGTGCAGCAAATAGCATGGACCATGAGTTTGCCCCCATGTAAGTAGCATCCGGTTAAAATGCTTTTTGCCCTTAGGGGTGTTTTGTTTTGTTTTTTACTCTACAAAGACCCTGGAATTGGTTGATAACCCTAGATCTGAGAAACTATGGAGCTCCAAATGCCATTCATTCTTGGGTTGCAAATATGTATTTATTTGCAAGGTTTTACTGTACCCCCTTTCATTTTTTACATCAAGGCAATGTACAAAAATAGATCATAGTCAAGGAGTCCAATATACAACAAAATAAAAATTAATTTCCAAAGACACAAAATATATTCAACATATATGAATATATGGGACAGACCATTAAGAAATGACAAACAAAATACTGAAACTGACAAATTGGAGGACCAGAAAGGAAGGAATGCACCCTCCCCCTTTTATTTCCCATTTTAACCCCTGATTCAAACACTTCAGATAGAATTCAAAGGGAGGGGGGAAATTCCCTTCAAATGGTAACCCTACAGCATTCATATCAACAGAATCTGACTGCAGTCTAGACGATGAAAAAAATGCTGAGGCAGAAACATTGCATCTTATATATTAGCACACTTTCATTAAATGCTTTTGATGTTAACAGGCTTGGCCATTAAATTAAGCATTAAAAAAAAAAAAGTAAGATGGTTTAGTTTCTGAATCGGCACAATTTTAGTAATAAAGATTACTGATGCTCCATTTTGGGGTATTTGGTAGCTAATTTAAACTCTTGTTCCCCTCATTATCTAAACAATTCATTTACTTTAAAGAAGCCAAGGATTTTTTTTTTCTAATTTTATTAGTGTTTAGCTTTTTTTTTCCAAAGTGGCCTTTATCAAAACACTCATTATTTGTATCTTGCAATTAGGACTCATCTAGTTATTCTGAACAGAAAATTATAAGAGAAGGTAAGTGTTTTGATGTAACCAGTTTTATTTTCCATATACATTATGAAACAACATTTTTCAGTTCATTGGCATCAAAGTAATATCTACTACAAAGGGCTAACTTCAAGACCTTGTGTTCTGTTGAGTATAATGCAGAACATATTTTTCTTTACCTTGATGAAATAGATGTCTTATTTTCATCTCATAAAAGTTATCGCTTTTGATATTTGACTTTCCATGGTACTTGAGGCGAAATACAGAAAACAACATTAAACCAGACCAAACGTCTTACTAAAACTGAAATGAGAAACAAACAACCCTCCCCCCAAAAATGCACAGTGGTATTTAACTTTTACTTTAAGGAATTATGGCCATATTCTATAAACCAAATTTTTTTCCATAGAGTTATAGTTAATTAAATGCAAAAGCCTCAGTCCCACCACTCCACCGCTGTTAGGATTCTGAACCGCGGGAAGAAATTACGTGGTGACTTTCATCATTGGCTCTTGTGCATTTACCAATAGTCCAATACTAATATCTCTAGTTTTTTATATATATTTAAATATTCATTTTCTATTTTTCTTCAGCTATTTTATCATATATAATGTGCACTTATCTCTGCATTGGCCAACATCTGGGAGCCTGACCAGATGTTGGCCAATGCAGAGATAAGTGCACATTATATATGATAAAATAGTTGAAGAAAAATAGAAAATGAATATTTAAATATATATAAAAAAACTAGAGATATTAGTATTGGACTATTGGACAAGAGCCAATGATGAGTCACCACGTAATTTTTTCCCGCGGTTCAGAATCCTAACAGCGGTGGAGTGGTGGGACTGAGGCTTTTGCATTTAATTAACTATTACTCTATGGAAAAAATTTTGGTATCTAGTCCCATTTCTTACCATTAAATCATAACAGTATATGGACGGATATTAAGGTTGGAATAATACAACTAACATAGCCATTATTCAAGTGCATATTCTATAAACGGCACCTGAATTAGGCGCTGCTAGGCCACACCTAACTTTTATTTTTTAATTGGCGTGGTAATTGACCACACCAGCTTTCAGCCAGGCGATGTGTTAAAATGGTTCACATCTTATCTAAATGAAAGAGCTTTAATGGCAAGAAGTAAGGTTGTGGTATCAAGAATAGTGGAAGTTAAAAAAGGAGTCCCACAAGGGTCAGCCTTATCGGCAATGCTGTTTAACATCTATATGGCCTCATTGGGGAAGAAGTTTAAAGAGATTGGTGTGCAATACAGAATATATGCCAATGATATTCTGTTCTTCTTCCTGATAAAATACATTCGTAATATAAATCTTTGCTTGCAAAAGTATATGGAAATGATCGGAAGTTGGATGAGTGAACATGATTTGAAATTAAATGTTAACAAAGCAAGTCTCCAACCTATTGACAACAACCCCAGACTACAAGATGTTCAGAAAGGAAATAAAAAACTATACTCTTCAAGAAATCCCTTAATAAAGCTTAATACCATGATAAAGCTTAAACCCCCTCTTACCATCCCCTCCCTAACCCCAGATCCTACTTTTCCCTCTCTTGGAAACCTTCTCTGATCTAACGTTGTAACCCTTCTTCCATAACTCTTTCTGTAATCCGCTTTGAACCGAAAGGTAATAGCGGAATAGAAATCTGTAATGTAATGTAATGTAATGTAATAGTGGTGAAAGGCCAAAGAGATAATTTTGAGTTGGAAAATGTGGTTGTTTTGGGGAACAAACTGCCGGTAAAAAAGGAGATGACTGTCCGGGGAGTTTGCTTAGATACTTGTTTGACAGTGCTTTATAGATTGAAGCCAATATTACCAGCATATGATTTCCATACTGTGGTTCAGACATTGATCCCGAGTAGGGTGGATTATTGTAATTCACTATACTTTGGAGTTGTGAAAGGGAAGTTGAGGGCTCTGCAAATGCTTATCAACTCCGCTGCAATATTAATCACAGGGGCTCCTAGGAGTACCCATATAACTCCTATGTTTAAGAAACTGCACTGGTTACCTATGCAACAAAACGTGCAGTTTAAGATTGCTGCGATTATACATCAGACATTGCATCATGCTTCCCCAAAGATCTTACAAGAATTCTTTGAGATCTATAAACCGAGAAGAGAGCTTAGAGATGTAAATGGGATGAAATTAAGTTTGGAGGGTAGAATGTAGACTATGCATGCTAGGATCGGAGCATCAATGATATCTGTGGCTGGTGAAGAACTATGGAATGCCTTGCCTGGTATCCTGCGGTTTTATATGAGGAGGATGAATTTTAAGAAAATGCTGAAAACTCAATTATTTGCCAATGCCTTCTTATGCTAAGGTACATGCCAGTTGATAATCGCCTTTTAGAATTTTTCTGACATCAATGTATGATTTAAAGCTTGCTTGCATTTCTGAATTGCTCTATCCCTGTTTATAACTGGGACAATTAATGATGTTTAGACATGTCTATGTGATAATCGGAGGAGTGTGTGGTGCAGTGGTTGAAGCTACAGCCTCAGCACCCTGGGGTTGTGGGTTCAAACCCCGCGTTGCTCCTTGTGACCTTGGGCAAGTCACTTAATCCCCCATAGCCCCAGGTACGTTAGATAGATTGTGAGCCCACCGGGACAGACAGGGAAAATGCTTGAGTACCTGATTGTAAAACCGCTTAGATAACCTTGATAGGCGGTATATAAAAAATCCTAATAATAATAATATGTGATATGGAAACTGCATAGTTGTAAGCGGTATATAAATTTTTAAATAAATAAATAAATACATTTAAGAGTTTGACATCAAAGTCTTATAATGCCTTGCGATGCCTAAGTGGAGGCGCCCTCCCAGGTCTAAGGACACCTAACGACGCCTATATCAAATAGCAGGCTTGGTTATGGGCAGAGAATAGACATGGTTAAGTTAGCTGTCATTAACCCCTTCTTTTACAAAGCCGTGCTAGCGACTGCCGTGCGGCAACAGCCCCGAAGCCCTTTAAATCTCTATGGGCTTCGGGGCCGTTACTGCGCGGCTTTGTAAAAGAGGGGGTAAGTGTCTGTTATAGGTACCACCGAATTAGGCAAGTGAAAAGCCGGCTTAATGGAGCGGCGCCTAAGTTAGCTTAGGTGCTGCTAGGCATGATTCTATAAATGGCGCCTAGTGGTTGATTGACAACCACGATGCGAGGCGCCTACAGTGTTGGTGCTGATCGGCGCCGTTAGTAGAATCCAGCCCTATGTGCTTATAGGGTCATGTTCAATAAAGAAAACATCCAAAAAGAAGCATAAAATGAACATTTTTGTGCCCAAATGTCCAAATCGTTATTTTTTAAGTCCATTTTTAGGTGGTTTTGTATGCATTCTAGAGGAGGTATGCCGGCAGATTGATAGGCTTAAAAATGATAAATCCCCAGGACCGTCTGGCATCCATCCAAGGGTAATCAAGGAACTGAAAGGGACTATAGCTGAACTGCTTCAACTGATAGTCAATCTGTCGATCAAATCGGGAAGGGTTCCGGTCAGTTTTGGACATCGTATCTGGCGAAGGATATAAGAAGACTTGAAGCGGTCCAGAGGAGGGCGACGAAAATGATAGGAGGCTTGTGCCAGAAGATGTATGAGGAGAGACTGGAAGCCCTGAATATGTATACCCTAGAGGAGAGGAGGGACAGGGGAGATATGATTGAGACGTTCAAATACTTGAAGGCGATTAACATAGAACAAAATATTTTCCAGAGAAAGGAAAATGGTAAAACCAGAGCACATAATTTGAGGTTGAGGGGTGGTAGATTCAGGGGCAATGTTAGGAAATTCTACTTTACGGAGAGGATGGGGGATGCCTGGAATGTGCTCCCGAGAGAGGTGGTGGAGAGGAAAACGGTGACTGAGTTCAAAGAAGCGTGGGATGAACACAGAGGATCTCTAATTAGAAAATGGTATAAAACAAACTAAGGCCTGTGCAGGGCAATATTGAACTAAGGAAAGTACTGGGCAGACTTGCACGGTCTGTGTCTGTATATGGCCGTTTGGAGGAGGATAGGCTGGAGAGGGCTTCAGTGGCTGGGAGGGTTTAGATGGGATGGAGTAGGTTTTAACGGAGATTTCGGCAGTTGGAACCCAAGCACAGTACCGGGTAGAGCTTTGGACTCTTGGCCAGAAATAGCTAAAAAGAAAAAATTTAAATTGAATCAGGTTGGGCAGACTGGATGGACTATTCGGGTCTTTATCTGCTGTCATCTACTATGTTACTATGTTACTATGACTGGAAGGTGGCGAATGTTACACCGATCTTCAAGCAAGGTTCGAGGGGTGATCCAGAAAAGTACAGACTGGTGAGTCTGACCTCGGTACCGGGAAAGATGGTAGAGGCGCTGATAAAGAACAGCATCATTAAGCACCTTGACGGACATGATCTGATGAGAACCAGCCAGCAAGGCTTCAACAGAGGTAGCTCTTGCTTGATGAACTTGCTACACTTCTTCAAGAGAGTAAACAGGAGGATAGATAAGGGTGACCCAGTCGACATTATATATCTGGATTTTCAGAAGGCTTTCGACAAGGTTCCGCATGAACGACTACTTCAAAAAATTGCAAGCCATTGAATTGAGGGTGAAATACTCATGTGGATTAAAAATTGGCTGGCAGATAGGAAACCGTGGGAGTAAATGGAAAATACTCAGACTGGAAAAGCGTCACCAGTGGAGTGCCGCAGGGTTCGGTGCTTGGACCCATGCTCTTCAACATATTTATAAACGATCTGGAAATTGGTACAACGAGTGAGGTGATTAAATTTGCAGACGATATGAAGTTATTCAGAGTAGTGAAGATGTGGGAGAACTGCAAACATCTGCAACGTGACATAAACATGCTTGAGAAATGGGCCGCGACATGGCAGATGAGGTTCAACGTGGATAAGAGTAAGGTGATGCATGTCGGTAACAAAAATCTTATACTCGAATACAGGATGTCTGGGGCAATATTTGGAAAGACCCCCCAGGAAAGAGACTTGGGAGTACTGGCCAACAAATCGATGAAGCCGTCTGTGCAATGCGCGGCAGTGGCGAAAAGGGCGAACAAAATGCTAGGAATGATTAAGAAGGGGATCATGAACAGATCGGAGAAGGTTATCATGCCGCTGTACCGGGCCATGGTATGCCCTCACCTGGAATACTGCATCCAGCACTGGTCACCATACATGAAGAAAGACACGGTACTACTCGAAAGGATACAGAGAAGAGCGACTAAAATGGTAAAGGGGCTGGAGGAGTTGCCGTACATTGAAACATTAGAAAAACTGGGCCTCTTCTCCCTTGAAAAGAGGAGACTGAGAGGGAACATGATCAAAATATTCAATATAATGAAGGGAATAGACTTAGTAGATAAAGACAGGTTGTTCACCCTCTCCAAGGTAGGGAGAACGAGAGGGCACTCTCTAAAGTTAAAAGGGGATAGATTCCATAGAAACGTAAGGAAGTTCTTCTTCACCCAGAGTGGTAGAAAGCTGGAACGCTCTTCCGGAGGCTGTTATAGGGGAAAATACCCCCAGGGATTCAAGACAAGGTTAGACAAGTTCCTGCAGAACCTGAATGTATGCAGGTAGGGCTGGTCTCATGGCACTGGTCCTCCTGCTTAGCAATAAATTTTAACAGTCTTATATTTCTATAGTTGCTGACTGCATTGTCTAGTCAAGCAGGGTGAAGTCAGAATGCTGCACTTGTGTTTATATGTCCTGCTGTCTTTGCTGCTCCAATTTCGCCAACGTGTTGCAAGCGAGCGTTTCGCTTTATCGCTGCGTCAGGGCGATGAACTCCTGCAAAAAACAACAAAAGTACAGCAGTGTCAGGGCTAGAGAAGAACACTTCCCTCTGTGTCAATTCTCAGCACTACAGTTAATGCTCAAAGCACCCCCTTAATCCCCCAGTGTTTTATGCACTCTTCAAAATAAAATTGGAATAGGATACCAGGCACTGTGACAACTTCAGGAAAAATAAATGTTTATGTTTCTAAAATGACTATGATAAATGGCACCCCACCAACTTAAAATGATGAAAATGTGCACACTGGATATACACTCATCTACATTAAAGAGGAGGAAAAAGGCCTCAGTAGCGGATCCTCTCCATAGACATGGAGAAGGAACCCACCTTTCAGAATTTTTTAGCATCAGTCAATAATTCTCTATACCCATCCCTATAAATCAGGCACATAAATGTTTATGCGCTGTTCCATGACACAAATATTTATATGCTGCCACTTTTGATCCACTGACATTTTATATGTTTATTTTTCGAAATGAATGTTCGTGCCAGACGTAACCACTGCATAAACATCAATTTCTCCCTGTATTTTTGAACACATGGAATTGCTATGGGATGCACAGATTAAAACAGCCCCTTCTTTTCTTTTGCACTTTTTCTTTGGAATATCCTGCCCTTATTGGTCTGCTCGGAATTATCCTATAAAGGATTCAGAGCTACATTTGAACTCATCTATTGAATATTGCTTTTAATGTACAGGGGTCTTAGCTTGATTAAATGTTTGATTTGCCCTGCTGTAAGGTATGCTAAAGGGTAAAAGGCACTTGCAGAAGACCACCATTATGCTCTGATTGCTAATTGAGGTCTTGATTGATTGTGTCTTTCCTATTTATCTTTAGGACTTATTTACCCTCTTTTAAGGTTTTTTTGTTTTGTATACTGTTTACACATGACTCCAAATTAGACATTACAGCACATTGTCTATAAACAATAAACGGGCATGTTCTAGGCATGCTTTTGGTAGTTCAAAAATATACAGGTACAGTGGAACCTCGGTTTGCGAGTAACCCAGTTTGCGAGTGTTTTGCAAGACGAACAAAACACTCAGCAAAGTTTTGACTCGCAAACCGAGCACTGCCCCGATAAACGAGCACTTACAGACCAGGAAGCGCCGCTTCGGGGGATTCCTCTTCTGGCCAGCTTTCCACATCGGGTGCCTTCTGCAGGTTGGAGGACCTCTGTCTGGGCCTGCGCGGCCGGGTGCTCTCCCGCCTGCGCGTGATGCGCCCAATATCAATCATCGTCGTTGTGCGCGTTGTGTGGGTGGGGCAGCGAACGGCTGCGTGGGCTTGGATGGGGGCTCTCCAGCATGCGAGGGGCATCCAACATGGAGGGCTGGCCGGCGGATGGAGGAGGAATCCCTCTGAAGGCACTGCGGGGTTCTCCGGCAGCTGGCGGACATTACACGCATCCCCTACCCCACCAAAGCGGCACTGTCGGGTTCTTCTTCCGATGATGGACAGAGGAGGCAGACGGAGCTGCAGCACCCGGCCCCGACAGGTACAGACCCCAGGTTCTGGAACCAATTGTTGCTGTTGCCACTATTGTCTATGGGGAACTTGGCTTTGATAAACGAGCATTTTGGATTACGAGCATGCTCCTGGAACGGATTATGCTCGTAATCCAAGGTACCACTGTATTAGAAATATTTATATATATTTATATATATATTAAATATTTATATATATATATATATATATATATATATATATATATAACCAAATTACTCATATATCAAAGTGAGTAACCAAATTACTCGTATATCAAAGTGAGTTTCCCCATAGGAAGTAAGGGAAACTCTCTTGATTGGTTCCTCCTCCCCTCCCCCCTGACCACCGGCGCTGCTCCACTCCACCCCACCACATCCCCAAAAGACCCCCCCACTCCCGAGGCCACTGGTGCGCTTCCACATCCCCCCCCCCGTGAACCGGCATCGCTTCCCTACCCACAAACGCCGCCCCCTCCATGAATCAGCATCGCCCCCCCTCACAAACGCCCCCCCCCACCGCGTGAACCGGCATCCTCTGCCCGCCCAAACTGAAGGCTTACCCCCAATCTGGCACTGGCACGCAGCATCAACCCTCAGGAGTTGCCGGTGCCCGAAGATCCTGCCTTTGGCCGGACTGGGCCTTGAGCATCTGTGCATGCTCAAGGCCTTCTGGCTCTCATTCTCTCTGAGAATCTTAGAGAGAGGCAGGAGCCAGAAGGCCTTGAGCATGCGCAGATGCTCAAGGCCCAGTCCGGCAAGAGGCAGGATCAATGCTCAGTTTGCGAGTCACAATTTGCGAAAATGTTTTGCTTGTCTTGCAAAACACTCGCAAACCGCGTTACTCACAACCAAGGTTTGACTGTATTTTAAAAAATACGCCTTTGGCATTTATATCTACTCAAAGGCATGCATAAATATCAGCAACCTGCTCTTTTGGTGCTGGGATCCACAGCAGTGATTGAGAGAACAATTGTGCTTACCTTTGTGTTGTCCAACACCACCTCAAATATTCATTAAAAATGTACTGTATTATAGCGGGATCCTTAATTGGCTTTTTGTTATGTATGGTTTTGTGAAATCTGGTTTTGACATGTGTCGGGGCATAATTAAAAAAATATTTAGTTAAAAAATATATATATATATAAGAAAAATCTATAGCTTCTAAAACAGTAAAGTTCCAGTGGCAAACAGACACATCAAGCTTTGGGCAATGAGATGCCACTGAGCCCAGAGTGGTGTCGCTGAGGATCTATAGGTTTAAACAAAACCAAATGAGGAGAGTCATAGGATGTGCAAAAGTGTTAATCTTAATGGTATTGGGGGCATAATTACTAACATGTATTTTTTTTTAACCACTAGAAGCCTCTTTTAGTCGTGGTAGCAAATGCCGAGCGACAAATGTTCCGAAGCCCATTAAATTCCTATGAGCTTCGGTGCATTTACCATACCGGCACACGCTATTCAGTTTAATAAAAGAGGCCCTAACTTATGCACAGGTCCCTTTTTATGCAATGAGACCCAGTGACTAATAACTGGGGTTCAGTGTTGTTAAAGTACTTAAGTAAAAATACAAATAAATGTATATTTTAATATTTAAGTGAAAGTAAAAGTATAGTGAAATCACATTTAAAAATTAAGAAAGTCAAATGTTTTTTTGCCTAATGTAATACATTTTGAGTAAAAAGTAAAAGTACTGCATTACAATGAATGCAATTATTATTAACAATTAGTATTAACTGTATTGCTCTATAATTCAATCCACTTTGCTTTTAGTAAAACTATTTTTTTAAAAAAATAGCTGTCACTCATGAGTCATTTATCCAGAACAGCTATTAGCAGAAAATTGATTGTTCAGTCTGAAAATAAAGTTCCTTCAAAGCAGGCCAGGTTGCAGTGTTACTGATGCCTTCTGACTGGGCCTGCAGATTTTGATCAAGAGAATTTCTGAAACACTTGACTTCCATATAGCAAGAATGCTTTATCATCATTATAATTATCATCTGCATTAGATAGAAGTCATCTGTCTAATGCATCATTTGTATCATTTTGATCAGCATCATGCTGTTCAATTATAAAGATGATAGGTGGATCATGCCACTGAGTTGGCCACTGACTCCATGACAACAGTGAGGAATCCACCCCTGTGATGTTTCATTGTAAAGGGGTTGTCATTGCCTTCTCCTGTGCAGTGTGTGGCTCCACTGTGTTGCTGCTTCCCAACATGGGGTCTGTCAGCCTGTGGCACCTGGTGTTCCCATAAGAACATAAGAATTGCCGCTGCTGGGTCAGACCAGTGGTCCACCGTGCCCAGCAGTCCGCTCACGCGGCGGCCCTCTGGTCAAAGACAGCACCCTAACTGAGACTAGCCCTACCTGCATACGTTCTGATTCAGCAGGAACTTGTTTAACTTTGTCTTGAATCCCTGGAGGGTGTTTTCCCCTATAACAGCCTCCGGAAGAGCGTTCCAGTTTTCTACCACTCTCTGGATGAAGAAGAACTTCCTTACATTTGTACGGAATCTATTCCCTTTCAACATTAGAGAGTGCCCTCTCGTTCTCCCTACCTTGGAGAGAGTGAACAATCTGTCTTTATCTGCTAAGTTTATTCCCTTCAGTATTTTGAATGTTTCGATCATGTCCCCTCTCAGTCTCCTCTTTTCAAGGGAGAAGAGGCCCAGTTTCTCCAATCTCTCGCAGTACAGCAACTCCTCCAGCCCCTTAACCATTTTAGTTGCTCTTCTCTGGACCCTTTCGAGTAGTATCGTGTCCTTCTTCATGTATGGCGACCAGTGCTGGACTGGCCTCCCATCCAGGGCTGACCCTACTTAGCTTCTTGATGGTCAGAGAAGGCCTACTGAGGGCGGCCAGGCTGTAGGCACATCAATTATAAAGAAGGCTTTTACAAAGTTGGAATCATTGTCTATTATTGTTCTAACAATTTTTTGTCTGATGGCAAACTCTGAATATCTTCAAGAACTGATGCAAGAATGTCAAATGTGTGAGAACCCTTCAGTCTTACGACAGACAAGCAGACTTCTTCTCTAAAGACGGTGTAAAATTTCCCATGGGATGGCCAACAGTCTATTGTGATAGAGACATGTCTGTTCACCAAGAATTGCTACCAGCTTCAGCTTCTCCTCTTTAAAGTGACCAACTCATCACTGTTCTGTTTGGCTAGAGACCAGTAACAAGTTCAACAAGCACAGGCAATTTCACTGATTTCTTAAAACTATATTTACTGAACAGCAAAATTTAAGATAAGATGATCTACTGCAGAGTTTTCCAATGTCGGTCCTCGAGGGCCGCAATCCAGTCAGGTTTTCAGGATTCCCCCTCAATGAATTTGCATAAGATATGTTTGCATGCACTGCTTCCATTGTATGCAAATGGATCTCATGCATATTCATTTGGGAAATCCTGAAAACCCGATCTGGTGAGGGCTGAGATTGGACACCCTCGATCTACTGTTTGCATGATGAGGTTTAAAGTTTCATTTGATTTACTGAGGAATTATCATTTACATCTCACTTCCACTTTTTACTTCAAATATTAGATGTAACTGAGCATAAGTAGTAAAAATTGTTAAAATTATTACTTCAGTCAAAGTCAAAGTAACAAGGTGGCATGGCAAGATGGTGGATTGAGGTTGTAGACGCTCCGAGGTTGAGATTTACTGAGGAATTATCATTTACATCTCGCTTCCACTTTTTACTTCAAATATTAGATGTAACTGAGCATAAGTAGTAAAAATTGTTAAAATTATTACTTTAGTCAAAGTCAAAGTAACAAGGTGGCATGGCAAGATGGTGGATTGAGGTTGTAGACGCTCCGAGGTTGAGAAGCTGCTGAGCTGTTTCTTCTTTTTTTCAGCGATTACCTTCATGCCTCATACAAAGTGCAAAGGGATAGTGAAGGTGAATCCACAGTTAACGCCTTCACAGACTTCATCCCCAGTTCAGCAGTCCCTGGATTGGTATACAGTTAAGATGTTGAGCTAAACGCCGGTTGACATTCTTGCTGGTAGTTTAGAGGAGGGAGCTTCCACTGCATTGGGATTTGACACATCGTTGTCCCCACAGGTGAATCTTCCACCACCATGCCCAGCTGGGGAGCAGGAAGAGACGATGCTCCTGAGCCTAGCCAAAGATGCTGAGCTTGAGAGCTTCGATGGCGGAGTTTCATCCGCTGAGCCGAATAATCATCAAAAGAGCCTTATTGATTGCCCGATCGTGAAAAACACTGTGGTAATCCTCAACACTGTCTGGAAGGCAATTCAAAAACTTACAGATTTGGTTTCTAAATCAACCAAAAGACAACACTGCTCGTGAGTAAGATTGATAATTTGTCTAAATCTTTGGATTCGAATAAACAGGAAGCTTTGAGGCACTTTTTGCAAGTAAATAAAGATATTGGAGGTCTGAAGGATTCAACCTCGGCTATTATGAAGGACAATAATATAATGCATCAAAGAATTGAAAGAATTGAAAACTTTAATCGAAGGCTAAATTCTTAATTTTCCTAAAACGGTTGATTTACTTAAAAAAATATTTCATAGAAATTTTGAATTTTTCCTCTATGAATATACTTCCTTTAAATAAGGTTTTCTATTAACCTTATTCCTCCTAAAAAAAAAAAAAAGACACCAGTTCCTTCTTCTCAGGAAATGAAGTATCAAGCCCAGATTAAAGGAAATCGAAATTTAATTCAAGATTTGTCAGCCATACTTGAAGACTCACTTACCGAAATTCCAGAGATATCTACACTCTTACCCCCTCTTCTATTAAACTGTGCTAGCAGTTTTTAGCGCAGAGAGCCGCACTTAATGGCCCGTGCTGCTCCCGACGCTCATAGGGACTCTGAATGCGGGCCATTCAGTGCAGCTCTCTGCGCTGCAAACTGCTAGCGCAGTTTCGTAGAAGAGGGGGATGGTGTCATTTGTTTTTGAAAATGATTTAAATTTGGTTATGAAGTTGTTTTTTTTCGGAATTCACAGTCATTATTTTTACGGACAAAAGATCTGGATATGTCCAGATGTTACAAAGACAACTCAGGACAAAATAAAAATGTTTCTAGCTAAGTGGGAGGAGGTTAGATCCTCGGGGGCTTCGTTTCTGTTTGTGTGTCCTTGCAAACGTGTGGTGAAATATCTTGGGTTAAAATATATATTTTTTTGAATCTCAACAGTTGAAGGCCTTCATAGATATGAAAAAGATCACGTGGGGAGTAGAGTCATCTAAAGTAAGATGAAAAAGTTGCTTAACAGCTCTGATTCATTTGCTTTTTCCTTGAAACAAGTTTCCTTTATCTTCTTCCTTTTGAGACATTTACTCTATGTCCCCCTTACATATTTGTGGTCTAAGGAGGATTAGATATTTTTCTTTTGTTTTATTTTTCATATTGTTGGAAATGTGAAGAATTTACTTGATTTAATGTTTATGCGTGTTTCTGTTACAAGAGTGAGTCTTGTTAATATTTGTTTAAAATGAAAAATAAAGAATTAAAAAAAAAAAAGTAAAAGTAACAAATGCATTTGTAAAATTTCAATTAAATTTCAATTAAAAAAAAAAGTAACAAATGTTATCCTGTATTTCTTTACATAAAAGCTTGCAGATGTGTTTTCAATTTACTTTACATTTACTTAGGGCCCCTTTTATCAAGCTGCGGTAGATGGTTTTAGTGCGGTCTGGTACCTAGATTCACACTGGCTCCTAATATAAGCAAGAGTACAATTCAGATTCTACTGTCTACTATTTAAAACCATAGACAGCCCAGCCTACCTAAACAACCGCCTAATCCAAACTGCCTCAACCAGACATAGGAGAACCCACAAACCGTTCATTCATCCCCCAATCAGAGACGTCAAACGAAAAAAAAAAACAAAAACCTGTACGATGGCCTTCTAGCCACTCAAGCAGCAAAACTAGACTACCAACTCTCCAATTTACTGATAACGACTACAGATTACAAATCGTTCAGAAAAGAAATAAAAACCATCCTATTCAAGACATCCTTGAAGACAAGCTAACACCGTAAGACTCGTCCCAATTCTCTGTAGCAAATCGCTCTACTCTTCAGTTCCTCTGGAAATGGCCAAATAACTTCTTTTGTAATCCACCGTGAACTGCAAGATATTGGCGGAATAGAAATCACTAATGTAATGTATACCTAGGCCCTCTTTTACAAAGGCGCGCTAAGGGGCTCATAATCGAAAGAGAAAAACGTCCAAAAAACGGACTAAGTCGATACTTGGACGAACATTTCTCAAAAACGTCCAAGCGTCAATAATCAAACCGGGTTTTGGATGTATTTCTAAACGACTTAGGCCCTCATAGTGCCGCTCAACGTCCAAAGCTAAATGGGGCATTTCGGGAGGCATGTCGAGGGCGGGAGTTGGGCGGGACGTGGGTCGGCTTAGACTTAGTCGTACAGCATGTATAACCAAAAGTGATACAGCCCATGATCGACAGAACTTGGACATTGTGACTTAGACCATTTGAAACATGGTCTAAGTCACAAAAACCCACCTAAACTCATCAGAAATGCACTGAAAACACATAAAACAGACCCCCACACACTACCCCAGTGGTCACCGACCCCCCCCCCTCATAAAAATTTTAATCACAACTTTAAAATTCAGCCTCCAGACCATCATCACCTGGCCGCCTGGCATAGGAAAGCCTAGTCATCGAGCACAGAGGCAGCTTAAGTCATCTTGGGGGTGGGTTAGGGACCCATAGAGAGGAGGACCCATGCCCATAAGCCCCTGTAATCACTGCATTGATACTTAAACATGTGCACTGCCCTATACACTCCCAAAACCCTTTTGTACTTGCATATAAGTGGCTCCTGCAGCCATAAGGGGTATTGGGGTGGTAGAAAAGTGGGTCTAGGGGATTCTGGAGGTGGTTTAGGGGGCTCACCGTCACCTATAAGGGAGCTATAGTGAGGAAAAGCCATGGCACGCTGTTTGTGAGGTTCACAGCAGTGCCCTGTAAGGTACCCCACTATATAGGTGCCCTGTCTGGGTGTTCTGTCCATCACTTTGCAGGCCCCTCCCACGTCCAACAGGGCTTGTTCTAGACGTTTTGGACTTGGACGGACAGTTGGATGAAAATGTGCTTTAAAGATTGACGTTTTAGCGGCTTGGACGATCAGATCTTCAGGACGTATAATTGGACGATTTTCGAAAGTCAAAAGACGTTGGACGTCTCTTTCGAAAATGGGACTTAGGCTCTTTTTGACTTTGGATAACTTGCGAAATGGACGTAAACGGACTTAGACGTCCCTTTCGATTATGCCCCTCTAAGCGTTTAGCGTGGATTTAACACATGCTAAATCAGAGTGGATTTAGCGCACACTAAATCAGAGTGGATTTAGCGCACACTAAATCAGCAATGCGCTAACCGCTAATGCATCCAAAGGATAACATGCACAAGTTAGTGTTTAGCTGTTTAGCACGTGTTTAGCACACGCTAAAAAGCTTAGCGCACCTTTGTAAAAGAGGGGGCTAGTTTGGGGAAAAATGTAGGGGTATGATATTGGACCCCCAGTACTGAGTTCACTCCTCATCCACTAATATTTAATATCTTCCTAATTTTGTAGCAGCATTTATACATAAGGCTGTTTTTGTGGATTACTTCTAATACAATCATATTGGGGAGGGTTTGCGTTTTGAAGTAACAAAGCAAGGCATGACATTTGCATGTTTATTTACATGTCTGTTTTCAATTATACTACTAGGTAGACCCAGTTATATTTTAAAATGTATTTCCAATGGTTAAAGCGTTTTCTACACCTAAATGGCCTTTTCTAAAATTGTCCATAGAGAATGTGCTTACATTTATATGCATAAACCTTGGCTATGAATGACTTTCTCCTTTCTTGTTGGAGGCATATGGAAGGCAAGGCTAGCATGGGGTTTGAACTTAGAGGGGCATTAAAAAAAAATGTCTAAGTCCAACTTGGATGTTTCCAGCTGAATATCCACAGTTGGAGGAACAAAAATGGCCATTTTTAAATGGCAAAATTCTGGCCATCCAAATATATATATATATATATACTTTTTTTTTTTTAATTGTCTACTTAGATATCTTGGACACCAGGACATCTAATTTTATACCCCATTTTTGATCAGAAAAACATCCATGTGGAAAATGTACTAATCCTGACCATTTGGATGTTGGTGGGGCCAGCATAGTAATGGACTGGCCACATAGACATCCCAACAGAGCAATGGAACACCTTAGAGGGCACTGCTGTGAACTTCACATAAAGGGTGCTACCCTATTTCCCCGAAAATAAGACCTATCCCAAAAATAAGCCCTAGCATGATTTTTAAAGATGCCCTACCCCCAAAATAATCCCTAGTTAAGATTGATGCAGAGAGAAGGCCCCGGCAGGGAAGGCCACGAAGCAGCCCGTTCAGATCGCTGCCGCAGCTGCTGTTTTTGAAGTCCTCAGAGTGGAGGTATGTCAATCGCACAGTGGGAGGGTCGGTGGGGTTCTGCTGCACAGGGGGATGGGAGGGAGGGATAGAAAAATGCTGCACAAGGGGATGAGTGAGAGGGGAGAAAAGATGCTGCACATGGGGGGGTCGGGAGAAAAGAAAGGGGAAGAATTGGGGTGGAGGTGAGGAAGGGAGATATGATTGTTGCACTTGAAAAAAAATAAGACATCCCCCGAAAATAAGCCTTAATGTGTTTTTTGGACACACGGTAGTTGTATATCTCACCATAACCCCCTTATAATTTAGGGTGAGTCCCCCAAATCTACTATACCCTCCTGTATACCACCCAAATAGCATTTATGGCTACAGGTGGCACCTATATGGCAGCATAGTAGGTTTTAGGTGGGTTCACATGTTGTACCATAAATGCAGTGGTTAGAGTGGCTTATGGCCTGGGTCCTCCTCTGGTTCACTAGCACCCAACTCACGCTCAATAGTAGACCTGCTTTTGCAAGCAGTCCTCGTACTAAAAAATCAAGGGTTTAGTATGCAATATATACATTTTTTTCATGTTTTTTGAGGAACATAGAGGGCAAAAGAGGAATTGGACAAGTGTTGAAGGTACATGTTTGATATTTATCCTAGAGAAATGACTGCTTGGCTTTGGAATTGACATGAGTTTTACTATCTGAGTGTGTGTGTGCAGTGGTTAGAGCTACAGCCTTAGCACCCTGATGTTGTTGGTTCAAATCCACCTCTGCTCCCTGTGACAGAAGCAAAAAAAGTATTAAAAAATAAATAAAATATAATGGTAGTGCCAGCATTTCACTGCATACAAGTTTAATGAAACACAACAAAAAATCACCATTCTAATGACATCTTAATAATGAGATGCAATAACATTATAGAAGTTGTGAAGACATCTATGTGATGCCTAAAAGGCGATTCTGTAAAGGATGTCTAAATATTTAGACGCATCTAGACTCGCTGAGTGGCGCTGAGTGCGATTCTCTATAGTACATCTATGCATTATAGAATCGCGCTCAGCATTCTACTGCTGGACTTCTAAACAACGCCTACATTTTAGACAGTCTTTACAGAATCTGGCCCTTAGTGCCCCGGGCCACAATAGAAACCTCTATTACGGCTTAACCTTTATACTCATTACACTTTCAATAAAATGCCAGTCACCCCAAAAAATTATATATTGTGATTGAAATAAATTTTATTTTTTTATGTTGGGGAGATGCACTCAAGCAGAAGGGGTTAATGAGGTATTTGCCCATTGAATTCCATAATGGTCATCACTGCTGATCTCTCTCTCTCTCTCTTCCCCCCCCCCCCCCAGCCATATTCTGTAGCAAAATGATCCATCTGGTTTCAAAGAAGTGTTAAATGAAAAGATGTTATTCAAAAGAATAGTCTTTATGAATACAATCCAAAAAGTATGCACGATAAGATATTGTCCTTATGCAAATAATTTTTACTCTGGTGCACAGTCAAACAAAAGATTATCACAAAGAACTAATCTGATGAAAGGAGAGGAATGGAATATGCTGCATCCAGGTCAATGAGAAAGCAGAGATGATCATGCCTAAATCTGCTACAAAATTTAAAGTAGATTTTTTTTTTTGTTTCTTATAGATGTGAGCCATAGCTATTCTGATGAGTGTGGAATGAGCAGGAATTCTGCCATGCAGTTAGGACTGGATACTGAAAGAAGTCGCCAAAGGCTAGATGCCAGTAGGCGCTTAGATCACGCCTACCGGCACCTAACATAAGTGTTTTAATTGGTTTTAAGTGGTGCAATAATTGGTTGTGCTACTAAAAACCAATTAAACACTCATTTTGAAAAAAAACATTAGGCACCATTAGGCAGCCTCCAGAACTGACGCCTAGTTCAGAAATGAGCATTTTTAGTGGTGACGCCAGATATCGGTGTCACTAGGCATTGCTGGCTGCGATTCTGCAATGACCCTAGGTGCTGGAAATTTAGGCCAATAAAACCCTGGTCTACATTTCTTGGTGCCTAGGATCCTTGGTAGCCACAATTCTGTAAGCAGCGCCTGTCCATGATTGACACACGGCAGATGCCCGTTTTGAAGGCACCGCTTACAGAATCCATCTGTAATCTGTAGTAGGCTAACCATTAGTAAGATAGATAATGCTAACTATTACTTGTTCTCTCAGAGTTTCCACATCTGGCAGCATGCTTGTTGCAGGTGTCTGAGTCTCACTGGGTCTTGTCAGGTAGAAATTGACCTTTAAGCCATCATGTTGTGGCTTTTTGGGGGTTATGCTGTGAGTTCTGCAGTTTGTCCTTATGTATAGTGGGTCCACTGACCTGAATGAGAACTGAGAGGTCTATTGGTCATGAATTTGAATTTTGGCGGGAAAATGTGTCGGTTTCACATAAAATGGAAAATTCTCTGGTG
The DNA here is from genome assembly GCF_902459505.1 of Geotrypetes seraphini. NCBI lineage: Eukaryota > Metazoa > Chordata > Amphibia > Gymnophiona > Dermophiidae > Geotrypetes > Geotrypetes seraphini. The sequence continues at coordinate 85,114,062 of NC_047084.1, forward strand.
AGTTTAGAGATGCTCTCCCTGTGAAGTTAGGTTATATGTTTTCTCAGAGTTTCCGCAGCTGGTATAATGCTTGTTGCAGATTTCAGGGTCTCACTGTGTCTTGTCAGGTAGAAACCTATGTCTCAGTCATCATGCTGTGGCTTTCTTCAGGGTATGCTATGAGGTCTGCAGTTTGTCTTTATATATATAGTGAGTCCACTGAACTGATAGAGAACAGGGAGGTCCGTTGGCCATGAATTTGAATTTTGGTGGGAAAGTTTGTTTGTTTCCCATTGAATGTAAAAGTCTCTGGTGAGTTTAGAGATGTTCGCCCTGTAAAGCTAAGTTGTATGTTCTCTCAGGGTTTCCGTATTTGGAATCATGCTTGTTGCAAGTTTTTGGGTCACTTTCCCTCTTATCAGGTAGAAACCAGCGTTTCAGCCATTAAGCTCATAGCATACCCTGAAGAAAGCCACAGCATAATGGCTGAAATGTCAGTTTCTACATGACACTGTGTGAGGGGAGAAGCAGAATGTTGGTCCAAACTCCAGCAAACCTCTTCCTTTGCCTCACTGCAAGCAGAGCAGATAATATCACACTCACCCTTGCAGCTCTCAGTGGGGCTTGGTTTCAGCAGTACTCACTCTACCATTGACTTCTTTCTTAAGGCTGACAACCAAACTCAGTTAAATCTGTACTGCTGGGCTCATTAAAAAAAAAAAAAAAAAGTTGTCCTCTTCTAAACTTTTTTCCTTCTTATGTAATTTCTTAGTAGTTATTATTAGTCCTCAGACGATAAGATTGTATGATATTTTTTTTCACAAGAGTTTGATTTATGATCTTGCTGTGTTCTAGACTTTATATTGAACTTAACCTTTGGCTTATATTTGTAGAAAGCAATCTTAAAAGCCATTTATCTTGATAAATACCGATTTATTTAGGTAAATTAGATTATCTAAAAATTGACCTCATCTCCATGGCTATAAGTATGTGCAGCCTTCCAGAGCATGCATAATTTTAGGCCAAGGATTCTTAACCCAGTCTTTAAGACACACTGCAAGTCAAGATCAGGTTTTCAGGATATCCACAATGAATACGTATAAGATAGATTTTATATACACTAGAGGGATTTTTGGATTTAATGCATGAATTCTTCAGTAGCAGTTCAACGTGAAGTTTCAAGTTTTTATTAGAGTTTGATATTGTCACTTATCCAACTTCTAAGCGAGCGTTTCATCCAGGTACAGCAGATATTTTTTCTATTCCCAGTGAGTTTATAATTAAGGTGGCAATTCTGTATATTGCCCCTAAGATATAGCTGCTCCAATACCCCATGCTGGGCACAAATATCCCATTAAAAATATGAGCATAAATCGACATTAGTGCGCCTAAAGTTAGGAGCCAGAAGTTACACCAAGTCAATGGCAATCATAACTGTTGGCTTCCTGACATTATAGGGCTCCTTTTATCAAGCCGCACTAGCGGTTTAACGCACGTAATAGCACGGGTTAAACCGCCAGCCGTGCTAGCCGCTAACGCCTGCCTTGAGCAGGCGGTAGTTTTTTGGCCAGCGTGGGGGTTAAAAGTCGCGCGCGCTAACCCCGCTAACGTGGCTTGATAAAAAGAGCCCTTAGTTCAGTTGAAGTTTGGTGCAAATCCGGGCTTGCAAACTGGGCGCTGATCTCTGCTATTCTGTAACATTATGCGCATCTTTTGTGAATGACCCCCCCAAGACACCCATGCCCTTCCCATGGCCATGACCGTTTTGAGTTGCGCATGATTCGATTTAGGTATCCATTGTTATAGAAAAACATGTAACCAGATCAGGGCCCAAATTGTAATTAATACCAATTAAATGCTTGTTAGCTGGGGAAGGCAAAGGCTGTGTTCACATCAGTCTCCAACAATTCAGGTTAATTAATGGACTATGAGGGTCATTTTCAAAAAAAGAAAAGACATAAATCAATCAATCTATAAAGCGATATAATCTGACACTTGGACATCCTAATCGACAGGACGTCCAAATACCATCTTTCTGGACATCTTGAGAGGTGTCCTAGCCGCTGTGCATCCAAAAGTCAAGGGGAGCATGTTGGAGGCATGTTCTGGATGGGCCTTGAGTGTGCTTAGACTTGGACGTCTTGAGGTGATAATCAAATGTTTCCCAAGATGTTCTGGATTGAATTTGGATGTCCGGAGCTAGACCTGTTTTAAAAGCATCTAAGTGCCAAAAAGGTACCCAAACTGACTGGAGCTTACTTTGGGTCCCTTTTACAAGGTCACAGTAGTGATGCATCCATGGTAAATGGAACTGAATGGGCGTCAGTACATTTACCATGGCAGCATCACTACCACTGATTTATAAAAGGCACCCTTAGATCATGAGCCCACCAGGGAACAGAGAAAGTATCTGCACAAAACCACTTTGGTTGTGTCACCGAAAAGTGGTATATCAAATCCATGACTCTTTTTTCATTTCTGTTTCAGCCATTCCAAACAACCTATTCATTAAAGTTTTGTTTCACTGTTAAGGACACAACTGGACTTATGTGGGGTGCCTGTTTAAATTTGGACAGCAGAGGTAGGGTTCTTTTAGTGATCAATTTCACCCTTTCTAACATGGCCCTTGAAGCAGAAAGGGTTTGCCTATGCTATGATCTATAAGACTGGAGTATAAGTTCTAACCACTCTGATATTACACAAGCATCTAACTATCCCCCTTCCTCCTTTTTATAAAACCTTAGTGAAGGTTTTAGCACCGGTCAGGGCGGTAACAGCTCTGATGCTCATAGGAATTCTATGAGCTGTTACCACCGCGGCCGGCGCTAAAAACTGCTCTACGGTTTTGTAAAAGGGAGGGGGGGGGTATATGCTTAGTACTAAGCTTCCATCATTACCAACTGATAATTCAGTATTATTATTTTAGTATAATACCAAATTACTAAAATCTGTTTTACTACTTGGGATCTAGCTAGGTACTTGCGACTTGGGTTGGCCACTGTTGGAAATAGGATACTGGGCTTGATGGACCTTCGGTCTGTCCCAGTATGGCAATTCTTATATTCTTATGTGAGTCAAGTATAGAATAAGCAAGCCATTGTGACATCACTGCTGAGGCTGGCTCTTAGGCATTGGTGGAATGAGGCATTATGACATCACAATCTCAGTTTTGGAATGTTGCTTCTCTTTGAGTTTCTGCCTGGTACTTGGGACCTGGGTTGACCACTGTTGGAAATAGGACACTGGGCTTGATGGACCTTCGGTCTGTCCCAGTATGGCAATTCTTATGTTCTTATGTGAGTCAAGTATAGAATAAGCAAGCCATTGTGACATCACTGATGAGGCTGGCTCTTAGGCATTGGTGGAATGAGGCATTATGACATCACAAGCTTAGCTCTGGAATGTTGCTTCTCTTTGAGTTTCTGCCTGGTACTTGGGACCTGGGTTGACTACTGTTGGAAATAGGACACTGGGCTTGATGGACCTTCGGTCTGTCCCAGTATGGCAATTCTTATGTTCTTATGTGAGTCAAGTATAGAATAAGCAAGCCATTGTGACATCACTGCTGAGGCTGGCTCTTAGGCATTGGTGGAATGAGGCATTATGACATCACAATCTCAGTTTTGGAATGTTGCTTCTCTTTGAGTTTCTGCCTGGTACTTGGGACCTGGGTTGACCACTGTTGGAAATAGGACACTGGGCTTGATGGACCTTCGGTCTGTCCCAGTATGGCAATTCTTATGTTCTTATGTGAGTCAAGTATAGAATAAGCAAGCCATTGTGACATCACTGATGAGGCTGGCTCTTAGGCATTGGTGGAATGAGGCATTATGACATCACAAGCTTAGCTCTGGAATGTTGCTTCTCTTTGAGTTTCTGCCTGGTACTTGGGACCTGGGTTGACCACTTTTGGAAATAGGACACTGGGCTTGATGGACCTTCGGTCTGTCCCAGTATGGCAATTCTTATGTTCTTATGTGAGTCAAGTATAGAATAAGCAAGCCATTGTGACATCACTGATGAGGCTGGCTCTTAGGCATTGGTGGAATGAGGCATTATGACATCACAAGCTCAGCTCTGGAATGTTGCTACTCTTTGGGTTTCTGCCAGGTACTTGGGACCTGGGTTGGCCACTGTTCGAAATAGGATACTGGGCTTGATGGACCTTTGGTCTGTCCCAGTATGGCAATTCTTATGTTCTTTTTTTATTATTGCAGAATTATCAATTTACATCAACCAAGTAAATGTACACAGATAAGGAATAAAAAAAACTTATGTATACAACTTATATCACAGATAGTCAACAAAGAAATCCCATCAAGCCCACATTTTGGGGAGAGAAAAATCTTAATAAAATAATAAGGAAATACAAAAAAGGGTTATATAACCCTCTACTTTAAGAAAGGTTATGAACTATTTTCAGTGAAATGTCAATTTCCAATTCAAGTATCATGACAAAAGAAAAAAATCAATGTTCAAGGAAATGTTCCAATTGAAGCGGATCAAAAAACACATAATCCTTATCTCGAGCTGCTACTAAACATTTACATGGATATTTAAAAAAAGTGGCTCCAGATTCCACAACCCTAGACTTAAGAGCCAAAAAGGCCTTTCGTCTGAGCTGTGTTGATCTCGCCACATCTGGAAATATTTGAATTCTAGCGCCGCAGAACATTGCTTGCTTATTCTGAAAATATAATTTCATTATCAATGCCTTATCACTTTCATTGATACATGAAACTAAAAGTGTTGACCTGGTTTGTATTGTGTCTGTGAGTCTTCCAAAAATTCAGTCAAATTTACATCAATGGAAGCCAATTGGTCTAGTTCCACTGTAATTTATTTCTTTTTTGGAATATAACAAAGTGATAATAATAATAATTTTATTTTTATATACCGCCAAAGCCATAGTAGTTCGAGGCAGTTTACAATAAGAAGAGCTGGAAAGTCAGTGAAAAATAAAAGAGATAGGCATTGATTCTGAATTAGTAATCCCTAATATCTCTCTGAGATACTTCCGAAAAAGGATCTCAGGAGATATCAGATGTGTTTCAGGAAAATTAATTAGACGTAAATTCCATTATTTCTAATTTAGCATGGATTGAATGAGAGTCCTTCATAGCAGACATGGAAACTGCCTGTAGATTAGTAATTTGTTTATCTACCTTAGTCGTGCACGCATCTAGAATTTTTATATTTGAGTCAACATTTTCCAGTTTCTCAACTACTTCTTTGGAAAAATCCTGAGATTGGGTTATGACTAATTTCAACATTTTCTCCATCCTGATATTAATTTGCCACAAGTCATTTAAGGACACTTCCTGTTTATTCTCATCAGAGCTTTCAAGACCTTCAGCTAAATAAGTAATTTGAGGCATTTTCCTATATGATATTGTCTGAGGCTTCTCCAGAAGCACTGGGACCAGCTTCGGGACCCAGATTAACAGGAACTTCTGGAGGGAGAGGAGGAGTTCTTTCTGGAGAGCAAAGTGAAGCTCCGGATATTTGATCCGTTTTCTTAAACTGGATAATGTTTGTCACTGCAAACATCAAATGTTTGTCAATTGGTCCTGAAGCGACAGGGGTTGAAACTTTAATTTTAGCTTTGCGCTTCCCCATAGATAAAATCTCAAAAATTATACTATCAACAAAAACACAAGGGGTGCACAATCACTGACCTCGCTCCAATCGTCTCCAATTGGCTCCAAGGGGCTCCCAAGGGGCCTGGCGTGCCCCTTAGGGCATGCCCCTTTGGCCACACCCTGTGGCCACGTGCCACAGAGGCTGCAGCGTTTTAAGCCTGATGAAAGGGGCCTCCCCGATGGTATAGGTGGCCTTCTCAGTGCCCGTCCGATTCGCGGCACTTAGGAGCTGTAAAACGCTGGGACAGGAGGAGTAGCAGGTAATTATCACAGTGCTCCACTCTCCTTCACCAGGAACCTTTCTCCAAAAGCTCTCTCTCGACTCTGTCACAGAGGCTGCAACGTTTTAAGCCTGATGACAGGGGCCTCCCCGATGGTATAAGTGGCCTTCTTAGTATCTGCCCGAATCACGGCACTTAGGGGCTGTAAAACGCTGGGACAGGAGGAGCAGCAGGTAATTATCACAGTGCTCTACTCTCCTTCGCCAGGAACCTTTCTCCAAAAGCTCTCTCCCCGCAGGATACTGGGCTTGATGGACCTTTGGTCTGTCTCAGTATAGCAATTCTTATTTTCTTATGTACTATATTAGACTAAAAGCCCCTTTTACAAAGCAGCAATAATGATTCTTGATTCAGCAAATACGAAGAAGCCCACAGAAATTGAATGGGCTTTGTTTCATTTGCCTTGCCGGAAATTGCTTCAATGGCTTTGTAAATGGGGCCCTAAATGACTTTCTGTTTTTATAATTAATATTAGCATTGTTACACTCTTTTATTCTAATCCCCACAACTCTGAGCATTGAGGAAATATTTATACCAAATAATGAAAAACAACATTTATATATTTTTTAACATTTACATCCACTCCCTTCCTCTGCCCACACAAATAGCAGATGCAAAGTACACAGGTAATTTTATTGCACATACCGTACTTAATTTTGAAAGACAAATTACTTAGGCAGTTTATCTTAGAAAATTAGCTCAAGTAAACATGGAAAAAAGTACCTGCAGACAATGAAAATAAATGAACTATTTTAAAATGTCTGCCATCTTAATTATTTTGCTATAAATATTAAGGAATGTATATAATAAGGCTCCTTATGCAAAGCCGCATTAGGCTTTTTTATTGCGTTAAAGCTAATATCGCCGCAGTTAGCAATAAAAAAGCCTAACACGGCTTCATAAAAGGGGGCAGAGGATACATTTTTAACCTATATATCAATGAATTGCTTTTAGATAAAAATTTTTAAATGGTTTGCAATCCAGTTTAGATTTTAAAATGTATGGATTAAAGTAATATTACTATAATTAGTAAATTGTTCAAGTGTTACAACACATTGTAATCGGTCTAATGTCAGTGACACTATGATTTCATAGATTCATTTCTAGACCTTACAGTATATTAATCAGTATATTTACATTTTAGTTCATGGCTTTTCAGTAGAAGCTCGGATGAGTTACATTCATTACTCCGTCTAGATATTTCCCTGCCCCCAGAGAGTTATAATCTAAAAGACCTGTTTACTAAAGTGCAGTAAGCAGTTACCATGTGAATCAGTGTGCAATAATTATTAGCATAGGGCCGTTTAACTGTCACAAGACAGTTGATGTCCCTGCAGACTTGTGCAGCCAATCAGAAACATTCTTACATTAGCCAAGACAATCACCACGTGCTAATCAAAGTGGTTACTGCTTGGCCTGAAAAGAGGGGGCAGGGGCAAGGAGAACGGGCAAGTTATTGTCAAAATAGCTCCATGAGTTTCACACATAAAACAGTGCCAAGAAAGCATGTACAGTAAAACCTTGGATTGCAAAACATTTTATTAAATTTTAACTTGATTAACAAGCAATGTCGTTCAATACAAGTACTTATAGTGCTCCTATTACTAAGGTGCGTTAGCGGTTTTAGCGCGCACTTAGTGCGTGCTACAATACCACACGCACTAAATGCAAACACCTCCATAGAGCTTGCGTTAGTATTTTTCATTTAGCGCGTGGTTGGCACACGCTAATCTGTAGCGTGCGCTAAAAAACGCTAGCGCACCTTAGTAAAAGAAGCCTATATGATACACACATCATCACAATTCAGCCAATGGTTCTTCTCTCTCTGACGCTGCGGGAGTGTAGTGACTGTTCTAAACAAGCAAAGTCTTGCAATACGAGTACATACAGTATACACGCGTCACATCATCACAACTGAGCCGATGGTTCTTCTCTCTCTGACGTTGCGGGAGTGTAGTGACTGTTCTAAACGAGCAAAGTCTTGCAATACGAGTACATACAGTATACACGCGTCACATCAGCACAACTGAGCCGATGGTTCTTCTCTCCCTGACGCTGCGGGAGTGTAGTGACTGTTCTAAACGAGCAAAGTCTTGCAATACGAGTACATACAGTATACACGCGTCACATCATCACAACTGAGCCAATGGTTCTTCTCTCTCTGACGTTGCGGGAGTGTAGTGACTGTTCTAAACGAGCAAAGTCTTGCAATACGAGTACATACAGTATACACGCGTCACATCAGCACAACTGAGCCGATGGTTCTCTCTCTGTGACGCTGCGGGAGTGTAGTGACTGTTCTATACGAGCAAGGTTTTGCAATACGAGTACATACAGTATTTTGTATTAAAGTTTTTGGGTTGTGGAACAAATCGTCTGAGTTTCCATTATTTCTTATGGGGAAATTAGCTTTGATATACGAGTGTTTTGGATTACAAGCACGGTTTCAGAAAGAATTATGCTCCCAAATCAAGGTTTTACTGTACTTTTATTTGATTCACATCTAAGAATGTTCTGGGGCACCATATGTTTTTTCCTGTTTGACCATTTTTTTTCCTATGATATTTTAATCCTCTCCAGCCCTTGTCTGCCTTTTTGTGGCCAGTTTGTTAATTCATCTATGTCTTTTTACCTTGTCTGTCCTTATTGATTTTTAATATAACAACTGGGTGAAATTCAAACAAAGAAAGTTCCCAAAGGACTGTAAACTAACAAAAACGAAAAAGGAAACAAAAAACAAAATGAAAATGCCTTTAAACCTCGAAGGTGCTCAGAACCAATATATGGTAAGAAAGTGACCAAACCGGGGTTGTTGCCCCGATTTGGTCACTTTCTTACCATATATTGCTTAAACCTATAGGTGAATTTGTGCTACATTTACGTCTGCTCCTGAGCACATATACTGTAAGGCCCTGATTCTGTATAGGACGCCCGGGAGAGGTGTCCTATTCAGAATCGGGCCTACACTAAACCCCGATTCTGTAACCGGCGTCCATGGTACAAACGCTGGTTAGAGAATCGGGTTAGATTAGACAGGCCCGCTACACTTATCGCGGCAAGGGATCTCTCTGCTGCTATAAGTATAGCGGGCCGCGGCCGCCTGTCCGATTGCCGGCAGGAAGGTGTCCAAACCCTCCTGCCGGAAGATGCCCCCCTCGACACTACCGACCGCCCCCCTCGACACTACCGATTGCTTGCAGGAGGGTGCCCAAACCCTCCTGCCGCCCCCGACACTACCGATCAGCGGCAGGAGGGTGCCCAATCCCTCCTGCCGGAAGACGCACCCCCTCCGCACCACCCCACGCTAACAGCCCCCAAACCTCCCCTCCACCAAACTAACCTTTTTTTGTTGGCCAGACGAGTCTTGCCCGTCCAGCCAGCAGGCCCGCCTCGTCAAAATGAGGTGGGCCCGCCCCATCCTTTCGAAGTCTAAGGCCTGATTGGCTCAGGCACCTAGAGCCTGGGCCAATCAGGCCTTAGATTAAGTGGGGATGGGCGGACCCGCTATGCCTAAGGCCTGATTGGTCCAGGCTTCTAGAGCCTGGGCCAATCAGGCCTTAGGCTTCGGAAGGATGGGCCGGGAAGGGGCAGGCCCACCTCATTTCGACGAGGCGGGCCTGCCGGCTGGACGGGCAAGATCTGTCTGGCCAACAAGAAAAGGTTAGTTTGGTGGGGGGGAGGTTTGGGGGCTGTTAGCGCGGGGGGGGGGTGTGCGGAGGGGGTGCTTCTTCCGGCAGGAGGGATTGGGCACCCTCCTGCCGGTGATCGGTAGTGTCTGGGGGTGCGGCAGGAGGGTTTGGGCACCCTCCTGCCGGTAATTGGATAGGCGGCCGCGGCCCGCTATACTTATAGCGGCAGAGAGAACCCTTGCCGCAATAAGTATAGCAGCCGCTTCTACTTACAATGTAGACCAGCATTTTGTTGGCCTACATTGTAAGCGTCTCTTCCTCTACTAGGGAGACGCGTAGGGCCACCTAGGTTCGCCTAAGGCCCGCCTAAGGCCCTTAGGCGAGCTTAGGCGTCTTGCGGGCCTCCCTAGGCTCCCGGAGGCGCCTTCAATATAGGCGGCCTGCCTGGGGAGCATTTTTTTAAAAAACGTGCATCCCGATTGGCTGATTAGACAGCTGTAGGACGCCTACAGCTGCCTAAAATCGGGACGCACTTTGTAGAATCAGGGCCTAAATGTCCGTGCCCTTCAATCTAGCCTCAATTTCTGCTTGTTTATTCCTACTACTACTACTATTAATTATTTCTATAGCGCTATCAGACCTACTGTTTTATAAAGGCATCTATGTGTCTTTTTATAAAATAAGCTAGAACTAGGCACCTAAGCAGCCTTCACATGTAGGTGACCTGATATGAAATTATTCTCATTGGGCTGGATTCTGGATATGGTGCCAGATGTTAAGCCCCAGGAAGGTCCACACGAAGACTGTATTCTATAAAGAACACCCAATCTTTATAATATGTTGCACCTAATTTGGAGCATCAGATGTTCCTAAACCAGTTACAATCTACTAGATATTGTGCTTTTTTTTTTTTTCTAACCCCCAGCAGCTTGGAATAGTCTTCAGATCTATTTGGCTTCTTCTATTTTTAGAGGTTGATTGTAGCTATCTGCACAGATCTTTCTTACCTGTAAATGGAGTTCTTTTTATTCTTTGATAGTCTGTACTCTAGTTAGATCTGCACATCAGATAATGTGGTTTATTACATTACATTAGATTAGTGAATTTTATTCCGCCATTACCTTGCGGTTCAAGACGGATTACAGAAGAGGATTTCAGAATTACAGAAGAGGATTTCTGGACATGTCCAGAGGTGTTACAGAGTAGAGCGGGTTGCTTCAGAGGATTGAAATGTTTCATACGGTGTTAGTATAGAGAATGCAAATAAACTATCGCCAAATAATAATGTTCATTCAAATTATCATAAAACAGTTGTATGAAATATTTCCCTCCTGTGTGTTTTTTTCCTCCTTCTTGCCTGCATGAATCATAAGAATGATGAAAACCTGTTTAAAACGGTAGAGAAACATATATTTGGCATTCAGATGCTGCAAGCATGCACTGGGGTTGTACTTGTACTTGGAAATATAATAACTCCCGAAAACATTAATCACTTGCTCATCCTGTTTTCACAGATGGGATTCATTGGGATACTTACGCAGTAAAATAACGTGGATATATTTGCTGCATTCCAAGAGCAGAGATTTTTTATTTTTTTTAATGATGTGTAAAGATGAAATGCTGCATTATGAACTATTCCATTTATCTGTCATTCCCTTCTTTTTTTTTTAAATAGGGAAAATAGATGGGATTTGATATACCTCTTTTCTGTGGTTCCAGTCAAAGTGGTTTACATATTAGACACAGGTATTTATTTTGTACCGGGGGCAATGGAGGATTGAGTGACTTGCTTAGAGTCACAAGGAGTTTTAGCAGGAATCGAACATGGTTCCCCTGGTTCTCAGGCTGTTGCACTAACTATCAGGCAAATGTTTTGTCCAGTCTTTACTTTTGCACTGGAGAAGAGCAGAGTAAAATAGAAAGCACAAGTGTATTTGTTGTTGTTTGGTGCCATCGGCTCGTGCTCGAGTCCTACGCGACTTGATGAATCGCGGACCTGGACTAGTCCAGAAATGTCCCCCAGCGTCATCTCCAAGGTTGTTTTCAATGTGTCCAGCCATCTGATTGCAGGTCGCCCTCTTCGGTTCACAGTCGTAAGCGCGCAGGACAAAGCTGCGCCGACAGAGGGCAGACAATTGAGCGCAAGACTCCAGCGCGCCATCGTAAAAAGTTTATTTTAAAAAGCTCTGATGGGAGGTGTTAGGGGGGAACCCCCCAGTTTACTTAATAGTATTCGCGCTGCCGTTGAGGGTGGTTTTGAGGAGTTGTAACCACCCATTATAGAGGAAACTTAACTTTTTCCCTATTTTTTAGGGGAAAAGATAAATTTTTTGTATAATGTGGGGGGTTACACCCCCACACCCCCCTCAAAGGCAGCACGAACACTATTAAGTAAAGTGGGGGGTTCCCCCCACACCCCCTGTCGGAGCCCTTTAAAATAAACTTTTACAGCGGCGTGCTGGAGCCTTGCGTGCGATTGTCTGCTCTCTATTGTTGGCGCGGCTTTGTCCGTCGCGCTTTTGTCCCATCACCCCCTCTTTGCCTGGTTCCTTTGATCTTCCGAAACATGATGTCCTTCTCCAGTGGTCTCTCTCTTCTGATGATGTGACCAAAATAAGACAGTCCTAACTTCAACATTTGGGCTTCAAGTGACATAGCTGGTTTGATCTCTTCCAGAACTGGTAGTCTATGGCATGCGTAAAATCCTTCTCCAGCAACAAAGCTCAAAAGAGTCAATCTTCTTTCTGGCCTGTTTCTGTGGTGTCCAGCTTTTGCATCCATAACTGACCACTGAGAAAAAGAGTATGTGGACAAGTCTGATCTTCGTTTGGAGTGTTAACTAACTCCTTGCCTTTGACTACCGTATTTTCACGCATATAACGCGCATGTGTGTATAACACGCATACGCGATAGCGCGCGGGTCCAAAGCATGTCTGTAAAAAAATTTTTATATAACACGCATACGCGAAAAACCGCGCATGCTGCTATAACCTCCTCCCACTCCCGCTTACTCTTCTGGCCTGCGAACCGGCCTCCTCCCCCCCGCTCGCGTCACCCCCCTCCCTCGCGATCCTACAACCCCCCCAGCACTGCAAAACATCTCTTACCCGATTGGGCACCGGCACCAGCACCAATGCACAGGACGTGCCAGTGCCAGTGCCCGAAGATCCTCCCTCATTGTGCTGGGCTGGGCTGGGCTGGGCGGTGCAAGGGAGATCCTCCTTCTTCCCTGTGCCGGGCTGGACTGGGCTTTGAGCATTTGTGCATGCTCAAAGCCTTCTGATCTCGCTCTCTCCGAGATTCTCAGATTGAGAATCTCGGAGAGAGCGAGATCAGAAGGCTTTGAGCATGCGCAAATGCTCAAAGCCCAGTCCAACCCGGCACAGGGAAGAAGGAGGATCTCCCTGCACCGCACAGCCCAGCCCAGCGAGGGAGGATCTTTGGGCACTGGCATTGGCACGTCCTGTGCATTGGTGCTGGTGCCGGTGCCCAATCGGGTAAGAGATGTTTTGCAGTGCTGAGGGGGTTGTAGGATCGCGGGGGGGGGAGGAGGATGGTTTGCAGGGGGGATGCCGGATCGGAATGAAAAAAAAAAGTTGTAAAATGCGCTCACACCTATAATGCGCACGGTTATGCACGGTTTGTAAAAATCGTGTATAACGCGCGCGTTATATGCGTGAAAATAAGGTACTTTGTCAAGAGCCTTCATTAGAGAGCGACCAAGCGCTATTCTGCAGAATATTTCCTCCCTGCTAGTTGCTCCAGGACATTGAAATCCTTTACAACTTCTATTCTATCACCTTCAAGCTCAAAATCTTCATCATTTTCCATGTTCACGATCTTTCATCTTGTTTATGTTCAGTTCTAATCCCATGTATTAAGTGTTCCTAATCTCAGTATACGTTTTTTGTTTTAAATCTGATAAAATAACTAAATAATATTATGCTATTGGACTGCATGATCCAAACCCATTACTAAATGCTAACGGAATGTCAAAGTGTGGAAACTGTCAGTCTCACTCATAACACCTTTCTCTTCTATTTCGCATAGCAATATTAATTTTATTTATTTATTTGATATACTGCTAATAATCTTACAACATCAAGCAGTTTATAATAAAATACTTCTCATACACTCAGGGCTCCTTTTACTAAGCCACGTTAGGGCTTTAACGGGCGGAATAGCGCGCGATACATTTCCACGTGCGCTAGACCTTAACGACAGCAAGTTCAGGTTTCAAGTTTAATTAATCTTAATATACCAACCCTCAACTTGCACCTGGCCGGTTTACAATGCTAAAAATGAAAGGTTAAAATTATTATAGGGGGAGGGGAAATGTGAACATTAAGTGGACAAATTACAGATACGAACATGAGCTTGAGGGTGAAGGGGGAGGGGAAAGATAATAATTAAATCATAAAAACAAATTAAAAAAGGGAAGGGGGAGGATATAACATCAGGAAAGGGAATCGTTTCTTAAAAGCGGTTCATATTTATTTTGCTAACTGTTGGAAGGAAATATTTAGATGCTATGGTATGTGTCTTGGTATAAGAAAGTTTTTAGTTTAATCTTGGATTTGTTGAGTGAATTTTTGAGGCGGAGTTGAGGTGGCATGGCGTTCCATAAAGTTGGAGCTACAACGGAAAAATTAGTTTTTCTAGTGTAGTAGAATTCCTTGATGGCGTTAGTTCTAGAAGCGTAGCGCGCGGAGTAGCGTATGGTAATTTCCTGCATGCACTAAAAATGCTAGCGCACCTTAGTAAAAGGAGCCCTCAGTAAAATATCAGCTTATCACAATAAAACCATGAACCCAGCCCTTCCACGCAACGAAAACAGAGAAGCACAGTAAACACACATCATGAAAGGAAATGCCAAAAGACCTTTCTGTGGAAAACAACGAAGTCTAGATGGGGAATATAACAAAAGACTAGTTGCCAAAAATATAGGAGATGATGACAAAATAAGAAAAATTAATACAGCTAGCTTGCCCAAGTATTCCTGTCAACACTTCTAAGGATATATCGCACCTGTCAGCCAGAGATGAATGAATACAAGCAGGGTTTCTCTCTGTATCCAGGTTGGCTTTTATTGAATTCCTCTTGACACCTGGGTACATGAGTATACGAGGGACCATGCAAAAGTTCTCAGCCCAGCCAAGAAGAGAATGATGTGGAGCCATGAAACTTACAAGTTATTCCACACTTTTCTTGACACTTTTCGTTTCAATAATATTTATTTATTTACAGATTTATATACTGCCAAAAAATGTCTAGGCAGTTTACAATTAACATATAAAATAATTTTTTTAAAAAAGAAAAAAAAAAACAGTACAACATCTAACAAAACTGCTGCAACCCGTCCTACAGATCATATCCATATCCTCCACATAAGTACATCAGTAAATAACTGTACCCTCTAAAGAGTGTCAAGAAAAGTGTGGAATAACTTGAAGTTTTATGGCTCCATATCATTCTCTTCTTATTTGGCCTGAGAACTTTTCAGCAGCCCCTCATATGTTCCCATATTTAGCAAGGCGACGATCTCCACCATGCTTGTTTCAGGTTTCTGGGTCTTGCTGTGTCCTGTCAGGTAGAAACGGACATTTCAGCCACAATACTATGGCTTTCTTCAGGGTATGCTATGAGGTCAGAGTATGCTATGCAATTTGTCTTTGTAAATAGTGAGTCCACTGACCTCATTGGGAACAGGGCAGTCCACTGGTTGCCAATTTGAATTTTAGTGGGAAAATCAGTTGGTCACAAATTTTGAATTTTGGTGGGAAAGTCAGTTGGTCTCTTCTTTTTTTTTTTTACCCCATTAAATGGAAAAGTGTCTGATGAGTTCAAGATGTTTTTCTTGTGAAGCTGGGTTATATGTTCTCTGAAAGTTTCCACATGTTTCTTGGGGAGAGGCCCTATACTACTCCCTATTCTATTTTCTCTCCAGTGCTGACCATCTGCTTTGGTACAAACTGAGGAATTGCAGGAGAGCCAAGAGGGATGGGAGGCAGAGCAAAAGAATGCTAATGAGGCTCTCTATAAGAATTCTCATGAAAAGGGATTGACTACCCACAGGTTCAGGAATAGTGTCTATCTACTAGAAAGAAGATTACCAAGGGAAGATTACCAAAGGAACTTTTAAAACCAATAGGAGGAAATATTTTTTCACACAGAGAATAGTTAAGCTCTGAAACACATTGACAGAAGTTGTGGTAAGATCAGTTAATGTAGCTGGTTTTAAGAAAGGTTTGGACAATTTCCTGGAGAAAAAGTCCATAGTCTGTTATTTAGACAGACATGGGGGAAGCCACTGCTTGCCCTGGATCGGTAGCATGGAATGTTACTATTTCAATTTTTGCCAGGTACTAGTGACTAGGATTGGCCACCATGAGGACAGGCTACTGGGCTAGATGGACCATTAGTCTGACCCAGTAAGGCTCTTCTTATGTTCTTATATGCTTTTTACTACACGGTTTTATGATATTACATTTAGAACACTGTTTTAGGTCGTGTTCACCACATTTTATTATTTATTTAAAAAATATATACACCATCTAAATACCTATTATGACTTATTACTTATTAAATATTTATAACTAACCTCCCCCTTTTATGAAGCCATGTTAGGCTTTTTTATTACCAGTCGCAGCAATATTAGCTCCAATGCACATAGAATTGGATTTTTGTGCATTTTCCACAAAGTGTCCAAACTCGGATATGGACATCATATAAAAAATACCCCTCCACACATTAGTTTGCTCTTGTGATCTAAACATGTCTCTAGGAAAGTCTCCTTACAGTCCAGCCATAATCATGTGTGCTATGGAAGACCATGTGTGTAGCTAGATTTTCAGAGTTACTATCAAAGCACAAATGTGAATCCTGTATATAATAGTCAAAAAATCAACAACCAATGAGGGAGATCTGGAACAAACTTTGACACTTTATGGGGCATGTTTAGGACAATGCTCCAGTAACAGGTGTTTGCCTCCAACATTTTGCTTGTACCTATTTCTCATAAACCCCTTCCTTTACAAAGTCATGCTAGTATTTTTAGCATCAGCCACAGCGGTAACAGCTCGGACGCTCATAGGAATTCCATGAACATTGGAGCTGTTACCATGGCTGCCGGGTGCTAAAAACGCTAGCAAGGCTTTGTAAAGGAGGGGGAACGTTTATGCCAGATTTTCCTCATTGATTATTATTATATGTTTATTGATGCAGTTTTCAAAGTTCCAATTTGCCTTAGTAAATGGCTCTGAAAATTGCCCTCCACATATAATAATATATACAGTGCTCCCCTGCAAATTCGCGGTCTGCAATTTGCAGTCCCGGTCATTCGTGGTATTTTCTGACTGTGAATGACCAGGCAGGAGACGGCAGCCGGAGTGCCGGCGAGTGAATGAAATCACTCGCGGTATGCTCCGACCGCCTCTTCCTGTACTAAAGTTGGGTCTCACCAATCAGGAACTGTGTGTCAAAGAACCATGGGGTGGAAGGAGACGTACATAGATGGATCAGAAACTGGTTGGCGGGTAGGAAACAGAGAGTAGGAGTGAAGGGCCACTACTCGGACTGGAGGAGGGTCCCGAGTGGGCCGCTGCTATTTAATATATTCATAAATGATCTAGAAACAGGAACGAAGTGCGAAATAATAAAATTTGCAGGTGACACCAAACTATTTAGTGGAGCTCGGACTAAAGAGGACTGCGAAGAATTGCAAAGGGACTTGAACAAACTAGGGGAATGGGCGACGAGATGGCAGATGAAGTTCAACGTTGAGAAATGTAAAGTATTACATGTGGGAAACAGAAACCTGAGGTACAACTATATGATGGGAGGGATGTTATTAAATGAGAGTACCCAAGAAAGGGACTTGGGGGTAATGGTGGACATGACAATGAAGCCGACGGCACAGTGCGCAGCGGCTGCTAAGAAGGCAAACAGAATGCTAGGCATAATCAAGAAGGGTATTACAACCAGAACGAAAGAAGTTATCCTGCCATTGTATCAGGCGATGGTGCGTCATCTGGAGTACTGCGTCCAATATTGCTCGCCATACCTTAAGAAGGACATGGCGTTACTCGAGAGGGTTCAGAGGAGAGCGACACGTCTGATAAAAGGGATGGAAAACTTTTCATACGCTGAGAGATTGGAGAAACTGGGTCTCTTTTCCCTGGAGAAGAGGAGACTTAGAGGGGATATGATAGAGACTTACAAGATCATGAAGGGCGTAGAGAAGGACAGAAAGAGAGAGAGAGAAAGGGAGACAGAGAGAAATAGAGAGAGAGAGAAAGAGAGAGAGAAAGGGAGACAGAGAGAAATAGAGAGAGAGAAAGGGAGAGAGACAGAAATAGAGATAGATAGATAGAGAAAGATTGGAGAAACTGGGACTCTTTTCCCTGGAGAAGAGGAGACTTAGGGGGGATATGATAGAGACTTACAAGATCATGAAGGGCATAGAGAGAGTAGAGAGGGACAGATTCTTCAAACTTTCGAATAATAAAAGAACAAGAGGGCATTCAGAAAAGTTGAAAGGGGACAGATTCAAAACGAATGCTAGGAAGTTCTTCTTTACCCAACGTGTGGTGGACACCTGGAATGCGCTTCCAGAGAGCATAATAGGGCAGAGTATGGTACTGGGGTTCAAGAAAGGATTGGACAATTTCCTGCTGGAAAAGGGGATAGAGGGGTATAGATAGAGGATTACTGCACAGGTCCTAGACCTGTTGGGCCGCCGTGTGAGCGGACTGCTGGGCACGATGGACCTCAGGTCTGACCCAGCAGAGACATTGCTTATGTTCTTAAGTTCTTAAAGCAGCTCCTGATTGGTGAGGCCCGACTTTTGTACAGGAAGAGGCGGTCGGAGCATAACGCGAGTGATTTCCTTCATTCGCCTGCACTCCGGCTGCCCTCTCCTGCCTCCCCTGCTAAAAACCGTGTTCGCGTTTTTTCAACATTCGCGGGAGTTCCTGGAACGGAACCCACGTGAATATCGGGGGAGTACTGCATACATAAACAAAATATAAACCTAGTATTCTCTGGTACCATAGTAAACACTTAAAATTAGCTCTAGCTTCAGCTAGTCAAGATAGTCAATTCAAATATTTTTCAATGGCATTTTTTATGCTAAATTTGTTCTAATGGCTAGGTGACTTCAGGACTTTCTTAGTTTTACAGGTGAAAAACCTGGAAGTCATTAACAGCAGCTTTCTTGTAGCAGACATTCTTTCCCAGTTCTGCCATATTGTTTTGCTCCAAGCTGTTCTTATGAAATGAGTACCAGGTGTTTAGGTATTTTATTCAGGGAAAATAGCTTCTTGCAATCTGTGATTGATATCGTTTATCTAGGCTACTCTGTTACGGGACACAAACTATCTCCTATATAAGACCAGTAAACAAGGTCATAAAAATGTAGGCTTACTTACTGTCTTAGACACATGTACTTATACTGGTGATTCCCAAACCTGGGCCTAGAGACACCCCAGCCAGTCAGGTTTCAGGATATCTACAATGAATATTCGTGAGAGAGAACATAAGGACATAAGAATAGCCTTACCAGGTCAGACCAATGGTCCATCAAGCCCAGTAGCCCGTTCTCATGATGGCCAATCCAGTTCCCTAATACCTGGCCAAAACCCAAGGAGTAGCAACATTCAATGATACTGTTCCAGGGCAAGCAGTGGCTTTCTCAGTAATAGACTATGGACTTTTCCTCCAGGAACTTGTCCAAACCTATCTTAAAACCAATTACGCTATCTGCTGTTATCACAATTTTTGTCAATGTGCTCCAGAGCTTAGCTATTCTCTGAGTGAAAAAAATATTTCCTCCCATTGGTTTTTAAATTATTTTCCTTTAACTTCGAGTGTCCCCTCGTCTTTCTAATTTATGCCGGAGTGAAAAATCGATCTAATTGTACCTATTCTATTCCACTCGGCCATTTCTTTTCAAAGATGAAGAGCCCTAACCTTTTTAGTCTTTCCTCTTATGAGAGAAGTTCCATCCCCTTTATCATCTTGGTCGCTCTTCTTTGAACTTTTTCTAGCGCCACTATATCTTTTTTGAGATAAGGAGATCAGAACTGAATGCAATACTCCAAAATGGTCGCACCATGGAGTGATACAGGGGCATTATAACATTTTTAGTCTTGTTAACCAATTTAAAACATTCACAATGGTTCAGAGGATAACATATATAACAATACTTTCAATACAATACAATAATTCAGAAGTTTACTTTTTTGGCTGCTGCCGCACATTGGACGGAAGGTTTCATTGTATTATCGTCGATGACACATAGATCCTTTTCTTGGGCACTAACCCCCAAGGTGGACCCTAGCATTTGATAACTGTGATTCAGGTTATTCTTCCCAATGTGCATCACTTTGCATTTGTCCATATTCAATTTCATCTGCCATTTGGACACCCAGTCTTCCAATTTCCTAAGGTCTGCCTACAATTTTTCACATTCCGCATGCATTTTAACAACTTTGAACAGTTTAGTGTCAGCTGCAAATTTAATCATCTCACTCGTCCTAATTTCCAGATCGTTTATAAATAAGTTAAATAGCACCAGTCCCAGAACAGATCCCTGCGGCATTCTACTGTTTACTCTCCTCCATTGAGAAAAATGACCACTTAACCCTACCCTCTGTTTTCTATCTGATAACCAATTCCTAATTCACAACTGAACTTTGTACGTACTGCCTCCACTGCATTCAAATCTCTCTCATGAATATTCAATGTGGATATCATGAAAACCTGACTGAATGGTTTGCCTCCAGGACCAGGTTTAGGAATCACTGACTTGCACCATGATTCCATCATGGAAAAGATGCATAAGTAAATTGATTATATCTGATAAATATTCTCATTCAATCCAGCTAACTTTTGTGCCATTCTCTTGCATAAATACTTTTAGCTGGATTAGGGAGATAAATTACAGGGTGTCAGGTCAAAAGCGCGCCGGGACAAAGGCGCGCCCAGACAATTGAGCGTAGCGCAGAGATGCACGCCGCTCAAAATTACTGTTTGTAGGGCTCCAACGGGGGTGTGGGGGGGGAACCCCCCCCACTTTACTTAATAGACATCGTGCTGCGTTCTGGGGGCATGGGGGGGGTTGGGGGGTTGTAACCCCCCACATTTTACTGAAAACTTCACTTTTTCCCTGTTTTTAGGGAAAAAGTTAAGTTTACAGTAAAATGTGGAGGGTTACAACCCCCCAAACCCCCCATAACGCCGGCGCGATGTCTATTAAGTAAAGTGGTGGGGTTCCCCAACAAAACCCCCCCGTCGGATCCCCTAAAAACAGTAATTTTGAACGGCACACGCCTCCACGCTGCGCTCAATTGTCCGGGCGCAGTTTTGTCTTTCACGCCGTTGTCTATGAACCAAATTACAGATCAGTTTAGGGACATTCTAATAAAAAATAACACCCATAGATTTGAAAATATATAATCTATATGTTAGTTTTTTCCTCTACCTAAACAACCCTCTGGGAATATCTCCTCCCAGTTCAGCTAAAATTCTGCAAGCTATGAACTGAGGTGGAACCATTTCCAGACAGTTGAAGAGAAATGTTAAAAGATGGTGCATCTGAGGACAAAAAACACTCTCAGCTCCTACCGACCACCTGCCTTGGTCCTCTGAACATGCTTGTAGTGCTGTCATGCCAAAGGTGTGCCATGTCTCCCACTTCCTGAAGCCTCTCGCTTCAGCATCCATTCCACCCCCACCTCCTCTGACAGATTTTCCAGTTTCCAGGTGGACACTTCAGAAAGGCCTTAGTCGGAGCAGAAAAGCAGCATGCCTTCAGTGTGGCAGCACTTGAGGCAGATTTAGAGATCCAAGATAGGAGGAGAGGAGACAAGAGTGGAAGAATGAGGATAAGGACCATGGAGGTATGCAGGAATGCTGGAGGGGAGGGGAGAAAGGAGGGAAGAAATGGTGTAGAGGAGAGGAAGGGGAGCCAAAAATCTGGAGAAGAGAGGTGATCATGCCTATGGATGGAAAAGAAGGGAAATGGAAACTAGATGGATTAGAGAAAGAGGAAGAAAATCTGAAGAGAGTTAAATGTAAAAGATTGATATAAGGCAGGAAGCAAAGGAGGCACAAGGTGATTAGAAAGGTGAAATCAACAGACAACGAAGGTAAGAATAATGATTTTATTTTTTTTATTTTATAAGATAAATGTTTAAGCTTGAAACCTTTGTTGGCCCTCGGAGCTTTTTTCCTTACCACTTTGTGGCCCTTTACATGAAAAAGGTAGGAGTACTTTCCTGCTGGGGCCCAGAATTACCAACTCTTATAAGAGCTCTATAGCCACTAGTAACAGGGTTTCATTCACCTCTAGAGGGCTGTCTCTAATATCAGCCAAAACCATCAGAGTTCTGCATGGGACATTCTATTCACCTTTAATGAACACAGAACTAACTCAGTACCCTGAATTGAACTAACTCAAAGCCTGATTCATTCTCCCTTGAACTCACGGGGAATAGATTTTCACTTACCTTATTCTGATCCAGCTCTTTCCATTTAGTGTTTGCACATTATTTATTCCCACAAGCTTTATTCCCCTCCATGAATTAATTTCCCCATACTGTATAAAATTCCTCCCAGCATTTCATCTGTGTGTTCATTAGCATGCAAGCAGAGTTGTGAGGTCCTTTCCCCTCCTGCAAATGTAACAATATTCACTCACACACATTCTTTGCAATTCTTACTAAGCAAGCAAAACTGACAGTTGGGAATCTTAGAAAATAAACCTGTGTGTGTTTTCAAAACCACATTACCAAGATTTCTTCTTTAGCCTTATAGTCATTAGAAACCAACCCACAGAGAGGTTTCGTTGGTAATTTGATGGCTGTGGTAAAAAACACCCTTAGGCCCAGATTCTATAAACGGCGCCATCAGCGGCAGCTGCCCTAAAAATAACCACCAATCACGTGTCAATCACACAATAGTGCCATTTATAGAATTGCAGCTATGGGAAAGGTAGACGTCAGAAATGTAGCCAGAATTTTCAAGGCCTACATTTCTGGTGCCTACTTTTCACAAGGCAAAACAAAAAGAAATCCAGCAGGTCTGCAGTGAAGGTGAACACAATAAACAAAAAAAGACTGCAGAATGGAATGTACAAGGTTCAGGAATGTTTATTAAAAATATATATAAAATTATATATGTAAAATATATACTATATAAAATAACTATCATGTTGTCTGCCATATGACTCTCTATGTGTGATACATTGGACATTTTGGACCCCTGAGGAAGGAGTGTTTCTCTAAAACACAGACCGTGTTGGGTCCATACCCCAAGTATGTGAGAGTCTCCACTTTGGATTGCAATTTTATATACGAGGGTCATTTCCTAAATAATACACTATTTTTTTTATTTTTTTTTTTTAATTTACATGTTTTGTTTTGTTTTTCAAGTATTTCTTTACAATCCTTCAATATAGTCTCCCTGCTTTGCAATGACCGAGTCCCAACATCTGGAAAGCTTCATGATTCCATCCAAGACACCATTTTGTTCATTTGCCGAATGGCTCGGGTACCGGTGGAAGAAAGCTCTTCCAGAGATGCAAAACGATGTCCACGCATAGGTTGTTTCAACTTTGGAAAAAAGGTCGAAGTTCCAGTGGACTCATGTCTGGACTGTAGGGAGCATGAGGTAACACCTCCCAGCCGTATTCGCGTAGGTTTTCAATGACGAGTGGAGAGCTCCATGTTCCCCCCCCAAAAAAAAATTTCAATGAGCTCAATCAAAAGTCAAACACATGATGCTTTTTGCTTATGATCATGAAGGCATCCTCATCACAGACAAAGTTCCATGTGGAAGAAGTGTCACAGCAGTGTATTATCATAATTTTTTGCAAAAAATGCGCAGAAAAATGCACAAAACCCAACCTCAGTTGCTCTTGGCTGGGCCACTCTTTCTTCATGACAACGCTTTGCATCATTTGCATCGTTTTGCATCTCTGGAAGAGCTTTCTTCCACCGGTACCCGAGCCATTCAGCAACTGAACTAAAACGGTGTCTTTGATGGAATAATGAAGCTTCCATGACGTTGGGACTTGGTCATTGCAAAGCAGGGAGACTATATTGAAGGATTGTAAAGACATACTTGGAAAAAAATAACATGTAAATTAAAAAAAAATAGTGTGCATTATTTATGAAATGACCCTCATATATATTTTAATAAACATTCCTGAACCTTGTACATTCTAAACTAAACTAAACTAAACCTTAGATTTGTATACCGCACCATCTCCACAAGCATAGAGCTCTGCACGGTTTACAGGGTTAGGTTGAAAAAGGAGCTACAATGAAGGGTTATAGGAAAGGAGCTAGGAAGATAAAGAGGGACAGGTGTTAGATTTTTGAAAAGAGCTAAGTTTTCAGGTGTTTGCGGAAGGATTGGAGGGAGCTTGAAATTCTGAGCAGGGATGTGAGGTTGTTCCAGAGTTCTGTGGTTCTAAAGGGGAGGGATGTTCCTAGTTTTCCTACGCAGGATATACCTTTTGCAGAGGGGAATGATAGTTTCAGTTTTTGGGAGGATCTAGTGGAATTAGGGTTAGAGGAGTTCCAGAAGAGTGGGATAACGGGAGGGAGGATGCCATGTAGGATCTTGAAAGCTAAACATTCTATACTGCAGTCTTTTCTTGTTTATTGCCTTTTCACATGAATCGCTTTTGGGGAGGCGTTTTATGATGCCTAACGCCACTTCCAGCATTAGCCACACCTACAGGGGCATTAGGCATTGTAAAGTACCTCTGTCAGTGTTCCCTCTAAGCGGGCGGGTGTTGTGAGCAAACTTTTTTCACTGTGAGCTAAAAATATCGGGCGCCAGCAAGTTATGAGCCAAATAAATATGTTGTCAAAGTTGCTGATACATGAGGACGAGGTATTCAAAGGAATTTTAGGCCTACACGCTAAATTAAATAACGTTAAATAATATTTTTAAGAACACAGAAATTGTAGGGATGAAATGATATCTTAATAAATGTTTTACAACAAATGTAGTTATGTCTGTTACATCCATATGTGTAAACTGTAAATTAAAAACAGTCCAGAAGACAATACGTTTGATGCTTTCAATTTCTAGACCAGTGTTTTTCAACCTTTTTTGGGCAAAGGCACACTTGTTTCATGAAAAAAATCACGAGGCACACCACCATTAGAAAATGTTAAAAAATTTAACTCTCTGCCTATATTGACTATATATAAAGTAATTCTCTTGAATAGGAATCAAATAAACACAAAGAAAGTATTTTATAATTACTTTATTATGAAATAAAAATTATAAAAATTATAAAATACTTTATTCAGTGCGAAACCTGGGCCTGTTTGGCTGAACACAAAGCTGATATTCTGGCTGGAATGGAAGAAAGACACACACGTAGCTCTTCGTCAACAGCTCTCAGTCTCTCTCTGTATTTGGTTTTTATAGCATACAAAAATAGACAAATATACCCTCCATCCTTTTTATTAAACCACAATAGCAGTTTTTAGCGCAGGGAGCTGCGCTGAATGCCCAGCACTGCTCTTGACGCTCATAGGCTCCCTGCGCTAAAAACCACTATTGCGGTTTAGTAAAAGGGGACCATATTGTAAAATATAGACAGCAGATATAAATTCAGAACTGTGCATAGTAAGTGAAGGGAAGTTTTCATCTCTGGGAATTTACCCAGTTAACTATTAAGTTATTTGGGCAAATTCCTTTGAAAACTGTGGTAATACTGCCTCCACTTTGCTAAATTTAAAATAAAATCATTTTTCCTACCTTGTCTGGTGATTTCTGGTTGCACTTTCTTCTTCTGACTGTGCATCCAATCTTTCTTCCCTTCTATCAGCCTGTATGCTTTCTCTCCTCCACACCTCATTCCCTCCCCCAACTTTTTCTTCCTCTCTCCCTGACCTTTCTTTCTTTTTTTCTGTTTCTCTTCTTTCCTTCTGTTTCCCTGCCTGCCCCCTTTCTTTCTTTCTCCCAGCCTCCTGTCCAGCAGTAACTCTCTTCCCTTCCTCCCCTCCCAGATGCATCTCTCCTTCTCCTTCTCCCTCTCCAGTAGCAGCTGTCCCTTTTTTTTCCTGGCCCAGCAGCTTCCCAGATTCCTTTCCCTCCTCCCCTCCCAGAAGCATCTCTCCTTCTCCCTTTCCAGTAGCAGCTGTCCCTTTTTTCCTGGCCCAGCAGCTTCCCAGATTCCTTTCCCTCCTCCCCTCCCAGATGCATCTCTCCTTCTCCTTCTCCCTCTCCAGTAGCAGCTGTCCCTTTTTTTTCCTGGCCCAGCAGCTTCCCAGATTCCTTTCCCTCCTCCCCTCCCAGAAGCATCTCTCCTTCTCCCTTTCCAGTAGCAGCTGTCCCTTTTTTCCCCTGCCCAGCAGCTTCCCAGACTGATAGTGGTTTTCTCCCCTCCCAGCAGCTCTTCTTACTTCCCAGCGCAGCGATTCACGAAGGCAGCCTCGGGTCCTTTGTTGTGTCGCGCCGCCTCTGAGGAAAGAGGAAGTTGCATCATCAGAGGCAGCCGCGACTCAGCAAAAGCCCCGCGGCTGCCTTCGTGAATCGCTGCGCTGGGAAGTAAAGGAGAGCTGCAGAGAGGGGAGAAAGCCACTGTCGGAGGCTCCCCAAGATCTCTCCGGCCCAGCGCACGCTTCCGATGCTGATCTTGCAGAAGTTCAAATGAGTCAATCTTGCCGGTCCTGCGCTGTGACGAGAAACTTGTGCGCTGCGACCTAATATTTTGTGCGCCAGCGCACGCCAGCACAGCTTAGCGGGAACACTAAGTTGTAGACGCTATTCAGGTGCCATTTTTTTAGATACCGGTAAGTGCCTAGAATTTCTTTTTAAAACCACTTTTAAACAGCATTTTACACTTACTGGCGCTTATTGCGTTTATTGGCTTCTAAGTTTAAGGGACCATTTATAGAATATGGGGAAAACCTTTGCAAGGGGGTGCTAAGGCCTCTTTTTATTGCAGTTTAATAAAAAGGGCCCCTAACTATACATGTTCCTTATGAAAATTAGGTACAAAATCACTGGCATTAAGTACCCACAGAATTTGTACCTTAGTGGACAATTTGAAAATTTTGTTCATATCATAGGGGTGGGGCAGGGCACAGGGGTCATTGCCTCCCCAAAAATTGCTGGTGGCAACGGGGCCGACAGTAAATTTACATAGGCAGCATTCCTTCCTACTGGCCAGTGAATCCACTGGTTGGCTCTCTCTGCCACGAACCTTCTCCATTTTTTCCTTCCCCACACGTGTGTACTCTACATTTCCTACAAATGTCGGGGGAGGAAACAACTCTCAACGCTGCACTGCCGCCGCCAGTGTCCTCTGTCCAATGCCCGCCCCGCCCCCTCTAATAACTTCCTGTTTCCGCTGGGGCGGGCAGTGGGCAGTCACAGGGAGAGGTGGCAGAAGGGTGTAGAAGGGGTACAATGAGAAATGGATTTGGGGGACGACAGAGGGAGCAAGACAGGGAGAGAAGGATATGGGGTAGCAGAGGGAATCAGGGAGAGATGGTAGAAGGGGGTGAAAAGGAGGGAGAGATGGATATGGAGGGACAAAATGAAGAGAGAGATGGATTTAATGGAGAAGGCGAAATGTGGAAAGGGAAGGAGATTCAGGAGAGGAAGCAGAAGGGGGAGGAAAGATAGACTACTCAGGGAGAGCAGAGGAGAAAGTGGAGAGATGGACAGGGAAAGGCAGAAGGGATATGGACTGGATGTCACACTTGAGAGGAGGGATTAGAAGGGCGGAAACAAGAGATGTTGGACATGTGGGAGAGGGAGAGAAAGAAAAAGAGGAAGGAAATGCTGGGTTACAAGGGTGGAGTAAGTAACACAGTACAGGGGTTCAAGGAAGGTTTGGATAGGTTCCTAAAGGTTAAGGGGATTGAGGGGTACAGATAGAAGTAGAGGTAGGTTATAAAAATGGTCAGGAACTACTTCACAGGTCATGGACCTGATGGGCCGCCGCGGGAGCGGACTGCTGGGCACGATGGACCTCTGGTCTGACCCAGTGGAGGCAACTTCTTGTGTTCTTATGTTCTTAAGAAGGGGAGATGCTAGAAATGGTGGATCCATGTAGGAGAGTTGTCAAGGAGATGAATGAGTATATGTGGATAGAAATGTGGTACTGGGAAGCAGGTAAAAGGGAATAGAAGGATGAGAAATGTGAAAGCTAAGGGAGAAGGAGAGAGAAATTTAATTAGATAAAAAGTGAACAGGAATAAAGTAATGTTCCCTCTAAGTTGCATGGCCGCTGGAAGGAAGGAGGAGGAGGCATACTTGGATGTCTTAGAGCCGGCCAAAACACAGGTACATAACCTTGGGAGGGGGCATGAACTTGGGACAAGGGAGGGAGGGAGAGAGATGTGTTGGGTCACAAAAGGGAGGGATAGAGGGAGAGGGGTGCATTGGGACAGAAAGGAGGGGAAGGGTGCACTGAGACAAGGAAGGGAGTGTGAACTTATGATGAAGGAGGAAGGGGCATGAACTTGGGGCACAGAATGGAGAGAAGGGAACATGTTGGAACACAGAAGGGAGAGAGGGGGCACAAACTTGGGACACAGGAGGGAAGGGGCATGATCTTGAGACATAGGATGGAGGGAGAGAAAGAGATGCTGAGGTGGGGGAGGGAATAGAAATTGAGAATTGTTGAACATGGGTATGAGACGAAAAGAGATGGTGTACATGGGGAAAGGAAGAAAGAGGAGAATTGTTAGGAGGGAGAGAATTGTTGGACATGGTGGTGGGAGAGGAGTGAGGTTGAGAGACAGAAATGTTGGTTGTGGTAGAGAGGGAACAGTGGGACAGATGGAAAGGGATGCAAGAGGGAGGAATGTTGGACATGGATGGTAGTGGAGGGAATGGAGGAAAAGATGTGGCATGGTGCTGGAGAGGGGTGATAGAAGGAGAAATGTTGGGCATGGGGTTGGTGGGCTTGGGCAAAAAATGTTGCAAACAGTTCGGGGGATAAGAGGGGGAGAAATGTTGGATGTGGCAGTAAAGGGAGTTGGAGAAAGGAACCCTCTCCTCTCTCTCTTTCTCCC
Organism: Geotrypetes seraphini; assembly: GCF_902459505.1. Lineage (NCBI taxonomy): Eukaryota > Metazoa > Chordata > Amphibia > Gymnophiona > Dermophiidae > Geotrypetes > Geotrypetes seraphini. The sequence continues at coordinate 85,142,648 of NC_047084.1, forward strand.
TACTCCTTTTGCAGCAAGGGAGGGAATGAGAGAGAGAGAGAGATGGTGGACAGTGAAAGAGAGGGAGACGTTGTATATGGGGTAGAGGAGAGAGGAAAAAATGATGTGAAGGGGTGGGGAGAGGAAAATGACTGCTTTGTGTAGTTTAATTTTGTGGTTACCATTATGTATTGTTAATAAGATTATATTGTGTGTGCAGTATATGAAAAATGAATGGAAGAAATGGCATTTACAAGAACTCTTATTATGGGGTGGAGCTTTTGGGCCCCCCAAACAAAAAAAAGTATTCCGCTGCCTATGGTTCATATTATGTTGCATTGAAAAAATTAAGGGGCCCTTTTACTAAGCTGTGCTAAAAATTGGCATGTGCTATTATTAGCATGTGAGTTCCCCAAGCACTGAGGTCATTTTTAGTGCAGCTGTACAATGGCCACATTTTCAATCTTCTGAATTAATGACCATACACTAATTTCCCTTATCGCCTTCTATTTTATAAACGGTAAGGGCTCCCACATTAATTTCATGCTAATTGGTCAGTGAGTGGTAAGTTACCTGTGCTAACCAATTAGCACAGGGCATGCCTAATCTCCACCTCCAAACACGCCTCCGCCCTAAAAAAGAAAATCTATTTCTTAGTATATGGGATGCTATATATTAAAGAGGGAATGGAGTCAAACAATAAAAAGTCAGCATAAAACAGATTGCAACATTAATCCTTATAGACAGAAATTTCATGTGTGAAGAGAAAGAATAGTTTATATTACAGTTCACCTGGCTAGAATGGACAGATGGTGAAATGTTAACAGAAATTGAGAAACTAATTGTGGCAGTGTGATCAAGGGTTTTGTCATGGAGCCTTCAAAACACAGCCACTCAGAGGTTTAAAGGTAAAGAAAAGCTTTATTAACACAAAATATGCTGAAGCCTGCTACTTCACAGGTAGAGTAAATTAGAATTAAGGTCTCTCGGGGTTCTGGTGTAATCTTTGCACAGACTTGTTTGCACCCAGAATCCCAAGAGACTTCCATTTTAATTTACACAGGCCTCTATGTGACAAGCCCAAAGTCACCGTGCGTATAGCCTAGCTGAAGTGGTTTACAAATCCTGGCTTGGCTCTAGCCAGGCCTCAGAACAGGACTCCCACAAGGTTCCAAGATAAACCTTTATTTACCTTAGACAGGTTTCTAATAGCTTACACATTAGTAGTGGAGACATATGCTGTAGGCCTGCTGCTCTCATCCTTTGACTTTCCTGTTTTCATTGTGCTAAGGATTTTTATCTGGCTGCCTGAATCATTCCCTTCCTTCTCTGTCTGTTTGATATGCCCTCTCTGTTCTCTACTAGCTTCTCAAAGTAGTTCTGTGATAGAGTGCTAAGGGGAATTGGCAACTTCCTATACACTCCATCATACTAACAAACTTGGCCACACTGCAATAATGGGTGATAAATATCACAACAGGAAATGCTAAGGAAGTAAAGTTCCAGCATAAAAACAAAATGACTGCTTCATGAAGCAGCTGATTCAGGAACCAACAAGTTGAATGGGGGACTTGGTATAAGAAGTAACAGGGTTGGGGCTGCTTGACAAAAGTGATTATAACATTTTCAAATTTAACTTAACTGGAGGAAAGCCACTAGGGAAGTCTACTATATTAACATTTGAGTTTAGAAAAGCAACAATGATGAAATGAAAAAAAAAAGTTTAGGTGTTTAAAATGGGCATAGACAATGTTTAAAAATACTATCTTGGAAGCCCAGATCAGATGTAACTCACCTACTAAAAAAGGCAGAAGGAAGGCCAAATGACAGCTAGCATAATTAAAAGGTGAGATGAAAGAGGTTATCAAAGCCAAAAGAACATCTTTTAAGAAAATGATAAAAAGACAAATGAAGAAAACAGGAGGCTGAATAAGCAAAGAAGGCGAGTCAGATGCAAAGCATTTATATGGAAGGTTAAAAAACAGTTTGAAAGAATCTTGCTCTAGAGGCAAACATTCATAGGGAAAACTTTTTTCAGATACATTAGAAGCAGAAAGACTACATGGGAGTCATTGGTCCATCAAATAATCAAGGAGTAAAAGCAGCATTCAGGGAGGACAAGGCCATTGGAGAATTTGTCTTTACTAAGGAAGATGTAAAGGAGTTACCTATACCAGAATGGTATTTAAAGGTTATGATAAAGAGGAACTGAAACAAATCTTCATGAAACTGGAATATGTAATAAAACAAATAAGGGAGAGGAGGAGGAGTTTATCTAGGGTTAATAGTAAATTATCACCCTCCAAGATGTTATTTTACTTGTTAACTCCAGTTATTAGCAACTAGGTCTAATTGAATAAAATAGGACCTGTGGTAAAATAGCACTTTAGTGATCAAATAATAATAATAATAACAACAGTTTATATACCGCAATAGCGTTAAGTTCTATGCGGTTTACGATAGATTAAGCGAGGTACAAATTGATTGAATTTAAGAGGGGGGAAGAGGAGAGTTAATAGGACCGGAAATGCGTTGTTGAGGAGAAAGAGATTAATAGGCCAGAAGAATCACTATGGAGGAGAAAGAAGATTAGCCCTTATTGATAACTGCACCCCTTAGTGGTAGCCCACATTGATAAGTTTGCTAGAACAAATCAAGACTGGTAAAAACTTATTACTTTACCCTAGCTTTTGGGCTAGAAGAGTAGAACCATTGTTATACTTGCCCCTTGATAATGCAGACATGTCTTCCAGGGGATGGAACCCCTCTCAAAAGAACATAAGAATAGTCTTACTGGGTCAGACCAATGGTCCGTCAAGCCCAGTAGCCCATTTGCACGGTGGACAATCCAGGTCACTAGTACCTGGCCAAAACCAAAGGTGTAGCCCAAAACCGAAGGTGTATGAGGAAAGACTAAAACAGTTAGGGCTCTTCAGCTTGGAAAAGAGACAGCTGAGGGGAGATATGATTGAAGTCTACAAAATCCTGAGTGGAGTAGAACGGGTACAAGTGGATCGATTTTTCACTCCATCAAAAATTACAAAGACTAGGGGGACACACGATGAAGTTACAGGGAAATACTTTTAAAACCAATCGGAGGACATTTTTTTTCACTCAGAGAATAGTTAAGCTCTGGAACGCGTTGCCAGAGGTTGTGGTAAGAGCGGATAGCGTAGCTGGTTTTAAGGAAGATTTGCACAAGTTCCTGGAGGAACAGTCCATAGTCTGTTATTGAGAAAGACATGGGGGAAGCCACTACTTGCCCTGGATCGGTAGCAAGGAATGTTGCTACTCTTTGGGGTTCCAGAATCTTTTGTTACTCTTTGGGATTCCAGAATCTTACTATTTAGGATTCTGATGGAATGCTGCTACTCCTTGGCGTTTGGCCAGGTATTAGTGGCCTGGATAGGCCACCGTGAGAACGGGCTACTGGGCTTGATGGACCATTGGTCTGACCCAGTAAGACTATTCTTATGTTTTTTCTCTGAAGTTTGAAATACTAAATTGTAGTTCTACCCCACCTTCCCTTTTCTATGTCTAATCGTCTACCCTATTTTTTTAAGTTAATTTTAAATTGTAAATGTACATGTTTTATCAATTTTTAATTTTTGTATTTCGCTTAGTAAAACCTAAATAAGTGATTCATCAAAGTCTAATAAAAACTTGAATGTTTTACAGTTTGTTTGTTTTTAATAAGCCCATGTGTTCTTGACTGTATGTGTCTTTCCTTTATATCATTATTTTTTTCTTGTCTTGTTATTGTAAACTGCTTTGATATAATCTATATTTAGTGATATAGAAAATTTTAGATAAACCCTAAATGGTAAACTGCACCTCTAAACAAACTAAGAACATTTAAAAAGCCACCTGGACCAGATGGTACACTGTATACTTCAGAAAGATTAAGAACTCACAACTGAAATTGCAGATCTACTATTCATAATCTTTTACCTTTCATTTAAACCATCCATGGCTCCTGAAGCAAATTTTAAAAAATATATTTCCAGGAGTAGTGGTATATGTGGGTGAGTATATAGAGAGTGAAATCATGGGGGTGCCTTTTATGCAATTTATTTATATGACACAACTTAATGATTGTCTGTAAATTTGATGTTTATGTTCTGAATATGAACTGCTTTGTATGTTTCAATCCCCACTAGGTCCTGATTCGCTGCCGAGTACTAGTGACATCAGAAAGGGGGAGGTATTTAAAAGAAACAAAAAAACGCCGCGGCCATCTTATCTCAAGAAACATTATATGGATCGGGATAGTACGGATAAGTTTACAAAGAGGTAAATTAGATTGCTTCTAGATAATAATTTATAAAAATGCAAGATGTATGAAAAAACTTGTAGGTTTAATGCCTTTAATTATTCTTTCATGTTTTTAGGGGACTTTTCTTGAAACAGCCAGAGGGCAAAACATGTCGAACTGACAGGTCCCTTCCCGATGATATTATGAGAAAAGACTAAATTAAGATAAATCAATTAAGATAAGACAAGTTTTAAACGCATATAAGGATTAAGTTATTGAATTTAGCACGGAGCACTTTAAAAGGTTAAAAATCAAATAAAAAACATGAAAAAAGAATGCAATGGGGCTAGCGATGAAGCCATGGACGCAGGTTTAATCGGCAACCATAGAAATGTCTGGTAATCAATGGCATGTCTGAAGTAGAGCGTTGCGTAGGGACAGAAATCCCACCCGTCCCCGTCAGGATCCTCTCCGTCCCCACCCATCCCCGCAAGAAATTACCTCCTTCCCCGCCCGTCCCCATAAAAAGCAGCAATTACTTCTAACAGGATCAATTCCACAGTTTCTTTTGTGTTTGCGCTGCTGTTTTCCTTGTGGAATCTCTTTGGTGGAACCCTTTTTTTGTTTTCTGTTCAGATAATTAACTTATAAACCCCCCTCTTTTACTAAGGCTGACGTGTCCATTATATTATATGGACGAACCCTGCTTCCAAAGCCTTCCATCCCCGTGGGAGTCCTATTGGCTAGAGGGGGGTCCCCGTGGGAGTCCCATGGGTTAAGGGGGGATTCCCGTGGGACCCCCGCAGGACCCGTGGGATTCCCGCAATCCCCGTTCCCGTGCAGACCTCTAGTCTGAAGCCCTAAAAGAGTTTAAATAAGAAGTAAAAGGATAAAAAAGGACATTGAAAGTTATAGTGAGAATTTTTACCAATGTCTTACTTTTGACTGCGGGATATACTGTTTGTATGTTTCAATGGCATGAAAAGGCAGAATAGATGTGATTTAGTTTTATGTTGGAATGTAAATGTTTTAAATTGAATTAACTAAACTTTCCTTAACATAGCCTGTGAAATTTAGGCCCTCTTTTGCTAAGGTGCGCTAACCGATTAGCGGGCACTAAACGCTAATGCTTGCATGTTAGTCTATAGACGCATTAGCGTTTAGCGTGCACTAATCAGTTAGCGCACCTTAGCAAAAGAGGGGGTTAATGTAAGCTGCATTATTCCATTTGCAAAATAATTAGTTGCATGCTGGGCATTTTCAATACTGCATCCGACTTTGGATGTTTCCCTCAAGACATCTAAAAGTCGGGGCAGAGAGGCGTTCATTTTCAAAACCGCTAGAAGTTCCCTCCCCCCCCCAATTTTTATTTATTTTTTTTTAACTTGCCTACTCAACATCTCGGCCATCAAGATGTCTAACCTTAGCATGCTTAACGTTTTGCCCATTTTCAAACCACAAAAAATGTCCAAGTTCAAAACATCCAAATCCAGACCATTTGGATGTGGGAGGGGCCATCATTATAATAGACTCAATTGTCTCGCGCTGAGTTATCCTTGCGCTCAATTGTCTCACGCGCTATTATCTTTGCGCTGATTTGTCTTGGCGTTTTTGTCCGTGCGCTGTTGTCTTGCGTGCATTTGACCTGTCACCCACAGACAGAGTAGTGGGGCATCTTAGAAGGCACTGCTGTGAACTTCACACAAAGGGTGCTTGAAGTACATTTCACCATAAACCTCCTAATGTATGGTGAGCCCTCCAAAACTCCCCCAAAACCTACTTTATCCACCTGTCTACCACCCCAATAGCCCATATGGCTACAGGTGGCATCTATATGGCAGTATAGTAGGATTTGGGTGGGCTCACACTTTCCACCATAAATGTAGTGGCTAGAGTGGTTTTTGGGACTGGATCCTCCTCTCTATGGCTCACTAGCCCACCCACCAGGCTACTTAAGACCTGTGTGATGCTCTACTAGGATTTCTAATACCAGGTGCTGCTGTTCTAGAGATAGGTATGTACTGTTTTATTCAGATTTTTTTTGGGGGGGGGATGGGATCAGTGACCACTGAGGGAATGTGAGGGTCATTGCTTAATTCCTTCAGTGATCGTCTGATTAGTTTGATTATCTTTTTGGCACTTAGTTGTTTTTAAAACAGGTCTAGTTTGGATCATCTAAGTTCCATCCTGGACGTCTTGTAAAAGGTTCATTATCATTACATTACATTAGTGATTTCTATTCCGCCATTACCTTGCGGTTCAAGGCAGATTACAAAGGGAGTTATCTGGCCATTTCCAGAGGAATTGAAGAGTAGAACGGGTTGCTTCAGAGAGTTGGGAAGGGTCTTGCGGTGTTAGTTTGTCTTCAAGGATTTCTTGAATAGCATGGTTTTTATTTTTTTCTGAACGATTTGTAGTCTGGGGTCGTTATCAGTAAATTGGAGAGTTGGTAGTCTAGTTTTGCTGCTTGTGTGGCTAGAAGGCCATCGTACGTTTTTTTTTTTCGTTTGACTTATTTGATTGGGGGGATGCATGAACGGTTTGTGGGTTCTCCTATATCTGCTTGAGTTAGTTTGGATTAGGCGGTTGTTTAGGTAGGCTGGGCTGTCTCCATTTATGGTTTTAAATAGTAGGCAGTAGAATTTGAATATATCCAAGTCTAAGCCCACCCATAATACTTTTCTAACATGCCCCCCCCCCTTGAATTTTGGATGCACAGTGACTAGGAAGCCTAGCAAGATGTCCAGACAGTCACTTTCAAAAATCGGCAATTGGATGTTTTGGCTATTAAGATGGCCAAGTGCTGGTTTATGCCATTTCTTTAGACGTCTTTGTTTTTTGAAAATGAGCTCCTTAGCATTTGCAAGATTTGCAGCTACTTGTTTAGCACGTACGAGTTATTAAAGAAAAATAATGCTAGGAAGTACTTCTTCACTCAGAGGGTGGTGGACACCTGGAATGCGCTTCCAGGAGAGGTGATAGGACAGAGTACAATAATGGGTTTCAAAAAGGGCTTGGATGGCTTCTTGAAGGAGAAAGGGATTACAGGGTATAGATAGAGGGGTACTATATAGGGTACTTCAGGATTAGGGCATAAACAATTCAGGTGGTGGGAACTTACAGGTCAAGGACCTGGAGGGCCGCCGCGGGAGCGAGCTGCTGGGCACGATGGACCCCTGGTCTGACCCGGCAGAGGCAATACTTGTGTTCTTATGATTATTGATCAATAGCATGCACTATTACCGTAATGCTGCTTAATAACTAGAGCTCTAAGTTTGGACCTAGGACAATAGAAGATTAAGTGATCATAGCGAGAGTCAATTGGACAAAAAGATTTGAATCCTAATTGGAACGTGTCCTGTGAAGGTAGGGTACACACACAATAAATCCATTTTCAAAGGCATTGACTTAAACAGGTATTTTGCTAATATGGCAAATCTTTGTATGCACACAAAAAAAGTAATCGGCATCACGCCTACACTACTTTCAGACTTGTAATCTGAGCTGTCTGGGCCACAGGTGGCAGCTTAGTCACTCTTCAAAACCAAAGATAAATGAGTTTCAAATCAAAGCTTTAGTGTAAACATCTGCTTGTGGAGGTTTGGGAACAGTTCTCTTGGTATAACATAGTTTATCTCACAAAACGTAGAAGTTAAAAACTGAATGAACTTTTTTATAATCATTAAACCAAGAGTACCTATGATCTGTGCAGACTGAAAAACCTGATGGATTCTGACAATTGATTGCAGATTTAATACAGAAACAGAGAAAAGGACTACTTAGGCCTATCCAGTCATCCTGTATATGGCTCATATTTATACAGATTCTTAACACGGTGCTTTAGTTAGGCGTATCCGCCTAACCACTTAACTTAATTGGTTTAATTGGGTTTAAGTGGCGAAAGGATTTGGGGCAACTTAGAGCTATTTGAGATTTCCTGGATGAGAAATCGTTACATACTATAATCCATGCTTTTGTTCTATCTAAACTGGATTATGGCAACTTGGTATATGCGGGAATAACAGTTGGGCAACTGAAACATTTACAAACAATACAAAATGCGGCAATTCGGCTGTTAGATCGCGCACACATCTATGATCATGTAACTCCATTATATTTGAAATTCCATTAGTTACCAATGAAATTTAGAATTAGATTTAAAATCCTCACGCTGGCACATAGGGCATTATTTGAGTTACAACCATTATATCTTTCTAATCTAGTGTTATTTTACACACCTAGTCGGTCGTTGAGATCTTTAAATGACAATAGAGTAGCTGTTCCCCATATCTCAAAGGCTCAAATTTTTAAAAAAATACAAAGCATACTATACACAGAGAAAATGTTAATTATCATTTATATTTGGGGGTTTTTCAAAGATGTCAAGGCAGATGACTTTAAAATATGCAATGTCACCTCAGTAACTATAGAAAAATAAACAAATATAATACAGATATAAATTCTCAAAACAGACACATTTTGATAACTAAATTGATAATAAAATCATTTTTCCTACCTTTGCTGTCTGGTGATTTCATGAGTCTCTTGTTGCGTTTCCTTCTGACTGTGCATCCTTTCTTTCTGCACTCAGACCCAACAATTGTCCCTTTCTATTCCCTCCCTCCTTCCTTCCTATGTCCTTAGTGCCCCTTCCTATATCCTTAGTGTCATTGGTTCCTCCTTCCTATATCCCCCTCACTGCCTTCCAGCCTTTGTCTCCACCCTCTCCCCTATGCTCTGGCATCTCTCTCTTCTCCTTTCCTTCCTTCTCACTCCACCCCATGGTCTGGCATCTCTATCTCCTTCCCATCTCTCTCCTCTCCTTACATCTTCCCCTCCCACTCCATTATCTGGCATCTCTTCTTCCTTTCTCTCCTTCCTTCCTCCTGGTCTGGCATCTGTCTCTTCCCCTTCCCACCATATACCCTGATATCTCTCCTCCCCCCTCCATGGTCTGGTAGTTCCTTTCCTTTCCTTCCCTCCCAAGGTCTTGGCATCTCTTTCCTCTCCTCTCCCTTCCCTGGTCTTCCTTTTCCCCGCTCTCTCCGCAATTGGGTGCAGAAGCAGCACTTCTCTTCCCCTATCCCCTCCCCAATTGGGTGCAGTAGCAGCTTTTCTCTTCCCCTCCCCCCTCTTGGGTGCAGCAGTAGCAGCTTTTCTCTTCCCCCCCCTTGGGGTGCAGTAGCTTTTCTCTTCCCCCCTCCCCCCTTTGGGTGCAACAGCAGCAGCTTTTCTATTCCCCCCTCCCCCTTGGGTGCAGCAGCAGCTTTTCTCTTCCTCTCTCCCCCCCTTGGGTGCAGCAGTAGCAGCTTTTATATTCCCCCCTCCCCCCCTTGGGTGCAGCAGCATCATTTCTCTTCCCATCCCTCCCATCAGCAGAGTCGCAAGCTTCCCTCCATCGCTGACCTATCTTCCCTAGGTCAGCAATAGAGGGAAGCTTATAACTTGCTGCTCTTCCTTGTTTCAGGCCTTCCTCGTTGCCGGGTCCTGCCTTCGCGGAAACAGAAAGTATGCAGGAGTTGGACCCGCAGCGAGGAAGGCCCGAAGTAAGTTGTAAGCTTCCCTCCATGTCTCCCTTAGCTTCCCTCTGTCGCTGCCCGTAGTGAACTCCTGCTCCGAGGCTCTAACGTGTGTGTGCCGGCTTCCTTTCTCTTCTTCTCCCCCTGGACGTAACTTCCGGTTTCAGAGGGAAGAGAAGGGAAGCCAGCACGCACACGTTAGAGACCCAGAGCGTGGGTTCAACTTGAATGCTGGAGTTAGCCCGGGAAAGAACATTGACGGCAGTAGCAGGATTAGGGCGCGGAGAACATGGCGGCAAGCAGGCGCAGAGAACACTGCAGGGGTTTGGTGCTGGACCGACCGTCCCCTTGTCCCCGCACACAGCTTAGGGACGCTATCCCTGAAAACGGGACATTTCGGCATCCCGAAGCAGTGGCTCAGGACAATGGGACGGTCGGTCCAAAAACGGGACTGTCCCATTGAAAACGGGATGTATGGTCACCTTACTCATACCTCACTTTTCTAGACGGTCACTGACTGTGCTTGGAAAAATATTTGGAACCATTATAAAAAAAATAAAAATTATGGACCACATAGACAAACATGGTTTAACGGGACAGAGTCATCATGGGTTCAGCCAAGAGAGGTCTTGCCTCACCGATTTGCTGCATTTTTTTTTTTGAAGGTGTGAATAAACATGTGGATAAAGGTGAGCCAGTTGACACAGTGTATCTAGATTTTCAGAAAGCTTTTGACAAAACTCCTCATGAGAGGCTTCAAGAAAATTAAAGTGTCAATGGATAGGAAGCAATGTTTTGTTGTGGATTAGAAACTAGTTATTGGACAGAAAAAAGAGGGTAGGGTTAAATGGCCATTTTTCTCAATGGAGGAGGGTAAATATTTGAATGTGGGAAATACTTTAAAAACCAATAGAAGGAAATATTTTTTCAATTAGAGAGTAGTTAAACTCTGGAATGCATTGCCATAGTTTGGATTGGATTGGTTTAAAAAAGGTTTGGACACGTTCCTGGAGGAAAAGTCCATAGTCTGCTAGTGAGACAGACATGGGAGAAGCCACTGCTTGCCCTGGGATCGGTAGCATAGAATGTTGCTGCTATTTAGATTTTTGCAGGTACTTGTAACTTGGATTGGCCACTGTGGAAAGAGGATACTGGGCTAGATGGACTATTAGTCTGACCAAGTTGGCTATTCTTATGAAATATTTTGCGGTAGTCATAAGAACATAAGCAATGCCTCTGCTGGGTCAGACCTGAGGTCCATCGTGCCCAGCAGTCCGCTCACGCGGCGGCCCAACAGGTCCAGGATTTGTGAAGTAATCCTCTATCTATACCCCTCTATCCCTTTTTCCAGCAGGAAATTGTCCAATCCTTTCTTGAACCCCAGTACTGTACTCTGCCCTGTTACGCCCTCTGGAAGCGCATTCCAGGTGTCCACCACACGTTGGGTAAAGAAGAACTTCCTAGCATTTGTTTTGAATCTGTCCCCTTTCAACTTTTCCGAATGCCCTCTTGTTCTTTTATTATTCAAAAGTTTGAAGAATCTGTCCCTCTCTACTCTCTCTATGCCCTTCATGATCTTGTAAGTCTCTATCATGTCCCCTCTAAGTCTCCACTTCTCCAGGGAAAAGAGCCCCAGTTTCTCCAATCTTTCTCTAACTCTCTCTCTTTCTCTCTCTCTCCCTTTCTCTCTCTCTCTCTCTCTCTCTATTTCTCTCTGTCTCCCTTTCTCTCTCTCTTTCTGTCCCTCTCCACTCTCTCTATGCCCTTCATGATCTTGTACGTCTCTATCATGTCCCCTCTAAGTCTCCACTTCTCCAGGGAAAAGAGCCCCAGTTTCTCCAATCTTTCTCTAACTCTCTCTCTTTCTCTCTCTCTCCCTTTCTCTCTCTCTCTCTCTCTCTCTATTTCTCTCTGTCTCCCTTTCTCTCTCTCTTTCTGTCCCTCTCCACTCTCTCTATGCCCTTCATGATCTTGTACGTCTCTATCATGTCCCCTCTAAGTCTCCACTTCTCCAGGGAAAAGAGCCCCAGTTTCTCCAATCTTTCTCTAACTCTCTCTCTTTCTCTCTCTCTCCCTTTCTCTCTCTCTCTCTCTCTCTCTATTTCTCTCTGTCTCCCTTTCTCTCTCTCTTTCTGTCCCTCTCCACTCTCTCTATGCCCTTCATGATCTTGTACGTGTCTATCATATCCCCCCTAAGTCTCCTCTTCTCCAGGGAAAAGAGTCCCAGTTTCTCCAATCTCTCAGCGTATGAAAAGTTTTCCATCCCTTTTATCAGACGTGTCGCTCTCCTCTGAACCCTCTCAAGTAACGCCATGTCCTTCTTAAGGTACGGCGACCAATATTGGACGCACCATCGCCCGATACAACGGCAGGATAACTTCTTTCATTCTGGTAGTAATCCCATTACTGCAGCTTAGTAATAGGAGAAAAGGACATCACAGATTGTGAGTCCACTAAAGACAGTGGAAGCACCTGCATATGATATATGTACGCTGTTTGGGGTATACCACAGAAAAGCAGTATATCAAATCCATTACCCTTTGTGCTGCCTGTGCCCAAATCCAGGCCTGAATATGTGGCTACCTTGCAGTCAAAGTACTACACTGCCTAATTTGCAAAGGAAATTCACCAAGGACTTTTCTTTTAAAAAAAATGAGCTTGTTTGCCCCATGGGTATTTTGTACCTGTGAAACTTCAAGCTTCGTTGGGAAGCTCATAATTTCTTTTCCTTTGGTCCAGATTTCCAAAGATATTTATTTTACAAAAAGAAAAGTGACCTTCTGTTTCTTAGGGTAACAAGTCAGATATTATATCTCTATGTTGCATGAGTTTCTAGGATGCAACTTTTCTCCTTGGAAGGGTTCCCTGTTCTGGATACTATCCCTACCAAAAACAGTCAGACACATGACTGCATTATGAAGGCCAGCTGTTCTGCTGGGCTGAAAGCCAAAAATTGTCTCTAACAGAATTATATATTCTGTTGGTATGCAGATAGTTCAGTGAGTATTTGGTTTCCAAACTGTACCCCTTGATAACTTGACCCCTTCAATACCTCTTACATGTTGCTAATTTTACCATAGATCACTTGACCCCTTTTCTCAACCCCCTTCCTCTTCATATCAAATTTTTAAGGCATTCAGCAGGTAATAAGAGAATGATTAAGTAATATCAACAAGGCAGTATATAACCCCAGACTCAGTCTGTCTTCACAGATTCTATTTTTAAACCATTAGAAAAGTGCATGCTCATAGACACAATTAAGAAACCATACGTATGTAGTCTGCTATAGCTAATAAAAATGTCAAATATGCTACACATTTGTATAAGTGTTGCTAACACAGCAGGATATTGTAGTTCTTCCAGTCAGGTATATTATCTTAATTTTTAAGTGTCCATTCACTGCCTACAGGGTATAGGCATCGCCTTCCAGAGTATAGGCCAAGGGTCCTAGCTAGCTGGAGCTCAGATGTTTCGAGAAGGTTTCGGGCATACCAAGAGTTAAGCCAAAGCCAGCATTCCTCCTCTCGGGAGTTGCCCTAGAGCTCTTGTTCCCAAGAACTCAAACTATGTTCCTTCCTGCTGGGAGTCCTTTAAACAACCCCCCCCCCTTTCAGTTCAGGGTGAGTTCCCTCTTGACCCTTCAAAATGTCCCCTGAGGATTGAGGGGGTCCAAGCCAAAGCTCCTCTCCCTATCAGGAGTCCAGTTTAAGCTTTAGGAGTCTCTTTTCCTTATAAATCACTCCTTTTCTCTACAATTCACTGTCTTATGCCAATTAGGATGAAAATTAATTATTCAGGTCCAATGGCAAGGTCATTCAATCTTTGCTATTGGGCAACACAATGCTCCAGGGAAATAGGGGTAGCTGGTTCCTAATACCACCCACCTAGTCTTTCTCTGTGACTAGAACCACCCCATTAGGAACTAGTTGAACCCGGCTATTCCCTGTTTAACCCTGGCTACCTATTTCCCATGGGAACTCTGAGGAGAGGTAGATTCCGGTGTAGCCCTCCCTTGGGAAAGTATCCTCATACGTGATGGGACATACAGCCCATCACAATCTTCTTCTGTAAAGATAAAAGCAAATAATTAATTTAGGCCCCCTTTTTACTAAGCTGAGGGAGTGAGTGCTGTGCAGCAAATGCTCTGAAGTCCATTCAATCCCTATGGGCATTGGAGCATTTAATTCAGCAGCCCGCGCTATCAGGCTTAGTAAAAGAGGGGGTTTGTCTCTCCACTATGGCCTTTTCCTCCCCAAGCATCCCTTTTGTTCCTTGATGATTCAATGGTCCTATGTGGCTTTCTGCTTTTGATATGTCTGAAAAAGTTGTTACTACGAGTTTGTGACTCTTTGGCAAGTTTACCTTCATACTCTTATCTAGCCTTCTTTATCAATGCTTTTCATTTAACTTGCCGGTGCCTATGTTGCTTCTTATATCCTTCATTCATTTCCATTCTTTGAAGGATTTATTTATTTAAAAAATTTCTAACCCGCTTAAACCTAAGCAGTTTACATAAAACATCCATAATCAGCATAGAACTAAGCTAAGGAGCTAAGGAGTCAAATGCAGATACATATATACAAGTGTTCAAATATATTGTAAAGCAGTAATACTATCCAAAATATGTCTATCTTAATAACCAAGTTTACAACGCCTCTCAACTGCCTCGCATTATGTCAACCAACTGTAACCCATATGTATGTATAAATAACCAAATCTATAACTCCTCTAGTAGGTTCCACTCCGTGTTTGTTAACTTGTAACGAAACAACAAGGCAAGCAGTCCACCAAAGAATCCAACATGAAACAAAAGATCGGCAGAAAGTAAAGAGATTAAAATCAGGTTTATTCAAGATGCTCCCAAGAACCATACCTGAGGCTAGTCAACGCTAACAGAAAAACATGTCTTTCATATACACAGAACACAGATACACCCTCACCCAGTATGGAATAAGTAATCACAAACTAAAAATAGAAATATGCAGATAAAGGTTAAACTGAACCGCCAATAAGCCAAACTGCATACAGTGAAATACCACAGAAACAATGCCACATAGCTCCCTAATACTCTGTAAAATATAAATATAGCAGATGTAAATTTGAGGAAACTGACAAACAATCACCATTTTACAAATTAACAAATAGAAATAAAACAAAAATTGAAAATAAGAATATACCATTTTATTGGACTAATCCATTTTTCAATTAACTTTCAGAGGCCATAGCCTCCTTCTTCAGATCAATATAGTATACTGTTGTTACATTATACTGTCCTGACCTGAGAAAGGGGGTATTAGTCTCTAAAAGTTAGTAAAAAATGTATTAAAATTAGCCTAATAAAAAAATTACCTTATTTTCTGTTTATAAATGTTTTATCAATACAACTATAATTATTTTATTTAAAGCAACAAAAAATATTTTTTCTACCTTTTGTTGTTTCTGCTTTAATCATCTTGTCTTCACTCTCTTCTTTCTAGTCAGCATCTGTCCTCTCTCTATCTTCCATGCAGCATCAGCCCCTTCCATCCACTGTCCGCCCTCTCTCCGTTCCATATGGCATCTTCACTCTTTCTATGCTCCTTCCATAAACTGTCTATCCTATACCCCTTCTCTCCTTTGAACATGATTCATTTCAGCTCTGCCACCTTTCCATTTCTCTTTCTCTGTCACCACCCCTTCCCTTATGCTCTGGCATCTCTCTCTCTTCTCCTTTCTTTCTTTCCCACCCCACAGCCTGGCATCTGTCTTCTTCCCTTCCCTGATTCCCTGGCATCTCTCTCCTTTCCTTTTCTTCCATATATTCCTCCCCCTCCATGCTCTGACATCTCCTCCTTTCTTTCCCCTTTCCTTTCCCCTTGGTCTGGCATACCTTCCTCCTTCCCTCCATGCCTTGGCATCTCTTCCTCCCTCCCTCCCTCCCTCTCTTCCCTCCATGCCCAGGCCTAAATGGCGATTAAAATATCAGAAAGTATAAAACAGACACAAGTATTTCACCTAAATACACTGACTTTTAGCAACGTAATTCTACTTCGTTCTCCAGTAAGGTTTGCTTCTAAAACATCAAACATGGAGGACATCGAAAGGCATTTTGTCCAAATCAAAAGTTGCTGAGAGCCTAGACATGTGAGGGGGTACTTCCTTCCTGTCCTACCTTTCACAGTTCGGATGGCGGTGGCAACGCTCTTGCGAGGTTATGGCTGACTGAAACACTTGAGGGAGTCACTGGCAAGAAAGGAAACAGCTAGCAAAGGGGGCAACAGAGCTAGAGAGCAGAGAGGTCACGGCCCCCCTCTTCTCCAGTGCCCCTGAAATATGAAGCAGCAGGGAATATAAGAGGCAGCGCCACCTTGATTTTCTCCTCTCCAAACACCGCCAATCCTCCCACCGCGAGATGACCGACAAACCTCCCTCCAACAGCAGCAGCAGCTCTCTAAACTGCTTTGCGGCCCGCAGTCTTTTCCCACTGGTGATTCCCTCTGATGTGAAGCAGTGTGTTTAGAGTGCTACTGCTGCTGGAGGGAGTCTGTCGGTCGGTCGGGGAGGGGTACCGGGACGATGACGACACTGCTGCTAGCAAAACCAGCGAGGGTGAGCCCAAATGGCCCTAAAGCACTGCACCGGCAGGCCCCCCTGACCATTTTGGGCCCTAGACACGTGCCTTCTGGGCCTACCCTTTAATCTGGCCCTGGGGACAGACACATGGGATCTCTCGGAGAAAGAAAGAGATAATGGTTTCTGCAGATGGGCAGACTAGATGGGACATTTGGCCTTTATCTGCCATCATGTTTCTAATGTGGACAAATGCAGTGATGCACATTGGGAAGAATAACCAAAATTACAGTTACCGGATGCTAGGGTCCACCTTGCGGGTTAGCACCCAAGAAAAGTATCTGTGTGACTTTGTAGACAATATGATGAAAACCTCTGTCCAATGTGCAGCAGTGGCCAAAAAAGCAAACAAGATGCTAGGATTAACAAGACTAAGAATGGTATAATGCCCCTGTATCGCTCCATGGTGCGACCTCACCTGGAGTACTGCGTTCAGTTCTGGTCTCCTTATCTCAAGATAGATATAGCAACACTAGTAAAGGTTCAAAGAAGAGCGACCAAGATGATAAAGGGGATGGAACTCCTCTCATATGAGGAAAGACTAAAATGGTTAGGGCTCTTCATCTTGGAAAAGAGAAGGCTGAGGGGAGATATAATTAAAGTCTACAAAATCCTGAGTGGAGTAGAATGGGTACAAGTGGATCAATTTTTCACTCTGTCAAAAATTACAAAGACTAGGAGACACTCAATGAAGTTACAGGGAAATACTTTTAAAACCAATGGGAGGAAATATTTTTTCACTCAGAGAATAGTTAATGCGTTGCCAGAGGTTGTGGTAAGAGCGGATAGCGTAGCTTCTTATCCATTTGCTGTTTTCTCTCGTTCTTCACTTTCTGCCCTATATCCATTTATGGCACTAACTTTTAATATTCAACTTTCTTCATTTTTTCTGCTTCCTTTTCAAATCTATCCTCTGTTCCATATCTTCCCTTCTCATCTATCCATGTGCACTATCTCTTCCCACTCGCTGCCCTTCCACTCTCCTCCCCCTCTCTTCTCCCTTATTCCCAACTTTTCTTCAACAGCATTAGTTGAATCTGTCTTTCCTTCCCTGTGCAGTATCTCCCCTCTCTCTCTCCCTCTCTAGTAGTGACATCTTTTTCCTCTTCTTCCCATAGTCTGCCATCTCTCTCCTTCCCTTCCCTCCTCCCCCTTTGTGGTCTCACATCTCCCTATCCTTCTCTTTCCCCTCTCACCTACCTGCCTCTCCTCCTTCCCTTCCCTGGTTTACCATCTCCCTCTGCTTCCCTCTCCCACCAGTAGTATGACATTTCTTTCCTTCCCTTTCTCCCTTCTTGAAGTTTGGTATTTCCTCTTCTCTCATTCCCTATTCCTCCTGCCTACCATGATCTGGCATCTCTGTCCTCCCCTTCCCTTTCCCTTCCCTCCCCCAGAGGTCTGGCATCTCTTTCTTGTTTTTCCTCTCCATCTCCGCAGTCCAACATTTCTCTAATGACCAACCATCCTCCCCCCCCTCCTTCCAAACACACACACACGATCCCCCTGTGACCCCACTGCATTTCTCCCCTCCACAGGACCTTGTACTCTTTGGTCTACCGGCAGCATGAGTGAAGTAAACATGCTGCCTTCTGCGGCCCAGATGTTTTCCCTCTGCTACTGCTTTGTGCCTAAGCGGGTACAAGAAGCAGCAGAGGGAACGTTTCTGGGCTGTGGAAGGCAGTGTTTACTTTACTCACACTGCCAGCAGCCCGAAGAGTGAAAGAGCGGCTGCAGCAATGGATCCCACCATCCCCAGATCTACCATCTCTCCTTTTCTCAACTACCCTTTCATCCAGCAGCTCTCTCCCGCCTTCCCTACCACCCTAGGATCCACCATTTCTCCTTTTCTTTTCCCAAATAACAAAACTAATGCAGAATGCTTTACCTCGTCAGCATTAAGCCATTTTTGCTGTGTTAGGTATGCATTGGTGCCTAATGCAGCTTAGTAAAGGAGCCCCTTAATTTCTTGCCTTTTCCAATTTCAGGCTCAAGTTAGAATGAGGCGCCCAAGCCATTCTTTTCCTGAAAATATGCAGCACATACAGTAAAGAATGACAGAATTTTATGGTATTGCTCTTTTGTAGCAGCATCTGGGCACAATTGATTGTACACACATAGCCACCAAGCTGCCATATTGGAGTGAAGATAGGTACAGAAAATTCAAAATATTCTACTCACACAGTATACAGGTGGTATGCAAGGCCACAGGTCTCATAATTGATATACTGTATTTCAAAGGTTTCCAGGCTTTCTGCATTATATCTACATTCTGTAACTGCCTGGCATACATGATCACAAATCAAAGGAGAATAGCTTCTAGGTAAGTTAGGAGCTCTGGGAACCATTCTCATAGTGAGAATTGCTCTGTTCTCAGAATGTGCTTTTAAGATTGTATACAGCTCTGGAGATATCACAACCAGGACGAAGGAAATCATCATGCTGCTGTATCGTGCAATGGTGCGCCCGCACCTGGAGTACTGTGTCCAGTACTGGTCGCTATACCTCAAGAAGGACATGGCTGTACTTGAGGGGGTCCAGAGAAGAGCGACTAAACTGATAAATGGTATGGAAAACTTTTCATACGCTGACAGGTTGAAAATGCTGGGGCTGTTCTCCCTAGAGAAGAGGAGACTTAGAGGAGACATGATAGAAACCTTCAAAATCCTGAAGGGCATAGAGAAGGTAGACAGGGACAGATTCTTCAGACTATGGGGAACCACAAGTACTAGGGGTCACTCGGAGAAATTGAAAGGGGACAGGTTTAGAACAAATGCTAGGAAGTTATTTTTTACCCAGAGGGTGGTGGACACATGGAACGCGCTTCCAGAGGTTGTGATAGGCCAGAGCACAGTATAGGGGTTCAAGGAAGGTTTAGATAGGTTCCTAAAGGATAAGGGGATTGAGGGGTACAGATAGAAGCAGAAGTAGGTTATAGAAATGGTCAGGAACCACTTCACAGGTCATAGACCTGATGGGCCGTCGCGGGAGCGGACCGCTGGGCGCGATGGACCTCTGGTCTGACCCAGTGGAGGCAGCTTCTTATGTTCTTACTGAAGCTTCAATGATGGTCAGTGACATTGTACCCCATATTTTCCACCCTAACATTCATCTTCCTTGTTTTGTAGCACACAAGTGATAGAAATTGTCCTCTCAAAACTTTACTGATAGTAACATAGAAACATGATGGCAGATAAAGGCCAAACGGCCCATCCAGTCTGCCCATCCACAGTAACCATTATCTCTTCCCATATATTCTCATACAGGAGCACCTTAATCAGGTGTACAGGAAGTCTAGTCTTGTTATTGAGAGGACTTTGGCTCTCCTGAAAATCAAATTTAAATGCATGAACTGTTTAGGGGAAGCTCTCAAGATTAGTTTGGCTGCATTGCATGAAGTTGCCAGAGAGGTCTATTTATTTATTAGGATTTGACACCATTTGAGTGAAGTCAGGAGGGATTGGGCATCTCTCTTGCCGGCGATATTTGCAGTAGTTTCACAGAGGGGGACGGGTTGTTGCAGCTGCGGCCACTAACTTATCACAGCAGGGAGATGCCTTGCCGCGATAAGCTCAGCAGCAACCCGATTCTCTAACCGGCATCAATGACATGGCTGCTTGTTAGAGAATCATGATGTTAGGTGGGCTTAGGCGTCTGTCCATGAGGACAGACGCGATTCTATATAGGCCGCTTAGGCGGCTTCTGAGACCGGGCGCCCTATATGGAATCCGGGCCTTAGTACTTAACCAGATAAGATAACAGCAATTAGAACTCATTAAACACAGTCCTATCTTTATGTGGTTCTTTATAGCTGGTTAAGTACTAAATATCGCCAGCTAAGTTGTAGCCAGCTGCATATGCCCAGGTATGTAATGCCAAACCCCAGACATGATCTGGCATTGAATGTCCGCACAAAATGCTGACTGCCACAGCATGAATATCTACCCTAAAATACATAAAAGAAGGTCAAAGAAGACTAATCCGGTAGGCAGAAAAAGATGACTCAGCAGAAACGTGGCAACCTTGTAAAACTAAGTTAAACAGAAAATCTTTGAATGTTCAATAAAATTAGAAAATATTCAATTTTCAGTGTGATTTTTCAACTTGCTAAAGAGCCTGTCATAATTCTGCAACTATTGCAGCGTTTGCTTCTAGTGGCATAATGACAGCAACTAAGTGGGGGGAAAGGGTAGAAAATTGAAAAGAAAACAATAGGAAAATTTAATCAAGGGATGAAAGAAGACAAATGAAAACTCCTGTACAGTGCTCCCCCGGTCATTCGTGGTTGGTGATTTGCGGTCCCGGTCATTCGCGGTATTTTCTGACCACGAATGACCGGGCAGGAGAGAGCAGCTGGAGCGCTGGCGAGTGAAGGAAATCATTCGCGGTATGCTCCGACCGCCTATTCCTGCAGTAAAGTCGGGCCTCACCAATCAGGAACTTGCGTGTCAAAGCAGCTCCTGATTGGTGATGCCTGGCTTTAGTGCAGGAAGAGGCGGTCGGAGCATACCGCGAGTGATTTCCTTCACTCGCCGGTGCTCCGGCTGCTCTCTCCTGCCTCTCTGGATGCCCTCTCCTGTCTCCCCCGCTGAAAAACCATATTTGCGGTTTTTAAAGATTCGCGGGGGTTCCTGGAACGGAATCTCCGTGAATATCGGAGGAGTACTGTATGTTCTTTTTTTGTTGTTGGTCTTTTAAATGGTATCACAAGTGGCAAAGACTCTAGTAAGATTAGAGAAATTGCTAACTGATAAACAAAAAAAAGTTCGTGTTCAACCTTTTCCTTTACATAAAATATCTCATCTAAGTGAAGACTTCAGCAGGGTACTTTGTATGTGTTCACTGATTACCAAATACTTAATCTTACATGGGGTTTTAATGATGGCAAATTTGTTCACGCTAATTAAAGCAATCTATTTAGAGTTCTTGTGTCTCAAACAGTAACATGAAATATTAATTACTAGTGTTTGTAGTAAATTAATGCACAATAATGCATTTATAAATTCAAATAACACAAACAATCTGAACACTGTTTCATTTAATTGCTATGGATTACCCATTAGACATCATAATGAAATTAAGAGAACACATTAGCAATCAATAAAAATTGATTTACTGATCCAGGGAGAATGTTTACATATATTATTTATCCTCGTTCATTACCTATAGCATTGGTAAAAAGGTGCCTCGCTCTCTCCCTTCAAACCACTCCCCGCCCCATTCAAGAAAAAGGACGTAAATGTATAATTTCTATGTAACATATAGCACAGTCCTCATTAACATTTCAGTGGATGATTCCGAAAAATCATTCCAAACTTAATAAAAAATAAAACTTTTGGAGATGAATTAACTGTGATGCAGAAAACATCTGGTCGCAGTGGAAGTGTGAACCTGGGTCCTTTATTATCATTTGGTGCTGGTTCTAGAATGGTGATAACAATTTTCACAATAAAAACATAGGAAAATGAAGGTGGATAAAGACCACATGGTCTATCTAGTCTGCCTAATCATGCTTTCTACTCTCCTCTCCCTTAGAGATTCAACAGACTCGTCCCAAGCTTTCTTGAATTTAGATACACTTTTTGTCGCCACCATTCATCCAGGAGGCCATTCCAAGTATTCATCACTCTTTCTATGAAAAAGTATATTCTGAGGTTACTTCATTCAATTTATCTATTTATTCAATTTTCTATACCATTCTTCCAGGGAAGCTCAGAATAATTTACATGGATTTAATCAGGTACTCAAGCATTTGTCCTCGTCTGTCCTTGTGGGCTTACAATCTATCTAATGTACTTGGGGCAATGGGGGGGACTAAGTGACTTGCCCAGGGTCACAAGGAGCAGCGTGGGTTTGAACCCACAACCTCAGGGCACTGAGGCTGTAGCTTTAACCAATGTGCCACACTCTCCCCCTCTTTCCAGAGTTTCCTTTCAATTGAGATTCACCTCATGTGAATTTATGCCACATAGGTATTTAATCGTCTCTATCATATCTCCCCTCTCCCACCTTTCCTCCAAAGTATGCATATTGAGATTTTTATTTTATTTATTTATTCAATTTTCTATATCGTTCTCCCAGGGGAGCTCAGAACGGTTTACATGCATTTAGTCAGGTACTCAAGCAGTTTTCCCTACCTGTCCTGGCAGGCTCATATTCTATCTAATATACCTAGAGCAATGAGGGGATTAAGTGACTTGCCCAGGGTCACAAGGGAGCAGCGTGGGTTTGAACCCACAACCTCAGGGTGCTGAGGCTGTAGCTTTAACCACTGCACCACACTCTCCCCCTATTTCCAGAGTTTCCTTTCAATTGAGACTCACCTCATGTGAATTTATGCCACATAGGTATTTAAACATCTCTATCGTATCTCCCTTCTCCTACCTTTCCTCCAAAGTATGCATATTGAGATCTTTAAGTCTGTCCCCCATATGCCTTATGATGTACACCACCGACTATTTTAGTAGCCTTCCTCTGGGCCGGCTCCATCCTGTTTATATCTTTTTGAAGGTGCAGTCCCCAAAATTGTACACAATATTCTAAATTAGGTCTCACCAGAGTCTTATACAAGGGCATGAATACCTTCTTTTCTTACTGTCCATTCCTCTCCCTTTTCACCCAAGCATCCTTCTAGCTTTCACCATCGCTTGCCTTTGCAACCTCTTTGACCACCTTAATGAAAATTATCATATTATGTTGACTTCCCCAGTCATCTCAATGAAATTAGTGTGGGGTCAGTTTTAAGATAGCATGTTTGGCTTTAGATAGGAAGGGGAAGCCTAGGGTCTGGTTATATTAATTTATACATGGAATAGTGGAGTATTTGGGGATTATAGGTTCATATATAATGGAAAATATGAGTGGCAAATTAATATGGTGCTGGGTAAGAATGGTAAGATGGTATGTTTGTTTTTTGGTATGAATGGGGAAAATAATTTAAATAAATTTTAATAATAAGAATTCTGTTTGTATTAATGAATTTTTGATTTTGTCGATATTGCAATGATATGGTGGTGGCAGAAGTATATTATTATAAGAGATAAATGACTTTGTTCCTAAGTAATTATATGACTGCATGGATCTTTCAGCACATGTAATTTGTTTCTATTCTATTTATTAATATGATTACTTATGATATAAATAATATGATAGTAGGTTAATATCAAGGTAGGAAATTGTTTCATGAATTAAATATTTATGTTATTACTAAAGGGGTTATAGAATGGTCATCAGATTACTATGATAATTAAATAATGAAAATCATACTTAGGGGAATTATGTTTAGGGTATTTATAGAATGTCTGGGGGAGGAGGGTGATCACTGGCTGTCATGAGCGCTCCCAAGTTTAAGAGATACACTATGGGAGGGGGAGGTGGATTATATTGGATGTGTGGGAAACTTTTATTTTGTTATATGTTTAAAGGGAAAATAGTAATACAGTGGTGCCTCACACAACGAACTTAATTCGTTCCAGGAGCAAGTTTGTTATGCGAAAAGTTCGTTATGTGAAACGCGTTTTCCCATAACAATACATGTTAAAAAAAATAATTTGTTCTGCAGCATAAAATATGCTAAGATGACATAAAAAAAGATAAATTTGTCAAAATGGTGAAAATGGTGGTCTTGCTGAGGCCAAACTCTTTGACGAGGTCACACTGTTTTACCCCCCATTCACTCCTTCTAATTATTTCCCGTTTCATTTCAACAGAAATCACCTTCCTGCTTTTTTTAGAAGCCATGATATATAAAAAATATTGAGTTTATCTTAAAAGGACGACTGCTGTGATTTAATTCGTAATGAAGAACGATTGCCGCGATACGTGCTTAAGTTAAGCGCAGTGACTAACGAGTGCCTGCAGTGCCTGCGCGGAAGGATGCAATACATCGGCAGCGATCGTGGAAGCTCGGGCGACGTCGTTGTGTGAAACAAAGTTCGTTGTATGAATCATGACATGAAGTTCGTTGTGTGCAGCGTCCGCTGTGCAAGGCGTTCTTTATGCGAGGCACCACTGTATCTTTAGTGTGAGGTCAGTTTTTTTAAAAGAAAACCAAGGCACCGCACTTAGCCAGTAATGTTGTGATCACACAAGTTTAACACATTTTCAGCTACCAACCCCTCCTACATAAAATCCAAGCTACCCATCTACATCCCCACCCGCACCCTCCGCTCAGAATCGGAGACACGCCTATGCATTCCCCCAGGAAGATCCCTCATCTCAGAAATTGCCTGCAAACGCTCCTACAGCCACTACATTCCCCATCTCTGGAACCAACTCCCCCCTCCTACAAGACCCTCCTCTTCAACTAAAGGTCACCCTCACTCTACACCCCTCCCCCTTAAGCCCCACCTCTACTCTTCCTTCTCCTTTCTAATCTTCCCCCTAATTCCTATATAGTCCTCTCTCAGCCTATACTCAAATAACTTGTATTTAAACTACTGCTCTTAATTTGTTGTATAGTCCCTGTATTTAAACTGCTGCACAGTCGTGTATATCCAAACATTTAAATCTACTGTATAATCTTGTATGTCTAATTACACTCCATTGTGAATTTGTACTGTAGACCATTCTGAGCTACTGGGAGGATGGGATAAAAATCTAAATAAATAAATTCATGAAAGCGTGGGACTGGCATGTGGAATTTCTAAGGGAGAATAGAAGATAGTGGTTGCTGCAGATGGGCAGACTGGGTGGGCCATTTAGTCTTCATCTGCCATCATGTTTCGAAACAGACGGAGAGGTTTAACATCCAAAATCTAAAGAGATGAGGAGAATTATATGAAACTAAACTAAACTAAAACTTAGGGCTCCTTTTACGAAGGTGCGCTAGCATTTTTAGCGAACGCACCGGATTAGCGCGCATAGCAGAAAATTTACCGCCTGCTCAAAATGAGACAGTAGAGGCTAGCGTACGCTATTCTATGCGTTAAGGCCCTAGCGCACCTTCATAAAAGGAGCCCTTAATTTTATAGACTAGGACTTCAACCAAAAGGTACTTGACTCGGTTTACAATTATTTAAATGTAGTTCATAAATATAGAAGAAGAATGTAATCTAGAATGGCTTCGTTTCCAAAATAAAACTAAGGGCTCCTTTTATCAAGGTGCGGTAGGGGTTTAACGCGCGGAATACTGCGTGTTAAACCGCCTGCCGCGCTAGCCGCTAACGCCTCCATTGACAAGACGTTAGTTTTTTGGCTTGCCGCGGGGGTTAGTGGAACCTTGGTTTACGAGCATAATTCGTTCCAGAAGCATGCTCGTAAACCAAAATACTTGTATATCAAAGCGAGTTTCCCCATAGGAAATAATGGAAACTCGCTTTGATATGTCCCCCCCCCCCGAGGTCAGTGGCGCTGCTCCCCCCCAGCTCGCAAATCCCCCCCCCCCACATGAACCGGCACTCCCTCGCCCGAACAACTTGAACTTATCCCCCTGTCTGGCACCGAGAATCTCGGCGAGAGGGAGAATTAGAAGGCCTTGACCCCTTAGTAGAAGTCTAGGGTTACAACCTCTCCATCCCCACGCCGGCTTTGTGATGTAAACAAAATAAATAAAAAAGACTTTTCCTCTCTTTTTTAGGTCCTAGTTCACACTTGCTGTCTAACACCAGCTCTGGCAGGATACCACATTTCAAATCTGACTTATTGTAATCACAAAACAGAAAATAAAATTATTTTTTCTACCTTTTGTTGTCTGATCACTATTCAGATCATGTTGGGGTCCCAGGCTCTGGTTGTCTTCTGATAACTCGCTTGCCAGGGCTTCTTCTTTCTTCTTCCCTCCCTCCATCCTGTCAGCTGAAGATAGGCACCTCCCCCCAGTGGTTCGAGACAGGAGGGAGCATCCACAATGCGCAGATACTGAGGCAGGAGAGGGCCTGAGGCCAAAGAGGAGCCAACAGCGCACAACCACTGTTCCTTCCCTCCCTCCATCAGGTGCAGCGCAGCTCCGCCAATGTTAAAAGGAGCCGCGTCAAAATCGGATACCTGCCGCTGCCGTAGCACGTTCCCTCTGTTTCAGTCCCGCCCCTCCTCTGAAGTGCAGGACCGTGGCTACGGCGGTGGAGGCAGAGCTCCGATTTCGACGCAGCTCCTTTTAACATTGGCGGAGCTATGCTGTACCTGATGGAAGGAGGGAAGGAACGGTGGGCCAAATCTCATCAACGGCAGGAATTGTTTGGTGGGCCTAATTTTAGTAGCCCGCGGGCTAGAGTTTGACATGTCTGCTCTAAGGGAAGGAAATGTAAGTTTTTAATTTATTTGAACTCCTAGCGAGATGAGATCTGTGTACATTCCAGTCTAAAGGAACCAAAGTAATAAAGATGCCAAAGGGAATGTTAAATGCAATACAAACACACTTAAATTGAACTCTAAGGTACACTGGAAACCAATGTAATTCCTTGAGCAATCAGGAGTAAACTAACTCCTCTCCTCGAGCCAGTGCATGAGGGATAGAAGCAGGGAGAAAAAAAACAGGTGTAAGCATGCAGTTTCTGGGACAGTTGCTGAGTTTCAGTTCCTTGAATTATTTAATATAGTTAGAAACTTTCTCTGGGATGGCTTTTAGAATATAAATAGGTTTCTTAAGCCATGCATATATGTGTGTATGTGTATGAATGGTGATGTGTGTATGAGTTTGAATGTGTTCCATGGAGCAGATTGTGTGTCAGAATGCAGTGAAATGTTTTTGTCAGTTGGGTTTTATTTCCAGGGCTGGGTGGATGTTGTAGCTTGAACTGGTGTGTGAGTAGATATTTTTGGGTGTTCTGAGCAGTAAAACTGTAATTTAATGAATAATTTGGATAGAATTTAATTGGCATGGTAACTTGTGCTGCTTGGAGGAAATTTTAAGAGAATTGTAAAAGGGAATTTGTAGATTCCTCACTGATTGATTAAGTGGGAGTTTGCTCCAGAGGCTGATCTGAGGGCTTTTAAATAAAACTAATTATTAAAAAAAAAAAAAGATTATTAACTCAAGAATCCTTCAAGTAAATAAAGTTAAGAAGGATTTAATGTGACTTTTGGTTCTCTGATGAAGAGAGCTGTGAGAGTCTGAAAATACCTTAACTTTAAACAGTGGTTGAATTGAAAAGAGAAGCTGTGTAAAACTCTTTTATGAAACTAATAATATTAGAGGTATTTACAGTAAAGGATTTTTTTTTTTTTACATAATCCCTTGTCTTCAGGGTGAATTCTTTTTCTTGATGTTGAGATCTTAGAGCAAGCTTAAAGTAATTGAGATTGTATTGCTGAAAGATTAAATTAAAGATCTCATTAAGAAAATACTTACTTTTGAGATAATTTGAGTGAATTAGACCCTAAAGAAGGAAAGTTTTAAACTTTGTCATTAGAATGTTGGAAAGCACAAGTAACTGTGCTACCGCAGTACTGTAATAGGGAAGCTGAGATTTCCAAAGAAGGTTTAAATGTGTGGCAGCACTATATATATTCAAAAACAACAATGAAGGAGACCAGATGATATTCAATCCTTTAATGATAAAAGAGACTCGAAACATTCGTGTTTCGGCCTCAAAAGGCCTGCCTCAGGAGTCTTGCTGTTGAATGATAAAAACATAGATATGCAAATCCATAAATCCAAATACAGTCAAACCTCGGTTTGCGAGTAACCCGGTTTGCGAGTGTTTTGCAAGACGAGCAAAACATTCTCGCAAATCTTGTCTTGCAAACCGAGTGTTGACTCGATTTGCGAGCACCCCCCCTGATAACCCGCTTCCCCCCCGCTCACAAAGGCCCCCCTGCGCAAACCAGCACCCCCCTGCGCGAACCGGCACACACCCGCCTGAACAACTTCAAACTTACCCCCCTTCTGGCACCGGCACGCAGCCCACAGGACGTGCCGGTGCCGCTTGAAGAAGTTCCTGCCTCTTTCTGGGCCTTGAGCATCTGCGCATGCTCAAGGCCTTCTAGTTCTCCCTCTCACTAAGATTCTCGGAGATCTCCTAGAATCTCGGCGAGAGGGAAAACTAGAAGACCTTGAGCATGCGCAGATGCTCAAGGCCCAGCAAGAGGCAGGAACTTCTTCAAGCGGCACCGGCACGTCGTGTGGGCTGCGTGCCGGTGCCAGACCAGGGGGGGGTAAGTTTGAAGTTCGGGTGGGAGGGGTGCCGGTTCGTGTGGGGGGGAGCATTTGTGAGCGGGGGGGGAGCGATGCCAGTTATCGGGGGGGTGGAGCAGTGCCGCTGGCCTCGGGGGGGGGTGGGAATGTATCAAGCGAGTTTCCCTTAGTTCCTATGGGGAAACTCGCTTTGATATATGAGTATTTTGATTTACGAGCATGCTTCTGGAACAAATTATGCTCATAAACCAAGGTTCAACTGTCTTGCAAATAGACTCTTTTAAATGAAACTACCATTTTCAGCCCTATGCATATTCGCTGCACTCGCCGCCAGTTTTTATCAAGGTGTTTTAAAAGATTCTATTTACAATATTTGGATATATGGATTTACATATCTATTTTTTTATCATTCAACAGCAAGACTCCTGAGGCAGGCCTTTTGAGGCCGAAATACGATCGTGTCGAGTCTGTTTTATGATTAAAGGATTGAATACCATCTGGTCTCCGTTGTTGTTTTCGTGTCATTTCACTGTTGTGAAGGCAGTTTCTCCTGTTGCCTTTTGAACACTATAATATTTAATAATAATAATAACTTTATTTTTCTATACCGCCATAGTCAGGCGACTTCTAGGCGGTTTATATTGTAAGAAGGCTGGACATTCAGCGAATAACAAAAGGTCTTAATACAAAACAATAAGTCTACATACAATACAATACAATACAGTACAGTACAATACAGTGGGTCTAAATACAATACAATACAATAAGACTAGATACAATACCATACAATGTGTCTAATACAATATAATAGTCTAATGGGAAACTAACGTGCTAACTGGAGTTCTAGGGGTAATGAATACCTGAATACTTTAGAGCTTACATATGAGTAGGAGTTCTAAGAGTAGAGGATATCTGAATAGATGAGGAGCTTCTTGAGAGGAAGAAAAAGGCGTTTACGGGGAGGGGAGTCTTAGTGAAGGAGGGTCCTAGTG
Organism: Geotrypetes seraphini; assembly: GCF_902459505.1. Taxonomy (NCBI): domain Eukaryota; kingdom Metazoa; phylum Chordata; class Amphibia; order Gymnophiona; family Dermophiidae; genus Geotrypetes; species Geotrypetes seraphini. The sequence goes on from NC_047084.1 coordinate 85,172,072, forward strand.
AGGAAGGGGACAGTTTTAGTCAACAAATTTTGCGAATAGGGCGGTTTTGATCGATTTACGGAATGCACTGTAAGACAGATTAGGTTCGTTTATGTAGTTTTTCAGCCAAACTTGCTGTCTGCTTGCTTGGAACTTAAAGGTTCTGTCCAGGAATGATTTGTATCTGCAACCTGTAATCTTTGGGTATGCAAAGATGTTTTTGTTTCTGGTTGCTCGTGTGGGGTTGTGCAGGAAGAAGTGTGTTTGTAGGTATAAAGGTGCTAGTCCCCAGGCTTGCCTGAAACAGGTGCAAGCAAATTTGAATAGTATTTGCGCTTCTATTGGAAGCCAATGCAGTTTTTTATAGTAGGGGCTGATGTGATCGTTTTTTCTTAGTCCGAAAATTAGGCGAACGGCGGTGTTTTGTATTAATCTCCGTTTTTTTATTGTTTTTTGTGGGATGCCCAGGTAGATGATGTTGCAGTAGTCAAGAATGGATAGGATCAGTGCCTGTACCAGCAACCTGAATGATATTGGGTCAAAGTATTTTTTTATGGTCCTTAGTTTCCATAGCGTGTAAAAACATTTTTTCACTAGTGAGTTTGTGTGGTCAGTCATAGTTAGATGAGTGTCTAGGGTGATACCGAGTATTTTTATGTTTTTGGAAATTGGGTATTTAGATTTTGGTGGGAGAATTAGTATAGGGACACCTGCTTTATTTTATTTTATATTAGTTAGCAGTACACAGCTCTAATGCCTATCAAGACACTGACTTAGATCCACACATAGGGAGCTAGGATCTTAGAAACATGATGGCAGATAAAAGCCAAATGGCCTATCTAGTCTGCCCATCTGCAGCATCCACTATCTCCTCATCTCCCTATTGGCTAAGGCTCTTAACATTTGCATCTCCTCTTCCCATAGGCTAAGGGGGTAATAATAAAAAAAAATATAAAAAACATCTAAAAAGTGTCCTAAATGGCTACTTGGACGATCAAAAAGCCTGATCGTCCAAGTACCCATAACCAAAGCTGGTTTTTAGACGTATCTAAAAACAGCTTAGGCCTTTCCCTTGCCTCTAAACGCACAGAGAGAAAAGAGGTGTGTTTAGAGGAGGGGAAAGGGCGGGCAGTGGGCGGGAGTTGGGCCGACCTACACCTAGGCGTACAACAGGTATAACCAATACAGTTTAGTCGGCACTTAGACCTTTTTCACTTAGACAAAATAAAACCAGGTCTAAGTGCCGAAAAACGGGCCGCTGAGCTGATGGCCGTTGGCGCCATTAGTTCAGCGGCCCGGCAACCTAACCATCGTGGCAGGAGAGATGCCTCATCTCCCCTACCGCGAAGCCATCACTCTTCTACCCGAACTGCTGCGACCCACAGCAGTTCGGGTAGAGGAGTGATGGCATTGCGGTAGGGGAGATGAGGCATCTCTCCTGCAGCGATGCATCACTCCCTCCCCCCCACACAACATCGGGGCAAGAGGGAGCCCAAGCCCCCTTACCCCCTCCCCAACTCCCCGACTCCATCGGGGCAAGAGGGAGCCCAAGCTCTCTTGCCCCACCGATCGTGCCCCCCCCCCGACTCGTTCGGGCCAGGAGGGAGCCCAAGCCCTCCTGGTCCAGCCGATCCTCTACCCCCATCCCCCACTACATTATGGGCAGGAGGGATCCCAGGCCTTTCTGCCCTTGATGAACCCGCTTCCCCCCAATGTCCGCCCCTCCCAGAACCCACGATCGGCCCCCCTCCCAGCCGACCCGCGACCCCCCGGCCAACCCCACGACCCCCCCACCCTCATCCCCCTTCCTCGTACCTTTAGGTAAGTTGGCCGGACAGACGGGTGCCAAACCCATCCGTCCATCCGGCAGTCCTCCGACGAATGGGGCCGGATTGGCCCGGCCTAACCAAAGCCCCGCCTACTGGTGGAGCCTAAGGCGCCTGGGCCAATCAGAATAGGCCCGGGAACCTTAGGTCCCTCCTGTGGGCGGGGCCTTAGGCACATGGGCCCAACCTTCACATGGGCCCAACCTTCACATGGGCCCGGCAAGGGCCTGAAGAAAAGGCTCACATTTTTAAAAAATACATTTTTATTGGTGTGCACCACCACGTTTTCAACCTAATCAATACCTTCCTGGAATTTGGGAGAATTGCAATACCTGTAAAGGACTAAGAGAATAACACAGAGTTAGACACATTTAAATTGGAAATGGAATTACACTGGAGGAAAAACGACACAGAGAGACAAAAGAGGAGTAAATACTTACCTGTAATCAAGGTCTCCTTTATTGAGGTACCTGTCAAAACAACAGAACTTGAAAAAAATAGTGATTGTTAAAGTAAGAGAAAAGTTAAGACAATACTCATCTGAGGTTCCTTTTAATTACTGACAAACCTGGAAAAAGGAAGAAATACATTATTTGCACTTTAAAAATTATTTGCACTTTATTCAGCTTTTTTAAGTATTTTAATGTGGTTTTAATGCATTTTAAATAGAATTTACAATTGAAGCATTTAGCTGAGTGTAATTGTTTTTAACTGTTTTAAACTGATGCGATGCACTTTATTTGTTGAAGATTCTTCTGAAAGTGAAATTTACCTGAGCATTCCTGAAATATTGTTGGTGTGCAATAAAAATTGTCAAACTGAATAAGTAACTTGGCGTGTCAGGTCTCTTTCTAGCTAGTATCTCGCTGGAAGCTATATGCACCTAGAAATTCTTAAAACCTCAGTAGCGAATTGGCGGAAGTGGGCCTTGTCCTAGGGCAGGGGTAGGGAACTCCAGTCCTCGAGAGCCGTATTCCAGTCGGGTTTTCAGGATTTCCCCAATGAATATGCATGAGATCTATGTGCATGCACTGCTTTCAATGCATATTCATTGGGGTAATCCTGAAAACCCGACTGGAATACGGCTCTCGAGGACCGGAGTTCCCTACCCCTGTACTAGGGGATGACCAACTTGTACCAACAGACCATTGTGACTTGATCTGTATGACTGGGACAAAGTTGCACTGAAGCTAGGGGGCGCAACAAAAGATTTGAAGATCATTGGATCCGAGATTGTCAATACTCTGTATGGATTCAGATACACAATATTGGCCAGCTCATCTTTATCCACATGTTTATTCATTTTAATGTAATCATGAAATTGTGATGCATGTGATTACAGGGCAGACTGGATGGACCATTCAGGTCTTTATCTGCCGTCATTTATTATGGGCTCCTTTTACTAAGCTGTGATAGTGTTTTTAGTGTGTGCTAAACCAGTGCTACGCGGCTAGAACTAACGCCAGCTCAGTGCTAGCGCATGTGGCAATTTAGCACGTGCTAAGCGCACGCTAAAACCGCAATTGCAGCTAAGTAAAAGGAGCACTGTGTTAGTCACGTACCTCAAGAACTAGATGTGATATACTTAGATTTCAGCAGGGCTTTTGTAATGGTTCTACATGGTCAACTTATAACTATACACCCTGGGTAAAGGCCAGGGATATTCAAAACTCTCTTAGAGGTCCATAGACCAGTTGAGTTATTGGGATATCACTAGTGCATGAGAAAGAGCTGCATGCCTGTTACCTCAATTATATGCAAATCTCTCCATGCATATTCATTAGTGATATCTTGAAAATCTCACTGGCCTGTGGACTCCTAGGACAGATTTGAATACCCCTGGAATACGCCCTAACTGGGCTAGAATGATTCATTAGGGGGCAGCAAAGGGAAATGAGCGCTAATCAATTTGCTTGCAATGGATGGTGAAGCAAATTGATTAGCGCTCATTTCCCTGAGGAAGCTTCGGCGAAACAGGGGCCCTGTTGGAAATTCTGAGACGGAGATATTTTTGGAGAACAGCTGATTGACGGCGATTATGTCACCGCAAATCTTTTTGCGTTGGCTCTGCTCAGCGTTCTCTTTGCTTCTAACACCTGATATTAACTCTGCACTGCACAGAAAGCACAGTTACTTACCGTAACAGGTGTTATCCAGGGACAGCAGGCAGATATTCTTAATGTATGGGTGACGTCACCGACGGAGCCCCGGTACGGACACTTTTAACTAGAAAGTTCTAGTTGGCCACACCACGCATGCGCGGGTGCCTTCCCGCTCGACGGAGGAGAGCGTAGTCCTCAGTTAAGATAAGCCAGCTAAGAAGCCAACCCGGGGAGGTGGGTGGGTCGTAAGAATATCTGCCTGCTGTCCCTGGATAACACCTGTTACGGTAAGTAACTGTGCTTTATCCCAGGACAAGCAGGCAGCATATTCTTAACGTATGGGTGACCTCCAAGCTAACAGAGAGGGAGGAGGGATGGTTGGCCATTAGGAAAATAAATTTTGTAACACAGATTGGCCGAAGAGCCCATCCCGTCTGGAGAAGGCATCCAGACAGTAGTGAGTAGTGAACATGTGAACTGAGGACCAAGTGGCAGCCTTGCAGATTTCCTCGATGGGCGTGGAACGGAGGAAAGCCACAGAAGCAGCCATAGCTCTGACCCTGTGGGCCGTGACAGCACCTTCCAGTGAGAGACCGGCCCAAGCATAACAGAACGCAATACAGGCAGCAAGCCAGTTGGAAAGCGTCCGTTTAGAGACAGGACGACCTAGACGGTTAGGATCGAAGGTCAGAAAGAGCTGAGGGGACGAGCGGTGAGCCCTGGTATGGTCAAGGTAGTATGCAAGGGCACGCTTACAATCCAGCATGTGCAACGCCTGTTCCCCAGGGTGAGAATGGGGTTTAGGGAAAAAGACAGGCAACACAATGGACTGGTTGAGGTGAAAAGCCGAGACCACCTTGGGAAGGAATTTAGGATGGGTATGCAGAACCACCTTGTCATGGTGAAAAACAGTGAATGGAGGATCGGCAACCAGTGCATGCATCTCACTAACCCTCCTGGCAGAGGTGATGGCGATGAGGAAAAGCACCTTCCATGTTAGAAGTTTGAGCGAAGTTGTGGCAAGAGGCTCAAAAGGAGGTTTCATGAGGGCTGACAAAACCACATTCAGGTCCCAGACGACAGGAGGAGGCTTCAGAGGTGGTTTGATATTGAAGAGGCCTCTCATGAACCGGGAAATAAGTGGATGAGCCGTGAGAGGTTTTCCGAGGATAGGCTCATGAAACGCAGTGATGGCACTAAGGTGGACTCTGATTGAGGTAGACTTGAGGCCAGCGTCGGACAGGGAAAGCAAATAGTCCAGTACAGCTTCCACCGCCAAAGAGGTGGGATCGTGATGATGCAGTAGACACCAAGAGGAGAACCTGGTCCACTTCTGATGGTAACATTGGAGGGTGGCCGGTTTCCTAGAGGCATCCAAAATGCGACGGACGGGCTGAGACAGATTCTCTGGAGAGGTTAGCCCGAGAGAAACCAAGCTGTCAGGTGGAGCGAAGACAGATTGGGATGTAGTAGAGACTGATGCTGCTGCGTAAGTAGAGTAGAAAACACAGGAAGAGGAATGGGCTCCCTGGAGCTGAGCTGAAGCAGGAGGGAGAACCAGTGTTGGCAAGGCCACCGAGGAGCGATGAGAATCATGGTGGCCCTGTCCCTGCAGAGTTTGGATAATGCCCGCAACATCAGAGGTAGAGGAGAAAAGGCATAGAGGAACCGATCCGTCCAGTCGAGCAGGAATGCGTCTGGGGTCAGACGATGAGGAGAGAAGAGTCTGGAACAGAACTGGGGCATTGATCATCATCTCTTATTGCAACGTCTTTTTTCTATCGGAGTAGCAGATCAAGCTCTTGAGTGGTTTCGTTCTTACTTTTCTGATAGAACTTCATCAGTATATTACAAGAATTTAGAATCTAAATCCTATCATTCAAAATTTGGCATACCACAAGGCTCTATTTTATCTCCCCTATTATTTAATATTTATTTAGCCCCGCTTTTGACCCTCTGCCAATCAATAGGATTTACGGTGTATGCTTACGCCGACGACCTACAATTACTGCACCCCCTTAACCCAAACAATCAAACCGAGATTCAGTCAATTAACCAAAAATTAAGTAAAGTCCACGAATGGTTAAATACAAACAAGCTTTCTTTAAACATTCTAAAAACAAATACTCTTCTTTTCTCCGGAAAAGAGGGAGATCAATTAATATCTCCAATCATAATCGAAAATACTCCACTTCCATTAATTTCAACTACAAAAATTTTAGGTGTTTTAATTGACAATAAGCTAACATTCCGTCCTCAAATAAGTGCAATAGTAAAAAGTTGTTATTATAAACTAAGAATGATTAGATCACTGGTCCCTCTTTTAGATACTAATTCCCTTAACATTCTGATTCATTCACTAGTAATTTCAAAAATGGATTATTGTAACTCTCTACTAAATGGTATCTTTCACAAAGATTTAAAACGCTTGCAGCTTATTCAAAATACGGCCATTAAAATAATCTCGGGAGCAAAAAAATACAATCATGTTACCCCTCTGCTTCAAAAGGCCCACTGGCTGCCAGTCTCTCACAGGGTAACTTATAAAATCGCTCTTCTGGCATTTAAAACAACACAGACCAACACACCAGCTTTCATAGATAGACTTCTGATTCCATACGACCCCCCAAGAACTTTAAGATCCATCTCTCAATATAACCTTAATGTTCCCTCTTTAAAAATCATTGGCACGCGTCGCACCTCTACGTTTTCTGTTACAGCCCCTACAATTTGGAACGCTCTCCCTTTGTATATAAAAATGGAAAAAAACCTAAAAAATTTTAAAAGCAATTTAAAGTGCTTTCTTTTTAATGATGCTTTTAACTGAACTTCTTTCTCTTAACTATTAATTTTATACTGCTCCCCAGTTCCTAAGTGTTCTTCCCTTATATGTTCCTCACTTTTCTATTACAAGTGTATTTCTTCCCTCTTTTCCTTATGTTTATATGGCCTAAGGGTCAACATTTACCCAGTTTGTACGGTTCGTTTGTCTTGTAGTTTTACTATAAGAAAGTATGTTTAATTGTCATTTTTGTCAAATGTAAATACTTTTTATTTTGTACAACGCTTTGTAGTAACGAAAAGGCGTTTAATCAAAAATTGAATAAACTATAAACTATAAACTATGGTTGTGAGGAGCTGCAAAGAGGTCCACCTGCGGAGTGCCCCAGCGAGCAAAGATGGAACGGAGTGTTGGAGGGTCCAGAGTCCACTCGTGAGGTTGAAGGATGCGGCTGAGATTGTCGGCCAGGGAGTTCTGTTCGCCCTGGATATATACAGCCTTGAGGAAGAGACTGTGGGCCGTGGCCCAGGTCCAGATTCGGATGGCCTCCTGACAGAGGAGGGGAGATCCGGTGCCGCCTTGCTTGTTTATGTAGTACATGGCGACTTGATTGTCTGTGCACAGGAGAAGAACCTGAGGGTAGAGAAGGTGCTGGAAGGCCTTGAGAGCATAGAACATGGCTCTGAGTTCCAGGAAATTGATGTGATGTTGACGCTCCTGAGGGGTCAAGAGTCCCTGGGTGCGTAGGTCTCCCAGATGAGCTCCCCACGCATAGGGGGAGGCATCCGTGATTATGATCATGGAGTGAGGGGGTAGGTGAAAGAGTAGACCCCTGGAAAGATTGGAGGAGTTCAACCACCATTGAAGAGATTGCTGAAGAGACGATGTCACAGAGATGGGATGAGAAAGAGGATCCGTGGTCTGTGACCATTGGTTGGCCAGAGTCCATTGGGGTGTCCTGAGGTGGAGTCGTGCCAGAGGAAGCACATGGACCGTCAAGGCCATGTGGCCCAGGAGGACCATCATTTGCCGAGCTGGAATGGAGCGACGAAGGAGCAGCCGACGGCAGAGGTGGAGCAGGGTCCGTTGGCGGTCTGAGGGGAGAAACGCCCTCATCAGAGTGGTGTCGAGGATGGCTCCAATAAACTGAAGTCGCTGTGTGGGAAGCAGATGTGACTTGGGGTAGGTGATCTCGAACCCCAGGAGATGGAGGAAGGAGATGGTGTGTTGAGTGGCTTGTAGCACAAGTGGAGACGTAGGTGCTTTCACCAACCAATCGTCCAAGTAGGGGAACACCTGGAGGTTGTGAGACCTGAGGAAGGCCGCCACCACAATAAGGCATTTGGTGAACACCCTGGGCGATGATGCAAGGCCAAAGGGTAGCACCTTGTACTGATAGTGACGGTGCTGTATCTGAAATCGGAGGTAGCGACGTGAAGTCAGATTGATTGGGATGTGAGTGTAGGCCTCTTTGAGGTCTAGGGAACATAGCCAGTCGTGTTGAGAGGGAAGAGGGTAAAGCGTGGCAAGGGAGAGCATTCTGAACTTTTCCTTGACCAGATACTTGTTGAGGTCCCTGAGATCGAGGATGGGACGGAGGTCTCCTGTCTTCTTGGGAACCAGGAAGTAGCGGGAGTAGAATCCCTGACCCCTTTGGTCCGGAGGTACCTCTTCGATGGCATTGAGAAGAAGGAGGGATTGAACCTCCCTTAGGAGGAGGGGGGTTTGGGAGGAGTGAGAAGCAGACTCTACTGGAGGGTTGTCTGGTGGAGGAGTCCGGAAGTTGAGAGAGTAGCCGTGACGAATGATGTTGAGGACCCATTGGTCTGATGTGATGACCTCCCAGCGGCTGAGGAAAAGTTGGAGGCGACCTCCGATCGGTTGAGGAAGAGGCAATGAGGTTGGGAGACTGGCTATGCCCTGGAGAAAAGAGTCAAAAGGGCTGAGATGGTTTTGATGGAGGCAGAGGCTTGGCAGGTTGGTGAGATTGAGAGCGAGCCTGAGTTTGATGTTGTTGCCGAGGTCGGCGTGGCTGCTGTTGAGGTGGGTTGAGAGGCCTGGCCGAGAACCTGCGTTGGAAGGAAGACTGTTGTCTGTAGGTGCGAGCAGGTGGAGTCTTCTTTTTAGATTTGATCAGAGTGTCCCACCTGGTCTCATGTGCGGAGAGTTTCTGGGTTGTGGAGTCCAGGGACTCTCCGAAGAGTTCATCACCCAGACAAGGTGCGTTTGCCAGGCGGTCCTGGTGGTTAATGTCTAGGTCAGAGACTCTCAGCCATGCCAAACGGCGCATAGCCACCGCCATGGCAGAAGCGCGAGAGGTCAGCTCAAATGAGTCGTAGATGGAGCGAACCATGAATTTCCTAAGTTGGAGGAGGCTGGAAATATGCTGTTGGAAAAGAGGGACCTTACGTTCAGGAAGATATTTCTGTAAGGAGGAGAGCTGTTGCACCAGATGCTTCATGTAGAAGGAGAAGTGGAAGGTGTAGTTGTTGGCTCTATTGGCTAACATGGCATTTTGGAAAAGGCGCTTACCAAATTTATCCATAGTTTTACCCTCTCTGCCAGTAGGGGTGGAGGCATAAACACTGGAACCCTGAGATTTTTTCAAGATGGATTCCACCAGGAGGGACTCGTGGGGCAATTGAGACTTGTCAAAACCTGGGATTGGAATAACCCGGTACAAGCTGTCTAACTTACGAGGGGCTCCAGGAACCGTGAGGGGAGCTTCCCAGTTTTTATAGAAAGTTTCCCGTAAGATGTCGTGGACGGGCAACTTCAGGAATTCTTTGGGAGGTTGCTCAAAGTCTAGGGCATCGAGAAAAGCTTGAGACTTTTTAGAGTCGGACTCCAAGGGAATGGAAAGAGCTGCTGACATCTCCCTAAGAAATTTGGAGAAAGAGGATTGCTCTGGTTTTGAGACGGTATCGGTCATGGAGGGTTCTTCATCGGTTGATGAAGCGTCCTCCTCGGTACCGTGAGGGGAGTCTTCCCACAAGTCTGGGTCCCTAACGTCGGGGTGCGTACGTTTGGACATCGGTGTGGAGGGCTCGGCATGGTGGGACTTTGAGAGAGATTTGCCTGAGCGTACCGAGGCGGTACCGGGTGAGGAAGACCGATGTCGTTCCTGTGACCGGACAGGGGCGGCAGCCTCACGGGTATGTACTGTAGGTGTTTCTGCCAAGAGCACCGGCATGGAAGTATTAAGCGGTACCGAGGGGGTCGATACCGTTGGAACGGTGTGGGGCTCGGACCGGTCCCGTACCGGAAGGTGCGGTGCCAGCAACGCCGGCAACAGTTGTTGGAGCTGTTGTTGCAGCTGCTCCTGTAACTGTGTTTGGAGTATGGCCGCGATGCGGTCGTCCAGGGGAGGCACCGGTACCGCTTTTTTCTTCTTCGGTACCATAGGTGCCGCTCTACGCTCCGGCGATGAGGAGGCCGATGATGAGGCACTCACCGAGATCGGAGCGGAGCGTTTGCGGGGTCGGTGCGGTGCCGGGAGGGCCGGTGTCGCAACCGTGGCAGGAGGGCGCTCAAGGGAAGAGGGAGGCTTCTTAGCCGGCTTACCTGGGCCCAACGACCCCGAGGAAGGATCCGGTGGTGTCGATGTCGTCGGTGCCGACTTTTGTGGTGCCGTCGATGTCGTAGCCGGTTACATGGCAGATCCGGTACCAAACAAAATATTTTGCTGGATCTGCCGATTTTTCAAAGTACGCTTTTTAAGCGTAGCACAGCGGGTGCAGGTGTCAGCCCGATGCTCTGGACCCAAGCACTGGAGGCACCAATTGTGTGGGTCGGTGAGGGAGATCGGGCGTGCACACCGCTGGCACTTCTTAAAACCCGGTTGAGGGGGCATGAAGGGAAACACGGCCTCTGCAAAATCGAATCCGGAGGCCTGTATGGTGGCAACAGGCCCCGCCGGGGCCGGCCTGAAAAAATAAAGAAAACTCGACAAGTTTTTTTTTTTTTTTTGAAAACAAAATAAAGGGAATCCGAAAAGAAAAAAGGAAAAAATTTAGAAAATACGCGAGCGGGAAGGCAAAAATTAGTTTTTCAACGGCCGTTGAAAACACATGCGTCTTCTTCGCTCCACGGAAACGAAGAAACTGGGGACCACGCTCTCCTCCGTCGAGCGGGAAGGCACCCGCGCATGCGCGTTGCGGCCAACTAGAACTTTCTAGTTAAAAGTGTCCGTACCGGGGCTCCGTCGGTGACGTCACCCATACGTTAAGAATATGCTGCCTGCTTGTCCTGGGATAACTACCTATCATTCACTGCAGATAAGTGTGGTTTCTTTACAATTGATTTACTACTGCTGCACAGTTTTTGCTTTTTTCTGTTGCATTTTGAGAATCGCACACTTTAAATGATGCTTGATATCTGAATGGAGTTTTTCCGACCAAGGATGTGTCTCCCTATGCCAACTGGTTATTGATACAGGGTTGTCTGCAAGGGTATTTGAATTTCTGTATGCCCTTATTGGACACTGAGGCCTTTTCTCCTTTTTTTGAATGGTGGTGGTGCTTTATGCGATGGATAGGTATAGGCAGTGTTGAGTATAAAAAAAACATTTGGGGGACAAGTTTGTTTGTGAGAGAATTAAAATAAGCAGTTACATAGCCAGGCTGCCAAAAACGCATAGAAGTTGAAATACTTTTCTGTATGTCCTGGGGTAATCTTTGAATGTATGTCCTGGGGTAATCTTTCTATAACCTTCCCTAGACACCCAAAAATTCAAAAATCAGACCAGCTATACCAGTGACCTAAGCTAACCACATAGTATTATTTTAAGACAAGGCTGTTGCAGTGCAGTCAAAGTTAGCATGATTAAATGCCATTGTTCCTTAGAAGATATTCAATTAATTCATCTTATTGTAATATCCAACAGAATGCTATCATTTAGTGCACAGAATTTAAATGTGAGCCAGTCTACTATGTTGGGAAGGTGAGTCCTGATTTTTTTTTTTCTCTATGAAATGAAAAGAAGAGAAGAGAAAGAAATCCGCCAAATGTGTGTACAAAAGATTTGTGTTTGATGGGTAAGTCATTATTTTGCCGTTTTGCTTAGGAGAAAAACTCCTAAATTGTGTCTAGCCTGCAGGACAGATCATATTTTTACCAAAGCACACAGATGTCTCAGGAGCATCAATCTTTTGCTTAAAAAAGTAGAAACAGTACAGTACATTAAAATCCAATCTCTTTATTTTGTAACTCATAGAAGAGGTCCAAGACACAAAACAGTCATCTCACGTCTCATAGCTTAGGGGATGCATTATGTCCACAAACTCAGCGTAATTTGCATTAAGCAATTAGCTTCATATGGGACATGTCATTACTTCCAAAGTCAATTACTCAAATCTGTTACATCATTATCCTCATAAGTATTTGTCTGAATTTGTAAATTGTTTCCTGGAGGCAATTTTTAGCAAATTCTTCTAACTTTTGCGGATTGTTTTGATTAATTCCTGTATAGACCCCCCTCCCCCTCCCCCCTTCCTCCAGTATGAGAAACCATAGGCATTTGACTTGTTCTAACACATGGGTATAATTCATTGCAAAGAGGTAAGAATCAAGCAGGCCAGCAGCTTAGTACCCTATGGCAGTAGGCGCTTATGTGCTAGTAATCTGTGGTGCCCTGTTGATAATTAACATGATTTTTTTTCAAAGAAACACTATAGCTACTCAAGGATCCCTTACAAGTGGTGATGTTATGAATTAAATATTTCTGTGGAATGTATAAAAGTCATATATCTAATTTTTTTTAAAAGTCTTATATCACCGGAAAACTCAAGAATGTGATGAAGACCATCCTCTTCACAGAATACTATAGCCAATAATGCAACAAGATAGTTGACTAGTCCCCATTAGGTCAAACAAATGTGAGGGAGATTACTAAAATTATGGCGTTTTGAGGATAGAGATCAAAATACTTGAACATAAAATATATATAAGATCTCTAGAACAAAATCTAAAGTGAACTTTAACCTTAGATATGAAACTTCAAAATCAAATCACATCATGTGAAAGTTAACATATACTCATGATTGTGTAATCAAGCCAAAGACCAAAATCCATATAGCTAGACCCATCATCTGGTCATTGTGTATTAATCTTTTATAAATTACTGAAAATCAAAGTGAATTTTTATTCATATAAGCTGAAGAAAAATATATTGATTTCAAACTTAGCTCATGGGGTGTTGAGGGTCCCAACGTGGACCCCCAATATATATTTTTTAAACTTATATGAGTAAAAATTAACTTTGATTTTCAGTAATTTATAAAAGATTCATACACAATGACCGGATGGTGGGTCTAGCTATAGGGACTTCGGTCTTTGGCTTCATTACACAATTCTGAGTGAATGTTAACTTTCACCTGATGTGATGTTGAAGTTTCATATCTAAGGTTAAAGTTCACTTTAGATTTTGTTCTAGAGATCTTATATATATTTTATAGTCCCCACTAGGAACATTTACAGGATAAGCACAGTAGGGACAAGAGATAAGATAAATTATAGCACAGGTAACCAGTTTTATCAGGAAGTTAGTACTTCCAAGATGAATATAGATCAAGATACAGACACTCAGCACACATTGAAATATTATTAACATAGTACATGATATTAAATATGGATGTATATATATTTATATGTGTGTATAACAAGGTATAATATGAATAAATATATGATAATTTTATATAAGTATGTACAAGTAGGCATGTATAAGCTGGTAGATTGATTATATATTATAGGTGGAAATAAGAAAGAGGCGAAGAAAGCAAACAGGATGTTGGGCATGATTAAGAAGGTGATCACAAGTAGATCGGAAGACGTCATAATGCCACTTTACAGAGCAATGGTCAGACCACACTTAGAATACTGTGTCCAACACTGGTCTCCATACCTTAAGAAGGATATAACTCTGCTGGAGAATGTGGAGAGGCGAGCCACGAAACTTGTCAGAGGTATGGAGAATTTGAGCTACAAAGAACGCCTCAGAAAACTGGGACTGTTCACCCTCAAAAAGAGAAGACTGCGAGGAGATTTGTTAGAGACTTTTAAAATATTAAAAGGATTTGATAAAATTGACCAGGAAACAGCATTACTGACATTTTCAGTTGTGACACGAACAAGAGGTCATAGCCTGAAACTGAGCGGCAGCAGGTTCAGGACAAATGTCGGGAAGTTCTGTTTCACACGAGTGGTGGGTGCTTGGAATGCTCTCCTGGAGGAGGTTGTGGCAGAGACTACTGTTCTGGGTTTCAAGCGCAAGTTGGATTCACACCTTCTTGCAAATCACATCGGGGGATAAGGGAAATCCGGGTCTAAGGAGCACCTAACTGGGCATCCGCATGTGCGGGTCGCCGGACTAGATGGACCTAGGTCTGATCCGGCGAAGGCGTTTCTTATGTTCTTATGATTATGGTTTACAAGGGCTGTATTGAGAACCAACTTTGAAAATGCTAACTCTGTATTGTAATACCTTTACAAAAGCTCATGTATTGTAACACCATTACAAAGTTCATATAAAACGCTCTGAATTAATTCCCCCAGTTATTAGCAGCAGTATAGAAGCTTTCAATAAACAATAAACTGGACGGGATGCTCTTCTTCTCAGCCCCGGACCAGCAGCGGCAGCAGCCGCGGTATCATCAAGCAGCCATAGGGCATTTCTTAGGCTGGCCCACTTCGATAATGCGAGGCGGGCCAGCCTACCAAAGCCCTGAGGCTGCCCGGCCTAGTGGATGCTGGACAGGAAGCAGGGAAGGGAGAAGAGGTACTACTGGACAGGGGAGGTAAAAGTAAGGGATAAGGGCTACTGCTGGATAGGGGGAGCAGGGAAGGGGTGCTGCTGGACAAGGGGGAGGTAAAAGGAAGGGAGAAGGCCTACTGCTTGACAGGGGGAGCAGGGAAGGGGTGCTGCTGGATAGGGGGGAGGTAAAAGTAAGAGAGAAGGCCTACTGCTGGACAGGGGGAGCAGGGAAGGGGTACTGCTGGACAGGGGGGAGGTAAAAGGAAGGGAGAAGGGTTACTGCTGGACAGGGGGAGCAGAGAAGGGGTGCTGCTGGACAGGGGGGAGAGACAGAAAGAAAGACAGACAGTGGGCAGGAAGAGAGACAGAAAGAAAGAAAGACAGATAGACAGGGGGCCAGGGAGAGAGACAGAAAGAAAGAAAGAAAGACAGCAGGGAGAGAGAAAGAAAGACAGACATACAGAAAGAAGGAAATGCCTAAGTCTACACATCTATTCTAGCACCCGTTAATGTAACGGGCTAAAAAACTAGTAACATTATATTATGGGTAATATTACTAGAGACTAATGATAGAGATATCTTTCAAGCAGGGACCGTCTCTTACGTGTTTAATGTACAGCACTGCATGCATCTGGTAGCGCTATAGAAAAAATAAATAGTAGTAGGATATAATTGAGAGGAGATATATACATTCCATTAAAAATATTTATAACTCACATATATCTAAAAAGCTCAATGTAGTTTACAGCAAAGAAGCTAGGAATACCTAGGAATAATCAACCTTAACATAAAACTATTAAGATTTACCAGTACAAACTTCTGAAATAAAAATGTTTTCAAAGCTTTCTCGATTACGCTAAAATTGGATAATTGTTTAATTTCAATCGGCAGCTCATTCCACCATTTTGCTGCTTGATATGGAAATGATAAAGTTAACATGTATTTATATCAGTCTCCCTTAAATTACTCCTGGGGTAATATTGAGATTACAATTCTATAATATGGCAACATACAGTCCCACTGGATAGCATGAATGAGTAAAAGGAAGGTATACGGTAGTTACATTTAGCTGGGAATGAGGGTTTGATTTGGCCTGCCAATCTACAATGAGGGGGGTGTTGGGCGGTGTTAGGCAGGAGGGAGTGGGCATCTCTTCTGCCGATTTCAGGGATGGGTGGGGTCCTCTGCTGCAGCCAATTCAGCTGATTGTGGCAGTGTATTCCTCTCCCCCCCCCCCCCCACGATCAGCTGAGCCAGCAGGATTCTCTGAAGTGCAGCTTTGGGGAGTCCTAGCGACAGGAATTTACTTGCCGTCTACTTTTAACATCTGAAATGTAGGCCAGCATTTAGCAGGCCTATATTTCAGGTGTCTATCGCGGCTCTAGGGAGATGCCTAAGGCCACTGAAACTTGCCCAAGTTTTTGGAGAATCCCACGTAGTAGCACTTAACTTATGTTCTGCCCATAGAAATGCCCACTTAGGCTTTAGGCACTGCTAATCACATTGCGATAGGTGCCCATCGCCCAATTACATTTTTATAACCAACTATTGAGGCTGGTAAGGGTATTTTGCCAATTAAGCTAGGCGCCTAAATCTAGGCACCCTTTATAAAACCTGCCCCTATATGCAGGTATTTCTTTCTGTCCCTAGCAGGCTCACAATCTAAGTTATTTCTACCTGGGGCAATAGAGGGTTAAGTGACTTGCCCAAGGTCACAAGGAGCTTCAAGGGGAATCAAACACAGTTTACTAGAATCAAAACCCACTGCACTATTAGTCTGCTCCTCCAATCTGTGTACCTCTGTGGCTTTATAAAATATTCTAATCAAACGCTCTTATATGAAGTTACAATTTGTTCAAGGGAGGAATAACAATTCTGGCAAAGTTTATGTGGGCATATGTTTGTTTCATTACACATGCACATGTTTTGCAATTCTACCTCAGTTCTGCCCTGGGAATGTCTTAGCGTATGCCACAGAAAAGTATGTGCCATCGACAGTGCATATTACATGTTACACAATCACTGGGGGGGGGGGTTTGCTGAAAAAAATAGATTTAGAAAATTATCACTGGAAAGCCTGAAATGCTACACCATTATGCTTTCTCAATGATATAACTGAATAGAAAAAAAAATAAATGTATTAGTATTTGTCTCAAAAATGTTGAACTGAAAAGACTATTACATTTCTAAATGATCTTTAGACTCATACATAAGATCATTCTGGTTTTTGCTCTGGTATGTTAACCAGGCAGAAATGAAATACAGGAGCCTATAATTCCCACCCTTTCACTTACTGTCAATGGACATCAGTAGGCTGACTGAATGCCATAAATCAGTCCCGTGTTATTTAGGTTTCCATTAGCCTGTTATCCAGCTTTCATATCACTGGAAGCTTCAGAGCAGAGGATTCCACATTCAGGAGGAGGCCTCTGAACTGAGCGGTGCAATCTTTTATATGAATAAAAGAAATCTATATCACACTGAGGTATTGGCATGAATGAACTGTGGATAATTTATTTAAAGATATAAACAAAATGACACTTTGCAGATCAAATGGTAAAAAACCACCCTATCATCTGAAGTATTTTCCAATACAACATTCATAGATTACAAAGAACAAACCCATGCTGACTCTTTGAAGTGCTGCATTTTTCTACAATTCCAAATAAAATAATATGACTAGCCCCTCCCCCCTTTTTTTTATACAAAGCCACACAGCAAAAGCCGCTAAACCCTTTAAATCTCTATGGGTTTTGGGGCAGGTACCATAGCGGCAGCCACTAACGTGGCTTTATAAAAGTATGTGGGGGGGGGGGGTAAGTGCATCAAGGTGGAAACAATATCTTCAGTTATTACTTCTATGATGAATTTAATGTTGGAAGAAGGGGTGGTACCAGATGTGTTAAAAATTGCTACTGTCCAGCCAATAATTAATGATAAGAAGCTAAGGGTGGGGGAGATTAGCAATTTTCGGCCTATAGAATGGATGGATTTGAATAAATTAAAACCGAGGCCCTCTTTTACTAAGGTGAGCTAAGCATTTTAGCGCATGTTTAGCGTGCACTAAATCAACACGTGCGCTAACCGTTAAAGCGTCCATAGGATAACATTCACGCATTAGCACTTGGCATGTGGTTAGCACGCGCTAATATTTACCATGCGCTAAAAAACATAGTGCACCTTAGTGAAAGAGGAGGTGAGTGTGCAAAAGACTAAGGGGTGCTAGCATTTGTAGCACGTGCTACATTGCCGCACGCGCTAACCCTACGCTACGCAACAAAAACGCCAGCTTAGTAAAAGGTAAGGTTTTTTCTCGAGGAGTCTGGTGAAAGATCTTCCGGACTCAGTTAAAATTCTTAGAACGTCTATACAGATTTCATCTGAAATTAGATATTTGGGTGTCATTATGGATTCCCGATTATCTTATAAAGAGCATCTTATAAGAAGTTACAATTGTTAAATAATCTTAGATCTTACCTCTCAGGGAGTAATTTTAAAACTATACTGCAGACTATGGTTTTGTCTAGTCTTGATTATTGCAATCTTGTATTACTGCAGACTCCGTCAAATATACACAAATAGGAGCAAATGAACTCAAGGAGTTTCCACTTGAGTGATTATAAAGAGGTATACTTAGACAAAATGAAATAATCACTCATAAATAAATTTCAACAAAAGCAGTTTCAATTTTGCTTATGTATCTTGGTAGCTTTTTGTGCTCAGAATCATGAAGACAGTAACTGGGGCGTAAGCCCCGACACTACTGTCTCACCACCCAATCATCGCATCTTAAAGCACCATTTGTAGATAGTATGAATCTTTAAATTGAATGACTTAAAGTGCCAAAAACGGCAAAGCTACTTCTTCATCTGTATACGTTAAACCTAAAGAGTGACTTATCTTGTAGCTTGCGAGTGTCAGGTATCTTGTATTATTTGGCATACCTGCGACATGTGCGCTGCAAGTCACTCAAAATTCAATCGAGGTGCTTTTTTAAAGTGGGGAAATATGAACATGCGTCAGAATACCATATAAAACTATATTGGCTAAAAGTAGATTACAGGATTCATTATAAATTGCTGTTGTGGTACGGGGGAGGAGAGTTAAGATGGTGGCGGTTTAGGCGGCAGCATTTACATTGCATAACTCTTATCAGCGAAAAAGTTACCTGATATGCCTCATTCAAAGAGGAAAGGTGCAGTCCACCCGGACCCCTCCATGGCAAGGACTTCCACTCTGATTCGATGTACTATTCTAGAGTTTGCCGTTGACGCAGTTGGTCCTTGTTGCACCAGAGGATTTCCTGAGCATACACCAGTGGGAGGAGCTGCCGATGACTTTGGGTTAGAGGTTTCCCTCTTCCCTCCAGGAACTGTCCCACCACCAAGCCCTGCTCCATTCGTGGCTCAGTCGGGCAACCCCTGTATGGAAGAAATCCCGTTTGAAGGTGCAGAGTTCACAAATGAACAAGGAGAACAGAGAGTCCTGGGAGCCGGTTCTTTGGCTGAATCAGGAAGGAAAAAACCTGCTGGTGACTCTCAAGAGCATATGGGAGGCTTTTGAGAGATTGAATGCAATGGTTGCTGGATCTACCCAGGAGCTGCTTAATCTTGTGAGTACTGTTGACAATTTAGGGGAATCTTTGACTGTTTCTAAGAAAGAAACTTACCTTAGAAATTAAGAAAGTCTATGACAAAGTGGTTAATTTACAGGAGTTGACTAATGGGATTTCGAAAGAAAAAATGATTCTACACAGAAACATTGAACAATTAGAAAATTATAATAGGAGGTTAAATCTATGTTTACTGAACTTTCCTAAATCTTTGGGCCGAAATAAAAACTGACACTTATTTTAATGTGATATTCAGTTATTAGATAAGTTATGGAGTAAAACTTCAAACATATATAAGCACCTGTGTTGTCAACATAAATGGATAACACCACTGAATATATACATAAGAACCAGGGCTAGTGTTCAACTTTAGATGTTGGTCACCGCTGCTGAATAAAGGATCCATTGCGTGGTGTTCAAAAGTTTTGGTTGTATTACAGAGAAGTGGTATACCAAATACTTCTTGCACCAGTGTTTGACATCTTCATGTGTCCATTAGCTTCTCTAGCTTAATGTCAAATATTACCTGATGAAGCTACTAAGTAGTAGATTTAAAACAAACCAGAGAAAATATTTCTTCAAACAACTCTCAAATTTATTGCCGGAGAGTGTGGTGAAATCAGTTAGCTTAGTGGGGGTTAAAAAAAGGTTTGGATAATTTCTTAAAACAGAAGTCCATAGGCCATTATTGATAAGGCTTGGGGAAATCCACTGCTTATTCCTAGGATAAGCAGCATAAAATCTGTAAATAAGGGCTGCCCTATTCATCAATGATCTCTGGAACTGCATCCTGGGTATACCCATCAGCCCAGCCCAACTCTCCTTGCACTGCAACATAAACAGAAGAAAAAAGAAGCAGCCCACAATCTGACTTCTCCATCCCAGCAGTGAATGACAAACCCCATTCACAGGGAAACCATTCCTCAGTATCTGCATTTGGACTCAAAGATGTGAAGCTACGGTCAAGAAGAGATGTTCAAGTCACTGTTATTCTGCCTCCCAGAATCTGTTGTCTGTTTCTGAAAAGGTTCATCGCCCTCTCCTGAGGAAGTTGAGGCTCTCCATTCAGAACCTTACTGAGCATTTGGAAATACCAGATCAGGTCTAATGAAACCTCTCATACCTTGAAACTTCATCTATCTGGTGGCACAACCTCCCTTGTCATCCATGGTTGAGCACAGGTCAACACTAATGTCTTCTATTACAGCATCTCTCCAGTCAGACAAATGGTGATGGAACCCAGGAGGGAAAAAGCGATATTGGATCTGGTCCTCACAAATGGAGAGAGTATCTCTAATGTTCGAGTGGGTGCTCACCTGGGAAGTAGCGATCATCAAACGGTTTGGTTTGATATAACGGCTAAAGTGGAGAGCGGCCGCAAGATACTTAAAGTCCTAGATTTCAAACGTACGGATTTTAATGCAATGGGAGAGTACCTGAAGAAAGAGCTGTGGAAAGAAATGGAAAGACAGTGGTCTAAGCTGAAAGAAGCGATAAAAATGGGTACGAACCTTTATGTGAAGAAAATAAATAAAAACAAGAGAAAAAGAAAGCCGATATGGTTCTCCAAACTAGTGGCGGAAAAAATAAAGGCGAAAGAGATGGCGTTCGTGAAATATAAAAAAACCCAAGAAGAGGAGTGCAGAAAGGTCTACAGGGTGAAACTGAAAGAAGCCAAGAGAGAGGTACGTCTGGCGAAAGCACAGCCGGAAGAACAAATGGCTAAAAATGTAAAAAAGGGAGACAAAAATTTTTTCAGATATATTAGTGAAAGGAGGAAGATGAAAAATGGAATTGCTAAACTAAAAGATGCTGGGAACCGATATGTGGAGAGTGATGAGGAAAAAGCAAATGTGCTAAACAAATACTTCTGTTCTGTGTTCACAGAAGAAAATCCTGGAGAAGGACCGAGATTGTCTGGCAAAGTTACATGAGAAAATGGAGTAGATTCTGCGCCGTTCATGGAGGATGAGCAACTTGAAAAACTGAAGGTGGACAAAGCGATGGAACCAGATGGGATCCATTCCAGGATACTAAGGGAGCTCAGAGAGGTTCTGGCGAGCCTATTAAAGACTTGTTCAACAAATCTCTGGAGACGGGAGTGGTTCCTGGGGATTGGAGGAGAGAGAATGTTGGAGGAGAGACAAAAGTGGTCACAGGGATGAAGCAGGAAACTACAGGCCGGTGAGCCTCACTTCGGTTGCTGGAAAAATAATGGAAGTGTTGCTGAAAGAAAGGATAGTGTACTTATGGGTTACAGGATCCGAGGCAACATGGCTTTACAAAAGGTAAATCGTGCCAAACGAACCTGAATGAATTTTTTGATTGGGTGACCAGAGAACTGGATCGAGGACATATGCTAGATGTAATTTACTTAGATTTCAGCAAAGCCTTTGATACAGTTCCTCAGAGGAGGCTGTTGAATAAACTTGAAGGGCTGAAGTTAGGACCCAAAGTGGTGAACTGGGTTAGAAACTGGCTGTCGGACAGATGCCAAAGGGTGGTGGTTAATGGAAGTCGCTCGGAGGAAGGAAAGGTGCATAGTGGAACATAAGAACATAAGAAACGCCCTCACCGGATCAGACCGAGGTCCATCTAGTCCGGCGATCCGCACACGCGGCGGCCCATTTAGGTACTCCTTTTTGGAGACCCGGATTTACTGTATCCCTCAATATGATATGCAAGAAGGTGTGCATCCAACTTGCGTTTGAATCCCAGAACAGTAGTCTCCTCCACAACCTCCTCCGGGAGTGCATTCCAAGCACCCACCACGCGCTGTGTGAAACAGAATTTCCTGACATTTGTCCTAAACCTGCTGCCACTCAGTTTCAGTCTATGTCCTCTTGTCCGTGTCACATCAGAATATTTCAGTAATGCTTCTTCTTGGTCTATTTTATCAAATCCTTTTAATATTTTAAAAGTCTCTATCAAATCCCCTCTCAGTCTTCTCTTCTCAAGGGTAAACAGCCCTAGCTTCTTGAGTCGATCTTTGTAGCTCAAATTTTTCATTCCTTTGATAAGTTTCGTGGCTCGCCTCTGCACCTTTTCCAGCAGAGTTATATCCTTTTTAAGGTATGGAGACCAGTGCTGGACACAGTATTCTAAGTGCGGTCGGACCATTGTTCTATAAAGTAGCATTATGACCTCTTCCGTTCTACTCGTAATCCCCTTCTTAATTATGCCCAACATCCTGTTCGCTTTCTTCGCCGCTGCTGCACATTGTGCCGATGGTTTTAGGGTACTGTCAATCAGTACCCCCAAATCCCTTTCCTGTTCGCATTTGCTAACTTCACCCCCAACATCCTGTACTCATGTTCCTTGTTTTTCTTTCCTAGATGCATTCATTTATGTTAAAGTTCCTCTGCCACTTTATCGCCCACATTTCCAGCTGGTTCAGATCTTTCTGGAGGTCCTCGCAGTCCTTTAGAGAGCCAACCGCCCGACATAGTTTTGTATCATCTGCAAACTTTATTATATTGCATGTTGTTTCCTCTTCCAGGTTGTTTATAAAAATATTGAACAAGATAGGCCCAAGAACCGAGCCCTGGGGCACGCCGCTAGTCACTTTCTACCAGTCCGAGAATTTCCCATTTATGCTAACCCTTTGCCTTCTGTTTTCAAGCCATTTGCCGATTCATCTGTGTACTTCTCCTCCTATTCCATGGCTTAGTAGTTTCTTCATAAGCCTTGCATGAGGGACTTTATCAAACGCTTTCTGAAAGTCCAAGTAAATTATATCCACTGGTTCTCCACTATCCATTTGTTTGTTCACTTTCTCAAAGAATTGTAGTAAATTTGTCAAACATGATTTCCCTTTCCTGAAGCCGTGTTGACTATCTCTTATTAGATTGTGGTCTTTCAAGTGTTGTACAATGTTCTCTTTGATTAGTGTTTCAATTATTTTCCCTGGAACCGATGTAAGGCTCATAGGTCGGTAGTTTCCTGGATCCCCTCTTGATCCTTTTTGAAAATTGGGATGACATTTGCTATCCTCCAGTCTTCTGGTATTTGTCCAGTTCTAGTTGACATGTTAGCTACTGTTTGTAATAGTTCGCCAATTTCCTCCTTAAGTTCCTTTAATACTCTCGGGTGAATTCCATCTGGTCCAGGGGATTTGTTGCTTTTTAGTTTGTCAATCTGGAAGTAAATCATGTCCAACGTCACCTTCACTGTTGTTAGGCTTTCCACTGTGGCCCCGGTGAATATCTTCCCTGTGTCTGGCATTGTTGAAGTGTCCTCATTTGTGAAGACTGAGGCAAAGAATGAATTTAACCTGTCGGCAACCTGTTTGTCCTCTTTAATTGACCCTTTCTTTCCGTGATCGTCGAGAGGGCCTACCGCCTCTCTTGCTGGTTTCTTTCCTTTTATATATCTAAAAAAGGGCTTGAAGTTTTTGTCTTCCTGCGCTATCTTCTCCTCATAGACTTTTTTGGCGTCTCTTACCACTTTATGACACTTTTTTTGGTCGATTTTGTGACAGTTCCAGGCTTCCATCGTTTTTTCTCGTTTCCATTTTTTAAACGAGTTCCTCTTCTCCCTCACTGCATCTTTTACCTCTTTGGATAACCAAGCTGGTTCACCATTGTTCTTTTTACGCCTTCCTTTGGATATCCTCGGAATGTGTAGATTCTGTGCTTCTGTGATGGTGTTTTTTAGTAGAGACCATGCTTGTTCAACTGTTTGGATGTCTGCTATACCCTTCCTTAGCTGTTTTCTAACCATAGTTCTCATGCTGTCATAATTTCCTTTTTTGTAGTTAAAGGTCGTGGTTTTAGTCTTGATTGGTTTCCCCTTTCCGATCATATTGTGATCGCTTGTCCCTAGAGGGACCGTAACTTCTACATCTGCTGCCCTTCCAACAATGCCATTTATGACCAAATCCAGGATTGCATTTCCTCTTGTCGAATCTCTTACCATTTGCTCAAGGAAGCAATCAACTAACATTTCAAGGAATTTTAACTCCCTGCCAGAGTTTGACGTTGCCAATTTCCAGTTGATCCCCGGAAAGTTGAAGTCCCCCATGATCGTTGTATTTCCCGATTTACTTCTCCGAGTAATTTCCTCCATCATTTCATTGTCTGTTTCCTCGGTCTGTCCCGGGGGTCGATAATAAAGACCAATTTGTGTGTCTGCTTCTTTTCGTCCAAGAATCTTTATCCAGAGTGACTCTAGTTTTCCATTTGCTT
The DNA here is from genome assembly GCF_902459505.1 of Geotrypetes seraphini. Lineage (NCBI taxonomy): Eukaryota > Metazoa > Chordata > Amphibia > Gymnophiona > Dermophiidae > Geotrypetes > Geotrypetes seraphini. Next base: position 85,196,309 of record NC_047084.1, read on the forward strand.
CTGTATCTCCTTCTCTAACCGACTCTATTTCTTCTTGGACATACAGGGCTATACCTCCCCCTTTTTGCCCAATCCTATCTCAGGGTTCGGTGCTGGGGCCAATCCTGTTCAATATGTTTGTGAGTGACATTGCTGAAGGGTTATAAGGAAAAGTGTGCCTTTTTGCAGATGATACCAAGATTTGTAACAGAGTAGACACAGAAGAGGGAGTAGAAAATATGAAAAAAGATCTGCAAAAGTTAGAGGAATGGTCTAATGCCTGGCAATTAAAATTCAATGCAAAGAAATGCAGAGTAATGCATTTGGGGATTAATAATAGGAAGGAACCTTATATGCTGGGAGGAGAGAAGCTGATATGCACGGACGGGGAGAGGGACCTTGGGGTTATAGTGTCTGAAGATCTAAAGGCGAAAAAACAGTGTGACAAGGCAGTGGCTGCTGCCAGAAGGAATGGGCTGTATAAAGAGAGGCGTAGCCAGTAGAAGGAAGAAGATGTTGAGGCCCCACTTGGAGTATTGTATTCAGTTTTGGAGACCGTATCTGGCAAAGGACGTAAGAAAACTTGAAGCGGTCCAGAGGAGGGTGACGAAAATGATAGGAGGTTTGCGCCAGAAGACGTATGAGGAGACACTGGAAGCCCTGAATATGTATACCCTAGAGGAAAGGAGGGACAGGGGAGATATGATTCAGACGTTCAAATACTTGAAGGGTATTAACGTAGAACAAAATCTTTTCCAGAGAAAGGAAAAAGGTAAAACCAGAGGACATAATTTGAGGTTGAGGGGTGGTAGAGTCAAGAGCAATGTTAGGAAATTCTAGCTTACGGAGAGGGTGGTGGATGCCTGGAATGCGCTCCCGAGAGAGGTGGTGGAGAGGAAAATGGTGACTGAGTTCAAAGAAGCATGGGATGAATACGGAGGATCTAGAATCAGAAAATAATATTAAATATTGAACTAAGGCCAGTACTGGGCAGATTTGCACGGTCTGAGTCTGTATATGGCCATTTGGGGGAGGATGGGCTGAAGAGGACTTCAACAGCTGGGAGGGTTTAGATGGGATGGAGTAGGTTTTAACAGAGATTTCAGCAGTTGGAACCCAAGCACAGTACCGAGCAGAGCTTTGGATTCTTGCACAAAAAAAAGCTAAGAAGAAAAATCAGGTTGGGCAGACTTGATGGACCATTCAGGTCTTTATCTGCCGTCATCTACTATGTTACTATGTCAATATGCATTTCACAAAAAAGACCTACACTACTTAGTGGTCAGCATTTTTTAAACACTGACAGCTATGGGCAGAATTAGGCCCAGATATATAGTGCCGGGCTATATGTGGCATCAGCACTGAATATCTGGGCATAAATGAGATGGCTGTGGTCACCAGAGCTTATGTGGGTCCCAGTCAATATTCATCCAGGATCTGCATTAGACAATTATGTGGGCCCAAGCTGAATATCGACCCTCATAAAAGAAATTTCTATTTTCCCTATGATGTCCCTCTCTCCGCATAGCTGATAATGGGTCAAAGGGACATGGGTCAACAATATTGGACCCACTGACTCACAATAAAATTATATTTATTCAATTACCTGTTTCCTTGAGCTTGCCTTGTTCTCTGGAAGATAGTGGCCCTGATGATCACTATAGTGTGTGCTTGTAGCTTGGCCTTCCTACAAAGCCTGTTGGGCCATGGCAGGAGTGCTATTGCTGCTGGAGAAGGACTGGAGAAGGGTGGATGTTGGTAAGGAGGGTGGAAGTAAGGAAGAAGTAGGGAATTACAGGCTGGTAAGTCTGACTTCTGTGGTAAGCAAATTAATGGAAACGCTTTTAAAAACAGAGAATGTTTTTAAAAAAAAGTTCTGGAATCCTGTGGATTACAGTACCAGAGTCAACATGGATTCACTAAAGGTAGGTCTTGTTAGACAAATCTGATCAATTTCTTTGACTGGGTGACCAGAGGATTGGATAAAGGGAGTGTGCTAGATGTGGTGTATTTAGATTTTAGCAAAACCTTTTACAGTGTTCCACACAGACATCTAATAAGTAAACTGAGTGCCCTTGGGTGAGTCCCAAAGTGATGGGCTGGGTCAAGAACTTGGCTGAATGGAAGGCGACAGAGAGTAGTGATCAATGGAGATCACTCTGAGGAAAGGGATGTTACTAGTGGTATGCCTCAAGGTTCTGTTCTTTTTTAACATTTTTATAAACGATATATCTGAAGGGCTGTCAGGTAAGATTTGCCTCTTTGCAGGCAAATCTCATGAGAATCTCGGAGAGGGCAAGATTCAGAAGGCCTTGAGCATGCGCAGATGCTCAAGGCCCAGCAGCAGCCCAGGAGAAAATCGGCAGCAGGCACTTTCTAACATCGGCGGCACATGGTAAGGACAAGGCCAGTCAGTGGGGGGGAGGAGGCGATTGCGAAGGGAGGGAGCAGTGCTGTTGGCCTCGGGGGGAGCAATACTGCCAGTTCCCAGGGTCGGGTTGGATCGGGTGGGGGCTCGCAAATCGAATCAATGCTCGGTTTGGGAGTTACAGTTTGCTCGAGTGTTTTGCTCGTCTTGCAAATCACTCGCAAACTGCGTTACTCGCAAACCGAGGTTTGCGTGTATATCTATTTTGTAAAATGAAATATGGGCATTGAGCACTTATATTTATCTTAGGATTTGAATGATGTGCGTATGGGGAGGTTTTTGTAATTGTCTGTTATTTATGAATGTTTGTAATGATTAATATGTATGTATTTCTGTAACACACTTTGATAAAAGTGGGATATACATGAATAAACTATCTGCCCCAGTATCCTGTTTCCATCAGTGGCCAATCCAGGTCACAAGTACCTAGGAAAACCACAAATAGTAGCAACATTCCATGCTACCGATCTCGGGGCAAACATTGATTTCCCTCATGTCTGTCTCAATAGCAGTGTAAAAAGGATATATAACCCTGCAGACTCAGCAGTTGCCAATAAGTCCAATACTTTTTTCTATTTATATTCTTTGGTATCATTTTTAGCTTGATGCAATGTGTGTTTTTTGAATATCCACTTATATGTGTTTTCATGAAATATTTATTTATTTATAGGTGTTCTTATGAACTTTTGATAAATTGAACATTTAGGAGTTTTTTTCATGTATGCTTTCTTCATGTATTATGCACTTTCCTATGTTAATATTTATTAGTCTATGATCTTTATGAACTTTTTGTCATCTTTTCTAGGCACTTTTATAGTTATTTCTTTGCAATAATATATAACCTGTAGGGCATTTTGAGGGGTTCTTGTATACTATTGTGTATTTTTAATTAATTGCATTAATTTACATTTACAGTATTTGCACTTTAGATTTGAATTGTTATAGAGAATAGATAGGGTATATTCTAGGGAGTCCACAGAACGCAAGTTAAATATTTTTTCTTCCCGGAGCGATTGTTTGACCTTGATCTTATCAGCACTTGATTTTCACGGTTTGCACATTCAGGACTAAATCATGTATGAGGCAGTGCTCATTTAGACTTATGTCTGGTGCTGGTCACCTATGAGTTGCAACCTGAGCTCATAAATCCCACGTTTACACTCCGAGAGCTCATACTGATGTCCGTTTATTTTCAGTGTTTGGAATATGCCTCTATTCCCGCAAGGCCTAACACTCTCCCCGAGGATTAAAACAGTGAGCCAATCATAGATTATTTCAATAGCAGTATAACAGACCACCTGGTGGGGCAGGCTGGCCTGTATTTTTAGGAGGATCAAGACACACAGTTCCATATAACAGAATTTTATTCTGGTTCAATTGCCTCACACATTATAATAAAGCTTGGCTTATCTCAGCCAACTTGTGTCTACCTCAGACCTCTCCTTTCTCCTTGTACCTCCCTCTAACTGAGTCAAGCCTGGGCAGAAATACTCCTCCCTGAGACCCGCCCCTCTGACTCAGCACTGAACTAAGCAGTGCAGGGAACTCTGGGACCTGTAGTCCTTCTCAAATGCAGTGTCCTCTACTGCCCAGTTGCACAACAGCTGTCCTAGAAAGGGAAATTCTCTCACTCAGTCACAAGCAAACTATGGGCTTTTCCTCCAGGAACTTGTCCAAACCTTATTTTAAACCCATCTACGTTAACCCCTTCATACCCAAACAGCACATTAACAAAGTCCTAAACAGAAAATATCACCAGTCTATGACAAATATCTTTCAAATAACCGAGGTTTCTGAAATAAGAAATATCCAAAATCCATAGATAAATCATTCCACATTTTTGTGGCTGCAAAGAGAAAATAAGACTGATAAACCTTTTAAAATCTAATTCCTTTAAATGAAGACAAGTGCAGAATCAGCAAGTCTCTCAGTCTTAATTTACTGTTATAGGCTGGAAAGGTAATCAATGAAAACATATATTGAGGAGCCAAAGCATGTAAGATCTTAAAAGCAGCTACACAAACTTTAAAATAAATCCTAGACTGGTTAGACAACCAATGAGCATTAATCAACAAAAGGGTGACTGTTTTTCATTTGAACAATGTACAGGACCTTACGGTAGTCCAGTCATGACATTATTACAGCAGGGACCCCTGTAGTCAGACTTGTTTTTTTCATAGTTGCCACAAGTGATAGAAACAGTTTTTAAAGCTTGTTTGAATTTATGAGATCAAAGTAAATGATGATTTTAGCAGTAAGACATTCTGGCCTGGATTCTCTAAATGGCATTGTCAGTGGCTTCCTTAAAAGTGGCCGCTGATCGTGTATCAATCACGGGATGGCACTGTTTATAGAATTGCGCCTCCGGCAAATATAGGCCCCAGAAATCCAGGCCGGGGTTTGCAAGGTCTACATTTCTGGCGCCTACCTTTGACATGGATCGCACCTACGTAGGCGTTTTTTGGAATTTAATACCACTTCTGTCATTAGGCATGCCTACAGTGGTGTTAAGCGCTGTAAAGCACCTATGTAGGCATGTGAAAATCATTTTAAGATGTCTTTTAAATTGCATTTTTCACTTAACACAGGCGCCGGTAAGGCGCCTCCTGGCACCTAAGCTAAGACACCATTTCTAGAATGTGAGTAGGGTAACCAGATATCAAGGAAAACCTGGACATGTCCTCTAGTAAGGGTTCCTGGATAGACTTTCTAAAACCCGGCAGTTTGGGTTTTGGAAAGCCCCGAGCTCCGGCTGCACCTGGAGGGCCTCAGGGCGTTACGTCACACACATCCACGCATGCTCCAGGCCCTCTGGACACGGCTGGAGCTCATTGGGGAGGAGAGGAGGTTGTGTGGGGGCAGGGCTGGAGGCGGAACAGGTGAGGTCATGTGCCCATGGTTTTGCGGAAGAAAATATGGTAACCCTAAATATGGGTCTCTGGAGCTAATATTCAGAGTAATTTACGTGGGCCAGATATTCAGTGGCTTTTGATACTCATCCTGAGTGTTGGGTTTCTCCAGCACCTTGAAGCCTGTCAAAAGTTTTAATTATGGACTGTGAGATCTTGTTGTTGTGTTGCTTGACCTGTTTTAATTAGAGTTTTTTCTAAGCTTTTAAAAAATGTTCTGTTATTGTTTCATGTACACTGCTTTGACCTGTTCTTCAGAAAAGGTAGCATAGCAAGTGTAAATAAACATAAACTAATCCAGGCAATGCCACTGAAAATCAGCTCTGATCAGCCCACCAAAAGTGGACCAGTCCGGGATGGCACTGGCGAGGAGCCGGAGCTTATTCAGGGGCCCATATAAGATGAGTGGATAAATTTAGGACAGCTCAAAAGTATTTTTCCTTTTTTTTTTGTTTTTTTTGGAAGGAGGATTTAAATCCCCCATTGACCCCCTTACACCCCCAACAATGCTCTTCTCTCCTCCATCCCCACTTCCCCCACCAATGTCAAAGCATACTCCCCACCTGATCATCCCCTCTCTTGTGGTAGAGTGTGGTTCAACCTAGGTGGTATGGTCTATAAGATTTTGGCTGGTAAGGCACCTTCATATCTATCAGATATTGTAGTGTTATTGTAGGGTTCCTTTTTGAGATATAACACTAGAAACTTGTTTCTTCTGAAATTTCCTATGCCCAAGATTCTAAAATCATAAGAACGTAAGAATTGCCAAACTGGGGCAGTGATTATAGTATGGAGTATACATCCGGACTACATCTATGCTGACAGTGAATGTTGATGAGACTATAAGCGTAGTACTCTAACTCTGAGGCCTTTTCCTGCACAAACAGTGTGCTTAAAAAAATGCTTATAAAATGCTCAACACATGACTAATCAACTAGTTTAAGATGAATATAAGAATGAGTGACAGAATATAGAGCATTTCATATGAGTGGAGTATTGATTCTTATTGTATACTGACTACTAATACCACTCAGTTATAATTTTTTTGAAACTTTATAGAATACTACCATAAACCTGCATTGGGTATGCCAAAATTTAAGCAATACCATTTAAGCCAGGTCAAGGTCAACGTTCTCAGCAGTAACTCACTTAAATGGCAAATGCAGCAAGTGTAGGTTCAAGTTCTAGAATTGTCCTTAAAGCCTTTTATCCAGCCCATTGAACAAAGCCAGCATTAGATAAGACTATGTATTTGTCCTGAAAGAGCTCTAAAGTCACAGATAAATGCTTCTTTTTCTCAATTGTCAGCTCCACACAGAATCGTGGTACAACTCAGTGCCCCGAATTTGCATAGAGTTTTTTCATTTTGCCCTGAGGTTCCTTCCCTATATAGTATCTCAATGCTGTGTTTCTCATTTTTGCTATTTTCAATGTATGATATCAAATTGCATTAGTTAATTTCACTATACTACCGTAGAGCTCTCATTAATTTTCCTTCAAATGAGGTTTGAAATGTATTTAATTTGCCTTTTAACTGCATTTGTGTAAGTACAGTTGAAGCACAGAATGAAAGAAAATTATCTGGCCTAATTTGTTTCCTACAATTTCCTGCGGCAAATTTTGTTATATAATTTATTGTAGCCTATCTTCCTACCACCATCCAACTCTAGCTTATTAATTTTTCATAGAAGAGAGACCCAAAATAGCACCATAGTTCCCTTTCATGATGGCCTAAAAATGTAGAAAATCTGTCTTCAGATTTCAAACTATAGACTCTAGGTTTACATGTAAAATAGAAAAAAGTCAGATTTTGATATAAATAATACTAATGCGGATAATAATTTCAGTAACAAGGAATACCTAGAGCCCAATAATCAGACCATAGGTTGCAGTCCAGCTATCTCCCGCAGTAGGCGGAGAACCCAGAAATTCATTGATTTCCAGGTTACGCTTATGACATAGCCAGTTAAGCCGATATTCATCAGCTAACCAGCTAAGTTATAGCAGCCAAAGATAGACCCGGTTTATCTGGATGCTAAACTTAGCTGGTCAGCCAATGAATATTGGCATTAACTGGCTATATTGCGCAACATACCTGGTTGACTAGACTAGCCACTAAGCACTAATATTCAGTGGCCATCTTGTACTGAATATTAGTGCTTAGCCAGCTAAGTGCTATTAAACTGATCAAAAGCTGTTCTTGGCTATTTAAATGGCAATGAATATCGAGAAGCTAGTCTATAAAGGTACATAGACGCATGTGTTCTGCATTTTGTATAAAGCAACATGGTGCATGTCTGCACCAGAAAGACTAGGCTCATATGCGTAGAAATTCCAATCCCACCCTCATTCCATCTATGTATTTATTGGGCTTTATTAACCACCTTTATGAAAAGATTCAGCCATGCCATGCCATGCCAGCCATTCAGCCATGCCATGCCATGCTTGTTGCTATGAGGGCAATTCTATAAGAGGGTGTCTCTATTTGGGTACCCATATTTAGGTCCCTATAGGACACCTAAGTAACACCTATTCTATAAAGGAAAGTAGGATCCTACTTTCCATTATAAAATACTAGCATAACAGGTCAGGCACATGCATAGAATTTAGGCGCTTCCACTTGCATTAGCCACAGAGCTGGTGAAAGTGCCTACACCTAACACTGGAGTTAAGTTTCACACATATGTATAAGTCCTGCCCTGTCCTGCCTTGATTCCACCCAAGTATGCATTCACCTGTAAAATACACATTATGTAACATTTGCTTGTATTTACAGAATAGCGCTTAGATGAAATTTTGGCATGTACTTGCATACTGTATGTGCACACAAACACGTGTATATGCCATTATTCTAACACTACAGAGTTATACCTATTAAAAGAGAATTTTTGCAATCTTCCTTAGTTTTATTTATTTGATTTTTTTTGCCTGTCCTCCCAAGGGAGCTCAGAATTGGTTATAAATTAGGTATTCAGGCATTTTCCCTCTCTGTCCCAGCAGGTTTACAATCTATCTAATCTACCTGGGACAGTAGAGAATTACCATATACAGTATACTCAAATATAAACCGATCTGAATATAAACAAAGGTGATCTTTTCCCCCCCAAAAAGGAGGAAAAAGGATGACTCAAGTATAAACCAAGATTAGAAATGGGGGTGATCCTGGTGAGCCAGTCTACAAAAACTTGAGAATATTCACTGCTTTTTTCCTAGGCTAAGCAGCATAAAATCTGTTTTATTTTTTTTTTAATCTTCCCAGATAATTGTAACCTCTATTGGCCACTGCTGGAAACAGGATACTGGGCTTGATAGACCTTCCGTCTGTCCCAGTATGGCAACTCTTATGTTCTTAATTAAGAGAATAGGCAACAAGATCTCCCTTCTCTTTTCTTCCCTGGTCTTCTTTCTCAATTTATTTTCTGCCATTGTCTAGATTAAATTCTTTCTTACTATCCAGTCCTCAATTTCTCTCTTTTCATTGTGTCTACCGACAGCTTGCCACCTCTTTCCCTCACCCCTTCCAGTATCTCACTAACTCTAGCCTCTAGCCCCCCAATCCAGCATGTGCCCTTTTATCTTTATCCCCATCTTCCATCCAGTATGTGCTCTCTCCTCTCCACTTCCATCCAGCGTCTGTTCCTTCTCTCTGTCCTCCCCACTTTCATCCAGCATCTTCTCCCCCTCTCTCCCATTCAGTGTCTGCTCTCCTCTCTCTGGCCTCCTCACTTCCTTCCAACAACTACTCCCCCTCTCTCCACTTCCATTCAGCATTTGCTTCCATCTCTATCCTCCCCATTTCCATCCAGCATCAGCTTCCCCCTCTTTCCGCTTCCATTCAGTGTCTGCTCCCCTCTCTCTCCTCCCCACTTCCATCCAGGGCAGGATTAATTCATCGAGGGCCCCTAGGCACACAAGTACACTGGGCCCCCTGCCCCACCCCACCATACCATGTCCCGCCCCCACCCCATCATGCCCCTGATGTGGCAGCCCCAACGCTTCTCCTCTGACGCAAGCTGTCCAGGCAGAAACAGAAAGTTTGAGTCAGAGGAGAAGTGTCAGGGCTGCCACATTAGGGGCCCTCTGAGAGCAAAAACTTTAGTTTTGAAAAGCACAGTGAATGGGAGGGGAAGGGGAGAGAGGGAGGGAGATGGCCCAACAAGGGGAAAATATGCCCGGACCACAGGACCCCCTTGAGCTGTGGGGCCCAGGGCAGCTGCCCTGTTTGCCCTCCCCTAACTCTGGCCCTGCCACCAGGGCTGTAATCTTCAATAGGATGATACCCCCCATAATAAATCTCAAAGCCGCTATCCTCTGTGCACACAAACCCCCGCCACTGCCGCCCTCCTCCATGCATGCCCCACTCCACAACATTGCACTTACCATTAGTACTGGAAACCTGCCGCTACCGTAAATGGTGTATTCTGATCTGGTGTGGAGCCTTGAGCATCTGTACGTGCTCAAGGCCTGCCTTCTCTGAGAATCTCGGAGTGGGCGGGAGCTGGCAGTTTTTGAGCATGCGCAGATGCTCAAAGCTTCACACTGCATTGACGGTGGCAGCAGATTTCCAGTACTAATGGCAAGCATGATGGGTAGTGGGGCATGCATGGAGGAGGCTGGCGGCGATGAGGCTTTGTGTGTATGGAGGATAGCAGCTTTGAGATTCATCATGGAGGGCATGTATTCAGCATGGAGAGTGGGGATGGGGGGATCATTCTATTGAAGATTATAGCCCTGGTGGTCATTGGGAATTGAATGGGGGACAGCCATGTTGTCAGTTGGGTAGTGGCTCAAATATATACTAAGACCCCCATTTTGGGGCCAATTCTTTGCCAAAAATCTCAGTATACATGGTAAGTGACTTTCCCAGGGTCACAAGGAACAGCATAGGGTTTGAACTCACAATCTTAGGGTGCTGAGGCTGTACCTCTAACCACTAAACTACACTCTCCTCTCAGTCTATCAAAATGTCCCTCAGAGGTCCAACTTTCAAGATGCAAAACTGTTGTTCTTTCCCTTAGAAATAGAGTCACCCAACTTCGTCATTGTACAAAATTTTTGCACCTTTGAGGGTCAATTGAAGGATTCAATGCGGAATCCTGGCATGCCACATTATTCTGTATTAGACTTGATAGTTTTTCGTGCCTTCACACATTCAGCTGAAACTTTCCCTGTGATTGATTCATATTTTCATGCTATGGCTACATTATCAGCCTCTCAATCAAATAAGGATTTCACATTTTAAAACACAGCTGAGACTTCTGATGCAGGCCAAAACGCAATCGTGTCAAGTCCTGTATTAATGTTTGCATTAAAGACGCACAGCACTGCAAGATTATCTCCACTGTGTTTGGTACTTGCATACTGCTTGTGGAGTGAGTACCACTAATCCACCAATATTAAAACCTTAATGCAATTTCTGGCATACTTTATTGTGCAACTAATTTAGTTTATTGGGCATTTACTTGCTATTCACATATGTACTAACATTGGCAAATTAATGCACAATGATGATTATTTTATGAGCTCTATTCACGTTCTGGATGTCTGAAAACTGGCGTTTAGACATTCATGTTGCATGGATGTCCAAATGCTGATTTTATAAATTGAGAATATGGATGTTTAACCCTACGGTAAGACCATATGGCAAGGGGGAATGGTCTGGGTGAGTTTTGGGTACAACTATGGAGGGACCAAAAGATGGACATCCAGCTATGATTGCAGAAGGGAAGATTCATCCAAGTTGTTTGGGTTTTTTTTTTTTTAAAGGATGTCATTATTTATACCTGGTACTTGGCATGTCCAGGTTACACCTATAGCCTCAGCCCCCTGAGGTTGTGGGTTCAAACCCCGTGCTGCTCTTTGAGACCCTGGGCAAGTCATTTAATCCTCCGCTGCCCCTGGTACATTAGATAGACCGTGAGTCTGCTGGGACAGGTAAGGAAAATGCTTGAAGTACCTGTATGTAAACTGCTTTGAGTGTGGTTGTAAAGCTACAAAAAGGTTGTATACAAGTCTAAATCCCTTTCCCTATTTTAGAATAGACTGTATACTCTTCTAAAATACATATAACATAGACATCTATTAGTGACCTTCTGACTTGGTCATCCAAACATAAGGAAGTTCTTCTTCACCCAGAGAGTGGTAGAAAACTGGAACGCTCTTCCGGAGTCTGTCGTAGGGGAAAACACCCTCCAAGGATTCAAGACAAAGTTAGACAAGTTCCTGCTGAACCGGAACGTATGCAGTTGGGCTGGTCTCAGTTAGGGCGCTGGTCTTTGACCAGAGGGCCACTGCATGAGCGGACTGCTGGGCACGATGGACCACTGGTCTGACCCAGCAGCGGCAATTCTTATGTTCATATTCTGTGCTGGATGTCCTTTCTAAAATACTGCTCATTATCTCCCTATTTTAATGACTTCTAGTACATAGACTCATAAGAGTGGAGTAGCCTACTTCTTAGAGCAGTGGACTGAGACCAAAGGATATCAAGGTTCATACGTAATGTGACCATTTATTTTTTTCCTCAAAATGAGACAGGACCCCCGGATCATTCCCCCTCCTCCCCCCCCCCCCCAATCCAGGATCCCATTAAATATAGTGCAAAATATAGACAGCAGATATAAATTCTCAAAAGTGACACATTTTGATCACTAAATTTAAAATAAAATCATTTTTCCTACCTTTATCTGGTGATTTCATGACTCTTTGGTTGCACTTCCTTCTGATTGTGCATCCTTTCTTTCATTTCTTTCTGTCTCCCTGCCCCCCCAACTCCCCCTGCTTCCCCTGCCCCCCACAAGCCAAGCCACCCTGCTTCCCTGATGCAGCCTGCTTCCACTGCCCCCCGACGCTCCCTAGCCAAGACACCCTGCTTCCCCGACACAGCCTGCTTTCCCTGCCCCCCAACAAGCCAAGCCACTCTTCTTTCCTTGCCCCCATGCACCCTGCTTCCCTGACCCAGCAGTGAATGCACTGCACAAGCGCCAGGCCTACAAGTCTTCTCTCCACCCTTCCCCCCTCCCCCCGACATCAAATCTGATGTCAGAGAGGAAGTTCTGGGCCAGTCAATCGCTGCCTGGCTGGCCCGGAACTTCCTCTCTGATGTCAGAATTGACGTCGGGAAGAAGGCTTCTGGGCAGCAAGCAGTAGCGGCGGCGGATCGGGGGGGTTGTTTGAATCGGCACTGAAGGCGGACCATATGGGTTGAATCGGGCGCTGGAGGTAGGCTAGCTTTGGTACGGCAGGGAGGGAGGGGAAGCAATCGTAGCCCCCGCACACAGCTTTGGGACACTGTTTCTGAAAATGGGACATTTCAGTGTCCCGAAGCTGAGTGTGGGGACAACGGGACAGGGGATCCAAAAACGGACGATCCCGTTCAAAACGGGACGAATGGTCACCTTATTCGTACGCCACTGTTACTCTTTGTGATCTTGGCCATATGATTTAAACCTCCATTGCCTCAGGTACAAATTTAGGGGCTCTTTTACTAGGGTTACCAGACATATCCTCTTTTTAGAGGACTGTTCGGGCTCCCAGATGGACTTTCCAAACCCGGCATTTATCCGCATCTGGGGGGTCCTCCGAGCATGCGCAGATGATATCACTTGCATCTGCGAATGCTCCAGGCCCTCCAGACACGGCCGGAGCTCATAGCAAAGAGAGAAGTTTTTCTGGGGATGGGGCTGGAGGGCAGAATGGGGTGGGGCTTGAGGCGGTACCAGGCAGGACTAGGGCGGGGCTAAAGGCAGAATGGGGTGGGGTCATGTGTCCACGGTTTGTTTTTTTTAAATATGGTAACCCTATCTTTTATCAAAGGGCACTAAGGCCCGGATTCTCTAAACGGCACCATTGTCGGTGGCTGCCTTAAAAGCAGCCACTGATCGCGTGGCAATCATGCGATGGGGAATCACGCCTCTGGCAAAGGTAGGCACTAGAAATGTAGGCCAGAATTTTCAAGGCCTGTATTTCTGACGCCTATCTTTGAAGTGAATCATACCTCCATAGGTGCTTTACAGCACATAATGCCTCTTCCAATGTTAGCCATGCCTACAGTCAGGAGCAACCAAAACAAAACTGCAGACTGTGTACAAGATGCAGGCAAATTTTAATATGACAAGAACACAATATATAAAACTCTTTTACCAATAAAGGGACCCGACACGGTCCGTGTTTCGGACAAACCTTTGTCAGAGGTCCATGGTAAAATAGGGGGGCTAAAAAATGCCACAAAATAATGAAGAATCTCGACGGGATGCCTGTGTGTATCAAGTTCGCCAAAAAAAGCCAACAGCAGTAAAGCGTATCAAAAAGAATTTGGATCCCTTTTTTTGTTGCTGTGTTTCTCAGCCATGCCTACAGTGGCATTAAGGGCCATAAAGCATTTACAGAAGTGCGATTCTGGTGCCGGTTTTTTAGGCGCTTTGAAATTCAGTTTTAAAATGGCATTTTTCACTTAGCTTGGGTGCCTACCAGCACCTAAAAGATCAATATCATTTAGAGCAGTGTTCTTCAACCTTTTTACACCCGTGGACCGGCAGAAATAAAAGAATTATTTTGTGGACCAGCAAACTAATAGGACTAAAATTTAAAAACCCCGTTTACGCTCCATTTCTGCGAGCTCGGTCCCCGCAAACCATCTGATCCCATCTGCACAAGCCGCAATTATGATTTTATATTGAATGTATTTTATTAAAGTATAAAAAGAAACAATATTCTGAACAATTGTGATTTTATAAATACAAATATACAGAGCACGGACCAACAAAATCCCTGTCTCCCCTCCCCTTCACATATATCCCCTCTACTATCAAGAAAACTGAACAAGCCAAGTTCATAGAAATATCATGCTAACAGAATACTGCAGTCCCCAGTTATGTCTCTAGCAGGATATATATTTCAAATCTGATATATTCTAATCACAAAATAGAAATAAAATTATTTGTTTCTACCTTTTGTTGTCTCTGGTTTCTGCTTTCATCTTCTTTTCACTCTCTTCCTTCCAGCGTCTGCCCTCTCTGTCTCTTCAATCCAGCATCTGCCCCTTCCATCTACTGTCTGACCTCTCCCCCTTCCATATGATATTTGTCTTCTTTCTATGCCCCTCTCCCCTTTCCATCCAGCCTATGCCCCTCTCTCCTTTTTACACGATTCACTCCAGCTTCACTGCTCTCTTCATTTTTATCTCTCCTACACCAGATCTAGCATCTTTGTCCCTCTCAATGTCTCTGCTGACCCTCCCTTCCCATCTCATTCCTATCTCTCCCCTTCCCCTCCTCTAATCTCCCTGCAAGCTGTTTCGTTCCTTTTTTCTTCTCCCTTCCCTCCTCCCCCTGTCCAGCAGTAACTCTCTTCCTTTTTCTTTCCCTCCTCCCCTCCCAGCAGCATCTCTCCTTCTCCCTCTCCAGGTCCAGTAGCAGCTGTCCCTTTTTCCCCCTTACCCAGCAGCTTCCCAGACTCCTTTCCCTCCTCCCCTCCCAGCAGCATCTCTCCTTCTCCCTCTCCAGGTCCAGTAGCAGCTGTCCCTTTTTCCCCCTTACCCAGCAGCTTCCCAGACTCCTTTCCCTCCCCCCTCCAAGCAGCATCTCTCCTTCTCCCTCTCCAGGTCCAGTAGCAGCTGTCCCTTTTCCCCCATTACCCAGCAGCTTCCCAGACTCCTTTCCCTCCCCCCTCCCAGCAGCATCTCTCCTTCTCCTCTCCAGGTCCAGTAGCAGCTGTCCCTTTTCCCCCATTACCCAGCAGCTTCCCAGGCTCCTTTTTCTCCCCCCTCCCAGCAGTATCTCTCCTTCTCCCTCTCCAGGTCCAGTAGCAGCTGTCCCTTTTTCCCCCTTACCCAGCAGCTTCCCAGACTCCTTTCCCTCCCCCCTCCCAGCAGCATCTCTCCTTCTCCCTCTCTAGGTCCAGTAGCAGCTGTCCCTTTTTTTTTTCACCATGCCAGTAGCTTTCTCCCCTCCCAGCAACTCTCCTTACTTGCCAGCGCTGCGATTCAGTAAGGCAGCCTCGGGTCCTTTGTTGGGTCGCACTGCCTCTGAGGAAAGCGGAAGTTGCATCATCAGAGGCGGCCCGACTCAGCAAAAGCTCCAAGGCTTCCTTCCTGAATTGCTGCACTTGTAAGGAGAGCCGCTGGGAGGGAAGAAAGCACAGTCGGAGGCTCCCCATTATATCTCCGGCCCTGCGCTCCTCGATCTTGCCGGTCCTGCGCGGACCGGCAGGAAAATGAAGAAGTTAATCTCGCCGGTCCTGTGCGGACCGGCAGTTGAAGAACTGTGATTTAGAGAATCCGGGTCTAAGCTCTTAATAAGCTGTTAGTGCACTGGAACAGGCTACAACATAAACACATTAAAGCATTTTGCAATCTTTTCCTTGCTTTCACACACTAAACCATGTGGTGGTATTATTTTTGGGCATGACATGGGCAGGGAACGAACATGTGAATTATCCAGCTAGCACATTGCGATTAGCGGACGCTAACTGGCTAATGCAGAATTAATTCAGGAGAACTGATTGCCTCCATAAAAGAAGGCGCAAAGTGCACCTGCATTAACTTTCTGCAGGTGCCACATGCTAATGGGAACATCAATGCAAGACTTGCCAATAAAAAGAAAAGAAAAAGCACTAAAAGAGTGTTGTGTTAAAACTCTGCAAAGTCCTGCATTATTGACATCAACCCCCATAGTCTATAAAAAGTGGCAAAAATTGTGGGTGTGATTTTGGTCATGTACCCACAATTCACGCACAATATAACTGTATAACAAGCTAATTAGTACCAAACATTGGCTTTTTAACAAGCAATTATTGTTGCTAATTAAAATCAATTATTTAAGAAATTCATGAATCGTTTAAATCTAAGCGATGTACAAAAACATTTACATCCACAATTTCAAACACAAACATTGTAAAATGCAGTACACAAATAAGTCAGTCTCCCCCACAAAATTTCCTTAATACAGAATTTTCAAATCTAAAACAAACAACCACATGTGTAATTATGAATTACGTATGTGAATTTAGTCATAGGATCTGTGCCTACATTTTTACGCACGAGTCAAAAAAGGGGGTATGGAAATGGGTGGGTCACGGGCAAGTCACGGGAAGATTGGGGGTATGTAAGTTGCACACATAATTGTAGACTACAGGCATTTGTACCACGTTTTCTTGGTGGAAAGGGCTGCAGCTAAATTTAGGGCCCCTTTTACGAAGGTTCGCTAGCCGAAAAACTACTGCCTGCTCAAGAGGAGGCGGTAGCAGCTAGCACGCGTGGCATTTTAGCACGCGCTATTCTGCGCGTTAAGGCCCTAACGCACCTTTGTAAAAGGAGCCCTTAGTTGTGGTTCTCGGGTATAAGCGCTTTTCTATAAACCACGCCTAAATTTAAGAGTGGCTTATAGAAGAGCACTTTTTTCAGTGCTGAGTTTTTTTGGCACCGTATATAAAATTTAGCCTCAAGTCCAGATTTTAGTGCACTGCTGAAAAAGGCCCTTTATACTGTAAGCCCTTCAGGGACAAAAGACATTTCTACTGTACCTTGCTCTATCTAAGGAAGGTGAGTGCTAAATCCAACAGAAAAAAAGAAATGCATTAACGGACAATCACCAGCATTTGCCTGATTTATATGTTTTGTCTCATGCACAATTGTTTTGTGGCGCTTTACTTTTTTTTTTTTTTGTTTAAATTTTCTTTTATTAAGAAAAGAAGAATACAAAGAAGTAATCTGAATACACAGAAGTAATCTGAACCACAATCTGAATACAAAGAACCAGGAACAAATCAAAACACAAGACAAAAGGTTCTACCGCGTGGTTTCTGCTCGGAGACAAAAGATACTCATCAAAAGCCAAGAACAACCCACCCCCCAAACCCCCACCCCAACCCCACCCCTCACCCCCAAGCACTCCAGTGTCAGAAATTCAGAAGAGCACTTCGGGCACCCGGAGACAAATTGTCCCAGACCGGAGCCCAAATCGCTCGGAATTTCCTCCATTGACCAGGGCCACTTTTCTTAGTATCCAAATATTCATACTTTAACAAAGTAAACAGTTCATTTTTCCACATTGTGAGGGTAGGCACCTCGGCCTGTCTCCATAACAAGAGGATACATTTACGAGACAACAAAAAAGCCTTCTTCAGCAACAGGGAATTACCCCTAGAAAGTACCAAAGAGGTAAAGTGATAAAAAAGAAAAACCCTCGCTCCAAGGGGAAGTCGTTTCTTTAAGATCGTCTGTAGATGAAGGCCAACAAAAGACCAGAAGGTTTGTATTCTGTCACAGGACCAAAACATAACACCATTTGCAATGTTTTGACCCGGTCGTACCAACATTTTTGTAAGAACTACAGAAGATACATTTAAATGCGGGGAATCATTTCTTGATATAATGAAATGTATGAAATCCAGTCTGCTATTTGGTATAAAGTGGTATAACCTTCTTGAACTGCTGTGATAGCTTTTCAGCGCTCGACTTTTTTTCGTGTTTCATTGACTTAGCCTTGTATTAACAAAGGACTTGTTCACCTGTGTATTACAACACTGCAGTGACCCCTGATGCAGGCGTTTTGATTCGCCGAAACACAATACTGTGTCGGGTCCACAGTTGATGGTTTGTCTCTTTGTTTTGGAATAAAGAAGTCTGCTTTTGCATTCTTGATTTTTTTTTTGTGAAGTGTTCATTGTCCGTTCCCACTGCTTTTTGTGTGTGGTATAAAGTGGTGCCAGATTTATTTATTTTTTTGTTGTAAAATTAGAAATGAACCGATGCTGCAAATTTTGCAGCAGGCCAGTGCTGTCCCATTATCAGCTATTTAAGACAATGCCAAACGCTGTCTGAAATACAGTGCTACATAATCATTTCTGAATGCCACTAAAAATAAAACAAGCAATCACGCAGTACTTTGCTATACTTATGTTGAAAATGTTAGCAATGAACCATGATATGGAAGTGACAGAACACTGAACACTGACCATTGTATAGATCATAATTTTACAACATAATACTTATAGATGACAGCAATCTAAGAGCAGTCTAGGAATGCAATTTGCAATTCCAAAAGAAATCCATTTGATAGCAGTGAAAGTCCATCGGGTGAAACAGACGCAGAGAACCATGATAGCTAACCTAATTGTTTCAACAGGAGAAGCTTAGCCTTTTCTAATCACATGCCATAGGAGCCTGATGCCTGGATGATATAAAGGATAGAAATCTGAAGTTACTGATCCTTGGTACAAGGCATTAATAATAACACAATGTACAGTGCAAGATAGATCAATATGAAATCACACAGCTAAACAATGCTGAAAAAGGCGATGCCAATGCAAGACACAAAAAAAGCTTAAACAGATAATACCGCATTAAATTGAAAAGGAAAATTATAAGAATCTGGCTTTGATCAGCTCAGTTGTTGTCAATATTCGAGCAGTCCAGCATGCTAAACAACCAAGTTACGCAACTTTTTTCAAAGTTATAAATCTAGAAAATGACTAAGGTTGTACGAGGGGGGGCCGCTGAAAAGTTCTCATCCCAACCTACAAAGTTGGGGCAGTCTCCACTGAGGGCCATACACTTAGGGCTCCTTTTACTAAGCCGCGCTAGTGAGGTTAACGCACGTGACTTTTCATCATGCGCTGGCCAAAAACTACCGCCTGCTCAAGAGGAGGAGGTAGCGGCTAGCACGGCTTGATAAAAGGAGCCC
Organism: Geotrypetes seraphini; assembly: GCF_902459505.1. Classification (NCBI taxonomy): domain Eukaryota; kingdom Metazoa; phylum Chordata; class Amphibia; order Gymnophiona; family Dermophiidae; genus Geotrypetes; species Geotrypetes seraphini. Next base: position 85,215,307 of record NC_047084.1, read on the forward strand.
TTAGTCCAATTTTTTTCGTTCCATGTTTTTCTGACAGAATAAAAAAGTGGAAAGTCACTGGTCTGAGTGTATAGCCCTCGACGGAGACTGCCCCAACTTTGGTGGTTGGGCTAACAACTTGTCAGCGCGCGGTCCTTTGTATATAGACAAGCATAGTCAAATCAACTCTCTAAAATTCAGCTATGAAACACACTTTTAGTTTGTGCATCAATTTGTATTTATAACTCCTAGGCCGTATCGTAAAGTCATAGACTAGTGAATGAAAGGGATCTTGAAATGCCGTCTAGGGCTCCTTTTACTAAGGTGCGCTAGCATTTTTAGTGCACGCAGGATATTATCACACACTACACTGCGCGCAATGCGGCTAGAAATAACGCCAGTTCAGTGCTGGCATTAAGGTCTAGCGCGTGCGGCGATGTAGCACGCGCTATTCCGCGCTTTAGAGCCCTAATGCGGCTTAGCCCTTAATCTAGAACATTGCCACCAAGCCATGTAAAAGTCAATTAAATTCTGAAAGGTATAAAGTAGGAGCCTCTTCGATTTGGGCCCCAAAGTGATGGACTGGGTCAGGAACTGGTTGAATGGAAGACAAGATAGGGTAATGGGCAGTGGAGATTGCTCTGTGGAATGGGATGTTACCAGTGATGTGACTCAAGGTTCAGTTCTTGGGCCTCATCTTTTTAGCATTTCTGTAAGTGATATTGCTAAAAGGCTGACTGGTTTGATTTACCTCATTGCAGACGATACCCAAAATCTGCAATAGAGTAGACACCCCTGATGGTGTTAAAAACACGAGGAAGGACTTCATGAAGTTTGGGGAATGGTCTAAAATTTGTCATCTAAGATTTGCTAAGAAATGCAAGGTCATGCGTTTGGGTTGCAAAAACCTGAAGGAAAGGTACAGTTTAGTAGTTGGTGAAGAACTTTTCGAACTAATTTAATCTATAATTTGTGAATCTCACTGTGCCTATATAGGTCCAAGGTGATTTACAAAGTTAAAAAAAACCCATACAGAAGTGCAGGTAAAGGGTCCTTACAATTTCTGGAGCTAGCAATTACATGCTATTTAGAGTAGAACAAATTACTATATACAGTATAGTCAGCAATATAAGGCAGAAATAGTTTAAACGGCATTCTGTTTGGTCCAAATACACAGTTCAAGGTAATAACTGAGTGACTGATCCCTGTGGTTTTTGGTATAGAAATGTTTTCAGCTTTCTTCTGAATTTTCGGTACTTTTGTGCTCGAAAAAGGAGCACAAACATTTGGAAAGAACCCAACTTTCAAAGTCGCCATTAAAACTTATCACTTTAAACAAGCATTTTCTGAGTAAACATATAGTCCTCAGTGATACCAGTTGGTGTCTGTGCCCCTCCTCCCCCTTCCTCTCCATCTCTGTCTTCCCACACCCTTTTGTTACTGTGTTTGGATTTTTTAAAACAGGGGTGTCCAACCTGCGGCCCGAGGGCCACATGCGGCCCTGTGAAGTATTTTGTGCGGCCCTGGTCGCGGGCGATGCAGTGTTTTCCTTTGCTGCCCCCGGGTGTTTACCGTCTTGCCGGCTCCCTCCTCTGTCTTGCTGCAGCGTTTGCGCGGCCCCAGAAACATTTTTTTCGACCAATGCGGCCCAGGGAAGCCCAAAGGTTGGACACCCCTGGTTTAAAAAATGATCTTGTGATGGATGTTTCTTTCCTATCCATGGTTTTGTAGCTTTGAGACTTATCTATATAGGTTAATATGGAATCAGTGACTGAATACTTCAGGCTTGAAAACCTTGGGCCCACTATTCCAAAGGGTATAACCTAGGGTTGCCAGATTTTACATCAGTAAAATCTGGACCACTAAACCCACCCCCAGGACTACCCAGTTCCACCCCATCCCTGCCCCGTTATACCCCAGCCCAGCCCCCCGCCCCATCCCCACTTCCTGTTCATCGGGCAGGAAGGCATCCGCGCCTACACGGATGTAATGCAATGATGTCACGCACATCCACGCTGGTAGGCATGTGACATCACCGCGTCGCATCCTCGCATGCATGGATGCCCCCTCCTGACACAATTTCTTTTCAAAACCCGAACAAAGTGCTGGGTTTTGAAAAGTCATCCGGACCCCCAGACATGTCCTCAAAAGGAGAACATGTCTGGGGAAATCCAGACGTCTGGTAATCCTTAGTATAACTGGGGCTGGAGAATCTCTAGCCTGGTTGAACTTTGATGAGCAATCCTAGCTTTATCTGGGTTTATCTTGGGATTTCCCCAAGTCCATCCAGTTTATCCAGTTACTGCTCTGAATATTCAATGTCAGGGCCTGCCCACTAAGGCCAGCACTATAAGTTACTGACTGCTGTGGGCCCAAGATCAAGACCTAGAGAACCAGGGCAACCCAGCTCATCTACAGCTCACTGCAACCCCAGGCAAGCTGCCCAACCCTCCACCATCCCCAGGCACAAACTCAGACTATGAGTCCTCCAGGGAGAAAAAAAAAACACCCTCTGTACCTGAATGTACACTATCCTGATGACCAAAAGACACTATATAAGAAATTAAAACAATAATAATAACTTACTACAAAAGGATATCTAGTACAATATATCCAGAAAATACATTGAGGCAATGCTTAATCCTTAAACATTGTCTCCCCTTTTAGTAACCCATGTGCATTTCTCAATTGGTCCCTGTTAAAGTTATATTATTATTAAAACAACCCATCTAACCACCAGTTCTATGCAACATCCACATTTTGTTTTTTACCCCCAAATTACCCCTGCTTCTTTCACCATAAAAGTGGCACACATCCAAACACTGTCCTTCTAACCTTCCCCCCCCCCCCCTCTCCCATCAAGATAACAATCCTACTCCTTTTTTACACCAGTATCCATCTCTCCCCCGGGCAACGTTCCATGTGCCCAAGGTCCAGCTTCTATCTTCTCTACCCACATATTTCCCCAACCCCCTCCTCCCCACCCCCTCTCCATGGAGAGTGTATGGTTTATTGGTTAGAGCTACAGCCTCTGCACTCTGGGGTTGTGAGTTCAAATCCCACACTGCTCCTTGTGACCCTGGGCAAGTCACTTAATCCCCCAGTGCCCCAAGTGCATTAGATAGAGTGTGAGACCGCCAGGACAGATAGGGAAAAACTCTTGAGTACCTGAATAATTTGTAATCCACACAGAATTGTAGGATATGCGGAATATAAATAATTAAATAAATAATAACTAAACTAAACTAAACCTTGGGTTTATATACCGCACCATCTCAGTAAATGCAGAGCTCGGCACGGTTTACAGGAATTAGGATGAGAGAGGAACTCCAGTGGAGAGTTTAAGAGTTAGATGTAAAAGGGTGGGGAAGGTGAAGCGGCCTGAGAGGGGGGAAATGTTACAGTTTTGAGAATAGCCAGGTTTTTAGGTGTTTACGGAAAAGTTGGAGGGAGCTTGAGGATCGGAGCGGGGAGGTAAGGTTATTCCAGATCTCAGTGATTTTAAAGGGGAGGGATGACCCAAGTTTGCCTGCATGAGAAATACCTTTTGTGGAAGGGAAGGATAGTTTAAGAGTTTGGGAGGATCTGGAGGCGGTAGGGGTTGGGGAGTTCCAGGATAGAGGGATAACGGCAGGAAGGATGCCATGTAGGATCTTGTAGGCTAGGCACGCACATTTGAAGTGGATCCTGGAGATTACTGGGAGCCAATGGAGCTTAGACAGGAGTGGCGAGACGTGATCAAATTTGCTTTTCGCGAAATAAATACCGAAATAAATAGAATTCCCCAACAGTATAGGGTTCAACAAACTTCCCCATCACTGTACTCATCACTTCTGATTTACTAAATCTAATGAATGTTCAATATTTTGCTTCAAGCCCTGGGAGGCAGACAATGCAGATACTCTTCCTACGTTACACGAAAAAAAAAAAAAAAAAAACCCACTCTTCTTATTTGAATGCCCTGTCACCACTGTTTTCTCGAACAATACGAGCCACCGCAAGTTATAAAAAATGCACCAGATATTCAGTGCTGGCATGTTAAATATTCAACTTTGGTGCTTTGATTTACTTTACTGTAACCAGTCATAAGGAAATCATATATCTAATATAATAAAATGCTAGGCCGCGCATGCACACTAAAAAAAACGTGTTCCCTGATCCGTCCCGAAAACACGAGTGCACATGCGCACGTTTTACGTCATCACCTACTCTCCACCTCGCGCCACCTATTCATCACCTGCTCTCCACCGATCACTGTTCCTCCTGCACCATGCCACGCCAGGCATGTCCGCAGCCGGCCTCGAGCTCCTGGGGGCCGGCGGCGCTGTGCTGAGGTCCCGCCTCCCGCTTCCGCACTACACGGCGCCGCCAGACCCGGCCCTACACTGAGATCCGCGATCGGGTTGCCATGGAAACCCCGCCGCAGCCTCGCAGCTAGGTAGGGGGACAACAATCGCGCTTATGTTCAAGCCGCCGCCACGACTCCCCTCTCGAACCACACCAGGATCGAGAGAGGAGCTGCGGCGGGGGCTTGAGCATAAGCGCCATTGTTGTCCCCCTACCTAGCCGCGAGGCTGCGGCGGCCTTCCTCACCCGGCTCACATTGAATCCAAGTAAAGAACCGGGGCTGTCTAAAGAAACAAAGTTTCACGGTGCTTGGCCCGTAAAACAATTCCTGCCGTTGCCAAAATTTGACCCACCGTTCCTTCCCTTCCTCCATCAGGTACAGTTTACCTCCGCCTATGTTAAAAGGAGTTGCTTTGAAATTGGAGCCCTGCCGCCACCGTAACACATTCCCTCTGCCGCGGTCCCATATGTCAGAGAAGGGGCGGGACCAAGGCAGAGGGGAACGTGCTACAGCAGTGGCAGGCCTCCGATTTCGACGCGGCTCCTTTTAACATTGGTGGATTCACTGCACCTGATGGAGGGAGGGAAGGAAAGGTGGTTGGACGCTGTTGAGCCCCTCTTTAGCCTTAGACCCTCTCCTAACTGCTCCCTCCTGTCTCAGACCACTGGAGCACCTGATGGAGGGAGGGAAGGAAAGGTGGTTGTGTGCTGTTGAGCCCTTCTTTAGCCTTAGACCCTCTCCTAACTGCTCCCTCCTGTCTCAGACCACTGGAGCACCTGATGGAGGGAGGGAAGGAAAGGTGGTTGTGTGCTGTTGAGCCCCTCTTTGCCCTCAGACCCTCTCCTAACTGCTCCCTCCTGTCTCAGACCACTGGGGGGAGGTGCCTGTCTTCAGCTGCAGGGATGGAGGGAGGGAAGAAGAAAGAAGGGGCCCTGGCAAGCGAGTTATCAAAAGCCAACCATAGCCTGGGACCCCTACATGATATGAATAATGACCAGACAACAAAAGGTAAGAAAAATAATTTTATTTTCTGTTTTGTGATTACAATATGTCAGATTTGAAATGTGTCTTGAGGGAGGCTTCCGCCGCGGCTTTGGACAGAGGGGTACCATTTTCGTGGGAGCCGGCCTTCGGAGAGGCTTGGGACACGGGGACGGATGCGGGAGGGGCTGCCGCTGCGAAGGGCTTTGGTGGGGGAGCCAGCCAGACCACAAGTGTGGGGACGTTGTAAGCGCGGATTGGTCAAGGAGCCGCCGCTGCTGAAGCTTTGAAATTGCTCTCCCACCGTCACTCCCTCCCGCCCCGGCTCTGCCTCTGCCCCTGCCCAAGTTCAAAAGCAGGAGACATCTAGCACCCGTTAATCTAACGGGCTTAAACACTAGTAAGATATAGAAATTGCCTGTATAGTATGCTGAGAGTGAAGCTTGTTTGTAAGATTGTAAGAGCCATCACTTTTTACCTGATGCTCGCAATTTCCTAGTGCCATCTATTGATTTTTCTGAGCGAAAAATTGGCATTTGTGCCTACAAGGTCCCTGCTCTGACATTTGTTGCCTCTGGGATAATGGCGACTGGGATGGTTGCCAGAACCACATATTACACTAATCAACTGGTAAGGGTAGTGATTTTTTTTTTCATACTTTCATTTCTAAATTTATCATCCTTCCTTAGGGCAATTTATAGATTATAATTTGCCTAACTGCAGAATATTTTATCTTGTATTTTGATTTGCATCATATTATAGAAAGTTAATTGTTCTGAAATTGTTTATCACTCAAGCTGAGGTCTGTTTGCAATGCAGTATAATACTATACAGTCATAGATCACAATGTATAATTTATACAGTATCTGCTAAATGCAGGGCCAGCCCAAGTTTTTCTGACACCCTACCCTTGTGCCCCTCCACCCTTGCAGGTAGCTCAAGGCCCTATCCCCTGTACTCCAGCATATCCTTTTCCTCTCCCTATTCTCTCTTCCTCCCTTCTCCCTTCCAGGATTTTTGAATGCTGGACATAGGACTGTGGTAAGGAAGGAAAGATTAGAAGATTTTGCAACATCCTAAAAGCTGCCAGCACAGGTAGATGCCTAATCCACCTGGTGGCAGGGCTGGCACCAGCTGAATGAAACATATATGCTTGCTTTAGGCCATCATGGATTCTCTTGAAGAGGTATGGATGAAGGGTCTTGGTTCATTTATATATTACTAGACATCTCTTTGGCACTGGATATGGCTATGGATAATAATGATATATCATTTCAGTAGCTGAGTTAGAATAAAAGTTATATAAGGGATAAAGCCCCTACCACAATTTAACTTGTGCATCATAGAGCTTAATCTGTCCTAGCTTATAGTATAAGCCAATGATGTCACACAGATGCTCTATGTTAAAAGACTTTTGCCCTACCTTGCATCAAATGACCCTGATGAAACCGTCTACCCAGTGGCTCATTTAAGAAGTGTCTGTAAGAATGCAGACAACCTTGGTTAAGACTTAATGAAGCCCCAAGTTTTTGAAAAATCTGGAGATGATATAGGGGACATTTCTGTGGTCGGACCTAGCCACAACAAAAAAAATCCAGCCAATCACTAGTTCCGTTTCTATCATGGTTTGAGGGAAATTGCTGGGCAGGGGGGCAGTATAAATATGAACCTGCAAAGATAGAGGGCAAGAAAGAAAATTCAGAAGAAGGTTGACAGAAAATCAAGATTGAAAGAGCCACTTATATCACTTCCTGTAACAAACCTGCTGCATCACCCTTTACCAACATGGAGAGAAAACTTGCATGGCACCTAAAGATCATCAGTTTTAAGTTCTGTGATCACAAATTGCAGCTGGGCTATTAGGTGGATTTTGCCACCTGGGTAATGAAACCATCTGATAGCTGTTCATTTATTATACACACTTTTTTTTTTTTTTTTTTAATTTACTTTTTGTTTTTTGTTTTTTCAAGTATTTCTTTACAATCCTTCAATATAGTCTCCCTGCTTTGAAATGACCAAGTCCCAACATCTGGGAAACTTCATTATTCCATCCAAGGCACCGTTTCTTGTTCAGTTGCCGAATGGCTCTGGTAATAGCGGAAAAAAGCTCTTCCAGAGATGTAGAATGATGTCCACGTATAGGTTGTTTCAACTTTGGAAAAAGGTTGAAGTCTGGTGGACACTTGTCTGGACTGTAGGGAGCATGAGGTAACACCTCCCAGCCGTATTCGTGTAGTTTTTCAATGACATTCCCTATGTGCAGGCGAGTGTTGTTGTGAAGAATGGCCCAGCCAAGAGCAACTGAGGTCGGGTTTTGTGCATTTTTCTGTGCATTTTTTTTTGCAAAAAATCATAATAATACACTGCTATGACACTTCTTCCACATGGAACTTTGTCTGTGATGATGATGCCTTCATGATCATAAGCAAAAATCATCATTTGTTTGACTTTTGATTGAGCTTTTCGAAATGTTTTTGGTCGTGGGGAAGATGGAGCTCTCCACTTGTTGGACTGTGATTTCAGATCTGGCTCAAAGTCTCTGACCCATGTTTCATCAATAGCAACAATGAGATTCAAGAATGCCTGACTTTCAATGTCGAATCTTTGTTTCAGCATGGTTGCATTGTCCAGGAGTCTCTGCTGCTGTTCAGCAGTCAAGAAGTGGGGGACTTATCATGCAGAAATTTTTCTCTTTTTTTAAATCATTTGTCAGAACTCGGTATACTGATGTCAGTGGAATCCCTGTGGTTTCAGAAAGTTCCTTGCATGTTGCACGATGATCTTGTTCAAGAGCATCAGCCACAAGTTTTACACATCGTTTTTGGTTATTGATTTCAGCCTTCCTGGTCTTGCATCATCATCATCTATGCTCACACGACTACTCCGAAAACGAGTTGCCCACCGAGAAACTGTACAACGGTCCACTGTTAACTCACCACAAACTTCACGTAACGCACTGTGGATTTGTGTCGGTTTTTTGCCATGTAGAGTTTAAATCTGATCGTCAACAGACACAGTGCCCGAGACACCTGCAGCCTCCATTTCCCACACTTGTCACAGCCACACTATGTACACTACAGAGCTCCTAAGCACACGTCCTGCTGCTTCAATACACATCATTTTTACTCCAGATTAGATTATTTTTTTGTCTTCCAAAGACCTTATCCATATGTTGACATCTGCTAAAATCCTTGGGATATCTATTTTGGATCATGCTGCAATCCAATGCACATTGAACTGGTCCTCGGAGGAAAAAACATCCAACTCCTGGAGACTCAGCACTTCCTTGCTCATGATGAACAATTTCTAACCTACATACTTCAGCAGAGCAAGAATTTTTTTGAATCTAATGAAGATCCCAACCTTTCATATATATCTATTTGGGAATCCTACAAAGTCTTTATTAGAGGTGCAGTGATAAGCTTCTCTATTTATAAAAGAAAAACTATACAATCTAAGTTATCTACAATGGAACAGGACATACATAACTTTGACCCTACCATCCAACGAAATCTGCAGAAACTTAAATTTAATTACAATTTTTTACTATCTGATATGGCATTCTCTTTTCAACTCTGAGGTTAAGAAGTCCGGTAAACTACTTTCCTTTTACTTGAAAAGTCGCCGAGTCAAACATTGTATTGCATCTATAAAATCGAACTCTGGTCAACTGTTTACTTCACTCTGCAGATTTTATAGTCTTTTCAAGATTTCTATCAATATATTTACATGTCAGAATGTATTCTATCCACAGAAGCAATTCAGCACTTTCTCTCGGATCTTCATTTACCGCAAGTTGAATCCACTCAACTTCAAAATCTGCAGGTTCCAATCCAGATTTCTGAAATCTTATCAGCTATTAAATCGCTACCTCCAACAAAATCCCCTGGACCAGCTGAACTTTACAAATCTCTATCATCTCAGCTGGCCCCCAAACTTCAACAATATTATTAAGCGTTACTGCCAAACCTGCTTCATTGGGCAGATTTTCGGAGGCGACAGTTGTCATTATCCCTAAACCCGGAAGAGATGATCAACTGGTGCAATATTATCACCGTATCTCATTATTTAACTTGGACTATAAAATGTACACCAAACTGATCAGTTTTGGACTTGAAAAAGTTATACAACCTCTCATCCATAAGGACCAGGTTGGCTTCCTAGGTGATAGATATTGAGCTGACCTACATCTCTCACGGTGGGGAAGATTTGAATCCCTAAGAATGGTCATAGTTCCCAAATTATTTTATCTTCCGAGTATGATTCCTTTAATTTTACCATCACCTTTCTACAAGTCCCTGAAACGGCTCCTTGCCAAATTTCTATGGAATAATAAATCCCTCAGAATATCCTTACAAAATCAAAAAATACCTAAACTTTCCAGTGGAATGGGTAGATTTCCCAGATCTTCTCCTCTATCATAAATCTTTCATCCTGCACCAAGGTTTGGAATGGCTCTTACCTTCCCACTTATCCACTGTCCCCAGATGGCTATCATTTGAGCTAAATTATATGTTTCCAATTACGCTATCTAAACTTCCTGGCATGCCTCTCACTAAACATGGAAGAGCCAATCCCATCATAAAGAGTACTTATGACACATTCCATTCATATATCCATATGGAACAATCCCAAAATATTGCTAGATAAAAAATGATCTCATGGGCCTCCTGGCAATTGCACAACATTTGGGACATCTCCTTTTTTTATATACCCAGAAACAAAACATTGAAGACCCTTCTCAGAAGTTCAGCATTCACATGGGCTGATTCCCAGTTCTTTCCTTGGTTACAGCTGAGATTTTCATTATGTAAGTTCTCTCTTGTTTTCCTCATTAAAAGAAAATGCCTCTATTTTTGAACTCTCAATAAAACTACGTACTAAAGGTCATATTGCTTCCAATTTGTATAAGTGCCTCAAAAATATAAGATCTCCTAATCTATGTACACTACGTAAAACTTGGGAAAATGATACCCTATCTGAAATTCCTGATTCTGCTTGGGATTCCATATGGCATTGCCTCTACAAATCTTCCAAGTCAGCATCTATCACTCAATCCTTATTTTTTCTCCTATACAGGGCACTATGGACTCCACTGCGTTCACACCAAATTGACCCTAATCTTTCTAAAGACATGTTGGTCTTGCAAGTCCAACACAGGTGACCTAAAACATCTCATATTTGAATGCTCACACTTGCATAAGTATTGGAAAGATGTTTGGGCTACCATCAATGAAATTCTTCCAATTCATGATCCTATCCTTATCCTTAAAAGGTTCTTACTTTAAACCATATCTCAAAGAACCTTCTTGCCTTTTATTAGATACCTTACTTGCAACAGCTTTGAAAGTTGTGCACACTGGAAAGACCTTTCGAAAGCTTCTCATTCCGGATGGAGGAATTTACTATGCCTTTCTTACAGATATCTAACTCATGTCTATCTGTACAGTGCCATGTATACCTTATGGTGCTAAATAAACATGTAATGCATGTGTGAATTTCTGTGGAAGATGGCGTTTGTGATGGCATGAACATCTGTTGCCTGTATGTGGTAAGAGCGGATAGCGTAGCTGGTTTTAAGAAAGGTTTGGACAAGTTCCTGGAGGAAAAGTCCATAGTCTGTTATTGAGAAAGACATGGGGGAAACCACTGCTTGCCCTTTATTGGTAGCATGGAATATTGCTACACCTTGGATTTTGGCCAGGTACTAGTGACCTGGATTGGCCACCATGAGAATGGGCTACTGGGCTTGATGGACCATTGGTCTGACCCCCGTAAGGCTATTCTTATGTTCTTATGTTCTTATATGAAAGCTATTTTGTTAAAATAAATTTCTCATCTAATTTACAAGTGTCTTTCTCAGAAAAATGGTCTGCTCTAAAAGAATATTTCATGTTGTTATCTGACACTGGTTAGTTTGTATTGTTTCTTATGCAAGACATATTGTAAGGTACCGTTGATGAAGTCTGTATATCCTTGACTATGTCTTTTTTCTTTCTACTCTGTACAAAAGCTAAATAAATAAACTAAGATTTAAAACCATTTCTTCATCTGTCTGCTCAGGGGACAGTAGTATAAGCCTGCCTTTATATTCCTTTCCTTCACACATGGAATTTCTATCCATAATGATTCCACTTCTATCTATGTCATGCAGAATGTTTATTTGATTTGATTCAATTCCATTCCCTTTTTAACATATAGTGCAGCCCCCCTCCCCCTCCAATTTGATCTACTCCAGTGGTCTCAAACTGAAACCCTTTGCAGGGCCACATTTTGGATTTGTAGGTACTTGGAGGGCCTCAGAAAAAATTGTTAATGTCTTTTTAAAGAAATGACAATTTTGCATGAAGTTACATTACATTAGTGATTTCTGTTCCGCCATTACCTTGCGGTTCAAGGCAGATTACATCCAAACTAAAACAAAAATTACATTCAAAATTTGAAGGAATAGAATAAGCGATGACATAGAATTTTTAAGGTACTATATATTGGGTAAAGAGTTACCAAAGGGAAGTGGAGGTCTTTAGGAGATAAGAATAGGGTGAAATTATGGGTTTTAGATAACGTTTGGTAGATAAAAGAGTATTAGAGAGATCTAAGAGTAAATAGAGTGTTGGATATTGAGTTGGGATTGGGTTTATAGTTTATAAATCTTTCCTTTTGGCTAAGTCTTAATAATAATATTGTCATTGATAGCTAAAGAGACATATGATCAAGAAACGGTTTTACTTTTGTGATTATGATAAACATACCGAGGGCCACAAAATAATACCTGGCGGGCCGCATGTGGCCCCCAGGCCGCAAGTTTGAGACCATTGATCTACTCTAACCTTGCAATATAATTTGTACCTAGGTAATACAGTGTCCCATTGATTATCCTCCTTCCACCAGGTCTTCCAACCCAGTCTTCAGGGTATACATTGGATTTTCAGGATAGGCACAATAAATATGCATGAGAGATTTGCATGCAGAGCCTCAATTGCATGTAAATCCAATGTATACTCTGAAGACTGGGTTGGGAATGGTTGCTTCCGGGTTAATTTCTTCTACTTAGGTCTCTCTCTCTCTGTCTATTCTTTCTACCTTTCACACTTTCATTTTGTAGTGCATGCCTCAGGTACTAAATCTCCAAGACAACAGTAGCATCCTATGAAGGTTACATATCACAAATGCACTGAAAACATTTTCAAGTAGGTCATGGCATATTTGCAAAAGATGTCTAACTACATTTAAAAGACTGTAAATGGTTACAGCACTCTGAATCACTGTACTGTACATAAAAATTAATGTAGGGAGAGCATAGCGCATATCAATGGCTTTTAAAATGATTTTATTTCAAGGGCATCTTTTAAATGTTCCTTGCCTAGGTCAGCAAACAGATTCATTCATTCCAGGTTCTTCCTAAATCAGTTTGAAATGTATATGTTTTTCAAGGTTGAATCCAAAAGGTTTTAGCTGTTGTCTTTTCTTATTATTCTGTGACAGATTCACTAAAATGCCTTAGCAATTTGTTAATTTGTGCTCCATGAATTAATAATTTAAATGTATGCAGCAGGGGTACCACTAGACCTGGTATCTGTATAATGTGTAAAACCAGTCTCTCACTAAGGGTGTGAGGGTAGCCCTCGAGGTATTATACAAAAGAAAATTAGTTAAGGTGCCTATTTTTTTTTAAGGGAAAGTACTGAAAAACAGTACACTGGGCACCCAGGAAAATGCAAACTGCCCTAGAGCAGTGATTCCCAACCCTGTCCTGGAGGAACACCAGGCCAATCGGGTTTTCAGGCTAGCCCTAATGAATATGCATGAGAGAGATTTGCATATGATGGAAGTGATAGGCATGCAAATTTGCTTCATGCATATTCATTAGGGCTAGCCTGAAAACCCAATTGGCCTGGTGTTCCTCCAGGGCAGGGTTGGGAATCACTGCCCTAGAGGATGGGGAGAGACTTAGCTCCGTGATAAATTGGAGTGCATAAAAAAAAATGGCAAAGGAAAGGGCCTCAAACAAAAGTATTATTAAGAAAAAGACTGTTATTCCAAACATAGGGGCCCTTTTACTAAAGCTTAGCATGTGCTAATGGAATTAACGCCAATGGCTTACAAAGTGTGGGGCAGTGGGTGCAGCCATTAAGGGGTGCATGGAGAAGCAAGGAGGTCACAGTCCACATATGCATTGCCATTGGTTCCTCTGGCCTCTGTCCCCCACCCCCTTTGATATCAACTTCCTGTTCTGAAGCAAGAGATTAGCAAAGCAAACAGCTATGCACACCAGACCCATGATTGCTCCATGAACCCCCTACTGCTTGGAAGAGGGGGGTGCAGCACTCCAGATGACAACCAAGCCAGGTACACCATTGATTAGTGCACACTAAATGTTGTGTGTCCTATTTTATACCTTATGGGCCATGTGGCACTTTGCATATGCTAATATCCTTTAGTGCACTCTAAATTTTATTAAAAGAGCCCTTGAAATAGGAATATGCAGCCAGAAAAAGGGCTATTGGGGTTGTAGACAAGCGGGTATAGTGGGTTTTGGAGGTGTTTTGAGGAGCTCACCATAACCTATAAGGAAGTTCTGATGAGATGTTTATGTGGCACCCTTTATGCGAAGTTCCCTGTAAGGTGCCCCACTGCTCTGTTGCCATGTCTGGATGGCCAGTCCATTACAAGATTGGCCCCTCCCACGTCCAAATGGTCTTGTTCTGGGCATTTGGGACTTGGATGAAATTATGGTTGAAAATGTGGTATAAATATAGATGCCCTGGCAGTCTGGGCAACCCAGTGGCCTGGACATCCATGTAGACGATTTTTTTGAAAAAAAAAAAAAAAAAAAATTATAGACGTATGGTGATTTGCCTTTCGAAAATGCTGACTTTGGGCGTCTAGTGCCATACATCTAAATCGGACTTAGACATATATTTTGATTATGCCCCTCCATGGTTCAGGATCACTAGACACATCTACAAGAAAGATTATCGAGGTAAGAATCTAATCTTTCTTTTGGATGTTTCTGTATAAAAATGCCAAAACAAGGAGAAAAACTGCAGAAACGATGTTCAAGGTAAAAAAAAAAAGTCTTATCTTTATTGAAGAAGATGCAATGTAGTGTTCCAAACAAATGGTTCTCTTGTGTGAGTGCACAGGACACAACATGGTCCGTGTTTCGGAAAACACTTCTTCCTCAGGGGCACGTGATATGATGGTACATCAACGCAGACAACCTTATGAAAACAAGTGATCCTTGTGAGTGCGATCTGCGAGTCTGTTGAGTTGCAGCAAAACAGGAGCTCTACGTTGACCGTGTTGGGTCCTGTGCACTCACACAAGAGAACCATTTGTTTGGAACGGTACATTGCATCTTCTTCAATAAAGGTAAGACCTTTTTTTTAACCTTACACATCGTTTCTGTCATTTTTCTCCTTTTGTTGATCGTTTGACTCTTTGACTGCAGATTGGTTGGATTGTTTTTTTGTTCTGTATAAAAATGACCATCTACTGCTTTGTGCTGTTTTGGTTTTTTTGGTATTTTTCTGTTTCAAATATGAGTCCTTATTTTACATGTATGTTACCTGTGATTGTAAAGAGCTGCCTGGTTGCAGGAGGTTCATAAGCAGAAGATGTAGAAGAGGGGTCAATATGCCTCCTGAAGAACACCCACATGCGCCTACTCTGTAGGCATAAGTTTGGTCAAGCCAGGAATGCTCATATCAGTGTATCACCTCTTTAGGTAGATGTGAACTTCAGTAGAACTTGGAAAGGTGCTGAATGAATAAAAATGATTTCATTCTCTGATACCGAGTTTCTTTCTCTTTCCAAACGAAATAAATATATATTTTTTAATACAACAGTGGGAATTCCACTTTTCATATTAAAAGAGGCAAAGTGCCAAAAATAATAAAAATTCTATTAAAGGTTACAGTCTATATGTTTCAAAATTATATAATTTTCATATAATTTATGCTGTTATATAACCACAAATGGGAGACCATGGCAACCATTCACAGCATAAAATAGTTTCACTTCTTTCTACTTTGAGACCACCTATGACACATAAAATCATTTTTGAACTACAGGACTATTTACCAAGCTATGTTAACATGTCAAAAGCATAATATTAATACCTGCATTAATTCAAGTTTAATAATCGGTCCCCACCACTGCAAACTGACCTTAATATCTGAAAAACGGAGCAGAAGGTAGAACAGAAAAGGCTAGACCAGTGAGCAACACAACTATTACACGTAGGGCTTAATATTCAACTCTACTGGACAATGTCATATAAAGCATTTAACTAGGGCTACTTTGACTGATATTCAACACTATTTAACTGGCCAGAACAGCTCCTGGTTGGTTAAATCATGTTTGGCCGACTAAGCGCTAACATTCAGCTGGAGACAGCCAGCGATTTTTAAACGTTGACTAGTCAAGTATAGCCGCCAACTTGCTGATCTATCTTTGATCATGGCAGCCATTTTGATGGGCTACCATGAGGGGACAGGAGTGAGGAGGCTGCACTCCAGCCCTTAAAGATCTCTGCTGGACTACCAGGTGTGTAGGTAGGACTGGGAGTCTAACTACACATTGGGAAGAGGTGGTAAGATGGGGAGGGGGCTTAGTCATGGCCAGGTGAGGAGGAGATAGGGAGGAAGAATTGTTGGAGAACTGGGAGGTGGCACAGGAGGGGTTGTTGGGTTGTTTTGGGTTTTTTTTTAAAGAAAAATCTACTTATGTGAACCCCAGCCTGATATTCAGCTGGGGCCTGCTAAGATAAGCAAGTGAATTTAGGGCAGTTTTTGGGCCATCCTAATTTCACCCGCTTATCTTATGTGGGTCTTGGCTGAATATCACCAGCGCTTGCATGAACCTTGGCACTGATCCTTGGCCTGACCCCGACAGGCCCACTTTTTGGGGGGCCAGTCAGAGCCAATATTCAGTGGTACTGCCTGGCTTAGTGCCGCTAAATATCAGTGGTTGGCCACCAATCGGTGATTTAAGCGGGCCAGAACCTCTCTGGCCTGATTAAATTGCTCTGAATATCAGTCCCAGAGTTTTTTGAATCCCAAACCACAACAGACTATGGATCCCATCACAACTATTTCAGAATCGTTACTAATAAAACATATGTGATATGATCTTAACAGACACACATATATTTTCATGGTTTTATTTTTTGTAATATCTACAACCAACATAGTAACATAGTAGATGATGGCAGATAAAGGCCTGAATGGTCCATCCAGTCTGCCCACAAGATAGATTCACAGCATAAGGTATGATGCAGTACCACATATCTATACTTGATCTTGATTTGTTCTTGCCATTTTCAGGGCACAAACTATAGAAGTCTGCCTGGCACTGGCCTTGTTCTCCAGCGACTGAAGCTGCCATCAAAGCCCCTCTCCAGCCCATCCAAATCTATCCTGCCATGATCAGTGCACACATCTAGAACTCTGCCTTGCACTGGCCTTGACCTTCAACTACTGAAGCTGAAGTTGTCCAGCCACGACTGGCTTTGCTTCCCTACTATGACTATTTATTATTTCTATAGTGTTGAAAGGCGTACGCAGCACTGTACATTTTAACATACTATAGACGGTCCCTGCTCAGAAGAGCTTACAATCTAATTTAGACAGGACATTTC
Organism: Geotrypetes seraphini; assembly: GCF_902459505.1. NCBI lineage: Eukaryota > Metazoa > Chordata > Amphibia > Gymnophiona > Dermophiidae > Geotrypetes > Geotrypetes seraphini. Next base: position 85,232,259 of record NC_047084.1, read on the forward strand.
AGAGTTGGGGAGATAATGGTAGAGGAAATGATACAGTGGGTCTAGGTATCTGATGGCAGTAAGTGGGGTTAAGAGTTGAAAGCAGTTTCAAGAAGTGGGCTTTTAGCTTGGATTTGAATATTGCTAGGGAGGGAGCATGACGTATTGATTCAGGCAGCCTGTTCCAGGCATACGGCGCCACAAGAAAGAAAGGACGGAGTCTGGAGTTGGCAGTGGAAGAGAAGGGTACAGATAAGAGGGGTTTGCCTGATGAACGGAGATCACGGGGAGGAGCATGGGGGGAGGTAAGTGAAGAGTGATATCGGGGGGCTTCAGAGTGAATACACTCGTAAGTCAGCAAGAGGAGTTTAAACCGTATACGGAAACGGATGGGGAGCCAATGAAGTGACTTGAGAAGAGGGGTAATGTGAGAATAGCGACTCCCATGGATTATGAGTCGTGCAGCAGCATTTTTGAATGGATTGAAGAGGTGAGAGATGGGTGCGCGGGAGGACTGAGAGAAGTACATTGCAGTAGTCTAAGCGTGAGGTGATGAGAGCATGGACAAAGGTTTTGGTAGTGTGTTCAGAGAGAAGAGGATGGATTTCCCAATTACCGGAGTTGCCATCTAAATACTGCTAAGCTTGCTTGGTTCCATGCTTTCCATATAGGATTCCTTTGTGTTTATCAATCCATTTTTGAATTTTGTTACTGCGTTGCCTGGAATTTTGCGATATTGTGCTGGGTAGATGAATTTCAAGAAAATGTTGAAAATGCATCTGTTAGTTTTATTGAAACCTGATCTGCAATCATCAGTATATGGAGCTTAAAAGTTGATTTGTATGTAATTTTGTAAACCGCATAGTTAATATACGGTATATAAATTTTTAAATAAATAAATATTGTCATCTTCATCACCTCCTCTGTGAAAAAGTACTTCCTAAAGAAAATCCTTCTATTGTATGTCAATAAAGACCACATAAACGCATCAATGTATGGAAATCCAACATTTTTCCTGAGTCAACCCCCCAGCAACCTAAATTCATGTCTTTCTCCAAAAATGATTCTTTTCTCACTGATTTCTCAAGTAGATCTAAGAAATCTACTCTCGTAGAATGTTTGCATAGTCACAGTATTTGAAAGGTACTGAAAAGGTTACAATGCAAATCTGTGGGCAGACTAGATGTGGGCAGACTAGATGGGCCGTGGGCCCTTATCTGCCGTCTATTTCTATGTTTCTATGTTAAATCTGGGCACTGGTACCATAGCTGAGATTCAGACACCACAATGTCTTGTACAAAATGACAGGAACACTGAATCTGGCAAACATCTGTTGTCTATAATTTCCTGACATCTTTCTAAATCACTTTTATTTCTGTGGGAAATCCAGTTTCACTCTCGCATAATGGAAATTACAGGTGAGAGCCAGCTGGAAGCAGCATAGAATTGTTATATCAGCACATGAAAAGGGCTAACATCACTATATGAGTCAATCCTATAGCAGGGTGCCATTACCTAGGCTACTGAATAATGCAGGTTGTGAGCCTACTCTATAAGGGCACTTGTATTCTGTCGGTTGCCTGTGCAAATGTTGGCCCTGCCCAAGGTCTGTTCATGCTCCTCCTCTGTGAATGCTCCTCTGTGAATGCCTCTCTAACAATTACACCCACACTTGAGAGCCAATAAAAATTAGCTGTAGCCAGGGGTAAATTCGTGCACCAGAAGTAGGGAGGTTAAGTGCATGAATTTCCCTAGCGGTAAGAATCAGTTCCTGAACAAGGGCCGCGGGTACATGTCACAGTGCGGTTAAGTGACTAGGTTAAGTGTTAATTTTACAATCTGCAGTGAGCAGCATGCAGACGGCTGCCTCTGTAATTGTTACTTGAGGTGTACAGCCTGTAGAGGGGCTGCTTTCCTGATATGAAATATGAACCCTAAGGCAGTTGGTAGTTTAGCCTCCGAGTTCCAGCGCCTCCGAGTTCATAACAGATCTCTGAATTGGGGTTGCATTGTTTCTAAAAGATCTTGTCTTAGGCGGGAGATTGTCTTTTGGCAATCTCCACCATCAGATCTGGACTCCCATTTACAAAGGAGTCTAACATAACATAACATCACATCGTGCTTATTAACCGTGTAGCCATAAGTTCAACGCGGTTTACAAAAGACTGTAAACAAGAAACAATATCATTAAGAGCACAATGAATTATTTAACCGTGTATTTTGAAAAAAGATAACTTTTCAGCTGATTTCTAAAATGTTTGTATGAATAAGCAGTAAGCAAAAACCAACTGGAGAATAAATAACTCTTCATCAAACACAGTGGTCTCAAACTTGCGGCCCAGGGGCCCCATGCGGCCCACCAGGAACTATTTTGAGGCCCTCGGTATGTTACCATTGTTCTGGAACATTGTCTGCCTCACTGCTATAACCTCACGCAAGTGCTTTCCTGTGTCTGTACGCGATTGTGAGGTGGAGTGGAGAGGACATTCGCGTACAGACACAGGAATGCGCTTGTGTGGGGTTACAGCAGTGAGGCGGGCAACGTTCCAGAACATAAGGTAACCACTGGAGGCAGTGCAGCTTGTGCGTGTGTACGTAATATTGTGAACTCTCGCAAAATTCGGCACCTCTCCTGGTGGTGACTGCTTGATGTAAGATGGCAGTTGTGTTCGTTGCTGGAGAGGTGAGATTTGAAGGCGGTTGCGGACGCGACCACCTGACACTTAAGGAACAAGTTTTCCAGGCACAAGTCAGATATTGATTCTCCTCTCTACAAAAAAGCCTAGAGGACTACAATGAAATCTTGTATCTTGCAGTTGATACTTTAGATTAGAATCTAAATCACAATTTTGCATGAGGTAAAACTCTTTATAGTTTATTAAGAACATAAGAATTGCCACTGCTGGGTCAGACCAGTGGTCCATCGTGCTCAGAAGTCCGCTCCCGCGATGGCCCCTTAGGTAAAAAACCAGTGCCCTAACTGAGACTACCCTTACCTGCGTACATTCTGGTTCAGCAAGAACTTGTCTAACTTCGTCTTAAATCCCTGGAGGGTGTTTTCCCCTATAACAGCCCCCAGAAGAGCGTTCCAGTTTTCCACCACTCTATGGGTGAAGAAGAACTTCCTTATGTTTGTACGGAATCTATCCCCTTTTAACTTTAGAGTGCCCTCTCGTTCTCCCTACCTTGGAGAGGGTGAACAACCTATCTTTATCTACTAAGTCTATTCCCTTCATTATCTTGAATGTTTCGATCATGTCCCCTCTCAGTCTTCTCTTTTCAAGGAGAAGAGGCCCAGTTTCTCTAATCTCTCACTGTACAGCATCTCCTCCAGCCCCCTAACCATTTTAGTCGCTCTTCTCTGGACCCTTTCGAGTAGTACCATGTCCTTCTTCATGTATGGCAACCAGACTGAATGAAGTATTCCATGTGAGGGTGTACCATGGCCTGGTACAGCGGCATGATAACCTTCTCAGATCTGTTTGTGATACCCTTCTTAATCATTCCTAGCATTCTGTTCAAACTCTCCACCACTGCTGCGCATTGCGTGGATAGCTTCATCGATTTGTCGACCAATACTCCCAAATCTCTTTCCTGGGGGGTATCTTGAATTACCGCCTCGGACAGCCTGTATTCGTGTATAAGATTTTTGTTATTGACATGCATCACCTTACACTTATCCACATTGAACCTCATTTGCCATGTTGCGGTCCATTTCTCGATTGTGTTTATGTTACGTTGCAGGTCTTCGCAATCCTCCTGCGTCTTCACTACTCTGAATAGCTTCGTATCATCTGCAAATTTAACCCCCTCACTCATCGTACCAATTTCCAGGTCGTTTATAAATATGTTGAAGAGCACAGGTCCAAGCACCGAACCCTGTGGCACTCCACTCATGACGCTTTTCTGAGTATTGTCTGAGTATTGTCCATTTACCCCCACTTTCTGTTTCCTATCCGCCAACGAGTTTTTAATTCATATGAGTATTTCACCCTCGATTCCATAGCTCGCAATTTTTTTGAAGTAGTCATTCATGCGGAACCTTGTCAAACGCCTTCTGAAAATCCATGTATACAATGTTGACCAGGTCACCCTTGTCTATCTGCCTGTTTATCCCCTCGAAAAAGTGCAACAAGTTCTTCAAGCAAGATCTTCCTTTGCTGACGCCATGCGGGCTGGTCCTCATCAGATCATGCCAGTCAAGGTGCTCAATGATGCGGTCCTTTATCAGCGCCTCTACCATCTACTCACTGGTCTGTAGTTTCCTGGATCTCCCCTCAAACCTTTCTTGAAGATCGGCATAACATTTGCCACCTTCCAGTCTTCCGGAATCCTTCACAATTTGATTGACAGATTGGCTATTAGTTGAAACACTTCAGCTATAGCCCCTTTCAGTTCCTTGATTACCCTTGGATGGATACCATCCGATCCCGGGGATTTATCATTTTTAAGCCTATCAATCTGCCTGTATACCTCTTCTAGACTGACCGGCAACCCTGTCAGTTTCCCGTCTTCATTTCCCGCGTATTACCTGACGGCTTCTGGTATGTTGTGTGTATCCTCTTCAGTAAACACAGACGCAAAAAATGTGTTCAGTTTGTCAGCGATGGCTTTGTCCTCCTTTAGCACTCCCTTTATTCCATGGTCATCCAGCGGCCCCACCGCTTCCTTCGAGGGTCGTTTCCCCTTAATATATCGAAAGAATGGTTTGAAGTTTTATGCCTCCTTAGCTATTTATGCCTCGTAGTCTCTTTTGGCCCCTCATACCGCCTTAAGGCACCTGCTTCTGATCATTTCTGCTATACACAACTGAAAGCAGTGCAACATGCAGAAAGTGAAAAACTATCTAGACTTCACTTTCTGCATGCTGCACTGCTTTCAATAGTGTATAGCTGAAATTTTCAGAAGCAATTAAGGAAAGATTTATAAACTATAACAAGTTTTACCTCATGTAAAGTTCTCATTTCTTTAATAAGACATTAACTATTTTTTCTGCGGCCCTCCGCGTATCTACAAATCCAAAATGTGGCCCTGCAAAGGGTTTCAGTTTGAGACCGATGATCTAACAGATGTAAATAGTTTGTTATTTTCAAAGTTTGTAACTGAGTTTCAAGAAGTACCTGAGAGAAGGAAAATAAACTTGGAGTTTTGGTTCAAACAAGTGTGGTCTGAATCATTAAGAAGAGAGCTTTCTCCAGCCTGCCCTACAGCTGCATGACTGTATTTGTTTTATAATTTGTTGAGGTCAGACCATTTTATGGGTGAGAAGTGGGACCAAGTTCTGTCTGCTGCTACTGTAGGGGAAGTTGAGATCTCTTCTAGGTGGATGGGTGTTTCATTGAATGTGGCTCTTATAGTTGCGATCTTATTTTTGAAGAATGTGGCTAATAAGGTGGCTGAGGGAGGGGGGAGTTGTTTTTTGTCAGATATGGTGTGGTGTCTGTGAGTTCTTTTAGTAATTGGAAAATATTTTTGTGTCTTGGAATCCTTCTCCTATTTGCTTTGTGTAGTATGTCTTTCTTTTTTCTTTCAGCTTTTGTTTGTATTTTTGGTATAGTGTTCTCCATGTTGTTTTTGTGGAGTCTAGGCTATCTTTTCTCCATTTTCTTTCTAGTTGCCTTTTGAGTTGGAGTAGTTCATTGTCGAACCATTTGTCTGATTTTCTATGGATTCTGGTTTTGGGTTGTTCTGGGGCTAGCTCATCTAGGGTTGTTGTACTTAGGTGGTTCTATTGTGAGATGAAGTCTTTGGGGTTGTAGTTTTGGATTATGGTGTTTGTTTTTGCCCAGAATTTGGTGGGGTTGATGTATTGACGTGAGTTGTAAGTTATTTTTTGTGTAATTGGTTTGCTTTTGTTTTTGGTCCAATTGATTTTGAAGGAGTATGTGTAATAGTCAGACCAGAGGGAGCCGTACCAGTATCCGTTTGATGTGTGGATTTCTGGTTGAGTGGGTTGTTGGGACATGTAAGCTGCAATGTCGAGTTGGTGTCCTTTCTCATGTGTGGCTTGAGGGTCTAGTATCTTGTACGTCAGGGCCTCGAGGTATGATAGTAAGTTTCATGTGAGGGGAAGGGGTCTAAGACCCCGTGTCGGCGAGAGAGGAGGAGTAGGAGGTGTTTTCAGTATCTCCTGCTCCCAACTTTTAAGGTACGGGGCACCGGGGCTTGGAGGGGGAGGAGGCCTCTGATGGCAGGAGGGATTGAGCATCCCTCCTGCCATTTGATTCAGGTTCAGGTGGGTCGCCTTTTTTGTCAAGGGGGGGCAAGATTGTCAGGGGTCATTGGGGGAGAACCAGTGGTAGCAGGGGGGAGATTTTTCATTTTTTTATGGGACAGATTTTTTTTGTGTGTAATACACGCAAAATATCTGCGCCATTGAAAAAAAAAATCCCAGGATCGGTAAAACCCGATGCTAAATAGCCAAGTGATGTAAATGTATCAATCGCTTGGCTATTTTGTATTAGATTTTACTAATTTGCACAGGTTGGATTGGATCGAAAAATGGGCGATCGAGGGGGAAAACACGCGGTGGGCCGTTTCATGAATCCTCCCCAAGGCATCTACAAAGCTTTTTTGCAGAGCTTCTAATGAGTGCCAATTAGCATCAATGACTAAGTGTAAATTGACAATTATTATCATCAATTGGTTTGTTAAACAATTAAGTTGCACACACAAATCAGCTATACATATTGATTTGCACATGCAGCTTAGGATGCCATGTAAAGAATTTGGGTCATACTGTAAAGGAGGGAATTCATCAACAGGCGGTAACCGCATTAAAATGTGCTAACCGCATTAGTGCACACTAAACACTAAATATGCCCATTATATTCCTATGGGTGTCTTTAACATTTAATCATTAACGCACTGTAGCACGGCAGTGCCCATTGATGAATCCCTCCTAAATATAAACTTACCCGTTATGCCTGCAATCAGTATATAAATGTTGGCAACTTGTAATGGATTGAGCAGGGCAGTGCAAGGTTTTTGAGATGTTATAAATTCAGTGAGCTTGTGTTAGCCTTCACAATTTTATATTTGTACTTTTCCTGACCAAAAATTGTCTAATAGTATAAAGAAAGAGTTCCCAAGCCAGTTCTCGGTACACACAATGTGAAGAAAATTCTAGAGCGCATCTGGTGTAAAGCTTCACTTATACTATGGGTTCTCAACCCAGTTCTTGGGACACACCCGCCCAGTCAAGGTTTCAGGACCTGCAGTGAATATGCATGAGATATATTTTACGTAGATTGAAAGTAATGCAAACATATCTATCTCATGTATATTCATTGTGGATATTATGAAAACCTGACTGGGCAGGTGTGTCCCAAGAATTGGGTTGGGAAGTCCTAGTATGTATATCTTTAAACCGGAGCCAAAAACAAAAACACTCCACAAAAAAATCAAAGTCAAACACCAGAAAATAGTGCAAAATGAAAGAAAAAACCTCAGTATCGGGTGAGTCACAAGACCCTACCTCCTCTCCATCATAGGCATAAAAAACTTTCATATACACACAATTTCAGTATCATATGAAGAAAATCAGTGAAAACAAAATATCTACTGACAAAATTATCTATTTTAGCATGCAGGATTCAACCAAAGAGTGGGTCAATGATTGTTTCGTGGCGTGCTGTCACTGCCTCAGTACCACAGAACCTGACACACCCACCAACGATTGAGCAGTAAATTCTCTGCTTCTCTTTTTTGTGGAGTGTTTTTTTGTTTTTGGCTGTGATATTATCACCTCCACACACCTCACAGTTTTGTAAGATTGTGTTACATATCTTTCAACCGGATGCAGTCTAAAATTTTCTCCATATTGTTGGTCATTTTTTAAGGGAATTATCTTTGTAGAACAGGTGTCTACATGCAAAAGTAGGATGTTTTAATATGGATATACACATTTACAGTAAGGCTAGATTTACGCAAGTGTGCTACTGCATTAAGGCTGTTAAAATGAATGCAACTTTATAATCTATTCTGGGCGCTGTCGGATAGGCTAAATAATGGAATAATGGAAAATGCATTATTAGTAATAGATATCATTCCATTAGATGGGACTTCTGGAAGGTATAATGTGATTGTAATGATGTACACTTAGGTAGAGTAGGTTTTATTCTGTTCCTGGAGCACTCACAGTACAAAATATAAGAGTTATGGTGGGACTTTTACCAGGGAGTCATTGTTTAAAAATCTACTGCACTGACCACTAGGCTGCCTCTTTAATCTGCAGGGATATCTGTGTGGACATTTCTCTCAAAATTATGCCAGACGGATGTTCTAATGCCTGTATTTTTTTTTGTTTGTTTGGAGTTTATAAGATGGATGTGTTAGTTTGGAAAACAGCTCTTTTTTTTTTATATGTTTTCTGTGCCTCTTACAAAGATTGCGCCCAGGGCGGACTATCCCCCCCCCCCCTTACCCACTTTACTGTGCCACTGCTGAGAGATGTGTTTTTCACAGATAGTAGAGATGGGTGTAATTAAAACATGAACCTTGTTTTGTAGGGGTATTTTTTTTTTTTAATTCTTTATTTATACATTTTTTTTAAACTTTTGACAATAACTTCCATCAAAAATAAGAAAATATACAATGAACATAAAATATCTAGACAATAAGTCCAAACTACCTGAATAACCGCCTCATCCACAACACCGCAACCAGACATAGGAAAACTCACACCCCATTTTCATACCCCCCCCAATTAAGGAGGTCAAACGGAAAAAAACTATATGATGGCCTCCTGGCCACTCAAGCAGCCAAACTAGACAACCAAATCGCCAATCTACTGACGGCATCCCTCGACTACAAGACTTTTAGAAAAGAAATAAAGACCATACTCTTCAAGAAAACTCTGAAAAAAGAAATAATACCGCAAGTCAAACTGCACACTGCACACTCAAACTGCACAAGGGAGACCAAATTCCTGGAAACCACGAGGGACTGTTTCATGGAACAGCTGGTCACGGAACCAACACGGGGGGATGCAACTCTCGACCTAATCCTCAATGGGCTAGGGGGACCTGCAAAGGAGGTGGCGGTGCTAGAACCCCTAGGAAACAGCGATCACAACATGATCCAGTGCAAGCTGGAAATTGGACCATCAAAGGTGAAAAGATCCACAGCGACAGCACTCAACTTCAAAAAAGGGAATTATGATGGCATGAGGAAACTGGTGGGAAAGAAACTCAACGGTAGCGCAAGGAAGATGGAGTCTGTAGAAAAAGCCTGGTCCCTACTCAAGGGCACGGTGCAAGAGGCACAGAACCTGTACATCCCCAGATTCAGGAAGGGGTGCAAAAAAAACCGAACAAAAAACCCAGCGTGGATAACAACTGCAGTGAAAAAGGCGATAAGTGACAAGAAAGCATCATTCAAAAAATGGAAAAAGGACCAAACAAAGGATAACCAAAAGGAGCACAAAGAACACCAAAGGGAGTGTCACCGTGTGGTTAGAAAAGCTAAAAGAGAATATGAGGAGAGACTGGCGGGGGAAGCAACAAACTTCAAATCGTTCTTCAGATATGTGAAGGGGAAGCAACCGGCAAGGGAAGAAGTGGGGCCATTGGATGATGGAGACAAAAAAGGAGTGGTAAAAGAGGAAAAAGAGATAGCAGACAGGTTAAATAAGTTCTTCACGTCAGTCTTCACGAGGGAGGACACATCCAATATTCCAGAACCGGAGGACATCGTAAATGGGGATCGGGATGAAAAGCTGGTCCAACTAGAGGTAAGCCAAGAGGATGTCCTCAGGCAGATAGACAGACTAAAGAGCGACAAATCGCCAGGTCCGGACGGCATTCACCCAAGGGTACTCAAGGAACTAAGGAACGTAATAGCAGAGCCACTTCGCCAAATATGTAACCTATCCTTAAAAACTGGAGAGATCCCGGAGGATTGGAAAATTGCAAATGTCACACCCATCTTCAAGAAGGGTTCAAGGGGGGACCCGGGGAACTACAGGCCGGTGAGCTTGACCTCGGTCCCGGGAAAAATGATGGAAGCACTGATTAAGGACAGTATCTGTGAACACATAGAAAACAATGGACAGCTAAAGTCGAGCCAGCACGGCTTCTGCAAGGGTAGGTCATGCCTCACAAACTTATTGTACTTCTTTGAGGGGGTAAACAGACAGGTGGATAAAGGGGAATCCATTGACATCATTTACCTTGACTTTCAAAAAGCCTTTGACAAGGTACCGCACGAAAGACTGCTTAAAAAGCTGTGGAGACACGGGGTGCAAGGGGAGGTCCACCGATGGATCAAAAACTGGCTGGCAGAGAGGAAACAGAGGGTTGGAGTGAAGGGCCATTACTCAGACTGGCATGGGGTCACGAGCGGAGTTCCGCAGGGGTCGGTGCTGGGACCGCTCCTGTTCAATATATTTATAAATGACCTGGAGGCGGGAACAAATTGCGAAGTTATTAAATTTGCGGATGACACCAAACTCTACCGCAGGGTTGAAACCATGGAAGACTGCGAAGATCTGCAAAGGGACCTAACGACGCTAGAAGAATGGGCCAAAAAATGGCAAATAAACTTTAACGTAGGGAAATGCAAGGTCATGCATGTAGGGAAAAAGAACCCGATGTTCAGCTACAAAATGGGAGGATCACTGCTAGGGGTAAGTAACCTTGAAAGAGACCTGGGAGTGATGGTGGACACGTCTTTGAAGGCGTCGGCACAGTGCGCCACAGCCTCAAGAAAAGCAAACAAAATGTTGGGTATCATTAAGAAGGGTATCACGACCAGGACAAAGGATGTCATCCTGCCACTGTATCGTGCAATGGTGCGACCGCATCTGGAGTACTGTGTCCAGTATTGGTCGCCGTACCTCAAAAAGGACATGGCGGTACTTGAGGGAGTCCAGAGAAGAGCAACTAAACTGGTAAGAGGTATGGAAAACCTCTCATATACTGACAGACTGAAAAAGCTGGGACTGTTCTCCCTGGAAAAGCGGAGACTTAGAGGAGACATGATAGAAACCTTCAAGATCCTGAAGGGTATAGAAAAAGTAGACAGGGACAGATTTTTCAGATTACGGGGAACCACAAGTACAAGGGGGCACTCGGAAAAATTAAAAGGAGACAGGTTTAAAACAAATGCCAGAAAGTTCTTTTTCACCCAGAGGGTGGTGGACACATGGAACGCACTTCCGGAGGCTGTGATAGGCCGGAGCACGTTACAAGGCTTCAAAGAAGGTTTGGATAGGTTCCTAGAGGATAAAGGAATTGAGGGGTACAGATAAGAGTAGCGGTAGGTTATAGGGATAGTCTAGGACCATTGCTCAGGCAATGGGCCTGATGGGCCACCGCGGGAGCGGACCACTGGGCGAGATGGACCTCTGGTCTGCCTCAACGGAGGCAACTTCTTATGTTCTAAGTCTCAAACTCCACCTCTCACTAAAGCCCACTACCCCAAACAAATAACCTTACCCATTTCTTACTCTTTTTGAAAATGACCAATTTTTTATTTTTATTTTTTGTAAGTTCTTGTTGTAATACATCTTGGATAATTCTTTTGTAATCCGCCTTGAACTGCAAGGTAATGGCGGAATAGAAATCCCTAATGTAATGTAATGTAATAAGAACTAATGTTCGCAATTCGTGGTTTTCCAGGAGATATATTAACTAAGGGCTCCTTTTACAAAGGTGCACTAGGGCCTTAACGCGCTCAATAGCGTGCGTTAAATTCCCGAGCGCACTAGCCTTAGGAGGCGGTAGTGGCTAGTGCGCTCGGGAATTTAACGTGCGCTATTGAGCGCGTTAAGGCCCTAGCGCACCTTTGTAAAAGGAGCCCTTAGTTAATATATCTCCTTTTTAGGAGGCGGTAGATTTTCGGCTACCGCATGCTATAGCGCACGGTAATTTTGTGCATGCGCTAAAAACCCTAGCGCACCTTTGTAAATGGAGCCCTAAATCAATCAGAGTATAATTAGTCCACAATTTTTGGAGAAGGAGCTGAAAAATGAACTGAACTACATTATGCCATAAAACTCTTTAAGGAAATAAAGATGAGGCTTTATGACCCCCCCAAACCTATTTCCCATTGAGCTGTTTGACTTGGATACTCTTATCGGGAGGTGGAAGTTACTTGACCTTTCTACTAGCAAACACAACACAAGTCCCTCGAAAAACCAAACAATATAATCTCACTATACTTTCGACCTAGTTTACAGCACAGCACAACTACTCATGAAAGATCAGCAGAGTCCACAAAGAGAAGTACTAAACATTCCACAGGCATAGAGTTCCAGAATAGAGAATGACACGGTGACAAAATTCATCACCGTTCCCGTCCCCGCGGATAACCGCGGGAAATAATCCCATGTCATTTTCTAGAGTCTATTTCAACCTTGGTCCTTCTACACCAGTATTCTTCAAAGCAAAGCTTGTGGGTCAGTGGTTGTGCCCAATTATACTCTGATTCTTCCCTCTCTCCTTAAAGCATGACATGAAGATGGTTTCCCGCGGTTATCCACGGGGACGGGAACGGTGATGAATTTTGTCACCGTGTTATTCTCTATTCCAGAACAAGGCTGAAAAACCCACAATTCGCACATCAGCAACACTTCTTCTGTGAAAATTATTAAGAGGAGGAAAAAGCCTCAGATCCCCCCTCCACCAAACCGAGAAACTCAGGTTGAAAACAGGTGGAGTTTTACAGGGTGTAATAAAGTCACTGGCATAAAAAACCTCAATAATATTTCAATAGAGAAAAGCCTTGTGCAATGCAAGTGGGATATACTCTGCCTCCTATCGGGACCCCTATGATTTGAAAAGCCAAATTCTATTGAGTAAACAGAAAGACACCGCACATCGACGGTGGCCAGCGTTTCGCTAATTATAAGCTGCCTCAGGATGTGAAGTCACAGTCAATCTCTCAAATCAACTCCTCGATCAAACATGGTGGTTCCCCAAACACCTTTATCAGAAATAAATTTAGATAATGACTGGGATAGCCATCCAGATGATAACCTGAAACTGGAAGAACTATGATCGTTTAAATTTTCCTTTCTGGTGGGCAAATCTTTGCTCCAGTTATAGATTTGAAAGGATGAACGCTGATAGTTTGGGGCAGGGTAATATATTTAAATTAGTATGGGGCCTGTTGACATCTTGGGGTCCTTTTATCAAGCCGCACCGGCGGGGTTAGCGTGCCGGACATTTAATCATGCGCTAACCCCCGCGGTCAGCTAAAAAACTAACGCCTGCTCAATGCAGTATTATGCATGTTAAACCCCTACTGCAGCTTGATAAAAGGACCCCCTTATGATACCTCATTATAATAGGTTTTTGATTGTGCGTCAGTTTTTGTTTATTTTGGTACACATCCAGGGAAGAGGGGGGGTGTTATTTCTGTCATAATTTGATCTTTAAATATTTACCCTTGGGATGGGTGGGAGGATGGAAGGATATGACTAATTGAATAGGGTAAGGTTATTGGGGAAAATCTATGTTTCTGTGTTTTATTAAATTATCATTAGGTGGGTTGGTGGGAGAAAATGGTTGGTTATGTGTATTTGAAAGTTAAATGTGGTTATATTGACTTATTATATATGATATATTTATGTACTGCACTATTGAAGTTTGGAAAATCAATAAAGATTAAAAAAAATAAAATAAAATAAATTTAGATACATATCTATTTTCTTTATAAACCATTACACACTGTATGGGTATTTTTGATGATCCATATTCAGACATCACGTGAAATTGAAAGGCATGGCTTTACATTTGATTGGAGATGTTTCACCATGTGGTCCTTTTATTACGCTGTGCTAATCGATTTAAGGCACGCTAAAGATTAGTGGGCGCCAAACGCTAAGGCATCCATTATATCCTATGGGCATCTTTGCATTTAGCTCTAAATCGGTTCACGCACCTTAATAAAAGGACCCCCCCCCCCCCCAATTTATCTTCTTAAAAGGCTTTTGCTGTTATCTTTCATGCAAGCTAGAAAATTTTATATATTGGGGTCTGATGATTTTCTTGTTGAGAAATATGGGTGAGAGTTTATGGAGAAACGGTCTTTTGCAGCTTGTTTGTAAAATGTAAATATCTGTAGGATCTATCAGAAACAGGTACATATCGTGCCCCCAACATTTCCAACAATTTCACTTCCAATATCATATGAATTAACAAATTGTCCCTTCCCCAGCTCCATTTTTCTTTTACACCCCCCTAAACACTCATTCCTGTTACAACATGCTTTGAAAGGCACTGGACAGTGATGCATGAAATACAAATAAAATTATTATCATCATTAGTAGCAGAAGTCGTAGCAGTAAATCACTTTGCCGCTTCCATTTCTCATGCTTTGCAACATCTGAAAAGAGCTGATGTGGCAGTTTAATCTCACTATCCGTCCATTCATCCAGAAACATGACAATTCATCAGCATAAATCGATCTGGTTGTAGCATCATATGAAGGCCATCCATGATACTAGAATTCATTCTACTGTACCAGAAACTAACTTGCTTTCATCAGCCAATGACATTTTGTGTGCTACATCCAAATAATTATATACAGTAGATATCATTTAAAAAAAAGAAAAAAAACACGCACACACAGACACCAGACTCTGTTCAGGGAAAGACTGAAAAGCATTACAGAATTGAAGGTTAGGCAGAGTTTTCTTATATTCTTTCGTTTAGAGAGAGAGAGAGAAATATTATTAGTCCCTCTGCCTCTTTTTCTCATTCCCTTTCTCTCTCTCATGTCATCTTTGCTAGAACTCTTTCATATAACTAGAAATAGAAATTTATTGTGACTGCATGAGGCAGGCAGTGCAGAGCTGCTAGACTGTGCTGTCATTGAATCAAATGTACAAAACACTTAATGAGTCCACAAGTTGTATTTTCAGTGATGAACTGTGCATGCACAATATTTCAAATCTGAAATCACAATATGAGAAAACATATTGCAAAATTTTGTTTTGGAAAATTAAATCAGACTGCCATCAGGGGCAAAAAGTGATTATACAACCTGTAAAGGAAAACCAATAACAACAGTGACAAGATTAAAACAGGCATACACGAGGTCCCATCGCTGTGTTTTTGGGTTTTTTTTTGGGGGGGGGGGGGTTTATTTAAATAAAGGGTGCTGAAAAGAACTCTTTGATAGCCTCTTGCTGGGTTATTGTTGTGCTCGTGTCAGGCTTGATTAGGAGGGCACACTTTCCTTTCATGAACACCTGTGTCTAGTGCCCTTAAATAATTAGCTTAGCCATGCCATTTCACTTTGATAATGATGTAATTTGCCACGCCTTTCGGGCCTTGGACAGCTGCTGCTATTGAAAATCACCTCAGGATTAAGACTCTCCTCCAAGGACCAAGTCTTTGGGGGTTCTTATGTATCCATGGCAACATACTTAGGCTGCAAATTATCACCTCTAATAATAACTGAGGAAGTCTATCTGATTTTTGTTCTCTTTACCCTTACTGGAATATTGTTTGGAAAAACCTGAAGAAAAAAAGCATTGAAAGTGGAAAAAAATCACCTTATTTGATAGCAATTTGGCATGAAAGGCCCCAACTTTGGTTTAATCGTACCTGTGTAAAGGTAATTTCGCAACATTTTTCAGCCTAAAATTATATCTGCTAAAACTGTGTTGCTGGGAATTAGCAATGCAACAGGATTAAAACCAATTAATGCCACTACCTGCAGCTGTGCAAGAATAAATAGATGGTCAATTTCCACAGACTTTTCATTTGAGAGAATCAGTGCGTAGGTTATTTATCTATTCAACAAACTACACATAAAAGCCTAATAGGTTTTTGGTTTGACTAAACACTTATTTGTTTCATTATCTATCCCATCAATCCAAAAATGCATTGGGTGAGTTACAATGCAACATAAATCAGTTCAACAATTAACACAAGCAAAGGCTCCAAACAAAATCAAAAACATCAATGAAAATTAAATAATAATAAACAATATTTTTTAAAGAACATCTCAAAGAAATAAGATCTGTTGAACTTATTCAGTCATTTTGTGAATGTGTAAGAAAAACAGCAAAAATAAGCCAAGACGTAGCTATTAATTTTGATGGCAGAATCTCTCCTTTTTAGTTCAAAAAACTTTTATTGAATTTTACAGGTTACATAAAAAAGATAACCAGAAGTAACAGAATTCAAAGTGTACATCACCAATAGGAGAAAGCATGTACTGAAACATCATATATATGCATAGAAATAGCAATATTGATAAGTAGATTAAGCAGTTCAATAATACAATGAAATGAAAAGCAAGAGGTTAAGCATTACAGAATTGAAGAAGAGGTTTCCAGACAGCAAGAAATCTATCCATCGTGTTAGATTTTTCAGCAAATATTCTTTCATACTTGCCCGTGAGGCACAGAGCATTCCACCACATATGGAAGTCCACCCTAGTGAGGTCCTTCCAGCAGAATAAAACTGTCTGAATCGCTAAAGTCATCATTATAGTGAACAACCTGGATTCATCATTATCCATGGGTTCTAAAAGAGCTTGAGACATTACAATGATGATGGGATAGGACAAAGTATCAGATAGTTCCAGAATGTCACAAGTGACTGCCCACACTTTACTCCAATAGACCTGTACATGTGAACAAGAAAAGAGTAAATGTTCTAATGAACCAGTCGCTTGAGAGCAGGACCAACATAAGGAAGACATAGTAGGATTGATTCTATTAGACAGCACAGGGGTCCACACTGCTCGGTGAAGGAGAAAGAAAATAGATTGCAAGAGTGAGGCCGATCTAACAGCTTTGAAGAAAGTCAACCAAAGTGCAGACCAGTCAATAGCATCAGAGGGTAGGTTGAGGTCTCTGCACCATTTCACTTCAGATTCTAGCGGGCTCGAAAAATGAGCACGCTGGAGCAATTTGTACCACATAGAAGCTTTGGAGAATCTCCTGGGAATGGTGCGAAGTAGTATGTGTAGACCAGGCTCTTCTAATCGCATTCGAGTTTTGGGCAAAGAATGTGTAATGCAATGACGTAACTGGAGCCAGCTAAAGTATTGAGAGCCAGCAACACCCCAGGTTTCCGAGAATTCTGAGAAGGACATCCAGTCTTCCGCTTTCATCAAATCACGAACCAGCCAGATACCCCGGTTTTGCCAGTCCCGCCATGACACACAGGAGTCTGAGATTTTAAATAAGTTATTGTTCCATAATGGGACCAAAGA
The DNA here is from genome assembly GCF_902459505.1 of Geotrypetes seraphini. Lineage (NCBI taxonomy): Eukaryota > Metazoa > Chordata > Amphibia > Gymnophiona > Dermophiidae > Geotrypetes > Geotrypetes seraphini. The sequence continues at coordinate 85,249,416 of NC_047084.1, forward strand.
TGAATCTTTCCAGCTGGATGTGAAGGTGGAGTCAATATTGTCAACCGCAGTCTTATAGGCTAAGAGAATGTTGTCCCGCTTGTCAGATTTAGACAGAACAATGCCAGCCATATATTTCAACTGTCGTTCTCCATATAATGCACATTCAAGTGGGAACCAGGCAGGAGTATCATAAGTATTAGAGAGGTGGTATCCTAAGACCCACTGGCGCATGATAAAAGCATGATGGTAGTGTACAAAACAGGGGAAATTCACCCCACCTGAACTGCGAGGTGCCTTCAACTTAGCCAAAGCTATGCGGGGTTGTTTGTTTTTCCATAAAAACTTCACAAGGATAGAGTCCACTGATTTGTAAAAAGAAGCTGGTAAGTGAAAAGGAAGCATGGATAAGATGTAATTAATCTTGGGGGCGATCATCATCTTAATGGTTTCAATCCTACCCCACCAAGATAGGGTCAGCGGGGACCATTTGGCGATTGATGTCTTGACAATATCCAGCATATGATCTACATTCAGGTGCATGGTTTCTTCAATTGTAGGACCAAACAAGACTCCCAAATATTTCATGGAGCTGGCCGTCCACTTCACACCATGTACCATTATATCTGATTCCGCTGCCGGGCAGTTTAAAGGCATCACCTCTGTCTTGCTCATATTTAACTTGTAACCAGAAACTTCTGCATATGCCGCAATGTCAGTGAGCAGGTGAGTGAAAGAGGGAGGCGTGATGTATAATAGGATATCATCGGCATACGCCGAAATCTTGATCTCCTGAGGTTGTTCTCCAAATGTGAATCCAGATATATGCGGATTAGCACTGATGCGCAGTATCAGGGGCTCTAACGCAAGGTTAAAAAGTAGTGGTGATAGAGGGCAACCTTGCCTGGTGCCTCTAGTAGGGTGGAAGGCTGATGACAACGAACCATTGATGTATGTTCTAGTGGTGGGCATAGAGTAGAGTACCTTGATTTTGTTGATAAAAGCTTCATCGAAGCCAAACCAGCGTAAAGTATGGAAAAGGAATGGCCACTCAATCCGGTCAAACGCTTTCTCAGCATCGAGCCCGACCGCTAATAGTTCATGCTTCTGACTGTGCACTTGAGCGATGATGTGAGAGAAAATCCGAGTATTGTCATTAGAAAAACGTCCATTAATGAAGCCACTTTGGACCGGGGAAATGAGTTTGGTGATGACAGCTTGTAGTCGTGAGGATATCAACTTGGCATAAATTTTTGCGTCCACATTTATTAAAGATAGCGGTCTATAGTTAGTGAGACATCGTGGATCCTTGCCAGATTTAGGTAGTACTATGATGTGAGCTTCGGTGAAAGAGCCAGTAACCTCGCCAGAAGAAATTAGGTGTTCAATAAACGGTAAGTAAAAAGGGATCAGTACATCCTGAAACTCCTTGTAGAACTCTACCGTCAATCCATCTGGACCCGGAGCTTTCTTAAGGTTCATAGAATGAATCACCAATGAGATTTCCTCAGAAGTTATTGGATCATTTAGTCGTAGGTTATCATTCTCGTCCAAACAGGGATGTGGGATGTCGTCCAGAAACTCTTGAACCCGATGTGGGGATTGCAATTCAGAAGTATATAATGATTTATAGTAAGCCATGAAAGCTTGTGAGATGTCAGAGGTCTCATTAATTTCTGTACCAGAATCCAATTTGATACAAGTGATAAGTGCTTTTTCTTCTCGTTTTTTAAGGAGATTGGCCAGCAGGTGCCCACATTTGTTATTCTCAGCGAAATAGGATGCTGATTGTAGAAAAATCGCATGGGAGGCTTTGGTGCTTAAGATTGAGTTATAGTGAAAGCGGGCCTTATTCAGACGTAATAACAGTTGGACATCACAAGGCGTTTGTTGATGTTGTGCTTCCAGGACTCTAATTTCATTTTCGATACGAGTGCGGTCTGATTTCAATTGTTTGTGTTTAGCAGCTGTATGGTTGATTATAACACCCCTGATAAAAGCTTTAAAAGCATCCCAGCAGCATGTCCATGATGTCTGATCTGGCGAATTGAATTGGAAGTATTCTTGGATCTTAGATCTTATTAAGTCACAAAACTGCGTATCCAGTAAGAGAGCATTGTTAAAACGCCATTGCCTCGTGCTCCGAGCAGCAGCTGAGCCTTTAATCTGAATAGTAACTGCAGCGTGATCAGAGACAGTTATTGGTAGAATATCAGCATCCATAACTGAAGAACTCAACGATTCACTTATAAGAAAGAAATCAATGCGTGAATACGATGAATGAGGGGGAGAGTAGAAAGTAAAAGCCTCCGTATCAGCATGTTTGTGTCTCCAGATATCTTGTAGGTTGACATTTTTAATAAGATCTTGTAATGCATACCAAGATTTGGTTTTTTTATATGTGCATTTAGATTTTCTATCTTTGGTAGGGCTTAAGACCATATTAAAGTCGCCCGCTACAATCAATTTTGCAGTAGTGTTCTCCAACAGTGATTCGGTAATGGCATGAAAGAATTCAGGTCGATCCACATTCGGACCATACAAATTAAATAAACAGAATTTCTCCCCAGCATAATCAATCAGGACTTTTACCCACCGGCCATTAAGGTCATTAGCAGATGAGATGACAGCAATATTGCTATTTTTCCTGATGAGAGTGAGTACTCCGCCTTTCCTGTCTATGGCAGGGGAATAGTATGGGGGTAAAGCCCATGGTAAGTGAACTTTAGCAGATGTATTGCTGTCCAAATGAGATTCCTGTAACATAATGATGTCAGGGTTATGGTTATCTAGATAAGCTAGAATCTTCTTCAATTTGACTTTGTTATTGAGACCTTTTGTATTCATTGAAATGAGTTTAAGAGACATTATAATAGAAGAAAAGAATGTTCAGGAGCGTGAGTGAGTGAATAGTACAAAAGTGTGTCAACTGCAGGTACATAGAAAGACATATCAAAAAATAAGTCAGTACAAGCTGAATAAGACTGGGTTTAAGAAAAACAAGTGGTGCACACCATGAATTAACTGAAGTGGAAAAAAAACCACTTCTAAACCATAACAGTGTGAGTGCGGCTGAGGTAGCCAGAAGGCAGGGAAGAACCCGAGCCCCCCTCATCATGTAGAATTCCATAAACAGACATAACTAAGTTTAAAAGCAAAGCGAAAACACAGCCAAAGTGCAATAGATCAACACAGACATAGTAAAGCCAAGCTAGTCAAATAAAAGCAAACATAACTGAGCATCTACTATATAGAAAAGTACATATTTTTCCTGAGGTGCCTGAGACCAAGATGTTCACCGCTCTTGTATTCAAACCTGATTGATTGGAGTTGGTGCATGTTGTTCAATAAAGGTTGCCAGCTCTTCCGGGTTGAGAAAGTCTTTGGTGGAATTATTTAGGGTCACCCTCATACGAGCAGGATATAGTAAGCCAAATCTTGCATTCAAAGCTTTCAGCTGCGGCCTGTAGGAGAGAAGTTGTTTGCGACGACGGGCTGTAGATTTGCTCAGATCTGGAACAAACAAAATGGTGGAGCCCTCATGCTTGATCGGGGCTCTTAGCTTAGCCCGCTGCATGATTTCCAGGACATGTTGATATCTGAGTATCTTTAATACCACAGGTCTGGGCCGCCGGTCACCAGCCACGAGGGAGGAAGGGACTCTGTGTGCCCTCTCTACCTCAAATTCCCTTTGAAAGGTAAGATCCAGGAGTTGAGGGATCAGTGATTCAAGGTGCTTGATGAGCTCGCTATCACGGCCATTCTCCGGGAGCCCTAAGATGCGTATGTTACAACGTCGGGACCGATCATTACTATCCTCCAGGTCCCGTTCCAAAATGGCAATACGATCTGACCTTTTCCGGAGCTCAGACACATGCAACGTGGTCGCCTCCATTTTAGTTTCCAGCGTGCACACTCTAGTCTGCAGTTGAGCAAAGTCTGCTGACATGCTTGTGATTTTATCATTGATTTCCTCTGTGCATGCTTTGGTTTCAGTGGCCAGTTCTTTGAGTTCTCTTAGCTCAGCGAGAATCTCGCGATTAGTGTCCCCGGAAGAGGCAGGAAGCGGTGCTTTTGAGGGGGAGAGTGGCTCAGGTTTGTGTCTCTTGTTTACTTTTTTGTCCGACATCGCGGCGGCGCGGCGGCGCGGCGGAGGAGCGAATATAAAAAAAAAGAAAGAAAAGAATAGTAGAGCCCTACCGGCGGCTGTGCTCGCGCTCCGCGTGAAGTTATACGTCGATTCTGTTATGCTGATCCACACACATGGAGGGAGATCGCGGGAGCTCGAAGTTCAAGCCGCCATTCCGCTCGGGCTCCAGCCACGCCCCCCAGAATCTCTCCTTTGATAGCAGGAAATGAAAAAATATTTGGGATCAACTGCCCTATTATGTGGTGTAGCTGTTAATATTCTGGGATCCCAAATTCGGGTGACCATAAATCCATGGCATGTGTACCAGAGTTCTTTGGGTGACTATATTTGCTTTGTTTACTTTCTTGGGGTACTAGTGATTTTCAAGAGAAAAGACAAAATAAGGATTCATTGTGCTACACTTCTCTCTGCCTGATAAGCCACAATTCACACATTTGTTGTCCAGCATCCTGGTTAAGTGGTGCCAGAGAATTTCACTACTTAATCTGAGGCAGTAACTCAAGCAACATTGGAGATTACTTTTAGTCCCAAGGACTGATTGCCACGCCTATGCTAGGAATTGCAGGAGACAGTCAGTTCTGAGACTACTTCAGCTAATTCCAAGTTTGAGCAATGAGATATTGATTGAGAAATGTGAGCAAAAGCCGATCTACATGCCTAACTTAATTGTTTAAAAGGCTTAATTGGCACTAATAATTGATATTATTGTGTACAATTCTGGAGGCCGCACCTTCAAAAAGATTTTAAAAAAAATGATGGACTCGGTCCAGAGGAAGGTTACTAAAATAGTGTGTGGTCTTCACGATAAGGCGTATGGGGACAGACTTAAAAATCTCAGTTTGTATACTTTGGAGGAAAGGCGGGAGAGGGGAGATATGATAGAGACGTTTAAATACCTATGTGATGTAAATGCGCATGAATCGAGTCTCTTTCATTTGAAAGGAAACTCTGCAATGAGAGGGCAATGGATGAAGTTAAACTAAACTAAACTAAGCCTTAGGTTTACATACCGCATCTTCTCCACTGAAGTGGAGCTCGACACGGTTTACAGAGTTTTAAAAATATGGGAAGAGAGAAGAGAAAGAGTTTACAAAGCATAAAAAGAGGGGATGTAATCAGGAGAAGAGATTATTATATGCTAGAGAAAAGCCAGGTTTTCAGTTGTTTTCGGAATAGTTGGAGGGAGTCCAGGTTCCGCAGCGGGACAGTGAGGTCGTTCCAGAGGCCAGTGATTTTGGAGAGGAGGGATCTACCCAGTTTACATGCGTGGAGGATGCCGTGTAGAGAGGGGAAGGATAGTTTATGTCTGTGGGCAGATCTGGTGGTAGTTGGTGTCGGGGCGAGAAAGGATAGAGGGATTAGGGCGGAAGGATGCCGTTAAGAGGTGTTAGGCTCTGGAGTAAAGTAAGGAAATACTTTTTTATGGAAAGAGTGGTAGATGCATGGAACAGTCTCCCGGAAGAGGTGATGGAAACAGAGACTGTGTCTGAATTCAAGAGGGCCTGGGATAGGCAAGTGGGATCTGGGGGTTTTCCAGGCCCAGATATTCCCTGCCCTTCCTCCTGCAGCTAGCTTCTCAATCCCATGCACATGCAGTTCATCTGGCCTGCAGTCAATTGGGCTGCCAAACATCTCTCTGGATTTAATCCCGGCCAATGTACCAAGACATGACCGCCACCATTGGCAGCTTTTGGACACCCACCCCCCCAACTAATGTACAAGACCAACTCTTGGTTTTCAGCTCACCTCCATGTGCCCTATCATTGTAATGCATACCTCTGAGGCTCCTTCCTGGTCCAGCTCCACTTCATGCAAGCGCAGCCTCCCACACATGCACCAGTCACTCTCCTCTCCATCCTCTGGCCACCAGGAGAGAAAACTCCAGCTCTCCTGCATAGGATTCTGCCTCCGCTTGAGGATCCCGGTCCCGTCAGCCCAGGGCCCTGATGCCACGAGCAACCACGGGCTGTGGGAGGACCTGTGATCTGTATCCTGTCCACTCTGCCTGTGATCGGCCATCCTAAAGTCTGGAGTCCCTCAGTGCCTCCTGTCACCAACACTGGGCTCCCTACACCAAGGAGCCCAAGTGAGCCCTATTTTTTTTTTACAAAAAGAAAACATTTTTTAACCCGTGTTACAACTGCATTCAAAGATTTTAAATTATACTCTTGACCTGGGCAGGATTAATTCATTGAGGGCCCCTAGGCACACAAGTACACTGGGCTCCCTGCCCCACCCCACCCCACCATACGCCCAAGTGGAAACAGAAAGCTGCGTCAGAGGGAAGCTTTGGGCAAGCAGCACCGCTTGCACAATTACAGTTCCTGTTGCCTTTCTTACCCACGTTGCTTGCTTGTCTTACTTTCCATTGATGGGGGGGAGGCCGTATTGCCGATTGGGGGGGACCCACATTGCCAATCGATGCTGGAGGGGCCCATCGCCATTTGGAAAAAACAATGTTGATGCCCTCCTTCATCGGGCCCCCCTGACCATTTCGGGCCCTAGGTACGTGCCTACTTGGCCTATTGGTTAATCTTGCCCTGCTCTTGACAATACTGGTGACCAATACTGGTAATTTCACCAATGTAGGAGAGATTCTCTCTCAACAGGATTTACCTAATAGTACCTTAGCAGTAGTGTTTTGCACCAGCTGCAACTGACAAGTCCACAGCTTTTGCAGGGCCAGAAGTACTGTTCAACAGCTTAGAACATAAGAATAACCTTACTGGGTCAGACCAATCAAGCCCAGTAACTTGTTCTCATGGTGGCTAATCCAGGTCCCTAGTACCTGGCCAAAACCCAAGGAGTAGCAACATTCCAGCATCTCATAGAATAGCAAGATTCTGGAACCCCATTGAGAGCAACATTCCAGAGCTGATGTCATTATGCCTCATTCCACAGTGCCTCAGAGCCAACCTCATCAGTGATGTTACAATGGCTTGATTGTCCTATACTTGGCACACAAGAGCATAAGAACATCCATACTGGGTCAGACCAATGGTTCTTCAAGCCCTGTAGCCCGTTCTCATGGTGGCCAATCCAGGTCACTAGTGACCTGGCCAAAACCCAAGGAGTAGCAACATTCCAGCATCTCATAGAATAGCAAGATTCTGGAACCCCATTGAGAGCAACATTCCAGAGCTGATGTCATTATGCCTCATTCCACAGTGCCTCAGAGCCAACCTCATCAGTGATGTTACAATGGCTTGATTGTCCTATACTTGGCACACAAGAGCATAAGAACATCCATACTGGGTCAGACCAATGGTTCTTCAAGCCCTGTAGCCCGTTCTCATGGTGGCCAATCCAGGTCACTAGTGACCTGGCCAAAACCCAAGGAGTAGCAATATTCCATGCTACCAATCTAGGGCAAACAGTGGCTTCCCCCATGTATTTCTCAATAACAGACAGGATATTTTCTATGTGAAATTATGCCATCTGATATCCTGTAATCGACTTTACCCTCTGTTTTTTTTCTACTGTTTCCGTAATGTTATCCACCTCTGAAGTTATGCCAGTGGTTGCTATCTCTTTGCTCCCATTATTTCATCACTGGACTACATGCACTCTGTCATCCAGTTCCGCAGAATTGTGTTATGTGATGCAATTTATAACAAAGGCCATCCAAAAATTACCATGGGATTGCTTTGCGACTCCCCCAGGTTGCCTTTTCTAGAGGGAATATGGTTTTTTTTTATTCAGATTCCCAGCAAGTATAATTTGACCATAAATATTTCTCAATTTTGAATTTGAGAGAATTGAATCCTATGTCTAAGCAGAAAAGTATAACATGATTTACTTAGCCTTTTTTCCCCATTATGCGTGTGTAGAGAGAGAGAGAAAAAAAAGGCTTTGTCCAAAGTCTAAAAAATGCCTTTATTAAGACCAAAAATTGTAATGGCTGCTTAAAGGCCACACACTAGTTGCAAAATAGAAACGTGATTAGCAGCAGCAGCAGCAGCAGCAGCATTCTGGCTGTTGAGAACCTGATGAGGCTATAAAAAAAGGATTTTCAGCTATGTGAAGTCATAAAGACATGATTGAGGGTCTAGAGAGAAACAGAGCTGAGAAAAAGAAAGCAACAAAGGTGGGCAATATTGTGCAGCCGATGAGAGGCAGATTTAGAGATATTACACAAACAAAGCTGACAGGCTAGTTAAAAGATAACACCAAGGCCAAGGTTGCAGTTAATAGATAACAGAAGATCAGGCCTTTGAGAATCCAATATAACAAATGTTATAATGTATACATGAAAGCTCCCAGCTATACATTTGTCTAAAAAGCTCGAAGGGCATTATAAGGAGCAAAATATCAGTTTCTTTTGGTCCTAGATAGAAATTAAGCAATCAGACCACTCTTTCTTTTCTCTTAAAGTATCAATGCAGTATATCAAAATTTATATGGGATCGTTTCATTCCCAAGAATTTAGCTCTCCACTAGGTGAACAAAGCCAGAATATCAGGTCTCTGCATTCCAATTCACTGTTTTTGATTTCTTTTATACCTTTCTGCTGAAGCACCTGAGGCATGATACCATAGAACAAGCACTAAAATATACTGGTAAATATAGGCAAAACCAATAACAACGAAAGCCAGCACTAATAATACAATAAATATGTTATAAGCTAACAGCGATGATAATACAGAGGAAATGCAGTTTTTTAATTCAGATTCTCAGTGAATATAATACTGTACATCTCATTTTTATGAAATGTTTTTTATTGTAATCCACTTTGGTGTTAAAGCTGAATATAAATGCTTGAAATGAGTAAATAAATAAAATACCACAATATGCTATACATTAATTGGATCCAACTGGAGCAATCCTCACTTGGGCCTCTTTTTACAAAACTGCGCTAGCAATTTCTAACACAGAAGGCCGCTCATAGGAGCAGCGCGGGCCATTCAGCGTGGCTCCCCACGCTAGAAACTGCAAGTGCAGTTTTGTAAAAGAAGGGGTTAGATTGATTAGATCATATTTTGATGACAAATTGTTTAGACTATTGATTCAATCTTTTGTCCCAAGTACTCCGAACTCTTACAATATTGTGCATCTGGCAGTCAAAAAAAAAACCTGGCTCAACTTTGATTAATACAAAATATGGCTTGGAATCACTTTGGGTTAAGCTGACAGGAGGAAATGGAGCAGACATAAAATTGGGACTGTACTATCGCCCACCAGAACAACCGGAAGCAAACGACCAGGACCTGGAGGCTGAACTGAGGCAGGTATGCAAAAGCAGAGGTGTGGTGGTAATGGGGGATTTCAACTACCCTGGAATAGACTGGAGAATTGGACATTCAAATTGCACGAGAGAAACAAAATTCCTGGAGGCGGTGAGGGACTGTTTCATGGAACAGCTGGTCACGGAACCAACATGAGGAGATGCCACTCTTGACCTAATCCTCAACGGGCTAGGGGGACCCGCAAAGGAGGTGGTAGTACTAGCGCCACTAGGAAACAGCGATCACAACATGATCCAGTGCAAGCTAAAAATAAGAACATCAAAGGTGAAAAGAACCACAATGACAGCACTCAATTTCAGAAAAGGAAATTACGAGGCCATGAGGAAAATGGTGGGAAAGAAGCTCAGCAACAGCTCAGGGAAGATGGAGACCGTAAAGGAAGCCTGGGCCCAACTCAAGAGCACGGTGCACGAAGCACAAAACCTGTACGTCCCCAGGTTTAGGAAAGGGTGCAAAAAGAATCGAACAAAAAACCCGGCGTGGATAACAAATGCAGTGAAAAAGGCTAAAGGGGACAAGAAAACATCTTTCAGAAAATGGAAAAAAGACCCAACAAAGGACAACCAGAAGGAGCACAAAAGGCAACAAAAAGACTGTCACCGAGTGGTTAGAAAAGCAAAAAGAGAATATGAGAAGAGGCTGGCAGGGGAAGCAAGAAACTTTAAACCATTCTTCAGGTATGTGAAGGGGAAACAACCAGCCAAGGAGGAAGTGGGACCATTGGACGATAGAGACAGGAAGGGAGTGGTAAAGGAGGAAAAAGAGATAGCTGACAGGTTAAACAAATTCTTCTCGTCAGTCTTCACGAGAAAGGACACATCCAATATCCCAGAACCCGAGGAGATCATAAACGGAGACCATGATGAAAAGCTGGTCCAACTAGAGGTAAGCCGAGAGGATGTCCTCTGACAGGTAGACAGACTGAAGAGTGACAAATCACCTGGTCCAGACCGCATCCACCCAAGGGTACTAAAAGAACTGAGAAACGAAATAGCGGAAACACTTCGCCAAATATGTAACCTATCCTTAAAAACTGGGGAGATCCCAGAGGACTGGAAAATAGCAAACGTCACGCCCATCTTTAAGAAGGAATCAAGGGGTGACCCGGGAAACTACAGGCCGGTGAGCTTGACCTGGGTCCCTTGAAAGATGATGGAAGCACTGGTTAAGGACACAATCTGCGAACACATAGAAAACAATGGTCAACTGAAGGCGAGCCAGCACGGCTTCTGCAAGGGAAGGTCGTGCCTCACGAACCTACTGTACTTCTTTGAGGGAATAAACAGCCAGATGGATAAAGGGGAATCCATAGACATCATTTACCTTGACTTCCAAAAAGCCTTTGACAAGGTACCTCATGAATGACTACTCAAGAAGCTGTGGAACCACGGGGTGCAAGGGGATGTCCACCGATGGATCAAACACTGGCTGGCAGGCAGAAAACAGAGGGTTGGAGTAAAGGGCCATTACTCTGACTGGCAATGGGTCACGAGCGGAGTTCCAAGGGATCGGTGCTGGGACCGCTCCTGTTCAATATATTTATTAACGACCTAGAGACGGGGACGAAATGTGAGGTTATTAAATTTGCTGATGACACCAAACTCTGTGCAGGGTTAGAACCACGGAAGACTGTGAAGACCTACAAAGGGACCTAACGAGACTGGAAGAGTGGGCAAAAAAGTGGCAAATGAATTTTAACATAGAGAAATGCAAGGTCATGCATGTAGGGAAAAAGAACCCAATGTTTAACTACAAAATGGGGGGATCATTGCTAGGGGTGAGCAACCTTGAAAGAGACCTGGGGGTGATGGTGGACACAACATTGAAAGCATCGGCACAGTGTGCGATAGCCTCAAAGAAAGCAAACAGAATGTTGGGTATCACAACCAGGACGAAGGAAGTCATCATGCCGCTGTATCGTGCAATGGTGCGCCCGCACCTGGAGTACTGTGTCCAGTACTGGTCGCCATACCTCAAGAAGGACATGGCAGTACTTGAGGGGGGTCCAGAGAAGAGCGACTAAACTGATAAAAGGTATGGAAAACTTTTCATACGCTGACAGGTTGAAAATGCTGGGGCTGTTCTCCCTAGAGAAGAGGAGACATGATAGAAACCTTCAAAATCCTGAAGGGCATAGAGAAAGTAGACAGGGACAGATTCTTCAGACTGTGGGGAACCACAAGTACTAGGGGGTCACTCGGAGAAATTGAAAGGGGACAGGTTTAGAACAAATGCTAGGAAGTTCTTTTTTACCCAGAGGGTGGTGGACACATGGAACGCACTTCCAGAGGTTGTGATAGGCCAGAGCACAGGTTCAAGGAATGTTTAGATAGGTTCCTAAAGGATAAGGGGATTGAGGGGTACAGACAGAAGCAGAGGTAGGTTATAGAAATGGTCAGGAACCACTTCACAGGGCATAGACCTAATGGGCCGCCGCGGGAGCGGACCGCTGGGCGCGATGGACCTCTGGTCTGACCCAGTGGAAGCAACTTCTTATTTTCTTATGTTCTTATGTCTGATTTTGAAATTTAAAAAAAGCGGACCGCATAACAGCCTTATTACAAGGAGCTGCATTTGCTCCCCCATGGAAGCAGTGTAAGATTGGTTGCCTGTGTTACAAAGTAATATCTGGCATGCTCCAGCCTATTTAGTTGATCAGTTTATTTTTTCCCATCAAAGATGTTCTACTCGGACAGCTGACCTTTTTGATGTTCCATCACACAAAGATTGCCGTTATAAAAGATATCATAATCGACTACAGTACTCCCCTGATATTCATGGTGGTTCCGTTCCAGGAACCCCCGCAAATCTTGAAAAACCACGAATACGGTTTTACGTGGGGGAGACTGGAGAGGGCAGCGGGAGAGGCAGGAGAGGGCAGCAGGAGCACCGGCGAGTGAAGGAAATCACTCGTGGTATGCTCTGACCACCTCTTCCTGTACTAAAGTTGGGCCTCACCAATCAGGAGCTACGTGTCACAGCAGCTCCTGATTGGTGAGGCCCAACTTTAGTACAGGAAGAGGCGTTCGGAGCATACCGCGAGTGATTTTCTTCACTCGCCGGCGCTCCGGCTGCCTTCTCCTGGTCGACGGTTTGCGGTCGGAAAATACCGCGAATGACCGGGACCGCAAACCGCCAACCGCAAATTTGTGGGGGAGCACTGTACTGTCATCTCAAGCAGCTACTTGGGATACTGATTTTCATCAATTATTCTTTATATCTATAGTACATACGTGATAATCGGAGGGAAACAAGATTCTATGTATGTCATATGGAAACCGCATAGTTGTATGCGGTATATAAATTTTTTAATAAGTAAAATATCAATTTTTTTTTAGGAAACTATTAAAGACTTATTTATATAGGAAATTATTGAAAGATTGAAAATGTATTTCATTCTGTGTGGTAGCAGTATTTTACATTTGTTAAATCGTATAGATCTGAAGGGTAATGCGGTATACAAATGTTATCTTAAATAATAAAATGCTAGCCGCGCATGCGCACTTGCCTCGCATGTTCCCTGATCCCTTTTCTGTCGGGATGTGGCAAGACAAGTGGGCATGCGCGCCCATCCCTGCTCTCCACCTCACAATACGGCCCTACCGGCCAAAGTTTCTAAAGGCAGTACGGAGCAGCGGCTGCCGGGAGGAGGCCGCGGCGGCCCAGGAGAGACTTCCTGTGTCCGGGGCTGGCTCCCTTGGAGATGTTGTTTTTCTGTTTGGGGCTGCCGCGGCGGCTTCTCTCGGGAGCCGCACCAGTGTCGGACACCTCTCTGACGTCACAACGTCAGAGACAAGGCTTCCAACGCTGGTGCACCTCTTGAGGGAGTCTGCCGCCACGGCTTTGGACAGAGGGGTAGCATTTTCTTTGGAGCCGGCCTTCGGAGAGGCTTGGGACGTGGGGATGGATGCGGGAGGGGCTGCCGCCGCGAAGGGCTTTGGTGGGGGAGCCAGCCAGAACGCGAGTGTGGGGCCGTTGTAAGCGCGGATTGGTCAAAGAGCCGCCGCTGCTGAGGCTTTGAAATTGCTCTCCCACCGTCACTCCCTCCCGCCCCGGCTCTGCCTCTGCCCCAGCCCAGGTTCAAAAGCAGGAGAGGCGTTCAGCCTGCACACCCTCTCTCTCTCTCTCTCGCTCCTAAATCGTGGACGGGCTCAAGAGTTACATTAGACAGCTTTCATCGCCCTGAGGCCCCCCCCCCCCTCATTTTTTTCTTTCAGCTCCCTAGATCGACACTGTGCAATGAGTTTCTCTAAAGAGTCCAGATTGTGAATTTCCCTCTCTGGTGTCTCCTTCGCTACAAAAATACAGAACATGGCAGGAAGAGGTGCTGATGGGCAGGAGGAGCAGGAAAGAGGTGATGATGGACAGGGGGGAGGTAAAACAAAGGAAGAAGGCCTGCTGCTGGATAAGGGGAACAGTGAAGGGGTGGTGGTGGACACAGGGGAGGTAAAAGGAAGTGAGAATGGACAGGAGGAACAGACAAGGGGTGGTGGTGGACAGCCAAAAGAAAGACAGAAAGAAAGAAAGACAAATACAGAAAGCGGCTAAGGAGACAGAGAGAGAAAGAAATAAAGACAGACCCACACATATATATTCTAGCAACCGTTAATGTAACAGACCGTAGTGTGGTGGAAACAAGAGCGGAGCTAAACTGGAGGCGGAAAAGACAGTGGACTTCCCCCCTCCCCTCAGAGCAGGCTACACTGCGCCGCCCCTTCATAACGCCAGACACAAGGGTGATGTTCATTGGCTGGCTCGGCGGCGGGTTGGCGTGACAACGGCATTGGCTACACCCGCCTAGCGACGATACCAAGGCGGCCGACGATTGGCTGGGGCGACGGCGCTCAGAAGCCCCAGCTGGGAGCGCGAGACTGATAGGTGGGCGGGCGCTGTGGCTGTCCGGGGGAAGACAGACAGACAGGGGGCCAGGGAGAGAGACAGAAAGAAAGACAGACAGACAGGGGGAGAGAGACAGAAAGAAAGAAATACAGACAGAGGGAAGGGAGAGCGACAGAAAGAAAGACAGACAGGGGGCCAAGGAAAGAGACAGAAAGAAAGACAGACAGAAAGAAAGAAAGGGGGAGGGAGAGAGACAGAAAGAAAGAAAGAAAAAGAAATGCCTAAGTCTACACATCTATTCTAGCACCCATTAATGTAACGGGCTAAAAAACTAGTGTTAAGATAAAGTGCATAACAATTAACCAAAACATGAAAAAATAAATGCATAAATCATTCAAAAATGTGTGGAGGAGTGAATTCAGCATTAGGGACTCTGCCAATTTGGCAGATATTTACCCCTGTGGTGCTTTAGGCAGCTCGCCACAGGTCGCCACCATTCAATATCATCATTCCATCATTCAATTTTGGATATTTCAGTTGAAAACTTTTAAACCACACGGATTGAATGATGATATTGAATGGTGGCGAACCATATGAAATTGTGAAATATTCTATCTCAGTTTGTTTTCATGTTCAGCACAACTAGTTAATAAAGCTTAATTACATGTATAACATCAATACGTTTTATATCTTAAGGGTACGTTTCCGGTGGGTCCCAGGGAAGGAAGCAAGCCTCCATTGAGTGTATGCCAGAGCAGGAAGTGAGCATCTATTCTCTGTCCCTAAGGAAGGAAACATAGAAACATAGAAAGATGACGGCAGAAAAGGGCCACAGCCCATCAAGTCTGCCCACTCTATTGACTCACCTTATTGAGTCTGAGTGCTAGTGACCTAGTTCCTTAACTTGACCCTCGTAGGGATACCACGTGGATGTCCCATTTATTCTTAAAATCGAGCACGCTGGTGGCCTTGATCACCTGCACCGGAAGTTTGTTCCAGTGATCTACCACCCTTTCCATGAAGAAATACTTCCTGGTGTCACCACTAAATTTCCCCCCTCTGAGTTTGAGCGGGTGCCCCCTTGTGACCGTGGGTCCCTTGGGAAAGAATATATCGTTTTCCACCAAGACACAACCAGTGACGTACTTAAATGTCTCAATCATGTCACCCCTTTCTCTGCGCTCCTCCAGGGTATAGAGCTGCAGTTTGCCCAGTCTTTCTTCGTATGAGAGACCCTTGAGTCCGGCGACCATCCTAGTGGCCATCCACTGGACTGACTCAGCTCGAAGCACATCTTTCCGGTAATGTGGCCTCCAGAATTGCACACAGTATTCCAGATGAGGTCTCACCATGGTTCTGTAGAGTGGCATTATGACTTCAGGTTTGCGGCTGACGAAGCTTCTATTGATACATCCCATCATTTGCCTTGCCTTAGATGAGGCCTTCTCTACTTGTTTGGCAGCCTTCATGTCTGCACTGAAGATTACCCCCAAGTCCCGTTCCTTTGAAGTCCTAGCTAGCGTTTCTCCATTCAAGGAGTATGTTCTGCATGGATTTCCGCTGCCGAGATGCATGACCTTACATTTTTTAGCGTTGAAGCCCAGCTGCCATATCGAGGACCAGTTTTCCAACGTGATCAGGACTGAAACAAAGCATTTTGTCAGACAGGGGATCTGCCTCACAGGATACAGAGATAAGTTTTTTGTCAACAGTCTTTTTCAATTTTGTGTATTCTGCAATACGCAAGCACTGCTTTCGGAATTCATATGAATTTTGATGTATGAAATTTGAGACATTAAATTGGACTTTGTGGCCGTATTCCTTTTGAAAATGTTCGGGAAGGGGGGTCACATGATCACAAATTTAATTTGAGCACAGTCTGTTTATATTAATACCATGGAGTGTAATATGATGTTAAAGGGATGGTCCGGTGGATTTTTGTTGCTCGTGGTGAGTTGCTTACAGAGCCACAGGGGTAAATTTCTCCCTAATTGGCAAGGGACCCTAATACTGAAGTCACTCCTCCACACAATTTTGAATGATTTGTGTATTTAGTTTTTCACCTTTTGGTTAATTGATGCATACTTTATCATATACCACTTCCCGATTTTATATAGTAAGAATTTCTCCAGTTGGATATTTTTATTTCCTATCTATACAATATTGTGAAAGGTTTTTGTAGTTTGGCCACATAGATCAGAGATTGCACTTCGATTAGGCATACTGGGCAATTTCCTAAAGTACTTTTTGGAGGCGACATCTGAAGTTTTCTTATGCAACAGCATACTGAGCTCTGCTCTAATGACTATTGGCTAATGTCTCAAATCTCAGGTAATAGAAAACAGCTTTCTGCTTCAGCTCTTCTTCCCCTAGACAGGATACAGGGGAATGGAGAGAAAAGAACAAGGAAAATTCACTATACTCTATCATCCAGCCCCTACACTCCTGAAATTTTCTCTTTTCCTTTGTAGAAACATAGAAACAGAGAGAGAGAAAAAAAAAAGCAAAGGCAGATATGCAAACCATTTTGCTTATCTAGTCTACCCACCCATGCTATTTACTATCCTTTGCTCTCCCTTATAAATCCAATAAATGTGCCCCAAGCTTTCTTGAATTCAGATAAAATTTTCATGCGTTCAGGCGCAGAGAACAGGAGTGAATAGAAGAGGCTAGAGAGGACATAAGTTAGGCTTTTGTCCACATATTTGTGTTTATTTAATTAGTACTCATTTAAACCCCCCTTTTACAACGCCGATTATTTGCAGCAGCCCACGGTAAATACATTGAAACCCATGGAGAATTAGAAGATAAGAATTGTCATACTGGGACAGACCAAAGGTCCATCTAGCCCAGTATCTCGTTTGCAACAGTGCTCAACCCAGGTCACAGCTACCTAACGAGATCCAGGGAGTGAAACAGATTTTATGTTGATTATCCTAGGAATAAGCAGCGAATTTCCCCAAGCTATCTCAATAATGGCCCATGGACCTCCCTTTTAGGAATTTATCCACACCTTTCTTTAAACCCTGCTAAGCTAACTGATTCAATCATATTCTCTGGCAATGAATTCCAGAGTTTAATTGCACTTTGAGTAAAGAAATATTTCCTCTTTCCCACATGCATCACTTTGCACTCTCTCACCTTAAACATCATCTGTCATCTTGATACCCAGTCTCACAAGGTCCTTTTGCAATTTTTTACAATCCTCTTGCAATTTAATAACTTTGAGTCATCAGCAAATTTAATTATCTCACTACTTATTCCAATCTCTAGATCATTGATATATGTGTTAAAAATCAACGGTCCCAGGACAGACCCCTGGGCAACCCCACTATCTACCCTTTTCCATTGAGAACATTGACCATTTAAATCTACTCTCTGTTTTCTATCTTTCAACCAGCTCCTAATCCATAATAAGACATTATCTCATGTGCCATGACTGGAGGACTGGAGAAGGGCAGATGTGGTCCCTCTCCACAAAAGTGGAAGTAAGGAAGAAGTAGAGAAGTAGAGACTTCTGTGGTAAGCAAATTAATGGAAACACTTTTAAAACAGAGAATGGTGAAGTTTCTGGAGTCCTGTGGATTACAGGACCAGAGGCAACATGGATTCACTAGAGGTAGATCTTATTGGAGTACTTTGGATTACTGTAATATCATTTACTTGGGGGCTTATAAAAAAATTCTTTACAAAACTAAGACTAATCCAGAATACCGCAGTCTCTTTGATTTTCGGTTTTAAAAAATGGGAACATATTACCCCATATTACCAAAAACTCCACTGGTTGTCTGTGGAATCTAGAATTCTTTTTAAATTTGCCTGTATTAGTTATAAAACAGTCTTTGGGATGTTACCAGTCTACCTCGCCTCCCAGTTCCTCTTGAACTGTTCCAACACAAGCACTCGTAGAAAAACTTTATTTAACTATCCCTCCCTGAAATCATGCCAATACAAGAAGTTTCTTGATAGAACTGTAACATTCCAGACAGCCAAATTGAATATATGGCTTGGTAAACTCATAGTTGAAGCTGCCTCTTATGCTGATTTCAGAAAACAATTGAAGACACATCTGTTTGACAAGTTTCAATCCTAAATCATGTTTAAGGCCATAACTTAATTACGGCCTTAATTTATTACAATTTTATCAGTGGCCCTTCCTTAATTACCACTGTTTCATTTAAACTATGTTGTTATCTTAACTTTTGATTTTAAAAGATGCATTTTTATAGACTTTTACATTTAAGATTGTAATCTTCTCTTCAGTTTGTATTTTAAATTGACTTTATGTACTTTTGTTGTAAACCGCTTCGAACTTCTGGTATAGCAGTATGTAAGAAATAAATTATTATTATTATTATTAAAAATTATTATTATCAGACAAATCTGATCAATTTCTTTGACTGGGTGACCAGAGAATTGGATAGGGGGGAGAATGCTAGATGTGGTGTATTTAGATTTTAGCAAAGCCTTGGACAGTGTTCCACACAGACATCTAATTAATAAACTGAGTGCCCTCAGGATGGGTCCCAAAGTTATGGACTGAGTCAATAACTGGTTGAGTGGAAGGTGATAGAGGGTAGTAATCAATGCAGATCACTCTGAGGAAAGGGATATTACCAGTGGTATGTCTCAAGGTTCTGTTCTTGGGCCTATTCTTTTTAACATTTTTATAAATGATATTGCTGCAGGGCTGTCGGGTAATATTTGCCTCTTTGCAAATGATACCAAATCTGCAATAGAGTAGACACCCAGGATGGTGTGAATAACATGAAGAAAGACCTGGTGAAGCTTGAAGAATGGTCTGAAATTTGACAGCTAAAATTTAATGCTAAGAAACTTAAGGCCATGTATTTGGGCTGCAAAAACCTAAGGGAACGCTACAGTTTAAGGGGTGAAGAACTTAAGTACACGACAGAAGAGCAGGACTTGGGTGTGATTGTATGTGATGATCTTAAGGTGGCCAAACAGGTTGAAAAGGTAACGGTGAAAGCTAGAAGGATGCTAGGGTGCATGGGAAGAGGAATGGCTAGTAGGAAAAAGGAGGTATTGATCCCCCTGTATAAGACTCTGGTGAGACCTCATTTAGAATATTGTATACAATTCTGAAGGTCGCACCTTCAAAAAGATATAAAAAGGATGGAGTCGGTCCAGAGGAAGGCTACTAAAATGGTGCATGGTCTTCATCATAAGACTGTTCACACTCTCCAAGGTTGAAAGGGATTGATTCCGTACAAATGTAAGGAAGTTATTCTTTACCCAGAGAGTGGTGGAGAGCTGGAATGCTCTTCCGGAGTCTTTTGTAGGGGAAAACACCCTCCAGGGTTTCAAGATTAAGCTGGACAAGTTCCTGCTAAACTGGGACGTACGCAGGTGAGGATAGACTCATTTAGAGCACTGGTCTTTGACCTGAGGCCCATTGCGTGAGCAGACTGCTGGGCAGGATGGACCACTGGTCTGACCCAGCAGCGGCAGTTCTTACGCTCTTATGTATAGGAACAGACTTAAAGATCTCAATTTGTATACTTTGGAGGAAAGGTGGGAGAAGGGAGATATGATAGAGACTTTTAAATACCCACGTGATGCAAATGTGCATGAGTCAAGTCTCTTTCATTTGAAAGGAAGCTCTGGAATGAGAAGGCATAGGATGAAGTTAAGAGGTGTAATATAAGGAAATTCTTTTTTTACTGAAAAGGTGGTAGATGCGTGGAACAGTCTCCTGGTAGAGGTGGTGGAGACAGAGACTGTGTTCGATTTCAAGAAAGCCTGGGCTAGTCACATGGGATCTCTTAGAGAGGAAGAGTTAATGGTTACTGCAGATGGGCAGTCTGGATGGGCCATTTGGCCTTTATCTGCCATCATGTTTCTATGAGGTACTTGTCAAATGCCTTTTGAAAATCCAAATACACTATATCAACTAGCTCACCTTTATCCACAGGTTCATTCATCCCTTCAAAGAAATGGAGTAGATTTGTGAGACAAGATTTTCCTTGACTAAATCTATGTTGTCTTTCTCTCAATAATACATGCTCATATATATGTTCTGTCATTTTGTTCTTTATACTAGTCTCTACCATTTTGCCCAACACTGACATCAGACTCATTAGTCTATAATTTCCTGGATCACCTCTGGAACCCTGTTTAAAAATTGGCATCACTTTGGCCACCCTCCAGTCTTCTGGTACTATGCTGGATTTTAAAGATAAATTACAAATTCCTAACAATAACTCTGCAAGTTTATTTTTCAGTTCTATCAGCACTCTGAGATGTACACCATCTGATCCAGGCAATTTGCTACTGTTCAATTTGTCATATTGATTCATTATGTCTTCCAGTGTTACAGAGATTTGTTTGAGTTTCTCTGGTTCATCAGCATTGAATACCATTTCTGGCACCAGCATTTCCCCTACATCTTCCTCGATGAAGAACGAAGCAAAGAATTCATTTAATCTCTCCGCTATGGCCTTGTCTTCCCTGAAAGCCCCTTTTATCCCTCGGTCGTCTAGCAGTCCAACTGATTCTTTTCCCAGCTTCTTTCTTTTAATATACCTAAAATGGGTTTTGCTGTGTGTTTTTGCTTCCACTGTAATCTTATTTTCAAAATCTCTCTTTGCCTTCCTTATTAGCGCCTTGCATTTGACTTGGCATTCCTTATGCTGCTTACAATTGTTTTTAGTTGAATCCTTCTTCCACTTTCTGAAGGATTCTCTTTTAACTCTACTAGCTTCCTTCACTTCATTCATTAAACACGCTGGTTGCCATTTGGTTTTCCTTCCTCCTTTTTTAATATATGGAATATATTTAGTCTGGGCTTCAGAATGATATTTTTGAATAATGTCCATGCCTGATGTAAATTTTTGATCTTTGCAGCTGCTCCTCTAATTTTCTTTTTTACCATTCTCCTGATGTTATCATAATCTCCTTTTTTAAAGTTAAATGCTATTGCTTTGGATTTCTTGCGTGGACTTATTCCAGGGATTATATCAAATGTGATCATGTTATTATCACTGTTATTAAGTGGCCCCAGCACCATTACTTCCCACACCAATTTGTGTGCTCCATTAAAAACTAGGTTTAGAATTGCTTTGTCTTTTGTTGGTTTCTGAACCAGCTGTTCCATAAAGCAGTCCTTGATTTCATAAAGGAATTTTATTTCCCTAGCATGCCCTGATGTTACATTTACCCAGTCAATATCAGGGTAATTGAAATCACCCATTATTATTGTGTTACCCAGTTTGAGAGCCTCCCTAATTCCTGATAACTTTCAGCATCTGTCCTTTCATCCTGGTCAGGTGAAAGGTAGTACGCTCCTATCACTATCCCTTTCCCCTTCACACATGGGATTTATACTCATAAGGATTCCAAGGTGTGTTGTGATTCCTATAGAATTTATAGTCCATTGGATTCACCAATTCAATCCACTCTATTACTGTGATATAGTTTGTACCCTGATATGATATGACAGGGGAAAGCCGACAGTCGACCACCAGTCGATGGCCCGGGTGACAGGATGCCCTGTAGAAGGAATTACGGACAACTACTCAGACACGGGAGGGATCGACCACAAAGTAAATGAGGAAGACAACCCAGCAGCAGAAAAGGATACTGTGGAAGAAACAGTAGATACTGCTAAGCTTAAAAAGTCCAAGAAGGTAACACAAAGGGAACTCAAATGTATGTATACGAATGTTAGAAGTTTGAGGAAACAAAATGGGAGAGTTGGAAGCAATAGCAAAAAATGACGAAAAGTATAAAAGTATGAAAAAGTAATAAAAGTATAAAAAGTAAAGAAAAAAAAAAAAGGTCACTACTCTGTAAGCATATGCAGACCATCTACAGATGGTCTGCGCATGCGTCGGGATCACTATTCAGCGATCCATGCAGTCAGTTGGGGGCATGATTCCGAGCATCCTCATTTGCATGAGAACGCTTTGTGAATCAGCGCCCTGCCCACGAATCTAGCCCTTAATCCTCCCTTTGCCTCAGGTACATTAGATAGATTGTGAGCCCGCTGGGGTAATTAGGGGAAAATCCTTGAGTACCTGAATAAATTCATGTAAACTGTTCTGAGCTGCCTAGGGAGAACAGTATAGAAAATTGAATAAATAAATGACCTCGGTGTGTTGTCATAAGCTATGGAGCAAAATAATCAGAGGCTGAAGCTCTACTGCTTTCAAATAGCTCTGACTTTCCAAAGGGCTTATTTCAGGCCTGTAACATACACCATCATAAGTATACAGAATGCATGAAACAGTGTAAATTCAGTGAGTGAAATTAAATATTAACCCCTCCCCCTCCCCTTTTACGAATCTGTGTTAGGCTTTTTTTTATCGCCGGCCGCAGCGGAATTAGCTCTGACGCTCATAGGAATTCTATGAATGTCGGAGCTAATACTGCCATGGCTGGCAATAAAAAAGCCTAACACATCTTTGTAAAAGTATGTGTGTGGTGGTGAGGGGCGGGGGGGATATAGGTGCTTTCTATGAAATCATACTAATCTGTTATGGATTTTTAAAAAATAGTCAAGGTAAGCACTTATCTTGCAAAAGTCATCCGTTATTTTTTTTCAAGCGTTGGCTATATCAGTGCTGTTGAAAGATGCCCAGTAATGAAAATATAACTTCATGCATCCTGGCCTCTTGGGCTGTGTATTGGCAGCTAATCGCGTAACAAAAATTATCCCTAAAACTCCCTTTCTAAGTGAGCAAGGGGCTAGATTCACTAACCTCACAGATCCGATCCGTGGCCGGGCGACTGATTCACAACGTGTCCTCATGCAATTGAATGCGATCGGAGGCACGCCCCACAACGACCCCAGAGCGATCCTGGATAGCAATCCTGACGCATGCGCAGATCATCTTCTTTGCCTGTAGATGGTCTGCGCATGCTTTCCGCGCAAGGAAGAGCTGGAAACTTTCTAGTGTTAACACAAAAACGGATCTATTTGAATCGTACTTTGCCACGGAGCCAGAAAGATTTTTTTTTTCTGGATCAAGTAGTTACATGGATTTGATGCACTTTTATGTATCCCAAGTGAAAACTTCTTTTTGTCCTTCCTTTACTTTCATTGTTGCTGCTTACGCCATGGGGATCATGACTCCTATTTTCTTTTTGAACTTGCAGTTAAGAAGGGCATCGTTTGGGAACTTGCTTTCAATTTAAGAAGGTCATTTGTTTTCTTTTGCAGTAAACATTATTTTGCCATTTGAAGAGCAATTTACAAGAGACATTAAAATGAAAACTTTTTTGTGAGCTATGATTTTAACCTGTGGGAAAGCAGGCTCGCACAGTGGGGAAGGGTGGCAGAGAGCAGGAGAGTCGGGCGGCAAGAACAAGGAGAGTCGGGGCGGCAAGAGCAAGCAGAGTCGGGGCGGCAAGAGCAAGGAGAGTCAGGGTGGCAAGAACAAGGAGAGTCGGGGCGGCAAAAGCAAGGCGAGTCGGGGCGGCAAGAGCAGGAGAGTCAGGTCAGCGAGAACAAGGAGAGTTGGGGCGGCAAGAGCAGGAGAGTTGGGGCGGCAAGAGCAGGAGAGTCGGGGCAGCAAGAGCAGGGTGGTTTTTACTTTTTCAGGGCTGCAGGGCTGGGATTTCAAGAGCAGGAAAGTCAGCAAGGACGTGAGCAACGGGTCCTCAGCAGTCAATTGTTTATGGATCGGCCAGCCCAATCGGTGTTCCTTCTTAAGTTTTAATGAATTGCTGCCTTCCTGCTTTGCATGCCATTTCCCCTCATTTGCATGCACGGATCAGATCAGTTGTGGATCGGATCGGGAGGAAGGTTAGTGAATCGGGTCAGGGTCGTAAACTGGTCGGGACACAATTGGTGGGCTTAATGAATCTAGCCCAAAGTACTTTAAGTTAATAAAATATGTCCCTGAGCTTATCTATGTAGCTTTAGCTACCCCCAAATTCTGTCTGTCTCTGAAGTCTTCTCACAGCACCTCTTCTGGATTGAAGGGGAAAATCAGCAGTGCCCTATTTACCGTATTTATCGCTCCATAAGACGCACCTAACCATATGACGCACCGTAGATTTAGAGGAGGAAAACAAGAAAAAAACTTTCTGAACCAAATTCTCCCTGCCAGGCTCTGTACCCTGTCCTCCCCTCTGGTGGTCTACTGGTAGGCCGGGACAGGGCACAGAGCATGCAGGCCTAGTGGCCTAGTGACAGGCAGGCAGGCAGGTCTAGTGACCTAGTAGCAGGCAGTCAGGCCCCATACCCCCATTTACCCCCCCAGTACCTTAAATCATCCTCCCACGTGCCCCCCAGTACCTTAAATCATCCCCCATACCCCCCATTTATCTTAAATCATCCCACATAGAATCATGTGCCCCCAGTACCTTAAATCATCCCCCCATACACCAATGTGCCCCCCCAGTACCTTAAATCATCCCCCATCTCCCATGTACCTTAAATCTTCCCCCCAAGTACCCCCCAGTATCTTTTTTAATCAAACCCCCTCCCCCCCCCCCCCGTACCTTTAATCATATCCCCTTGGTACCTTTTTTAATTCCTCTCTCCTTAGATGGCTCTCATCTTTCCCAAATTTCTAGAAAAAGCTAGAAACCTCTCTGAATAAACATTCAAACAAAAAAAACCAGGTTTCTATTCCACAACTTAAAAGTTATGTCAATGTTGAGAGGAAAGGTCTCAGATTTCCTGCTTCGTTCAACGAATGAACATTGGATTTACAAATGCAAGGTGGATTATCGTTCATCGACCAAAACCTCTCACTCATTCATTTAAAGCTTGTGTGAATCTATCATACTCAATAAATATCATGCTCAATAAATATCAGCCAAAAAAATGCACTTATCTTAAAACTTCTTCAAAAGTGCTTTAGTGCCTTTGTGCAAAGTGTGTTATGCAATGAAGAATTCACCCCCAAATTCCGTACATTTCACCAATCAATAATGGCTTCTCGGGGGGGGGGGGAGGGTTCTTGGAAACTACAACATAGAATCCAAATAATTGTTAACCTTTTTTTTATAAACTTTTAAATTGTGTAAACATTAAATAATGTAGTATTCACTGTTGACAGCTATGACATTCACTTCCAGAAAATGGCACCGGTAAATGCAGAACGCCGGACATGCGCCTTAAATGCACAGTCCTCTGACGGATCTGATTGGTTAACCCAAACTCTCCATTCATAAACAATTAGAGGGGATAACTTAACTCCTCCAAATGTTGCATACAAATGTGTCAAGAAAACATGTCAGACAACATATCAGAAAAATGTTTTCCATCCAATATTGTTCAATCCTTGTGGTTGTAGAGAATTTAGCTTAAAAATCCATCTCGCTTCTCGTTTTAACAATTTCTTCTGACGGTCACCCCCTCTGATATTTTTGAGTTCTTTATCAATACAAAAACATTTAAGTTGACTGAATTGATGGTTCATTTGTTGACAATGTTCAACTAACGGGGCGGTGACAATCCCCCGTTTCAAGCTTGATTTATGTTCGCACATTCTAATGCGAAACGCTGTGATAGATTTCCCGACATAGATTCTTGAACACGGACATGTGATGACGTAAATAATATAGTTGGAATCGCAAGTCAAAAAATGATTAGTATAATGAATTTCATTGTTGACCGGATTTTTGAACTCCTCACCCTGTATCGTTAAGTGGCAAATGCTGCATTTGCCACATATGAAAAAACCGCGAGAGCTGACTGCAGCCATTTGGAGATCGGTGTGGGCCCAGGCAGGAGCGCAGAGGGCTTGCTCCTGAGCTCTGCGCTTCTGGCTTGTGGTGCCACTGGCCAGGAAGTACGCTAGACCACCAGGTACGACAGAAGCAAGCGGGTGGGCGGGTGGGTTTTAAATATGTAGCGGTGGTGGGGTTTAAAAAAAAAATGCTGTGGCGGCGGGGGGTTTAAAAATATGTGGCAGCAGGAGGGGTAAAAATATGCAGCGACAGCAGGGGGGGTTAAAATATGTGGCGGCAGGGGGTTTAAAAGATGCAGCGGCGGCAGCAGGCTTAACAAATTTGTATCTTCGCTTCATAAGACGCACTTACATTTACACCCCTTTTTTGGGGGTGGAAAAAGTGCGTCTTATGAAGCGAAAAATACAGTATGTGCTGTCAGTTCCTTGCTTATTCATTACATTACATTAGGGATTTCTATTCCGCCTGTGCCTTGCGGTTCTAGGCGGATTACAATAAAGAAGATATCTGGGCATTTCCAGTAGAATTACATTTCAGGAGAAGAGTAGATTACAAGTAACAGTGAAGAGTTACAATATATTCAATATCACAGAAGATGTTACATAGCAACTGAGTCAAGTTACAACTGGTGGAGAATAAATAATTACAATATATTCTAGATTACAAAAGATGTTACATGAGCTGAATCAAGTTTCTTCGGGTGGAGAGTAGCATCATATGCCTATAAGCGAAGGTGTATTTATTGTTTTGATGATTGCATGATGTTACACAGCAAAAAATGTGTCAGTGGGCCCTTTTGGGCTTTTGTCTTTAATCAGTTTTGTAAAAGAGGGGGGGGGGAGTAATTCTCTGTTTGATCAACAATTTTCTGTGTCTGGACATGACCAATGAGGTAGTTTGTTATCCTGTAGTTTCTGTATAGTTCAGCTTGTTCTGTTCTCCCAGTAGAAGGTATATTGCTAATAATAAATCTGAAGTGCAAGGTGAGCTCTAACATTTCTGCTCATAATTCAGGTGTAATTGATCTCACCCAAACAGCTGACAATCTAAGGACCTGATATAAATAAAAAGGTGATGGGCCAATTTCTAAACCCTATCATCATCATCATTTTTTTTAACATTACTGTAGTTTTAAGTACTTCATGTAAATCCAATGCCACTAGCCTTAGGAGCTGCATTGCTAAATATGCATAGGGTTACCAGATTTCACATCAGTAAAATCCGGACCCTTAGACCCGCCCCTAGGCCCGCCCAGTTCCACCCATCCCTGCCCCATTATGCCCCAGCTCCGCCCTCAGCTCTGCCCCCAGCCCCCCCCCCCCCCCCCCCGCCGCCTGTTCGTCAGGGAGGAAGGCATCTGTGCATGCAACACGATGACGTCACATGCATGCATACGTGCGTGTGATGTCACCGCATTGCATGCACGGATGCCCCCTCCCGACGCCATTTCTTTTCAAAACCCGGACAAAGTGCCGGGTTTTGAAAAGCTATCCGGACTCCCGGACGTGTCCTCAAAAGGAGGACATTTCTGGGGATATCCGGACGTCTGGTAACCCTAAATATGCACGTAGCCATTGAGGACATACTTCTTCATGGGAAGGATAGTGAATTTGTGGAGATGGTGGAGATGAAAACTGTATCTGAATTCAGGAAAGCTTGGAAGAAGTACATAGGATCTCTTAGTGTAAGGATGGTATGGATGGGCAGACTGAATAGGACCATATGGCCTTTACCTGCCTTTTCTCTGTTTTAATATTCACAGCTAACCTTTTTTGCTGCCCTACCGTAAACTACCTAGCAACACCACTATCCCATATTCTCAACAGAACACCTTCATTCTTCCCTTCCTTCTGCCAACACTGTACAGATAGGAGTTAATTCTACAAAATGAGGACTAATATTCCCCTTCTATCTCCTCTACTCCCTTCTTTCCTTCCTTTGATTTGTAATCTGCTTAGTTGGGATTATCAGTATATTAAACTTTTGAAATAAATAAATAAATATATGTATAAGAACATAAGAATAGCCTTACTGGGTCAGACCAATGGTCCAACAAGCCAGTAGCCTGTTCTCACTGTGGCCAATCCAAGTCACTAGTACCTGGCCAAAACCCAAAGCGTGGTGTGGTAGGGACCCCGTGCAGCGCGACATAAGTCCTTATTCCCTCCACAGAACCTAGGTTTAAACCAGACACATTGCAGTACAGAAAACTACACATCCCAAGAGCCTCTAGTTTTCTTCCTGTGCCAATAGGAAAGAGCAGGGAGGAACCTGTGTTAGAGGGGGGTGGTGCCTTTAAGAATTCTCCCATGTTAGCTAAGGGAGGGGCGTGGTAAAGCTAACTCTTTTTATAGCAAGGAGAGCTGGGGGAGGAAGAACAGCTGAGAGAGTCTAGGTGAGGAGACCTGGGATGTGATGGAATGATAACAATAAGGAAGGAGATTTTTCTGCTGGGGTATTGCCTAGTGTGTAGAGTTTCAAAGTTGCAATAGGGAAAGTTTGCTGCTCTGTTTGCTGACTGTGCTTAATTCTCTCTGTGCTGAAACCTGAGCCAAGGGCACATGAGGAATGCCGTTTGAAACGGACGCAGTTGAACTGTATCAGAAAACTAGAAGCTTTGTGCATTTTGTGGGACATTAAGAGAAGCTTGGTTTTTCTAATGTTTTTTTTCTCTGTCTCATAATTAAGCCTGTGTTTTTGCCTTTGTTTGGGTTTTACATTTTTTATGCTCACAAGCTGTGAGAACTATACTGGGTGTGTTTTAAACCAGAACTGTTTTTGCCCCAAGGCTGCTTATTTTTGCTGGACTGTAGCAATAAGACCTCCAGGAATGGAGGAATGTTTTCTTGGATCTTTTCCAGATAAGCCCCGCCAAAAAGTTAACCCCCGCCCAGTGGCGTACCTAGGGTATGTGGCACCCGGGGCCCATCATTTTTTGACACCCCCCCTATGTAAAAAAATATTTTTGTAATGACCATGAAACAGAATAAATGGTCAGAATAGAAACAGGCAGTGAAAATTTTCTTATATTCCAAACATAACATAACATAAATTATGTCTGAATTGTCATGACATCAGAAGTACATATGGAGTAGTTGCAGGTGATGCTTGGGACAGTTCTGATTGTGTTAGTTCGGTTTTATGTGTTTTTTTGAATAGAAGGGTTTTTATTTCTTTTTGAAGGTTTTGCAGTCTGTGGTCGATGTCAATTGGTTGTAGAGTTGGGGGTCGAGTGTTGCAGCTCGAATGGCTAGGAGGTTGTCGAACAGTTTTTTTCTTTTGACGTTTTTGGTTGGAGGGTGTGTGAATGGTGCGTGAGTTCTCCTATGTCTGTTTGAAGTGGATTGAATTATTTAGCTGAAGAAATTAGTTACCCCCTCATCCCACACACATTAATTCTCTTCCATTTTTGTTCCCATTATAAAAAACACTGATAAGTTCCCAGAAAAAAAATACATTAAAATAAGAAGTGAAAACAAAGGCCCCTACAGATGAGAACATAACATAAGAATAGCCTAACTGGGTCAGACCAATGGTCCATCATGCCCAGTAGACCATTCTCATGGTAGCCAATCCAGGACACTAATACCTGGTCAAAACCCAAAGAGTAGCAACATTCCATGCTACCGATCCAGGGCAAGCAGACACTTCCCCCATGTTTTAATAACAGATTATGGACTTTTCCTCCAGGAATTTGTCCAAATCTTTCTTAAAACCAGCTACACTATCTGCTTTTACCATAACTTCTGGCCACTTCATTTTTAAGTTTAGATCTTTCCTTTCAAACAGAGACCTTGCTAGATGTCAAATACAGCACAAGGTAACTTCACATGGACTTAGCTGTGCAGGAAATGTGAATCTCCTCATACACCCACCATATAGTGCAAAAATGTGGAAAGGTCTGTTTTTTCTTTCGATCACTACATAGCCTAATGCCACACAAGCAGCGCTGTTACAAACATATTCTGTAGGTCAATGCTAAGGATAACAAAGTTTCCTTCCTTGGACCAGAAGGAGATAAACCACTGGAAGAGATCCCAAAACAACACCCAAAGACCCACTCAGTGTGTGAACCAGTTGAGTGGAGTGGACTAACTGGGGGATGGAAATGGGCCCGGAGTTTGCTCAGCAGAATTTCCCAGACCACCTCTTCCTCTCAACACATTGACACGCTGCCACCATCACCACTAGGAACACCTCACTGGGTAGGCCAGCTATGCTATAAACTTTATAAAACACATTATTATATTTTCTTATAAAGCACATATTTTAACTGAACTCTCTGACATCCTCAGCCTTTCCATTCACAAAAATAGAAGGAAGAAAAGTTCCCATTTCCTGCTGTTTCATGTCCCCGGCCTATACAATATTTTTTTTCTGCAGACCCTTCAAAAGTCTGACCAAATCCTCGTTTCACTTGCATTATAAAGTACTGAGGGTGCCATCTCTCCCCAATCCCAGGTCCTAAAGTCTAAGACAGTAGCGCAAACTAATGCTGCCAGATACAGGAAAAAAATTTTTGATTCGATTAAGCCCTATTGAATTGGTTTTTCAATTCGATTTTCCTGCCCAGTTGGGTGATTTTTTTCAAAACTCCTGGTGGGTTTTATAGCTTTTTCACCCCCTTTGGCTTCTCCTAACCACACTGGTGCTGTGGTGTAAATAAAATAAAGAAACAAAAAGGATTTTTCCTCTCTCTGTTAAATCCTAGCTCACGTTTGCAGTCCAACACCAGCTCTGGCAGGATACACATTTCAAATCTGACATATTATAATCACAAAACAGAAAATAAAATTAATTTTTCTACCTTTTGTTGTCTGGTTATATTTCAAATCTTGTTGGTCCAAGGCTCTGGTTTTCTTCTGATAACTTGCTTGCCAGAGTCTCCTTCTTTCTGCATGCTAACCATCCATCTGCCAACTCTGTCCTCCCTTTCCATTTCCTTTCCCTTCCCAGGAAGTCTGGTATCTTTCCTTTTTTTCATCTCCCTCCACAGATCCACCTTTTCTTAAATACCCTTTCATCCGGCATCTCTCTCTCCTTCCCCACCACCCCAGAGTCCACCATCTCTCCCTTTCTTTTCCTAATTACCCTCCTATCCAGTATCTCTATCCCTCCTCCACACCATCCCTTGTGTCCAATTTCTCTCCCTTTCTGTTCCTTCCCTCCCTAAATCCCATGGTCCATCATCTCTCTCCCTCTCCTCTATTTTCAGACCCATTATTTCCCCCCCCCCAAAGTTTGGCATATGCACGTCTCTTTGAACACCCCCTTCCCTCCGTGTACTTCAAAATCATGGTCCCCCCCAAAGGCCTGTCCCCCCTTAAAGGTCTGCCTGTCCCCCCTTGAAGGCCTGCACCCCCCTTGAAGGCCTGTCCCATCCCCTTGTAGACCTGTCTCCCCTTTGAAGGCCTGCCTGCCTGTCCCCCCCTTGAAGATCTGCACCCCCCTCGAAGGCCTGTCCCCCACTTGAAGGCCTGTCCCACCCCCTTGTAGCTTCTCCCCCCCTTGTAGGCCTGTCCCCCCTTGAAGGCCTGCCTGCCTGCCTTTCCCCCCCTTGAAGGCCTGTCCCCCCTTGAAGGCCTGCACCCCCTTGAAGGCCTGCACCCCCCCCGAAGGCCTGCACTCCCTTGAAGGTCTGCACCCCCCCGAAGGCCTGTCCCCCCTTGAAGGCCTGTACCACCCCCTTGTGGGCCTGTCCCCCCCCTTGTAGGCCTGTCCCCCCTTGAAGGCCTGCCTGCCTGCCTTTCCCCCCTTGAAGGCCTGCACCCTCCAAAGGCCTACACCCCCCCCCCCCGAAGGCCTGCACCCCCCCTGAAGGCCTGCCTGCCCCCCCTTGAAGGCCTGCACCCCTTGAAGGTCTGCACCCCCCCCCCCCGAAGGCCTGTCCCCCCTTGAAGGCCTGCCTGCCTACCTGTCACCCCCTCCCCCTTGAAAGCCTGCCTGCCTGCCCGCCCGCCCCACCCTGAAGGCCTGATGCCCCGACCCACCCCGAAGGACCGCTCGCCCCCCTGGCCTCCCCGCACCACCTATGAAGCAGCCGCAGCAGGATCGCGAAGTCAGCGTCAGCGATCCCTGCCCTGCTTCCTGCGCCACGGTCCCGCCCCTCCTCTGACGTCAGAGGAGGGGCGGGATCGCGGCGCAGGAATCAGCGCCTAAGCAGCGCAGGGATCGCTGACGCTGACTTCGCGATCCTGCTGCGGGCTGCTTCACAGGTGGTGCAGGAAGGTCAGTGGGGCGAGCGGTCCTTCGGGGGTTGGAGGGGACTGAACGGCAAGGCCGGGAGCACCCCCTTAGGGCTGGCACCCGGGGCGCACCGTCCCCCCCCCCCCGCCCCCCCTCTTGGTACGCTACTGCCCCCGCCACAGTTTTAGCTAACACCATGCTAAGTGAATACTTGGGGAAAGTGATATACAAGGGGGGGCTCCACCCCCTCCTTGAGCCCCCCGAGTCATTATTCAAATCATGTGAATAATTTCCTCGGAGGGCTTCAATAGTTTAATAATTTATAAGGTGGCGTGGCTTAAGTTTTTGCCCGTGCACTTTTTGCATTAGTGGTGGCGGGGCTTAAGTTTTCGCCCGTGCACTTTTTGCATTAGTGGCGGGGCTTATCTGTAAAAGACCCGTTTTCTTTATTCAGCATTAGGTTTCTTGCTGGGGAAACAGCCTGACCATCTGGTTTAGGGTGGGGCTGCTGCCTCAGCACTGCCAAAGGAAAAATCCTGGTTTTGAGTTTGGAAGGGTTTTTCCCTTTTTTTTCCTGATTTGGTAAAGTGTATAAGAAGTGCCAGAGTTTGAAAGCCTGGTCCTTTTTATGAACTATGCTTAACCAGGAGGCACCAAACTGTTTTGTTGTAATTGCTCAATTATGCCATCTGACTTGACTGTGGATTCAATTATTATTACCAATTAAATGCAGCATTGGCTTTGCTTTTGAAACTCAGTGTGGCTTACTTCTTTTTGGCACTCAGTAGAAAGTTTAGCCGGAGCACACCAGTGTGCTTGGGAGCCACTGGCAGAGTCCGGGTCACAAACAAACTTTATTCCTTGTGGCACGGGGCCCCGGGTAGGTCACTCCGGCCTAGCCCAAGCGTTCCTGCCACAGTAGCCACATTCCATGCTACCGATCCAGGGCAAGCAGAGGCTTCCCCCATGTCTTAATAACAGACTATGGGCTTTTCCTCCAGGAATTTGTCCAAACCTTTCTTAAAACCAGCTACACTATCCGCTTTTACCTAAACCTCTGGCAATGCGTTCCAGAGCTTAACTATTCTCTGAGTGAAAAAAATATTTCCTCCGATTGGTTTTAAAAGTATTTCTCTGCAATTTCATCTAGTGTCCCCTAGTCTTTGTAATACTTGACAGAGTGAAAAAGCAATCCACTTGAACCCATTCTACTCCACTCAGGATTTTGTAGACTTCAATCATATCTCCCTTCAGCCTTCTTTTTTCCAAGCTGAAGAAACATAGAAACATGATGGCAGATAAAGGCCAAATGGCCCATCTAGTCTGCCCATCCACAGTAACCATTATCTCTTTCTCTCTCTCTCTCTCTCTCAGAGATCCCACATGCCTATTCCAAGCCCTCTTGAATTCAGATACAGTCTCTGTTTCCACCATTTCTACCAGGAGACAGTTCCATGCATCTACCACCCTTTCCGTACAAAAAGTATTTCCTCAGATTACTCCGCAGCCTAACACCTCTTAACTTCATTCTATGCCCTCTTATTGCAGTTTCCATTCAAATGAAAGAGACTCGATTCATGCATATTTATATTACGTAAGTATATAAACATCTCTATCATATCTCCCCTCTTCTGCCTTTCCTCCAAAATATACAGATTGAGATCTTTAAGTCTGTCCCCATACGTCTTATCACGAAGACCACACACCATTTTAGTAGCCTTCCTCTGGACCGACTCCATCCTTTATATATCTTTTTGAAGGTGCAGCCTCCAGAATTGTACATGATATTCTAAATGAGGTCTCACCAGAGTCTTATAAAGAGGTATCAATACCTCCTTTTTCCTACTGGCCATACCTCTCCCTATTCAACCTAACATCCTTCTAGCTTTCGCCGTCACCTTTTCAACCTGGGTTGGCCACCTTAAGATCATCACATACAATCTTGCCCAAGTCCCGCTCTTCCATCCTGCACATAAATTCTTCACCCCTAAACTACCATTCCCTCTGGTTTTTGCAGCCAAAATGCATGACCTTGAATTTCTTAGCATTAAATTTTAGCTGCCAAATTTCAGACCATTCTTCAAGCTTCACCAGGTCTTTCTTCATGTTATTCATACCATCCGACGTGTCTACTCTATTGAGGATTTTGGTATCGTTCGCAAAGAGGCAAATCTTACCTGACAATGTTAAAAAAGATACCAATCACAAATATCCATTCAGTGCAAGCTGTTCTTATCAAATAGGAATTCAGATTCCACCTACTCAAGCAGAGTTGGTGATAGTGGGATTCTTCATAATTCCTCACTGTTAAATTATATACTTTTTAAATTTTATTATAATTTATTTTATTATAATTTATTAAATAGATTTAAAAGTTAAATCACTTATCTTTAAATCCTTATCGGTTCCCCTTCCCGACGCGTTTCGTGTCACTTTTCAAGGGTCGGGGGAACTGAAAAACAATGCAAACATAATGCATATTATATCGTCTATTCTCAGCTTTTATAGCAATGTTAAACATTTTACCAGTTGGATAAAACACTCACCAGGAGATAAGGGTAAACCTAATCCATTTTCTACTGCCGCTGGCTGTCAAAAAAGATGGCCACGGCGTTTACTCTGAACGTTAAATAGGCCCCTCCCCTGACGTCACACTATCTCACCTAGCAACCATACATACCCCCAGATCCCAGATTGCAAAATCAGGAGTCCACTTGGGCCATCCAACCCGAGGTTTCATTCAATCCAGATGGGGCCATAGTCTGTAACTGGAACATCCATCGAAGCTCCCTCAAGTTTAAAGTGCGTTCGATGTTTCCTCCCTCCCACCCAACAGTGATCATATCTAATACTCTCCATTTTAGATCCTTCAAGCCATGTTTACATAGCCTCCAGTGTCTAACTAAAGGGGAGGCTTCACAGCTAGTATTCACCCTAGACTTGTGCTCAGTTAAACGGATCTTAATAGCCCTAGTTGTACGGCCCACATACAATTTTGGGCAAGGGCATTGTATGAGGTATATAACATGATCTGAATTACAATTCGTGTTGTGTCTCGCTGTATATTGTATACCTAAAATAGGATGAGTCCAGCTCTCCCCCGCCATCACAAACGGGCACCACTGGCAATGTCCACATGGTTCATGACTCCCCTTAGTATTGGCTTTAACACCCCTAGGGATATGGTGACCTATGCTTTCCCCTAAATTTTTCCCCCGACAATATGAACATATGGGGTACTCTACTAGAGCCGGGATAGCTAATTGGACTATATGCCAGTGTTTACGCACAATACGGGCAATTTCTGAAGCATGGGTAGAGAAGTTTTGCACAAATGCCACTGATTCAATATCCTCAGTGGTATTCTTTAAATTTGGTTTAAGCAACAGTTCTCTCTGGGCATACTTAGCCCTTTTATATGCCTTCTGGACCACCTCCACCGGATAACCCCGGTCATAAAACCGTTGTTTCATGGCTCTAGCTTGAAATCTAAAGTCGTCCAAGGCTTTGTTTTAATTTGTTCGGATGGAAACTATGGAATCTTAAAAGATTATTCCGATCAGTTTCTTTGCGGTAAATCATTGTTATTAAAAATTTAGACAAAGGTTCCAGTGGTGAGTCCCTCATGGATACGATAGGGCAACCCGGGGGGTTCATTAAATTTTTGTGAATTTTTGGGAGGAAGTAAATTTTTGGAGTTACATAGTATTTTGGATTAAGAAACACAGCTTCCCGGAGAGTAATCATTTTATCTTTATAGGCCTTCGATATAATATTGGAGATGGTACATTTCAATTCACTCACAGGATCCTCCTGCAGCAGTTGATAATTTAACAGTGAGGATTTATGAAGAATCCCACTATCACCAACTCTGCTTGAGTAGGTGGAATCTGAATTCCCATTTGATAAGAACAGCTTGCACTGAGTGGATAGTTGTGATTGGTATCTCTGATGAATTGAATTGTGAGTCATAATTATTTGGTAGAATGTTAAAAAAGAACAGGCCCAAGAACGGAACCTTGAGGCACACCACTGGTAACATCCCTTTCCTCAGGGCGATCTCCATTGATCACCACCCTCTGTCGCCTAACCTTTTTAGTCTTTCCTCATGCGAGAGGAGTTCCATCCCTTTTATCATCTTGGTTGCTCTTTAACCTTTTTTAGTGCCGCTATATCTTTCTTGAGATAAGGAGACCAGAATTGAACGCAATACTCCAGGTCTATGGCTGGTATTAATACATTCAAATGTTCTTAATAATGAAAATAATGTACAGCACCAGTCTCAGAGTCGCAAACCAAGGAGAAAGGGAGAGCCTATACGGGTATCAGACAGCCCAACAAACAAACTATGTTTGTGGGAAAATTCCTCATTTACCCAACGGTGCCTCCTCCTCCTATTTAATGCGATTTTTATCAAAAAAAATTTTTTTATTATTATTATTCAATCTTACTTTAAGTTTACTTGTTTCCTTATTGCTTTTGTTAATTATGCATCTCTGCAATGTCCATTAAGAAAAGAACTTTACTTAGCTTTCAGCGTAGCATAGTAATCAATCCCCAAAACGCCAACGCGTTTCGATAATCTTTATCAAGACGGAAGGGGAGCTGAAAAAGACAAGCATAAACATAACGGGCATTAAAGAACCAAAGTTACCCTAAATTTCTTATATAGATAATTTCTCAGTACTTACATTTCAATTAAACGAACGTCACATACCAACCACCGGCATAAGAAGCACGCCGGGGTCGGCCGACTCAGAGATTTAAATAACCCGCCCTTAGGACGTCATATCCGGGGAACCACCCTATCAATCACGGAACTTTAAAATTTATTTTATTTTAATTTTATTTTAATTTTAAAGGGACCATCGCCTAAACAAAAACCTAGCAATCGGCTTGAGCTAACCAATCAGTCGTTTCGTTTAACCCATTAGGTGTCATGGAGTTCAAAGTGAACATCCACCGGAGTTCACTGCGGTTCAGCCTCCGGACAGTGTTGCCCCCCTCCCACCCTACTATGATACGGTCTAAAACTCTCCATTTTAGGTCTCTTAATGTATGCCCACAACTGATCCAATGACGGACCAGAGGGGAGGATTCGGACTGAGTATGGACTCTGGATTTATGTTCCGTTAACCGGATACGTATGGCACGCGTGGTTCTGCCTACATATAACTTAGGACAGGGGCACTGTATGACATAAACCACATTATCTGATCTGCAAGTAGTATTTTGTTTGATCTTATAAGTAACCCCTGTACCTGGATGAGTCCAACTCTCACCCGAAATGGTGTACTCACACCACTGGCATGACCCACATGGCTGGTGATTACCTCTGCTCATGGGGGTCCTGTGTATATGGACGTCAACAGAAGATGAGCTGTTGCTTTTCATAGCAGAATTGAATATGTTTGACAATAATATTCAATTTACTGCCACAATTAATCACAGGGAGATTCCGTTTTTGGACATTTTGATTATGAAAGGGACCACTCACCTACAAACTACCCTTTATAGAAAAAAAACGGATCGGAACAGTTTACTAAGGTTCCATAGTTTTCATCCTGAGAGCCTGAAAAGAAGCTTACCTATAAGTCAGTTTTTAAGGCTTAGAAGGATTTGCCATTCTTTGGATGAATTCCGCTGCCAAGCCAAACAGATGAAAGTACGTTTTTATCAGCGGGGTTATCCATACTTCACTGTTAAACAGGTATATAAAAGGGCCAAAAATGCTCATAGAGATTGGCTTTTGCAGGATGGAAACAGAGATATGCAGCCTCACGAGTCGGTGGCCTTTGTACAGGAATTTTCCTCCCTGTCCCACAGTATCTCTAATATAGTAAAAAAGCACTGGCATATTCCTAAGTTGATTATTCCTGAGCTTGAAGAATCTCCGTTATGCTCCTATCGTAGGAGAAGTAATTTGGGGGAGATGTTAAATCACTACAAGCTTCAAGAAAGAGCCCCCATGAGCAGAGGTAATCACCAGCCATGTGGGTCATGCCAGTGGTGTGAGTACACCATTTCGGGTGAGAGTTGGACTCATCCAGGTACAGGGGTTACTTATAAGATCAAACAAAATACTACTTGCAGATCAGATAATGTGGTTTATGTCATACAGTGCCCCTGTCCTAAGTTATATGTAGGCAGAACCACGCGTGCCATACGTATCCGGTTAACGGAACATAAATCCAGAGTCCATACTCAGTCCGAATCCTCCCCTCTGGTCCGTCATTGGATCAGTTGTGGGCATACATTAAGAGACCTAAAATGGAGAGTTTTAGACCGTATCATAGTAGGGTGGGAGGGGGGCAACACTGTCCGGAGGCTGAACCGCAGTGAACTCCGGTGGATGTTCACTTTGAACTCCATGACACCTAATGGGTTAAACGAAACGACTGACTGGTTAGCTCAAGCCGATTGCTAGGTTTTTGTTTAGGCGATGGTCCCTTTAAAATTAAAATAAAATTAAAATAAAATAAATTTTAAAGTTCCGTGATTGATAGGGTGGTTCCCCGGATATGACGTCCTAAGGGCGGGTTATTTAAATCTCTGAGTCGGCCGACCCCGGCGTGCTTCTTATGCCGGTGGTTGGTATGTGACGTTCGTTTAATTGAAATGTAAGTACTGAGAAATTATCTATATAAGAAATTTAGGGTAACTTTGGTTCTTTAATGCCCGTTATGTTTATGCTTGTCTTTTTCAGCTCCCCTTCCGTCTTGATAAAGATTATCGAAACGCGTTGGCGTTTTGGGGATTGATTACTATGCTACGCTGAAAGCTAAGTAAAGTTCTTTTCTTAATGGACATTGCAGAGATGCATAATTAACAAAAGCAATAAGGAAACAAGTAAACTTAAAGTAAGATTGAATAATAATAATAAAAAAAAATTTTTTTGATAAAAATCGCATTAAATAGGAGGAGGAGGCACCGTTGGGTAAATGAGGAATTTTCCCACAAACATAGTTTGTTTGTTGGGCTGTCTGATACCCGTATAGGCTCTCCCTTTCTCCTTGGTTTGCGACTCTGAGACTGGTATGGTATTAATACAGGCAGATAAATAAAAGGGGTGCTGATACCCAGTGGCGTACCTAGGGGGGGGCGGGGGGGGCGGGCCGCCCCGGGTACCAGCCCTAAGGGGGTGTTCCCGGCCTTGCCGTTCAGTCCCCCGCCACCCCCGAAGGACCGCTCGCCCCACTGACCTTCCTGCACCACCTGTGAAGCAGCCCGCAGCAGGATCGCGAAGTCAGCGTCAGCATCCCTGCGCTGCTTCCTGCGCCGCGATCCCGCCCCTCCTCTGACTTCGCGATCCTGCTGCGGCTGTTCATAGGTGGTGCGGGGAGGCCAGGGGGGCGAGCGGTCCTTCGGGGTGGGTCGGGGCATCAGGCCTTCAGGGTGGGGCGGGCGGGCAGGCAAGCAGGCTTTCAAGGGGGAGGGGGTGACAGGCAGGCAGGCAGGCCTTCAAGGGGGGACAGGCCTTCGGGGGGGGGTGCAGACCTTCAAGGGGTGCAGGCCTTCAAGGGGGGCAGGCAGGCCTTCAGGGGGGTGCAGGCCTTCGGGGGGGGTGTAGGCCTTTGGGGGGGTGCAGACCTTCAAGGGGGTGCAGGCCTTCAAGGGGGGGAACAGGCCTTCAAGGGGGGAAAGGCAGGCAGGCCTTCAAGGGGGGGACAGGCCTACAAGGGGGGGGGACAGGCCTACAAGGGGGGGGACAGGCCTTCAAGGGGGAGACAGGCCTTCAAGGGGGGGAAAGGCAGGCAGGCAGGCAGGCCTTAAAGGGGGGACAGGCCTACAAGGGGGGGAGAAGCTACAAGGGGGTGGTACAAGCCTTCAAGTGGGGGACAGGCCTTCGGGGGGGGGGTGCAGACCTTCAAGGGAGTGCAGGCCTTCGAGGGGGGTGGTGCAGGCCTTCAAGGGGGTGCAGGCCTTCAAGGGGGGACAGGCCTTCAAGGGGGGAAAGGCAGGCAGGCAGGCCTTCAAGGGGGGACAGGCCTACAAGGGGGGGGAGAAGCTACAAGGGGGTGGGACAGGCCTTCAAGTGGGGGACAGGCCTTCGGGGGGGTGCAGGCCTTCGGGGGGTGCAGACCTTCAAGGGGGGGACAGGCAGGCAGGCCTTCAAGGGGGGGACAGGCCTACAAGGGGAAGGGACAGGCCTTCAAGGGGGGTGCAGGCCTTCAAGGTGGGACAGGCAGACCTTTAAGGGGGGACAGGCCTTTGGGGGGGGACCATGATTTAGAAGTACACGGAGGGAAGGGGGTGTTCAAAGAGACATGCATATGCCAAACTTTGGGGGGGGGGAAGAAATAATGGGTCTGAAAATAGAGGAGAGGGAGAGAGATGATGGACCATGGGATTTAGGGAGGGAAGGAACAGAAAGGGAGAGAAATTGGACACAAGGGATGGTGTGGAGGAGGGATAGAGATACTGGATAGGAGGGTAATTAGGAAAAGAAACGGAGAGATGGTGGACTCTGGGATGGTGGGGAAGGAGGGAGAGATGCCGGATGAAAGGGTATTTAAGAAAAGGTGGATCTGTGGAGGGAGATGAAAAAAAGGAAAGATACCAGACTTCCTGGGAAGGGAAGGGAAATGGAAAGGGAGGACAGAGTTGGCAGATGGATGGTTAGCATGCAGAAAGAAGGAGACCCTGGCAAGCAAGTTATCAGAAGAAAACCAGAGCCTTGGACCAACAAGATTTGAAATATAACCAGACAACAAAAGGTAGAAAAATTAATTTTATTTTCTGTTTTGTGATTATAACATGTCAGATTTGAAATGTGTATCCTGCCAGAGCTGGTGTTGGACTGCAAACGTGAGCTAGGATTTAACAGAAAGAGGAAAAGTCCTTTTTGTTTCTTTATTTTATTTACACCACAGCGCCAGTGTGGTTAGGAGAAGCCAAAGGGGGTGAAAAAGCTATAAAACCCACCAGGAGTTTTGAAAAAAATCACCCAACTGGGCAGGAAAATCGAATTGAAAAACCAATTCAATAGGGCTGAATCGAATCAAAATTTTTTTTTCCTGTATCTGGCAGCATTAGTTTGCGCTACTGTCTTAGACTTTAGGACCTGGGATTGGGGAGAGATGGCATCCTCAGTACTTTATAATGCAAGTGAAACGAGGATTTGGTCAGACTTTTGAAGGGTCTGCAGAAAAAAAATATTGTATAGGCCGGGGACATGAGACAGCAGGAAATGGGAACTTTTCTTCCTTCTATTTTTGTGAATGGAAAGGCTGAGAATGTCAGAGAGGTCAGTTAAAATATGTGCTTTATAAGAAAATATAATAATGTGTTTTATAAAGTTTATAGCATAGCTGGCCTACCCAGTGAGGTGTTCCTAGTGGTGATGGTGGCAGCGTGTCAATGTGTTGAGAGGAAGAGGTGGTCTGGGAAATTCTGCTGAGCAAACTCCGGGCCCATTTCCACCCCCCAGTTAGTCCACTCCACTCAACTGATTCACACACTGAGTGGGTCTTTGGGTGTTGTGTTGGGATCTCTTCCAGTGGTTTATCTCCTTCTGGTCCAAGGAAGGAAACTTTGTTATCCTTAGCATTGACCTACAGAATATGTTTGTAACAGCGCTGCTTGTGTGGCATTAGGCTATGTAGTGATCGAAAGAAAAAAACAGACCTTTGCACATTTTTGCACTATATGGTGGGTGTATGAGGAGATTCACATTTCCTGCACAGCTAAGTCCATGTGAAGTTACCTTGTGCTGTATTTGACATCTAGCAAGGTCTCTGTTTGAAAGGAAAGATCTAAACTTAAAAATGAAGTGGCCAGAAGTTATGGTAAAAGCAGATAGTGTAGCTGGTTTTAAGAAAGATTTGGACAAATTCCTGGAGGAAAAGTCCATAATCTGTTATTAAGACATGGGGGAAGTGTCTGCTTGCCCTGGATCGGTAGCATGGAATGTTGCTACTCTTTGGGTTTTGACCAGGTATTAGTGTCCTGGATTGGCTACCATGAGAATGGGCTACTGGGCATGATGGACCATTGGTCTGACCCAGTTAGGCTATTCTTATGTTATGTTCTCATCTGTAGGGGCCTTTGTTTTCACTTCTTATTTTAATGTATTTTTTTTTCTGGGAACTTATCAGTGTTTTTTATAATGGGAACAAAAATGGAAGAGAATTAATGTGTGTGGAATGGGGGGTAACTAATTTCTTCAGCTAAATAATTCAATCCACTTCAAACAGACATAGGAGAACTTGTGCACCATTCACACACCCTCCAACCAAAAACGTCAAAAGAAAAAAACTGTTCGACAACCTCCTAGCCATTCGAGCTGCCACACTCGACCCCCAACTCTACAACCAATTGATATCAACCACAGACTGCAAAACCTTCAAAAAGAAATAAAAACCCTTCTATTCAAAAAACACATAAAACCGAACTAACACAATCAGAACTGTCCCAAGCATCACCTGCAACTACTCCATATGTACTTCTAATGTCATGACAATTTAGACATAATTTATGTTATGTTATGTTTGGAATAATGGTTACATATATGAGGTTCAATAAAAGAAAATTTTCACTGCCTGTTTCTATTCTGACCATTTATTCCATTTCATGGTTATTGCAAAAAAAAAAAAAAAAAACATTTTTTACATGGGGGGGGGGGGTGTCAAAAAATGATGGGCCCCGGGTGCCACATACCCTAGGTACGCCACTGCTGATACCAGCATATGTTAATCTTCTATAATAGCATCTGGATGCCCTCTTTTTTCTCTTTATATAAGTAAATGTAAGTAATTATTTCTTTCATAGGTACCATAGTTAGATTGTGAGCCAGTTGGGATAGAGAGAAATTCAAAATACCTGATACATTAAATTAATTTAAACTATAGAATAGGCTGTCACTTTATGGGATCAAGGCACTTAAATAAAAGTGTATATTTATAGAATTGTCCCCTAATTCTATAAATGACATGCACAGTTGTGTGCATAATTACACTTGCAGTTATAGAATATTATCATATACATGCCTTATTTAATTGGTGTTAAATATCAATAATTGCCATTAATTAACACTAAACTGGCACTTTCTAGTACTTAGGCGCATAAGTGAGAGGCACCTATTCTATAGCTTACGGCTGATTTGCATGCACAGCTTAATTCATTGGCCTAATTGGCGCCAATAATTGTCAACTGACACCTTGTAATTTATGCTAATTGGAACTAATTGCAAGTTTTATGCACAATTTGGAAAGCACAATTCTATATAAAGTATGTGTCAGTAGCGGTGCATGAATTTGAAAAGGAGGCGTGGCCGGAGCA
The DNA here is from genome assembly GCF_902459505.1 of Geotrypetes seraphini. NCBI lineage: Eukaryota > Metazoa > Chordata > Amphibia > Gymnophiona > Dermophiidae > Geotrypetes > Geotrypetes seraphini. The sequence continues at coordinate 85,292,763 of NC_047084.1, forward strand.
TTTTGTGTGCAGATCACAGGCAGCCCTAAAAGTTGTGTGATTTTTATAGAATTCACCTGAGCCACATACAACTTAGGAGCAGGCATTTAGGCCTGGTTTTAGCTGGCTTAAATGAGTGTGCCTAAAAGTTATATGATGTTCAATATCCGGCTCTTAGATTGTTAATATTTTGCTCACTTATCAAGTCCAGTAACAATAAATGTAAAAAAAAAAAAAAGTGAAGCAATATAAACCATATATGTCTTCAATACGATCTTCTGTTTAGGTCCTCAGATGTGCTTTCCGAGTCTTTATCGCTTTTAATCAACGGAAATATGTGCCCAGCTTAGGCAACGGTTTCAAAGTTTTAATCGTTGCTTAGCACTCCTCATTGACCCAATTGTGTGGAATTTATTTATACACGTTGTTTATGCGTTTTATTCATACGCTTTATTTATGTGTTTTATTTAAGTATTAGTCTTTAAGCCCGTTACATTAACAGGTGCTAGAATAGATGTGTCTGTCTTTCTTTCTGTCTCTCTCCATGGCTGCTTTCTGTCTGTCTGTCTTTCTTTCTTTCTGTCTCTCTCCTCGGCAGTCCACCACCACCCCCCACCACCCATTGCCTGCTCCTCCTATCCAACAGTAGCCCTTCTCCCTTCCTTTTACCTCCTCACTGTCCAGCAGCACCCCTTCCCTGCTCCCCCTGTCCAGCAGCAGCCCTTCTCCCTTCCTTTTACCTCCCCCCTGTCCAGCAGCAACCTTCCTGCTCCCCCTGTGCAGCAGTAGCCTTGTAGTACATTTTTTTTCCTTATCTGCTCCCCCTGTCCAGCATCTGCTAGGCTGTGCAGCCTCGGGCCTTTTGCTAGGCCGGCCCGACTCACAATATCGAAGTGGGCCGGTCTAGTAAATGTTCTGCGGCTGCTTGAGGAGACCATGGCTGCTGCCGCTGCTGGTCCGGGAGTGAGAAGAGGCGTCCCAGCAGCGGCAGGAAGTCAGCCGGCGTCGGAGATGGAAGAAGAGGCATCCCAGCAGCCTGGAGGAAGGTGAGGACAGCGCTGCAAACTGCCACAGGCCGCACGCGCCGAATGTGGTGAACGCGCATGCACCACACACGCCGAATCCACACACGCTGCACGCTTTAACATTTCTATGCTGCAGGCTGTAACATTTCTCGGCCACGGAGCTACAGATCACAGAGGCAGGGATCACGCAGGTAGGAGTGCACATGCGCGCTTAGGGTTTTATTATTAATGATATATATATTTTACTTTTATCTTTTGCTTGTAATTGTCTAATGTATAATGACATAGATTATTTATAGATTTAGCTTAAGATGCAGCAACACCTCACGCCGACGTGTTTCAACACTTTCATCAGGGTCGGAGATGTACAAAGCGTTGCAAAACATAATTTTACCATTTAAGCATTGTAATCCATACTTACAAAACTTTAAAAAACCACTCTTGCTTACTGGCATGAAACCTGCCAACACATTGAAGCTGCCGCCATTATTTTATGTCTTATGGCAGCATTAGTCATGCATACTTATGCCAGCTCTATGTTTATCAGCTCTATGTTTATCTATAGGAATCTCAGGCAAGGTACTATTATGGTTCAAAGGCTTTCTACAATCCAGAGCATACAGAGTTAAACAAAGAAAAATCAGAACCATGGTCCAACCCCTGCGGAGTACTCCAAGGATCACCTCTATCTCCCACACTCTTCAACCTATACATTGCTTCCCTCAGCTACTACCTAGACAAACATGGCCTAACCTCCTACAGCTATGCAGATGACATCACCATTCTGCTTCCCTTCGACCAAATGGAGCCCACCATGATAGGCACAATACACAAAACACTTGAAACAGTAGCAACATGCATGACAGAGCACAACTTAACCCAGACAAAACAAACTTCCTCCTCCTAGAAAACAGCAAAACCCCAACCTTAACAAGCATAGTAATAAACTCAATCTCAAACCCCATTCATCCCACTCTAAAACTCCTTGGAATACTGATTTACAGAGGTTGTACCATGCAACCACAAATCAACAAAATAATAAAAACATCATTCACAACTATGAGAAACCTAAGACAAGTTTGATAATTCTTCGACAGTAAACAATTCCAACTTTTGGTATAATCTCTAATCCTAGGCTTAATAGACTACTGCAACATACTATATCTCCCCTGCCCATTACATTACTGACTTCTATTCCGCCCGTACCTTGCAGTTCTGGGCGGATTACAAAAGAGACATCTGGACATTTCCAGGAGAAATTACAAGAAGATTGGTGAATTACAGTTTTGGGAATGGGATACAGCAAGGAAGATTGGGCTATTCCAGTAGATTTACAATTTGGGGAGAAACATAACAAAAACAAAAATCTAAATTAGAATCTTTACCTCTCATCTATATCGCTAACAATTATACTGCTAATACACCCACGGGTACTCGCTGTGCAGTTGTAGCCTTCATTTTAAGGCAAAAAATGGCGCTGGCTCCTACCTAACGCCATGCATACGATATAGTGATGTCATTATAACTAACACGCATGCTCTTACATGTCTTAGCAGTATAATTGTTAGCGATATAGATGAGAGGTAAAGATTCAAATTTAGATTTTTTTGTGTGTGTTTTCACAGTTAAATTCACTGACCCCCTGAGGAAGCCCATAAAAGGGTGAAACGGGGCCCGTTGGGTTGCAAAGAAAAATAGGGGAATCCAGCCATAACTACTGCTGAATTATAAGCTAAGTGCTGGTTTCTTTACTAGTAGATTGTGTGTTTTAAGTATTTAAACACTTTTTTATGAATACAATTGGCACGTGAAAAATTTGAATGTTAAAGCTCGATGAAAGAGACCTCATTCTTGCAATTGTTGGTTTAAAACACCTTGAAAGACCAACGCAGGTATCTGAGAGCTTTAATGAGTCTATATTGGTAACATCATCTAGTAACCCTATCAAAAGTGACATCAGCCCCCTGCTGTTAAGTGAAGCAGCAAGAGGAGTGGCATCAACACAGCAAGATGGTGATTCAGGAGAGAGGCAGGGTAGGAAGTGCAGGCTCTGCATTGTCAATGGCAGCAGCAAAACTCCAAGATCCCAAGACATCCAAAGAGAAATAAAGGACAAAAGGAGGTTCAAAAATGATTTCTTTTGAAAGGGAGGGGATGAAATATCCTGATATAACAGGGTAAGAGGAGCAGACCAAGCAGCAACAGCGGCGTAAAAATGCAGCAAGGTGCTAAGATCAAAAAGCTTTGTTTTGCTTCCGTTATTGATTTTAAAAGAGCCAAATCATTCGGGTATCTTGGAGGGCCTCCTCATTTAATTCAAAACTATTGGTGCTTTCAGATCTATTTATTGTTTAGATCAGGGGTGTCAAACTCAATGACATTAAGGGGCCAAAATCCAAAACACAGGCTAAGTCGCAGGCCAGACCCCGCCCATCTCTGCCCAGTCTCTGCCCCCAGATCCGCCCCCATAATAGTAATTGTAACACAATTTTTTTCCATTCATTTCTCATATATACACACACAATCTTATTAACAACACATAATGGTTAACCACAAAATTGAACTACACAAAACACACTATTCTTCTCAACATTTATTCCTACCAGAACACAGATAAACCCCATGCAAATATGGGACCAAGAACTAAAAGTACTAATATATACAAATGAAAGCCTAAGATTCAAGACTCTGCATGCAGTACAACCCCCAGAGAAATAAAAACCAAATGTATTTCTTCCTGAGCAGTGCAAAAGATAGACAGCAGATTAAAATTCTCAAAATTGACACAATTCAATCACTAAATTGAAAATAAAATCATTCCCCTTCCTTTGTTGTCTCCCTCCCTCCATGCTGTGCCTCAATTAGATGCCTCCCTCCGGCGGGTGTCTTACCTTCTGGCTGGCTCTCACCTGGCTGTTTTATGTAGCTCGCGGTGTGAGGTGCGTTTTCATTGCCGCTCATGGTGTTATCTTCTGAGCACAGGAATTTTGACACCCTCATGAAGCTCAAAGTGTGAAAAATAATAAAACATGCAAAATGACACCAGCGCAAGGTTTTAAAAATTATAATTAAGATTTATTGAGGTATTGTTTCTATTTTTCCATTATGAGATCAAAAGAATAAAGCATAATTGCTTAACAGTTGCGCTAATGGGAGATCGTTATAGTTGCCAAATGCTGGCCTTCTAATAACAAGCTCACCTTAATATCTCATGACCCGCTATTATATACTTTTGGCTCAATGACATCATCAGGTTGACAACCAATAAAATAACATGGGTGGTCTTAAAAGTTAGACAATGACAAAAGTTTCAGAAAAGTACATTTGTTTGCTTATAGTCGTTTCTGAATATAAATCATAATTTTCACAAAAGTATATTAAGAGAAATTATTTGTTAAAAAGATGCTGAAAAGTTCTCAGCCTTAGAGGAAAAAAGAAAACTGACAGGTTCAAATTACATAGCCATTACACAGAAGCCTTAGTCTGGAGGAGGAGGAGGGGCTGGCCTCCCCCTAAGCTGACAGTCTCACACAGAAACCTTCCTATGTTAGAGCAGGAGTCTCTGACTTAATTACTTCCAGATGTTGCTTTAGGATTTCTTTAGGTTGCAAAGATATATCATATGTTTTTTCAAAACCCATTATTTTGTTCAATACAGTCACACAAATCACATACTTCATTTGCTTCATTTATACTTGCTTGGCCAAGCCTTCCATACATAATTTTCATTCATAACTATATTTAATTCCTGTTATATCTTAGTTTGGGACACATTATATTTCTAACTAGTCTAAAGCACATGTGGTATTAATTAACACCACGATGCTGAGAACAAAGACTTGGATAAACTGACCACAAAATGGTGTCCAAAGACAGAGCAGATATAGCAAAACAAAGAACCCAAAATGGATTCCTCTGGTTTCCTTCATGATCTCCTCCATGATCTAGCCTAACAGTGAAAGGTCACTTGGACACACAAAGTCAGAGGCGTGAAGAGCAAAGTACATAAAAAGAACACCATTCTTTCCCTTATATTAATCTGTAGTGTGTTTTTCTGGCTTTAGCTACATTTATATTTAGATTTTTATTCACCTTTTTTCGTACGCTTCCATTGGGCGTAGCTTTAACTAACACATATGCTTGTATCTAACTAGAATTACCCAGAATCATACGAAAAATAGGCACTTTTGTAGAAAAACTCCACAAAAATACTGCACTACCATGTTCCGACATCCATTTCATTACCGTCCCATAAACATCACCCCCCTACTGGCCACGAGCCACTACTCCTCACTTCAGGCCGGCTTCCTCTTCCTCACTGCCGCAGTGTACACAAAGCTGCAGGCGGAAGCTCCTCGCGCATCCCGTGCCTCATCCGGAAGCCTTTCCTCTGATGTTACGACGTCAGAGGGAAGGATTCCAGTTCAAGCACGGGACGTGTGTAGGAACCGCCGCCCACGGCTTTGTGCACACTGCGGGCAGTGAGGAGGAGGAGGGAGCCGGCCAGAAGTTAACACCGGGGGCGACAATAAAAATGCCGCATCACACCGCGGGCCACATAAAATGGCCAGGCGGGCCAGATTCAGCCCGCGAGCCTTCAGTTTGACACCTGTGGTTTAGATCACTGTTGTTCAACCACCGGTCCGCAGACTGGAGCCAGTCCACAGGAAATTTCTGCCAGTCCGCACAGGGCTGGCAAGATTAAGGTGACCATAGGTCCCGTTTCAGACCTCCTGTCCCATTGTCCCCACAAACAGCTTCGGGACGCCGAAATGTCCCGTTTTCAGGGACAGCATCCTGAAGCTGTGCTCGAGGACACCGGAACAGATGATCATTTTCTGTCCCTACGTGTCGCGCAAAAAAAAAGCCTCCCTCCTTCCTTTCACCTGGTCCGCTGCTATCTTACCTCCCTGCTGCTGCTGCTAAAGCCGACAGGAAGTCTTCTTTCCGACGTCATTTCTGACATCGGAGAGGATGTTCTGGGCCAGCCAATCGCTTTAGCAGTAGCAGCAGCAGGGCGGTAAGATAGCAGCGGACCAGGGAAAGGAAGGATGAAGGCTCTTTTTTTTTTTTTTTTGTGCGGCAGGGAGGGAAGGAGGTAGGCAGGCAAGCAGGCTGGCTTTGGCCAGGGAGATAGACAGACAGGCAGGCAGACTGGCTTCAGGGGGTGGGGGTGGGACAAAGTCTGGAAGGCATTGAGAGGGACATAGGAAGGAGTCACTGGGGGCACTAAAGACATGGGAAGGATGCACTGGGGGTACTAAAGACATGGGAAGGAGGCACTGGGGGCACTAAAGACATAGGAAGGGGCACTAATGACTTGGGAAGGAGGCACTGGGGGCACTAAAGACATGGGAAGGAGGCACTGGGGGCACTAAAGACATAGGAAGGGGCACTAATGACTTGGGAAGGAGGCACTGGGGGCACTAAAGACAGGAAGGGGCACTAAGGACATGGGAAGGAAGCACCGGGGGGCACTAAAGACATGAGAAGGAAAGAGGGAGGGAATGGAAAGGGACAATTCTTGAGCCTGAGTGCAGAAAGAAAGACATGAAAGAAAGGATACACAGACAGAAGGAAATGCAACCAGAGACTCATGAAATCACCAGACAGCAAAGGTAGGAAAAATGATTTTATTTTCAATTTAGTGATCAAAACGTGTCAGTTTTGAGAATTTATATATTTGTCTATTTTTCTATAGTTACTGAGGTGACCGAGCTCGCGGAGATGGGGCGGAAACGGGGTTTTTAAATTTTAGTCCTAGTAGTTTGCCGGTCCACAAAATAATTCTTTTATTTCTGCTGGTCCACGGGTGTAAAAAGATTGAAAAAAACACTAGTTTAGATCAATCCAGATGAGCATGTGTTTTAAATTGCACAGATATCATATTAAGTACTGCATGCCAACCAGGGTATCACATCTGTGGGACAACACTTCACAAAAATCAGAACACTGAATCAATGATTTTATGGTGAGAATACTAAAAGGACATTTTAAAATAATCCAGGAATGTAAGACTCTTGAAATCAAAATAAGAACATATTTTGATACCCACCAAACAGGACTCAACAATGACCTTGGCTTCCTATCACATTACAGGCCATGAATTTTTATGACTGTCTCCTTGTCAACTGCCCAGGTCTCTCTGCCTCTCACCCACCCAACCTTTCTTTCCTTTCACCTTACTCACCCACCCACTCCTTCCCCCAGTGTGATTTGTCACTGAAATGCTTTGATAGGGACCAGGAGATCTACTATTTTCTCAGTTATAGCACCCCAGCTTTGGAACAATTTACCAATATATATTCGTAATGAATCTTCTTTAGAAAAATTAAAGCGTTCCTTAAAAAGTTTTTTGTTCAAGGACGCATTTGAAAAATAGACAACATAATTTTACAAATCACCAAATTTCTTAGATCTTAATCAGATTTATGCATAGATTATAAATTTATCTTTTTTTTTTCCTTTTTGTGTTACCCACCAAATGTGTTCCCCCCTAAATGTTTCCTTTCTTTCTTTAAAGATTGTAGTTCATCCCCTTCACCTTCCGTACTAGAGAGTTGCGCGGGGACAGAAATCCCACCCATCCCCACCCGTCCCCGCCAGGATCCTCTCCGTCCCCACCCATCCCCGCAAAGAATTACCTCCATCCCTGCCCGTCCCCATAAAAAGCAGCTATTACTTCTGACAGGATCATCAATTCCACAGTTTCTTTTGTGTTTACGCAGCTGTTTTTCTTGTGGAATCTCTTTGGTGGAACCCTTTTTTTGTTTTCTGTTCAGGTAATTAACTTATAAACCCCCTCTTTTATTAAGGCTGACGTGTCCATTATATTATATGGACAAACCCTGCTTCCAAAGCCTTCCATCCCCGTGGGAGTCCCATGGGCCAGAGGAGGAGTCCCGTGGGTTAGGGGGGATTCCCATGGGACCCCCACGGAACCCGCTGGATTCCCGCGATCCCCGTTCCCGTGCAGACCTCTATTCCGTACCAGTCATGTATTAGAATATATAGAATTTGAATGTAATTGTATAAAAGAGTTTTGTCTTGCCCCCCATTTTTTTAAAATGTTATACGCATTGAAGCTTTTGACATTGCGTACATAACAAAAATTTAATAAAACTTGATGTTTCACTTACATATACTAGCAGTTATCAACATTTGGTTATTTCTGATCTAAATAAGAAGGGTGACCTTCGAAAGATAATCAAACAGTACACTAAGCTGAAGATTCTCTAATGTTTGTGGTAAAATCAGACAAGCCGCTATCGCAGCCGCTGTTGTAATCATTTCAAAAAGACGAGTCATTCTTTAAAAAACCATGCATGCAAATGAGGTTCGCAGAGAGTCAGAGGGTTGCTAAATTTGCATGGGATGAGTTGCTGGTAATAGCGATTGGCACATGCGCAGAATACACCCGCAATTTTTTTTTTTTTTTAAATACCCCAAATTGAAGATTGGCAAGAGGGTTGCCCACTTCCTCCCACCACTGCTGTCAAATAACCCCCCCTCCCAGACACCCCCTTCCGGCAGCGGGAGCGATGCCCACTCCCTCCTGTCTCTTCCATCAAGCAACCTCCTCCCCGGCAATGGGAGGGATGCCCACTCCCTCCCATTGTCATAAAACAAATAACCCCCAACAACCTCCCGGCAGCGGGAGGAATGCCCACTCCCTCCCTCCACGTCATAGCTGCCATCAAACAACCCCTCCTCCAACACCCATCTGGCAGCATGAGGGATGTCCACTCCCTCCTGCCACCTCTGTCATGCCCCCGACAAACCCCTGGGCCCCTGATACCCACTACCCCTCCCCCTTCACAAAGATCAGCTGGAGAAATGCCTAATCCCTCCAGCCAGTAGGCCCACCTCTTCAAAATGGTGGGCCCTTCTCTTCCCGGTGCATCCTGGAATGCGCCAGGGAGGGGCCTAAGGCTCTGATTGGCCCAGGTGCTTAAGACCTCTCTCTCACTCTATCTCAATGACTTCACTAACAACAGTAATACAGCTGCCTGGCTTTTTGTTTAAGTATTGGAAGAATATCCCAGTGAGAATTTTCTAACTTCTTTCTTTTCATTCTTCAGAATTTTTACTTTCAGCCCCCGTGAAATGGCATTAATGATCACCATCCCCAGGCATCTCCTCCTGCAGTATCTCAAGCCTTCAGTCGTGCTGTTTGTGTATTGTATCAGGGAATGCTCTGTGCAGTATTATTCCCTTGTTCACTGAAGCTTTAAACCAAAAACGCAGCCCCATCCAACATTTACCTGCGCACCGCAGGCATCCTTTCACTGATTTAATATAAGCCTGGTAATGTCTGGGTAATTTAGGATTCCTTGCTGCAATAAATCTCTTTGATATGAAAATATAACTGTTTGGCTCTGTGAATGTTTCATCTGCGACCATATCAGCGAAAGGGCCATAACATTTTTAGTTTAATATTCTGGGCTCTCGATACGGAACAGAAGAAAAGATCATGTGCACTCAAACCAGAATTGAAATGGAGGAAGAAATTCACACAGGCACACAGTAAATACAATTCTGCCCACCATAATATATATAAAAATCAAGCTATTTTATATATATATATATATATATATATATATATATATATATATATATATATATATATAATATAATAAAATCCTAAGTGCGCATGCGCATTCCTATTTGCGTGTTCCGTTTTCTGTGAGCTGTAGGTCTCTGGCAGGTAGGAGTGCGCATGCGCGCTTGGGGTTCTTTTGTGGAGATGTAAAGGTAGGCTGTGCATCGGTGATGTCCATTCCAAGCCCTTCACTTTAGCTGCACCAGGAGGCTCGCGAGACCAGACGGAGCGGAGGACCAACGAGGACGATGGCCCATGTGAACAGCCAATGGCGGGGCATTGCGAGGGGGGGGCCTCCGCACTCAGTGGCTGTGATGAATGGGGAGCTGTAGGGGCGCTCGCGCCACTGCTCAGTCTGCAACGTGAGGCGGGACCTGCTAGCACAAAGGATGAAGCGGCACGAGGCAGTGAGCGCGAGGCAGCTCTGACGGTTCCTTACCCCCTGGGCCGGGAGGATGGGGAATGCGTAGAGTGCAGACGGGGCCCCGGGGGTCGCTGCGCCACTGTCTTCCAAGGTGCCCATGCCGGTGCCCTGCAAGGTGGAGGAGAGATTCGCCATGAAGTCTGGTTTCTCTATATATTTGGAATTTGGTTTTAACAGACAGGAGGCCATGAAGAGTAAAGGGGGGGGGGGGTACGCGAAACGCTGCTGCTACACAGGGAAGTAGTGTGGGGGGAGGGAATGCTGCAGTGGCTGCTGCATAGGGAAGTGGGGGGAGAGAAATGCTGCTGCATAGACACAGGGGCAGGTAGAGACACAGAAAGACAGACAGACAAAGGGGGCCAGGGAGAGAGACAGACAGACAGAAAGAAAGACAGCGGGAGGGAGAGAGAGACAGAAATAAAGACAGACATATATTCTAGCACCCGTTAATGTAACAGCCTAAAATATTAGTATATATATATATATATATTTGCAGGCTGTGAAACAAAGGACAAATTTTATCAATCTTGCATTTGTTCAAGACCTATGTTCTTTGTTATGCTAATGTGTCCTTCTGTGTTCTAAGAGTAATTTTATATGTCATTTTTATTTATTTATTCAATTTTCTATACCGTTCTCCCAAGGGAGCTCAGAACGCTTTACATGAATTTATTCAGGTACTCAAGCATTTTGCCCTGTCTGTCCTGGTGGGCTCACAATCTATCTAATGTGCCTGGGGCAATGGGGGGATTACGTGACTTGCCCAGGATCACAAGGAGCAGCGTGGGATTGAACCCACAACCTAAGGGTGCTGAGGCTGTAGCTTTAACCATAGCCCTACACACTCCCCAATCACTTATCAATCTATGTATCTATTTATTTGGCATTCTACTTTTTCCTAGGGAAAAGAACATAAAAGATATGAAGTACATTATGCAATAAATATTGCACACCAAAGTGAGGGGAGAACAAACTAAAACAGCGATCTCAAATTCAAACCCTTTGCAGGGCCACACTTTGGATTTGTAGGTACTTGGAGGGCTGCAGAAAAAATTGGGTTAATGTCTTATTAAACAAATGACAACTTTGCATGAGGTAAAACTCGTTATAGTTTATAAATCTTTCCTTAATTGTATCTGATAATTTCAGCTATACAAAGCTGAAATTATCAGAAGCAATTAAGGAAAGATTTATAAACTATAAGGAGTTTTACCTCATGCAAAGTTGTGATTTAGATTTTGGTGTACTCCCCTAGGCTTTTTTGTAGAGGTGAGAATCAATATCTGACTTGTGCCTGGAAAACTTCTTCCTTAAGTGTCCGGTGGTCGCGTCCGCAACCGCCTTCAGATCTCACCTCTCCAGCAACGAACACAACCGCCATCTTACATCAAGCAGTCACCACCAGGAGAGGTGCCAAATTTCGCGAGAGTTCACGATATTACGTACACACGCACAAGCTGCACTGCGTCCAATGGTTACCTTATGTTCTGGAACATTCCCCTTCCCTCCCAACCCATGTCAGGCTCTGTCTTCACTCGCAGAAAAGTGTTTCTTCTGCTGCTGAGCTGCAAAGAGCAGGAGCGCGCTTTGGCATGTCTGCTCAGCACTGAGCGGCTTCTTGATTGGCTTCCATGATGATGATTTCCTCAGGCGCGGTTGCAAGAAAGTAGGTGGGGCAGTTGTCTAGGGGACTGTAACGTGCTGACAGTTTGGATAGTAGTTTTGATGTTTCCGAGATGGACAAAAGAGGTTAATCAGAAGAGCAAAAAGTCATCAAAATAAATGACCTGCATAACTAAATCAACATGAAGGAAAAAGATCTCAGAGTTGCCACTCCTGCGGATTATAGTATTATAGCCCACATATGGAATTGTGGCATGATTGTCTTTCATCGATCTAAAAAACCTTCATGATGAGTGTGTGACTTAATTCGTCAAAAATTTTAATATATCACTTCACTACTCTTTATAGTTTAAAGTGTCTATCCTATATTTTTATAATTTATATTTAATAATTTTTTTAATTTTTCTTTTCTTTTTACTATATAAAGACTGTGCAAATTTGCAAAAATATAAAATGACAACTGCCTAACAGTAACTTGGAATGTGCAAATAAGCAATGATTATACTGTGCAAATACGCAACAATTAAACTGTGCAAATATGCAAGGCACAGAAAATAGCAGCAAAACTTGTGCAAATAAGCAAATTACAGCAAAGACATATCAAAAAAGCCAAAAAGGCACTTATCTTGTGATTTCATGTTACAAGATAGAATGCTTAGTTCCCATAACTAGTATCCAACGGGAACCCGTTTCGCCGCAACATGCGGCTTTATCAGGGTTTTAATTGATTTACGGGTTAAAGCGTTTGTCTTTTAAGTTGTTATCAGATCGATGAAAGACAACCATGCCACAATTCCATATGTGGGCTATAATACTATAATCCGCAGGAGTGGCAACTCTGAGATCTTTTTCCTTCATGTTGATTTAGTTACGCAGGTCATTTATTTTGATGACTTTTTGCTCTTCTGATTAACCTCTTTTGTGGATCTATTTGTTTTTGGTTAATCTTTTTCTCTACTTCTCATTTGATTCCGAGATGGACAAGCCAAAGAATGAAGTCCAGATTTGGTCTGCATTTGTAGGTTCTGTGGAATGTCTTGGAGGGTCAAGAGAACGATGTTCCATGGTAATCGCTTTGTCTACATCGGATTGAACTGTCTTGATTTTATTTAGAAAGAAGTCTGCTAGTTCTTGTGCAGTAATTCTGTTGGGGTGACCTGTGAAGTCTTGGTTCAGTGGGAATACATTTTTTGTGTTTAATGCTTTGGTGCCTAGTTTGGAGGCGTAATAGTTTTTCTTGGCCTCTGATAAGTTGAGTTTGTATTTATTTATTGCTTTGCGCCATAGTATTCTGTGTTCTTGCGTTCTGCATCTGCATAGTTGTTTGTCTGTTCTCAGTGATTTGGTGAACCAGGGGGAAGTTTGATGTTGCTTTATATTTTGGGAGTAGAAGGGGGTAAGGATGTCTAGAGTGTTGGTTCCAGCTTGCTAGCATTGTTGTAGTGCAGTTAGAAGGGGGTAATTAGGGATTTTATTACTATGTTCCAGAAGAGGTTTGGTTGTGTCCTTCCTCAACTAATTTTTCTTTACTGGTGGCTTTGTCACTCTGGTTCTCCGTAGAAAGGTTTAGGTGAGACCCCATCTGGAATACTGTGTGCAATTCTGGAGGCCACATTACCGGAAAGATGTGCTTCGAGCTGAGTCGGTCCAGCGGATGGCCACTAGGATGGTCGCGGGGCTCAAAGGTCTCTCATACGAAGAAAGACTGGGCAAACTGCACCTCTATACCCTAGAGGAGCGCAGGGAAAGGGGTGACATGATTGAGACATTTAAGTACGTCACGGGTCGTGTCGAGGTGGAAAACGATATATTCTTTCCCAAGGGACCCTCGGTCACAAGAGGGCACCCGCTCAAACTCAGAGGAGGGAAATTTAGTGGTGACACCAGGAAGTATTTCTTCACAGAAAGGGTGGTAGATCACTGGAACAGACTTCCGGTGCAGGTGATAAAGGCCACCAGCGTGCTCGACTTTAAGACTAAATGGGACATCCACGTGGGATCCCTACGAGGGTCGAGTTAAGGAACTAGGTCATTAGCATTCAGACTTAATGAGGTGGGTCAATAGAGTGGGCAGACTTGATGGGCTGTAGCCCTTTTCTGCCATCATCTTTCTATGTTTCTATGTTTAGGAGGTAATGGTCGGTCCATGGTACAAGGGACCATTTGATGTCTGTAGTGAGATTGGCTGGAGTGGTTGCAAGTATATCTAGGGTGTGACTTTTTTCGTGTTGTGGGTCCTGAAGGCATTACAGTGATTTTGCAATCGTCGAGTGGTATTTTGAGCTTATGGACATCTTTGTTCTCCGTGGATTTAAGAGGGAGGTTGATATCGGCGAGTATAATCAGTTTTGTTTGTTGGTGGGTTATTAGTTCTGTCATTTTGAGGATGGAGCTTGATTGAGGGTTGGGGGATCAGAAGAATTCCAATGTTGTTGAGTGTGGAGTTGGGCTTGTATTCCAGTTTGCAGCTGGTTTTAAAAAATTCTTGGAGGAAATGTCCATAGTCTGCTGTTGAGACAGATATGGGATGGTAGCATGGAATGCTGCTACTATTTGTTTTTTTGCCAGGTACTTGCGACTTGGATTGGCCTCCATGAAGGCAGGATACTGAGCTAGATGGACCATAGGTCTGACCCAGTAAAGCAGTGGTCTCAAACTCAAACCTTTTTCAGGGCCACATTTTGGATTTGTAGGTACTTGGAGGGCCTCAGAAAATATAGTTAATGTCTTATTAAAGAAATGAGAATTTTGCATGAGGTAAAAAGTCTTTTATAGTTTATAAATCTTTCATTTTGGCTAAGTCTTAATACTAATATTGAAATTTATAGCTAAAGAGACATATGATCAAGAAACTATTTTATTTTACTTTTGTGATTATGATAAACATACCGAGGGCCTCAAAATAGTACCTGGTGGGCCGCATGTGGCCCCCGGGCCACGAGTTTGAGACCACTGCAGTAAAGCTATTCTTATGTTTTTATGTTCTTAATACATTTTCAGATCCATTCTAAATATAAAATCTCAGCACAAGAAAGCATTAACAAAGCAATTGGGTTTTTAACATTTTCTTAAAATTCTTCCTAGCAGTGCAAAAACGCAAGATTCCTGGCAAAGCATTCCAAAGCTTTGCACCCGCTACTGACAACATGGCCGCATTTTAGGGCTCCTTTTACAAAGGTGCGTTAGGGCCTTAATGCGCAGAATAGCACGCGCTAAAATGCCACGCGCTAGCCGCTACTGCCTCCTTTTAAGCAGGCGGTAATTTTTCGACTAGCGTGCGCTAATCTTGTGCATGCGTTAAAAACACTAGCGTACCTTAGTAAACGGAGCCCTTAAGGTGGGAGATTGACAAATTACCTTCTAAACATAATTTCATACTATTTTCTGATCTCAAACTTCTTCTAGGCTGATAGATTTCAAAAAAAACCCTTGAAAAACAGTAGGAGAGACGTGATACAAAATCTGATGTATTATGGAAAGAATTTCGAATTGGACTCTTTGCTGCATAGGCAGCCAGTGCAGTTGCTTCAGAACCGGTGTTATACGAGTCATTCTGGGAATTCTTATCTTTTTTAAAGCTTTCTGTCCGTCAGACTGTGAGAATATGTCCAACATGTTTTGCCAAATTGAAGCGGCTTTATCATGACCCACCGATTACCCCCGGATTTCCGTACGGGGGTAATCAGAGGATCACGGCAGCTAAAGGGGAAGTCCTTGATAAAGCTGCTTCAGTTTGGCGAAACATTTTAGACTTATTCCCAAGGGATGTTTGATCAGAAGATGGGTAATGTGATCACGGTGGAGTGGTGACCCGTCAAATGCTCACATGACAATTGTGCCCTGACATATGCACCCCGAAAAATTACGTGCATGACACATGCGCGCGCAAAATGGGAGGTGACCCATCAAATGCACCCCGACAATTGGATACTATTTTGTCTTTATGAGGGGGGTGGGGAGGGAACCCCTCCCCCACTACACTTAAAATATTCACTTGGTATCTAGTGTTAGGGTAAGGTTTACATGATGATTATGGGAACCCTTTACATACATGGATATCTGGAAGTCCCTGATTTGCTCAAACTCCTCAGGCTCCGTCCCAAGGGATGGGGCCTGAGGAGTCTGAGCAAATCAGGGACTTCTAGATATCCACTCTGTGTGCGCATTTCACGGGGTGCATTGTTGTGCGTGTGCAAAATTGTCGTGGCGCAATTGTCCTGTGCAGATTTGTCCGTGTGCTGGGTGGAGTAGTTGTGATGGGGGGAATGGCACTGATCCCCCTTTAAGATCCAGCCCTGGCTCAGTGGGCCATGACCTTGAGGCTCGATGCTCTTGGGCCACTGAAATAATGCTGCTTGCAAAGAGGCTTGCAGCAGATTATTCATTTACCTTGGTAACCAGCAACCTGTGGCACCATTATACCTCAGGTTGCTAACTCCCGTGTTAAAAAGGTGAGGCTAAAGCTGACCTTTTACCATACCTTGATCCCTTCCCCCCCACACATACACATATTAAAATTTTATATACCACATATCAGATAGCTACTTAAGTGGTTTACAATTTAAAAAAATTATAAAAATAAAAAACAGAAAGGAAAAAAAAAAACCTGTCACAACAAGCTATAACATATAAGAATAATTTTTTAAAAAAACAACAAAAAAAACAGTTAAAATTTTATAAAAAGAAGAGGAAGATCATGCTTGCTGGGTAAACCTTTTGCAAACTGACTCACTAAAACCTAAATCCACAATTTAAATGGATGCACCAATCAGATACATAAATAAGTTGCAGCAAAACTAAAATATATCTAATAGACCTAATTCTCATTAGAAAGGTCAATGCAGTGAACATGTGACGCTGTATAAACTGTCTAAATCAATTTGGCATGTCAAGCTTGACTAAGCCAGTCCCCGGATTTGGTTGCACTAATTTGTACAGAGAGAATATAATTTTGAGACTAATTCTTAAGATTATGTTCTTTATTCCAATATTTTCTCCCGTCATTATTAGCATATTGATCAAATCAAACTTGCATATTATGCCGTGTAATTATTTTTTGCTTGAAGTCTATGAGCAATTAAAATGCTATAACAAGAAATATTTTAATGTATTGGTGTTTATGTGCATCTATTGACCTTTAAAGGAAACATTTAAATAGTATTCTGAATTTATTTCTTACTCTGCACTTTCATAATGCATTTCCTATGCACACGCCGATATGTTACGAGGGAAAATGTACCCCATAAGGATGGGTTTGCAGTGTTTGCTTCTTACATTTATCCCTGGCCGAGTTCAATTCAAGTCATGGTAATTAGCAAGAAGTTCCCACAGCTAATGAGACCAGCAGTGCATCCGTTCCAAAGGCAGCCTCCTAGGGCCGCTGAGTGGAGAAAATTAGAGTGACCTTGTACTGTGCAGATGTCATGCTAGATCATATCAGTGTCTAATGTCTCATTACTACCAAGTGGGCACTGCTAGACAAAAGCACATCAGGAAAAAAGACTTTACAACAACATCTCAGAGAAAATGATTTTATTTTGTATAACCAAATGCCCCCATCTAAGCATATTTTTTTTCCTAACAATGCAACACCTTATAATTTGTTTTCTTTTTGTGTACCTTTTACTACTGCTACTATTAATTATTTCTCTAGCGCTACCAGACGCACGCAGCGCTGTACAGAGTCACAAAGAGTAAGAAAACAGTCCCTGCTCGAAAGAGCTTACAATCTAAACAGGCAAGAAAGACAAATAGGATGTCATGGATACAGTTAAGGGAACGGTTATTCAGCTGGCTGGGTTGGAGGGCAGAGGGGAGTACAGGACAATCAGGCCATTGTGACATCACAGAGGAGGTTGGGTTTTATTGGTGGAATGAGGCATTATGACATCACAATCTCAGCACTGCTTCCCAAAGACTGAAACTCTTCACACTATTACTACTACTACTATGAATTATTTCCATAGTGCTAACAGACGTACACAGCGCTGTACAGTCACAAAGAAGACAGGCCCTGCTCAAAAGAGCTTACAATCTAAACAGGCAAGACAGACAAACAAGATGTCATGGATACAGTTAAGGGGAATGGTCAATCAGCTGGCTGGGTTGGAGGGCAGAGGAGTAGGCTTAAGGATTGAAAGCTATATCAAAAAGGTGGGTTTTCAGTCTGCTTTTAAAGAAGGGAAGGGGCCTGATGTAAAAATAATAAAAATTTCCATACTGGTACAGACCAAAGGTCCATCAAGCCCAGTATCCTGTTTCCAACCCAGGTCCTAAGTACCTAGCTAGATCCCAAGTAGTAAAACAGATTTTATGCTGATCATCCTAGGAATAGCAGTGGATTTCCCCAAGCCATCTCAATAATGGCCTATGGACTTCTCTTTAGGAAACTAAATCTTTTTTAAACCCTGCTAAGCTAACTGATTTCACCACATTCTCTGGCAACGAATTCCAGAGTTTAAATACACGTGTGAAGAAATATTTTCTCTTATTTGTTTTAAATCTACTACTTAGTAACTTCATCGCCTGTCCCCTAGTCCTAGTATTTTTGGAAAGATTAAACAAGCAATTCAGATCTACCCTTTCTACTCCACTCAGTATTTTATAGACCTACTAATAATAATAATTTCTATAGCGCTACTAGACATATGTAGCACTGTACATCTAAACATAGAAGAGACAGTCCCTGCTCAAAAGCTTACAATCTAGTTAAGACAGACAAACTGGACCTCTATTATATCACCCTTCAGCTGTCTTGTCTCCAAGCTGAAAAGCCCTAGCCGCTTTAGTCTTTTCTCATAGAGAAGTCATTTCACCCCTTTTATCATTCTCGTCGCCCTTCTCTGTACCTTTTCTGATTTTGCTATATCTTTTTCAAGATACAGTGACCAGAATTGCACACAGTATACGAGCGGTGGCCATACCAGAATGATACAAGGGCATGATAACATTTTCATCTTTGTTTTCTATTCCTTTCCTGATAATTCCTAACATTCTATTTGCTTTCTTAGTTGCCACTGCACATTGAAATGAGGGTTTCAACGTATCCTCAACGATGACACCTAGATCCTTTTCCTGGGCAGTGACTCCTAGCATGGAACTCTGCATTAGAGAATGACACGGTGGCGGTTTACCCGCGGCCACCGCATTTTAGCCGCGGGTCACCCGCCGAAAACGGGGAAGAAAACTAGCAGTCGCTGCGGCGACGGGGACAAGGCCATTCACCGCCCACGGGGCGGTGAATGGTCTTGTCCCCCGCAGTGAGGCATGAAGGATCGCGCGGTCCCCGCAGCTCACACCTGCCTGCCCAATCGATTCTAGTGTTTAGCCAGCTCTCTCCCTTCTCCTCACCTTAGTTTGTAGATTTTCTTTTTCGGCGACCCGCACGCTATCAGAGAGCCGCGCACCCGCAGCTGCTCAGTTTCAATCTTCTGCTCTGACGCAACCGGAAACAGGAAGTTGCAGCAGAGCAGAAGATTGAACACTGAGCAGCCGCGCGTGCGCGGCTCTTTGGGAAAGCGTGCAAGTCGCCGAAAAAGAAAACCTATAAACAGTGGCGTACCTAGGGTATGTGGCACCCGGGGCCCATCATTTTTTGACACCCCCCCCCCCCCCCTCATGTAAAATTTTTTTTTTTTTTTTTTTTTGCAATAACCATGAAATGGAATAAATGGTCAGAATAGAAACAGGCAGTGAAAATTTTCTTTTTTTTTTTTTTTTTTTTTTTCCAAAGTATTTTTATTGAGAATGGCAAAAGGTCCAGACAAGCAACCATGGTCTGTACAGAAACTTATACATTATCAAAAAGAACACAGAATGAGAGTAACAGCAACAACAAGCATGAACAAGCCTCTCCCAAGAGAAAATTGCCAATGAGAGGCATAGCAATACACAACAAAAGGCCAAAACTTGGGGCAAGCAAACAAATCCCACCCCAGAACCCACAAGAATAATAAGCCGGACTAGACCCTCAGCCATATTTTATAATGAAAAAAACCCCCACAAGCAACAACACCCAGACCGCTCACCAGACACACCAATCCGCACAACAAGCACCCAAGAAACACCCAGCCACCACCCAGACAAAACTACCAGACACACCTACCCCACCAAGCCCAGACCCAACCCCCCCTCCCCAGAGAGTGCAAGCGCAAAGTGGACCGTGAAAAGGGCAGCTGCAGAAGTGGAAAGCCCCAGATAAGTAGGTTAGCTAAAGAAAGCCCACAGATAGAAGAAATCAGGATAACAGAAGTTCCAACAAATGCTCCCACAGAAAATTTTCTTTTATTGAACCTCATTTATGTAACCATTATTCCAAACATAACATAACATAAATTATGTCTGAATTGTCATGACATCAGAAGTACATATGGAGTAGTTGCAGGTGATGCTTGGGACAGTTCTGATTATGTTAGTTTGGTTTTATGTGTTTTTTTAATAGAAGGGTTTTTATTTCTTTTTTTAAGGTTTTGTAGTTTGTGGTCGAGGTCAATAGGTTGTAGAGTTGGGGGTCAAGTGTTGCAGCTCGAATGGCTAGGAGGTTGTCGAACAGTTTTTTTCTTTTGACGTTTTTGGTTGGAGGGTGTGTGAATGGTGCGTGAGTTCTCCTATGTCTGTTTGAAGTGGATTGAATTATTTAGCTGAAGAAATTAGTTACCCCCCCCCATTCCACACACATTAATTCT
This sequence comes from Geotrypetes seraphini, assembly GCF_902459505.1. Lineage (NCBI taxonomy): Eukaryota > Metazoa > Chordata > Amphibia > Gymnophiona > Dermophiidae > Geotrypetes > Geotrypetes seraphini. Next base: position 85,313,100 of record NC_047084.1, read on the forward strand.
CTTCCATTTTTGTTCCCATTATAAAAAAACACTGATAAGTTCCCAGGAAAAAAATACATTAAAATAAGAAGTGAAAACAAAGGCCCCTACAGATGAGAACATAACATAAGAATAGCCTAACTGGGTCACACCAATGGTCCATCATGCCCAGTAGCCCATTCTCATGGTAGCCAATAGTGCTGCCCGATTCAGAGAAAAATATTTCATTCGATCCGATTCACCCTGTTGAATCGATTTTTCGATTAGATTCACTGTTAATGACACCGCTTTTTAAGTTTAAACAAAGTATAACAATAAATTTCACAACAACAATAAATTTCACAAAGTACTTAAAAAAAAAAAAATCACATTTTTCCATTAAAGCAGTTCTGGAGACATTTGCTTGAACAGTCTTTTTTCCCAGTCCATAAGCAAGCAATATGAAAAAGATTTCCTTAATTATCTACTCAAACATTTTTGCTATTTACTTTCATTGTACCTATACTATTATTCAGTAGAAAAAATGGACTTAACTGTGCAGGAAATGAATCTCCTCATACACCCACCATATAGTGCAAAAATGTGCAAAGGTCTGTTTTTTTCTTTCGATCACTACATAGCCTAATGCCACACAAGCAGCGCTGTTACAAACATATTCTGAAGGTCAATGCTAAGGTTGACAAAGTTTCCTTCCTTGGACCAGAAGGAGATACTGACAAACCACTGGAAGAGATTCTAAAACAACTACCCAGAAATAACACCCAAAGACCCACTCAGTGTGTGAACCAGTTGAGTGGAGTGGACTAACTGGGGGTGGAAATGGGCCCAGAGTTTGCTCAGCAGAATTTCCCAGACTACCTCTTCCTCTCAACACACTGACATGCTACCACCACCACCAACACTAGGAACACCTCACCGAGTATGCCAGTAATGCTTATAAACTTTATAAAACACATTATTATATTTTCTTATAAAGCATATATTTTAACTGAACTCAGCCTTGCCATTCACAAAAATAGAAAAGTTCCCATTTCAAGCTGTCTCATGTACACTTTTCAAATCTAACATATTGTAATCACAAAACAGAAAATAAAATTATTTTTTCTACCTTTTGTTCTCTGATCAATATTCAAATCTTGTTGGTCCCAGGCTCTTGTTGTCTTGCTTGCCAGGGTCTCCTTTCTCCGTGCTAACCATCCGTCTGCCATCTCTGTTCTCCCCTTCCGTTTCCCTTCCCTCTCCCGGAGATCTGGCATCTTTCCTTTTTTTTGTCTCCATCCACAGATTCACCTTTTCTCAACTCCCCACCACCCCAGGATCCACCATCTCTCCCTTTCTGTTCCCAACTATCCTCCTATCCAGTATCTCTATCCCCCCTCCACACCATCCCCTGTTTCCAAGTTCTCTCCCTTTCTGTTCCTTCCCTCCCTAAATCCCATTATGCACCATCTCTCTCCCACTCCTCTGTTTTTAGACCCATTAATTCTAACCCCCAAAGTCTGGCATATGCATGTATCTTTGAACCCCCCCTTCCCTCTCTCCCTCTGTGTACTTTTACACCAGGACCCCCCTCCCCCGAAGGTCTGTCCCCCCTCCGAAGGGCTACACCCCACCCCTGAAGACCTGCACCCCCCGAAGGACTTTACCTCCCACCCGAAGGTCTGTCCCCCTCTGAAGGCCTAAACCCCCCCCCTGAAGGACTGCACCCCCCCCCCCCGAAGGCCTGCACTCCCTTGAAGGTCTGCACCCCCCCGAAGGCCTGTCCCCCCCTTGAAGGCCTGTCCCACCCCCTTGTAGGCCTGTCCCCCCTTTAAGGCCTGCCTGCCTGCCTTTCCCCCCCTTGAAGGCCTGTCTCCCCCTTGAAGGCCTGCACCCCCCTTGAAGGCCTGCACCCCCCTTGAAGGCCTGTCCCCCCCCTTGTAGGCCTGTCCCCCCCCCTTGTAGGCCTGTCCCCCCCCTTGTAGGCCTGTCCCCCCCTTGAAGGCCTGCCTGCCTTTCCCCCCTTGAAGGCCTGCACCCCCTTGAAGGTCTGCACCCCCCCAAAGGCCTACACCCCCCCCCGAAGGTCTGCACCCCCCTGAAGGCCTGCCTGCCCCCCTTGAAGGCCTGCACCCCTTGAATGTCTGCACCCCCCCCCCCGAAGGCCTGTCCCCCCTTGAAGGCCTGCCTGCCTGCCTGTCACCCCCTCCCCCTTGAAAGCCTGCTTGCCTGCCCGCCCGCCCCACCCTGAAGGCCTGATGCCCCGACCCACCCCGAAGGACCGCTCGCCCCCCTGGCCTCCCCGCACCACCTATGAACAGCCGCAGCAGGATCGCGAAGTCAGCGTCGGGTACCAGCCCTAAGGGGGTGTTCCCGGCCTTGCCGTTCAGTCCCCCGCCCCCCCCGAAGGACCGCTCGCCCCCCTGGCCTCCCCGCACCACCTATGAACAGCCGCAGCAGGAACGCGAAGTCAGCGTCAGCGATCCCTGCTGCTTCCTGCGCCACGGTCCCGCCCCTCCTCTGACGTCAGAGGAGGGGCGGGATCGCGTCGTAGGAAGCAGCGCAGGGATGCTGACGCTGACTTCGCGATCCTGCTGCGGCTGTTCATAGGTGGTGCGGGGAGGCCAGGGGGGCGAGCGGTCCTTCGGGGTGGCGGGGGACTGAACGGCAAGGCCGGGAACACCCCCTTAGGGCTGGTACCCGGGGCGGCCCGCCCCCCCCCGCCCCCCCCTAGGTACGCCACTGCCTATAAACTAAGGTGAGGAGAAGGGAGAGAGCTGGCTAAACATTAGGATCGATTGGGCAGGCAGGTAGTGGCTGCGGGGACCGTGCGATCGCTAGTGTTCCCGGCTCAAATTGGAAGGAGGGAGTGAAAGGGAAAAGGATTCTGGGCCAAGGGGATGTAGTCGGAAAGAAAAACCCACAGCAGGAAAGAAAGGGAAGGACTGGCAGGTGAGCCAGATGCTAGAAGCAGGGGGGGGGGGAAGAAAGAGGGAAAAAAGCTAGATGGGGTTGAAAAGAAGAGACACACTGGTATGGAAGAGGAAGATAGGGGAAATCTGGACACAGGAAGGTAACAGAAAGAGGGGAAATTATGTGCATGGGGCATAGGGACAGAGACATAAAGGGGACATGCCATGGGGATGGTATATGGACATAGGGGGGGCAATGACAGATACATAGGGGAGATATTAGAAATGGAGAAAATAGGAGCACAGAAGCGAGATGGTTTGTGGGGATGGGACAGGGACCGAGCTTGCAGGCTCCAGTGGCTTACACAAATTACATTGTAACGTGCCATGAAAATAAGAGGAAGGAAGGTAGATAGGCCACGCGAGAGGAGCTGAAGGGTAGTAGAAAGGAACAGATGGTAAAGGAGGGAGGGAAGGGTGGTGGTGGAAAGGAATAGAACAGACATTGAAGGAGGGTGGAGAGGAACAGACCCCCAGGGGAAATGTGGAAGACAGAGTGGGAAGAAGACAGATGCCAGACTATGCGGGAGCGGAGGGAAGAAGATGGGTGCTAGACCAATTGGGGGGGGGGGTTAAGGGAGAGGCACTGTAACAGCAAATGGAAGACGCAGAGAGAAGACACACAGTGGATGGAAGGAATTCAATGAGAAGATGTGGAAAGCAGAAACCAGACAACAAAGGTAGAAAAAAAAATTATATTTATTTATTTATTTTTTGCTTTAGGATAAAATAGTATATTAGTTGTGTTGATAAAAATTTATAAACAAAGCCCTGCCAGCTGAACATCTCTTTCTCTAGTTCAGCAGCAGGAACTTTGATTTATAAGAAAGGAATAAGCTAAATATTACAGTACTAAGGCTTATGTGGATGCAGCGGGGACGGTGACGGGGCGGTGAATGGGATGGCAGTGGCGGTGACGGGGCGGTGAAAGGGATGGCGGTGACGGGGCGGTGAAGGGAACGGCGGTGACGGGGCGGTGCAGAGGATGGTGGGGCGGTGACGGGGACAGATTTTTTCCCCGTGTCATTCTCTACTCTGCATCATATAGCTATAGTTTGGGTTCCTCTTTCCCACATGCATCACTTTGCACTTGGTTGCATTAAACATCATCTGCCATTTTAATGCCCAGTCTCCCAAGGTTCTCTTGCAATTTTTCACAATCCTCTTGCAGTTTAACAACTTTGTACAACATTGTGTTATCAGGGAGTGGTTCCATGGGATTGGAGAAGATGTGGTTCCTCTTCACAAAAACGGTTGCAGAGATGATGATGCAAACTACAGTGGAAGTGTTGATAAAGGAGAGGATAGTGAAATTCCTAAAATCTAATGGGTTGCAAGATCCAACACAATATGGCTGTATTAGAGGTAAATTGTGCCAAACGAATCTGATTGAATTCTTGGGCTGGATGACCAGAGAATTAGATCAAGGAAGTGCGCTCAATATACAGTAATACCTTGGATTGCAAGTAACTTGGTTTGCAAGTATTTTGCAAGACAAGCAAAACATTTTATTAAATTTTAACTTGATAAACAAGCAAGGTCCTGCAATGTGAATACATACAGTATACTTGAGTCACATCATCACAACTGAGCCTATAGTTCTTCTCTCTCTGACACTGCAGGAGTGTACTGACTGTTCTAAATGAGCGAGGTCTTGCAATACAAGTATGTATAGTATTTTGAATTAAAGTTTTTGGGTTGTGGAAGATCAAAAACTTCAGGGAAAAGAATTTTGAAGAAGGGGGATCCTAGCTCTGGCCTCAGAAACCCTCAAATTTCACTTTTCCAGACCCCCTGATTTTCCCTATAGGCTATAATTGCATTGGTTGCTGTGCCATGTGGTGCAAGCCTGCCTCAGCTCAGAAATGCAGCTGGAACAAATGGAGAAGAACTCTGCCTCACCAGTTCGTTCTATGAACTTGGTCCTCGGGCTGCCAGTCAGATCGATGTCGGACGGTGCCTCAAACCTTGGAAACTTTCTTGCTGTGACAGGGGGAAGATCACTCAGCTGGTCTGCTATTAATCCTAGCCAAGTTGAGAAAGAGCCAAACAGCCAGCATTCAAGATCCTGACAAATTAAGGATGCAAGTAGCTACTCAGGCGATGGCCTTGAAGCTCCAAAATATTACAGCAGGCTGACTAGACAGGTATCCCCCGAGGTCTGATCTTGCTAGCAGTAGACTTCTACTGCACAAGTCTGCATCTTCTTCCAGGCACAGGTTCCAACAAGAGGAAACCTCTGGGCACCAAGCCTTCATCTTAAAATGACAGGAAAAAAATGAAAATAATAAGAGCAGAAACAAATCTGAGCAACTTGCTTACAGAAGAAAAACTGAGGGAGCAGGAGCAAGCCTACTGGGAAGAAAATGGAGTTGAAAGATGAGTGATATTCTGCAAGCAACTTGCGGGTTCAAATGCATAACCCTAGAGTTCAGGACTACTAGATACATTGCACTAGAAATATGTTTTAATTGCACTCCATTCCCATTAAATATTTTTAAAATATGTATAAACAGACTAAAACTAGGGTTTAAAATCCTTACAGAACTAACTATATGTTCCCACTTTAAAATTATAATACAGTGTTCCCCTGTGAATTCGCGGTTCGTGAATCGCAGACTCGCTCATTCGCGGTTTTCTCCGACCGCCTCTTCCTGTAGTAAACTCAGGCTACACCAATCAGGAGCTGTGTGTCAAAGCAGCTCCTGATTGGTGTAGCTTGACTTTACTACAGGAAGAGGCGGTCAGAGCAGATCGCGACTGATTTTCTTCACCCGCCTGCGCTCCAGCTGCCCTATCCTGCCTCTCCAGCTGCCCTTTCCTGCCTCCCCTGCCTGGAACGGAACCCCCACTAATTTCGGGGGAGTACTGTATACACTTAAATCCAATATAACTTTCTAAAGCCAATAACTAAAACTGGATCCAGTTATCCTAAACTAGGCCTGAATCGTACAGATTTTCAATGCACATCAGTAAGTGTTTGTCAAAAGCTTCAAATTTACTTTAAAATTAACTTCTAATAATCTCAGCTGACTACATTTTCTTTCTTTATTTTCCAGGTTGTGACCAGAAGTTTATTTTCTAGATGAGTAATGCAACATAAACAAAATGTCTAATGGCCAGATTCTCAAAACTCACTGTGCATTTAACGATGGATGCTAAACCAGTCCTAGCCATTTTAGTGTCCAAGTTTTTACCAGCCATTTCTCACCGTGGTCTTTTCTGTGCTTCCTAGTAGCCTCCGATTGTACTATGCAAATATAGTACTACGTAGCCATTAATATTAAAATGAGCATTCCAGGAGATTCTCTAAACTTCAGCCCACTTTTTATGGGCAAACATTTTTGGCAGAGTCTGAACTGTCGTAGCCTTACTTTCCTGTCAGTGCCTAAGCATTGACAGGAAAGTAAGGCTTGTCAGTTCAGACCCTACCATAAAAAAAATCTCTTCCTGCCCACAATTTTTTATTTTTTTTAAAGACCATATCCCCTCCCCCCCCCCCCAACAGGGCTGCTTGATACCCCCCATACCCAGTACTTAAAAAAAAAAAAAAAATCAGCAGGCGGTATACCCACTCCTTCCTGCCACTGGGTTCCCCCACACCCTGACAACCCTGCTTCTGTAACTTTAAATTGAAGGATGGCAGGAGGGATGACCACTCTTGACTGGCAGGCCTGCCTCTTTAAAATGATGGGCCTTCCCCTTCTCGGTGCATCCTGGGATGCACTAGGAGGGGCCTAAGGCCCTGACTGGCTCTGGTGCCTAAGGCCACTCCCCTGGGAGGAGCCTTATAACCTGAGCCAATCAGAACCTTAGGTCCCTGCCCAGTGCATCCTGAGTTAGGAAGGGGCCTTAAGCACCTTAGCTAATCAGAATACACTGGGAAGGAGACGGCCCGCCATTTTGAAGAAGCGGGCCTGCTGGCCAGAGTTAGTGGGCATCCCTCCTGCCATCCTTCAACTTAAAGGTACAGGGGGCTGGGGGTTGTCAGGAATCAGGAGACCCTGAGGAGGGACTGGGCGGGTCCAGTCAGGGCGACCGAGGCAGGATTGAATAGGCAACCCTTCTGCAAATCTTGTACAGGGTATGAGGCAGGTGATGGGAATGTCAGTGGGAGGCAACTTTTCCTTCTATTGCTTTTCCTGCTGATCTATCAGCTGAGCTGGCAGGACTTGGGGAGACGCCTACAATGTAGGCAGCCTGCCTCGAGGGGGGGGGGTTTGGATGAGGTGGTCGTTTAGGTAAGTTGGGCTGTCTCCATTTATACTATTTAAAACTATAATGGAGACAGCCCAACCTACCTAAACGACCGCTTCATCCAAACCACCTCTACCAGGCATAGAAAAACACACACCCCATTCACTTACCCCCCAATCAAAGAAGTAAAATGGAAAAAACTATACAACGGACTACTGGCCATTCAGGCAGCGAAGATAGACAACCAAGTCTCCAACCTATTGACAACAACCCCAGACTACAAGATGTTCAGAAAGGAAATAAAAACTATACTCTTCAAGAAATCCCTTAATAAAGCTTAATACCATGATAAAGCTTAACCCCCTCCCCCCCCCCCTCTTACCATCCCCTCCCTAACCCCAGATCCTACTTTTCTCTCTCTTGGAAACCTTCTCTGATCTAACGTTGTAACCCTTCTTCCATAACTCTTTTTGTAATCCGCTTTGAACCGAAAGGTAATGGCGGAATAGAAATCTGTAATGTAATGTTAACATGCATAGCGCCACCTAAGCTCACCCACAGCTAGGCATGGGCGTGATTTCGCCTGAAAGTGGGCTTAGGCATCTCCCTATGGCCACGATAGGCACCTAGAATGTAAGCCAGCAAAATGCTAGTCTACATTTCAAATAGATGTGGCTGCTGAGCTGATTGCGGCAAGGGAATCTCCCTGCTGTTATCAGTTTAGCAGCCGTGGCAGGGAACCCATCCATCCCCCCAGTGAAGATGATCATCAGGAGGAATGCCTACTCCTTCCTGCCGGAACCCCCGAAGCCCTCCACCCCTAAATGTCTGCGACAGGAGAAGTGCCAAATTCCTCCTGCCACTACCACCTCAATACCTCCCACAGCAGGAGGGATGCACGGAACCCCCCACCCCTGAAATATCCTCTGACAGGATGGATGCCCAGTCCCCCCAAGATCATTGGCAGCAGGGATTCCCAGTCCCTCCAGCCAGAATCCCTCTTCCCCAAGATCATCAGCAGGAAGGATGCCCAGTCCCTCCTACTGGAACCCCGTCCCCTGAAGAATGCCCCCCCTGACCACCCCAAGCCCACCCAGACCCTACTAGTACTAATTTTCATTGGCCGGCCAGAGGGATGCTTACTCCCTAAGGCCAGCAGGCCCGCCTCCAAAGAATGGCGAGTCTTTCCCTTCCCGATGCATTGTGGGATGCACTGGGGAGAGGCCTATGGCCCTGATTGGCCCAGGTACCTAGAGCCCTTCTCATTGGAGGGGCCCTAGGCACCTGGGCCAACCGGAATCTTAAGCCTCTCTCCCAGTGAATTTTGGGATGCACCGAGTTGCCTAAGATTTCAATTGGTCAGATCCCTTTGGCCACCCTCCCATGTACTGGGAGAGAGGACTAAGATTCCGGTTGGCCCTGGCACCTAAGGCCTCTCATATGGGAGGGGCCTTAGGCGCCTGGGCCAATCAGGGCCTTTGGCCCCTTCCCAGTGCATCCCATGATGCATCGGGAAAGGGAAGGCCCACTATTCTTTAGAGGTGGGCCTGCTGGCTGGAGGGAAAAAGCATCTCTCTGGCTGGCCAACGAAAATAGGTACTGGTGGGGTCAGGGTGGGGACATGCTTTGAGGGGGTTCCGGCATCCTTCCTGCTTATGATCTTAGGGGGGATAGAGGGGTTCCAGCAGGAGGAACCCGCGATCAGGTCAGGAGTATTTCTGGGCTGAGCCCCAAGCCCTCCCCTAGGTAATCTTTTAATGTTTTTTATATACTAGTTACATTCAGATACTGTTTTTATCTCCACCACCTCCACCAGGAAGCCATTCAAAGAATTCACCAACTTTTTCATTATTTCCTCAAATTGCTCCTGGGTCTGTTCCCTTTGACTTTCATCCTATGCCCCCTTTTTTCAGAGTTTCCTTTTAATTGAAAGAGACTTGCTTCCAGTGCATTAATCCCACAGAGGTATTTAAACATCTCTATCATAATTATGATTCAATAATTAGTTGTCACAATGCAATTAGCAATGATAAAGACAATGAAATTAGATTGGAATGAATAAAAATGCATCCCAAAACGGACAGTGAATCATTTTCAGTCCTTGTACATGTGTGTCTTCTGTGTGTGCCTGAGGTATACATGTGTTTGTGTGTGTGCATACATAAATGGCTAGGTATGTACCGTATTTTTCGCTCCATAAGACACAAGGTATATATCTTTCAAAAAAGGGAGTCACGCTTCAAAGACCTAGCTTGAGAGTGTCTTTGAAGAGTGACTCCCTTTTTCGAAAGATATATACCGTTCATTGCTGTTCCTCTAGCAAGAACAGTTGATTATAGTGCTGGTTGGTTTCCTGACGCAGAGTAACGAAACGTGCCACGTCAAAACCAAGAAACCAAGGCCCTCTTTTACTAAGGTGCGCTAATCGATTTAGCGCACGCTAAATGCTAACATGTGCATGCTAGTCTATGGACGCGTTAGCGTTTAGCGCGTGTTAATCGGTTAGCACACCTTAGTAAAAGATGGGGGTAAGTTTTTTTGCTAAGTTTGAGATATTCAACATAAATATGTTTTGAAATTTTTTTTAAAAAATCGGCTTAAATGTATGAAGGATTAAGCGATGAGGGTTTTCCCTCCTTGATGCCCCTCCATGTCTCTGAGCTTTCCTATCATATGTAACACTGTTATTGATAGATTTCTATTATATTTTGTGGGTAGTGTTTTTCGCTATATACAGTGGTACCTCGGTTTGCGAGTAACCCGGTTTGCGAGTGTTTTGCAAAACGAGCAAACCAAGCACTGCCCCGATCAACGAGCACTTACAGGGGATTCCTCTTCCATCTTCCGGCCAGCCTTCTACATCGGATGCCTTCCGCAAGTTGGAGGACCTCTGTCTGGGCCTGCGCAGCCGGGTGCTGTCCCTTCTGTGCGTTGCATGTGACGCGCACAGCGTCAATCATCGGCATTGTGCGTGTCGTGCGCGGCATGTGGGTGGGGCGGCGCTCGGCTGCGTGGGCTCGGGTGGGGGCTCTCCAGCATGCGAGGGGCATCCGACGTGGAGGGCTGGCCGGTGGATGGAGGAGGCATCCCTCTGAAGGCACTGCGAGGTTCTCCGGCGGCTGGCATCCCCCCCGAAGCAGCACTGTCGGGTCTTCTTCTGATGACAGACGGAGGAGACGGCGCTGCAGCACCAGGCCCCGACAGGTACAGACCCTGGGTTCTGGAACCAATCCTTGCTGTTGCCACTATTGTCTATGGGGAACTTTGTTTTGATAAACGAGCATTTGGGATTACGAGCATGCTCCTGGAACGGATTATGCTCGTAATCCAAGGTACCACTATATATTAAATGTTGGAGAAGAAGCATGAGACGACAATGTCTCGCATTAAATTCAAGGTTTTGGGAAACTCGTACATCAGGGTGTTTATGATTTTACCATATTATTTGGAAAAATGTTTAATGCTGTATGTTCCATCGCGGAAGATGAGATCTGAGAATCATCTATTGCTCGACACAAGCCCCCTCTTTTACAAAGGTGCGCTAAGCTTTTTAGCGCAGTGCTGAACATACACTCAATGCTAACGTGCGCATGTTATCCTATGGACGCGTTAGCAGTTAGCGCACATGTTGATTTAGCGTACGCTAAATCCATGCTAAAATGCTTAGCGTGCCTTTGTAAAAGAGGGCCAAAGAGGGAGAATAATATCCGGTATGTGAAAACGGAGAGTTCTTGCTTCTCTTCGCTGGTCCACTGATGTGGAACGCCTTGTCAGGAACGTTGCGACTTTGTAGAAGCCTCCTGCGACTTAGGAAGTTGCTTAAAACCCTACCTGTTTGTTCAAGTTTTTTTTTTTTTTAACCGAATATATAACCGTGGTTATGTTTTTACAGGTAAATGGTTTATTAATTCGAAGAACGATGGCTCTTGGGAATAGTTTGAATGCAGTCATGCTGTGGTTATGCAGATAGAATATTGTAACTTTGTATTTTTCCCCTATTTTGATGTATGGCTTGTTTGTTTTTTTTAAATGCTATTTTATCATGTATGGAAATTTGTAAGCCGCCTTGGATAAAGGTGGATTCAAAATGTTTTAAATAAATAAATAAACAGCGAGCAGTTGCCACTAGAGAGAGTTTAGGAGTTGGAGGTATTCGATTGCAAGCTCTTTCGTGTAGGGACCAACTCTTGCATGTTTGTTGCATAGCATTGCAGGTGTGTGATAGTACTTTATAATTTCTTTTTTATTGATTTTAGTCAAAAACATACCGCATAGAATATGAGTGCATAGTATTACCGAACTTAACAACATCTAAAATACCAATTAAGCACAGTGTGCTTCTTTCCTATCGAATTTTCATGTTCTCACTATAAATAACAGAAAGAGTTGACCCTATTCACTCCACAAAAAGCCACAAACAGAAGATCAAAGAAATTGTGGAGAGCTGAGGTCCAAGTTGATAGCTTTATTGAAATAAATAAATCAGCCACATAAATACATCTAGGGCCGGAACCTCTAGAAACATATGGACCCTACACGGTCCGTGTTTCGACACAATTGTCTTCTTCAGGGGTCCTATGGAAAAAATGTGTATGGTTACTGAAACATGTGTGCTGTAATCTGTACTATGTTCAAATAAAGATTAAAGAATGCATAATAATGAAATGTGAATGGATTATGCATGTAAATATTAATAAAGTGATACAATGATGACTGGTGCTGTATTGTGGATAAAGTGATGAAAAAGAAGTGAAATAAAATAAAGCGGTGTATATTGAAAATAGTGATATGAAAAACTGTGAATAAAAGATGAAAAATGGATGCAAAACACACTTTAGCCTAATTCCTCCTGGAAACACCAAACAGACATTGAATAGGTGAATAGTGATGAGCAGTGAAAGGGAACGTGAAGAATGAGAAATATAAGTATAAGGGCGTTACATACCCTGCTGGTCCTAAGAATGGACTTGTGGATTAAAACTGTGGATAAACGGAATGCATGATGAAAGACAATTGTGTCGAAACACGGACCATGCAGGGTCCATATGTTTCTAGAGATTCCGGCCCTAGATGTATTTATGTGAATGATTTACTTATTTCAATAAAGCTATCAACTTGGACATCAGCTCTCCACAAGTTCTTTGTTCTTCTAAAAGGATTCGACAAAATAGAGCAAGAAACATCGTTATTCACATTGTCCAATGTGACTCAGACAAGAGGTCATGGATTGAAGCTGAGGGGCACCAGGCCCAGGACAAATATCAGGAAATTCTGCTTTGCACAACGAGTGATGGACGCTTGGAACGCACTCCCGGAGGAGGTTGTGATGGAGACCATCATTCCGGGATTCAAGGGCAAGTTGGATGCACACCTTCTCGCAAATCACATTGAGGGATACGAGTAAACAAGGTTTCTCAACAGGGAACACCTGGCTTGGCCTCCGCGGGTGCGGGTCGCCGGACTGGATGGACCTAGGGTCTGATCCGGCGAAGCCATTTCTTATGTTCTTATGTTCTCACTATAAATAAGCAGTACTAGTTGTTGATATGAGGAGACACTGTCTTGTGGGAAGAAGACAGAAGTGGGGAAAAGAGAGAGAGAGAGAGATTTACCCATTGCCAGCTTTCTTTATTCCTAGAGTAGTCAAAGCAATTGATAATGACAGCGTTATCAGCACATACCCGCAAGTAATATAAACATAAAAACTGAGCCTTCTGTTGTTAAATCTTCTCTCTCTTTCTCCATTATGGGTACTGAAAAAAAAATGTGTGCCATCATGTATGATAAAACAAAGAGCTAAACTTATTTCTTAAATAAATATGTACTTCTATTTATAAACTCCATCCTTGTTTTCCTAAAGCAAAACTGAGTTGTGTATTTTGAAATATGTTAACTGTACTCACAGATGTCTCCTTTGCAAATAAGGAAGGTGTTTGCTGAGGAAAAAGGTGAGAAAAAAAATCACAGACAGCAGGACAGAAAAAGTCTAGTTTCTTGCTGAGTTGCTGACAGATTTGGAAACAGAGGCAATGAAACAGGGATTTTTCCATTATTTATTATTATTTCAATATTCCAAATTGCCTTTACATTCAACACTAACCATGATTTAAGGGTCTAAAAAAATAAGCTGTAAGTGATATTTTTCATTGTTAATATCTCAGTGTGTCTATGACTAGCTTTCAAGATTTTTCAGCATCAGGTCTGTGATGAAGAGGGCAACCCCCAAAACTCAATCGCAGATATACAGGGCTAGCCTCAAAAGTATATGATAACCTTAAGAAGTGTGCCCTCCTCCACCATCTCACGTCTAGCATCTGTCCTCCCCTTCTATAGTCTTGCTTCTCTCTTTTCCTACATCCCCCCTCTTGGTGTACAGCATCCCTGTTCTTCCATTCCTCCTCCCTCCCCCATGGTATTCAGCATCTCCCTTCTCCCACCTCTCCCTCCCCCACTCGTGATGTCAAGCATCGCCCTATCCTCCCCCAACGTACTCAGAAGCTTCCTTTCTCTGCCCTACCACTTCTGTGGCAGCACCAACATGTCGGCCAAGTTGACCGCAAAACACCCATTGTACCCTGCATGGGGCCTTGAGCATCTATTTCAAAACGGATGGGATCCAACGAGCATATGCAAGAGCTCGAACCTTGTGCCAGGCGCGACAAGTGTTGTGTGGACAAGCTGATTAACATGTCGGTGCTGCCACAAAGGTAATAAGGAAGGGAAGGAAGACCACTGAACACATTGTGGGAAGGACAGGAAGATGTTCACAATAGACATGTTGATTGCTGTGTCTGTGCCCAACATGGTTGCTTAATCTACCTAGTGACTGAGCAGCCCTACAGATATGTTAGTGTGATAAGGTCTCATCTGAAGCTTGTTGATTTGACTCGTATTTCCAGATATCCAAATAGGATAGCATGACAACCACAACATTTATCAGGAAACCCCAGGGAAATCAAGAAAATAAGCCAAAACCACCTGCAGAAGGTTACAAGTCTACAACAGGAAGATGAAGCTGAAAAGGAAAAGTGAGGAGAAAAACATTATAAACTCATCTTCACCCTAAGGATCCTTTTGCTAAGCTGTAGTAAGCACTAGTCTATGCTTATCATAGCTAGGGTTACCAGACGTCTGGATTTCCTTGGATATGTGCTTCCGATAATCGCCAGGGTCCACTATAAATGCGCCTGTTTAACTTTCAAAATCCTATATGTTATCCTCCCTCCCTTACATAGAAACATAGAAATAGACGGCAGATAAGGGCCACGGCCCATCAAGTCTGCCCACTCTAATGACCCTCCTTATTTATCTTTGTGGATAGATCCCACATGTCTATCCCATCTGGCCTTAAAATCTGGCACGCTGCTGGCCTCAATAACCTGGAGTGGAAGACTATTCCAGCGATCAACCACCCTTTCAGTGAAGAAGAACTTCCTAGTGTCACCGTGCAGTTTCCCGCCCCTTTATCCCTCTTTCTTGGAATTCCTCAAACCCTAATACCACCAGATCCTCCCACAAATTAAAACTATCCTTCCCCTCGCTAAAAGGCATTTCCCACACAGGAAAGCTAGGGACCTCCCTCCACTTCAAAATCACTGAGCTCTGGAACAACCTTACCTCCCCTCTTCGGAACTTGAGCTCTCTCCAAGTTTTCCGCAAACATCTGAAAACCTGGCTTTTCTCAAAAAATGTAAGTCTCCCTCCAATTTAGGAATCAAGGAAACTCTTATATCTTGGCATCCCAAATCCTCTAAATTTTCTTCACACTTCTACCTCTAACCCTCTGTTGTAGTTCCTTCCTATTTCTCCTACTGTAAACCACGTCGAGCTCTATGAACGTGGAGATGATGCGGTATACAAACCTAAGGATTAGATTAGATTAGATTAGATTAGATATGTCCTCCTTTTGAGGACATGTACGGGGGTCTGGATGGTGTTTCAAAATTCGGCACTTTGTCTGGGTTTTGAAAAGCTTCCAGCAAATCCCCGTTGGGCAGGAGGGCATCCGCATATTCTCCTGTCTGACAAGAGCAGGCAGTGGGGGTGGGGCTAGGGTAGGATTGGGGGCGTAACTGGGGCATAACGGGGTGGGGTTGGGTGAAACTGGGTGGGTCTAGGGGGTCTGGATTTTCTGTTTAGAAAATCTGATAACCCTAATCATAGCTTAATAGGATTTACCATGGGACACACTAAGGCGTCCTGTGGTAATTTTGCAAATTACATGCTAAAAAATTCATTTTGTTTTTTCTCAGAGGGGGTGTGCCTGGGGAACAGAGAGCGGGTGTTTTTTCGCTAGTCAGTTAACGGGTCTGCATTTCTGTGCACTCACTGATTATGACAGGATTAGCGTGTGAGTTCTTACCATCTACAAAATAGGTACGGTAGCAGTAAGCGCTCACGCACTAATGGCAACCTTAGCAAGTGATCGCTACTATAGTATTAAAATACACAAATCTTTTCAGAATCGAGATATTAATTAATCAGTATCCAAACATGTTTAGGTATCCCTGTAACCAATTTTTATATATATTGGACCATCGGAGGTGAGCTTCTCAAATTAGAGAATGACACAGGGACAGAATTTGTCCCTGTCCCCATGGTTAACTGCAGGAAACCATCCTCTTGTCAGGGGAAGAATCAGAGTATGAATGGGCACAACCATTACTGACCTTCAAGCCTTGCATTGAAGAATGCTAGTGTAGAAGGACTGAGGTTGAGATGGACACTAAAGAATGACAGTTTCTGGTATCCAGAGCAGATATTGTGATGTCATAATGCCTCATTCCACCAATGCATAAGAGCCAATCACATCAGTGATGTCACAATGGCTTTCGTTATCCTATTCTTGGCTCACATAAGAATCAAAGTATGAATGGGCTCAGCCACTGACCCTCAAGCCTTGCATTGAAGAATGCTGGTGTAGAAGGACTGAGGTTGAGATGGACACTAAAGAATGACAGTTTCTGGTATCCAGAGCAGATATTGTGATGTCATAATGCCTCATTCCACCAATGCATAAGAACCAATCACATCACTGATGTCACAATGGCTTCATTATCCTATACTTTGCTCACATAAGAATCAGAGAATGAATGGGCTCAGCCACTGACCCTCAAGCCTTGCATTTAAGAATGCTGGTGTAGAAGGACTGAGGTTGAGAGAGACACTAGAGAATGACGCGGGGACAAATTTGTCCCCGTCCCCGCAAGAACTCAATTTCCCTGTCCCCGTGAGTTTTGTCTCTGTCAGTTCAAGTTCAAGTTCAAGTTCACGTTTATTTGATTAATCGCCTATATAAGAAATTCTAAGCGATGTACAGTTAAAACAAATTAAGGGAAGACTAACTATCTAATTATTAAAAAGTTAAAAAGCATAGAACAAAATTGTTAACAGCTTATATAAAAAAGAAACAAGTTTAAATAAAAAACATAAATCTCATTAATAGCAAATAAAACAATAGTAACCTGCAATTTAGGGATAAAACTATACATTTAGTTTTATGACTGAGAGGAAAGGAGGGAAAAGTTACAATTTTTACTCTAATAGAAGTGAAAAACATGTAATGGAAAAAACAAAAGGATGGGGGAAAGAAGAAAGAAAAATCAAGAGACTAACTAATTAGTCTGAAAATGCGTCGTTGAATAAAAAAGTCTTTAATTGTTTTTTAAAAGAGATAAGATCTTTGTCCTTTCTAATAAATAGAGGCAGAGTGTTCCAGAGTTGGGGGGCTAAAACAGAGAACATATCGTTTCTCCTTGTTCCCACTATTTTTAGAGAGGGAATCGATAATAAATCTTGTTTTGAAGATCGAAGGGGTCGAGTTGAATGATATGGAGTAATCATTCTTGATATGAATTGGGGCGTGTTAAATAACAATACCTTGAAGACTAAAAGAGCTATTTTGAAGGTTATTCGGTGATTAATAGGTAACCAGTGTGACTTAATGAGTAGTGGTGTTACGTGATCATATTTTTTTGCTTTGTATATAAGTTTTATGGCAGTGTTTTGGATTATTTGTAGCCTTTTCTTTTCTTTTTGCGGTATATTATAGAGCAAAGAATTACAGTAATCTATTTTGGTGATAATCATGGAATGAACAAGGATATTAACCGATTTTGGTTCTAGGTAAGAAGAAATGGATCTTATCAAACGGAGTTTATAGAAGCAGGATTTAACAGTTTGATTTATGTGGTCATGAAAAGATAAGTTCGAGTCAATAATTACGCCTAAAATTTTCACGGTTGATACAGATTCAATTGGGTTATTGTTAAGGACAAATGGAGTATCCCTGCCTCATTCCTATAAGCTCTGCCTTAACTGCACAAGCCTCGAACACATGATTTTAAAGTGTTGGAGGCTTGTGCTGATGAGAATGAAGCTTGCAGGAATGGGGCAGGGACAGGAAAATGAGTTCCTGCGGGGATGGGGAAAAATTTGTCCCCGTGCCATTCTCAAATAGACACCAAGGAATGACACAGTATTGTTTCCCGCAGTTATTCACAGGGATGTAGACAGTGACAAATTCTGTCCCCATGTCATTCTCTACAGGTCTCATAATTGTATCATGAGGGCTAGTTCACCATGTAATCTTCATCAGTTTTTATTGTGATTATAGTGCAGTAATTATCCCCCCTCCCCCCCTTTTACGAAGCCATGTTAGGCTTTTTTTTTATCGCTGGCTAAGGCAGTATTAGCTTTGACGCTCATGAGTGTCAGAGCTAATACCGCCACGGCCGGTGATAAAAAGGGGGTATATGTACTTTTTATCAATTTGTATAATTAATTAATTATATATTATCAGTCGAAGTTCAATTGACTTATCTCAAAGTATCGTTAAGGGGCATCTTCACCGACACAAATTCATGTTTCGCGGGTTGCTGTTTCAAGGTTTATTATGGCCTTCTCCTTGCTTGTCATTTTCACTAAAATGTGATATGCCGAGACTACTACCACTATTATTTCTGTAGCGCTACCAGACTTATGCTGCGCTGTGCAGGGTGTCAGGTCAAAAGCGCGCCGGGACAAAGGCGCGCCCAGACAATTGAGCGCAGCGCGGGGGCGTGCGCCGCAGAAAATTACGGGGAGGCGTGGGGGGAACCCCCCCCACTTAATAGAGATCGTGCCGCGTTGTAGGGGGCTTGGGGGGTTGTAACCCCCCACATTTTACTGAAAACTTCACTTTTTCCCTGTTTTTAGGGAAAAAGTTAAGTTTACAGTAAAATGTGGACGGTTACAGCCCCCCATAACACCAGCGCTATCTCTATTAAGTAAACTGGGGGGGGGCTCCCCAACAAAACCCCCCATCAGATCCCCTAAAAACTGTAATTTTCTTCGGCGCGCACCTCCATCTTGCACTCAGTTGTCGGCGCGCGCCTTTGTCTTTCGCGGGGTTGTCTATGAACCGCTTTGCAGAGTCACAAAGAAGACAGTCCCTGCTCGAAAGAGACTGGAGCAGCTGCTTTTTGTGTGGCAGGTGTTAAAATGTAGAACACATTGACGGGGCAATTACGCCTATGTGCTGACAGATTGAAATTTAAAACACTATTGAAAACGCAGCTATTTGTTTCTGCTTTCATGTAAGCAGATTTCTATTTCATGTAAGGAAAGATTTCTGTTTGATGGAAGTAGGCATGAAATGTCATGAAGACTCAGCTTTTTGTAATTGATTTTATGTAATGTATGTTTTATAAGGAAACTGTGTAGATTGTAACAAGCCCGGCACTGCTGTTAACCTTGTTCCCTTCAAAAGCCAAAAGAATACAGCTCCTAAAGTGAGAAGAGCAGATCAGGGTAGTACTGCAGCCTCTTTCACAGACCTGACCTCCTATCCTGATATAGATTCCCAAATGCAGGAGCCCTGGGACGACTCGGTGCCCCATATAAAGCCTTTCTTAAGCAGGATCTAACACACTCTGGCCACTCCCCTCCTCCTGCCCTCACCAACCCGAAGGAAGCTCAACAGACCTCCCGCCCTCACCTCACCAACCCGAAGCAAGCTGGACCATACCTCCCACCCTTGCTCACCGCTGCTGTCGCTGCCGCTGATCCTCCTCTTCGGGGCAGCCTGCGGTCGTGGCCGGCTTTGGCGGGCCTCGCGGGCCGCTTTCCGGCCTCGGTGGCACATTCCCTCTGACGCACGGGATCGCGTCGGGGGGAGCGTGCTTCCGGGTTGGGGAGCGGCCTGCGAAGTTCACTGGGGCTGGCCACCATGATTGCGGCCTGCTTTGAAGAGGAGCAGGCCAGAAGACGCCGGGATGGAAGGAGGGTAAGCAGGGGGATTAATTCAGGGGGCCAGAGGGAGAGGGAAAGGGGCCATGGAGAGATAGGGAGAGGGAAAGGGGGCTGCTTTGGGGGGAGGTGTGCTGGGGACAGACAGTTTTACTCTGGGGGGAAGACAGAAGGGGCCATGGAGAGACAGGGAGAAGGAAAGGGGGCTGCTTTGGGGGAGGGGTGTTCTGGGGGGAGGCAGAAGGGGCCATGGAGAGAGAGAGAAAAGGGGCTGCTTTGGTTGGGAGGTGTGTGCTGGGGGCAGACAGCTTTGCTCGGGGGGGGGGGGAGGAGAGACAGAAGGACACAGACAGCGGCCAAGGAGACAAAGATAAAGAAACACAGACAGGCAGACACTCTATTCTAGCACCCGTTAATGTAACGGGCTTAAAGACTAGTTTGGACTATATTCAACTCTATGTGGATTTATAGTTTTACTTTTTTTTTTTACTTTTTACTCTGAAACTTAGCAGAGGAATAATGCCTAAACTGTTTTTAAATAGAAGGTTTAGCAGGAGGCGTAGTGGTCTGGCAGCTCAAGGAGCCGCATTGAGGTCTTTAAAGAAAGCCTGAAGATTCTGAAGAGCCAGAAGCCATTGAACTGTTTGTGTGAATGTGTTCCCTGTTATGTTTCCCCATTTGGATATACTTGAGGAGGCTAGTATACCGTATACAAGCCCCTGAGGAGAACAAGTATTATGGACTTGAACTGAATTCTTGATTTTAAGTACTGACAGGATTTCTAAAGTCAGAATAAAGGACAACATTTTTGTGCCTGTTGCCAAGCTTTTTTTTTTTAGCCTTACCTGAATTAATATTATCACCAGTGTAGGGCTTTTCCTCTTAGAAAGCATGCCAAAGCTCTCAGTACTGCCAGATGAGGTCATCAGCTTAGATACTGTGACCCACTGTGCAAAGAGATATAGACAGTAAATAAATTTTAAAAATAAATAAAATTAATTTAGGAAATGGAAAATCAGCCATAATCCAGCTTGCTAAAAATGGTCTTAGGGCGCAGGAAACACTCATGTAAAAGTACGCTTTTTAGCACAGCTTATTAAAAGGAGCCCTAAGGAAAGCAGTAAATTTAATTTTGAACTGTTGCAGTCAAGAATATTGCATGTTCCTGGCTGCGGTAATGTAAAGATAGAGACAACCAAGTCAGGCCCTCTATTTTTAAAGGACTGGTGCTGGAAAAATCTCCCTTATCTGCAATCTAGCCTCCTTGGCATTTGTCGAGACTATTACAAGGCGTTGAATGGTACTATTTTGAATCCAGGCACCATCAGGACAGGGGCACATGGGGATCACTCCTGCCTTATCACTACTCACCAGGGAGATCTTGGGTTGGTGCCAGGAGCTGGGAATATGTGGGGATCAAGATTGGAAGTACTGGGTGGGGGATGAGACTGAATGATCCTGGAAAGAAAAATTAAGCTGGTCCATAAATCACCATTTCTCCTAAGGTAGTGGAGACCAGGAGTGGGGGGAGAGGGAGACCCCTTCGGAGCTCCAGCAACCAAATCCTGCAAATGACAAGCACAATCCAAACTTACGAAGTAAACCTCTCATAATAAAGCAGAACTAATGCCCAGGACTCAAATAGCAACAACCTGACCCATAAAAAGGCAGCACCCTAGAATTCCAATATACGTCCTGTTGTAAAAACAAGTCAGGAAAATCTATCTCTTTAGTCACTCTAATTCACTCAACCTTTTTCAGAATTTTTATAGCAGGGACCCCGTGTATTCCATTTTTATTACAGCAAATGACGCGGTCCTTTTACAAAGCTCTAATAGCGGCCTTAGGGCCCCGATTCTATAAATGGTGCCCAAATCATAGGTGCCTAGGAACGTGGCACTTAGGGACCGATTCTGTAAGCGACGCCTGCCACAGCAGGCGCCTACCAAACGTGCACCTGGCACATGTCACTCACCGGCAGGTGCCGCTTCCAGAATCGCAGCCTGACGGGATCCTAGGCAACGGAAATGTAGACCAGAGTTTCACAGGCCTGCGTTTCCATTGCTAGGGTCCCATCGGAATCGCGGTTAGTGGTGCAAAGTGATGCCAAAGTCCGGCGCCACCCCCAACTACACCCACTTACATGCTTCGGCATCAATGTGTGTCGCTAGCCGCCAGGGAGTTTGGCGCTGGTCCCAGAAGCCACGTAGCAGTGCCTTGGTCAATTGCTGTGTCGTTTTGCACCAATTAAAACTATGAAGTTAGGCGGCGGTAGGATGCCTGCCGCTGCTTAAATTTCGGCGTCCCAATGAGAATCCTGGCAATCTTAAGTTTAGTGTAAACACTCAATACTATATAATGGCTCCCAATCTACTGACTCTGGAAACAGAAATAAGATCTAGACTGGTAAATCAAAATGTTTTTTGTTTTTTGTTTTGTGGAGCTCTCAGATACCTACACCGTTAAATCATTAAAGATTATTCAAACGGCTATGTAGGCAAAAAACATTTTGATTTACCAGTCTAAATCTTAAGTTTAGGCAATTTTTATAGAATCACGCCTAGCAGTGCCTAAATTGGACTTAAACGCTGGTAGGCACCTGAACCTTAGGCACATCCAGTGGCGTAACGAGGGTAGGAGGTGGCCGGGGTGGTGACGCATCCCTCTGTGCCCTTTGCGCCTCACAGCTCTTTGCTGCCTCACCCCCGATCCCCATGCCATCTTTGCGCCCTCCCTTCCCCCGTACCTCTTTAAATCTTGAGCAGCTTCTCCTGCCTGCTGCTCGCGCCCACGTTGGTTTTCCCTCTAATGTTACATCCTAGCCCCATGATCTGCAAGTGAGAGCCAGGCCTGAGAAGCTATAATAATAATAATAATTTATTCTTATTCTTCAAAATTTCAAAAAATAAAAGAACAAGAGGGCATTCGGAAAAGTTGAAAGGGGACATATTCAGAACAAATGCTAGGAAGTTCTTCTTTACCCAACGTGTGGTGGACACCTGGAATGCGCTTCCAGAGGAAGTAATAGGGCAGAGTACGGTACTGGGGTTTAAGAAAGGAGTGGACAATTTCCTGCTGGAAAAGGGGATAGAAGGGTATAGATAGAGGATTACTGCACAGATCCCTGGACCTGTTGGGCCGCCGTGTGAGCGGGCTGCTGGGCACAATGGACCTCATGTCTGACCCAGCGGAGGCATTACTTATGTTCTTATAAGAACATAAGAATTGCCGCTGCTGGGTCAGACCAGACCAGTGGTCCATCATGCCCAGCAGTCCGCTCAAGCGGCGGCCCCCAGGTCAAAGGCCAGTGCTCTAAATGAGTCCAGCCTCACCTGCGTACGTCCCAGTTTAGCAGGAACTTGTCCAGCTTAATCTTGAAACCCTGGAGGGTGTTTTCCCTTATAACAGACTCCAGAAGAGCGTTCCAGTTTTCTACCACTCTCTGGGTGAAGAAGAACTTCCTTACGTTTGTATCGCCAAACCATCAGTTCAAGGCGGTTTACAATAAGGAAAAACTGGACAAACAGCGAATTACAATACAAATATCAAATGCTTCTCAGAGAAATACAAATTGCAATTGGATCAAATAGTTCTCAAAAGATAGTTCACAATAAGAAAAGGCTAGACAAACAATAAATAGCAATCACAAGTATCAGATGTTTCTGAAGAAATACAAATTGCAATTAAGTCAAATATTTTTCAAACAAATACGTTTTAAGAGTTTTTCGGAATAGATAATAAGACTAAGTTTGGGGGATAAGAACATTCCAACATGAATTCATTACACTAGCCTGGAATGCCAAGGTTTTTTCCTAAGAATCTCTTGTTACGACATGCTTTTACTGATGGAAACAGAAACCAGCAGATTCTTCGAGCATTCTTGTTTGAATTATAAAATTCAAAGTGGGAAGAGAGGTAGGTTGGGGCCAGTTCAAATAGAACTTTAAAACAAATACAACCAAATTTGAACATAACTCTGGCCTCGAATGGCAACCAATGGAGTGCTGAAGAAGATTTTGAGAGGTACGGAGGGGGGGGGCAAAAGCATGGCTTGGGGGAGGCACGGAGGTGCTGGTGCCCCCACCAAGATGACACTCGTGGCGGTCCGCCCCCCCCACTCCTATATATGACTGGGTTTTCTTGGCCTAAATACTGGTACCTAAATTAGGTGCCCACCAGTGCCTAAGTCCACTGTAGAAGCCTATATGCAAAACACACCCACGATCCGCCCCCTAACCACGCCTACTTTCTGGCAGGCACCTTGTACTAGGTGCCTACCTGAAAGTGGGAGGTGCCTACCAAGTTAGATGCTTACCATCCAATTAATTTTAATTTAAGTCAATTATGAAGTGCTAATTGCTTGTTTATGGCACCGATTAAGTTTTTTGAATTAATAAGACCTCCTTTTATCTAGCCGCGGTAGAGCATTATAGTGCAGGCTGGTGAGGTAAATGCTCCGCCACTCTTAGGATTTTAATGCGCGTCAGAGCATTTACCTCGCTGGCCTGTGTTAAAACGCTCTACCGCAGCTTCTTAAAAGGGGCCCTAACTTAGGCCTCTCGATTGGCTAGGCGTGCCGACCTCTAGGGGCCTAACTTTAAGCATGTTTTATAAAAACAGGGCCTTAGGGGGGAATTCATCAAAGGGTGCTACCATGTTACTGTGTGCTAATTGTATTAGCATGTACTAACAATTAGTGCATGCTAAACGCTAACAATCCCATTATATTCCTATAGATGTCATTAGTATTTAGCACGTGCTAATTGTTAGGATGTAGTAATGCTGTAGCTCCCTTTGATGAATTCCTCCCTTACTGTCCTTATGTGGGGTTTTCTCTCGCATTATGGTCATTTTCTGGCTGTGTTATAAACAGCCTATTTTCCATTTTCCAAATTAATGGCCATTCACTAATGAGGAGCCATTACCAAAAATTACACATCCCCCCTCCATATTTGCGGGGCTTATGGGTAAAGCTGGCCTGTGAATACAAAAAAAAATTGCGACTAACTTTAGGGCCGACTCTGACCCACCCCCACCTTTGTCCCGCCTTCCGGACCTCTCTACTGTACTTACTTTACAAAGTTTGGTGGTCTAGCGGTGAAGCAGGGCAGGAGCGATCTTCCTATGCTCCTGCTCCGTGCAGATCTGGGAACAAAAATGGCTGTGAGACCATGGGAATTCACGGCAGCCATTTTTCTTCTCAGTTCTGCACAGGACGGAAGTGAAGGCTGATCGCTCCTGCCCAGCTTCACTGCTAGACCACCAGGTTTTAAAAAGTGACTAGGCTGGGAGTTCCGGGAGGTGAGGGTGGGTCGCATAGACAAAAACCACGAATAACCAAAGTCGTGAGTTCTGAACCCGCTAATATGGAGGGAGATGTGTAGAGCATTAACCCTGTTTCATAGGTGCTAAGGGCTCCCCCACTAATCCCATGCTAATCAGTTAATAGAAAACAGAAGAAAGGGCTAGATTCACTAACCTATCTCTCCGTGCCCGATCCGTGGCTGATCCGTGGCAGGCCGAGCAATTCACGAAGGGGGCGATCGGAGGCACGCCTCCATCCAACTACACAGATTGCTGTGTAGTGATCCCAGCGCATGCCCAGACCATCTACTTTGCCTTGAGATGGTCTGCGCATGCGTTTGCTGTCTGTTTTTGCTTGGGGGGGGGTTTACTTTTTTTTACTGGCCCTGGCTCTCCTGATCTCTGCCACCCTTCACCACAGTGCAGCCCCGCTTTAAACTCGTGGGTTAAAACCACGGGCTCACACTGCGGGGAAGGGCGGCAGAGAGCACGAGAGTCAGAGCGGCAATAGCAGGGGAAGGGCTATCCTCTGGTGCTGTTCTGCGAAGGGGAGGCGGCAGAGGTCAGAGAGCAGTTTTTTACACAAGCGACTGGTCCTTACCAGTTGCTTGTTTTTTGATCGGCCAGCCAGTCGGTGCGTCAGGAGAAAATTAGTGAATTGCGTCCTTCCTGCTTTGCAAGCCATTTCCCCTCATTTGCATACACGGATTGGAATCGGATCGGAGGAGAGGTTAGTGATTCGGGTGGGAGGGAAATTGGGTCGCAAAGGGCTCGCAAACCAATCGGTACGCAATCGGTTTGCTTAGTGAATCTAGCCCAAAGTCCCCAATGTTATTTTCCCTCCTCACTTTACTAGAATTTTTACATTTCTGTCCCCTGAACCTTAATTTTATGTATCACATTCCTCTTATATCAATGACCTGGAAGACGGAATATCCAGTGAGATCATTAAGTTTGCAGACGACACAAAGCTATGCCGGGCAATCAGATCGCAGGAGGATAGCGAGAAACTCCAGAGCGACTTGTATCAGTTAGAGAAATGGGCAGAGCAATGGCAGATGAAGTTCAACGTGGAGAAATGCAAAGTAATGCATTTAGGTAATAAGAATAAGGAACACGAGTATAGAATGTCAGGCGCAACTCTGGGCAAGAGCGAACAAGAAAAGGACCTGGGTGTACTGATAGATAGGACCCTGAAGCCATCGGCACAATGCGCGGCAGCGGCAAAGAAAGCAAACAGAATGTTAGGCATGATAAAGAAAGGAATCACGAGTAGATCGGAGAAAGTTATAATGCCGCTTTATAGGGCAATGGTCAGACCACACTTGGAATACTGTGTCCAACATTGGTCTCCCAACCTAAAGAAGGATATAAAACTGCTGGAGAGGGTGCAAAGATGAGCAATGAAGCTAATAAGAGGTATGGAGAACTTGGAATATGAGGAACGACTCAAGAAACTGGAACTGTTCTCCCTTGAGAAGAGGAGGCTGCGAGGGGACATGATCGAGACTTTCAAAATACTGAAAGGCATCGATAAAACAGAGCAGGAAAATAAATTATTTACATTGTCCAATGTGACACGAACAAGAGGACATGGTTTGAAGCTAAGGGGGACAAGTCCAAGACAAATGTCAGGAAGTTCTGCTTCACGCAGCGAGTGGTAGACGCCTGGAATGCTCTCTCAAAGGAGGTTATTAAGGAATCCACTGTGCTAGGATTCAAAGGCAAATTGGATGCACATCTCCTTACGAGAGGCATAGAGGGATATGGGTGACTAAAACTACATCAGGTGTATACCTGACTGGGCCTCCGCGTGTGCGGATCGCCGGACTCGATGGACCATGGGTCTGATCCGGAGATGGCAGTTCTTATGTTCTAATTTTTTTTCCAATGCACTATTATAATTTGTTTAAGATGGTAAGCTGCCCTGAAGGTTCCCCCTAGGGCGAGATAGGGAAATTTTAAATAAACTTGGAAACTTGACTCACGCTGTCGTGCCCACTATACCTCAGAGAAAAAGTAGGAAACAATTTTTTAACTACGAAGTTTCTATGCACACATTTGGAACTTACCTTGGGGTGCCTCACCATATCCTGCGGTACAGTACTCCCCCGATATTCGTGGGGGTTCCGTTCAGCGAATACGGTTTTTCATGGGGGAGCCTGAAGAGGGCAACAGGAGAGCAGCCGGAGCGCCATGAGTGCAGGAAATCACTCGCGGTACACTCCGACCGCCTCTTCCTGTACCAAGTCAGGCCTTCTCCAATCAGGAGTTGCGTGTCAAAGCAGCTCCTGATTGGATAAGGCATAACTTAGTGCAGGAAGAGGCGATCGGAGCATACTGCGAGTGATTTCCTGCACTCGTGGTGCTCAGGCTGCTCTCTCCTGCCTCTCCCGCTGCCATCTTCTTGTCAGCGGTTCGCGGTTGGAAAATACCACGAATGACTGGGACTGCCAACCGCCAACCCTGAATGACCGGGGAAACACTGTAATCCCTTTTAAGCTATTGTATACCCAGGTTAGTACTTACCACGGCTTAGGAAAAAAAGCCCTAGGTATGATTTTTTTTTTCTTTTTTTTTGGGGGGGAGGGGGGTGTTTCTTGTTTATATCTATTAACTCATGGATTGTTTTTGGCTGCTCATTTTCTAGCCTGTTCAATTTTTCAATTAAAGGGTCCATTTAACAAAGCCACGGTAGTGATTCCCAATACAGCAAATGCAACAAAGCCCATCCAGTTCCTGTGGGCTTCAGTGCATTTGCCGTGGGAGAATCACTACTCTGGCCAGTGGCGTAGCAAAGGTGAGTGGCATTTGTGGTGGCGATGCCCCTCTCCTGCCCTCTTGCCTTCTCTCCCCAGGCCGCACATGCTCCTTCCCCTTTTTGACTTCTGCGCAAGCAGCCACCAACTTGCTGCCCGTGTTGGCTTCAGCACGCTCTCCGATGTCACTTCCTAGGTGCGGGTCCCAGAAGTGACATCGGAGAAAACGCCAAAGCCGACGTGGGCAGCAAATTGGTGGCTGTTCGTGCCAAAGTTAAAAAAAAAAAGGTACAGAGAAGGGAAGGGGCGTGCACGCAGCAGGGGGAGGAGTGGTAAGGGGGGGGGACAGAGAGGAGGAGGGGTGGCAGCGCCTGGGGCCCTAGCAGCGTTCAGATCCAAGCTAAAAGCCCACTTTTTTAAAACTGCTTTCAACTCTTAACTCCCACTCACTGCTGTCAGATACCTCGACCCACTGTATCATTTCCTCTACCATAATCTCCCCAACCCCGAAATGTCCTGTCTAAATTAGATTGTAAGCTCTTCTGAGCAGAGACCGTCTACTGTATGTTAAGATGTACAGCGCTGCGTATGCCTTTCAGCGCTTTAGAAATAATAAATAGTAGTAGCCACTGACTCTGGCTTTGTAAAGAGGGCCCAAAATAAAGTAAAACAAAACTTGTGCCTTCCTGGAACTTTTGTTGATATTCTGCTAATGGTAACAGGCAACACAAGCCAATCAGTTAGTCCCTTATTACACAAGAGGGAAAGCATAACCTAATAGTTTATGTAGTGTGCTGAGAACCAGGGAAGATAAGATCAAATCCTACTGCCACTGCTTGTGACTTTCACCACTCTCTTATTACTCTATAATAAGCCCTCTGGGGACAGGAAAATACCGACTCGACCTGAATGTAACACGTTGGGTTGCCACTAAAAATGGCGTGAATATTTCAGCAAAATCCCCAAAAAATAAAATTAATAAATAAAATCCTGACAACTTACATTATTTCATAGTCACTCAATTAAATGTTGTGACAAATTTAGCGATTTATACAGATTGTGAATTTTGACAGCCATTTTGATAATCTGGTAGATTGCTTCTAGCTGCGATCCTACACCAGGTCACTGTGGCAATGTGGCTTGCTCCACTGAAGCCAACAGAGCTGGAAAGGGTTCACGTAAGAATACACACCTCTGCCTCAAACGTAGAACGGGCACAGTCTTTTGCATTCTTAATACGGTGTGTGTGCGCTACATTATTTATCGTACAGAAAGCTCTTCAGCTTGGAAAAGAGACGGCCGAGGGGAGATATGATTGAAGTCCCGAGTGGAGTAGAACGGGGACAAGTGGATCGATTTTTCACTCCGTCAAAAATTACAAAAACTAGGGGGACACACGATGAAGTTACAGGGAAATACTTTTAAAACCAATTGGAGGAAATTTTTTTTCACTCAGAGAATAGTTAAACTCTGGAACGCGTTGCCAGAGGATGTGGTAAGAGCGGATAGCGTAGCTGGTTTTAAGAAAGGTTTGGACAAGTTCCTGGAGGAAAAGTCCATAGTCTGTTATTGAGAAAGACACGGGGGAAGCCACTGCTTCTCCTGTATTGGTAGCATGGAATATTGCTACTCCTTGGGTTTTGGCCAGGTACAAGTGAGAACGGGCTACTGGGCTTGATGGACCATTGTTCTGACTCAGTAAGGCTATTCTTATGTTCTCATCCATTTGCTGAAGGGCAGACAAATCAGCTCAAAGATGGCATTAATATCAACGCAGTAGCTCAGGTACAATTTTGTTTGTGGAGGTCTCATATTGCAACTGTAATATTATTAATGTATGTCTTTTATATTGCACATTAACAGGTTTACTAAATTTAAGTACTGATTTTGAGGCTGATTTTTACAATCCAATCTACAATGAAGGCTCTCAATCAGGACTGCCAACAGGCCCTTTTGTCAGTATAACCGCAATGAATATTCATCACATCTATTTGCATATATATAGTCTGAAAACAAGGCTAATTTGTATAGCTTGATTAACCTGAAAACCATATTTGTTTGAGACCCTTGAGCACTGGAATTGAAAACCCCCTGCTTTACAAAAGCTGTAGGTCTACAAAAACACTCACTGAAATGTTTTTCTCTGCTAAGATAAAGTTCGTCACTTATCTGTATGTCAAACAGAGCTAAAAGCACTACTGTAGCTCGGTGTCATGATATCATGATGTTTTTGATGGATGCTTAATTTGCATTGGCAATACAAATTGTTATTTGTGTACCAGGCCTTGATTCAGATGTTAGAAACAATAACGGCAGATTGGCTTTTTCCATTGTTTTGGTTTGGTTTTTGTTTTTTTTTTTTTGCATAATCAAATACTCTCCAGTCTTTTTCAGAAAATTTAATTACAAACTGATTGAGAGGGGAGTGAAAGTAGGAGGCAAACATGGCAGCCGTTGTGCCAACATCAGACACACTGCTATAAACATTAGTGCCAGTCATTCTACACTGGAATAGCTCTTGAGCTGCCGAGTACCCTTCCAAATGAAGATCATTTTTATACTGTCGATTAACAGTGACATCCAGAAATATATAAGCGTTCACTTTGGGCTAAGCTGCGATAGCGTTTATAGCACGCGCAGAATTGCTAAATCCGCGTGGTAAGCGCGCGCTAAAACTGCTATCGCAGCTTACTAAACGGAGCCCTTTGTGTCGTTTCTGTGTGCTCCACGTTCAGCTCTGTGTGCTCCACGTTCTGTGTGACATCACAACGTTAAGCTTGATGTTGTGACCAGGCAGACACAAGGCCTGCCAAGGTCCCAGCTAAGCTTAGGAATAAAGTAAAAGTAAAATCCCGGAAGGAAAATGCTAGGATTTCCCAGGATGATGATGTGGGGGATAATGCCAGTGGCCACCAGGAGGAGCCAGATTTATCTGAAGATGAAGGGAGTGAGTTTTGTCCAAGTCAACACCAGGGGAGCTCAAGAGGCCCCTGGAGTTCTGCTGACACACTCAGAACAGGGCACGCCCCTAGAGTAGATAAGCCAGCAGTGGCATTCAAACCAGCAAGCCGGTTAGGGAGGAAGTTTAGGTCTTGTCTCCCTAAAGCTTCACCTAGGGCAAACAGGAGTAACAGCCCTATACCGATGGAACTGGCTGAGGCTGGGCAAGCAGAAGATTTACTACTCCCAAAGGAAGAGCCTATGGACTGCCAAGAGACTGGTGCTGACTGTGATTCCAATTATCTTGAACCAATGCAGGTGGACTTGGCTTTAATCCACAAACAGTGAGTGTGGTTCTTTTGGAACTGTTTGTGTGCTGTTTTTGTTTTTTCTTGAATGGTGTTTTGGAAGGAAGCTAGGAGTGTGCGGGGAGAGGTTTTGCTGCCACCTTGGGAGGGAATTTTTGAAAGCCTATCTGAAGGCCTTTATGTTAGCAAAACCTGGTTCACTCTCCTATTCCTGGCAGACAGATATGTTTGTCAGAGGCTTTCCTTTATTTCATTTAATGATTGGAAATTGAGGAAACTTAAATGCTGAACTTTATTTTGATGGAATAAAATACCTGTTTTGGAGCAGGCAGTATTGGCTCTACAAAGAGCTGGATCCCCAGAGCCATTGGGACCTGATAAGCAGGGGAAGAAAGTTGGGACTTTATTATGAACTGCTTTAGTTTCTTGCCCTTTTTGGCAGTTTTGTTTTTGTTCTCTTTAATGCTATAAGAAGCCCTAACTGATGTTACAAAGTTGGAGGAAGTACTTACCTGCCTTAACGAATCAAGTAAAAAGAACTATTTTTCTAAACAACCCTAGGGTTGAGGCTTTATTTTTGTTTGAATTGATTGTGAGTTCGGTTGAAAAGTCCAGTCCTGCAGGGTGGCTCCATGCCGGGTCACACGCTAATGCACAGTTTGTTGTAGCCATCAAAATTACTGCAGAGCCCTGCCCTGGGCTATAGTGGTGGCCACAATGTGCAGAATCTTCCCTGGATCAGGCTTAATAATACAGTGGTACCATGGATTACAAGCATAATCCGTTCCAGGAGCATGCTCGTAATCCAAAATGCTCGTTTTATCAAAGCGAGTTTCCCCATAGAAAATAATGGAAACTCGCTTTGATACGTTCCCCCCCCCTGATAACCGGCGTCGCTCCCCCCCCGCTCGCAAAGGCCCCCTCGCTCCAACCGGCACCCCCCACCCCACCCCCACCCCGCCCGAACAACTTAAACTTACACACACACACACCCCGTCTAGCGCAGGCACAGATCGTGTGCCTAGAAGATCTTCCAGCTTCCGGCTTCTGCCTGCCTGCCTGCCTTGAGTATGCATCTGCGCATGCTCAAGGACTTCTAATTCTCGAAGATTCTCGGCGAGAGGGAGAATTAGAAGTCCTTGAGCATGCGCAGATGCATGCTCAAGGCAGGCAGGCAGGCAGAAGCCGGAAGCTGGAAGATCTTCTAGGCACACGATCTGTGCCTGCGCTAGACGGGAGGGGGGGAGGTAAGTTTAAGTTCGGGTAGGGGGGGCCGGTTCACGCGGGGGGGGGGCCGGTTGGAGTGAAGGGGCCTTTGCGAGCGGGGGGGTGCTGGTTATCGGGGGGGGTGCTCGCAAATCGAGTCAACACTCGGTTTGCTAGTCAAAAGTTTGCTGAGTGTTTGGCTCGTCTTGCAAAACACTCGCAAACCAGGTTAATGTATATTTAAATATTTTTCTCCGTTAGTTTTATATATTTAACGCATTTAACATATTTAATATATAAAAAATTAAAAATGATATAAAACAAGCGGAGAAAAATATTTGAATATAATATTAAGACTGATCCAGGGAAGATTCTGCACATCAAGCTTAATGTCGTGATATAGTTTGAACGTGGAGTGGTGCATCTGAGGATCAAGATAGCATTCTAGGTAGCTAGATTTGAAGTTTGAATCTATCTTTGGTGTGGATATAAGTATTGAAGGCTATACTATAATTAGGTGCCTTGGACTGATTGTTTCTTTGTGCTCAACATAAACTTTTGAATATGAACAAAATGCAGAAAAAAATTTGCAGCAAGGAAATTTTAAGAAATTTCAGGTTATTTGGGAGCCATTAACAAGATACTATAAAGACTGAAAGTATTGCATAGAATAAACATTAATTCCCTTTTGGTCATACACTTCTAGGGTGGGGTGGGGGGGTGGGAATATTTTATGATTTCTTTGACTTATGATTAATTGTTGGATATAAGGGAGGGGAGATATTTGATGAGAGCTATAATTTGATGATAAAATAACTAATTTTATAGTATAAAATGATTTATTTTGTGTTATACTTATTGTGGGGTTTAAAAATGAATAAAGATTTATTTAAAAAAAAAAAATTTAAATATAAAATATATACAACAGTATTCAGATATCTGCTAATATTAAAGTTACTGGTAATGGGAGGTATTATCTAATATAATAAAATGCTAGGCCGCGCATGCGCACTCCCATCTGCGTGCGTCCGTTTTCCGTGAGATGTAGGGCACCTTAGGTAGGAGTGTGCATGCGCGCTTACGTCACCAGCCGCCGATGCCACCACAAGCCGGGACCGCAGCCAGCCACCGATCGCTGTTCCTCCAGCGGGCGAGCGGGCGGGCGGGCGGGGAGGTGTCTCGGAGGAGAGGGATCGCCGCCGTTCAGCGCCCCCACCGAGGAGCCCTGCAACTTTCCGCCCTGGCTCTTAAACTGACCCGAGTCCTTTGCCACCCCCCCCCTTCCCTTCCCGCTGGCCCGACTACCTACCCGGCGATTCAAGCAGCGTATGCAGCAGTCTTCACACGCTGCTTCGGGGCCTTCTACTGCCCTGATATGCTCTGCCGCGTCTCTGATGATGTCATCAGGGACGTGCCAGAGTAAATCAGGGCAATAGAAGGACCCAAAGCAGCGTGTGAAGACTGCTGCACACGCTGCTTGAATCGCCATGTGTAGTCGGGCCCGCGGGAAGGGAAAGGGGGGTAGAGGAAACGCTAATGCTGCTGTACAGGAAACTGGTGTGGGGGGTGGTAAATGGAGGGGGAGGGAATGCTGCTTTGGACAGACATACAGAGGGAGGAAGGGAGACAGAAAGAAAAGAAGAAAGACACAGGGGCAGGTGCACAGGGAACTGGTGGGGGAGGGAAATGGAGGGGGAGGGAATGCTGCTTCGGACAGACAGACAGAGGGAGGAAGGGAGATAGAAAGAAAAGAAGAAAGACACAGGGGCAGGAAAATACACAGAAAGACAAAGGGGACCAGAGACAGAGACAGACAGAAAGAAAGACAGCGGGAGTCACGTCAGGAGGGGTGCGGGATGCGGCAGAGGGAACTTTTCCAATGGGTGCAACTGGGCAGCTGTCGGGAACCTCTGATCAGGGGCAGAGCAAGGTAAGAGTATCATAGGGATAAGAAGGAGGGGGGGGAGAAAAAGGAAGGATCGCCTACTGCTGGACAGGGGGAGAAGGAAAGAGGTGCTGATGGACAGGGGGGCTGAAGAAAAAGGAACAGAGGCCTAATGTTGGACAGGGGGAGAAGGAAAGAGGTGCTGCTGGACAGGGGGGGAGGTAAAACAAAGGGAGGGGTAGCCATTACCTGAGAGTCGAGGACGCCGGAGGAGGAGTTCAGCGTCGCTTCGAGCAGACCCCAGCACCAGCAGTGCCAGTAATTGTTTCGGGCAGGCAGTTTCCAAGACGGACCCCCTGACGTCATAGGGTCCGACTTATCTGCCTACAATTTCCTTGAAAAGCAGCCTGCCGCTGTTGAGAGGTTGGGAGCCATTACCTGAGAGTCGAGGACGCCGGAGGAGGAGTTCAGCGTCGCTTCGAGCAGACCCCAGCACCAGCACCAGCAGTGCCAGTAATTGTTTCGGGCAGGCAGTTTCCAAGACGGACCCCCTGATGTCATAGGGTCCGTCTTATCTGCCTACAATTTCCTTGAAAAGTAGCCTGCCAGAAATGGAGCCTGATGTACCGAGTCAGGCAGGTTGTTCCAGACATACAAAACACCAGGTAGAAGGGACAGAGTCGGGAGTTGGCCATAGAGATGAAGTCAGGTATTGTTCTCTTTAACTTTCAACTAAACTGGATCAAGTTACCCCAAATTTTAGCCCTAATCCCACTATGTACAAGTAACATTTAGAATTCACAGATAAGTAGCATTTAAAACTTCAAGAATTACTTTAAAATTAACTTTTGTAAATAGTCACAACTAACTATTTTGCTTTTTTTGTTTTCCGGGTTATCCAAGAGTTCAAAAATCTTAAAAATATCTGATATAGTGGCGCTAGAAAAGGTTCAAAGAAGAGCGACCAAGATAGCAAAGGGGATGGAACTCCTCTCATATGAGGAAAGACTAAAACGGTTAGGGCTCTTCAGCTTGGAAAAGAGACGTCTGAGGGGAGATATGACTGAAGTCTACAAAATCCTGAGTGGAGTAGAACGGGTACAAGTGGATCGATTTTTTACTCCATCAAAAATTACAAAGACTAGGGGATACTCAATGAAGTTACAGGGAAATACTTTTAAAACCAATTGGAGGATTTTTTTTTTTCACTCAGAGAATAGTTAAGCTCCAGAACGTGTTGCCAGAAGATATGGTAAGAGCGGATAGTGTAACTGGTTGTAAGAAAGGTTTGGACAAGTTCCTGGAGGAAACGTCCATAGGCTGTTACTGAGAAAGACATGGGGGAAGCCACTGCTTGCCCTGGATTGGTAGCATGAAATATTGCTACACCTTGGGTTATGGCCAGGTGCTAGTGACCTGGATTGGCCACCGTGAGAATGGGCTACTGGGCTTGATGGACCATTGGTCTGACCCAGTAAGGCTATTCTTATGTTCTGTCACTTGAAATGTTTAAAAGTTGTTCTTTTTTTTTCTTCTTCTTTCTATACTTATCTTTTCTTTGAGCTCACTTGTTTCTTTTTTTTTTCATCTGTTGGTTTATTTCATTTGTGATCTTCAGCCTTAAAGTAAATAAAATAATTGCAGAGAGTCTGCCTTCTCGTTGAATGTTTTTCTAAAATTGGTAAGCCTACCTGCAAAGCAACATATGTAAAGTTTATGTAAATACAACAAAAATAAAACAAAATGTTTCCCTGTCTAACACCCTATCTGTTCTTATTTATTACTTTCCCTGAAATAACTAATGGAGAGCAGGATCCCCTTCTTCTGGAACTCAACAGAAGTCTTCAATGTTTTCACACTTCAGGCAACAAATATTATCAGTCACACTCTTAAAAATAAAAAATAAAAAAAGACTTGGCCAACAAAATTTCAGCTTTCATTTGTTTCTTTAAGAGTTAGAGCATTAAGCTACCAGCTGAAGAAACATAAATGTGTTCAACTTTTTTTTTTTCAGCTTTTAAAATTAATTACTTGCTTACTTATTGATTTATTCAGTTTTCTATACCATTCTCCCAGGGAAGCTCAGAATGGTTTTACATAAATTTAATCCAAAAAACAAGGCAAACAACCCCACGACAAATATGCAACAGAGAGAAAGTGGGGAAAGAACCGTACACATCAACCTGAGATAGAGTTTGAGTACAATCAACTATTAAAATACCAAACATGTGTAATAACCAATCTATCTTGCAGACCC
The DNA here is from genome assembly GCF_902459505.1 of Geotrypetes seraphini. Taxonomy (NCBI): domain Eukaryota; kingdom Metazoa; phylum Chordata; class Amphibia; order Gymnophiona; family Dermophiidae; genus Geotrypetes; species Geotrypetes seraphini. The sequence goes on from NC_047084.1 coordinate 85,349,114, forward strand.
GACACGGTCCGTGTTTCAGCTTCGAAATGAAAGCCTGCCTCAGGTGTACAGATAATAATCCAATAGATGGCGCTCAAGCACTTCAAAATCTAATGTTCTACAATGCTGTATATTGAATTATAAAAAAATCTCTGGTAAAAATATAACGTCTCGCTCGAGAGCTCCGTAGCTGCACATCCAAGAACAGCAAGAAAATGTTTATTTATTTATTTATTCAATTTTCTATACTATTCTCCCAAGGGAGCTCAGAATGGTTTTTACATGAATTTATTCAGGTACTCGAGCATTTTTTTTTTTTAGCAGTTATTTAATCAGAAGACTGGGTCAGTAATAAACATGCAGGAACTTAGGGCTCCTTTTAAAAGGTGCACTAGCGTTTTTAGCGCACGCTACCCGAAAAACTATCACCTGCTCAAGAGGAGGCGGTAGCGGCTAGCACGCGCTATTCCGTGTGTTAAGGCCCTAATGCACCTTTGTAAAAGGAGCCCCTAATTTTCCCACAGAATCAAATTTTCTTTCAAAAAAATCAATTCTGTTTCAGAAAACAGTTAGCTTCTCGCCTCAAAAGGGAGCAGAATGAAGTATTCTTCAGCCCTATTTCAGTTTCTGACAGAGATTGCCTTCACATTACTTGAAGATCAAAATTCTCTAAAAAAAAAAAAAACCTGCTGCAAAACTGTTCAGTGCCACATACAGTATACCCTCTTTCTCAAATTCATCAATTTATTAATTTTCTCTCTCAAATTTCTCATTTTTTTACCAAATATCTCTCTTTCACACAGAGCACTCAGTAAAAAGCTTCTTCTCTCCAAATTTTCAGTTACTCTCTCCCAACTGAAACTTGTGCAGTCAGAGAGCTTCATAAATGTAGTCAGAAACCTCAATACAATCCAACTGCAGTTTTAAATTAATTTTAAAACAATCAAATTTTTTTAAAAATATATTAATTAAAGAAATCAGCTGTGCTAACCTTCAACAATACTTAACAAGCAGGAATTTTAACTTACAGGAATTTTATTTTTAAACCTGGGCAACTTTTGCAGGATAACAAGTACATTGCATTACAAAAGGGACATGCAGCACGTTTGCTGTTCACTTAAAATAATTTAAAACTATTAAAAACTTTTTTTTTAATATTTTTATAACAGGAGCTGGTCTCCTTGCCAGTTTCCTTCATTTCAACGAGGCATGCGTGAATTTTCGTGCCACAAAAACACCATTTTCAGGATGTTTTTTAGCCTCCCCAGATCCCCAGTATTCATTGGGGCATATTTTATTTATTTATTTTAAAAAACATTTCTATCCTGCTTATATCCTATGCGGGTAACCAATGATACGTACACAAAAAGATAACAAACTCTACAAATTCATCAAAACAATCAGCAATAAAATAAAAAGTCATCATCCAATATTCAATTCACATGGGAATACTCTAATTTAAAACAATCAGTAATGAAAGCTCTCACCAATAGGCAATTATTTAACAATGTTTTAAAGGATTTAAAGTCTGCACATAATTATTATTTCTTTTTTTATGCATTTTCTTTTTTTAGTTCAATAAGTTTTATTATATAATAATTATAAATACAAATCATGACAGATTACATTATACATAGGAACCGACAATCATCCTATACAATAAAAGTTATATAATACATCAGAGTGTGTGGCGCAGTGGTTTGAACTACAGCCTCAGCACCCTGGGGTTGTGGGTTCAAACCCCGTGCTGCTCCTTGTGACCCTGGGCAAGTCACTCAGTCCTCCATAGCCCCAGGTACGTTAGCTAGATTGTGAGCCCACCGGGACAGAGAGGGAAAATGCTTGAGTACCTGATTGTAAAACTGCTTAGATAACCTTGATACGCGGTATATAAAATCCTAATAAACTTGAAACTTGAAAATATTAATTGACACAAAACAAAGCACAGATGAAGGTAGCGTAATAACAACTACCAATAGATAATAACAATAATCAACATATAACTAAAAGCATAGATGTACATTAATAAATTCAACAAAATAAGTTTGCCACGTCACTATATTTTATGAGAGGTTTCCAGATCTTACGATATGCGTGCAAACTACCGTTTTTTTCAGCAAAAGCCCTTTCGAACTTAGCAATGAGATATACTGAATTCCACCAAGTAATATATTCTATCCTCGAAAAATCTTTCCAATGGCTAAGAATTATTTTTATTGCTAAATTAAGTAAAATTCACAGTAATTTAGCCAGTTCATCTGCAATTGGGGCCTTTAGACCTATTCTGCACAACAGAATAACATTTATGGTTAGCTGTTCTTGAATGTTAACCAGCAAACAAATGGACTCCCAAACTTGTTTCCAAAAGTACTGTAAGTGCTCACATTGGAAAAGTGAACTAAGGTACCCGTATCTTTGCTACAAGAGCAGCATTTATTTGATTCATTAGTTTTGATTTTATTCAATTTGTATACCGTATTTTTCGCACCATAAGGTGCACTTTTTCCACCCCTTAAAAAGGGGGTAGAAAAGGGGGGGTGTCTTATGGACTGAATACACTGCGCACCGCCACCCCCACTCCCCCCCGGAGTGGTCCAGTACGGTCTCCTAGAAGAGCAACGCACAATGCAGGAGCGCGACCTTTGCACTTCCTGCCTGAAGAACTAACAAATCGATTTCGGAAGAGATCAAACCGGCTATGTCACTCGAAGCCCAAATGATGTCTGTCTTATTTTGGTCACACCATCAGAAGAGAAAGATCACTGGAGAAGGACATCGTGTTTGGGAAGATCGAAAGAACCAGGTGAAGAGGGCGACCTGCAATCAGATGGCTGGACACGTTTAAAACAACCATGAGGATGATGCTGGAGGATCTTTACACATAACCGATTTCTTTTTAGATCCGCAATTCATCAAGTCGCTAGGCCACAAACACGAGTCGACGGCACCTAACAACAACAACAAGGTATGCTAATGGATTTAGTGTGCTCTAAATGCTAAGAAGTCTAGGGGGGATTCATCAACGGGTGCTAACCGCATTAGCATGCACTAATGATTAGGGTGCACTGGATGCTAAAGACACCCATTATATTCCTATGGGCATGTTTAACGTTTAGCGCATGGTAATCGTTAGCACACACTAACATATTACATGCTAACAAAATAGCGCCCACTAGTGTATTGTGATGTTCTACTGTGAAATTCATTAACTTACAATATCTCAATACCATGAATAAATGAATATATTCTTTTTATTTATTTATTTTTTTTTTTTGCATCGCTTCAGTCGAGAATGCCATGTGTTCCAGACATTGTGAGCTTCAAGTTGAACCTTCTGTCTTTTAAAGGGCTAGCTAGCACAGTGAAGAACCTTATTTTACCCCAATTCTTTAATAAAATAAAGTGTGGCCCCTCTGAGATCCCTCATCCCCTTTCCACCTCTTTGATCCATTTGTAATGAAACTGTGGTGGAATGCAGCCCCATATCCGTTTGTAATATAAAGCTCCTTTACTAGGGTTACCATAAAACTGAAAGCAATGGGAGTAAAACCAAAATGTCTCAATCTGTCCTCCTTTTTTTGAAGCCACATGGTAACCATACCCATTATCTACCCCACACCTACTGGGAGTTTTCCTGATGGACAGTAGCAGATAGAAGGAAAATTATTAGTCCTCTTATAAGCCTTCTCGTAGCCTATATTCATAAGAACATAAGAATTGCCACTGCTGGGTCAAACCAGTGGTCCATCATGCCAAGCATTCCGCTCACGCGGCGGCCCTCTGGTCAAAGACCAGCACCCTAACTGAGACTAGTCCTGCATACGTTCTGGTTTAGCAGGAACTTGTCTAGCTTTGTCTTGAAGCCTTGAAGGGTGTTTTCCCCTGTAACATCCTCTGAAAGAGCGTTCTAGTTTTCTACCACTCTCTGGTAGAAAACTCGTACGGAATCTATCCCTTTTCAACTATAGAGAGTGTCCTCTCGTTCGCTCTACCTTGGAGAGGGTGAACAACCTATCCTTATCTACTAAGTCTATTCCCTTCAGTACCTTGAATGTTTCGATCATGTCCCCTCTCAATCTCCTCTGTTCAAGAGAGAAGAGGCCCAGTTTCTCTAATCTTTTGCAACTCCTCCAGCCCCTTAACCATCTTAGACACTCTTCTTTGGACCCTTTCGAGTATTACCGTGTCCTTCATGTACGGCGACCAATTGGCTTTGCCTGCTGTTCATTTGGTACGTTTGGCATCTACGCAGAAGTCTGCCTTTTTTTGCAGCAGTTCCTCACCTGTGGAACTCTCTCCCAGTTATGATTCGTGCAGAGTTATCTTATGTAAAATTCAGATCAATGGTTAAGTCGCATCTTTTTAGTTTAGCATATTTATAAGAACATTGGTGAATAGGGATCCTGTTTTTGGCAACTATTTAAACAAGATTTAAACAATATTATTTTTAGACTTTTTAGATTACTTTTCTTTGTCCTTATTTTTTTTTCTTTGCTTTCCTATTTAATATGGCGTTCTTTTCGTTTCTTGTTTTTATATGTTTTTGGACACTGTGCTGTTGATATATTGAAGTGCGGTTAAAAACTTTTAATAAACATCTCTTGGTTAGAAACATAGAAACATGATGGCAGATAAAGGCCAAATGGCCCAGCTAGTCTGTCCATCCGCAGTAATCATCTCTTTCTCTCTCCAAGAAATTCCACGTGCCTATCCCAGGCCCTTTTGAATTCAGACAGTCTCTGTCTCCACCACCTCTTCTGGGAGACTGTTCCATGCATTTACCACACTTTCTGTAAAAAAGTATTTCCTTAGATTCCTTAGATTCCTCTGGAGCCTATCACCTCTTAAGTTCATCCTATGCCCTCTCATTGCATTTACATTACATTGGTATTTAAACGTCTCTATCATATCTCCCCTCTCCCTCCTTTCCTCTAAAGTATACAGATTGAGATCTTTACGTCTGTCCCCATACGCCTTATGATGAAGACCACATAGCATTTTAGTAGCCTTCCTCTGGACCGACTCCATCCTTTTTATATCTTTTTGAAGGTACGGCCTCCAGAATTGTACACAATATTCTAAATGAGGTCTCGCCAAAGTCTTATACAAGGGCATCAATACCTCCTTTTTCCTACTAGCCATACCTCTCCCTATGCAACCTAGCATCCTTCTAGATTTCTCCGTCACCTTTTCAACCTGTTTGGCCACCTTAAGATCATCACATATAATCACACCCAAGTCCTGCTCTTCTGTCGTGCACATAAGCTCTTCACTCCCTAATCTGTACTGTTCCCTCAGGCTCTCCTGCTCTGGTAGCTCCTGCACTCAAAATGGCAGCCTCAGTCTGCCTAGTTTCAGAATACTATTTATTGCTAGAAGGGCAGGATGCAAAATAAAGGAGAGATCTGCTTTTCTGTTCCTTATTGGTGTTCAGAAGGAGTTTGTGTTGGGTGAGGTAAATGAATTGCAGACATCTTGATTTTTTTTCAGACATATACATCTTTTTTTCATTTCTTTTTAATTAACATTTCCATTTTATTTTTCTAGTAATAGTTTAGAACAGGATAGTACTCCACTAATGGATATTTAAAACTTTTTCTGGTTAATATGAACAACTACTTTAATGGACCAATTTCAATATTAATTAGGACAGTGCTGTTGATGTTTATCAAGGCAAATGATGTGGGGAAGAGGTTGGCTATTAAAATAAGTGTATCACCCTTGAGCTAAATTACCATTGCTATCAACTCTGGTCCTTTCTCAAGCAGTAAATTAACCTTTTAAAGATTAATATAAGCTGATTGCAATGGTTGTAATTAAAATGCAACAAAGTACTAAAATGATATTTGTTGCCTTAAAGATGATAGGACCTGTTAAGATTTATGTATCATTTTTGGTAAGCTAATGTAGTGTAATAAAGATGAAAAATTTTTCATTGTTATACTGTTTTGCATAGTTTTTTTTAATATCCCTTTAGATATTTTTTAAGATCACTCATTATAAGCATCCTCTGCTTGCTACTGTTTTGACTCAGTTTGGCAATTCTTATGTTCAGTCATTGGAGCTAAACCTTCAAAATATCAGATGCTTGCAAGAGAAATTATTATAGGGGCTTTGCTTATTGACAAATTTCCTTAGGTTTAATTACTGTAGCTAATTCCATGCTGAAATGATGGTAATCCCATTTCCAGATCTCTCCGTCTGTCTCCCTGAATCATCTGTAGGAAGCATAATTGCTTAACATCTGTGCATGTATCAGCCACATTAATCTAATTTACTATCCAAAGTATTCATATAAACCTTGGTTATAAAAAGGAATTGGATTGCAGATGGTCAAAACTGTAAACAGTAGTGCTTAAAGAAAGAGACCCCTTTACCTAATCAAATTCCATTTTCAGTTTTGCAAATGTACTGTTCATGTGAAAGGTGCTGTACACACAGCAGGTATTATGCGGTCTTCTTAATGGGGAAAGGTGGTCAGTTCATCTCCTACACGCCATGAACGATTCTTGCCTAATCCCACCTGGACCACGACAAGCACATCTTGAGTCCACTTATCACCAAGCACTCTTTTTTACATTGAAACATAGAAACACAAAGGCTGATAAAGGCCAAATGGCCCATCCAGTCTGCCCATCCGCAGCATCCACTATCTCCTCCTCTCCTTAAGAGATCCCGCGTTCCTTTCACACTTGGAATACTCTTCCCCCCTCTATCCATAAAATCCCCTCCTTCGAGGAATTTAAAGTAGCCCTCCAGACATGGCTATTCATGCAAGCTTCTCACCCACTTAGCATAGGGATATGCATTCCCGCTGCAACCAGACCACCCAGGCAAAATCTCTCATCTCTTACCCCACTTTATATACCGAATCGATTGACATTCTACTCTACTCATCACAATGAGCAATTGTAACCTTTGCTTACCTATCTACACATTGGCGTTCTTTTCTCTCTTCACTGGACTTTTTTTTTTTTTTTTCTTGAGAGAGATTGTAAACCACTTAGATCCGCCTACTGCAGTAATAGCGGTTCAGCAAATGTGATGATTATTATTTTAGGGGACAATTTTTGATTTCCGTGCAGAAACTGTAAGCCTGTTAGTGTTTTTCATTGGTGTCACTGTTCCCTGCAAGATTTTATTCATTGGTGTCACTGTTCCTTCTAAACCAGTGGTCTCAAACTCAAACCCTTTGCAAGGCCACATTTTGGATTTGTGGGTACTTGGAGGGCCTCAGAAAAAAATAGTACCTGTCTTATTAAAGAAATGACAATTTTGCATGTAAAACTCTTTATAGTTTATAAATCTTTCCATTTGTCTAAGTCTTAATAATAATATTGCAATTTATAGCTAAAGAGACATATGATCATGAAACTGTTTTATTTTACTTTTGTGATTATGATAAACATACCAAGGGCCTCAAAATAGTACCTGGCGGGCCTCATGTGGCCCCCGGGCCGCGAGTTTGAGACCACTGCTCTAAACTGAGCAGATGTCCTTCAACTGTGGTGCTGCCAGCGGGGAGGAGGGGGCACTGTTTCAATATTTTGTTTTCAATCTCTAGAGAAAGGCAGGCTGAGTCCTGCAGAGCTTGTCTATCCTTCGCTATTAAAAATGTAATAGTGAAACTGAACTTTCCACTGGCAGAGCTGAAGGTGGAGGCAGTGGCATAGTAAAGAGGGTGGGGGTGTGGTCTGCCTCGGAGTACACACCTGCTCCCAACCCAGCAAGCCAGAGCCAGTCAGCAGGTTGCAAGCCCATAGAATCAGGAAGCCACAGTCATATTACCTGATAATATGACACACGACCTACTGCTACTGGAACAATGGTCAAACACTTGGCAGCTAGGCTTCAATGCTAAAAAATGCAAGATAATGCACCTGGGCAAGAGAAACCCGTGTAGAACTTATGTACTAAATGGTGAGACCTTGGTTAGGACCACGGAGGAACGCGATCTAGGAGTAATCATTAGCGAGGACATGAAAGTTGCCACTCAAGTGGAGAAGGCTTCCTCCAGGGCAAGACAAATGATGGGATGTATCCGCAGAAGTTTCGTCAGCAGGAGACCTGAAGTTATGATGCCGTTGTACAGAGCCATGGTGAGGCCTCACTTAGAGTACTGTGTTCAGTTTTGGAGACCACACTACCGAAAGGACGTGCTGAGGATCGAGTCGGTTCAGAGAACTGCCACCAGGATGGTAATAGGACTCAAGGATCTCACGTATGAAGAAAGACTAAAGAAATTGCGGTTGTACTCACTTGAGGAAAGAAGAGAACGGGGAGATATGATTGAAACGTATAAGTACATCACGGGATACATCGAGTCAGAAGATGATATCTTCGGGCTAGTGGGACCCTCGACCACCAGAGGACATCCGCTGAAAATCAGGGGAGGGAAGTTTCATGGCGACTCCAGGAAGTACTTCTTCACTGAAAGAGTGGTGGATCACTGGAACAGACTCCCACTCCAGGTGATAAAGGCCAGCAGCGTGACGGATTTTAAGAAAAAATGGGATACTCACGTGGGATCTTTAAGGGAGTAAATTCAGGGGAGGGGATACCTGGAATGGGCAGACTTGGTGGGCTATAGCCCTTTTCTGCCGCTTTTTTCTATGTTTCTATGTTTCTACCTCCTGGCTACCAGCCCAGGCAGGGGTTGGTGAAATAGAAGTCACAGAGAACGGTGAGGATATGTTTGGGCAAGACAATGAGATGGCTGATGAGGACCTTGCTTATAATATGGAGATAGGAGAAACAGAGTTGCTCAGTAGAGAAGGAATGGAAATAAGTTAATCTTTTCCTGTTAAAGAGAGCTGGGTTAAAATTTGGACTGTGTACTAGATTACTAGAAGGCTGACATTTTTGTTTGAAGAAAACTTTGAGATAATGGGCTTGGAACTGACAATTGTTTGTGTTTTGAATGCTGCAATGATATACCAGGTGATACAAACCTGAAGAAGCCTGTTTGAATGTTTATTTTGATTTTGATCAATAAATTATTCCAGGAAATTGCACCTCTGTCATTGGACCTGGTTTTTTTATTATTCCAATACCAAGCTACCAACAGAACCTCACGTAACCGCTCGGCTGAGGTTATGGGTGCACTGGGTAAGGCCACTTGCTGAGCCCAGCTTGGCCGTATCCGGGCACAGGCACCTGTCTTCCTCTCCGGCACCCCACCCCACCCCACTCCTTCCCCACCCCATCACTACTATGCGCATTTACCCTTTCCCCCGTAACTCTTTAACGTTCTGTGTGTGAGTAGCAATCCTGACCTGCTGCTTACACCAGCGTCGGCTCTTCCTCTGACATCACTTCCTGGACCCGCGGTTGGGGTGGCTGCGCATGCCAGGAACATTAAAGAGATATGAGGGAAGGGGAGCGTGCATGTGTGACAGAAGGGGGGCAGGGAAGGAGCGGATAGGGGTGGGGTGGAGAAGTGAGCAGGGAGGGGCACCACTTGCCTGGGCGTCTCTCACCCTTACTAAGCCACTGGGTGGAGGACGCCCTTTCAGCTTAGAGGGAACAATGATTTGCAGATCAGCACTTATTGGATGAGCTACCATTTAGAAAGTCGATGAAAACTTACCTGTTTGAAAGATTTGTGTGTTAATTTTATAGTTATATTCTCTGATTTTATATTTTTATCGAAATGTATTCTCTGACTCTGTATTGTCACTGAAACATAACAGTTCTCTTGATGTGAACCGCCCAGCACTATTGGTTGGGCGGTATCCAAATAATAAAACCCTAGCCGCGCATGCACACTCAACTGCGTGCTTCCATGATCTCTGATCTGTGAGATGTAGGTCCGTGGCCGCAGGAGTGTGCATGCGCGAGTCCCCAGCTTTACTGCTTCCCAGCCGCCAGCGTTGGACTCCCTCCTCTCCAGATTGCGGTGTCGCTGCTCTCATGAGCCGCACCAGTGTCGGAGAAGGCTTCCAACGCTGGCGGGGATCGAGAGGAGCTGCTGCGACAATCGCCCAGAGCAGGCCAGACCGCGGGCCGGGCAGGGAAGCGCCGAAAGAGACTCCAGCTGCGAGCCGCTCAGTAGGACCAGGCAGGCAGCCACGCGAGGGAGGGAAACAGAAACAAAAAAGGGTACGTGCAGGGAGAAGCTGGGTCCATTATCTCCATTACTAATAGATGCACACTGGTTACCAGTAAATCACAGGATCTGTTTCAAATTAATGCTTCTAATTTTCAAAACGTTAACATCCAACGAACCTCAATTTATCTCCAAAACTTTAATTCCATATAAACCTCATCGATCTCTTCGCTCTTCCGACCAATGCTTATTAACAGTTCCATCTTTAAAATTCATAGGCACCAGAAGAGCTGATACTTTTACCGTCGCCGGCCCACAAAGGTGGAATAAACTTCCTCAATTTATTAGATCAGAAAAAAATATCTCAACATTTAAAAAACTATTAAAAACATATCTATTTAATGATGCCTTCGACCTTTAGTAGTTTTTTTTTTTTTTTTTTTTTAATTATTTATGATCTGGTTTTATTGTTAAAGAAGTTAACGAAGTTTGCTTGAGCCATTTTGTTCTATCTTTTTACCCTACCTTTTGTACTTTCCCTTTTTTCTTATATAACCCGAAATTGTAACTTTTTAATTTTCCCTTGCCCCTCAAGTACGTTTTAAATGTTTTTATTTTATGTCACGTAATTAATTATTATGTTAAGTTTCTTATCTCTTTTTATTATTATATGTACATCGCTTAGTAATTGTTATAGGCGATCCATCAAAAGATTGAATAAACTTAAACTTGAAACTTGAAACACGATAAGGGAAGGGAGGGGCCCTTGGAGCAGGCTACACCGCGGGAGGGAAGGGGGAGGGGCCAAAAGGAGCAGGCCACATCGTGCTAAGAGTAGGGAAGGGGGGTGGGGGAAAATGCTGATACTGCTGCACAGGGACTTGGAGGGGAAGGGAAATACCTGCTGCTGCTGCACAGGGAAATGGAGGGGGAGGGAAATGCTGTTACAGCTGCACAGGGAAATGCAGGGAATGAATGACACACAGACAGCAGGAGGGAGGGAGACAGAAAGAAAGGAAGAAAGACACAGGGGCAGGGAGAGGGACAGAAAGACAGAGAAAGGGGGCCAGGGAGAGAGAGAGACAGTGGGAGGGAGAGAGACAGAAAGACAGACATACATATATTCTAGCACCCGTTTATGTAACGGGCTTAATGACTAGTATAAAAAATAAAATTATTATTATTGTTGCCACTTCCCGGAGAGGTGATAAGACAGAGCACAATTCTGGGGTTCAAAAAGGGACTGGATGACTTCCTGGAAGCGAAGAGGATAACAGGGTACAGATAGAGGTTTACCTTACAGGACATTAAGCGAACAGGGTATGGACGTTTTAGGTTAGGTAGGGAACACTTACAGGTCCACGGGAGCGAACTGCCGGGCATGATGGACCCCTGGTCTGACCCGGCAGAGGCAATTCTTATGTTCTTATGTAAGGGCTCCCATGTTAACCACATGCTAATCGGTTCGTGCTTACTCTGCACCTCAAAACACACCCCTGTGCTAAAAAATAAAATCTATTTTTTTAGCGTGCACTGATCCCAAAGCTATTGCAGGACACCTGAGTAGTGCCTATTTTATTTAACCTGTGGTAAGTACCCATTATAGGTTTACCAGATGTCCAGATTTACCCAGACACGTACTCTTTCTAGAGGACTGTCTGGGCGTCTAGACAGCTGTTCAAAACCCGGAGTACTCAACTTATTCTTTCATCACCACTGAAGGTTTCAAACAAAATTGGGAAGGAAGATAATATTAATGCAGTGACTGACTGGTCTGTGGCCTGAACAAGTATAAGGCACACATTTAAACAATGATGAAGATGATGCTATGGGGCTTATAATCAAAACTTAAATAAGTCTAAAAACCTGCCCAAGTCAGCACTTGGTCATACTAAAAGACAGGTCGTCCAAGTGCCGATAATCAAAATAGCTTTTTGGGATGTTTCCAGGGGCATTTTAGGCTGCTGTGGGTCCAGAGCTGAAAGGGGTGTTTTTGGAGGAGTGGTTAGGGTGGGATGTGGGCAGGATGTGGGCCGACTTAAGACTTGGTTGTCCTGTAGGGATAATCGAATGTTTGATGAGACTGCCTAGACAAAACGTATATGTTGTGAGTTAGACGATGTAAAGACAGAGGTATAAGTGCCCAAAGAGTATCCAAAGTGACCAGATAACTACTGCAGAGACAAAGTAAAAAAAAATCCACACACTCCCCCTGTGTTCACTGACCCCCGTCGCACCCCCACAAAGTTCAGGGGAGCCCTGTTTCTTTTGATGGGGGGGGGGATTATTGCCAATGCTTTTGTCTGCTGTTTGTATTTGCTATGGATTGTTGTTTAATAAAAACAGATTGCACTTAAAAAATGTACATACCTGCCTTCGGAACATCAGCACCTGGCTTAAGAAAGTCTATTAGAGTTGCACAGGAGGTGGCTTAAGTACTCTGGGGGGTGGGCTAGTGAACCATAGAGAGGAGGACCGAGGCCCGTAAGCCGCTCTAAGCAATACATTCCTGGTGGAAAATGTGAGCTCACTCTATTACCACATAGGTGGCACCTGCAGCTATTGGGGTTGTAAACAGGTGGGTATAGTAGGTTTTGGGGGGCCCACCATAACTTATAAAGAAGTTCTGGTGAGATGTTTTTTTCTGGCACCCTTTCTGTGAAGTTCACAGCAGTGTCCTGTAAGGTGTCCTACTGCTCTGTTGCCATGTCTGGGTGACCAGTCCATCACAATGCTGGCCCTTCCCATGTCCAAATGGTCTTGTTCTGGGCGTTTGGGACATGGATGAAATATTGGTCAAGAAAGTGGTATAAAAATAGACATCGTGGCGGTCTGGACGATCAAACGCCTGGATGTACAGATAGACAGATAGACGATTTTTTTTTTTTTTTTTAACCCATATTTTAGATGTACTTTTTGAGAATGGACATTTTGCTGCTACCGACTTTGGGCGACTAGCACCCTACTCCCAAATCGGACTTAGATGTATTTTTTGATTATGACCCTCCACGTACATTAAATATTTTTTTGCTGTTTGCACTTTACTGCACTTTTGTAGAACTTTTTTTTTTAACATTTGTTGAGGACTTCCATTTACAGTGTATCCAGAGGGGGGATGAATTTCCCCACATAGAGAAGACCAAGCAACAGAGAAAGTGACATCAACAAGTGCCTGAAAACTGGCAAAGAATGTCCATAGCTGAGTATTGAGGCCTAACATGGATCAGCATACACCGCCAGGACTTGTTCTTCATTGGCTACCACAAAAGGACTGATTGTTGCCACCAGAATCACCGGCCTACAATAGCAGAGTTAAATTTATGAGACTGGACCTTAAAGCTTTATAGCTCGTTTTGTTTTTCTTGCAACTAAGGACTTGTTTTAGAGTTTTAATCTTTTTATTATCGCTTATGAAGTAATGTTATTAAGACAGTGATAGGCCTATTGAAAGAATTATGTGTTTTAATGGATGCAAATTATGGAAAAGCCTGTATGTATTTTCATCCTGTTTTGAATCATGTAACTTTGCTCTATCTTTTGCCCACTTCAAAAGAGACTCTTCCCATGCCCTTCTTGCTTCCCAATTGGAGTAAAGTGTAGTGTGAAGAAAGAATAAAGATACCATCGACTGATAAGAAACGGGGGGGGGGGGGGGCCATGGCTGCTGCTACAGATACCGCCTCATGACTGAAACTCAACCGCTTTTCCGATCCAGAGGTGGCGACTTCTGGATTGGAGAGTGCAATGCTGAACATGAGAGCAAACAGTTCCACCAGTTGGACCAGCAGGTGCTGTGCTACTCCAATTAGTAAAATTTGACTTTTAGCAAGCAGAGCATAGGATAATTTTAAGAGTTTTACAATTTGACTTTCCAGTGCATAGTTTCAGAAGGTGCTAGTCATGTTTCTGAAATAATGTATTTACAGTGTCAACCTCTTACACAAAAATTAAACATTTGCCATACAAAAGCTTATTGCAAAAAAACTTTATACTCAATTAAATATACCTATAATTTATTACACTTTTTTTTCCTCAAGTCTCTATATTTATTTTCCTTAAGATTATACGGGGAGGGGGTCCCACAATATTTTTTCCCACAGGACCCCAATGTTGTACGATATGATAACTGCCAATGAGCCTTCTCAAGAGTAGCCCCAACACTCTGGAATTTACTTCAGCAAGTAGGTGAAAGCTTGACCCTTCACTCAAGCCTTTAGTACTTGGGGTGACTGACTATACATCAGTCTTCTCTAGAATTAGCTCACCACACACACTAATTAAATCAGTTCCTTATACCTTGTTTAACTGTATAAACAACTTGCCTTGAATTTTATCCCAAAGCACTCTGTACCACCCATCTTGTCCCCATCTAATATGTGCATTTGATCCCTTGACTATAGGATAAGTTATATTATCGAAAAGCATTAGCATCATATCTTTGTTATTTTAATATTCTGATTTGTGCTTATTAGATGCTTTATAAATTATGTCTCACTTCTTATTTGAATTTCAGTGCTGTTAATAAGTATACAGTGGAACCTCGGATTGCGAGTAACGTGGTTTGCGAGTGTTGTGCAAGACGAGCAAAACACTCAGCAAACTTTTGTCTCGCAAACCGAGCACTGCCCTGAAAAACGACAGCTGCAGGAAGCGCCGCTTCAGGGGGATTCCTCTTCCGTCCGCCAGCCGGCCTTCCACTCCGGGTGCCTTCCGCATGTTGGAGAGCCTCTTATCTGAGCCCACGCAGCCGAGTGCCTTCCCACCTGCCCGTTGCGTATGATCACGCACAACGTCAGTCATCAATGTTGTGCGTGATCATACGCAACGTGCAGGTGGGACGGCCCTCGGCTGCGTGGGCTCAGCTAGAGGCTCTCCAACATGCGGAAGGCACCCGGAGTGGAAGGCTGGCCGGCGGACGGAAGAGGAATCCCCCTGAAGTGGTGCTGTGTGGGCTCAGGGGTTCTTTAGCGGCTGGCGGACAGACGAGGCATCCCCCCGAAGCGGCACTGCGGGGTTTTTCAGCGGCTGGCGGACAGAGGAGGCGTTACTAGAGACCCCCCCAAAACATTATGGCAGAAATTTAGCAAGAATAATTAAATCCAGTCTAGTAGCATGAATAAATATAAACGTTATCTGGATTGGATTAAATTTGATCAATTTTGTGAATTTATGTTCAAAAAACAGACGCCTCAGCCCCACCACTCCACCGCTTGTAATACTTCAAAAAGCGGGAGGTTTATTGTGGCGCTTCATCATTGGCAGTCCATTTTGCATGTTATTTTTCCTTACTTGTAACTTTTTTTTGTTTTTTATTTTATTTTATCAAAAAACATTGAACAGACTCTTCATTCCTTAAGTGTCATACCTTGAGTATCATAATATATGTTTTAAAAAAACCAAGTGATACTTATCTCAGCCAAAAAACCCAGGGAGTCAGACCCGACATGTTTCACAACCAAGTGTTTTATCAAGGGTCTCCCTGTAAAAAATAGAGCAGAGGGGCGAGGGAGACCCTTGATAAAACACTTGGTTGTGAAACATGTCGGGTCTGACTCCCTGGGTTTTTTGGCTGAGATAAGTATCACTTGGTTTTTTTAAAACATATATTATGATACTCAAGGTATGACACTTAAGGAATGAAGAGTCTGTTCAATGTTTTTTGATAAAATAAAATAAAAAACAAAAAAGAGTTACAAGTAAGGAAAAATAACATGCAAAATGGACTGCCAATGATGAAGCGCCACAATAAACCTCCCGCTTTTTGAAGTATTACAAGCGGTGGAGTGGTGGGGCTGAGGCGTCTGTTTTTTGAACATAAATTCACAAAATTGATCAAATTTAATCCAATCCAGATAACGTTTATATTTATTCATGTTACTAGAGACCCGGCACCCGACAGGTACAGACCCCTGGGCCACCCCTCGCCACTTCCTCGGCATCTTTTGGGTTCTGGAACAAATTGTCAGCATTGCCATTATGGCCTATGGGGAAAGTTGCTTTGATATACGAGTACTTTGGATTACGAGCATGCTTCTGGAACACATTATGCTCGTAAACCAAGGTACCACTGCATTTTTGAAACTGTTTCATGGAGTCCTTTTATTAAGTTTCAATTTACTGATTTTAATTGTACCTCATTCATTAACCCTTTCAGGACCATAAGGATCGTAGGCCAATTTTTGTGGTTTTGACGACATTTTTATGGTAAAAAGGGCTTGCAGATGCCAAAAAATTGATTTTTTTTGTGAAATATCATTATTTTTTTTTTAAAAAAATCAAACTTCTGGCTTATGGACAGTGTGGCAAGTGAATCTTCTCGTCAATCTGGCAACGACGCTAATGAATGAATGTCGGAACCAGTTTGTTTACATAAAGGCAGTATCATATGGAATCCGTACATATCAAATTTAGAACTGTAGACTATCCCAATCAAAATTTATAGGATTTTAAAGTTATGGGACAAATATGTCCCTTGGTCCTGAATGGGTTAACACCGTAGCGTTGGTAGCAGCTCCAACGCTAATAGGAATTCTATGAGCATCAGAACTGTTACCGCCACGGCCGGCGCTAAATTCCACACTACGGTTTTGTAAAAGGGGTGGGGGGTGTATATTTGGTCTTTTTACTGCTGTTAACAAAATACTGTAGTAAGTTTTATGTTGAATTATATCTGCTGTATAACCGCCTTGAGTGAATCTCTTCATAAAGGCGTTTAATAAATCTCAATAGATAAATAAAATACTGTCTAGAATCCACAAGGGGCTGAAGGGAGAATCAAACTCATTCCCTCAGGTTCTCAGTCCAATGTGCTAACCATTAGACTCCTCCTCCACCATGTTCCCCATATCTCCCTGAATATCAATAGTTTTGATGCCGTTTTTAGCATAAAAGAGCTGTGCCCCGTTGTTTTCTGGCATCCCTATCCTTCCTGAATAAATTATATCTCGGTATGCCTTTATCACATTCACGAGGGCCTATGAAACATGTCTCCTTGATAGCAATACTAGTTAGTTCTGCCAGCACCATAAGGTCTCGCAGAATACATGCTTTATCCTTAAAGCTGGTATTAGGGCTCCCGCCTGCTTGTTTGAGAGGTCTGAAAATGGAAGGATTCAAATTCATGTTCCTGCTAATCCCATCATGATCATAGTAACATTTCTACATTTGTGCAAAATGTAATTGCCTTGCATTGAAGCCTTTGTTCTACAGTTCTTTTTATTCCCTATGGCTGCCGATGTACTTTCTCCCTCATATTTAGGATAATTTTGCGTAACAGGCCTTCTCTATAATTTTCATAAATTGTTTTATATTTTCTGCTGCCAATGCAGTGTTATTATGTTTTGGCGATGAAAGGCATTTAATATAGTATATGTTCTGGGGCACAGTCAATCATTTTCATCTTAAATTTCTGAATGGTGTTTCTCAGTCCTATTCCATTTGCTGTTATGTAGCTTTTTGTGTCTGATTCTCTGCACATTTTCTTCACATAGTAACATAGTAAATAACGGACAATGAAGACCTGAACGGCCCATCCAGTCTGCCCTTTAGTTATTCTCATTAAAAATACATGATTAAATTAACTTGTTGCTTCTTTGATATTTCTGGGCCATGGACTAAAGTCCACCTGGTATTGTCCTACTACTATTAATTATTTCTATAGCGCTACCAGACGCATGCAGCGCTGTAGAGAGTCACAAAGAGCAAGAAAGCAGTTCCTGCTCGAAAGAGCTTACAATCTAAACAGGCAAGACAGACAAACAAGATGTCATGGATACAGTTAAGGGGAATGGTTAATCAGCGGGCTGGGTTGGAGGGCAGAGGGGAGTACAGGACAGTCAAGCCATTGTGACATCACGGAAGAGGTTGGCTCCTATTGGTGGAATGAGGCATTATGACATCACAATCTCAGCTCTGCTTCTCAAAGACTGAAACTCTTCACACTACTACTACTGCTATTATTTCTATAGCATGCACACAGCACTGTAGAGAGTCACAAAGAGTATGAAAACAGTCCCTGCTCGAAAGAGCTTACAATCTAAACAGGCAAGACAGACAAACAAGATGTCATGGATACAGTTAAGGGGAATGGTTAATCAGCGGGCTGGGTTGGAGGGCAGAGGGTAGTACAGGACAATCAAGCATTTGTGACATCACTGATGAGGTTGGCTCTTATTGGTGGAATGAGGCATTATGGCATCACAATCTCAGCTCTGCTTCCCAAAGACAAGCAGGATGTCATGGATACAGTTAAGGGGAACGGTTAATCAGCTGGCTGGGTTAGAGGGCAGAGGGTAGTACAGGACAATCAAGCATTTGTGACATCACTGATGAGGTTGGCTCTTATTGGTGGAATGAGGCATTATGGCATCACAATCTCAGCTCTGCTTCCCAAAGACAAGCAGGATGTCATGGATACAGTTAAGGGGAACGGTTAATCAGCTGGCTGGGTTAGAGGGCAGAGGGTAGTACAGGACAATCAAGCATTTGTGACATCACTGATGAGGTTGGCTCTTATTGGTGGAATGAGGCATTATGGCATCACAATCTCAGCTCTGCTTCCCAAAGACAAGCAGGATGTCATGGATACAGTTAAGGGGAACGGTTAATCAGCTGGCTGGGTTAGAGGGCAGAGGAATAGGGTTAAGGATTGAAAGCCATGTCAAAATGATGGGTTTTCAGTCAGTTTTTAAACAAGGGAAGGGGCCTGACGGGTCCAAATGCTGAACTTGCATCTAAGCTCACTCCAGCCTATCTAACCATCCTGTTTTCAGGATATTTTATTTATTTATTTATTCAATTTTCTATGCCGTTCTCCCAGGGGAGCTCAGAACGGTTTACATGAATTTATTCAGGCACTCAAGCATTTTTCCCTGTCTGTCCCGGCAGCCTCACAATCTTTCTAATGTGCCTGAGGCAATGGAGGGATTAAGTGACTTGCCCAGGGTCACAAGGAGCAGCAGCGTGGGTTTGAACACACATCCTCAGGGTGCTGAGGCTGTAGCTTTTAACCACTGCGCCACAGATATCTACAGGTTTTTTTTGGGGGGGGGGAAAAGGGGAGTTGTTATGAAATTCTGATACTGATTTATTTTTTTTAGCATGGGTTTATCAACATATTTGAACATCTTGAGGTCAGAGCTGGAATAAAGATTCAGTTGTCATTTTGCACATTATGATGCCATTAACCTTCCCTTAATTCTCATATTTAAGTGCTTATGCCGGAGCTCTGCAAGTAGTGTAGTGAAACTAAGGGCAAGAGAGAACAAAATTTTGTAAATGAATAGCTAGCTTAATGTGACCCCAGTGCTATCTGTAAACCAGTCTGTACACTGACTGGCCTTACCATAGAGAACTGGGCTATAGAACAAAATTGTAATGCCATACATGAAAGAACAACAACAAAGAAGAAAGGGCCTATGTTGCAAAAGCGCTGGCGAGTCCAAGGCAAAACAGAACGGAACAATCGTCTCTGGAAGGCACAGATTTCGCTTTCTTTTGCTTTCACATTTTTGCACCAGTGCCAGATGTTCGGACAGTGGTGCAGAGTCTGATAATTACAAAATTAGATTTTTGCAATGCATTATTTTTAGGTATTGTAGAAACTAAGGTCAAAGCACTGCAGGTAGTACAAAATACTTGAAAGTCACAATGAAAAAGGAAGGGCTTGCCTTAGGTATTGTATATCATTTGGAGTAACAGTCACCAACAAGTTCCACACATTAAATTAAATAATCAAACTTTTTAGATATTTAAATGTTTAAATAGTGAAGGAGTGTGAGGTTGTAAGATCTAAAGAACTGCTCAACTGAGCGTTCTAATGCTACAGAGCCGGCACCGCTAAAAGGGCCAGCCGCTCACCATCATGGGGCCGCTCCACGTGTGCAATTTGTGCTATAAATTAATTAAGTGAAAAATATTCACATCAAAATAAGTGGCAAAAAAATAACTTCTATATGATATACGAGTCCCAAATAATGCCAAACCTACGGACTAGAGAGCTACACGGGAACGGGGACGACGGGAATACCGTGGGACCCACGGGTTCTTCCTTTGGGTCGTGGGGATCCCATGGGGACACCCCCTCGGGTCACGGGGATCCCATAGGGACGCCCCTCGTGGTCTTGGGGATTCCGCGGGGTTCGATGCAACTCAAGCCGCGAGGCTCATCTTTCTTTTCCTACCTGCCCTGCAGCAGCATACATAGCCAACTGGAAGTCTTCCCCAATGTCAGCGCTGACATTGGAGGGAGGACTTAAGCAAAGCCCTCCCTCCCTCTGACGTCAGCACTGACATTGGGGAAGACTTACGGTCAGCTATGTGTGCTGCTGCAGGGCAGGCAGGAAATAGAAGACAAGCCTCGCGGCTCCAGCTGCCTCCCAGAGCTCCATCACACGAACTTGGGGGGCAAATGCAGGACACAGAAAGGGTCGAACGTGGGAGGTAAATGAGGGACAGAAGGAGGTCGAACAAGGGAGGCAAACACGGAACACAAAAGGGGGAAGGGAGTGCGTTTTTTGACACAAGGCATGAACTTGGGAGAGGATGGAGGAAGGGAGGGAAAGAGATACTGAGGTGGGGAAGGGAATGCGTTTTTGGACACAGAAGGCATGAACTTGGGAGAGAGGAAGGGAGGGAAAGATGCTGAGGTGGGGGAGGAAATAGAAAGGGAGAATTAGGCGTGGGTGTGTCAGTGAGAAGGGGAATGGAAGAAAGTTAAATTTTTGGTCGGAGGGAGGGAGGGAGGGAGGAACGAACAGATGAGAGAGAGAAATATTGTGATGGAAAGGGAAGAGTGGGACAGATTGAAATTTTTGCAAGAGGGAGGAATGTTGGACATAGTAGTGAAGGGAATGGAGGGAGAGATGTGGCATGGTGCTGAAGAGGGGTGATAGAGAAATGTTGGGCATGGGGCTGGTGGGCAGGGGCAAAAGATGAGAAAGGGATAAATGCTGGACCATGGTAAGAGGAACCAATGGACAGCAACGGAAGAATTTACAGAAGATGGGAAAGTGGAAAAAAGAAACTGGGGCCAACTTTATGGAAAAATAAGTCTCCAGACAACAAAGGTGAAAAACAGAATTTATTGACTAAAATATGTTAGCTTTGGGAAATGTATATAGCAGATGTCTTTGTATTGTGTTCAAAAGAAAAGGAAATGCATTTCTGGTTTTATTTCTACAGTGTTAAAGTACTTGCTGACCCTTGTGGTGACTGCTGGGGATCCCCAAGCACCACCAGCAGAGGACCTCCTCTAGAGATGGCCAGAAATCCCCGCCACCAAGCACAGCAGTCGCTGGAAAAATCCATGAGCCACTGAGGTGTCAGCATCTGCGACTCAGGGTCGCTACTGCTGCCTGCCAAGCTTGGCAAAAGGGACCCCCGGCCAACTGCAAAGGAAGTCCTCAGCTGACAGCTTGGGGGTTATCATCAACTGAGTATTTAAATTTACATTAGAGGCTCTGGTAGAAATTCATTTACAAAGTATGTATTCTTCCCAATTAATAAAGTGTCTTTGCTTATTTGTAAATGGGTCTCTACCAGAGCCTTTAATTTAGTAGCATAATTTAAATGAAATAACTATTTCTGAAGTTTCTAGGGATGGGTGGGGACAGAGGGATTCCTCACGGGGACAGGTGGGATTTTGGCAGGGACGGGTGGGATTTCTGTCCCTGCGCAACTCTCTAACGCAGACCCACAGGCTGGGTGTAAAGCTGATAATGGCAAAATGCATTAATGTTCATAAATGTTTCATGTGTTCCATTCCTGTGTCCAACCAAGCTAGGTTTCAGGGCAAGATACCTGGGAGTAAGAAGGCTGGTAATCTCCTGCCTTACCACCTCACTCACACCCAGACTCCACAGCATCTCTATTTTTCTTGTCCGGTCCCTGATGAAGGGGTATCTTGCCCTGAAACCTAGCTTGATTGGACCATGGTTGAACACACGAATCAAAATGCATTAATGTTCATAGATGGTTCGTGTGTTCCATTCCTGTGTCCAACCACGGTCCAACTGTTTCAGGGCATGATACACATTCATCAGGGACTAGACCTGAAAAATAGAGATGCCGTGGAGTCTGGGTGTGAACGGGTCGGCAAGACCCCCTCTTTTGCCTTGCCCCCTCTCCCCTCCCCCCCCCCCGCCCACATCCGCTCACACCTGCTCCACAGCATCTCTATTTTTCTGGTAAACTCACAAATAATAGAAAGAAAGATGAATATATGATACACAAAAACTATAATAATAGTATATGTACATGGATGGTATAAATAGGTAAGATATACAAATATTTAACTCGTAATGTAACACCATTACTGAAACTCATGCACTGCAACACATTTACCAAAGCTCATGTACTATAACACTGTTACTGAAGCTCATGTAAACTGCTCTGAATTGACTCTCCAGTCATTAGTAGCTGTATAGAAGCTTCCAATAAACAATAAACTTTATCAATAAATTTTTCATTTGCCTGCTCAAGAAGATTCTGACAGATGATGACACGGTTGTTCTTCTGGTTGTCGGTCATCAACTGTGGAATAAACTTTGTTGCAACGTAAGACATCCCTAACTTCTCTGTTCGAATGATGTGGCATGAACCAATGGAGATGTTGCATTCCTCTGCCAATTCTCATAGTAACGTAGTAGATGATGGCAAATAAAGACCCAAATGGTCCATCAAGTCTGCCCATCCTGATTCAATTTAAATTTTTTAATTTTTTCTTCTTAGCTACTTCTGGGCAAGAATCCAAAGCTCTACCAGGTACTGTGCTTGGGTTCCAACTGCCAAAATCTCCGTCAAAACCTACTCCAGCCCATCTAAACCCTTCAAGCCATTGAAGCCCTCTCCAGCCCATCCTCCCCCAAACGGCCATATACAGACACAGACCGTGCAAATCTGCCCGGTATTGGCCTTAGTTCAATATTTAATATTATTTTCTGATTCTAGATACTCTGTGTTCATCTCACACTTCTTTAAACTCAGTCACCGTTTTCCTCTCCACCACCTCTCTTGGGAGCGCATTCCAGGCATCCACCACCCTCTCCGTAAAGTAGAATTTACTAACATTGCTCTTGAATCTACCACTCCTCAACCTCAAATTATGGCCTCTGGTTTTACCATTTTCTTTTCTCTGGAAAGATTTTGTTCTACGTCAATACCCTTCAAGTAATGTCTGAATCATATATCCCCTGCTCCTCCTTTCCTCTAGGGCAGGGGTCCCCAAAGTCCCTCCTTGAGGGCCGAATCCAGTCAGGTTTTCAGGATTTCCCCAATGAATATGCATTGAAAGCAGTGCATGCACATAGATTTCATGCATTTTCATTGGGGAAATCCTGAAAACCCGACTGGATTCGACCCTCAAGGAGGGACTTTGGGGACCCCTGCTTGAAGGTATATATATTCATGGCTTCCAGTCTCTCCTCATACATCTTCTGGCACAAGCCTCCTATCATTTTCGTCACCCTCCTCTGGACCACTTCAAGTCATCTTGCGTCCTTCTCCAAAACTGAACACAATACTCCAAGTGGAGTCTCACCAATGACCTGTACAGGGGCATCAACACCTTCTTCCTTCTACAGTCTATGCCTCTCTTTATACAGCCCAGCATCCTTCTGACAGCAGCCACCGCCTTGCCACACTGTTTTTTCACCTTTAGATCTTCGGACACTATCACCCCAAGGTCCCTTTCCTTGTCCGTGCATATCAGCTTCTCACCTCCAAGCATATACGGTTTCTTCCAATTATTAATCCCCAAATAATAATAAATAATAATAATAATTTTATTCTCATATACCGCCATGCCCATCAAGTTCTAGGCAGTTCACAACAATTACATTAGGATCCGCATTGACATGCCGATTTACAAACAATGTATTGGATTTACAACATCTTCAGCCGAACAAGACTGAAGAAGCGGAAGTGGGAAGGAGAGAAGGAGGAAAGCGGTCAATAGAGGGGGGGGGCAGGGCTGGGCGGGCCGATTTACCACAATTTATTGGATTTATAACAACTTTAGCCGAACTTGGCTGATGAAGAAGGAGGGGAGCAGGAAGACAGCGATCAATAAAGGGGGGGAAAGGGTCGAGCGTGTGGCCAGGTAATTCCGGAGAGTGGGCGTTACGGGGCTTGTTTGTTGAATAGATAAGTTTTGAGTGTTTTTCTGAAGTCGAGGTAAGTGGGAGCCTCGAGGATCATTTGGGCGATCCATGGGTTCATCTTGGCTGCTTGGAAGGCGAAGGTTTTGTCTAGGAATCTTTTAAGATGGCAGAGCTTTAGCGAGGGGTAGGCGAACAGTTGGATTCTGCGGGATTTCTTGTTGGTGCAGTAAAGGTTAAAGAGGGGATTGATGTATCTTGGCGAGAGGCCGTTTACCGATTTGTAGCAGAAGCATGCGAATTTGAAGAGCACTCTGGATTCGAAAGGCAGCCAGTGAAGTTGGTGGTAGAAAGGGGTGATAAGTTCCCATTTCTTTAGGCCATAGATGAGGCGAACGGCGGTGTTTTGGATCACTTTTAGTTTCCTGGTAGTTTTCTTCGTGACGTTCAGGTAGATAATATTACAGTAGTCTAGAATGCTGAGAATGGCAGATTGCACTAGAAGGCGGAATGAGGAGTCATTGAAGTATTTTTTTATGGTGCGGAGTTTCCAGAGTACCGCGAAGCATTTCCTGATGCTGAGGTCGGTGTGAGTTTCTAAGGATAAATGTCTGTCCAGCGTAACACCCAGGATTTTTACGGTGTTTTCAAGGGGGAAAGGCCTTCCTTTCAGTTGGATTGTGGTGTCCTTGATTTTGTCGTTGGGGGAGGCCAGAAAAAATTTTGTTTTGTTGGAATTTAGTTTCAGCCTGAATGCTAGCATCCAGAGCTCAATCTGGTTAAGGATATTTGTAATGTGCTCGAGTGTTTCAGGTGAGAAACTGGTAAAAGGGATGACTAATGTGATATCATCTGCATAGATGAAAAATTTGAGCTTGAGGGTGTGTAGTAGGTTACCTAGGGAGGCTAGGTAGATGTTGAACAGGGTGGGGGATAGAGGGGAGCCCTGCGGTACACCGCAGGTGTTTTCCCAGCTGTATGAGAAAGCGTTGTTCTGGTGTACTTTGTAGGATCTATTTTTTAGGAACCCCTGAAACCAGTTGAGGACCTGATCAGAGATACCAATGTGTGACAGACATTCAAGGAGAATGGTGTGGTCGACCAGGTCGAAGGCACTGCTTAGGTCTAGTTGTATGATCAATGCACTAGAGCCCTGACTAAAGAACGTGTGGAGATGGTCAGGAAGGGTGGCTAATATGGTTTCCGTGCTGTGTTCTGTGCGAAAGCCAGATTGATAGTCGCTTAGGATGTTGAATTTTTCTAGATATGTGGAGAGTTCTACCTTTACTATCCCTTCTGCTATTTTGGTGAAAAGGGGGATGCTTGCGATCGGTCTGTAGTTGGATGGGGAGTTTGGTGATTCTTTTGCGTTTTTTAAAATGGGGGTAATCATGATGTGACCTTGCTCTGGTGGGAAGATTCCTGTGGATAATAGGGAGTTAACCCATGTCATCATGTTTGCTTTGAAGTGGCTCGGGGCTGCTTTCATGATGTTTGGTGGGCATGTGTCCAATTTGCAGAAGGAGTGGTTGTATTTATTATAGAGGGTATTAAAGGTTTTCCAGTCAATTGTTGAGAATTGTTTCCAGCTAAGGTTAGTTCTGGATCCTGGGTCTGGTTTAATTATACCCGGATCTGAGTTAGGTGTAGTAGAGTCTGGGAGGATGGGGAACTGTTCGAGGGAATTGGTCGTGGTAGGAAAAGTTGATCTTAATCTTTGGATCTTGTTGTTGAAGAAGTCTGCAAGGGAGTTGGCAGAGAGAGTGGATTCTTCATATAGATTTGTGAAGGTATCGATGTTGTAAAGGTCGTTAACCAATTTAAATAGGTTACTGTTGTTGGTCTTAATGTTACCTATTTTGTGGGCGTAAAAATTTTTTCTTTTTTCGTTAATGAGGTTTTTGTAATTTTTTAGTTTATGTCTCCAGGTTAGTCTGTGTTCTTGGGATCCTGATTTCTGCCATGCTCTTTCTGCTTTTCTGAGATCCTTCTTTACTAGCAGCAGTTCTGAGTCAAACCAGCCTTCGTGATTTGTAGTTTTTGTTCTGCGAGTCTTGATGGGGGCAATTTCGTTTAGTATGTTAGTACTGTTCTCAATCCAGGAGGTCATGAGGTTCTCCGTTTCTTCAGTTTGCATGGTGTTTGTTTCAAAGCGGGACCAGAATTCCACTGGGTCGATCTTTCCTCTGCTAGTGTGCATTACTCTGCATTTCTTTGCATTGAATTTTAGTTGCCAGGCATTAGACCATTCCTCTAACTTTTGCAGATCCTTTTTCATATTTTCCACTCCTTCCTCGGTGTCTACTCTGTTACAAATCTTGGTACATCCGCAAAAAGGCAAACTTTTCCTTCTAACCCTTCAGCAATGTCACTCACAAACATATTGAACAGGATTGGCCCCAGCACCGAACCCTGAGGGACTCCACTACTCACCTTTCCTTCCTCCGAGCGACTTCCATTAACCACAACCCTCTGGCGTCTGTCTCTAACACTTAACTACCAATTAGTGTGCACAAGAACTCTCACTTGATCAACATGATCATCATCAGTTGACATTGATGGTCTTCCAGTATGCGAATCGTCTTCCACTGATTCACAACCACTTTTGAAGTATGAATTCCATTCAAAACATATTCCATGACTCATGACATGTTACCATAAGCAACTTTCATTATTTCATAAGTTTCTGTAGTGGTCTTACCCAACTTAAAACAGACCATCACGCTGTAGCGCTGCTCATTGAGGTCACACATAATGAAAAATAGCCGATCACAAAAACACACTTTCATAAAAACTTCTGTAGACGAAAACAGATATCAACAAATGGAAAAAGGAGGTCACTCATGAGGTTTCAAGCTACTCAACACCACTTAACATGTCTCAAAAGAACTTCCCATTGGCATGAAATTCAAACTATCCTGGAACTTTTTGAACAGACCACGTATATTTGGTGCCTAACTTTTATAAAATCACATTTAGCACCACACTAGCCAGTGCCAATTTTTTAGGTGACTTAATATAGAATTGAGACCTATGGGAATAAGCACTGTGATGTCATCAGCATAACAATATATAGAAAAGCCTTGATTATGTAAACGAAAACCCAAAGAATGTAAATAAAGATTAAAGAGCATGAGAGAGGAGCCTTGTGGAACTCCACTTGAATTTTTCCAACTATCTAATACAACATTGTTCCACTAGGTTCTAACAAGTTTCAAGTTTATTAGGTGTTTCATATACCACCCATCAAGGTTTTCTAATCGGGTACTCAAGCATTTTCCCTCTCTGTCCTGGTGGGTTCACAATCTATCTAACGTACCTGGGGCTATGGAGGACTGAGTGACTTGCCCAGGGTCACAAGGAGCAGTGCTGGATTTGAACCCACAACCCCAGGGTGCTGAGGCTGTAGCTCCAGCCACTGCGCCACACGCTTCATTCACAAAACTGTGCTGTCAAGCAGTGCATGCTAATTGCTGAACTACCTGCTCTATTCCTATGGATGGCTTAGCATTTTGCATGCAGCTTTGTAATAGCTTGCCTAAGAGTCATAAACGCCTTAAACCAAGACAAAACTCATCCTGTAATTACAATACTCTCTATAACTTGGAGCAAGGTGTTATGATCAACCAGATTAAATGCTGCTGACAAATCAAATTGAAGTACAAGAGCATTTATATTCTATGGATGCATTAGCATTTAGCGCGTGCTAAATCGGCTAGCGCGCCATAGTAAAAGAACCCCTAAATCTCATAACTTCAGGCTCGTCCTGGTTAATGTTGCTAAGGAGTATTTTAGTCTTTTCATTTACCATCAAATGCCCTTAAAATACATTCAATTTGCATGTGAAATGCATATGTCAGTGGCCTCCAATGCGTGGCCCTAGGGCCACATGCGGCCCCTGAAGTCCTCCAGTGTGACTCTCAAACAGATGGCCGAAATGCTCTTCAAATCCTATAAATGTGTTCATTTCAATTTTGCACACTTGATATAGTAACTTATGTGTGTTACTCAAGTGTCTCATTTATGGAATTTCCAAAATGAAGTGAATATTCAGAATGTATCCTTGAAGAGATATAGAATCAATACCGTGTTTCCCTGAAAATAAGACCTACCCCGAAAATAAGCCCTAGCATCATTTTCAGGGTAGGTCTTAATATAAGCCCTACCCCAAAAATAAACCCTAGTCCTGGGATTCGCAGGCAACTCTTCAATCTGCCTCCTCCTCCCCTCCCCCCCCCCCGCCACCATTGCCCTCCCCACTGCGCAGCCGAACTCCTGCTGACCCTCTATCCTTCCCTCCCCGCCAACCACGAGTGAGCCCTACCTTCATCCGATGCAGAGTTGGGCCGGCAACACTCTAAACAGGCTGCTTGACTTTATCCGTCGGGGATTTCACTCTGCCACATTACTGATGAAGTACATGTTTCATGAATTAGAGTGTACTTAGTAGTTTTATTAATGAAATGAACAAGGTGTATATTTATGCAAGAAAAAAATTATAAGAAACCATAAAAAAATCAATCACAAAGAAATAATATTTACACACTAATAAGGACAAATATATTAAAAAATCAATGGAACTAATGAGGAGTCCAGCCAGCTTGAGTCTTTCGACTCAGCTGGCCTTCTGAAGACCTTGAGGTTACAAATTAGTAATTGCCTACATTTCATCCTTCCCCCCCATAATTTTTTTTTGCACTTTGGTGATATTTATTCAGTATGATTTCAAACAGCAAGCATAAAGCTGTGCATAAGGAAAGTGATTGCCTATATTACCTTTGTGACCAAGAGGGATATTTTTGGTTTTCATATGGGCCTAATTAAGACTAATTAAGTTGGCTGTGCCAGAAGGAACTGTTTTGCTGTTATTAAGATAAAGGTCCTGTGAAGCTGTGAGTGTCACAAGAGAACTGCTACAAGTTGGACTATGATTGGGGGGTGGGGGGTTCTTTCCCTTCTTTGGACTGGTTTTGCTCTGAAGGGAAGTTTTCCACCTGAGCCATTCTTTTGAATTGAAATCTATGAGATGCTTACCTGTTTTGGCTATGAACAAGTGCTAGATACTTTTCAAATCTGCTAAAGAAAAGCACTCAAATACTTAATGATTTTTTGTTTTCCCTTGTTTTGAGAGAGAACCTGTTTCTTGCTGCAAACTGGAAACTGGGCGTAGCCCACCTACAAACTTCCAATCTACAGCGGCCATCTTGGAGCCCTGCAGCCACTGAGGACTCTCTCTCCATTGAAGAGTGCATCCTTTACCATCTGCCATCTGTTATATCTGCTGCAAATTGTTGATTGTGGTTTTCTCAAACTGTCTTATTCCTTGCAATTATTTTTCAGACTTGTGCAATAAACCTTTTTTGTCATTTTGAAAACCTCTTTTGTGTTTTACAGTTTTCTGCCTATAAAGTGTTTGGGTTGTTCGTAAAGTGGTGTGTTCATTGGTTCAGACCAGCACCCCCTGTAGGGCTTCCGCCTTATTGCAGAAGCATGTCCAAGATTTTGTAGTACCACTTGGTGGAGGGTCACTGTAAGCTCAGGGTGCCCCTGGCCGGTGACAGGGGGCAGGGTGTGGACTGCCCCAGGTGCTATCTTGGTGGGGGTGCCAGCACCTTTCTGCCCTCCCGCTCCATGCTCACACCCTCCCTTCCATGCAAACCCCCCTCCTCCCTCCGTACCTCTTTAAAATCTTCACCAGCATGAGCAACTACTCTAGCCTGCTTACGCCGGCCTGGCTCCCTCTGAAATCATTTCTGGGTTGCAGAGCCAGGAAGTGACATCAGAGGGAAAGCCAGAGTGAGCAGCAGGCTGGAGAAGCTGATTGTGCTGGCAAAGATTTTAAGAGGTACCGGGGTGGGAAGGGAGGGCATGAGTGTAACCCTGGGCAAATCACTTAATCCCCTCATTGTCCCAGGACAAATAGGAAAAATACTTGTACCTGAATAAATTCATGTAAACTGTTCTGAGTTCCCCTGGGAGAACAGTACAGATAGCTGAATAAATAAATAGTGTGAAAAGTTTTAGCCTCTGATAACCATTGTGACATCACAATGCCTCATCCATCAATGCCTAAGAGCCAACCTCATCAGTGATGTCACAATGGCTTGATTGGCCTATACTTGGCTCACTGCTACTATAGTTTGATTTCTAGAGTGGTGCAGTGGTTAAAGCTACAGCCTCAGCACCCTGGGGTTGTGGGTTCAAACCCACACTGCACCTTGTGACCCTGGGCAAGTCACTTAATCCCCCCATTGCCCCAGGACAGATAGGAAAAATACTTCAGCACCTGAATAAATTTGTATAAACTGTTTTGAGCTCCCCTGAATAAATAAAAAATAAATACAGGTTGGCACAGAAGGAGCAGGGGTGGAGAGGAAGGTGCGAGGGTACCACCACCCCAGGTGCCTTCTACCCTCGCTACCCCATTGGTTCCAAGCCTCAGTCTGTTGGTCCAGTTGTCTCTCCGGGCATTCCAAGCCTCATTCTGGCACTCTTAGCTGCTTCTCTCTGTATGTTCCAAGTCTCAGTCTGGAGTCACCAGAGATTTTGATGATACTACTGTAGGAATCCCTTACTTCCATACTGGTGGGAATCCCACAGGTTCTGCAGGATTCCCACAATCACCATTCCCGTGCAGGTCTCTACTATGCACACTAAGGGCAATTCTATATAAATTGTCTACAGTTAGGGATGATTTGCATTAAGTACAGATTTTATAACGGCAATTGCCATTATAGAATGCTAGTGTAAGTCCAAATTAACTTATGCTAGCCCAATGGCTGGCGTAAAGTCTTGCTCCTAATTGTAGGCATTTAGACACATAAATGCTAGTATTCTGTGGTTAAATTGATGTGCTTAGACTCTTTACATAGGAGTTGAGATAGATATAGCATTAACAACATAATTTGTGCTTGCTTGCTAGGGGTGATCCTTGATAAAGGCTGATGGAGCGAAACACGTCGGACTGACTTCCCCTTGCCGATGGATGAAAGAATTCAAAATAAGTGATTAAAAATTTGAGAATAATGAAATGAATCTTTTTAAGATTGCATTCTTAAGAAGTAATGAGCGTGGGAAAAGATTTTAAAAAATCATATAGACATTTATAAAGCAAAGCTGATGATGAATTTGGGTTGTTGTAACGCAACAAGATTGTTTGAGCGTTAAGTGGCCCCGCTGAAGCTTGAGAATCTGTGAATATTTTAAAATGTTGATATAAAGATTTATGATTAGAATTTAGCAATATGTGAGGATTCTATAACCTGCATGTTTTAAGTGCTAGGTATGTCACTGACCCAGGTCCTCCCCCCATTCCAGTTGCATGTACCAGCTAATGGCCTTTTTGTGTGTAACTGTTAATGTAATGTAATTATGTAATTTATTTCTTATATACCGCTAATCCGTTAGGTTCTAAGCAGTTTACAGAAAATATACATTAAAATTATAAGTAAGAAGGTACTTAGAAATTCCCTTACTGTCCCGAAGGCTCACAATCTAACTAAAGTACCTGGAGAGTAATAAAGAAGTGAAAAATA
Source organism: Geotrypetes seraphini (assembly GCF_902459505.1). Classification (NCBI taxonomy): domain Eukaryota; kingdom Metazoa; phylum Chordata; class Amphibia; order Gymnophiona; family Dermophiidae; genus Geotrypetes; species Geotrypetes seraphini. The sequence goes on from NC_047084.1 coordinate 85,380,772, forward strand.
GAGATAGAGGAAAAAATAAGAAAATAAACATTCTAACAAGACTGCATTGATCTAAGTACTTTGGAAGGTAGAAGAGAGGAGAGAAAGGAATAGATGCAGAAGGAGGAACCGTTGAACAATAGAATTCTGGAGAAATTTAAATGATAAAAAATAGAACAAAACAAGTGGCAAAACAATTAAAAATAATTCATAAATTGGAAAGAAAAATAAAAATAAAACATTGTCTTAATGGCAATTAAAATCCAATTAATCTATTATGTGTATAACTAACCTTATTCTACAACTTGAATGTGCAGCTTTGAGTGCTAAGTGAAAATTGGATGCCCAACCTTATAGAATTATGGTAGAAGGACTAGCAAACAGTGTTGACCACACCCCTTCAGCAACCAGGGATATGCAAAATATTCATTAGCGTGTATTTTGCTCATTAAACCACCTTTAAGAGATTGTGCAAAATCAATGTAATGTATGTTTCATTAATATACAAATTAATGCATGCAAAATTAATTACTGCATATTAAGACGTTATAGCACCATTCTTAGTAGCATAAATGTGTGAAACAAGCATAAAAATCATCTGCAAAATTTGGGGTGAATTCCAAATTTTTCAAAAACAAAAAGCGTACATATTCAAAATGTTTAACCAGGCAGGAGAGGCCCAGTTCAATTGCCTTGATTGGTTCTGCCACTGATATTCAGCACACTTAACGGAAGTAGTCCAGAAGCGGAGCCAGAACTTCCAATTTTCATTCTGCTAACTAGGTAGGTGCCCAAATTAAGCTAGGACAGCTTAAAGACTGACCTAATTATGGGCCTCTTTTAACAAAGCTAAAGTAGCGATTCTGCCGTGGCAAATGCACCAAAGCCCATTCAGGTCAGGATTCTCAAAATACCGCGTTAAAAAGCAACGGTCTGCTAACGTAGCTGTTTCTATAGCGAATTGAAAAAAGCAAGACATTTTTAAAAAATTGCAGATTAAGTCGGCAGACAGCAGCGAAGATTCGCTAAATTTGCATGTGCCCATCGCACATGCGCAGAAAAAAAACACATTTAAAAAAAAAAACAAAAAACACAACAGTGGGAGAGATGCGCACTCTTCCCGCTGCCAAGACACCTGCCACTGTTCAGCTGCGAGTACCACCTGCAGCAGGAGAGATGCCCACTCTCCCCGCAGCCAAATGACATCCCCCCGCCTCCGACACCCCCTCCCCTTACCTCAACATAGATGCACGGAGAGCGCGGACTCTCTCCTCCCAGCTGGCCAACATGTGTCATCTAAAATGGGACTTCCCCACCCCGGTGCATCTTGCAAAGCATCGGGGAGGGGCCTCAGGCTCTGATTGGCCCAAGTTGTATAAGGCCCCTCCCATGAGGTAATTGGAGGACTCCTGCTCAATTTAGAGGGAACAGTGGTTGATCACATATTTATGCAAATGATTAGAATACACTGGCATTTACTCACCTCTACGCTGCTTATCGTTAAGCAGCTCTTTCTAGAATTAGCTCTTTATTGCTTGTTAAAATGATTTTCATGTGTGAGAATCATCTTATCATACTGGCAGGGGTGGGTAACTAGAAGGAGCAGAAAGAAAACGGAATTATTTTGTGCATTTTAACGATCAAGTGATTTATCAAAACCCATTTTTGCTAGTACTGCTGCTTTAAAATGAGGCAGCCATAAATTTTGCACCCTTGTCTTCTCTTTATAGCGTTGTTCTACCCTCACATCCAAATCCTATATGCTTTAAAGATTAGTTCTTTTTATTCCCCTCTAATTTATATGCAATATTGATTCTAGCAATCAATATTCCTGTGGGCTAGCAAACCTGGCTGCAAGTACTATTTGACTCAAGCTGTCTGAATTTTAATTGTAGCTACTGATGACTGTTTGAGCTTAAATGCAGCATTACCTTTCAGTGTCTGAATCTGGCCATGTGTCAAAATCTATGGAAAGCAGCAAAGTGATTTCTCTCCAGCCCTGAAATAAAGTGGAGATTAATCACACTCAGCTTCCTGGTGCAGTTTTTCAAAAGGTACTTTATGTTTAAAAGCACCTTTTGACACCTAAACTTTGGGGGCTGGGTGGGGGGGAAGGGTGGGATTGCATTTTGAAGCAAGGGTTTCTGTGGAAAATTGAAATTTGAAAACTGGCAGGTATTATGAGCTATGAAACCCTATTTTACTGTCAGGGGTATGTCAGCTCAGATGTGGATGTTCTCACAATGCCCCAACATACGTGTGAATAAGCATGGTGCAACACAATTTTATTATTCACCAGACAGTAAAACACAGTCTTTTTGCAAGCCCCTAAGTTAGCAATGCAGTATCCTCTGTACTTCACCAAGTCTTGTGGCCTCTCACAAGATGTGCATCAATAAAGTTCTACAACAACATAGTTCCAGCTTCCAGTGATCAATTCCCCCCTGCAGCATTCTTGTCTCAGCCCCCAGTGTCTCTCAGTCACTCAGCTCTGGGCTCCTTTTCCTCAGACACCCTCTCAGTCATATAGATTCTTTCCCCTTCTCTCCTTACTTTTCAAGCAAAAATCAGCACCAGCAAAATGCCAGGGAGTCTTCCAGGAAGTTTGCTTAGAGCAAAATGCCAGGGTTATCTAGCTCTGGGGCCTCTACATCCCTACCACCAGGCTCCCTTGTAGTATTCTCTGCACACTGGCCTACTCATGGCTGCCAAGGGAGAAAAAACAAAATATTACCAAGTGCACAGTACACCGTCTTGTGACCCACACTGTTCAGGGACTTATTTCAGTGTCCCTCAATGTTGAACAGCAAGGGTTTCCTGTTGGCTTTGGCTCATTGGCCTCTGTTATGCGTATATTCATGCTTCATTCCTTTCCATAGCTCTTACTTTGGGGTCATCCTTGCCCCGGTGGGGTAGCCATTTACTCTGTCTGGCCATTTCTCTCAGAGAAAGGGCTTCTCCCTCTCTGCTCTCTGGGCTCTATGTAGGGTTACGATATAGCTCCAGAAAAATGAAGACGGATTGAAACACCTGGGTTTTACTTCCATTACTTTGCTCCGGACGTGCCAGAGTAAATCAGGGCAGTAGAAGGACCCAAAGCAGCGTGTGAAGACTGCTGCACATGCTGCTTGAATCGCCATGTGTAGTCGGGCCCGCGGCAAAGGACTCGGGCCCGCATTTGTAGTCGCGACTGTGGGAAGGGAAAAGGGGTAGAGGAAAAGCTAATGCTGCTGCACAGGGAACTGGTGTGGGGGGAGGGAAATGGAAGGGGGAGGGAATGCTGCTTTGCACAGACAGACAGAGGGAGGAAGGGAGACAGAAAGACACAGGGGCAGGTGCACAGGGAACTGGTGTGGGGGAGGGAAATGGAGGGGGAGGGAAACATAGAAGCATAGAAATAGACGGCAGATAAGGGCCGTGGCCCATCTAGTCTGCCCACCGTAATGACCCTCCCCTACCATTGCTTAGTGAATAGAACCCATGTGTCGATCCCATTTGGCCTTAAAATCAGGCACGCTGCTGGCCTCAATCATCTGCAGTGGAAGACTATTCCAACGATCAACTACCCTTTCAGTGAAAAAGAATTTCCTGGTGTCACCTCGTAGTTTCCCGCCTCTGATTTTCCACGGATGCCCTCTTGTTGCCGTGGGTCCCTTGAAAAAGAAGATATCTTCTTCCGCTTCGATGCGGCCCGTGAGATACTTGAACGTCTCGATCATGTCCCCCCTCTCTCTGTGCTCCTCGAGCGAGTATAGCTGCAGTTTGTCTAACCGTTCTTCGTAGACCATCTGGGTGGCCATTCTCTGAACCGACTCCAATCTCAGCACATCTTTACGATAATGTGGCCTCCAGAATTGCACACAGTACTCCAGGTGGGGCCTCACCATGGATCTATACAATGGCATAATGACTTCCGGCTTACGGCTGACGAAACCCCTGCGTATGCAACCTAGGATCTGTCTTGCCTTGGATGAGGCCTGCTCCACCTGACTGGCAGCCTTCATGTCCTCACTGACGATCACCCCCAAGTCTCGTTCTGCTACCGTTCTTGTTAGGATCTCACCATTAAGGGTATAAGTCTTGTATGGATTATGGTTGCCTAGGTGCATGACTTTGCATTTTTTGGCATTGAAGCTAAGTTGCCAGGTCCTAGACCAGCGCTCCAGTAGGAGTAGGTCGTGCATCATGTTATCGGGCATTGAATCTTCGTCCGTTGTGCATTTGCCCACTACATTACTTAGTTTGGCGTCATCAGCGAATAATGCTATTTTACCTTGAAGCCCTTCTGCCAAGTCTCTTATAAAGATGTTGAATAGGGTCGGGCCCAAGACCGAGCCCTGTGGCACTCCACTGATCACCTCCGTCATTTCTGAGGGGGTGCCGTTCACCACTACCCTTTGAAGCCTACCACCAAGCCAGTTCCTAATCCATTTCGTCAAAGTGTCACCTAATCCTATAGAACCCATCTTGCTCAGCAACCTGCGGTGTTTTACGCTATCGAATGCTTTGCTAAAGTCCAGGTACACGATGTCCAGGGACTCCCCAACATCCAGCTTCCCCGTCACCCAGTCAAAGAAGCTGATCAGGTTGGATTGGCATGTTCTCCCCTTAGTAAATCCATGTTGACGGGGGTCCCGTAGATTTTCCTCATCCAGGATCTTATCCAATTGGTGTTTGATTAGAGTTTCCATTAGTTTGCTCACTATTGATGTTAGACTCACTGGTCTCCATCTTTGAGCCCTTCTTGTGGAGTGGAATGATGTTAGCCGTCCTCCAGTCCAGCGGGACGCAGCCTGTACTAAGGGAGAGGTTGAAGAGCACTGACAGTGGCTCCGCCAAAACATCACTCAACTCCCTAAGCACCCTGGGGTGTAAGTTGTCAGGCCCCATTGCCTTGTTAATCTTGACTTTTGACAGCTCATCGTAGACACTGCTGGGCGTAAACTTGAAGTTACTAAACGGGTCAACTGAGTCAGCCCTTGTCTGTAGCTGAGGGCCAAGCCCCGGTGCTTCACGAGTGAAGACTGAGCTGAAGTATTCATTTAATAGTTGGGCTTTTTCGGAATCCTTTTCCACATAGTCTCCGTCTGGTTTCTTAAGACATACAATCCCACCTGAGTTTTTACTTCTGTCACTGATATACCTGAAGAAGGATTTATCTCTCTTCTGGATGTTCTTTGCCAGAGACTCCTCCATGTGGAATTTAGCCTCCCTGACTGCTGTTTTGACTGCTTTTGACTTGGTCAGGTAGTCTGCTCTAGAGTCCTGTTTCCCCGATTGTTTGTAAGAGATGAATGCTTTTTTCTTCTCCTTGATGAGGTCTGAGATCTCTGCAGTGAACCATTGCGGCTTGTTGTTTCTTCGCCGTTTACTTACTAATTTAACATAGCAGTTTGTCGCTTCTTGTATGGTGGCTTTCAAAGTTGACCACATTTCTTCTACGCTATCGGTTTTTGCTTGGCTTTGTAGCGCCTGGTGAACAAAGAAACCCATGTCTTGGAAGTTTGTGTCCTTGAATTTGAGGACCTTGGTCAGCGTGGTAGATTTAGTGAAATCTTTCCTAAGATTGAACCATACCATGTTGTGGTCACTGGAGGCCAATGTGTCGCCCACCGAGACCTCTGTGACACTTTCTCCATTGGTAAGTAATAGGTCCAGTATTGCCTGATCTCTTGTTGGGTCCAACACCAGTTGCTTCAGACCAGCTCCCTTCATAGAGTTTAATAGCCTCCTGTTTCTGCCGGAGTCAGAGGTTAGTGTATCCCAATCCACATCAGGCATGTTGAAGTCACCTAACAATACTGTGTCCCCACATAAGGTGATATTTTCTATATCCCCGATTATTTCCATATCCAGGTCATCCTGTTGTTTTGGGGGTCTGTAAATTACGCCAAGATACAAGCATTTGTCCTTCCCTCTGGCCAAATTAAGCCAAAGGGATTCCCCAGTGTATTGGACATCTGAGATTCTTGTGACCTTAATGTCATCTTTAGTATATAATGCTACACCTCCTCCCAATCTGCCTTCTCTGTCCCGGCGAAGCAAGTTGTAACCCGGTATGACCATGTCTCATCCGTGGGAGTCTGTGAGCCAGGTCTCAGATATTGCCACCACATCCAGGTCGGCATTCCTTATTTCTGTTTCCAACTCCAGGATCTTGTTTCCCAAACTGTGTGCGTTGACGTACATAGCCCTCCATGTTGTATTTTTGTTATGTATCAGTGGGGATATACCTGCTTGAGCTACTTAAACACCTTCAGTATAATTTGCGTTATATATGTTCCCCCTAGACCTAGCAATATTTGAGTTGTATATGTTCCCCCTGGACCCAGAATTACAATGTGCACTCCCCCTAGACCTGGAATTACAATGTGGCCCATACTTATGATGTGAACCTACCCCCGACTCGAAGGTGTGTGTAGTCGCCCCTGACCCAGACTTTCGGTGACTACTTACCACATCCTCAAAACAATATTTGCAGTTTAGTTCGCCAGGTATGTTGTTTGTGTCTGTACCCTCCCCCGACTTACCTAGTTTAAAGCCCTGTGAAGTAGGCGGGCTAGACGGTGTCCAAGGACATTCTTCCCTCTTCTGGTCAGGTGTAAGCCGTCGTGTCCCTATAATCCTTGCAAAGCTTCTCCATGGTGCAGGAACCCGAAGTTCATCTCCTTGCACCATCCTCGCAGCCAGTCGTTTGCCCTCTGTATTCGATCATCTCTGGCTCTGCCCTTGCCCCTCACAGGGAGAATCGAGGAGAAGACCACCTGCGCATTCATCCTCCTCAGCTTCTCCCCCAGGGCTCTGAAGTCCTTAGGTATGCTGTTCGTGGTGCTCCTGGCGGTGTCGTTGGTTCCGACGTGGATTAGAATCATGGGGAAGTGATCCCGGGGCTTGATGAGTCTGTCAAGGCAAGCGGTTACATCCCGGATCCTGGCCCCTGGCAAACAGCAGACCTCTCTTGATTGTAGGTCTGATCTGCAAATTGGTCCCTCGGTGCCCCTCAGCAGCGAATGCTGCTTTGGACAGACAGAGGGAGGAAGGGAGACAGAAAGACAAGAAGAAAGACACAGGGGCAGGTGCACAGGGAACTGGTGTGGGGGGAGAGAAATGGAGGGGGAGGGAATGCTGCTTCGGACAGACAGACAGAGGGAGACCTGCATGTTCCGTGAAACGTAAATCGGAAGCAGACAGAAGTGTACATGCACGCATAAAATGTTAGGTACGGTCTTGCAGCCTCCCTTACTCTTCATGCTCCCCCCTCTCTCACAGAAAGTCATTTTGTCGTTGCCACCCCCCCCTCCCAACACCACACAAACCTCCTCCACACACCTGAACCCTAGTTTAACCTCCCATTTGACATTCCCACTGTGGTGTGACAATCCCATCCAAACCTCACTTTCCGCTTGCTTAATTCCTTGCCTACACCATCCCTTCTCGCATTCTAAAAAAAATACAAACTGCTGCACAGGAAAATGGACAGGGGAAGAAATGCTGCTGCAGCTGCTGTACAGGGAAATGGGGAGGGAGGAAAATGCTGCACAGGGAAGTAGGGAGGGGGGAAATGCTGATGCACAAGGGAATGGAGGGGGAGGGAATGCTGATATGGCTACTGTACAGGAAAGTGGACAAGGGGAGATAAATGCTGCATAGGGGGCAGGAAGAGAGACAAATAGAAAAAAAGACAAATAATAGGAGGGAGGGAGACAGAAAGAAAAGAAGAAAGACACAAGGGCAGGGAGTGAGACAGAAAGACAGACATACATATATTCTAGCACCCGTTAATGTAACGTTAATGTAACGGGCTTAAAGATTAGTTTATATTTATAAAATGACAATTGTACAGAATATTGTTTCTTTATATACTTTAATAAAATATGTTCAATATAAAATAATAACTATTTGAGGCTTGTGAGGATGGGATCAGATGTTTAACGGGACAGAGCTCGAGGGGACGGTGCGGCGATGGGGTTTTTAATAATTTCAGTCTTATTAGTTTGCCGGTCCACGAAATAATTATTTTATTTCCGCCGGTCCATAGGTGTAAAAAGGTTGAAGAACACTGCGCTAGGGTTCCCCTCCTCCAGTCTTTAAAGGGACCCACACCCACATCCCCTTCCCTTGTAATAGGTTGTATTGGGCTACTCAGACCCCTTCCAGTAGGGAAGCACTGCCCAGGTTTCCCTTCAGCCCCTCTATTCTCTGAGCTGATAATCCCCAGTATCTTCTAGGACCTGCAGTTTATGACTTTTCCAATTTCTCAGAAAACTACCACCCCTTCCAGCCACTGGGATTCCACTCCATGTTTCACTAACCCCTTGAATGCCTCCCATTGAACCCTCCCTTGACTGCCCCACCATGGACAACATTGTTGTTCTGGATTTAGCACACTGAACAGTTTTCTCCATAATGGAAGTCAATCTCATAGGACCCTCAGACCTCAGATTCCTCCTCGGCTGGTACACCTCCCACAGAGGTTGAAAGTTCAATGGAACAAGTCCATACAAACTCTGATGTATTGCTGACGTTTTATAACAAACCCTTTGTGCCACTGGAAGCCAGTGTAGCTGCTCTTAGCACATGCCAAACGTTCATTAGTAAAAGGGCCTCTTAAGAGTCCTAAGTTTGATTGAAAATAGGAGACAAATTTTGGAACCTAATGGCCCCTTTTATCAAGCTACACTAGAGGTTTTTAGTGTGATCCGGCAAGATAAGTGCTCCATCGTTCATAGGAATTCTAGCGCAACTTGATAAAAGGGGTCGTAAATTACTTGCTTAGTTTTATTTTTGGTTTTAGTTTAACTTTTTTATTGAAATTTTCAATTTAGACAATAATAATGATAAAGAAAACCATCTCTACCTGATAACCCTGGGATAGAACAATGCTAAAAAGTGCTATAATAGTGATTCAAGTCAAGTTCCATGATGTGTTGGGCAAGCTGATCGTCCCAAACAAGTTGTAATGGGTTGCAATATTGAGACAATGAGACTGATTATTCAGACTGCAGAAGGTAGGCCGGCTAACTCCCATGGCCGGCACTGACTGCGAATATTCAATGCCGGGCCGTTTCCAGTGACAGGCATTGAATATCGGGGGCAGTTTGGGCTGGCATAAGCTTAACCGACTAAGTCAACATTCAGCGCTGGACATTTAAGTTTATATCGGCCAAAGATGGAATTGCTATTTATGCCACTAATCTTAGCCAATCGGCACTGAAATTTGCCAGTTATCTTGCAACATAGCTGGTTAAATATTCAGCAGAGATAACCAGTTATCTCATACTTTATTTAACCAGCTAAGCGCTATTTAACTGATTAACGCCGTTTCTGGCTGGTTCACAATTGGAAGTCTGCTGAATTACTTAATGTTGTCTTCTGGTAGAATACTGTTCTTATGATCCATAGGTATGAAATAAAAGCAGCGGACTTCTCTAACAGACTTTTACATATCTCCAGAATATGGGATCCTATTTAGAGAATGACACGGTGAAAAAATTGGTCCCCGTCACCGCCCCGTCCCCGTCTCACCATCCCCGTCACCGCCCCGTCCCTGTCTCACCATCCCCGTCACCGCCCCGTCCCCGTCTCACCATCCTCTTCACCGCCCCGTCACCGCCACTGCCACCCCATTCACCGCCCCGTCACCGCCACTGCAATCCCATTCACTTTTCTTTATTTACGTATAAAGGAAACATTCTTTAAAACTTTAAAACTTAGTTAAATATTAGTTAATAACTATACAAAAACAAAACACGCAGAGAAAAAATTAATTAATATAAATTCTCAAAACTGACACATTTTGATCACTAAATTTAAAATTGTTATTTTTCATACAGTTTTTCAATCACTAATCTTCCACCACCCCTGGGGCTAGCAATGCAAAAACAAACACGACATGTACTTTAAATGCTTACAAAGTCCCACCTCTTTACTAGAGATCTTACTGAGCTCCTTCAAACCCCCAAGCTCCCATCCCATACACCTCATTTGGGCCAAAAGGGTTTCCGAAAGTACTTTAGCCCAAAGAATGTAGGGCCTCCCTTTAGGTACAATTATTCCAAGGAACCCCAATGGCCAAAATTAGAACCCATGAAGGGACACAGAGCGTAGAAGTCTGCTTGGTGTTCTCTTTAAGTCTCAACTACTGGAGTTGCCATTGAAGCATATTCTAATCTGTCTTGCCATACATGAGACACACACTGTAGAAATCTGCCTGACTTTGTTCTAATGTTCCAACTACTGAAATTGCTGTTGAAGCCCTATCTAACACATCCTAATCTGTCTTACCACACATGGAACAAAGACCATAGAAGTCTGTTCAACACTGGCCTTACTGTAGTTCCTCACAGCCAGAGTCGCTGTATAAGCAGTGCTGCAAGTCTCCCCTCCCCCCAGCGATCACGGCAGGAGGGCACCCAACCCCTCCTGTAGAACCCCCAACGGCCCTACCGACAATCGCAGCAGAAGGGTACCCAACCCCTCCTGCCGGTCCTCCCAATGGCCTCCCCTAAGATCGCCGGCAGGAGGGTACCCAACCCCTCCTGCTGGACCCCCCCCCCCAACGAACCCTCTCACCCCGGAACCCCCTTAGTCTTACTTTCCAAGTTGGACCGGACGGCTCCTCACACGTATGGCCAGCAGGCTTGCCTCCGTCCAAATGAGGCGGGCCCGCCCCTACCTTGCCCAACCCACAGGATCCTAGGGCCTGATTGGTCTAGGCACCTAAAGCCACTCCCGCTATAGGAGGGGCCTTAGGTGCTTGGGCCAATCAGGCCCTAGGATCCTGTGGGTTAGGCAGGGGAGGGGAGGGGCGGGCCCGCCTCATTTGGACGGAGGCAGGCCTGCTGGCCAGACGAGCGAGGAGCTGTCCGGTCCAACTTGGAAAGTAAGACTAAGGGGGTTCCGGGGTGGGAGGGTTCGTTGGGGGGGGGTCCAGCAGGAGGGGTTGGGTACCCTCCTGCCGGCGATCTTAGGGGAGGCCATTGGGAGGACCGGCAGGAGGGGTTGGGTACCCTTCTGCTGCGATTGGCAGGAAGGGTTGATCTGACAAATGAGGAGCACGGTGAAACACAGGTAAAAAGCGGTTCCTAGAAGGGGGTACATTGGCCCGCGGGGACAAACCTGTTCACCGTTTCCGCGGTCGGTGAATGGCCTTGTCCCCGTCACCGCAGCGACTGCTAGTTTTCTTCCCCGTTTTCAGCGGTGACCCGCGGCTTAAATGCAGTGGCCGCGGGTAAACCGTCACCGTGTCATTCTCTAATCCTATTCAACATTTTTCTCCTTAACCGTTGTCCTTCCCCACTTTTCTACTGTCTTCGTCTTTATCCTATTTCCTTTTCTGCTCCCCCTCCTGGAGCGGGATGTCCGTCCCGTTTCCTCTACTTTCTAGATTATTTCTCTTACCTTCTCTATGTATTTGCTCTTTTCTCTCTCCTTTTTCTTCTCTCCCCTTCTATTGCTTCCTCTTCAGGTTTTTTCTTGGTTCTCCTGGACCCTCTGGTTTTACCCCAAGATTATCTTTGAAATATTTTGTATGTCATCCCTTTGGTGTTCTGGCTGGTTCTGTTGAACCTTATTGTTCACTTGTTAACTGATGGTTCTTTTTTTATTGTTCACTACTGAATTCTCTTTTGTTACTGTAAACTCAATAAAAATATTTGAAATCAAAAAATAGTCCTGAATACTGGCTGGAATGTTCCTGAAATTGTCTATCTTCTCTGCTGCTTTCAGTTCATATTTATACAGCAGACACACCATATTATATATACCTAATTTTATGAGCACTTCTATTTTTGGAATATCCAGCCCACAGATTGTAGCAACTGGGGAGAACTGCAGGACGAGCATGTGGAGGTGGGGGAGGGGCACTCCCACCCCGGGCGCCTCTCAGCCTCACTATGCCTCTGAGTAGCCTATTGGTACGCTGATCTCCTCTCATGGTTTTCAATATCACCTCTATGCTGATGGCTCCCAGATCTACCTCTCCATGCCGGATATCTCTGCGGGAGTTCAGGCCCGAATTTCAGCCTGCCTGTCCAACACTGCCACTTGGATGTCTCGCCACCATCTCAAACTGAATATGGCTAAAACTGAACTCTTTATCTTTCCCCCCAAACCCGCCTCCCCCCTCTCGCCATTCTCTATCTCTGTGGATAACGCTATCCTCCTCCCTGTCTCGTTGGCTCGCAACCTTGAAGTGATCTTTGATGCTTCTCTCTCCTTCTCTGCTCAGATCCAACAGACCGCCACATCCTGTCACTTCCTCCTCTATAACATTACCAAAACCCTTGTCCATGCTCTCATCACCTTGTGCTTAAACTACTGCAACATACTTCTCTCAGGCCTCCCTCGAACCTGTCTCTCACCTCTTCAATCTGTTCAAAATTCTGCTGCACGACTCATATTCCGTGAGAGTTGCTATTCTCACATTACCCCTCTCCTCAAGTCACTTTATTGGCTCCCCATCCGTTTCCGAATACAGTTTAAACTCCTCTTGCTGACCTACAAGTGCGTTCACTCTGAAGCCCCACAATATCTCTCCCTACTCATCTCTCCAGACTCCGTCCCTTATTTCTTGCGGCGCTGTATGCTTGGAACAGGCTGCCTGAATCAATACGTCGTACTCCATCCCTGGCAGTGTTGAAATCCAAGCTAAAGGCCCACTTTTTTAAACTGTTTTCAACTCTTAAGCCCCACTCTCTGCTGTCAGATCTCTAGACCCACTATAACCTCCCCAACCCTGAAATGTCCTGTCTAAATTAGATTGTAAGCTCTTCTGAGAAGGGACTGTCTATTGTATGTTAAAATGTTCAGCGCTGCGTACACCATTCAACACTATAGAAATAATAAATAGTAGTAGTAGAAAGATCTCGAAGAGTAGCCTCAGTGGCGTAGTAAGGTGGGGGCGGTCCGCCCCAGGCACTATCTTGGTGAGGCAACAGCCACCCATCTTCCTCTCCGTTCCCCCCCCCCCCATTTCTAAACCACAGAGTAAAGAGGTTGTACAATAATAGTGATTAACAAAATATGTGAAGGACGAAATTCTAGTGCATGCGTGCCGCTTCCCTTCCCCTGTAGCTCTGCAATGTTCCTGGCGCAAGCAACAACCCCCAACTTGCTGCATCAGCTCTTCCTCCGACGTCACTTCCTGGACCCACGCCTAGGAAGTGACATCAAAGGAAGAGCCGACTCTGGCGCAACAGCCACTTGGGGGTTGCTGCTCATGCCAAGAATGTTACAGAGGTATGGGGGAAGGGAATGCGGCGTGGAGGTGGGGGAGGGGGGCAGAGAAGAGGACAGGGAGGGACGCCATCGCGCCTCACTACGCCACTGAGTAGAAGAACAATGTGATCACCAGGAATGCCATGATTCAAGTCCTGCTGATGTTCGCTGCAACCTTAGGTAAGTTACAGGGAGGAAGACATAGGATAGATTGTGAGCCCACCGGGACAGATAGGGAATAATGCTTGAGTACCTGATTGTAAAAACCACTTAGATAACCTTGATAGGCGGTATATAAAATCCTAATAAACTTGAAACTTCTTCACGGAGAGGGTGGTAGATGCCTGGAATGCCCTCCCGAGGAAAGTGGTGGAGAAGAAAACAGTGATAGAATTCCAAAAAGCATGGAATAAAAATAAAGGATCTCTAAGGAGAAAATGAAGGATGTAAAGAACTAAGGCCAGTATTGGACAGACCCTCACGGTCTGTGTTCCATATATGGTGTTTTGGTGTATGATGGGCTGAGGTAGGCATAAATGTGAACACCACTAATATGGAACAGGAGTATGTTACTGGCCAGACTTTACGGTAGATGTCCTGAAAACAACGGGATGGTTGGATAGGCTGGAGTGAGCTTGGACGGCGACTTCAGCATTTGGAACCTAGGACAATACAGACTTTACAGTCTACGGCCCAGAAATATCAAAGAAGAGACAAGTTAATCTAATCATGTATTTTTTTTAATGGACCGTTCAGGTCTTTATCTGCCATCAGCATATTTTTTTAATGGATGGACCATTCAGGTCTTTATCTGCCATCATTTACTATGTTACTATGTGTCTAGTAACCAGAGCAGACTGTGATGTCATAATGCTTCATTCTACCAATAAGAGCCAACCTCAGCAGTGATGTCACAATGGCTTGATTAGATGGCAACTTCAGCATTTGGAACCTAGGACAATACCAGACTTTACAGTCTACGGCCCAGAAATATCAAAGAAGCAACAAGTTGATCTAATCATGTATTTTTTTAATGGACCGTTCAGGTCTTTATCTGCCATCAGCATATTTTTTTAATGGATGGACCGTTCAGGTCTTTATCTGCCATCATTTACTATGTTACTATGTGTCTAGTAACAGAGCAGAGACTGTGATGTCATAATGCTTCATTCCACCAATAAGAGCCAACCTCAGCAGTGATGTCACAATGGCTTGATTAGATGGCAACTTCAGCATTTGGAACCTAGGTCAATACCAGACTTTACAGTCTATGGCCCAGAAATATCAAAGAAGTGACAAGTTGATCTAATCATGTATTTTTTAATGAGTATAAACGAGGAAAAACTGCAGGCTGTGTACAGGATGCAAGCAATGTTTATTATACCAATGAAAAAATGCAGTGAATATACAACCTTATAACCAACCCAAGGACCCAACACCGTCCGTGTTTCGGACAACACGCCTTCCTCAGGGGTCCTAATGGATATAAATATCATTACTGAGACTATGTAATTAATCCTTATTGATAAAAGACGGTGTTGTGTAAAGGGTGTGATTATTGCAATACAAGAAAAATGTGACATAGTGAACAACTGATATTATATTACAAAATATGTGAAAAAAATGTGACAAGATATATACATGAAAATTTCTAAAAAGCCAGTACTTCTTCTACAAAACTATAAAAGTGAAATGAAAACATGCACAAGATCATAAAACACAAAAGAGATAATTGTAGAGAAATGAGTGAAAGTGCAATATGTTAGGCTCATAATCATAACTACAAATAGTGTGGATTGGGAGTTATAAATTAATATGTGAAGTGATAATATGTGATTTGATAATGACCAAAGAGAACCTACCATGGTGCATAAGGTATAAAATAGACTGCTGAAAGGTACCAAACTGTTATAAAGGAAGACATGAAAAGAAAGATAAAAATCTATATGATAAAAAGATGTATATATTATTGCCCACTGTTAAAACATAAAGAATAATAATGAAGTTCTTTTATTCAAAAAACTGTGCTAAAAAATGCCATAAAACCATATATTTAAACATAACTGTTTAGCTAAAACCATAAGTGTTCAAATAAAATACCATTTAATGTCATACGTTTAAAAGTGCACCTTGAATGTTAAAAGGTACATAAAACACAACCCACCTCTCAAAGAGTAGTGTAAATAAGAGTAGATAAAACCGAGAGGAGTCCGTAATAAAGACGTCAGATCGAGTCATATAAAAATTACATCTAAAGTTCATCTCATCAAAAAATATAAAAAATGACTAGAACAACATTAACAGCTATATATAATAAATATATTATATTATATATAGCTGTTAATGTTGTTCTAGTCATGGTAAGCTGTTAATGTTGCTCTAGTCAAGCATATTAGATGTATCTACGCACCTTTTAATCAATCCAGTGCGTACATGTGCAAATACCTTTTTGCTAACAGATATTAAACTCCCTTCACTTTCCCTTGTATGATAGCAATGCACACAGACCCTTTTTGAAATATGCCGCATGGGCCTGTCGGCACATTCCTTTAGCAGATATCATTTTAGCAAGTATTGTCTTTAGCATTTTTTTATATTTTTTGGCGAGATGAACTTTAGATGTAATTTTTATATGACTCGATCTGACGTCTTTATTAGGGACTCCTCTCGGTTTTATCTACTCTTATTTACACTACTCTTTGAGAGGTGGGTTGTGTTTTATGTACCTTTTAACATTCAAGGTGCACTTTTAAACGTTTGACATTAAATGGTATTTTATTTGAACACTTATGGTTTTAGCTAAACAGTTATGTTTACATATATGGTTTTATGGCATTTTTTAGCACAGTTTTTTGAATAAAAGAACTTCATTATTATTCTTTATGTTTTAACAGTGGGCAATAATATATACATCTTTTTATCATATAGATTTTTATCTTTCTTTTCATGTCTTCCTTTATAACAGTTTGGTACCTTTCAGCAGTCTATTTTATACCTTATGCACCATGGTAGGTTCTCTTTGGTCATTATCAAATCACATATTATCACTTCACATATTAATTTATAACTCCCAATCCACACTATTTGTAGCTATGGTTATGAGCCTAACATATTGCACTTTCACTCATTTCTCTACAATTATCTCTTTTGTGTTTTATGATCTTGTGCATGTTTTCATTTCACTTTTATAGTTTTGTAGAAGTACTGGCTTTTTAGAAATTTTCATGCATATATCTTGTCACATTTTTTTCACATATTTTGTAATATAATATCAGTTGTTCACTATGTCACATTTTTCTTGTATTGCAATAATCACACCCTTTACACAACATCGTCTTTTATCAATAAGGATTAATTACATAGTCTCAGTAATGATATTTATATCCATTAGGACCCCTGAGGAAGGCGTGTTGTCCGAAACACGGACCTTGTCGGGTCCTTGGGTTGGTTATAAGGTTGTATATTCACTGCATTTTTTCACTGGTATAATAAACATTGCCTGCATCCTGTACATAGCCTGCAGTTTTTGTTTGGTTTTTCCTCATATTTTGATATACTGCAGTCTTTGTTGGATTCTCTTTTTGTTGTTTTTTAATGAGTATAACTTATGGGCGGACTGGATAGACCGTTCAGGGCTTTATCTTCCGTCATTTATTATATTTCCTGCTCTTTTGCTATGAGGAAATACTTACCTGTACCTGAAGGTGACTCACCTTGAGCTATAAATGCAATGTTAAGTATAAATACAGAATAAGGCACCTCACATTAAACATTGTAGATGATCAAGAAGCTTTGCATTTAAAAGCTGACCAAAGGAACATTAAATGAAAATAGTATTGTGGAAAGGTTTGGCTGGAAAGGCAAGTTTTGATAATGGACGGCAGTCCTCATCGCTCACTTTTCTGTGTACTATGAGATAATTCATTTTGTAATCTTTAAATGCCTATAGACTGAACCCACTACTAGGAACAGAGAAAGTGCCTGCATAAAATATATAAACTGCTTTGGTTGTACAACAAAAAGGCAAAATATTAACTCCTGGATTCTACATATAAGAACATAAGAATTGCCACTTCTGGGTCAAACCAGTGGTCCATTGTGCTCCCGTGGCGACCCTTAGGTCAAAGACCAGTTCCCTAACTGAGACTAGCCTTACCTGTGTACGCTCCAGTTCAGCAGGAACTTGTCTAACTTTGTCTTGAATCCCTGGAGGGTGTTTTCCCCTATAACAGACTCTGGAAGAGTGTTCCACCACTCTCTGGGTGAAGAAGAACTTCCTTACGTTTGTACAGAATCTATCCCCTTTTAACTTTAGAGAGTGCCCTCTCGTTCTCTCTATCTTGGAGAGGGTGAACAACCTGTCTTTATCTACTAATATAATAATAATAACTTTATTTTTCTATACCACCATAGTCAAAATAACGTCTAGGCGGTTCACATAGAAAGAAGGCTGGACAATCAGCGAATTACAGAATGAATGAAGAAAGATGTTACATAATAAATTGGAGAACATGGGGAAAGAATACATGAGAGAGTTCATCTTATTAGGCAAGGAATTTGTCAAATAGAGCGGTTTTAATTGATTTTCGGAATGTGTTGTAGGTCTGTCTGGCTTTATTTATGTGGTTTCCCAGCCAGGATTGCTGTCTGTTTGCTTGGAGCATGAAGGTTCTGTCTAGGAAGGATTTGTATTTGCAGCCTGTGATCTTTGGGTACGCAAAGATGTTTTTGTTTCTGGTTGTTCGTGTGGGGTTGTGTAGAGTGAAGTGTGTTTGCAGGTAGGAAGGTGCTAGGCCCCAGACTTGTTTGAAACAGATACATGCAAATTTGAACAGTATTCGCGCCTCCACTGGTAGCCAGTGCAATTTTTTGTAATAGGGGCTAATGAGGTCTGTTTTTCTCAGTCCGAAGATCAAGCAAACTGCAGTGTTTTGCACTAATCTTAATTTTTGTACTGTTTTTTTGGGGGATGGTAGGCGATGTTGCAGTAATCTAGGATAGATAGGATCAGCGACTGCACCAATAATCTAAAGGATGTTGTGTCAAAGTATTTTTTAATAGTCCTTAGCTTCCATAGCATGTAAAAGCATTTCTTCACCGGTAGGTTTGTGTGGTCAGCCATGGTTAAGTGAGTATTTAGAGTGATACCCAGTATTTTTATGGTTTTGGAGATTGGATATTCATGGCCTTTTATTTTTAACGATGTTTTTGTTATTTTGTCATTGGGGCTTGCCAAAAAGACTTTTGTTTTCTCTGTATTTAGTTTTAGTTTGAAGCTGGTGGTCCATTTTTCGATTTCTGTCATTGTGTGTGAGAGGTTATCTATAATTTCATTTGTGATGTCATTTAAGGGGATTAGGATGGATATATCGTCTGCATATATATAGTGCTTTAAGTTTAATTTTTGTAGTAGGTGACCTAAGGATGCGTGGTAGATGTTGAATAATGTGGGTGATAGATGGGAGCCTTGGGGCACCCCTGATGGGTTTTTCCATGGGTTGGAGTAATTTCCGTTGCTGGTTACTCGGTAGGATCTGTTTGTTAGGAATTCTTGGAACCATTTCATTACCTTTCCCGAGATTCCTATTGCGTCAAGGCACAGTAGAATGATTTCGTGGTCTACTAGGTCGAACGCACTGCTAAGGTCTAGTTGCAGAATCAATGCGCTTTTGCCTTTGCTGAAAAGATCATAGAGGTGGTTTAGTATGGAAGCTATGACAGTTTCTGTGCTGTATCCTTTCCTGAAGCCTGATTGGTGTTCACTGAGGGTGTTGAATTTGTCTAGGTAGTCTATTCCCTTCATTATCTTGAATGTTTCGATCATGTCCCCTCTCAGTCTCCTCTTTTCAAGGGAGAAAAGGCACAGTTTCTCTACTCTCATGAGTGCACATAGCAAAATTTGGGCGCAGGCGCAATTTAATTGCATAACAAACCAATCTGGGCGCTAACAATCAATTATTGCATTAATTGGCAACAGTTTGGATTTATGTATGCATCTTGCTAAGCGCTATTTTATAAAGATGTGGGTGTAAATTTTTTAGCATGTAACTGAAAAAAGGGTGTGGCCCTGAGAAAAGTACAGGTGGGGGAGGGGGGGGAGTCAGGGGAGTTCACTAATGATGCATACGGCATTACAAAATTTGGGGGATACACACCTAATTTATGTATGACGATTTACACCAGGGTTCCGGTGAGGAAGTAGTACATAAAGCCAGACACAATGAATTTGTATGAGTGTTAGGAGATCTATAAACGTTGTATTATTTACTGTGAAGAGAATTAGGAGGGGTAAGAGAATATACACCAGGAGTAGGGAACTCCGGTCTTCGAGAGCTGTATTCCAGTCGGGTTTTCAGGATTTCCCCAATGAATATGCATTGAAAACAGTGCATGCAAATAGATCTCATGCATATTCATTGGGGGAATCCTGAAAACCCGACTGGAATACGGCTCTCGAGGACCGGAGTTCCCTACCCCTGATATACACCCTTCCAATCTGAAGTTTGGGCTATACTCTCACAGAAAATTTAACTTGAACTATTGTGCTGTTTGGTCAATTGAGGACATAAATAAGGCCACATAAATAGCTGTCCTGTCTTTATGCACTAATGAATGACTGGTTAGCTCGGAATATCGAGTTAACTGGGCACTAGCTGGCTTAAAAAAAAAAAAGGATAATCAGGGCCAGCAATTGATATGACCCGGCATTGAGCATTCGGGTTCAGTGCAAGTGGTGGACATTAACAGTACTCCCTGCTGCAAGCTGAATATCAGGGGACTGTGTTTATGGACTGCAGCACATACAAATCCTGTTATTTCTCTCACGGAAGATAATTTGAAGGCTCTTGTACTACTTCTAAATCTAAACTGGTATAGAATAAAAATAAAGGAGTGTGTGTGTGTGTGTGTGGCTATGTGAGATCGCTGTTTTAATGTTTTCTCTTTTGCCAAGGAAAATGCTTTCCAAATAGAAAGCTATTAATGTGCTATCATGGTGTAACATCTCCCAGAATTTTCCCTGAGGTAATGATTTGTTTTATTCTTCATGTGCTTAATTTGTATGCCTGACAGTTGCAACATCAACATCTCTTAGCGGGGACTGCTCTATATTTGGAAGACACACCTTCAACTTTTTGTGAAGATGGGCGCATGTGTCTCAGAAAGGCAGTGGCATACCAAGAGGGGTGCTGGGGAGGCAGTCTGCCCCGGGTGCACGCCCTAAAGGGGTGCACCGCCGGCCCACCGGGTCCGGAATCAGCCTCCCTACTCTGCTGCAGCTGCTCTTCTGAACCAGCAGCAGCGGCAGTAAATTTTAAATTGAGTCATCGCGGGACTTTTCTGCACCTCCCCGTTGCTGCCGATCCACCCCCCTCCCCCCCTAACCCCGTCACTTCCTCGTTCCAGAGCAGAGCCAGCAGCTGCGGCGAGGTACAGCAAGGTCCCGCAATGACTATGTTTAACTTTACAGCAGTCCGGGGTTCCATCCACCCCCCACCCCCATGAGATCCATCGCTGCAGCTCTTTCATCCTTCGGGCAACTGGCAACATGAAGCAGTAGCAGAGGAAAAGCTTACACCGAAGGTAGCGTGTTCACTCACGCTGCCGTTTGCCCGAAGGATGAAAGAGTGGCTGCCTTACCAGATCCCGTGGAGGGGAGGAACGCAGGAGGGTCGGGTAGCTGGAGGATCGCAGGGGGGGGGGGCATTAGAGAAATGCTGGACCGAGGAAATGGAGAGGGAAAAAAGAAAGATGCCAGTCCTGTGGGGCAGGGAAGGGTAGGACAGCAATGCCAGACCATGGTAGGCAATAGGAGGCGGAGGAGAAAAGAGAAGGAGAAAAGAGGAGATACCAGACCCAAAAAAGGGAGAAAAGAAAGGAGAGGGGTGGACAACAAAGGTAAGAAAAATGATTTAAATATGTAGGTTTTGAGAATTTACATCTGTCGTCTATGCATTTGTTTTTATTTCTCTGGTGTACTGCATGCATGCAGAGTCTGGCACTAGGGTTTTGTTTGTGTATATTAGGACTTTTAATTTGTGTTCCTGTAATTTGCATAGGGTTGATCTGTGTTCTGCATGTGTGATCAAGGCCAGATGTTCTGGTAGGAATGAATGGCGAGAAACGTTATTGGTGTCATGGCCCAAAGTAGGAACATACAGTATTTGTCGGCTCTCCTTCACCCCTTTTGGACTCAAAACGGCCCTTACTTTATGGAAGCGGGGAGGAGAGAGGGAGCAGAGGCAGGCTTTTTTAACGTGGCAATATTAGCTCCGAATTGCTCATAGGAATTCTTGCTCCACCCCAACACAGCTGAGCCCTGTGCCGGGAGCAGTTTTAAACCAGCGGTGCCTAACGGCGCACTGCCGTTCGGCGCACCAGCTAAGGGGCACAGCAAAGGCGCATGCCTTAGCGCGTGCCTTTGTGAAACAACTTGGAGAAGCTACTCTCTGAGCGACTAAGCTTTGCTTGTGATCTTTTTGGTAGTATTATACTGCTACTATTGTTCCGAGTTTAGATTGATAAGCGTATCTCTGCTTGTGATAGCTCCTTACTTGAATGATATTTAGATTTTTACAAATTTTGGAACATTATATTTTAGTTTTCATATTATTTTTAAGTATATATTGCTTTAGTTTTTATTCCATTTTAGGTTTACATTGTCTTACATCTTGTACTATTTGGGGCATACAACAATTTTATCTTCATATTGCTTAGGTATAGAATGTACTAAATTCTCTGTCTTTTGGGCATTTATAGCCTCTGTTCTACTATCATAGATATCTCTTTTTTTACCAATATGGATTTTACCATCTGGCTTGTTGTGCTTTTACTTTCCTTAAATTTTAGTACTGTCTATTCTATAAGTCTAACTTCCTCTGTGTTTTCAGAATCAATTCCTACAGATTGTTCTTGCTTAAGTTCGAAAATTCCTATAATTGTAGGTAATAGAAAAGTTTTCCAGAAGAAATCGAACAGCCCTAGAAACCTTATTCTGTTAAATTTTCATTAATAGATAATAATGCATCAAAGGTTTTATCAGATTCTCTCACCCCAGTCCCAGTCCTCTATTGTAATGCCAAATCCGTCTACAACAAACGTTAGATAATCAGAGATTTATTATTTGATTTAGATCCAGGCTTCATGTGTATTACTGAATCCTGGATCTCCCAAGATGATACTTTTACCCACAGGGTTTTAAGAGCCTTTTTTCTCATAGAACTAATTAAAAAAAAAGTGGTGGATTAGCTTTCTTATTTAAACATTTTTTAATGTTCAATTACTCGAAAAGGCCAGCAACCCAGACTTAAGAGTATATAATAATAATAATTTTATTCTTATATACTGCCATACCCGGCGAGTTCTAGGTGGTTTACATCAGTTAGATTAAGATCCGCGTTGATAGCAGATTTACAACAATTTATCAGCTATATAACAAAATTTTAACCGAACTTGATAGAGGAGGGGGGGAGATTGGGGGAGGTCGGGAATAGAGAAGCTATCGTGGAGGAGGAGAAGAGTGGGGGCGAATTAGGGGGGCGAAGAGTGATGAAAATTGGGGAGCCCTTAGGGGTCATGTTCACTAAATAGGTAAGTTTTGAGTGATTTTTTGAAGCCGAGGTAAGTGGGAGCCTCGAGTATCATTTGGGCAAGCCATGAGTTCAGTTTGGCTGCTTGGAAGGCGAAGGTTTTGTCTAGGAATCTCTTGAGGTGACAAAGTTTTAGCGAGGGGAAGGCGAACAGCTGAATTCTACGGGATTTCTTGTTTGTGTGGTACCGGTTAAAATGAGGATTGATGTAACTTGGAGATGAACCATTTACCGATTTGTAGCAAAAGCATGCGAATTTAAAAATAACTCTAGATTCGAATGGCAGCCAGTGAAGTTGGTGGTAAAAGGGGGTGACGTGTTCCCATTTCTTTAGGCCGAAGATGAGACGCACGGCGGTATTTTGGATTATTTTTAGTCTTCTGGTAGTTTTCTTCGTGGCGTTAAGGTAAATGATGTTGCAGTAGTCAAGAATGCTGAGGATGGAAGATTGGACAAGTAGGCGGAAAGAAGTGTGGTCGAAGTATTTTTTTATGGTGTGGACTTCCAGAGTACGGAGAAGCTTTTCCTGACAGTGAGGTCAGTGTGGTTTTCTAAGGATAAATTTTTGTCCAGTGTGACTCCCACAATTTTTAGGGAGTTCTGTTGACTTCTGTTAAAGATGAATGCTCTTCCTACCCGCTTGGCATCCTTCTTTTTTACAGACCCCCCTATCCCTTGGAATAAATCCTTTCCTTTAGTTCTAGATGTGATCGCTAATGCTACTATGAAATTTCATAGACTTTTGGTGATAGGTGACTTAAATTTACATCTAGAAGACATTATTGACAGAGAAACCTCTGATTTTGTTAATTTTCTTCATTCATTAGGTTTTTCGTGCGCTTCCTTTACCCCTACCCATGAAAAAGGTCACTCAGACCTGGTTAGTTTCTTTGATCACACTTCAACAGACTTTTATTGATTCTGTTCACAGGCAATCAGTCCCTTGGACAGATCATTTTCTTGGCGAGTTTTCCCTTCCGTTTTTTATGTCTCCTATCTTGACTCAATCACCAAAGAAAAAAACTGTTTCTTTTCAAAAGAAAATCTCTCCAGAACTTTTCTGGTCCAAGTTCTAACTATTCTCTCTGGTTCTCCCAAAGACGATTCTATTGACGTAATCTGGTCTAAATGGAATTCTCTTACAGGATCCATCTATCATTCTTTAGCTCAAGTTACTACTAAACAAATCATTGAAACTCATAATGCACCATGGTTTCTACCTTCTCATAGAATTTTAAAACAAAATTGTAGAAAGTTAGAAAAGAGATGGAAAAAATCCCGCTCCGACTCGGATAAGTCAATTTGGTGACGTGCACTTGGATCTTATAATCTTGAACTCAAGAAAGCAAGAAAATCTTATTATGGCTGTAAAATAGTTAAGTCTTCCAATCAAAGCAACACTCTTTTTAAGCTTTTGCGTTTGCTGACCAATACCGTATCTAAAATTGATCAGCTTTCATCTCCTTCTGCGGAAGCTTTAGCTTGCTTTTTTCAAGATAAAATCTCTCTTATTAGACGTTCTTTTCCAACAACTGAAATCAATTGCTTTTCTGCTCATTGTAAAAATCCTTTAGAGGAAATTCTAACTGACCACTTCTGGCATTCATTTGCTCTACTTTCTGAATCTCAAGTTCTTAGATTATGTGAAAGGATGAGCAAATGTAAATGCTTGTTGGATCCTCGCTTCGAACTTCACGGTATAGCGGTATCTATATATATATAAAATCGGAGGTATGTGTGTATGTATGTGTGTATGTGCCGCGATCACGCAAAAACGGCTTGACCGATTTGAACGAAACTTGGTATGCAGATCCCTCACTACCTGGGATGATATGTTCTGGAGGTCTCGCGGCCCACCTGCACACGTGGGCGGAGCTACAAACAGAAAATCACATTTTACCCATTCATGTCAATGGAAAAAATGTAAAAAGATGCCATTCTCACATTAATTCAAAAACGGCTTGACCAATTTGAACGAAACTTGGTATGCAGATCCCTCACTACGTGGGGTGATATGTTCTGGGGGTCTCGAGGCCCACCTGCACTCGTGGGCGGAGCTACAAACAGAAAATCAGATTTCACCCATTCAAGTCAATGGAAAAAATGTAAAAAGCTGTGGGACCGATTTGAACGAAAATTGGTATGCAGATCCCTCACTACCTGGGGTGATATGTTCTGGGGGTCTCGAGGCCCACCTGCACACGTGGGCGGAGCTACAAACAGAAAATCAGATTTCACCCATTCAAGTCAATGGAAAAAATGTAAAAAGCTGTGGGACCGATTTGAACGAAACTTGGTATGCAGATCCCTCACTACCTGGGGTGATATGTTCTGGGGGTCTCGCGGCCCACCTGCACATGTGGGCGGAGCTACAAACAGAAAATCAGATTTCACCCATTCAAGTCAATGGAAAAAATGTAAAAAGCTGTGGGACCGATTTGAACGAAAATTGGTATGCAGATCCCTCACTACCGGGGGTGATATGTTCTGGGGGTCTCGCGACCCACCTGCACACATGGGCGGAGCTACAAACAGAAAATCAGATTTCACCCATTCAAGTCAATGGAAAAAATGTAAAAAGCTGTGGGACCGATTTGAACGAAACTTGGTATGCAGATCCCTCACTACCTGGGGTGATATGTTCTGGGGGTCTCGCGGCCCACCTGCACACGTAGGCGGAGCTACAAACAGAAAATCAGATTTCACCCATTCAAGTCAATGGAAAAAATGTAAAAAGCTGTGGGACCGCTTTGAACGTAAATTGGTATGAAGATCCCTCACTACCTGGGGTGATATGTTCTGGGGGTCTCGCGGCCCACCTGCACACATGGGCGGAGCTACAAACAGAAAATCAGATTTCACCCATTCAAGTCAATGGAAAAAATGTAAAAAGCTGTGGGACCGATTTGAACGAAACTTGGTATGGAGATCCCTCACTACCTGGGGTGATATGTTCTGGGGGTCTTGCGGCCCACCTGCACACGTGGGCGGAGCTACAAACAGAAAATCAGATTTCACCCATTCAAGTCAATGGAAAAAATGTAAGAAGCTGTGGGACCGATTTGAACGAAACTTGGTATGCAGATCCCTCACTACCTGGGGTGATATGTTCTGGGGGTCTCGCGGCCCACCTGCACACGTGGGAAGGGTGGGTTCACCCAAGAATGTATATGTTCTTGCTCCTGGAGGTGAAACTAAAAATGTTGTTTATAATCAAGTTTTGTGTTAGTTGTATTGTATTCATTTTGTCAAATATTTCACATTATAATTTGATTATTGTACTTTTTATAAAGCTGTAAAAAAATATTTTCATTCACCACTATAAAGTATCTTTATTTGAATCCATTTACAGTGTTATTGCTATAATTAAATACCCGTGCAACGCCGGGGCATCAACTAGTATAAGAAATAAATTATTATTATTATTTCCCATCTTATTTATTCACTAATATACCTCCTCAAGCTATTACTTGGCTGACTATTTTACTTAATTTCTTTCTGGACACAGGCTATTTCTCACATTTTATGGGCCAAATAACACTTTTACCGCTTTAAAAAAAAGATGACTTAGATCCTTCTGTTGCTTCCCACTATCACCCGATCGCCAACATACCTATATTGCCAAAAATGCTAGAATCAATTGTAGCTAGTCAACTTATGAACTACCTTGACAAATTCTCCCTTCTCCAGCCATTTCAACATGGATTCTGTCCTAATTTTAGCACTGAAACTTTATTGATCTCTCTCCTTTCCAAAATCCAACAAATTCAATCTCAAAACAAATATTCTATTTTACTCCAATTCGATCTGTCTGCAGCATTTGATGTGGTTCATCACGATATCCTTCTACAGCTACTTTCAGATATAGGTCTTCACCAAGTAGTTCTGGACTGGTTCTCTAATTTTTTTTTGTATCGCTCTTATTCAGTGAACTTTGATGGCAAAACATCTGTCCCATAGTAACCTTCCTGTGGAGTTCCTGAAGGCTCTCCGCTTTCACTGATTTTATTTAACCTCTATATGACCACTCTCAATATTTTCAAATTGTCTACTTATGAAATCTTACTTACGTATGCTGATGATATTTTTATCTTAATTGAGATAGATACGGATACTACTGATTTAGTGCCTAAAATAAATCTTTGTATTTCTAAACTTCTAATGTGGGCCCAGTCTGTTCAGATGA
Organism: Geotrypetes seraphini; assembly: GCF_902459505.1. Taxonomy (NCBI): domain Eukaryota; kingdom Metazoa; phylum Chordata; class Amphibia; order Gymnophiona; family Dermophiidae; genus Geotrypetes; species Geotrypetes seraphini. Next base: position 85,407,742 of record NC_047084.1, read on the forward strand.
AATTGAATGTGTCTATTGAGGACATATGCTAGATGTAATTTACTAAGATTTCAGCAAGGCTTTGATTCAGTTCCTCACAGGAGACTGTTGAACAAACTTAAAGGGCTGAAGTTAGGACCCAAAGTAGTGAACTGGACAGACGCCAGAGGGTTGTGGTTATTGGAAGTCGCTCGGAGGAGGGAAGGGTGAGTAGTGGAGTCCCTCAGGGTTCAGTGCTGGGGCCAATTCTGTTCAATATGTTTGTGAGTGACATTGCTGAAGGGTTAGAAGGAAAAGTGTGCCTTTTTGCAGATGATACCAAGATTTGTAACAGAGTAGACACTGAAGAGGGAGTGGAAAATATGAAAAAGGGTCTGCAAAAGTTAGAGGAATGGTTTAATGCCTGGCAACTAAAATTCAATGCAAAGAAATGCAGAGTAATGCATTTGGGGATTAATAATCAGAAGGAGGAGAGCTGATATGCACGGACGGGGAGAGGGACCTTGGGGTGATAGTGTCCAAAGATCTAAAGGCGAGAAAACAGTGTGACAAGGCAGTAGCTGCTGCCAGAAGGATGCTGGGCTGTATAAAGAGAGGCATAGCCAGTAGAAGGAAGAAGGTGTTGATGCCCCTGTACAGGTCATTGGTAAGGCCTCACTTGGAGTATTGTGTTCAGTTTTGGAGACCGTATCTGGAGAAAGATGTAAGAAGACTTGAAGCGGTCCAGAGGAGGGCAACGAAAATGATAGGAGGCTTGCGCCAGAAGACGTATGAGGAGAGATTGGAAGCCCTAAATATTGGAAAGCCCTAGAGGAAAGGAGGGACAGGGGAGATATGATTCAGACATTCAAATACTTGAAGGGTATTAACGTAGAACATAATCTTTTCCAGAGAAAAGAAAATGGTAAAACCAGAGGACATAATTTGAGGTTGAGGGGTGGTAGATTCAGGGGCGATGTTAGGAAATTCTACTTTACGGAGAGGGTGGTGGATGCCAGGAATGCGCTCCTAAGAGAGGTGGTGGAGAGGAAAAAGGTGACTGAGTTCAAAGAAGCATGGGATGAACACAGAGGATCTAGAATCAGAAAATAATATTAAAAATTGAACTAAGGCCAATACTGGGCAGACTTGCATGGTCTGGGTCTGAATATGGCCATTTGGTGGAGGATGGGCTGGGGAGGGCTTCAATGGCTGGGAGGGTGTAGATGGTCTGGAGTAGGTTTTAACGGAGATTTTGGCAGTAGGAACCCAAGCACAGTACCGGGTAGAGCTTTGGATTCTTGCCCAGAAATAGCTAAGAAGAAAAAATTAAAAAAATTTAAATTGAATCAGGTTGGGCAGACTGGATGGACCTTTCAGGTCTTTATCTGCCGTCATCTACTATGTTACTATATTACTATATCTAAGACGAAACTGTTGTGGCTTGGCCCAAAATTGGATTGTCTTCCTAGTTCTGTAGTATTGGCTTCTGGATCCTCCCTACAAATTGAGTTTTCTACCAAGATCCTAGGAGTCCTTTTCGACTCCTCACTTTCTTTTAAGGATTAAATCAATTCTGTGATTAAGAAATGTTTTTTTAACTTACGCATGCTGAGAAAGGTCAGACATCTTTTTCATCAACATCACTTTTCTATTTTGGTTCAGTCGATTATTCTTTCTCACCTCGACTATTATAATGCTCTTTATCTTACTATTACTAAAACCTGTTTCACTAGATTACAATTAGTCCAGAACACAGCTGCTAGATTGATTTTTGGGAAGTGCAAGTTTGATCATGTGACCCAACTGCTTTATAATCTCCACTGGCTCCCTGTATATTTTAGAGTCTAGTTTAAATGTGCTTGTGTCACTTTTAAAATTCTCTGTAGTATTTTTACTCCCCTAGTCCCTTTATCCTGGAACTCTTATAGATTCTCTTTTACAAGGGGTGACCAACAATTCAAGCTGTCCTGTCCATCTAGTAAAGGTATTAAAAGAATCAAGACTCTCTGGCTTTCAAGTTTACCCAACTCTGGAACGACCTTCCACTTCGTTTAAGAAGTTCTGGCTCCCTTTCTTTTTTTCGTAAGTCTTTGAAAACTATCCTGTTTACTAAACATTTTGGAAACTAATCTCTCTGATAACTTTTTATATGCCTTTACTAGCCTAATTTAATCGTTGCAAACCAAGTTGAGCTTTTCTGGATTGAAGTCTCGGTATACAAAACTAAGCATTACCATATTTTCTCGCATATAACGCGCGCGTTATACGTGGTTTTTACGTACCGCGCATACCCTTGCACGTTATACGCGTGAGCGCGTTGTACAAATTTTTTTTTACATAGTTCCCCCCCCGACGTCCGATTCACCCCCCCCCCCCCGCAGGACCGCTCGCACGCACCCGCACCCCCACCCCGAAGGACCGCTAGCACGCACTCCCACCCGCAGCCGCACCCCCACCCTGAAGGACCGCTCGCACCCCCACAGCCTCCCGACCTCCCCCCCCCATCATGTAGAAGCTCCTACCGGTGTCCTGCTGCTTCCTTTTGGCGGTCCCAACACCCGACACGATCGGGGCAAGAGGGAGCTCAAGCCCTCTTGCCCCAGCCAACCGCGGCACCCCCGACACAATCGGGGCAAGAGGGAGCTCAAGCCCTCTTGCCCCCCCGACTCCCCGACACGATCGGGGCAAAAGGGAGCCCAAGCCCTCTTGCCCCGCCGACTCCCCAACTCCCCGACAATATCGGGCCAGGAGGAAGCCCAAGTCCTCCTGGCCCTGGCGACCCCCCCCTAGTTGTTCGGGCCAGGAGGGAGCCCAAACCCTCCTGGCCACGGCGACCCCCCTACCCCAACCCTGCACTACATTACGGGCAGGAGGGATCCCAGGCCCTCCTGCCCTCGACGCAAACCCCCCTCCCCCCAACGACCGCCCCCCCAAGAACCTCCGACCGCCCCCCCCGCCGACCCACGACCCCCCTGGCCGACCCCCACGACACCCCCACCCCCCTTCCCCGTACCTTTGTGTAGTTGGCCGGACAGACGGGAGTCAAACTCGCCTGTCCGGCAGGTAACCAACGACGGAATGAGGCCGGATTGGCCCATTCGTCCCAAAGCTCCGCCTACTGGTGGGGCCTAAGGCGCCTGGGCCAATGAGAATAGGCCCGGGAGACTTAGGTCCCACCTGGGGGCGGGGCCTGAGGCACATGGGCCCAACCTGACCATGTGCCCAAGGCCCCGCCCCCAGGAGGGACCTAAGGCTCCCGGGCATATTCTGATTGGCCCAGGCGCCTTAGGCCCCACCAGTAGGCGGAGCTTTGGGACGGATGAGCCAATCCGGCCTCATTCCGTCGTTGGCTGCCTGCCGGACAGGCGGGTTTGGCTCCCGTCTGTTTGGCCAACTACACAAAGGTACGGGGAAGGTGAGTGGGGGTGTCGTGGGGGTCGGCCAGTGGGGTCGCGGGTCGGCTGGGGGGGTGGTCGGAGGTTCTTGGGTGGGGCGGTCGTTGGGGGGAGGGGGGTTTGCGTCGAGGGCAGGAGGGCCTGGGATCCCTCCTGCCCGTAATGTAGTGTGGGGTGGGGGTAGGGGGTCACCGTGGCCAGGAGGGTTTGGGCTCCCTCCTGGCCCGATATTGTCAGGGAGTTGGGGAGTCGGCGGGGCAAGAGGGCTTGGGCTCCCTTTTGCCCCGATCGTGTCGGGGAGTCGGGGGGGCAAGAGGGCTTGAGCTCCCTCTTGCCCCAATCGTGTCGGGGGTGCCGCGGTTGGCTGGGGCAAGAGGGCTTGAGCTCCCTCTTGCCCCGATCGTGTCGGGGGTGCCGCGGTTGGCTGGGGCAAGAGGGCTTGAGCTCCCTCTTGTCCCGATTGTGTCGGGGAGTCGGGACCGCCAAGAGGAAGCAGCAGGACATCGGTAGGAGCTTCTACATGATGGGGGGGGGGTCGGGAAGCTGTGGGGGTGCAAGCGGTCCTTCAGGGTGGGGGTGCGGGTGCGGTTGGGAGTACGTGCGAGCGGTCCTTCGGGGTGGGGGTGCGGGTGCGTGCGAGCGATCCTTCAGGGTGGGGGTGCGAGCGGTCCTGCGGGGGGGGGGGGTGAATCGGACGTGGGGGTGGCATCAGGCTTTCAGGGTGGGGACAGGACTTCAAGGGGGAGAGGAGAGTTGGGGCGGGCGAAAGGAGAGTCGGGGTGGCCAGAGGAGAGTCGGGGCGGGCGAAAGGAGAATCGGGCAGCATGCGCGGTATATAAAAATTTCTGTACATAAATTTGTGTTTTTCGCGTGCTATACCCGTGTGCGCGTTTTACACGGGTGCGCGTTATCTACGTGAAAATACGGTAGATTAGATTAGATTCAAAGCTGTTACGCTGTGGCCAGTGCTATAAACCGCGCTACGATTTTGTAAAAAGGGTGAGGGGTAGTTTGTGTGATTACATATTCCACACTGGATGAAAGTGTTTTCTGGCTTCTGTGTGTACGAAAGACATAAGAACATAAGAATAGCCTTACTGGGTCAGACCAATGGTCCATCAAGCCCAGTAGCCCATTCTCACGGTGGCCAATCCAGGTCACTAGTACCTAGCCAAAAACCCAAAGCGTAGCAATATTCCATGCTACCAATACAGGGTAAGAAGTGGCTTCCCCCATGTCTTTCTCAATAACAGACTATGGACTTTTCCTCCAGGAACTTATCCAAACCTTTCTTAAAACCAGCTACGCTATCTGCTCTTACCACAGTCTATTAGCATTGACCGTGCAGGATCAATCTATACTAGTTTGGCTTGTTTAGTTTTACAATGGGTGTACTGATGTTCTACTGCTCACTGCAGTAGATGTAAGATGTTGCATTTTCCTAGGTACACTCTTCTTGTGAGATATGTGGATTGTTACTAAAAATCATTTTTTCATATAGATGAGGAGGGGTGTCAAAAATGATGGAACCCGGGTGTCACATATACTAGGTACGCCACTGCAGAAAGGGATGCCAGTCGTATGGCAGGCCTAAGTATCTCAAGAGGTCATTAATGACAAAGAGATGGGATGTACACTCTTATTTGGTCATTTTAACTCTTAACAGTAGCACTGCGAGACTATAGCTAGGGGTTGAGTGGTACCATTTTGATGCCAGATGCCAGCGGGACAGAAGTGACTAGGGATTGCTCCATTAGTCACAAGGAAAATCCCTGGTAGGGATTATGGGGAGTTATTGGGTTGCTAGAAAGTGAGGGGCTTTGGGTGTTGAGGCTGACAGGAGATGAAAGTTTTGGTAGTCATGAGACGAATTTCTCATTAGAAGGTGTGGAAGGCTTATTGTTTACAATGCTGGCTCCTTTAAGAGACTTCCCTGAATCCTCAGGTCATGTGTTGGCAGTCCAATACTCCCAAAGAAAAATAATATATTGCACCAGCTCAGAGATGGAATTTTTTATCCCTGAATAACACAGCTTTCAAGTTTAAACACTGAGTTGCTTCACCTCATTCAACCTGCCCTTAGCCTTTGCCTCTCTCCTCTTATTAGCGATCTGGAAGGTGGTTGCAGTTAACCAGTTCCTACCACGTACTGACTTCTTGTATGGCACATGCTTTTGCGCAGTTTCAGTGGCGATTCCTATGATCTCTGCCCATAATTTGTCTGGGCCCCCCCTACTTCCTGGTTGAGTGGGTTGAACCTGTTACTTCGATTGCATACTGTACAGGGATCTCACGAACGTCAAACTTCCTCTGCATATCTGGATACTTGAGCTTACATAGCCTGACCCCGACTTTGGCTACAAGCAGTTGGTGATCAGATCCACAATCTGCGTCTGGTAGTGTTTTTACAGAGAAAATTGATCCCTTCCAATTTTGCTGGCAGATGATGTAGTCAATTTGGTTGCAATGCTGCCCATTTGAGGATGTTCAGGTGTAGAGGCACCGCTTCGGCTTGGTGAAAAAGGTGTTTGTTTCTAAGCTTGTTCTCTTGGCAGAACTGCACAAGGCAGTCCCCAGTTTCATTCCTCTCCCCTAGGCCATGCCTGCCGACCACTTCTGCATCCTTTCCTTCTCTAACTTTAGCATTGAAGTCGCCCATAATATTGATGATGTCCTTTCTTGGGGTTCTATCAAGTGCACTTTGGACCTGAGCATAGAAATCCTCAATGTCCTGCTCTGATGCATCTCTGATTGGTACATAGACATGGATTATGGTCACATTCAGAGGTTTCCCTCTGATGCAGATGGACATGACCCTATCATTGATGTACTAGGGGGCTCTGTACTAGAGAGTTGCGCGGGGACAGAAATCCCACCCGTCCCCACCCGTCCCCGCCAAAATCCCACCCATCCCCACCCGTCCCCGTGAGGAATCCCTCCGTCCCCACCCGTCCCCGTGAGGAATCCCTCCGTCCCCACCCGTCCCCGCGAGGAATCCCCTCCGTCCCCACCCGTCCCCGCGAGGAATCCCCTCCGTCCCCACCCGTCCCCGCGAGGAATCCCCTCCGTCACCATCCTTCCCTATAAACTTCAGAAATAGTTATTTTATTTAATTATGCTACTGAATTAAAGGCTCTGGTAGAGACCCATTTACAAATAAGCAAAGAGACTATTAATTTGGAAATATTAATTGGGAAGAATACATACTTTGTAAATGGGTTTCTACCAGAACCTCTAATGTAAATATAAAATATAAATACTCAGCTGATGAGAACCCACAAACTGTCAGCTGAGGACTTCCTTTGCAGTTGGCCTGGGGTCCCTTTTGCCAAGCTTGGCAGGCAGCAGTAGCGTCCCTGAGTCACAGATGCTGGCACCTCAGTGGCTCATGGATGCTGCCAGCGACTGCTGCGCTTGGTGGAGGGGAGTTCTGACCATCTCTAGAGGAGGTCCTCTGCTGGCGGTGCTTGGGGATCCCCACCAGTCACAGCAAGGGCCAACAAGTACTTCAACACTGTAGAAATAAAACCAGAAATGCATTTCCTTTTCTTTTGAACACAAAACAAAGATATCTGCCATATACATTTCCCAAGGCAGATGACTCTATGCAATGTCACCTCGGTAACAAAATACAAAAATAGACAAATACACCCCCTCCCTTTTTACTAAACCACAATAGTAGGTTTTAGCACAGGGAGTTACGCTGAATGCCTCGCGCTGCTCTCAATGCTCATAGGCTCCCTGCGCTAAAAAACAATATTGCGGTTTAGTAAAAGGGAGCCATAGTGCAAAATATAGACAACAGATATAAATTCTCAAAACAGACACATTTTGATCACTAAATTGAAAATAAAATCATTTTTCCTACCTTTGCTGTTTGGTGATTTCATGAGTCTCTGGTTGCACTTTCTTCTTCTGACTGTGCATCCAATCTTTCTTCCTTTCTTTCAGCCTCCTGTATGTTTCCTCTCCTCCAGACCTCATTCTCTCCCCCAACTTTTTCTTTCTGTCTCCCTGTTCCCCCTTCTTTCTGTCTCTCTGTCTGCCCCCTTTCTTTCTTTCTCCGTGCCCTCCCCCAAAGCCACTCGGTTTGCTGCCACCGCCATCGGGGAATAGTCCCCAAGCCACCGCTGTCCCAAGCTTTCCCTGCAGAAGCGTCGCGCTGACCAGCATTCCGCTCCCTGACGTCAATTCTGACGTAGGAGAGGAAGTTCCGGGCCAACAAGGCATTTCTCCTCATTCCATCCAGCCTGAGCCCCATCTCTCCTTGATCCAGCATTTCCCTTCTGTGTCTGTCAGAATTACCATTCCACCTATTTTCCAGCATCACCCTTCTTTGTGTCCATCTCACCTATATCCCTATCTCACCACTTTTTCAGAATCTTCATTTGTCTCTGTCCTTGTCTTTACCCCATATTCACCATTTGCCCTTTCAATGTCTTTATCTCCCCCCCCCCACACACACTTTTTCAGCATTACTTCTATGTCTCTATTTCACCTCCTCTTCATGTCCCCTCTGTATCTCTATCCTTATTCAGAAGGTCCTGCTTACCCTTTCTCTTCTTTGTGTCACTATCTCCATTTTCAGCTTTCCCCCTTTTTCCTTTGTTAATGCACCCTGTAGCCAGAATCTTTCCACCCTCTCTCCACTCCGGCCCAGCCCAGTATGAAATATTTCCTTTTGTTTCTCTCCCCTCTCTCTTCTCCTCCCTCACCCACGAGTCCTGCATCTGGCCCTCTCCCTTCTACCTGCACCTGGCAACACCCCCCTGCTCTCTTAAGCAACTCGTCAGCAGCGGTGATCAAGACAAGCTGCCGACATCGAGGCCTTCCCTCTACGAGTCCCACCTTTGTGGAAAAAGGAAGTTGAAACAAGCGGGACTCGCAGAGGGTAGGCCCCGACGCCAGAAGCTTGTGTCGATCGTTGCTGCTAAGTTGCCGAAGAGAGCCGCAGGTAGAAGGGAGAGGGAGATAGGAAGGCTGTAGAAGCTCCGGAGCATGACACCGAACCCGGCCAGGATGATTTCTTTTTCAGGCTGCTGCTGCCGCTACCATCCCCCACCCGAAATGACAAAAAACAGCCTAATGCCCGCGTCGGGAAATAGCCATGCTGAGCAGTGAGCTCAGCACGTACACAGATGAAAGCCTTGCTTGCTGATTGGTCCGGCGGCACGGTGGGGCGGGGCCGCCGGACCAATCAGCAAGCAAGGCTTTCATCTGTGTACGTGCTGAGCTCACTGCTCAACATGGCTATTTCCCGACGCGACGCCAGACTTGCATCGCCAGAATTTAGGTAGGTTGTTTTCATCCCCGTGGGAGTCCCGTGGGCAAGGGGGCGTCCCCGTGGGAGTCCCGTGGGTCAGGGGGGCATCCCCGTGGGAGTCCCGTGGGCCAGGGGGCGTCCCCGTGGGAGTCCCGTGGGCCAGGGGGGGAACCCGCGGGATCCCCGCGGGACCCGCGGGATCCCCGCGATCCCCGTTCCCGTGCAGACCTCTACTCTGTACCTACCTTGCGATCCTTTTGTTGGCCACAATGGCAACTCGCTTTCTCCTTTCTGTCTCATTGCGTAGATTGTGATTGATTCAGAATACAGCTGTTAGGTTTAATTTTGTTTTATTGGAAACTGCACTTGCTTCCGAATGAAACCAGAGCTGTTTTCAAATTTGGATCATTATGTTATAAAGTGTTGTTTGCCCTTACTGTAAATTATCTGAAGGAACATTTTGAACTGGCTGTATCTAAATGGTCTCAACGCATCTTAAAATACTTCACTTTCCTTTCTGTTAAGGAATGTTGATATAAAAAACACTTTGATAGGTTATTCTCGTTTCAGGCAGCAGTCAGGGACAAGGAACTTAGTCGGTTGATAGCCAATGCTGTATCGTATAAACATTTCAGAAAACGATAAATTTTTGCAATGCAAGATCAGGATTTAACAATCCATTATTTTGTAGTAATTCCTGAGATTGTCTCAGATTCTTAAACTGTGAACCACATAGAACTAAATAAGGTTATGCAATATACAAATAGTAATGCAATGTAATATATAATGATAATAATAATTTATTTTTTTATATACCGTCAAAGCCATGATAGTTCGAGGCAGTTTACAATAAGAGGTGCTGGACAATCAGCGAAGTGGTACAATACAGTGAAGTTTTTCTTCACTCAGAGGGTGGTGGACACCTGGAACACGCTTCCAAATGAAGTACTAGGACAGAGTACAATACTGGGTTTCAAAATGGGGCTGGATGACTTCCTGGAAGCGAAGGGGATTACAGGGTATAGATAGAAGGTTACTCTACAGGTCATAAGCGAAAAGTGTATGACAGTTTTAGGGTATGAGCACTATCAGATCTTGGACCTGAGGGGCCGACGCATGAGCGGACTGCCGGGCTCGATGGACCTCCGGTCTGACCCGACAGGGGCAAGTCTTATGTTCTTATGTTCTAAGTGGTACAATACAAAGTCATCATATATAAGGTACAAGTTGGGAGTAGTGATACATTATATGATTATTAGGTTACAATCCTACTTTACTGCCATATAAATGCCACCTGCAGCCATAAGGGCTATTGGGGTAGGAGACAGATGGGTATAGTAGGTTTGGGGGGGAGTTTTAGAGGACTACCATAAATAATAACGGGGTTATGGTGAGATGTACATCAGGCACCCTTTATGTGAAGTTAACAGCAGTGCCCTCTAAGGTACCCCACTGCACTACTGGGAGGTCCGTGTGGCAAATCTATTGCCATGCCAGCCCCTCCCATGTCTAAATGGTGCTGATTTGGCCATTTCTAATTTGGCCATTTTTGTGGTCAAAAAATGGTGAATAAAGTTACAAGTGCACGTAGAGGATTTTCGAAAAAATAATTATTTGGATGTACCATTCTAAAATGGCCATTTCTCCGCCTCTGACTTTAAATGTTTTGTGGGAGCTAGTAAGGAAGCTGCTCAGCACCGAGAAGCAGTGCCAAATCGCGCTGCTGCTCGTGCCGCTGAGATGAACAAAGTGGATCCGCGCAGCCGGTTATCAGCGGGGCAGGAGTTCAGAAAGCTTGCTCCTGCCCGCTGCACCTCCAACAGAGATCAGCAGAGGACCCGCTGCACCTCCACGAGGGATCAGCAGAGGTATGCAGATAGGACAGGGAGGAGGAAGGGGGACAGAGCCTGGCGGCAGCCTTAAAAAAATTCTGGGAGAGGGCATTGACCCGAATATAATCCGGGACCCCCATTTTTGGGCCAATTTTTTGGCCACAAAATCCCGGTTTATATTCGAGTATATATGGTAAGTTAAAAACATTCTTATTTCAAGACACTTTTGACACCTAACTACCCTTATTAGGGCTAAATTTTATTTTATTTTTAAATCCCCCTCCTACCATACCTTACCTTTTATGTTCACTTTACTTTGACTATTGTAGCTCCTCCCTTTTTCCTCTTATTCCTGTTCGTTTAACGTTTGTTTTGTTAACTCATCATGAGGTCCATTTATGTAAGTTTGTATTGTCTGTTCCTCATTAGTACCTATTTGTACACCGCTTAGAAATTTGAGCGGTATAAAAAATTTGTAATAAAACTTGACCAGGATCAAGTACTTTTATACCACATTTATTGTTGGTTCAGTCATGAATTGGTAATGAGTGTGACTGTTGGGCTAACTGGATGGTATCATCTACTATGCAACTCTCTATATCGCTTACAGAGTTGCCAAGTTACCTATTTCCACGAGCAAGACTTTAGCCAGTCCAGGTTTTATGGCAAACCTACAATGATACACTGTGAGACGCACATCACTGTTTTCAATGGATGAATTTAGGAACTGCTACTATTCTGGTACTATTTCCTCACCAAGCTGTGCTCTGAGTCACGTCTACGCACTACTGAACTTTACAGCTGTAGATGTTATATTAGAGTAAAAGCTTTAATACTGCTGTGCAAATCAGCAAGGGTACAGACCAGACATTAGACAGGGAATCTTTACTAGGTACTGACCTTGGCTGTAGCTGTGTTAGAACAAGAATCAAATAAACCAAAATTCTTTAACAGAATGCCACTGGAAAGTACAGATTATTCACTTGTTAAAATGCACTATTGTTTAATCACCAGAAGAAAGCTTTGGTGGCAGAGAATATGTTCATGTTTTATTTTTAAAGTTTCAAGTATTATTTAAAATTTGATATACCTCTTTAAAAAGGTTGTCTAAGCGGTGTACAAAATCATAACTATTAAAATCAAAGGGGAAGACATGAAGACAATAAGACTTAAGTGACATAGAAAAAAGAATTGGGGGAGAAGTCCAATTTGTAATAGGAGAGAGAGACAAAAAAGGTCAGCACAAAAGGCGGGGGATATGCTCTTCCTTCTTAAAGTCTAGCGTCTACTTATCATAGGCATCCTTTAAAAGAAAGGTCTTTAAATTGGGTATTTCCTCCCCGAGATGGTGGGGCAGAGAGTTCCACAATGTAGGTGCTGTGATGGAGAAAATCTTCTTTCCAGGGGTATCATAGAATAGATGTCGCGGGAAAGGAATAACCAGAGGATGCTGGTTACCTGACCGAAATGTTCTAGTTGGACATTGTGGGAGAAGAAGCATGTCTAAAAATCCAGGTGTGTATGTTAAGTTTGGTTTTGTAGATAAGTAGTAGAAATTTGTATGGAATTTGATGGGTAATCGGGAGCCAATGTGATGTCGGAAGAGCATTTTATCATAGTTACATAGTAGATGACGGCAGATAAAGACTCAAATGGTCCATCCAGTCTGCCCAACCTGATTCAATTTAAATTTTTTAATTTTTTTCTTCTTAGCTATTTCTGGGCAAGAATCCAAAGCTCTACCTGGTACGGTGCTTGGGTTCCAACTGCCGAAATCTCCATTAAAACCTACTCCAGGCCATCAGTGAGTGATTGAGTCGGGGCAGAGCCCTGACAGTAATGACAGGAGAAGCAGCCTCCTGTCACTGCTGTCAGGGCTTCTGCCGGGGAGGGGGGGGAGGTTCTTTTTTTATGGCAGAGAAGCCCTAGTGGTTAGAGCGATGATAGATTTACCGTATATACTCAAATATAAACCCATCCGAATATAAAGAAAGGTAACCTTTTTCCCCCCAAAAAGAGGGCAAAATAGGTTGACTCGAATATAAACTGAACTCATGGCAGTCTCATGACGTTACTGTGGAGTGGAGAGGTGGCCTAGTGGTTAGAGCTGCTGCCTCAGCACCGTGAGGTTGTGAGTTTAATCCCAGTGTGTTCTTCTTTGTGACTTCGGGCAGGCCATTTAACTCTACATCACGCGCTCCACGGGGAGGCACCACGTTATCTGATTCAGGCCTTGAGAAAATGTATGCCAAGCCGCAAATTGCGTTCACAAATGGCAAGGAGATTGTCCCTTGAATATGTTCATGATGTGCATTATAAAAAGACCTGAATGTCGGCAATCTCGGTAGCCAGCGCAAGACCATGGAATGCAGTGAATGTGTCATTAAGATTATGTTCTGTCTTTGGATCATTTAAAAAAAACAACTGTTGAGCACTCACCTATTTAGCAAGCCTTTTTATACGTAAGGAGATATAGGTAGTTCCCTCACAAAGACTCATTTAAAATGAAGCTCTGATGTATTATTTTTTTTAAATTATTCTTACATGTAGAATTTTGTATTTTATGTTTATGAATTTAGAATCTGCCTAGTTGATAGGCGGAATAGAAATTTTTAAAATAAATAAAGATGTGGAAACCAAGGTGAGAAGAGTAAGGAGTTGAAGAAGGCAGTCTCGAAGAGGTGGGCTTTTAACTGGGCCTTGAACACTGCCAGAGGCGGAGCCCGCCGTAAGGATTCGGGCAGCTTGTTTCAAGCATACGGTGCAGAAAGGTAGAAGGGATGGAGTCTGGAGTTGGCGGAGGAAGAGAAGGACACGAACAGAAGGGATTTATCAGCTGAGCGGAGCTCGCTGGGGGAGGGGGACGGAAACATAGGGGGGAGATCAGGGCCGCCATCAGGGCAGTACCACCAGTCCTGCATTCAGGGGCCCGGAGCTGACAGGGGGCCCGGGCTCCCCCAGGGTCCTAGGCCACAGTCTAGGGGGAGGGGCGGTCCGCCCCACGTGGACAGGAGAGAGCTGGATGGGGGACCTGTGGAGTTCAATACATCTCGAGCCGCGAGGCTCGTCTTCTGTTCCTGCCTGCCCTGCCGCTCACATGTAGCCGATCGCAAGTGTTCCCCGATTTCAGCGCTGACGTCGGAGGGAGGGCTTAAGCAAAGCCTGCCCTCCGACGTCAGCGCTGACGCCGGAGAATACTTCCGGTCGGCTATTTGTGCGCGGCAGTGCAGGCAGGAAGCAGAAGACAAGCCTCGCGGCTTGAGCTTCGTTTTGCTGAGAAAGTTGCAAAGATGGGCTGGGAGGCAAACGCGGAACACAAAAGGGGGGAGGGAGTGCGTTTTGGACACAAGGCATGAACTTGGGAGAGAGGAAGGGAGGGAAAGAGATGCTGAGGTGGGGGAGGGAATGGGTTTTTGGACACAGAAGGCATGGACTTGGGAGAGAGGAAGGGAGGGAAAGAGATGCTGAGGTGGGGAGGGAATGGGTTTTTGGACACAGAAGGCATGGACTTGGGAGAGAAGAAGGGAGGGAAAGAGATGCTGAGGTGGGGGAGGGAATTAGTTTTTGGACACAGAAGGCATGGACTTGGGAGAGAGGAAGGGAGGGAAAGAGATGGTTGTGTACACGGGGAATAGAAGAAAGGAGAATTTTTGGTCATAGGGAGGGAGTGAGGTACAGATAGTGGCATACCAGGGTGGGGGGGGGGGGCAGTCCGCCCTGCCCTGGGTTTACGTCCCAAGGGGATGCACAGCTGGCCACCCTCCAGTGTTCTCCCTAGGCCGGCAAACTGCGGCTCTTTAGCCACTTGAGTGCCACCTCCGCCATCGGGAACAGGCCGGCGCCAAGTTCTCCCTGCTTTTCCCTGTGGGGCCGGCCAACTCTTGCCACTTGCGTCAATTCTGACGTCGGAGAGGACGTTCTGGGCCAGCCAATCGCTGCCTGGCTGGCCTAGAACGTCCTCTCCGACGTTAGAATTGACGTCGGGTGGCGAGAGTTGGTCAGCCCCACGGGGAAGAGAAGCAGGGTGAACTCGGCGCCGGCCTGTTCCCTATGGCGGCAGTGGCAGCCTATTCCCCAATGGTGGTGGCATAGGGGAGGGCAGGGAGAAAGAAAGAAAGGGGGGACAGGAAGCCAGAAAGAAAGAAAGGGGGGCAGGGTGAAACAAAGAAAAATGTAGCACGGAAAGAGAGAGAGAGAAAGACAGACATACAGAAAGAAAGGGGGTATGGAGAGAGAGAAAATGAAAGAAGGGGCAGGGTGAAACAAAGAAAAAGTTTGGGGAGGGAATGAGGTCTGGAGGAGAGGAAGCATACAGGAGGCTGAAAGAAGGGAAGAAATATTGGATGCACAGTCAGAAGAATAAAGTGCAACCAGAGACTGATGAAATTACCAAAGGTAGGAAAAATGGTTTTATTTTCAATTTAGTGATCAAAATGTGTCTGCTTTGAGAATTTATATATGCTGTCTATATTTTGCACTATGGCTCCCTTTTACTAAACTGCAATAGCGTTTTTTAGCTCAGGGAGCCTATGAGCGTTGAGAGCAGCGTGGGGCATTCAGCGCAGCTCCCTGCGCTAAAAACCGCTATCACATTTTAGTAAAAAGGGAGGGGGAATATTTGTCTATTTTTGTATAGTTGTTACTGAGGTGACATTGCATAAAGTCATCTGCCTTGACCTCTTTGAAAACCCGCGGAATATAAATGATAATTAACATTTTCTCTGCGTACAGCGTGCTGTGTTTTTAAAATTTTATTGTTGGTAGATCATTTTGACTTGGCCACAAAGGTAAGGGCGAGAGAGGGAGGGGAACTGCTGAAAGACATCTAGTAATCCTTGAAGGCTTGACTGTGCAGGGAATTATTTTTGTAAAATCATGTTTTGTTATGTGACTGGCATTATTTAGACTTTAATTTCTATAAATGAATAGAATGAAAATGATATAAATTACTTGCTTGTTTTTATGTGTGTGTGCTGAAGGAAAGTGGAGAGAGAGTGGGCTGAGGACGCTGAAGGGAAATGGGGAAGAGAGAATGGGGAGAAGACGCTGATTTATAAATTGACAATTGTACAGAATATTGTTTCTTTTTTATATTCATCCATAGCTGCATGTTAATGATGTGCTCATATGCACTTATTTATCATCATAACATATACATCATCATTAACATACAGCTGTGGATGTGTAAGGACAGGCTGAGGAGGATGGATGGGAAGGAAGGAAGGTGCACATATCATCATATCGTACATTTTTAACATGCATGATGCAGCTATAGGCAAGCAGAGGAGGATGGGATCATACAGATGTGTATGTTCAGATATGCGCTCAGATGTGTAGTTTTTTCTGATATATTTATTAAGCTTACAGTATTTATAAAAACACATTTAATACTTGTTACAAAAAATATTGTGCAATTGTGATCTACTTCTGGCCTACAAAGGTCAAAAGAAATCCTTAACTGAGATTTTACATTCAAAAGTGAATTATAGCTACTAGCACTATTATTTATTAGTTATTTATTATGCAGATGTTTGTTAGTTTGTTATTAGTTCAGTATTAGACATATGTTAGTTTAGAATAGATAGGTATAGATTAGTTTAGTTTAGGTTAGGTTAGGGCCCTGCTGAAAGAGTCTACCTTGACGTGGTTGCGGGCTTACAAATCTTTTGGTCAAAGAGTGCGGCGACAGAGAAAAGTATGTGTGTATTCGGCCCATGGAAGAAGGGGAGGTCGGGGGGGGAAGGGGTGCATGGGGGGCCCAATAGGATTGCTCAGTAAGGGGCCCAGAAATTTCTGATGGCGGCCCTGGGGGAGATAAGTGAAGAGAGATAGTGAGGGGCAGCAGAGTGAGTGCATTTCTAGGTCAATAAGACAGAACAGCCATTTTACAAACTGAAATGTTTAAATTGCAACCAAGGGAAGACAATTGCCACAGAGCTTTTCCTAGCAGAACAGGGGGGGTAGCCCTAGTGGTTCGTGCAATGGACTGTAAACCAAATGACACAGATTCAAATCCCACTGTAGCTGTATTGCTTAAATTTGTTTGTAAATGTGATCCAAGTTTCCAAGTTTAATATGTATTTGATTGATCGCTTTATCAATTTCAAAGCGATTAACAAATGTTTAAAATTACAATATATAAAAGTTACAATATATTAAATTATTAAACAAAAAAACAAGACAAAACATAAACTAGCTACGAGACAAATTGGAAACATTAGGATAAGTAGGGGGAGAAATTACAATATGTTTGAGCAGAGTGGGAAACAAATTAAGGAAAACACATATGGGTGGGATAAAAGGAGAGAAGATTGAAAAAATATTCTAGCAATAAAAAATGAATTGATTCCGAAACTTGTAAAAATATAGAAGAATAAGCCAAATAAAATTAAAAAACCCTGCAGGATCTGAAAAATACCCACCGTGCTTGAGAATGTTCATCACTTCAATCGCTTTTGGATTTGCGGGTGTCATATCTTTAAGTACACTATCCCCCCTCTTTTACTAAGGTGCGCTATGCTTTTTAGCACGCGGTAAATATTAACGCGTGCTAATCACATTCTAAACGCTAACGCATGCATGTTATCCTAAGGACGTGTTAGCGGTTAGCGCTTGCGTCGATTTAGCGTCTGCTAAATGCTCGCCAAAAACGCTTAGCGCACCTTTTACAAAGGTGCGCTAAGCGTTTTAGCGCACACTAAATCAATACATGTGCTAACCGCTGACACGTCCATAGGATAACATGCACGCATGAGCGTTTAAAGCGTGTTTAGCCCGTGCTAATATTTACCAAGTGGTAAAAAGCATAGCGCACCTTAGTAAAAGAGGGGGTAATTTTCTGTTCCTGAAGGGAGCCCCCCTCAAAAAAATATGACTAGAGTTACACTAGAATTTGAATCTATGTCCCTTGGCTTACTGCACTGGTCTATACTATTCTGTACTAACCACTAAGCTTCTCCTCTAACCTGCTTTGTTCAGAATGCCCATAATTAGGATTATTAGATGTCCAGATATACCCAGACAAATTCTCTTTTTAGAGGACTGTCCAGGTGTCCAGATGGATTTTGCAAATCTGGGTTTTGTATGGTCCGGGTTTTGTTTGGGCCCAGTTCTGCCAGAGCTCAGGTCTGAATCTGGACAGTCTCTGAGCATGCGCATATGTAACATAGAAACTTAGAAGATGACGGCAGAAAAGGGCTACAGCCCATCAAGTCTGCCCACTCTGCTTACCCACCCCCTGTCTATGCCCTAATGACTCAATTTCCTTATCTTGACCCCCATAGGGATCGCACATGGGTATCCCATTTATTCTTAAAGTCTGGCATGCTGTCTGCCTCGATCACCTGCACTGGAAGCTTGTTCCAATGATCAACCACTCTCTCTGTGAAGAAATACTTTCTGGTGTCGCCATGAAATTTTCCGCCCCTGAGTTTGAGCGGGTGCCCTCTTGTGGCCGAGAGTCCCTTGAGAAAGAAAATATCATCTTCCACTTCGGCACGTCCCGTGAGGTACTTAAATGTTTCGATCATGTCTCCCCTCTCCCTACGTTCCTCGGGAGTGTAGAGCTGCAATTTGTTCAGTCTCTCTTCGTACATGATGTAGCATGATGATATCACACGTCATGCGCACAATGCCATCCAGTCACATCCACGCATGCTCGGAGGCCTTCCAGACGTGGCCTTGAGCTCCAGGAAGAAGTGGAAATGAGGTTTGTGTGAGGGCAGGGCTGGGGTGGATTGTGATGAGGCGTAGGGTTACCAGATGTCTGGATTTACCCGGACATGTCCTGGGGGTCCGGACGACTTTTTATAACTAGGCACTTTGTCTGGGTTTTGAAAGCCTCCTCAAATTGCATCGGGCAGGGAGGAAGTCCACGCGTGACGGCATCGCATGGCATCCGTTCATGCACGGACTTCCTCTCTGCCTAAGAGCAGGCAGCGGGGGAACGGGACTGTGGGCGGCAGTGGCGTACCAAGGTGCAGCCTTAGGGGGGATGTACAGCTGGACAGGTCCATAAAATTCCTGGGCTGTGACGGCACTCAGCGTCATCGGTGCTCCCCCTGCCCCACGACAGCACTCAAGTTCGGCCTCCTTCTCCCGGCATCAGTAGAACTTCAGATCGGCAACAAGTGCTCAGTCAAAAGCTTCCCCTGACTCAGCTTCCTGTTTCCGCCCAGGCAGTTCAGTCAGGGGAAGCTTTAGACTAAGCACCTGTTGCCGATCTGAAGTTCTGCTGATGCCGGGAGAAGGAGCCCAAACTTGAGTGCTGTCGCAGGGCAGGGGGACGCTGATGCCACTGAGTGCCGTCACAGAGGGGGGGCGCTGATGCTGCTGAGTGCCGTCGCAGCCCAGGAATTTTCTGGACCTGTCCGGCTGTGCACCCCCCCCCTAAGGCTGCACCCGGGGTGGACCTCCCCCCCCCTTTGGTACGCCATTGGTGGGTGGGATTAGAGCATTACAGGGGATGGGTGGAACTGGGCGAGCCTAGAGGTCCAGATTTTCCCGTTGGAAAATCTGACAACCCTACTAGGGAATGAGTGGGGCTGGAGGGAATGGGGTGGGACCACGTGCCTCTTTTTCTCATCAAAAATAAAAGTACCGTAACCCTTACCATAATACCTGAAACAGACATAGAGCTTGATATCCTCCTTCGGTTTTACTTTCAACGTAGAGGGAGGGGAACAGCAAGTAACCACTGGAGGATTAAGGAGATGTCATGCCTTTAGAACATCAGAATAGCCTTATTGGGTCAGACCAATGTCCATCTAGTCCAGTATCCCATCTTCATGGTGACCAATCTAGATCACCAAGTACCTGGCCAAAACCCAAATAGAAGCAATATTCCATGCTACCGATTCAGGTCTGTCTCAATAGCAGACTATGGACTTTTCCTCCAGGAAAACTTGTCTAAACCTTTTTATAAACCAGCTATGTTAACCACTCTTACCACATCCTCTGGCAATGCATTCCAAAGCTTAACTATTTTCTGAGTGAAAAAATGTTTCCTCCTATTGGTTTTAAAAGTATCTTTCTGTAATTTGAGTGTCTCCTAGTCTTTGTAGTTTTTAATGGAGAAAAAAAAAAAAATAGATCCACCAGTGGTCAGTTACTAAATCAGAGTATCTTTTGTACCCTGGCTGTGAATGAAAGAGGTCTAATTTCGGATGTCCTTCTTTTTAGGCTTCAACATTTCTTTCCACTTAGTAATCGCTGTTGGATGTCCTGATTTTGGGCCCTCCCTACTCCTGCTAAAACACCCCTTGCTATTTGGGCAAACTGCAGTGTGAAATGTCCAAATTCTGACTTTCCAGAATCAGGATTTGGACATTTTTATCAGATGGAACATGTTCAGACATTTTTATCAGATTGAATATGTTTAGGCATTTTGAGATGTCCATCTGCCTTGAAAATTAGTGCCATTATGAACTGGAAAGGGGGATTGGTGAGTTAATTTCAAATAACCATTTTCAAATCATTAATCCTCAGAACCAGTGTTAAGCAATCCGTTTTCTCGTATTTAAGCAAACTAATTTTAAAACTCATCAACATTTATTAATATAATTGGGATTTCATTGACCAATTGCTATTTGTTTTTGATGTTTTATTTTCTTCGTTTATCATAGCAAGTGTGTAGCATTTTAATGTT
Organism: Geotrypetes seraphini; assembly: GCF_902459505.1. NCBI lineage: Eukaryota > Metazoa > Chordata > Amphibia > Gymnophiona > Dermophiidae > Geotrypetes > Geotrypetes seraphini. The sequence continues at coordinate 85,427,839 of NC_047084.1, forward strand.
TGCCTTAATAAAGTTTTTTGTTTCAGTGACAACTTTGTGGGAGGAGTAGTTATGCTCCAATCATTTGCAATTTTAACATGGCAGTAATTTTCATGCCTGTCGCATAGAGCGTGCTGTTTCCTGCATTGACCCCACAGTCTGTTGTACATTCAACATACACAAATAGAAAAAATATTTTACTTTACTGTTGCCATCTCTGTGCACTGCAAATTTACAACATAATAGTAGCATAAAGCAGTGTCCAATTTGGATTAAAATGACATAGTTGCAGATTTGTTGTGTATAAAAATCAATGTAAACTGCTTTGGGTGTATCTCTTCATGAAAAGGCTGTTAATAAATCCAAATTAATAAATACATAAAAAAGGAGGGAGAAATATGGCCGCTTTTGACACAGATCCCCAATAGCTGAAAAAAAAAAAAAAATTAGACTATTTGCAGGGCTAGGGGGGAGCCAGAGAGGAGGGGGGAAAAGATATTGCTTTTGCATTGCTTGCAGAAAGAAAAAGTCATTCCACACCAGTTTAAAATGATGCAGTTCACACTTTTCCAGTCCCTCTGGGCAAAATTAACTGTTAGTTCTTTGTCTCTTTGTCTGTGCAGCCCCCCCCCCCCCCCACACCCACACACACACCTTCCTGCATGATTACAGTTTACCAGATTTTGTCTGAAAAAAAAAAAAATGGACACAGGGCCCCACCCCATTCTGTTCCAGTCCTGCCCCACTACATTCCTCCCGGCTCCAGCCCCAACCAGTTCTGCACTCCCCCAGCCCTGTGCTCCTGCCCTGACCCGTTCTGCCCCCCAGCCCTGCACACACATGAACTTTGCCTCTTCTTCGGGACCGCATCTGGAGGGCCTCCGAGCAAGCGTGGATGTGATGTGACAATATGTCTTCTAAAAGGAGGACATGTCTGGTAACCCTATCCATGATGCCGCTCCCTCTTCACCCTTCTAGAGGGGCTGGAAAGTCTTTTGATTCCCAAAGCCCAACACGGCTAGAGAGCACAGAAAACCTAGAAACCTAGAAATATGATGGCAGATAAAAGTCAAATGGCCCATCCAGTCTGCCCATCCGCAGCATTCACTTTCTTCTCCTCTCCCTAAGAGATCCCGTGTGCCTGTCCTACACTTTCTTGAATTTAAACACAGACTTTGTCTCCACCATCTCTTCCGGGAGACTATTCTATGCAATTACTACCCTTCCTGTACAATACATAAGAACATACGAATTACCATACTGGGATAGACCAAAGGTCCATCAAGCCCAGTATCCTGTTTCCAACAGTGGCCAACCCAGATTCCCAAGTACAGTGGTACCTTGGATTATGAGAATAATCCATTCCAGGAGCATGCTCGTAATCCAAAATGCTCGTTTATCAAAACGAGTTTCCCCATAGGAAATAATGGAAAATCGCTTTGATACGTTCCCCCCCACCCCCCCATCCCGAGGCCAGGGCGCTGCTCCCCCCCCCCCGCTCGCAAAGTCCCCCCCCCCGCGTGATCCGGCACCCCCCGTGAGAACAGGCACCCCCCGCCCGACCAACTTTAACTCACCCCCCCTTTGGCACCGGCACGCAGCCCACAAGTGCCGGTGCCGCTTGAAGATCTTCTTTCCAGTCTCTGCCGGCTTTGAGCATGCATCTGCGCATGCTCAAGCCCTTCTAATTCTCCCTCTCGACGAGATTCTCTCGCCGAGAATCTCATCGAGAGGGAGAATTAGAAGGGCTTGAGCATGCGCAGATGCATGCTCAAAGCCGGCAGAGACTGGGAAGAAGAAGATCTTCAAGCGGCACCGGCACTTGTGGGCTGCATGCCGGTGCCAAAGGGGGGTGAGTTAAAGTTGGGCGGGCGGGGGGTTCCTGTTCTCGTGGGGGGAGGGTGCCGATTCGAGCGGGAGGGGGCCCTTTGTGAGTGGGGGGAAGCGATGCCGGTTATCGGGGGGTGCTCGCAAATCGAGTCAACATTCGGTTTGCGAGACACGTTTGCGAGAATGTTTTGCTTGTCTTGCAAAACACTCGCAAACCGGGTTACTAGCAAACCGAGGTTTGACTGTACCTGGCTAGATTCCAAGTAGTAAAACAGATTTTATGCTTCTTATCCTAGGAATAAACAGTGGATTTTCCACAAACCATGTCAATAATGACCTATAGACCTCTCAATTAGGAAATTATCCAAACCTTTTTAAACACTGCTAAGCTAACTCATTTTACCATATTCTCTGGCAACGAAGTCCATAGTTTAATTACATGTTGTATGAAGAAATATTTTCTACGGTTTGTTTTAAATCTACTACTTAGTAGCTTTTTTGCATGCCCCCTAGTCCTTGTATTTTTGGAAACAGTAAACAAGTGACTCACCTCTACCCCTTTCACTCCACTTAGTATTTTATAGACCTCTATCATATTACCCTTGAGTCATCTCTTCTCCAGGCTGAAGAACCCTAGCCGCTTTAGCCTTTCCTCATAGTTGTCCCATCCCATTTATCATTTTGTCACCCTTCTCTGTACCTTTTCTAATTCCGTTATATTTTTTTTGAGATATGGTGACCAGAATTGCACACAGTATTCAAGGTGTGGCCGTACCACAGAGCAATACAAGGGCATTATAAAATTTTCATCTTTGTTTTCCATTCCTTTCCTGATAATTCCTAACATTCTATTTGCTTTCTTAGCTGCCGCCTTCCATTGAGCTGAGGGTTTCAACATATCCTCAACGATGACACCTAGATCCTTTTCCTGGGCAGCGACTCCTAACGTGGAACCCTGCATCACGTAGCTATAGTTCGAGTTCCTCTTTCCCACATGCATCACTTTGCACTTGTTCACATTAAATATCATCTACCATTTTGATGCCCTCTTGCAATTTTTTCACAATCTTCTTGCAATTTAACAACTTTGAACAACTTTTGTTTCAACAACAAATTTAGGCCCCTTTTTGTCTAGCTGCGTAAGGGGTTTTTTTTATTGCAGACCGCTTTAGTAAAAGCTCCGATGCTCATAGGAATTCTATGAGCATCAGCGCTTTTACCAAAGTGGTCTGCGATTAAAAAAAAACCTTATGTAGCTTAAAAATGGGGGCCTTAATTATCTTACTATCGTGTTTCCCTGAAAATAAGACCTACCCCGAAAATAAGCCCTAGTCCCAGAACTCCAACTGTTCAACCCGGCCCCCACCCCACCCCCACCGCGCAGCCAAACCCCCTGCTGACCCCCATCTTTCCCTCCCCGCCGACCGCGAGCGAGCCTTACCTTCAACCGAAGCAGCATCGGGCCGGCAACACTCTAAAGAGGCTGCTTGCCCTTGTCCGTCAGGGATTTCACTCTGCTGCATTGCTGATACTTCAGCATAGTCAAGAACGTTCAAAAACCATTCAGCATACTTTCCAGGGCTGTGGAGTCAGAGGAAATTTCGGGTACCTGGAGTCGGAGTCGTAACATTTATCTACCGACTCCATTTTTGAACTTGGCATATCAATCACGAGCGATTCTTTCAGCTATAGCACCCACTATATACACAGCACAAATGTTGCGAGCAGCTTCTGCGGCCTTAGAACCTTGATTAAAAGCAAAAAGAAGGTGGTGTCGAAAATGCTCATTTCTCTCAACTTGACATTCCATTTTAACGATCTGAAAATTAACCAGTGCTGTGGAGTCGGAGTCGGAGGAAATTTCGGGTACCTGGAGTCGGAGTCGGAGTCTGAAGTACAAAAATCTGAGGAGTCGGAGTCAGAGTCGGAGTCGGAACATTTATCTACCGACTCCATTTTTGAACTTGGCATACCAATCACGAGCGATTCTTTCAGCTATAGCACCCACTATATACACAGCACAAATGTTACGACCAGCTTCTGCGGCCTTAGAACCTTGATTAAAAGCAAAAAGAAGGTGGTGTCGAAAATGCTCATTTCTCTCAACTTGACATTCCATTTTAACGATCTGAAAATTAACCAGTGCTGTGGAGTCAGAGTCGGATCGGAGGAAATTTCGGGTACCTGGAGTCGGAGTCTGAAGTACAAAAAACTGAGGAGTCGGAGTCGGAACATTTATCTACCGACTCCACAGCCCTGATACTTTCTCAAAAATTGCATATTTGTGATATCAGCAAAATCAAAGTACAAAACAATCAGACTTTTAAAAAACCCTCAATGATCAAATTTCTGACAATTGACAAATTTCAAAAAATTTTATATATATTTGTATGAACAGGTCTCAAAAAAATAGATGCTAATATATTCCGGAATTTAAGCCATTAGGTTCTTCAGTTTAAATAATTTGTCTGCAGTCTCTCCAGACCACAGTTTAGCAGTTTTTTGAGGGGATTTTTGGATAGTGAATCCCACTATTTACCCTTCTCCATTGAGAATATTGACCATTTAAACCTACTCTCTGTCGTCTGTCTTTCAACCAGTTCTCAATCCATAATAGGATATTACCTCCTATCTCATGACTTTCTAATTTCCTCAGAAATCTTTCATGAGGAACTTTGTCAAATGCCTTTTGAAAATCCAAATATCAACCAGTTCAACTTTATCCACAAGTTCATTTACTCCTTCAAAGAAATGCAGTAGATTGGTGAGGCAAGATTTCCCTTGACTAAATTCATGTTGGCTTTCTCTCATTAATCCATGCTTATGTATATGTTCTGTCATTTTGTTTTTTATAATAATCTCTACCATTTTGCCCAGCACCGACATCAGACTCATTGGTCTATATTTTCCCAGATCACCTCTGGAACACTTTTTAAAAATTGGCATTATTTCGGCCACCCTCCAGTCTTCTGGATTTTAAGAAAAATTACAAATTACTAACAATAGCTCTGCAAGTTCATTTTTCCATTCTGTTAGCGCTTTGGATATATACCATCCAGTCCAGTCGATTTGCTACTGTTCATTTTATTAAACTGACCCATTACAGAGATTTGTTTGAGTTTCTCTGATTCTTCAGAATTGAATACCATTTCTGGCAATGGTAACTCCCCCACATCTTTCTTGGTGAGGACCAAAGCAAATAATTCATTTACTCGCTCCACTACGGCCTTGTCTTCCCTGAGAGCCCCTTTTATCCTTCGGTCGTCTAGCAGTCCAACTGATTCTCTTCCTAGCTTATTGCTTTTAATATACTTAAAAAAATTTTTTTTACTCTTTTTGGTTCCAGCACAATCTTTTTTCATAGTCTCTCTTTGTCTTATTTGCACCTTGCATTTGACTTGTCATTCCTTGTGCTGTTTACAATTATTTACAGTTGGATCCTTCTTTCCCTTTCTGAAGGATTCTCTTTTAGCTCTAATAGCTTCCTTTACCTCACCACATGTACGCGATAGCTGCTACCGCCTCCTTTTAAGCAGGTGGTAATTTTTCCGCTAGCACGCACTAATCTTCTGCATGCGCTAAAAACGCTAGCACATCTTAGTAAAAGGAGCCCCTAGTCTGGTCTTCCAGGATGGTATTTCCGAGTAACATCCAACTCTTTTCTACAATTTCCCTCATGTTATCACAGTCTCCTTTTATAAATACTGCTGTATTGCATTTCCTTATTTTAGGGTTTATATCAAATCTGATCCTGTCATGATCATTGTTGAAATAAATTTTATTAGAAAAGCAGCCAATACCATAACAAGGAATCATAGGCTACAGCACAACAGTATGAGTGAACAAAGAACAACAAAACAAGCAGTCCCAGGAGGGCAGCAGTAACGCTCAACCATGGAAAGGCCAATACAGAAGCCCTAGCGAGAATGTGTTGTGCAGAAACAATACAAACAAACAATAGCAATGCTGGTAGTGGCTTGAGGTCGGCTTCCACTACAGAGATACATAACTAAGTCGATGAGGAAACCTCCTGGCCATTTGACTTCGAGTTCTCCCTTTTTTGGATGACTTGGTCGGGCAATGAGTGCCCCAGGATTATGGCCTGCTGCTACTGGGGGATCAGGGGATGCTCCTGCAAAAGGGGTTTGCTTTCCCACACAGGAAGTTTCTATACACTGCGATTTTGCTGACGAAAAAACTTTTGTTAGAGCACTGGGTGAGTCAGACGCCAGCCTCCGTTATGCAATGGATCCAGCGGATGAGGGAGCTTGCCTCCTTTGAGATACATACCTACCATTCCGCTTCTTCTACTGATAAACGCCTTTATGTTTCTCTGTGGCGGGCATTTCGTATCGCAGCCAAGGTGGCTGAGTCTGTTGCATCACCATGAGTCTGATCTGCAGAATCTCGACGACTCGCTGAAGTCTCTGCGTTCTCTCGGTCCAGTGTGTGGATGGGGTGTGCATGGATGGTGAGCTTGGGGGGGGTTTGACTGGAGTGTGGCTGGCGAGGTTGGTATGGTGTGTCTTGCTGGAAGGTACGTGTTGGAAGAATGGTTGACGTGCATGGGACATAGAGTCCATTTATCTTAAAAATAATCACTGTTATCAAGCAGCCCCAACACCATTACCTCCTGCACCAATTCGTGTGCTCTACTAAGAACTAGGTCTAGAATTCCTTCACCTCGTCGGTTCCTGAACCAGCTGCTCCATAAAGCAGTCCTTGATTTCATCAAGGAATTTTATCGCCCCAGCATGCCCTGATGTTACATTCACCCATAAGAACATAAGCTGTGCCTCTGCTGGGTCAGACCAGAGGTCCATCATGCCCAGCAGTCCGCTCACGCAGCGGCCCATCAGGTCCAGGACCTGTATAGTAGCCCTCTAACTATACCCTTCTATAACCTTTTCCTTCAGAAAATTGTCCAATTCCTTCTTGAACTCCAATACCGTACTCTGCCCTATCACGCCCTCTGGAAGTGCGTTCCAGGTGTCCCACCACCTGTTGGGGTAGTTGAAATTAAAAAAAGCATAACTTATGCTTGACACAGTAATGATCACTCCACTGACCACTACAATAGTACAATATTGGGTGAGAGAGAAACGCAGTACAGTAAAACCTTGGATTGTAAGTGACTTGGTTTGCAAGTGTTTTGCAAGACAAGCAAAACATTTTATTAAACTTTAACTTGATATACAAGCAATGTCTTGCAATACAAGTACATAATGTGATAATACGTCCCATTTGAACAGGACTGTCCCGCTTTTAGATCGCCTGTCCCATTGTCCCCACGCACAGCTTTAGGACGCCAAAATGTCCCGTTTTCAGAAAGAGCGTCCCGAAGCTGTACTCAAAACGTCAATTGTAGAGCCCGGGATTTCTCCCTGCTTCCCCAATGCTGACACAGCAACAGATAAATTGCATACCTTCCCCCCTCCCCCACCTCTCGATGTCAATTCTGACGTCAAAGAGGAAGTTTCGGGCCAGCCAATCGCTACCTGGCTGGCCCGGAACTTCCTCTCCAACATCTGAATTGACTTGGGGGGAAAGCTTATGCAGTAATTGTACGCACTTGGTCTGTTGCAGCGGCGGTGGCTTAGTGAAATTGCCATTGGCGGCTTGGGGGGGGCAGAGGGAGAGAAAGAAAGGGGGGGCAGGGGAAGGGAAAGAAAGAAAGACAGAAAGAAATAAAGGGGATGGCAGGGAGAAAGAAAGACAGAAAGAAAAAGAATTAAAGAGAAAGAAAGGAAAGAAAGGATGCACAGTCAGAAGGAAGTACAACCAGAGACTCATGAAATCAACAGACAACAAAGGTGGGGAAAATGATTTTATTTTCAATTTAGTGATCAAAATGTGTCAGTTTTGAGAATTTATATCTGCTGTCTATATTTTGCACTATATTTAATGGGTTCAGGGAGGGAGGTTTCTGAGATCCAGGGGTGTCTTGCAATATGAGTACATATAGTATTTTGTATTAAAGTTTTGGGGTTGTGGAACGAATCGTCTGAGTTTCCATTATTTCTTATAGGGAAATTTGCTTTGATATGCGAGTGCTTTGGATTACAAGCACGGTTTCAGCAAGAATTATGCTCACAAACCAAGGTTTGACTATTTTGCACTAAGCTAAACAAAGCATATAAATATGTGGAGAAAAAAAAAGCCTCAGTTAATGCTTCATGGGCTCAAAAAAAAAACCAACTCCACAGCAGTGTTTACTGCAATTCTATCACAGGATCAGTCAGCATCAAAATCAAAAAGCCAACACTACAGTGTACTAACACCAAGCACTGTTGAAACTAAGCAGGAAAAACGTATCTGTATTGTCATTCAGCCACAGCGCTGCTGCTTGTTTCTTCCACATACCAACACCCCTGTAGCATTTGCTTTTTTGAATTTGATGCCAACTGATCCTGTGAATGAAACACTATGGGCTCCTTTTCCTAAGCTGCGGTAGCGTTTTTAACGCGCGCTGCAGAATAGCACGCGCTAAACCCCGTGCTACGTGGAAAAACACCAGCTCAATGGAGGCGTTAGCGTCTAGCGCGCACGGCGCTAAAACCGCTAACGCAGCTTAGTAAAAGGAGCCCTATATGGGCATTGTGATAGAACTACAGTAAACACTACTGTGGAGTTTTTTTGAGCCCATTGACTGAGGCTTTTTTTCCTCCACATATTTATATGCTGTGTTTAGCTTAGTGCAAAATACTGCGTTTCTCACTCACCCTATATTGTACTACATAGTGGTCAGTGGAGGGCTGTGTCAAGCATAATTTTTGCTTTTTCTTTGATAATTGAATTATGCTCGATTGAATTATGTAGTTGAAATCACCCATTATTATTGTGTTACCCAGTTTGTTAGCCTCCCTAATTTCTGATAACATTTCAGCATCTGTCCATTTGTCCTGGTCCGGCGGATGGTAGTACACCCTGTCACTATCCTTTTCCCCCTTTACATATGGAATTTCTACCCCTAGGGATTCTAAGGTGTGTTTCTGCTCTGGTAGATTTTTCAGTCCATTTGATTCAAGGCCTTCCTTAACATATAAGGGGTGTACAGTAGTGTTTACTGTAGTTCTATCAATTCGATCCACCCTATCACTACAATATAGTTTGTACCCATCTTTTTTCTTAGGTTTCTGGCATTTGCATACTGACATTTCAAACAATTTTTGTCATATCTATTTATAATTTGCTCAGCAGTTGGCAGAATTTGCTTGCTTTAAAATCAGCTGCTCTATATTTCAGATCAGCTGCTACTGTGGCCTGTATTGCAATCTCGCTATCAGGATGTTCTGTCTTCCCTTTTATGATGATATATTTTAAAGATACCTTTCACTTTAGAAGCACAGCTGTAAAAAACATATTTTCTTAGGTTACTCCTGAGCCTATCACTTCTTACCTTCATCCTATGCCCTCTTATTCCAGAGCTTCCTTTCAAATGAGACTCACCTCATGTGCATTTATGCCATGTAGGTATGTAAACATCTCTATCACATCTCCCCTCTCCTGCATTTCTTCCAGAATATACATTTTGCGATCTTTAAGTCCATTCCCATATGATGAAGACCACCACCATTTTAATAGCCTTCCTCTGAACCAACACCATCCTGTTTATATCTTTTTGAAGGTGCAATCTCCAGGATTGTGCACAATATTCTAAATGAGGTCTCTCACCACAGTCTTAAACAGAGGCATCAATACTTCCTTTTTCCTACTGGCCATACCTTGCCCTATGCAACCTAGCATCCTTCTAGCTTTTGCCTTCGCCTTTTCAACCTCTTTAGCCACCTTACGATCATCACTTACCATCACACCCAAGTCTCATTCCTCTTTCATGCATGAAAGTTCTTCACCCTCTAAACTGTACCATTCCCATGGGTTTTTTTGCAGCCCAAATTCGTGACTTTGCATTCCTTCGCATTAAATTTTAGCTGCCAAATTTCAGACCATTCATCAAGCTTCGCTAGGTCCTTCCTTTGATAGCAGCCCAAGAAAAAGTTGTTCTATGTCTGTTCCTAGTACAGACAGTTTTATTGAGAGTTTTAGATCTTTTGCACTTATGCCAAAAACTCTGAGAAAAAACAGTGTGTAATTTGGTGAAAGCTGTCAAAGCAGGGAGAACCCAGAAGAAAAAAAATGAGCTGCGATCACAGGGAGAAGAAAGCAAATATTAACAAACATCCCCAGATTCTAAAGAGGTCACTCATCTTTGGTCACGATCCAGAGACGCTTGTGCAACTTAATTAGTTAACAAGCCTTTATTATTGGCTAACATCCAATTATTGTCAATTGCCACAATTGGGATTGGCATTCACCTACGACTACACACTATTCTATGGCGAAGGGTGCCCAACTTCCATAATGCATACTCAGATCAGGGGTGATCTGAATATTTGGGTGCAGTATTATAGAATACGAGTGATGTGTGCCCAACTCCCATGCCAGGATGTACACCAGGTTTCAGCTGGTCTAAATCCTCATTAATAAAGTTGGGCTTGGGAATCCATGGTAAGCGCTATTCTACAAGGAGTGCTTATTTATGGGGACTTTTCCATAGTCCACCTAAAGTTAGGCACCTACAGTGGCAAAAAGAGGGTGCACCTAAAGTTATTTATTTATTTATTCATCCAATTTTTCTATACTGTTCTTCCAAGGGAGATCAGAACAGTTTACATGAATTTATTCAGGTATTCAAGCATTTTTCCCTGTCTGTCCTGGTGGGCTCACAGTTTATCTAATGTACCTGGGGCAATGGGGAGGGGGATTAACTCCCTCTTTTACCAAGGTGTGCTAGTCAATTTAGCACGCGCTAAATACGTACATGTCCATAGAATTTAATGGGCGTGTTAGCATGTTGCAAGCGCTAAATCGGATAGCGCACGCCTTAGTAAAAAGAACCCCAAAGTGACTTGCCCAGGGTCACAACGAGCAGTGTGGGTTTGAACCCGCAACCTCAGGGTGCTGAGGCTGTAGCTTTTACCATTGCACCACACTCTCCCACATACCCACATTCTGTCTAGCAAGGTCTAAGCCCACTTAGGCAGCGCTAAAACGTGATTGTATAAAGTGTTCCTAATTTATATAGAATCATGCTTAGTGCCACCCTAGTTGGCACCATACATGTAAAATCAGGCCTCTTTCCATTGCAAATGCAAGCAGTGTCTCACTTCTGGCTCACCACACAATTGTTTCCCACCTATTCAACTTTATAGGACCCCCAGGGACCCCTGAAGAAGACTTTTTGTCGAAACGCGAACCATGTTGGGTCCTATATCCCTAGCGGACTAGGTCTTTTAAGGCTCTTATGTGGATAACCTATTTTTATGTGGATGAATTTATTTTATGTGGATGATTTCAGTGTACCTTTGGAACTTTGACACTTTCAAATAAAGTCCATTTAGGAACATCATCACTCCACAGAGTTTTTTGGGGGGTTTTATTTTTGTTTGTTTTCCCCTTATTTTTCAGTGCCTAGTGTCCAGCAGAGACGCAAAGCACAGAGCACAGAAAAAAATAACCACAAGGATGTAGTGAGCCAGTGGGAAATAGAAGTTGTAAAACACAGAGCAACAGCCCGAGGAATAAAAAAAAAAAAAAGCAGCATATGTAATTTGTTAGAAGCTGTTAAAAACAACCTACTGGGTGATCACACACACAGAAGTAGCGAGAGAGGCAGACATTGCAGGAAGAGATGTGGGGAGGAGTGTAGGTTGACCCAAGCACAAAAAGCAAGCTGGTAGAGAGATGAAAATCTAACAAACAAAATACAGTGTTCCCCCGCGAATTCGTGGTTGGCGGTCTACTCCGACCGCCTCTTCCTGTAGTAAAGTCGGGCTACACCAATCAGGAGCTGCGTGTCAAAGCAGCTCCTGATTGGTATAGCCTGACTTTACTACAGGAAGAGGCGGTCGGAGAAGACCGCGAGTGATTTTCTTCACCCGCTGGCACTCCAGCCTCCCCTGTCTTTTGACAGGCAAAAAAACGCATTTGCGTTTTTTTTAAATTTGCGGGGGTTCCTGGAACGGAACCCCTATGAATTTCGGGGGGAGTACTGATTTCTCTCTCTAAAAAAATATCAAAAGGAAAGGTGTAAAGCATTAAAGAAGGAAAAGCCTCCGATCTCTGTCTGCTGCCAATATTTTTATGCAGACCAGACTTGAAAGGGAAAGAACCTCATGGGTTTTGCATTTTTGTGAGCACAAAATCTGTGCCGGCAGAATTAAAGTGATCTTTCCCCTGAAACAGCACACAGGAAAACGTTGGCTGGTCATCGTTGGCTGGATCGCAATAAAAGTTGGAAACTCAAAGATACAAGCAACAGAAGTTGTGGCCGGTTAATAACGCAAACGGCCAAAGTTTATACACAACTCAACACGAATGATAAGTACTTTTTTCACTATAAGAAATTGTTTGCCTATACGAACTCGAATTTCTTTGAATTGACTGGGTGAAAACTAGTCTTTAGAAGTCTTTGAAATTTGGTAACAGTACCTCCGTATTCGTGGTTTCAATTATTTACATTTTTTAGCTTGCTGGCTCCTCCCCCAAAATTACATCAGCTTGCAGAGAGAAATTGCTGATTCCAAGCATTTACAGAGAAAATCACTGATTCCCAGCACTTTCTTCACCGTGTTTTGCCTCTCTTTCAGGAACAGACCAGGTCTCCAACCATGTTATTCGCGGTTTCACTATATTCACAATGGTTTTTAATAGAAAACAGTGAATAACATATGAAAAAGTTATTCGCGGTTTTTCTATATTTGCGGTTATGTTAATCCCCTATCACAGCGAATACGGATGGAGAAGTGTAGTAGCATTTGAAAGGTAGGAGGAGGTTTTTAAGCCAATGAGGTTCTTTCCCTTTCAAATCTGGTCTACATAAAGATATTGGCAGCATACGGGGCTCTGAGGCTTTTCCTCCTTTAATTCTTTGTACTTTTCCTTTTGATATTTTTTAGAGACAGTTATATTTTGTTTGAGGGGTATAGGATGACCCTGAGAGAACTATTGGAATTATATAAAGAGGGGAGAGATTCAAATTGGGGTCTTCGGTTTAAGCCTCCCACCTGGAACCTTGGAGCAAGGGAGGGCCTCATGACTCAGAGGCCAGCCTAGAAAGGATGGAAGATATGTTTAAATCTCCTGCTTATCCAGAGGATAACTTTTCAGCTGAGGTGAGAGAGAAATTCACCCAGGGGATTTTAGCCATTGTTAAAGTCATGCATGAAGCCCACTTGAAATTTAGGCAGATATAGAAAATTCATAGTACTTAGTAAACGTGTCCTGGGACTTTGATTTGGCAATCCCTGAGGCTGAGAAGGACACTTCTGGGGCAGCGACCCCCAAGAGAAAGTCAGACACTGGGAACAGATTAAAAATCAGTTAATTCTCTATTCTTACAAATGAAGGGAATTAGTATTGTGGAGATTGGATCTCTACATGTTTATGTTCTGCTATCCAATTGTTTAAGTCCTGCTAAGGATCACCAGATTCTACTTATCGTTTAAGTTTGCTAAAGTTCTCCAGATTTTATTCAACTGTTTATGTTCTGCTAAGGATCTCCAGATTCTTCTCAATTGATTAAGTTCTTCCCAATTACTAAGGTTCACCAGTTTCTATTTAACTGTTTTAGTTCTGTCCAATTGCCAAGTTCTGCCCATTCCCCAAGCCTTTCCGTTATACCCGCCTCCCATCCCTCCAAAGGCTCTCCCAACCCCCACCATGAAACCACACCCATGGATCTTTCTTCTCCTTCTCCGCTCATCCTCCAATATCTCCTTCTGCCTGAAACCTCCCCCTCCTAACTTACTCAACCCCATTGAAGGGACACGTATCATGTCCTTAGGCCATGTTTTCAAACTGTAAGAAAGCCAGACCCTGTTTGTCTTTCCTTCTTTGAAGAGAGTACAAGGACATTTATGTTTGAACAGAGATGTTGTGAAGTGAATTCAATTATTTTTATAAGCCGTATTTGCAAACAGATTTAGTTAGAGGCTCTGCTGGTCAAGGCTTTTTCTGACCTTTTGGACTCCAGCCAGAGATAGAGGAAAATGCTGATGTCTTTAAAGTTTCATGTGACCTGTGTCCATATATGGTTTGTGTTTACGTCACATGCTGACACATGCTGACAACACTGATTCATGAATGATATAAAAGGAATGTGAAGCTGATAATAAAGCGGACATGTTTGGAAGATGATTTCTGGTCTTTAAGATATGTCCCCAGATGCATCTGACTTCTAAATGACAGAGACAGAGAAAGTATGGGGCAGGAATTGGGACCTAATCCTTTTCAGTTGGGGGCACGTCCGCGATGGGCAGATGATATCACCAGTATTTTGTGAGTATTTCTGAATTTTTTTCTATTCTTTAATACTCACTGGGTATTGGTGACCTGTACCCACCCTTTATTTTAAGTTCAAGCTTTGGGTTCTATTATGGAGTTTTTTGGGGGAAAATTCTCGGGGTACTTTCGGTAAGCGCCCCTCGTGAATATAAGCAGCTGCCATTCTTTCGGGAAGAATGAAATTATTTATAGAACCCCCCTGCCCACTCTGTCATTTGTGAGGTTAAAACTTTTATAGAGTATAAGATTTTATTGTCTCTTATTACTGTACCTCGCTTATAAGGTAAGATAAGCGAATATTTTTGCATTGTTATATTGTTTTTGTAATGAATCATAAAGGCACTTAGGATTCTCCCCCTCCTAGACAACTGAGACTTGTACAGCTGTGTGTGTATGACATTCTTCCTTCAGCTCACACCTTTCTGTGTCATCAATGTTTAACACTGAGGTAGGACGTACTGTTATGTGGAATGAATTGCAAGCGCTGTTTGAATCAGTCTAAGATCTTTCCTTCGCAGCTTGTACACAAGCAGCTTTCATTATCAGGGTCCGTGCATGAATACTTTTGCCCCTTCCCCCAGACTTCTCAGTTTGGGCTTACACTGACCCCCTATAGCGCTTCTTTGAAGTTACTCATTCTTGTTTTTATCAAGCAGTACGGTGAGAATCATGATTCCACTGCTTGTTACTGTTGTCAAAGCTGATGGCATTCCCCGTTTCGTCCTAGACTTTAGGGCTGTTAGTGTTTTGGTAATTCTCATTGCACTTATGTTTCTTCCACCATTCCACCGGCAGCCAATGATTTTTTTTTCTGTCATTGTCCTACAGAATGTTTTATTTTTGTCCCTGTTGGTGAGGCTTTTCAGCTCTTTTTTGCCTTCACCTTTAAGCAACAGTATACCTTGTGTGGAATGCCCCAGGGCTATGTTGACTCCATTGTCCTTCGGGCTATTCTACAGTCATGCTCTGCCCCTCATGGTCCTTTTCTCATTTTGTACAACTTTTTGTGTTCCATAATTCAGGAGACCTGTCAGGCTGATAATTTGCACCTTTTATAATGGTTGTCTGTGTGTGGTCACAAGGTGTCACGACATAAACTGCACTGGTGTAAATCTGAAGTGAAATACCTGGGTTTTGTCCTGTCTCATGGTCAGAGGAAAATCTGCACTTTCCGCACTGCTGCTGTTCTGGGTCTGCCCCGCCCAGCTACCAAGAAAGACATGCTTACTTTTCTTGCTATGATTGGTCACTGCCGCCAATGGATCTCTGCTTGTTCCTTCTATGATCAGATTCTGAGACAGACCCTGGTTTCTGAAATGACTGCTCTTATCAGATGGACTCATGAAATGTTGGACATGTGAGATGTGCTTTGGTTTCTAGCTCAGGACTGGGTTTTCCTGCTTATGCCCACATGTTTTATCTCTTTGTTTGGGACCATTGTAACACCATGAAGGGAGAACATGGCGGTAAGTTACGCTCTGTTGCCTTTTTTTCTATAGTCACTCCTGTTCAAGAACACCCTGGCTGCTTGTGCTATGGTGGTAGAGATGGTTACTCCTCTGACCCTTGGTCACCCCATTACCCTTCACACTTTTCACGATGTCCAAGCCCTTCTTTTAAATGGGCTCCTGGGTCTCACGGGTGAACAGGATTCTCTTTCCTTCTAGTCCTTTGTTTCGCCCCCTCCCCTTCTGAACTTGATGCCTGGCATTTGGCAGGTGCCCAAAGCCACCCTTTTGGATGGACTTTGGTGCAAAGAGGGGAAACCCTGGATACCAGCTGCTAGCTCTCCCTTATTCCTTGCCCAATATCATGGTATTGGTTATCGTAGTGCTCACTCGACATTTTAACTTCTTGCTAGTGATATTTTCATTCTTGACCTTTTGCTCCTTGATACAGATATATATAGCTCGATAATTACAGCTGGCACGTTTGTGAATTGAAAACAAATTGGAAAATACAATTCCTTTCTAGTGTTTTAGCTGAAATTAGGATGTTGCTAATTTAAAATGTTTTGTCCGGATGTATACATAGCCATCCCAGATCAGTTTTGGCACAGATATTTCTAATGTTTTCCAATGGTCCTCTTTATCACTGCAGAGATAAAGACGCTCCAAAGAGACATTAGCTTTATGCCTTTTTCCAAATGAGATGGTTATGATATACATTCTTTGTAGTTTTGGTTTTTTATATCAATGTGTTTATTTGCAGAGTTAAATTCAGCCCTGCACACTTGACAGATGGAGTAATAGCTCCACGCTTAAAACTTTATGTTTTGTCTGTGTCATGTCTACTTGTTTTAGTTTAGTGGGTACCCCAGGATACATAACATTGGCCATTTCTAGAGCTCTTTTTCCACTTCATACTAGTCTAACTGCGCAATGTTCTTTTACTTATAGCTTTTATATTCTGAATATAGTTTAGTTAGGGGTTATATGTTTAAGAAAAAGCTTTACTTTATGCAGCATTTATTTCGTGGTGTTCCCTACATATGATCCACTCAGTATACATTTCTGAATACATTCAGTACATCAGTATGGTCTCTATGAAGTGCATAATAGTTATATGCAGCACACAAAAACATATCTTTTTGGATTGTTCAATTAAGAACCTTAAGTAACTGAGTATTGTCTCTCTTTTGCCATAGCTATACTAAATAAATGAATTGGTATTGTTACCTGTTGCCACATTCAGTACAGGCAACATGGTTTCTCTTTTGTTTTCTATCTCTTATTTGGATCACATTGGAGTACAGCTGCTGAATGATATTTGGAATGCTTTTCAAGCATCTCTTTTCAAGTATCTCTTTCTGTATGCACAGACGTCTTGCTTCTCTCCCTTTGAGATTCTCACGGGATGACCTTTCCCCGCCCCATGGGTAGATTTTCCCTTGATACAGGAGGAATACGTCCAAAAGCTAATTGAACTATTAGGGCTTGTTCAAAGAAACGTGTCTTGCACTTCTTTTTTCTCTCCACAGATTCTTACCCATTTTTTCTAGCCTGATGATTGTCCAGAAACTTTCCAAGGATCGGAAGCAGACGGATTTCCCCTTTGGCCTTCCCACTACTGTGATTGCTGTGACCAGGCCCGCTGCACTCAATGAAGAGTTTCCTGTTTGGATCCACGCAAGTCGCTTGAAGAGGGTTAACCTAAAACCCCAGAAGCAAGTCTTCCCTGCGCAGATTTCACCTCCTCCAGTGGAACAACATGATGATCTCATTGCAGCATTCTACCAACTTTATCATTCTTTTACTGGCAACGCTGCTGCTAGTTTTTCTCCCTGTATGGATCATTTCTAACTGGGTCTACAGGGATGATGTGTTTTGGGTCCACTACACTTTCTGCCCATACCCATCTGTAAATGACACTCCTGCTGTAAACAGCACCCTTGGCACCTCTTTGCGAACACACGTCAAGCTGGACTACTCCCTCGCAAAGGCTGTCCTTCAATTGGAATCCAGAAAGACAGACAGTATGCTACCTTTTGGTATAATTCCAGTAGTGTGCAAGTTGCCACCTTCTCTTTTGAGTATTTTGACATTGTGGACTGTTCATCAATTGATATCCCAAGGCTGTGCCATTGGTCCTCAGAGATCCCTAAAACTAAAGACATATGTATATATATATATATGTTACTGACTCACGTTGGGGGGGATAAGTGTGCATTCTGGGGAGCGGTAGGGTGGAATATTGATACTGACTGGACTTATAAACTAGAAAATACTCTGAAAAAAACAGTGGACCAAAAATGGTAAATCATTGCTTACTTGTATGACCCTTCATAAGGTTGGAAATTGTTATAGGAAAAGTGTTCCTGCACAAATTATTAAGCTTTCTCTTATTATTGACAACCCTAGACCTACTGATGAAGGTATGTACATTATGGACATGTGGTTTAAGGGTGGGTCTAGCTATCCGACCCATCAGTTTTCTTACGGGATCTATCTACCTCCACTCATCCTCTCCCGCCATTTTGTGGGGGCCCCAAAAATACTAACCCACTGGCCCCTACATTCAATAAACTTACTGACATGATGGCTATTGCCAATCCCACTTTTGAAGATACTGTGGCTGTTGAGGTAGGGTTTTCAGAACGTAACCTTTGGTTAGAATGGATGAAATTCAACATAATAAGAGCAATTGTTACATATGTGCTCAAGCTAGACCCCATCTAGGCACCGTACCTCTGGACCTCCCTCCTGGTATCCAACCATGCTTTTTTGGGTTATTTACCAATATCTCCTCTAATTTTACCTATCCCCTTTGTGCACTGTAGTGTTCTAAATACCCTTTGTTGCCAGGACAGCAAAAGCTTGATATTGCCGTTACCATCTATAAGGGCAATTACACATGTCATGTTTCTAATCTGACACAGGGTAGTTTTTGTAGGTAATTTACCCCCAGGTTATTGTTCTGTCTTGGCTCATAGGTATGCCCCATTGTTGCTGCATCAGATTTGATATTTACTGGCTTTATGGAGACTTTTGGCTCCCTGTTAAGCTACCCAGCCAGTGGATAGGCCAGTGCACTTCAGCTAAGGTTACCATGCTCCTGCATATTTTTCTGAAAGGCATCCTTCCTATTCACATGGTTTTTCCTCTTTTCTGTCTCGATATAAATCTGATAGCATGTATACATAGATGCTATAGGGGTCCCAAGAGGGGTCCCAGATGAATTTAAGGCCCGAGCTCAGGTTAAGGCTGAGTTTGAGTTCCTTATTCCCTTTATTACTATTAATAAGAATGTTGATTGGATTAGTTAAATTTATTATAATCAGCAACGCTTTGTGAACTACTCTAGGGACGCCTTGCAAGGTATTACTGATCAATTAGGCTCCACTTCTCAGATGGTTTTCAAAATCGTATGGCCCTAGCTATGATTCTAGCTGAAAAATTCTCCTCAGTACTTTAAGCTGTTGTACTTTTCTTTCTGACAATATAGGTCCTACTATGGCCATTCAGAAATTAGCAGACCTCTTTGCTGAGCTCAAATGTAACTCTGATTTACCTAATTCTTGGGATCAGCACTTTAGTTGAATGCAGGGTTGGATAAAAAAGACCTTTTTATTGTTATAATCTCTATTATTATCTGCACTCTTGTTTTTGACTGCTCATGTACTGTGTTATTCGTATTACAGCTCCTAAAAAACCCCTCCTCGAGAGACATATCCAGAGTATCACTCCCTTCCAGCTCATGCTGTGTATTTATGACATCATTTTCATGACGTAAGAGGGGATTGAAGGGACACGTATCATGTCCTTAGGCCATGTTTTCAAGCTGTAAGAAAGCCAGACCCTGTTTGTCTTTCCTTCTTTGAAGAGAGTACAAGGACATTTATGTTTGAACAGAGATGTGAAGTGAATTCAATTGTTTTTATAAGCCGTATTTGCAAACAGATTTAGTTAGAGGCTCTGCTGGTCAAGGCTTTTTCTGACCTTTTGGACTCCAGCCAGAGATAGAGGAAATGCTGATGTCTTTAAAGTTTCATGTGACCTGTGTCCATATATGGTTTGTGTTTACGTCACATGCTGACACATACTGACAACACTGATTCATGATTGATATAAAAGGAATGTGAAGCTGATAATAAAGCGGACATATTTGGAAGATGATTTCTGGTCTTTAAGATATGTCCCCAGATGCATCTGACTTCTAAATGACAGAGACAGAGAAAGTATGGGGCAGGAATTGGGACCTAATCCTTTTCACCCATTATTGTCAGTCCTATCTGCCTTGGTGCCAAAATCCCCACGCTTTTATGCACCAGAAGTCATCCCTCCAAAAAAATCCCCCGAAGAATCAATCACGCCTCCTTAAAGCCCATTTCCCCTGCCAACCCTCCCAACCACGCCTCCGACTCTCTCACCCCAGTCCCGTCTCTCTACTGCAACGCCAGATCCGCATGCAAAAAAAACCAAATTTTGAAGGACCTTCTTGAAGATCTTAACCCCGGATTCCTATTCATCACTGAATCATGGATCGCAAAAGACGACATATTCTCTCAAAACGAACTCTTTTCTCACGGTTACCAAGGCCTCTTCTCCCCCAGAATTAACCGAAAAGGAGGTGGTCTGGCACTCCTTCACAAATCATTCTTCGATGTCCAGCTTCTAGAAAAGGGTAGCCATGCCTCCCTAGAATATATGCTAGCCTCTGTCAATGACGAGCTCCATCCTCACCCACTGGGTATCCTGCTATTATATCGTCCACCATCCCCCTGGAACAAATCTTCTGAACTCGTCCTCGAGACCATTACAAACGCCTTCCTCAAATTTCAAAGATTACTAATCATTGGGGATATCAATCTTCACTTAAACGATACCACCAACAAGGATGCAATTGATTTCAATAACTTCCTCACTTCTTTAGGCTTCTCCCCCCCGGCTCTCTCCCATGAAATGGGGCATACACTAGACATCATCAGCTTCCTCGATCTCACCGACTACAAAACTTCAGTCGACGACACTCGCTGGGAACCACTTCCTAGGGGCTTTCTGCCTCCCAATTTTCATGTCACACCTTGAGCCCCCACCTCGTTCCTCCAATTCCATTACCTTCCGAAAAAAAATTGCTAGCGATTTGTTCTGGACCAAATTCCTCAACCTAATCTCCACCATTCCCAACCCTCCAAACCCTGAATCCAACTGGCACAATTGGATCACCCTCTATGAGACCACCTACCACTCCCTCGCTCCACTATCCACCAAAACTGTCTCCTATTCCCACAAGGCCCCCTGGTACCTTCCATATCACAGACAACTGAAGCAAAAATGTCGAATACTGGAATGCAAATGGAAAAAATCTAAATCCCCCACAGACAGACAGTCCTGGAGGGCTAACATTAAGTTCTACAATACTGAATTTAAAAAATCAAGGAAGAACTACTATGGCAACAAAATCTCCAGATCCAACAACCAAAGTAATACATTGTTCAACATTTGGCGCTCCATATCCTCTAAACATGATTCCACCACACACCCCTCCTCTCCATCTGCCGATGATCTAGCAAAATTTTTCAATGAGAAAGTCACTATCTTACAATGCTCTTTCCCACCAACACCCTCTTACAACTCTCTAGTGCTCGCCGTCTCCACCCCTACTCTATCCCAGCCGACAGATCCTGGACCGCCTTCGAACTCGTTTCAGATTCCCAGGTCTCTAAACTCTACCTCAAATTAAAATCCTGCAACTGTACCTTGGATCCTTTCCCCTCCTACTTATACGAGAATATTCCCACACAAGCCATCTCATCTTTCACCAAACTTATAAATTCCGCCCTACTTTCAGGCCTATTTTCTACAGAAATAGGACACATTGCCTTATCCCCTCTATTGAAAAAAGCTGACCTAAACCCCTCCACACCATCCAGCTATCGCCCAATAGCTAATATTCCTCTCTTGACCAAGATGCTGGAGTCCATCATAGCCACCCAACTCTCATCCTATCTTGAGAGATTCTCCATTCTCCTACCCTACCAACATGGCTTCAGACCCAACTTCAGCACCGAATCCCTTTTGGCCTCATTAATTTCAAAGGTCCAACAACTTCACTCTTGCAACAAGTTTGCTGTTCTACTTCAATTCGACCTTTCTGCAGCTTTCGACATTGTCCATCATGACATACTAATCCTCCAACTTTCTGAATTTGGCATAAACTCCACAGTCTTAGATTGGTTCTCAAAATTCTTACATTCCCGCTCCTACTTCGTTAACATGAATGGCACCTCATCCTCCCCTTGGAAACCGATTTGCAGAGTTCCTCAGAGTTCACCTCTATCCCCGATTCTTTTCAATGTTTATATGTCCTCCCTGAAACTCCTCCAACTATCCCCCTTGGAGACACTTTACACCTATGCCGACGACATCCTTGTCCTCCTCGAGACCGACTCTAACCTCACCAACCTCTCTGATAACATCTCTTCTTGTATAATGAATCTCCAATCCTGGGCTCACACCGTTCAAATGAAACTAAACGAGACCAAAACAAAACTACTTTGGCTCGGCCCAAAATTAGATCAGCTACCCACCCTCATCCCACTATCCTCTGGCACCAAACTGCAGCTTGAGCACTCAAGCAAAGTTCTGGGAATCATCATTGACTCAACACTGTCTTTCAACGATCACCTCAACTCCTTGGTAAAAAAATGCTTTTTCAATCTTCACATGTTAAGGAAAGTAAGATCCTGCTTCCACCAACAACACTTCGCTGTCCTCGTTCAATCCATTATTCTATCCAGACTGGATTACTGCAACTCCATCTACTTAAGCCTAACAAAGAAAAGTCTTCTCAGACTTCAGCGGATTCAGAACACCGCGGCTAAACTAATCTTCGCAAAAAACAAATTTGACCGCGTCTCCCCGCTGCTGTCTAAGCATCACTGGCTCCCAGTTATCCTCAGGGTTCACTACAACTGTGCCTGTCTAGCCTTCAAATCTCTATATGGCATCCTTCCCCTCCCCCTTTTTTTCCACTATCTTGGCTCTCCCCGAATCCTAACTCCACCAGATCCACCCAAAAATTCAAACTATCCTTCCCCTCTTTAAAAGGCATATCCCATACAGGAAAACTTGGGACATCCCTCCTCTTCAGGATTACCGAGCTGTGGAACAGCTTTACTGCCCCTCTTCGGAGTTTGACCTCCCTCCAACGCTTCCGAAAACATTTGAAAACTTGGCTTTTCTCTAAAATGTACCTACTCCCTCCCTCTCCATTTTACTAAGTCCCCTCTTTCTTTCTTTTTTTACTAAGCCCTTCTTCTTTCCATTGGAGCTCCTTTCTATATTAATTCCTGTAAACCGTGTCGAGCTTCACTTCTGTGGAGATGATGCGGTATACAAACTTAAGGTTTAGTTTAGTTTAGTTTACATAATGTCAAAATGCAGAGCACCTTGGGGAGTGCCTCTGGATGTTACAAGTAAGCTGTTCAGAGTAAATTCATTGGTAGGGTGTATATTACTGATTAGCTGGGGGAAAGTTGCAGAGACTTCTTGTGCTTCTCTGCCTTCCTGGAGTTGACTACAGTCCCAGATCACGCCCCAAACTGACCATGGTTATATGCCCAGCCTCCTCATGCTCTGACACTCAGATGAGGCCAGCTCCTGGATAATCTCCTGACCAGGCCTGGGTTACATATTGAACTGTACTCCTGAATATTCAGTGCCAGTAAATTTATAAATATAACTTGTAAAGCTCCTAAAAAGTTTCTAAGCACCGTTTCCTCTAGGCTGAGTAGGAGTCCCACAACTGCATTGCTACCAGTGGGGGGGGGGGGGAGGAGGGAAGGGGGGCTGCTTCAGTTGCTAGGGACAAGCAGTTTGCCTATCCCTTATTATTCATAATGTGAGATTTATTTATTGATACATTTTTTTTTATACCGTACATTCCAAAGTTATTGGTGGTGTACAAGAAAGCATGCACAATATAGCATAGATATAAGATAAAACATACATATGGCATATAGGGGGCTTTTTACTAAGGCGCACTAACCGAATTAGCGCGCACTAAATGCTAGCGCGCCCATTATATTCTATGGACGCGTTAGCATTTAGCGTGAGCTAAACTTGCTAGCGCTTCTTAGTAAAAGGCCCAAATAGAGAAGAAATAAAACTAAAAAAATAAAAAATAAATAGTCCGCCTGATATTCAATGCTATTTAACCGGCCAGGAATGGATACTAGCCATTTAAATAGCTCTTGGTCGGTTAACTGCTAATATTCAGTGGGAGACAGTTGGCCAGCTCCGCCAAATATTCGTGGTTAGCTGCCTGTATCACACAACTTAGTCAGCTAGCCACAAATATTCAAGCACTGGCCGGCTACATTTAGCGGCCAAATTAGGCTGCATAAATATCTTTGACCACTATTAATTTAGCCGGCCACTGCTGAATATTGATTTACCCAGTTAAGTTTATAGCGCCCCCCCCCCCCCAAAAAAAAAAAAAAATCCAGGATATTCAGTACCAGTCACCAGAAACAGCCTGGCATTAAATATCCAGGCTCACCGCCAACCGTGGCCTTAGCCAGGCTGCCTCCCATGACCTGAATATCTAACCCCCTCTTTTACTAAGGTGCGCTAACCAATTAGCGTACGTTAAACACTAACACGTCCATAGACTAACACGCATGGGTTAGCGTTTAGTGTATGCTAAATCGATTAGCAAGCGCTAATCAGTTAGCGCACCTTACTAAAAGAGGCTGGAAATAGGTCAATTGCCTTTGAATATTTATTCTGGAATTCAATACTTACGGGGCAATTATACAAAAGAGCGCTTCCATTCAGGTGTCCCAACGCCGCACAGCAAAAGCCTTGAGGAGAATGTACAAGGTTCAGGAATTTTTATTCACGTCAATAAGAAGTTGTTTGACCAAAACTGGTCCTCGATTTTAAAGGGTACAGACCCGACACGGTCCGTGTTTCGAGAAACACTTCTACCTCGGCGGTCCGTGATCCTCAGTACATAATTTTCAGCCGATGTATGATGTCATCACACATTTTCTTTATACATCGTTAGATCCCGCAGCGTCCTTTCAATTCTGCCATCGGGGTTTTCCATGGGCAGTACCTTTGACAGGATATTTTTGCCACCTGTCTCTCCAGAGTGTTATGTTCCATTGCTGTAATCCATACGCTTCTTGTATACTTATGTACTGAGGATCACGGACCGCTGAGGAAGAAGTGTTTTTCGAAAACACGGACCGTGTCGGGTCCGTACCTTTTAAAATCGAGGACCAATTTTGGTAATACAACTTTTTATTGAATAAAAATTCCTGAACCTTGTACGTTCTCCGCTGTTCTTTTTTTGGTTACGTTGCCGCATCTTCACTGCAGATATGTTGGTTTCTTTTTTGTTTTGTCTTGTGCACAGCAAAAGCTGGTAATATAACAGCATCTGGTTACTGAGATCCCATTTCAGAGTGATAGCATAGCCAAGTATCGGCGAACCTTATATTTACCGTTATATCAGACAGGGCTGTTAACTGACATTATTCTGTAAGTTACAAATGTAAACTAAAACTTAGCTTTTTATACCAGGTCTTCAACCAAAGTGGAGCTCAACTCGGTTAACAGACAGAAAATATTAGTATGGTTGATTTCCAAAGTGTGAGCCCCACTCAGTATATGCTCCTTCCTTTGTTAAGAACATAAGAATTGCCATACTGAAACAGACTGAAGATCCATCAAGCTCAGTATCCTGTTTCCAGCAGTGACAAACCCAGGTCCCAAGTACCAAGCAGAAACCCAAAGAGTAGCAACATTCCAAAGCTGAGATTGTGATGTCATAATGCCTCATTCCACCAATGCCTAAGAGCCAGCCTCATCAGTGATGTCACAATGGCTTGCTTATTCTATACTTGACTCACATAAGAACATAAGAATTGCCATACTGGGACAGACTAAAGATCCATCAAGCTCAGTATCCTGTTTCCAGCAGTGACAAACCCAGGTCCCAAGTACCAAGCAGAAACCCAAAGAGTAGCAACATTCCAAAGCTGAGGTTGTGATGTCATAATGCCTCATTCCACCAATGCCTAAGAGCCAGCCTCATCAGTGATGTCACAATGGCTTGCTTATTCTATACTTGACTCACATAAGAACATAAGAATTGCCATACTGGGACAGACTGAAGATCCATCAAGCTCAGTATCCTGTTTCCAGCAGTGACAAACCCAGGTCCCAAGTACCAAGCAGAAACCCAAAGAGTAGCAACATTCCAAAGCTGAGATTGTGATGTCATAATGCCTCATTCCACCAATGCCTAAGAGCCAGCCTCATCAGTGATGTCACAATGGCTTGCTTATTCTATACTTGACTCACATAAGAACATAAGAATTGCCATACTGGGACAGACCGAAGGTCCATCAAGCCCAGTATCCTGTTTCCAACCGTGGCCAACCCGGGTACCAAATATCTAGCTAGATCCAAAGTAGTAAACAGATTTTATGCTGCTTATCCTAGAAATAAGCAGCGAATTTCCCCAAGCCATCTCAATAATGGCCTATGAATGTCTCTTTTAGGAAATTATCCAAGCCTTTTTTATGCTATGCCGTTTACATGCACCATTCCACAATAGCTCTTAAGCACCCCACTGGCACTTTTGTGAATAAGTGTGCACTTCCATTTGTTAATGCTAGTACTCTCTATATTTAAGCATGGAATGGGCATGCAAATTCAGGCACCCATTTATATAGAATTGCCCTTTTAATGGGTTTAGTATATCTCAACAGCCTATTTTCTGCACAAATCCTAATTTCACATAAAGTGTCAGTGTCCATCAGTGCAAATAGCAGTACTTTCTTAAACCTGGCTGAAAAATGTGCTAAACAGCTCATTCAACTGCTCCATTCCGGCTTCCCAGTATCTTAATGATCGTTTTCATGTTTTAAAATATTTAAAATGTGAAATAAATGTATCACCAGGCAAAAAATCCAAGGTCCATTAGCAGCCACTTTCAATAAATAATTACTAGGAGTTGCAATGTATTCATCATCTGGTGGGCTACATGTCAACCTTCTCGAAGTTTGAAAAGTAGGTTTTTAGTTTTTTTTTTTGTAATCTATGTATTTGATACCATATAATAATAATAATAATTTTATTTCTTATATACCGCTATACCCTAAGTTCAAAGCGGTTTACAGTGAAAGTCGTGTCTAGAGAGAGTACAGTGTTAACAATAGGATACAGGATAATACAAAGTGAGCAGGTACTGGGGTGATTACAATAAGGTACAAGATATTAACAAGAGAACAGTTACAGGATGTTTACAATAAGATACAGGATGTTATACTAAGTTATAGGATGATACAATATGAACAGTTACAAGAGATCAATGCTGTTTACAGCTAGATATATATAATGTGCGTAAGAGAGATGTACAGCATTAAGTGTTGGGGGAAGGGAAAAGAAAGGGGGAGTACTTTCGAGGAGGATTATAACTGGTAGGGGGGAGAGTTTAGGTGGTGTTGAAGAGGCGGGTCTTCAGAGATTTTCTGAAGTCCGCGTATGATGTGGCTTCAAGTATATAGTGCTTTTATACCAAGTTATTAACACAAGCAAAATTTAGTGAAAAATTCAGAGGGCATGCCAGTTACTAGTAGCCAGTTAATTCCTGGTAAAGAGAGAGAAAAAAACAGACTTGCTGATAACTGGGAGCGTGATAGGGAATAGGGTCTTCAGTGCCTTCTTCTTCCCTGTATATTCTCTAAGCTTAACAGGCATCACAGTAGGCAACTCTTATGTTGCTAGGAGAATATTTAATTGAAATAAGCTGCTTGCTCTGATCGATAGGATGGAATGTTGGTACTAGTGACCTGATTGGTCACTGTGAAGACAGGCTACTGGGATAGATTGCCCCTTTGATCTGACTCAGTAAAGGCTATTCTTATGTTCGTTTGCAGTTTCTGACCAACTAAAGGTAGTTATCAGGGCACTAACCCACATTATTGGTTCATTAACACGTGTTACAGTGCTCTAATGCTGGTTTGGAAGTCCTAATGCAGTTATTTAGGTTACCCAATAGTATATAGTAATAAGATGCACATACATGTAAAGCAGCTCATTACTATGCAAATCCTACAGTGTGGTTCGCAGTAAATACCAGGTGCACACTGCAAATCTTTTTATAGCCCAATGTTTATCCATTTTTTTATGATTCCCTAGTGGTGCAGAATAACGTTGCACCTCTGGACAGTCCATCCATTTGAGGTCCTGACCCACAGTTTTGGAAGGTCTGTAAATAACCAATAAAATTTTACCAGTCATTTTACCATCCTAGGATCATCAAGCTGCAAACCTGCACCTGATGCTCTCAGGCTGCATATAAAAAGGGACACACAAAGCAGCCTTGAGGTACCTCTGCCTGAGACCCTCTCCCAAATAAGGATCCTCCCAATTAATCCCCAAATTAAAAATGTCATTATAATGGGAAAAGAATGCCCATTAAAGGAAAGCTCTAACTAGCAATACATACATATTGAACAAAAATCAGAATAAAAAGGTGTAATACCAAAAAGCTGGGAAGCTAGACCAGCGAATAACCTGGGAACACTTTAGTGAACAGGTAAGTTTTTAAACCCGCCCTAAATTTCTTTCGATTGCGCTGATCCAAGAGAAAGTGAGAGTGAATTCCAGAGGTAAGGAACTGTACAGAAAAAAAAACCTGATTGCTTGGTGGATTCTCATCAAGCAGTGTCCATTCAAAATTTGTAAGAATCTGGAAGGGACATAGAGAGAAATCAGGGAAACTAAATATGAAGGAGCAAGCGTTAAGATCTTATGTCAGACTCGGTAGTGTATTGGTAACCAATGATGCTTGACATGATCATACAAATGAGAATGAAAAAGAAGATATACAGCCTTGTTTTGCACTGATTGCAATCTCTTTAACACAACTGTGGGGAAGATCTGAATAGATAATATTACAATAATTGAGTTTGCTAGCATCAAGATTAGCTTGAATTTAATGAATGTGTCATAGAAATCCCCTGATATGCACGGACGGGGAGAGGAACCTTGGGGTGATAGTGTCTGAAGATCTAAAGGTGAATAAAACAGTGTGACAAGGCGGTGGCTGCTGCCAGAAGGCTGCTGGGCTGTTTAAAGAGAGGCATAACCAATAGAAGGAAGAAGGTGTTGATGCCCCTGTACAGGTCGTTGGTGAGGCCCCACTTGGAGTATTGGAGACCGTATCTGGTTAGGTGGGTTAGGTAGGCATCTGTCCCTTAGGGCAGACTTGATTCTGTATAGGATGCCGGTGTGCGATTCTCAGCCGCTTCTTAGTACAGCCTTATAAGTCAATTTAAGTATCGCCGTAGTGTGGATAGTGAAATTTTCCCTCACACTCGGCTTTATATACCTCTTGTCTTGTAGATGTTTATACATCACGAAGTTTGAAACAACTATGAAAGCCTTAAAAGGACTTCCACTATATTCATGATCGGGTCTCCTGAAGAAATAAACGAAACGGGGCCACGTTGGGACCCCTAACTCCTCATAAAGCTAAGTCATTATATTACAAGTTATCTATTGCAAGTGATGTTTGTTTGACAAAATATATGAAGAAAGAATTCCTACACATTTTTTAGTTTTTGAAAGACTGTGACAATCTTTATTTATTTATTTTTGTATCCTGCTATGGAGCATGACCAGCATTCAAACAGTTGCAATGACTGGAAGGTAAACTCTGGTTCATCTCTAGGAGGGTGTATACCTTCCTTGTAGAGTTTCACGTCTCTGAGTGACTTAAAAATCTCTGGTCAGGGTCCACAGTTAGGTTACTACTTTGAATGTGAGGTCAATTCATATTTTTGACTTCTTATGTGGCAGCAGAACATTGTACATTGTCCTATACAGAATTTCCCCTAGATCAGTGGTTCTTAACCTGGGTTCGACCGAACCCCAGGGGTTCGGTGAGTCAGTCTCGTGGGTTCGGCAGAGGTCAAAACACACCTCCAACTCATATAGCGCGCAATCCTTTTCGAGGATGCTGGACATAAAAACTAATAAAAGGAACAGACTTTGTTGCGAAAATGACATGAGAGTGGCACTTGCCAAGGTAAAGCCGCGCATTTCTGAACTGGTCTCTGAGAGGCAACAGCAGAAGTCACACTGATTTGCAGTAAATTTCATTATTATGTTATTATTTTTCAAAATATAGGAGAACTTTTTTGTTTTCAAAATTGATATCATTTTTTCCCTCACTGTATACCTATGTTTTGAATTTGTAAAAATCATATTTTATTTTTCCAATAAAGAAGGGTTCAGTGAACACGCATATGAAACTTGTGGGGTTCAGTACCTCCAACAAGGTACTGAACCCCTGCCCTAGATGTACTAACATGCATTATGTTCTTAATTAACAAATAGACCCTATTGACAATAATGGAGCTTACATTAAATCACATTAATGTGTATTAAGACTCATTAGCTAATTTAGCCCTAAGATCTCCTTTTACAAAGCCACAGTAGCGATTCCCCTGCAGCAAATGCACCGAAGCCCATTCAATTCCTATATTGTCTTTGCTCTGCTAGAAGCGGTATAATAAGTCGTAAATAAATAAATCTACATGTATAACTGATACCTGTTCATGCACTTTATAGAGTTACCCTCTATCCACATGGCAGATTAACGGGCCTTAAAGTTAACCACACCTCTTCAGTTAATGCAGTTAACATAAGAAAACATACCAAATTTTACACACCATGTCTAACTAAATGCTCAGAACAGTTTATAACATATAAAAATAAAAGAAATATACAAAATTATTTTAAACAATTCAGGCAAAAAATAACTTATAATAAAATTAATGTAAATAAACTAAGGCATACAAAACTAAAGCAAAACTTAGATAATTAAAATTCAAAAGAAACGAATTTAGTAAATTACCATGATTTGAGTAGTTTACAGAATTCAGCTCTGATTTCAAGAAGTAAAGAACTTCACAAAGGGACCACCATAAAAGTTACCTGGTCCCTGTATAATCCCCACCCATTCCATGACCCAAAATGTCATTTTCTACATTAGCTCTTTAAAGCAGCAATTACAAGAGGGTGCTGAAAGATTCTTAACCCAACCAACCAACTTAGCGTTATTTTGCTTCTTTAACTGAAAAGAGTGCCATCTTATTTTGTTAAATGCCAATTTGCAGAAACAAAATTCTAAGTTTTGACATTGTTTCAGATCATTGATTGAACCCTATCCACCTCATTCTCTTCTTGGCTGTGCTGAGAAATTTTCAGCAGCCCCTTGTAGTGTGAAGAGTTTCAGTCTCTGGTAACTAGAGCTGAGATTGTGATGTCATAATGCCTCATTCCACCAATAAAAGCCAACCTCATCAGTGATGTCACAATGGCTCGATTGTCCTATACTTGGCTCGCTTTTAGTACATACCAGGGGTGCTGAAAAATTCTCAGCCCAACCTAACCAGCTTCCTAAATTCTGAGTGTTATTTTGCCACTGTACCTGAAGGGAGTGTTATCTTATTTCGTTACTTGCCAATTTGTTGAAACAAAATTCTATGTTTTGACATTGTTTCAAATCATTGATTGAACCCTATCCATGTCATTCTCTTGGCTATGCTGAGAAATTTTCAATACTCCCCTCGCAGTATGCATTCACAATTAAGGAATTGTAAGTCTGCATGGTTTTAGTACCGACAGCCGCGGTAACTGCTCCGACACTCATAGAATTCCTATAAGCAGTTACCGCCACTGCTAGCGTTAAATCCCACGCCACGCATTAGTAAAGGAGGGGGTTAATGTGATGATCCATATTTGCCAAAAACTGCAACTTAACATCAATACCAAATTTTGATGCTGCATTAATATGTATGTAGCAGTAATTCATCCATTTAATGCATGTTCATACCTGTGCACATATTAAAAATATTTACTAGACCCCAAATATAAGAAAGAAACAGTGTAACCCTTTTGCTTTAAGGTGAATGGACCAAAAGAATAATTCACAGAGAAGATATATATATATATATATATACTGTGGGGTTCATAATCGAAACAGAAAAACGTCTAAAACCCGGCCTAAATCAGCATTTGGACAATCAGCAACACAAGTCGGCCAAGTGCCGATAATCAAACTAGGTTTTAGAAGTACAGTCAAACCTCGGTTTGCGAGTAACCCTGTTTGCGAGTGTTTTGCAAGACGAGCAAAACACTCAGCAAACTTTTGACTCGCAAACCGAGTGTTGACTCGATTTGCGAGCCCCCCCCCCCGATAACCGGCATCGCTTCTCCCCCGCTCGCAAAGGCCCCCTCGCTCCAACCGGCACCCCGCCCCCGCCAGTACAACTTAAATTTAATCTCAGCGAGAGGGAGAATAGAAGTCCTTGAGCATGAACAGATCTCGGCGAGAGGGAGAATAGAAGTCCTTGAGCATGCGCAGATGCATGCTCAAGGCAGGCAGAAGCCTGAGGTGTCAGGTCAAAAGCGTGCCGGGACAAAGGCGCGCTTTGTCTATGGAACCGAAGCCGGAAGATCTTCTAGGCACACGAGCTGTGCCTGCGTGCCGGTGCTGATGCTAGATGGGGAGGTGGGTAAATTTAAGTTGTATGGTGGGGAGGCCGGTTCGCGCGGTGGGGGTGTGTGCCGGTTGGAGCGAGGGGGCCTTTGCGAGCGGGGGGGGGGAGCAATGCCGGTTATCGGGGGCGGGGGGGGTGGGAACGTATCAAAGCGAGTTTCCATTATTTCCTATGGAGAAACTCGCTTTGATAAACGAGCATTTTGGATTACGAGCATGCTCCTGGAACGGATTATGCTCGTAATCCAAGGTACCACTGTATCTGAAAACAACTTAGGCCTTCACAGTGCTGCTGAATGACTAGAGCTAGAGGTGTTTCAAGAGGAGTGTTGAGGGCGGGATTTGGACAGGACATGGACCGTCCTAGACCTAATCGTACTGCATGTATAACTGAAAGTTTAACAACAGAAAAATCCAACTGAAGCTGCAGTAAAAAATCACCAAAACGGAAACTGCAGGCAATGTACAAGATGCAGGCAGGATTTATTGTACCAAATTAAAATGCAGTAATATAAAAACCTTTATACCAACCAAGGGACCCTACACGGTCCGTGTTTCGGACAGTACACCTTCGTCAGGGGTCCTAATAAATACAAATAAACGTTTATGTGGCACCCTTTTTGTGAAGTTCACAGCAGTGCCCTGTAAGGTACCCCACCCCACTACTCTGGTGCCATGTCTGGGTGTCCAGTCCATCACTTTTCTGGCCCCTCCCGTGCCCAAAAGGTCTTATTCTAGGCATTTGTGACGGACGAATTTTTGGATGAAAATGGAGTATTAAAATGGACGACTTAATGGTCTGGGCAATCAGACGCCTGGACGTACAGTTGGACGGATTTTTCAAAAATGGGCCTTTTCCTATGTCCAACTTTGGGCGACATATATATAAAATGGTCAGTGTTTATAATTTTACCTTTTTCTTAATTGATATATTATTAAGTCATATACAAAAATTTTTTAAAATAGATGTCATTTAATGAACACTGGGGAGAAGTCCCCCAAGAAGAGAAAGGGCAGACAAGAAGGCAGAGGGGAGACTAGTTGGGCCGTTGGCCCTTTTCTGCCGTCATATTCTATGTTTCTATTGATAGATGGAATGGTCTTCCACGTCAGGTAGTCGAGGCTAGTAACATGCTCGACTTCAAGAAACAATGGGACAAACATGTGGGGTCACTATTGAGGTATGATAGAGGATAGTTTCTCGAGGGTGGAAGGGATCATGATTGGGCAGACTAGTTGGGCCGTTGGCCCTTTTCTGTCGTCATATTCTATGTTTCTATTTTTGTTTTTATTTGATATATTTTATTGCAAACCGTCTTGAATTGTGC
Source organism: Geotrypetes seraphini (assembly GCF_902459505.1). Taxonomy (NCBI): domain Eukaryota; kingdom Metazoa; phylum Chordata; class Amphibia; order Gymnophiona; family Dermophiidae; genus Geotrypetes; species Geotrypetes seraphini. Next base: position 85,461,351 of record NC_047084.1, read on the forward strand.
TGCAACTAAGGCGGTTCATCAAGCCCGATAAATGACTTACCCCCCCCCCCTATTTTACGAAGCCATATTAGGCTTTATCGCATCGCGACGTTTTATCACGCGCTAACCCCCGTGCTAGCCGAAAAACTACCGCCTGCTCAAGAAGAGGCAGTAGCGGCTAGCGCGACCGGCGTTTAGCGCATGCTATTACACCCGTTAAACTGCTAACGCGCCTTCGTAAAAGGAGCCCTTAGTGTCTTAGGTGAAGTGTCCTTTTTGCAGGTTAAAACTTAGGAAACAAAGCAGGTGAAAGTCGATGTTCCATTAGCAGGAACTTCTGTAGGAAAATTGTTAATGAGTTATAACGGAAGCAGCTTAACTGCATTACGTCCCGTGGTGTCCACTGTTCAAGCAATTACTTACTCTTCCAGAGCAATAAGCACCAAGGTAGCGGAGAGATTCTCATATAGATTCTAAAATTAGATACGTAATCACAAAAGCAGTGAATCTTTCAGGTTTCTCGCTCACAATGAAGCTGGCCGCTTTGTAGCAACCTGCCGTTACGCCGCTTTCCCTTCTGCCTATGTTCCCTGCCTAGGCTGAAAGCGTTCCGACTTCCAATTTCTTTCAATTTAATTGGGACAAGTTCAATAAAAGGAGGTACTAAAAGGCAATGGCTCAAGCTCAAAACAAAATAAGGCTTGAATTGATAATAAATGGAGCAATATAATATAGCTTTATGAGGCATATAGACTGTGTTCTAGTGGTCTATGTACTGAACTGAGAAGGAACGTTCAGCAATTATTCAGTATTGCAAGATGTTTTCCAGCAGTGCTGGCTCATTAAATAATATGGTAATTAATATCATGGCATTTTTCTTGTGATAAAAAGTCTGTGATATTGTGCACCTTATTGCAAACATTTTTTTCAGCGGCTCATATGACTGCTAAGGAGCTATGGCAGAAAGCCTTTTTTTTGTAGAAACCGACTCAGGCAGGAACCATGGTAGGAGGGACCAGGACCAGGTAAGTCTTCTACAAAAGTTGAATTCTAAGACAAGGCCAGAGCTGGATTCACAGGCAGGTCTGCAGTATCTGGGGAGATTAAGCTTTTAATTGTGGAGGCTGGAGTTTCAGACAGGTCTCCAAATTCAAGAACATAAGACTAGCCTTACTGGGTCAGACCAAAACCCAAAAAGAGTAGCAACATTCCATTCAGAATCCTAAACAATAGCAAGATTCTGGAATTCCAAAGAGTAACAAAAGATTCCAGAACCCCAAAGAGTAGCAACATGTCATGCTACTGATCCAGGGCAAGCAGTGGCTTCCCCCATGTCTTTCTCAATAACAGACTATGGACTTTTCCTCCAGGAACTTGTCCAAACCTTTCTTAAAACCAGCTACGCTATCCGCTCTTACCATATCCTCTGGCAACACGTTCCAGAGCTTAACTATTCTCCGAGTGAAAAAAAAATTCCTCCTATTGGTTTTTAAAGTATTTCCCTGTAACTTCATCGAGTGTCCCCTAGTCTTTGTAAGTTTTGCATTGAAGAGGGCTATCACCTTATATGAACCAGGAAACCTTTTGTAAAGTAGCTTCCCCAAGCAAATATAAATAGGGAGAAAGAGAGTCTTACCTTAATCTCCCCCTCCCCCCGGGAAGGGTTCACAGTAGCCAACATTGAGAGGCAGCGCATGAAGGAGGGCCATAGCACTCTCCAGTGCTACAGCAGAAGAAAAATGCAGATTAGCTGTGCCCCACAAACCCAGAAATGTTCCAGGCCATGTGGAGGGAAGGATTAGGCTGCCAGTGACAAGCAGGAGCCGGCAGCAAAGAAGGAACCCCACCAGACAGGCTGCCAGCTCAGAAGAGAGCTTACAGTGTTTCCCCGTGAACCAGGAAATGGCACAAAGAGGCAACAAGTCAGAGGTCAGCATGAAGATCCTGCCAACTGGCCACCTAGATCCTTTTCCTGGGCCGTGACTCCTAACATAGAACCCTGCCTCACGTAGCTATAGTTTGGGTTTCTGTTTCCCACATGCATCACTTTGCACTTGCTCACATTAAATGTCAACTGCCATTATGACACCCAGGGCTACAATTCACCCGAGAGTATTAAAGGAACTTAAGGTAGAAATTGGGGAACTATTACAATCCTTGGCTAACATGGATTTCCTAGCATGTCACCTCACAAACCCAACACTAAAAAACTCACTAAACTGCTTGCTCTGCTACATAACACCAGGAAACTGGACCACAGTGAGACCTGAATTTGAAAACTTCATCTACCAAAACTCATTAACAGCAGAATATAACCTCATCCTAGGAGACCTAAACCTACACCTAGAAGACACAACCTCCACATCTGCAAATAACTGTCTATCCTTCCTCAATGCCTTATCCTTCCAGATCCTAAACCCACAAACCACCCATGAAAAAGGTCATCAACTGGACATTGCTGCATTCATGACTCACCAACCATCCAACCCAGCAATCCAAACACCTAACGGAACATGGTCCCCATCCCTATGGTCAGACCACTACACATATAACTTCAACATCAACTGGTCCAAGACCAAACACACACCTCAATCAAAAAAAACCACCACCCCAGACTATAGGACATTCAGAAAGGAAATAAAGACCACACTTTTCAAGAAATTCCTGAAGCAGCAATAACATCACGACCTCTTAGTAACACCAAAACTGACGATCGATCTACCCATTACTCACTAATAATAACAAAAGAACCTCCACTTTGACCACCTATCAACTCTACTACAAACCACCTCACCCTCAACAACCCGCTAAATGTCTATAAGATCTACAACCTACCTCTCTAGCTAATCATTGTAACTCTGTTTTTAAATTAACCTTTTGTAATCCGCCTTGAACCGCAAGGTAATGGCGGAATAGAAATCCCTAATGTAATGTAATGTAATGTAATGTAACATGTCAATAAAAACCGGGCAAATACCAGATGACTGGAAGATAGCAAATGTCATCCCAATTTTCAAGGAACAAGAGGGGAACCAGGAAACTACAGACCTCTGAGTCTCACCTCGGTTCCTGGAAAGATAATTGAAGCACTAATTAAAGATACCATTGTACAACACTTGGAGGATCACAACCTGATAAGAGCTAGTCAACACGGCTTCAGGAAAGGGAAGTCATGTTTGACAAATTTACTACAATTCTTTGACAAGGTGAACAAACCAATGGATAGGGGAGATCCAGTGGACATAATTTACTTGGACTTCCAGAAGGCATTTGACAAGGTCCCGCACGCAAGGCTCATGAGTAAATTACAAAGTCATGGAATAGGAGGAGAAGTGCACAGATGGATCAGCAAATGGTTAGAAAACAGAATGCAGAGGGTGAGCATAAATGGGAAATTTTCAGACTGGAAAAAAGTGACTAGCGGCGTGCCTCAGGGCTCGGTTCTTGGGCCTATCTTGTTCAATATTTTTATAAATGACCTGGAAGAGGAAACAACATGCAATATAATCAAGTTTGCAGATGATACAAAATTATGTTGGGCAGTTGGCGCTCAAAGAGACTGCGAGGATCTTCAGAAGGATCTCAACCAGCTGGAAACGTGGGCGAAAAAGTGGCAGATGAATTTTAACTTAGACAAATGCAAGGTGATGCATCTGGGAAAGAAAAACAAAGAACATGAATATAGGATGTTGGGGGTGACATTAACCAAATGCGAACAAGAAAAGGATCTGGGGATAGTGATTGATAGAACCCTAAAACCTTCGGCTCAATGCGTGGCGGCGGCGAAAAAAGCAAACAGGATGTTGGATCACGAAGAAGGGGATCACGAGTAGATCGGAAGAAGTTATAATGCCACTTTATAGAGCAATGGTCAGACCACACCTAGAATACTGTGTCCAACACTGGTCTCCATACTTTAAGAAGGATATAACTCTGCTGGAGAGGGTGCAGAGGCAAGCCACGAAACTAGTCAAAGGTATGGAGAATTTGAGCTACAGAGAACGCCTCGAGAAACTGGGACTGTTCACCCTCGAGAAGAGAAGACTGCGAGGGGATATGATAGAGACTTTTAAAATATTAAAAGGATTTGACAAAATAGACCAGGAATCAGCATTACTAACATTTTCAGATGTGGCACGGACAAGAGGTCATAGCCTGAAACTGAGCAGCAGCAGGTTCAGGACTAACGTCGGAAAGTTCTGTTTCGTACCACGAGTGGTGGGCACTTGGAATGCTCTCCCGGAGGAGGTTGTGATGGAGACTACTGTTCTGGGTTTCAAACGCAAGTTGGATGCATACCTTCTTGCTAATCATATTGAGGGATACGGGAAATCCGGGTCTCCATAAAGGAGTACCTAAATGGGCCTCTGCATGTGCGGATTGCCGGACTAGATGGACTAGATGGACTGATCCGGAGAAGGCATTTCTTATGTTCTTATGTACTAAGGTGCGCTAAACACTAACGCATGTATGTTGGTCTATGGACGCATTAGCAGTCAGTGCGTGCATAGATTTAGCGCACACTAAAACACGCGCTAAAACGCTTTGCGCACCTTAGTAAAAACAGAGAGTCAGTCTTCCAAGGTCTTCTTGCAATTTTTCGCAATCCTCTTGCAATTGAACAACTTTGGGTCTTCAGCAAATTTAATTCTCTCACTAGTTATTCCCATCTGTAGATCATTGCTATATAGGCTACAAAGCAGCATAGACCCCTGGGGAACCCCACTGTTGTCCCTTCTCCATTCATAATATTGACCATTTAAACCAGGGGTCTCAAAGTCCCTCCCCGAGGGCTGCAATCCAGTTGGGTTTTCAGGATTTCCCCAATGAATATGCATGAGATCTATGTGCATGCACTGCTTTCAATGCATATTAATTGGGAAAATCTTGAAAATCCGACTGGATTGCAGCCCTCGAGGAGGGACTTTGAGATCCCTGATTAAAACGTAATCTGTTTTCTGTCTTTCAACCAGTTCTTAATCCATAATAGGACATTACCTCCAATCCCATGACTTTCTTATTTCCTCAAAAGTCTTTCATGAGGTACTTTGTCAAATGCCTTTTTGAAAATCCAAATACATAATATCAACTGGTTCCATGTTATCCACATGTTCATTCACCCCTTCAAAGAAATGCAGTAGATTGGTGAGACAAGATTTCCCTTGACTAAATTCATGTTGAATTTTTCGCATTAATCCATGCTTTTGTATATATTCCTCTAATTTTCTAACAGTTTTTTTGAGTTGTTAAAGAATCTCAGTCCTCATAAAAATAACTTCAATAGCATATAGTTGCTTTTTCCATAAGTTTTTGGCCAATGGTGGTGGTTTGAACTTTAGCTCTGCCGATAAAACCTGAGGCTTTTCTTCTGTTAGAGCCTTAAAGAAGTGGTATTTTTGCATTTATATATTTATATTTTTCCCACTTCACCATTTTTTTGAATAGAGTAGTTTTTTTTAATTTTGTATATATTCTGTCATTTTGTTCTTTATAATAGTCTCTACCATTTTGCCAGGCACCGACATCAGACTCACTGGTCTATAATTTTCCAGATCACCTCTGTAGCCCTTTTTAAAAATTGGTGTCATGTTGGCCACCCTCCAGTCTTCCAGTATTATGCTGGATTTTAAAGAAAAATTGCAACCTACTAATAATAGCTCTGCAAGTTCATTTTTTAATTCTATCAGCATTCTAGGATGCATACCATCTGGTCCAGGTGATTTGCTACTGTTCAATTTGTTGGAAACAGGATAATGGGCTTGATGGACCTTTGGTCTGTCCCAGTATAGCAATTCCTATGTTCTTAAATCATCTACTCTTACTAGGCATCCATGATTAAGGGCTCCTTTTACAAAGGTGCACTAACATTTTTAACACACGCACCGGATTAGCACGCGCTATAGCATGTGCTAGCCAAAAATCTACCGCCTGCTCAAGAGGAGGCAATAGCAGCTAGCGCGCATCTCATTTTAGCGCACACTATTCCGTGCGTTAAGGCCCTAATGCACCTTCATAAAAGGAGCCTTAAGTTGTGCACATAAGGACACTTAAGTCAAAAACAAGCACATAACCCAAACATAGTCCCATGATCCACCTCCTAACTATGTTCACTTTTAGGTAGGTGCTTTGGGCTAGGCACATACCACTTTGTGATATGTGCCTACCGAGTTGTGTACCTAACTTTCAATTAAGTCCAATTAACATCAATTACAAGTTAATTGCTGATTAATGGCACCATTTATGCCTATTAATCAATTAAGTTAGGCAACTTCATTGGCTAGCTGTGCTGATGGGCAAGGTTTATTGAACTGGGGGGTAACTGCTCCTATGTTAATTTTATTTATTTATTTTTTTTTGCAAGTCCTGCACTCTAATAGAAAAATTAGTGCAGAACTGCAAAATAAAATGAAAAAGATCTAAAGATTGCCACATTTAATATTTGCTTAGCACTCTGAAAAATTCCCACAATAAGACATGCTAAATCCAGATTTAATGCTATTTAGTAAAAGGACTCCTAAGACTTTAAGTCAAACACAAAAAAACACTTTAGCTGCAATAACACATAATCATAAAATATAACCTCAGGGCTTTTTATTTTATCTTCTTCTTTTTTTTTTTTTTTTTTTTAACAATTCAGGAGCAAGAACTTGGATTTTTTTTTTTTAAGATTTCAAAGCACAGGGTCAGTAGAAGAATTTTCTGAACTTGTTCATTCTGTCAGAGAGTCCCTGCCCGAGACATAGGCAGCTGCTAGATACGGACTTTGGAGACTTAAATATTAGACAAGAACTAGAATTGCCCAAGGCAAGTTTTAATATCATTGTTCCTCCACAACTACATCCAATACACAAAAGAGCAAATAAGAATTACAGGTACCAAAGGCACCTGACAAGAATCTGAAATCCCGAGGTATCAGGAACCATTACAGGGCCTCAGGAACAAAACAACGACTTGAAATCAAAGCAGCAAAAGAAACTAGAAATCTGAAGCATGAGCAAGCAATTCAAAATAAAACCATAAAAAAACAGGAACCAGACGCAAAGCTTCAGGAATTAGACAGCCGGACAAGAAAACAAGACCGCAACAAGAAAACTGTAGGGAACATACCCAGTGGCCAACACAGGAACTAAGGGCTTCTTTTACTAAGCTGTGATAATGTTTTTAGCGCATGCAGAATTTTAACGCACGCTAAACTCGCGTTACGCGGCTACAACTAATGCCAGCTCAATGTTGGCGTTAGCATCTAGCACGTATAGCAATTCTGCGCGTGCTAAAACCGCTATTGCAGCTTAGTAAAAGGAGCCCTAAGATTACCAGAAATACAAAATATAGTTAGAAATGGACTGGCTCCCCGCATCCCTACATGAGGGCTTGGGAGGGTGATTGGGGCTCTGCTATTTCCTGGGACACCTGGGGGGGACATCTGGACAGAGGTTTCCTCGGCGGGTATAGCTGCTTTGTTGATTGAGAATGGATATAAGGTCCTTTTTCGCTGGTACTATACTCCTCAGGTTGTGGCTCGTTGGCAGGGGGGTGCGAGTGTTCTTTGCTGGCGGGGCTGTGGGGAGGTGGGTACCTACCTTCATATGTGGTGGCAGTGTGGGCAGGTGCGTGGGTTCTGGACTGGGGTTTTCTCTCGGATGTCCCGGATCCTTGATATCCAGATTCCGGTTGATTGGCGGCATGCCTTATTGTTTTGGCACCAATTAGACCTAGCCTGGGGAGATTCTATGTTTTGCAAGTTGGCATTCACTGCTGCTAGGTTGGCTTTAGCCTCCTTATGGAATCAAGCGCTCCCTCCCACGTGGGCAATGGTGGAGCAGCGCTTGCTTACTTGGCAACTTCTTTACCACTTAACGGCCTTACGGCATGGCAAACAACATGGCTATGCTCGTATTTGGCGTCGATTTCGGGCTTCTGTGGGGGTTTGTGGTAGGGGTGGACCGGGGCTTTGCGTTGAGTTTGGGGCTGGACTGGGAGGGCTGGGATTAGGGGGATCCTATAACCATATTCCTCTTCCATTCTTTGCTTTGTATGGGATTGGATGATTCTCAACCTTATCGGGTGCTGTAGGTATTGCATTTCGTCCCTGGGGGGAGGGAGGGGGGTATTGCTGCGTTCTGGTGGGTATTGTTAGAATATAGGGATTACACATGTGTTTGTTGTTGGCAGCACTTCGGGTGTTTTCTGGAGTGTTGTGTATTGATCTTTGTTTTCTTGTTGCTGCATCTACTATGTAAGAACATAAGAACATAAGAAGTTGCCTCCGCTGAGGCAGACCAGAGGTCCATCTCGCCCAGCGGTCCACTCCTGCGGCGGCCCATCAGGCCCATTGCCTGAGCAATGGTCCCAGACTGTCCCTATAACCTACCGCTACTCTTATCTGTACCCCTCAATTTCTTTATCCTCTAGGAACCTATCCAAACCTTCTTTGAAGCCTTGTAACGTGCTCCGGCCTATCACAGCCTCCGGAAGCGCGTTCCATGTGTCCATGTATATCTTATACTTGGTGTATATCTCAATAAAAGCTTTTATTAAAAAAAAAAAAAAGAAATGGACTGGCTGCAAACATACCTTAGGAAGCAGAATAGCTTATCCTTGAAGACTGTTCCCCTACATGCCAAAGGCTGCCAGTCTGAGGCTACCTCTGCCCGACAGCTTCAAGTAGTAAGAAAGGAAGAATTTCCTAAAGAAAGCTATTAAAAAAACAAATTCAAAGAATCAAGTCTGAGGTGAATGAATGAAAGATTTAGGCCCTCTTCTACTAAGGTGCACTAAGCGTTTTATCGCGCATTTAGCGCATGTTAAATCAACGCATGCGCTAACCGCTAATGCATCCAAAGGATAACATGCACGCGTTAGCATTTAGCGTGTAATTAGAGCACGCTAATATTTATTGCGTGCTAAAAAGCACAGCGCACCTTAGTAAAAGAAGGGGTTAGGCCCTCTTTTACTAAGGTGCACTAAACGTTTTAGCGCGCATTTAGCGCACGTTAAATCAAGATGTGTGATAACTGCTAATGCATCCATAGGATAACATGCACGTGTTAGCATTTAGCGTGTGATTAGAGCACGCTAATATTTATTGCATGCTAAAAAGCACAGCGCACCTTAGTAAAAGAAGGGGTTAGGCCCTCTTTTACTAAGGTGCACTAAACGTTTTAGCGCGCATATAGCGCACATTAAATCAACGCTTGTGCTAACCGCTAACGCATCCTTAGGATAACATGCACATGTTAGCAATTAGCGGGTGATTAGAGCACGCTAATATTTATCACGCGCTGAAAAGCACAGCACACTTTATTAGAAGAAGGGGTTAGGCCCTCTTTTAAAAAGGTGCACTAAATGTTTTAGCGTGCATTTAGCGCACGTTATATCAACGCATGCGCTAACCGCTAATGCATCCATAGGATAACACGCACGCATTATCATTTAGCATGTGATTAGAGCGCGCTAATATTTATCGCGCGCTAAAAAGCATAGCGCACCTTAGCAAAAGAGGGGATTAGGCCCTCTTATACTAAGGTGCGCTAACCGATTAATGCGCGCTAAACACTTTAACGTGTGCATGTTAGTCTATGGACACATTAGCGATTGGCGCATGCTAATTCGATTAACACGCGCTAATCGGTTAGCGCACCTTAGTAAAAGAGGGGGTTAATTTAATTTTTTGGTTACGTTTCTTGATGGACTAGTGGCCCGTTCCCTTCTTGTATTTTTATAGTAGTTGAATTATGAATGCATGTGTTTATTTACATTTTTAACCTTAAGTTTATTGTAAATTCATGTGGGCCTAATTTTATTTATTACTAGGTACTCATTGCCTTTCATTGGTAACTTAGGATGAGTTGCATTCAGTTCCCAGAGGAATTAACACACATTAATGTATGTTATACTCTTACCCTCCCCTCCCCCTTTTATGAAGCCACTTAGGCTTTTTTTAATCACCGGTCGCGGTGGTATAAACTCCGACACTCATAGGAATTCTATGAACATAGGAGTTTTTACCACTGTCGCCGGGATTAATTAATAAATAGACCCTATTGGCAGTAATGTAGGTTACATTGAATAGCACGAGTTAAATCACATTAATGTGTGCAAATGTGGATTAATGTGTGTAAGGACACATTAGTTAATTTAGCCCTAAGTTTGCACCCGAGGCAATGACAGGTGAAACATCTTTCCAAAGGAACATCTGGCCAGTAGCTAAAGTTGAGGCCTTATTCATTCAGTCACTCTGTGGGACATTTAAATATATTTATTTCTACATGGCAGCTTTGTCGACATTAAAATTACATAATATTTAATACAATAAACTAAATTTTCAAGGACATAACCATGTAAAAGCAGTCTGGGAACAGCTTTCATTACTTTTTCATTCAGAAAACAGCAATTTCATTAAGTACTTTTAACTCAAGGGGAAGCAGGTTACAAAGAAGACAACCTTTACAAGAGAAAGCCCTCCAGCTGATAGCCAAGAGCCAAACACCTGTGGGCACCTGCATCAAGTTAATTAGTAGAACATAAATGGCATGTAAGATCATTCAACACAAGAGCAGAGATGCAAAGAGACTTTCCCATGAATAATATTATTTTTTTGGTATTATTTATGTTAACTTTATGTTATGTTATTTATGTCAAAATTACATCAAATCACAAACAATTTGAATAGCAAAGGAAAAAAAATAAGGAAAACACAAAAAAAGGAAAAATAATAACACAACTTTAAGTAAATAATTCCTTTAAGCACATGAATAATTTTAAACATTAAAAATGTGTTATTATGAACTTTGATGCACTGAAAACCGGGTAGGCAGTGCAAAGTTACAAGTTTTATTTAAGGGCTCCTTTTACAAAGGCGCGTTTAGCGGTTTAACACGCGTAATACCGTGCACAAAAAAACGCCAGATGCGCTAGCCGCTACTGCCTCCTCTTGAGCAGGCGGTAGTTTTTGGCCAGCGTGGGGGGTTAGCGCGTGATAAAAAGTCACGTGTGTTAACCCCGCTAGCGTGCCTTTGTAAAAGGAGCCCTAAGATTTGATGTACTGTACATGCAATGTCTTAATTTCAAATTAAAAAATGAGGAATAGCAGACCCTGCCAGACAAAGACACGCAAATCTCAAGCCCTCACCTCAGATCACAACAAGCACACCTCTAGACATCCAAACACCCCAATACTCACCCCCTCACCCACACAAGTGCAGCTTTATTCTGCTCCTGGTTGTATGTGCCTTTGCAGTTGTTAATAAAGATAATTTGGAAAAAAAAAAAAATGGGGAAAACTTTGCATATAAAATATAACAATAGACTAGCCTATGAGTGACATGAGTGGCACAAAATAGAAGACTGAGGAACTGTAATAATTATAGGAAAGAAAGGACATACAGGGGAAAACACAATCAGGCAAGGTTAGGATAAGGTACAAATTGCAGATTTGAAAAAGCGAGCTTGATCAGTGAGACTAAAGGAAGACTTGAGGAGAAATTAATAATCGCCGAAGTCTCGAAGGCATCACTATATGGAAAGCTTTTTAAGTAGCCTTTGAATTTATCCATTACGTAAGTACCCCGTAAGACGTTCCATGGCCGAGGACCTGTCACTGAGAAAATTAATGATCGTTTTAAGCCAATAGTTGTCAACGAAGGAACAGTGAGCAAATGATGTTCTGTCGGGAATGTTCTGGATGGAATGCAAGGTATGAGAAGACGATCGAGAAATATCGGGGAGTTTGTTAGTCGAATTATGAAAATTATTAATGCTATTTTATAAGCGATTCTTTGAGATACTGGATGCCAGTGAGCATTTTTCCAAAGAGGAGTCACGTGGTTGAATTTTTTTGAGTTTGTGATCATTTTTATAGCTGCATTTTGGATTATTTGTAGTCTTTTGAGTTCTTTGGGGGAAACGCCTTTATATAATGAATTACAGTAATCCAGCCTTGATGTTATGACTGAATTAATTAAAATGTTTAGAGCCGTTGAATCTAGCTCTTTTGCTAGTGATCTAATTATGCGTAATTTGTAGAAACAGGTTTTGACCACAGAACTAATTTGGTCATGATAAGAAAGCTTATGATCTAGGACTAGCCCTAAGATATTTACGGACCTCACAGTTTGTAGAGGAATTTTATCAAGGCTGATTTGAGATGGCAATGTAAGATCTTCTTTCCACGAAAACAGCATTGAGGTTGATTTTACTATATTTAGGCCCTCTTTTACAAAGGCACGCTATGCGTTTTAGCGCAGATTTAGTGCACGCTAAATCAACATGTGCGCTAACCGCTAATGCGTCCATAGGATAACATGCACGTGTTAGCGTTTAGCGTGCGCTAATATTTAGCCCGCGCTAAAAAGCTTAGCGCACAGTGACAGCATGTTTTCTTTGAGCCACTGACAAGTTTTAAGCATCAATTTAATAGAGTTTCAAGTTTAAGTTCCCAAAACACAGGGTAAAGTATTTTGAATAAGTTGAGCCATTCAATATCTTTTCCATATTTGGTGGCAAAATGGTAGAACTCTCTTCCAATACAATTAAGAAATATCTCCTCTCATGACAGTTTCCATAAAGTCCTCAAGACCTATTTGCAAGATATCTCATTCACACCGATATGATTTTAGAAAGGTTTGAAAACCTAATTTTCTGCAAGATATTTCTTTCATTCTAACAGTTGAGCAAATTTTCTGTTTTATTATGTAAGATTGTAATTTTGATTTTAATGCAAGATTGTCATTTCTGGAGATGGCTAGTCCCTTATGGTTTCTCACGGTTTCTATGGGAAAAAGAGACCAACTGATTTTCTCACCAAAATTTTAATTAGCGACTAGCTGACTTTCCCACCAAAATTCAAAGCACAAACTGCAGACCTCACAGCTTACCCTGAAGAAAGCTACAGCATGATGGCTGAAATGTTGGTTCTACCTGATAAGATACAGCGAGACCCCAAAACCTGCAACAAGCCTCTTATTAATTTGGAAATGCCATTTAACTCTTATTGGGTTAATTAGCAATTCATAAATATTTATGTAATGCAAGGCACTGTAATGAAATATAATGGCTCTTGTGAACACTGGTATAGTGGAAATTACAATAGGCTATCCCTGCTTTAATTAATGCATAAATGACTATGCATGCATTCTTTATGGTACAGGGATTGAAGGTACTAACTTTGAATGTGTAAGGGTTTAAATTCTTCCAGAAAGTGTTACCTATTGGGAAAGAAATTGGAAAAGCAACAGGCACAGACAATTATTGTAACTCCGCCCTAGCTCCACCTAATTGCCCTGAACCCCATAGTGTAATCTTGAGATTTGCCTACATTTCATTTGAATATATATACCTGCATATAATTTTACAGCAGCCATTTTCTACATTATTATTTATATATTATTTATATATAAAATGATTATACTATTTCCCACTAAATGTCTGCTGTTGTAAAGTTTTCGGATGGAAATAGTTCTGGTGTTCCAGAACCCCCCCCCCCCACACACACACACACACACAAAAAAAAACTTTCCCCCTCATTTGCAAAGGTGCCCTAACCATTTTAGTGCATGCTAAATGCTAACGCGCCCATTATAATCTATGGACGCATTAGCGTTTAGCGCAGCTTTGTAAAAGAGGGGGTTTGTATCTGCTTTACACAAATTAATTCCGATTTTTAAGCTTGGAACTTGTCTTCTGTGGATAAATGGTCTCATTTAGGCAAAGCTTGTGCACCACTGAAAATTTAAATCATTTCCTCCAATTTGCATGTCAAAAAGAATCTTCTTGTGTATTAAATCAGATGCAGTCGCAATTATAGTTATTTGTCTCTGGACCTCCCAACTTATAATTGGGTGAGGACTGTTAATGATCTACCAGTTTTAGCTGCAGTGTTGTATCCCCAGCAGGGGGTAAATACAATATGGTAAGACAGATAATTACGTTAATCTTACAAATGTCTTTAGATCACGGAAGTCATTAAAAATGTTAAAACAAAGAGGCTAATTGGAACAGCACTGAGCAGTGAATTCCGTATCAGGTGTAAAGTTTCAAGTTTTTATTTGTACTTGATGAATCGCTTATTCAAGTTACTAAGCGATTTACAACTTCATAAAACAAGTTTATATAAGTAAGCAAAATAACTTAAAACTAACAGTTTTGAGACATACACGAAACGTGAAGGATAGAGGGGTAAAGTTACATCTTCATAGCTTAAGAAAATAGACAAAAAACAAAGAAAAATCAGTGGGATGGGTAAATAAAACTGAACCGTAATATCTTCATCTAGAAGAAAGAAAGTTAAAGATTGAACCGTGGAAATTAGTATAAAATAGCACATGAAATCATAACGATGCCTCCAAACATAGACCTTCAACAATACAGTACAAATAAACAAAAAAAAAAAAAAAAAATTCTCCGACCGTACAAACAATAATGCCCGTATCCATCTGTAAGGAGAATGGGTCCGAAAGCAAAGAATTCCATGGGAAAAGGGAAAGGACAATTATTTATTGCTCAATACCAAGCAGTAACATAAGAACATAAGAACAGCCTTACTGGGTCAAACCACAGGTCCATCAAGCCCAGTAGCCTGTTCTCACGGTAGCAAATCCAGGTCACTAATACCTGGTCAAAACCCAAAGAATAGCAAGATTCCGGAACCCCAATGAGAGCAACATTCCAGAGCTGAGATTGTGATGTCATAATGCCTCATTCCGCAGTGCCTCAGAGCCAGCCTCATCAGTGATGTTACAATGGCTTCATTGTCCTATACTTGGCTCTCGTAAGAACATAAGAATAGCCTTACTGGGTCAGAACAATGGTTCATCTAGCTCAGTAGCCCATCCTCACGGTGTCCAATCCTGATCACTAGTACCTGGCCAAAATCCAAAGAGTAGCAACATTCCATGCTACCAATCCAGGGCAAGCAGTATATCAATAAGATTATATCTGAACTCACAGTCAGCCAGTTTTCTTGTTAGGGGATAATTGTATAACTGCCTGCATTAATGAAGTGTATTCTTGCACTTAACACTAAGGAGACGCTGCTGGATTTTCAAAGTGATAAAACAAACAAACATGTTTTTTATTTTGACAATTATCTCATGAAAACTATGCATTTATATTTCTAATGCAAAAGGCATACGAGTCTTGAATCAGTGGGCTATTCTCCTTTACTTGCAAGTTTGTAGAAGGCATCATCTACCTTTTTCTCTCATCTTCGCCTCCTGCATCTCTGGGCTATGCCCTATCTCCTCAAGTTTTCTTTCTACTAGCGAATTGGAAGGTGTCTTTCTGATCTGCTCCGATTTAGATTTTTTTTTTTTTGTTTCAGGTCTTCATCCAAACTGTGAGGCTTGCGGTGCCCCAGAGGTTCCTAGTTTGACTGGGACAGTTCTGCCTGGGAAAAGACACAGACTCTGTGGTCAGAAGTCTGTAGCTGGGAGGGCAACCCTTTTACAAGGAACTTGCCAGGCCAGCCTGCTCCTAACACTTTGGTGACTCGGGGACCATTCCCCTGGGAGCACGGCTCACTCCTGGTTTTTACTGGAGCTTGAGCAAATTATACTAACTCTCCTTTACTTTAAAGCACTGAACTCAGGGAAAACAATTCTCAAAGTCATTTCTGCAGGTAAAGCATAGAACTGCCCACTCTTTATCCAGATAAATTTAGAAACATAACGGCAGATAAAGGCCAAATGGCCCGTACTCTGTACACCGCTTAGAAACTTGATGGGTGGTTCATCAAGTTTTAATAAAACTTGAAACGTGAACTATATTTAGCGCTATTTAATTGACTAGAAATAGCTCCTAGTCAGTTAAATAGCATTTGGTTGACTAACTGCTAATATTCTAGCGCTGGCCAGCTATGTATAGTGGCCAAATCGGACTGCGTAAATATTAACTAAACCTCCCCCACCCCTTTTTTTTTTTTTTTTTTTTACTAAGCCGCAATAGAGGTTTTTATTGCGGACCGGAGTGCTAATTACTCCAAAGCTGCTCCATCGCTCATAGGAATTCTATTAGCGTCGGAATATTTAGCACCCCAGGCCGCAGTATAAAACTCAATCATGGTTTAGTAAAAGAGGGCCTTCACTGGTAAGCCCAAACTTCCAGATATTCAATACTGATCACAGGAAACAGCCCGGCATTGAATATGTTGGCTCCCTGCTGGCACAGAACCACTTGAAAACTGCCAATCAAGTGGAGAAAGCTTCATCCAAGGCCAGACAAATGCTGGGCTGTATCCGTAGAAGCTTCATTAGCCGGAAGCCCGAGGTCACTATACCGTTGTACAGAGCCACGGTGAGACTTCACCTGGAGTACTGTGTACAATTCTGGAGGCCACACTACCGTAAGGTTGTGCTGAGAGTTGAGTCGGTTCAGAGAATGGCCACCAGGATGGTCTTGGGGCTCAAGGATCTCACGTACGAGGAAAGGCTGAACAGATTGCAGCTATACTCTCTCGAAGAACGCAGGGAGAGAGGAGACATGATCGAGACATTTAAGTATATCACTGGTTGTGTAGAGGTGGAAGATGATATTTTCTTTCATAAAGGAACCTCGGCCACAAGAGGGCATTCCCTGAAACTCAGGGGCGGGAAATTTCATGGCAACACCAGGAAGTATTTCTTTAGTGAGAGAGTGGTTGACCATTGGAACAAGCTCCCAGAGTTGGTGATCATGGCCAACAGCGTGCCTGATTTCAAGAATAAGTGGGATGCCCACGTCGGATCTCTACAAGGGCAGTGTAAAGGTATCACCACCTGAGTGTGATCTCTAGGAGGGGAGTTAGGGAGGGTTAATAGAGTGGGCAGACTTGATGGGCTATAGCCCTTTTCTGCCGTCATTTTCTATGTTTCTATGTTTCTAAAGTGGAATTGTCCCAAACCGAAAACGTGTCTTTCAACTCATCTGATAAATGCCTTTATTCATCCAAAATTCATCCACTGACTCAATGACCCGACATGCACATGTTTCGGCCTACTCGGCCTGCATCAGGAGTCTTATGAGTCTTCGGGTGTTTATAAAGAAACATACAGGGTATAAAGATGCACAATCTCTCTAAACACAGCTTTGGAAAGATGTGAAGCGATTCAAATCGCTGCGACCTTGCTGCACACCCGAAGACTCATAAGACTCCTGATGCAGGCCGAGTAGGCCGAAACATGTGCATGTCAGGTCATTGAGTCATTGGATGAATTTTGGATGAATAAAGTCATTTATCAGATGAGTTGAAAGACACTTTTTTGGTGTGCACCATTTTGATTGGGACAATTCCACTTTGGTTCTGTGCTTTTGAGTTTGTGGTTTTGTTTCCCCTGTTTTATTTTTGGGCTCACTGCTGGCCACAGGACTTAACCAGCACTGTTCCCCCTAAACTCAGTAGGAGTTCACTGTATGCAACCTCTTTGTATGTAACTTTACCCATTTTTTGTGGAGGCATTCTGAAGGGTTGGATAGAAATTAGCATGTACAAATTCAACTTCGAGTGCATATTTTAACACAGAAAAGCTGTACACCTCAAATAGCACATAGAAGAGAAAGAGGGGGCAGACGCTGGATGGAAAGAGAGCAAAGAGAAGATGTTTAAAGCAGAAACGGCAAAAGGTAGAAAAAAGATTTTTTTATTGCTTTAGATTGAGGGCTCCTTTTACTAAGCTGCGTTAGCGTTTATAGCACACGCAGCATTTTAGCATGCGCTACACCCGTGCTACATGGCTAGAACTAACGCCAGCTCAATGCTGGCATTAGCGTCTAGCGCGCATGGCAATTTAGCGCGTGCTATTCCGGGCGTTAATGCCCTAACGCGGCATAGTAAAAGGAGCTCTTAGAATAAAGTAGTATTATAGCTGTATTATAGCTGTATTGTTTACAATTCGAAAATGGAAATAAGGTAATTTTTTTTTACTGGACTCATTTTAATACATTTTTTACTAAAAACCCTCTTTCTCGGGTCAGAGTAGGATACTTTAATAGTGGTATACTGTACTGAAGGAGGTTTTGTCCTGGGAAAGCTAATTGAAAAATGTATTAGTCCAATAAAATGGTATTTTCTTATTTTCCATTTTTTGTTTTATTTCTATTTTTTTTAATTTGTAAGAACATAAGATTTGCCGCTGCTGGGTCCATCATGCACAGCAGTCTGCTCACGTGACGGCCCTTAGGTCAAAGACCAGTGCCCTGTTTGAGTCTAGCCTTACTTGCATACGTTCTGTTCCAGTAGGATCTTATCCAACCTTGTCTTGAATCAGTTTTTTCAAATTTACATGGTAAATATGCAGGTAAATTAGGGAAATCCCTTTTCTTCAAATTCACAGAGCTTTGGAACAACCTCCCTGCCCCGCTGTGGAACCTAGGCTCATTCCAATTATTCCGAAAGCATCTGAAAACCTGGCTTTTCTCCAAAACATAAAGCTATCTATTTAAAATGTAAAGCTAGCTATCCTCTTGATAACCTCTAATTTCTTATTATGTCCTTCCTTCATTTATTGAATTACCTGTAAACCGTGTCGAGCTCTATGTTTATGGAGATGATGCGGTATACAAACTTAAGGTTTAGTTTAGTTTCTCTTCCTCTCTCTCCTTTCTTTCTCTCTCTTCTTTTTTTCTCTTTCTCATTCTCATTAAAAGGAATCATGTATGCAGGTAAATTAGGGAAATCCCTTTTCTTCAAATTCACTGAGCTTTGGAACAACCTCCCTGCCCCACTGCGGAACCTAGACTCATTCCAATTATTCCAAAAGCATCTGATAACCTGGCTTTTCTCCAAAACATAAAGCTATCTATTTAAAATGTAAAGCTAGCTATCCTCTTGATAACCTCTAATTTCTTATTATGTCCTTCCTTCATTTATTGAATTACCTGTAAACCATGCCGAGCTCTATCTTTATGGAGATGATGCGGTATACAAACTTAAGGTTTAGTTTAGTTTTATAATTTGAACAGTATTAGGGGACAGGTCACTGTTTCTGTTTAGCTGCATTGTATGGAAAGTCCAGCTTCCTAGGGTTACCAGATGTCCAGGAAAACCCGGACATGTCTTCTTTTTAGAGGACTGTCCAGGTGCCTGGAGGGATTTCCAAAACCTGGCAGGTTGTCCGGGTTTTGGAAGGCCCCGCGCTCAGGACCGTGTCTGGATGTCCTCTGCGCAAGCATACGACATCGTGTTGATGTCCACGCATGCACAGAGGGCATTCAGACAGGGAAGGAGACATGCGATTTGTGTGGGGGCGGGGCTGAGGGCAGAGTAGGCGGAGCTGGGTAGAACAGGGCAGGGCCAGGTGTCCTTTTTTTTTTTTTTTTTTTAAAGAGGAATTCTGGTAACCCTACACATGAAGAGCTATGGGGGTTTGGGGTCTCAGGCTCATGTTCAGGGTCCGACTGGCAGCCCGAAGAAACAAGCATTTGGAGTGGAATTTCATGAATGTCCGAGGCAGTTTTCTGGAATTCTCCATTTTATGGCTGCAGTTTGATCTGAAGCAGGCACAGCACAAGCACAAGTGAGTGCAGGCTATTGTCTCCCATGGGCTACATCACGGTGGACTACAGATTGAAGTTTTAGAGATTTCTGGGGCTGGTATTTGGGTCCCCCACCTCCAAAAAACCATTTGTTGAATTTTCTGTGCTTTTATTTAGCTCTCCCAGGCTGATTTTTGGCACTACAACGCTGCTACTGCGGCCATCTTAGATTTCCAGATTTGATTTTAAAAGCTTTTATCAGCCTCAAAACACCTCAATTTTGCTTAAAATCATTCCAGATAGACTCCCCGGGCTGTTTTAATGTTGATTCATACCAGATTCATGCTGGATGGCCAGCTGTAGAGTGTCCATGTTCCACGGGCCGCAGGGCATGTGAGGGGGGTAGAAGAGTTGTGTTTAGCCTCCTCTGGTCCCTCTAGGGCAGGTGTAGGCAATTCCGGTCCTCGAGAGCCAGAGCCAGGTCAGGTTTTCAGGATATCCACAATAAATATGCATGAGATATATTTGCATCTCAAGGAGGCAGTGCATGCAAATCCATCTCATACATATTCATTGTGGATATACTGAAAACCTGACCTGGCTCCGGCTCGCGAGGACCGGAATTGCCTGCCCCTGCACCGAGTTTCTCACTTGCAGGTGGCTCATTTTGGGGGTCAAAAATCTCCCCAGAGCCCTCAGGTAGTGACTTGGTGGATTAGGCAAAACACAGATGTGCATACTCCTCTGGCCTGCAAGGAGACTAGGTAAGTTTCTGAAGAAGTCCTTGGGGCTCCCTGTTCAGGGGTTTACACCAGATTTTGTGAGTTTAATGTTTGCAGCCTATTAAATTACTGGGGGCTGCAGGCACTGATTTGCTGCCTCTGGCTTGTTGCCGACCAGAACAGAATTGGCTGGTTGGGGAGTACGCCCATTTCCTGTCTCCTTATCTCTCCTCTTATAGGCATTGCCAACTGATATGAGCTAAGGAGATGTGGCACAGCCCAGAGATACAGGAAGTGGAGCCGAGAGAAAAAGGTTGATG
Source organism: Geotrypetes seraphini (assembly GCF_902459505.1). Taxonomy (NCBI): domain Eukaryota; kingdom Metazoa; phylum Chordata; class Amphibia; order Gymnophiona; family Dermophiidae; genus Geotrypetes; species Geotrypetes seraphini. The sequence continues at coordinate 85,481,818 of NC_047084.1, forward strand.
AGGCCTTCTACAAACTCCTGAGTAAAGGAGAACAGCTCACTGGTTCAAGACTTGTATGTCTTTCTATTAGAAAGAAGATTATCGAGGTAAGAACCTAATCTTCCCTTACATGTGCTATTTGAGGTGTACAGCTTTTCTGTGTTACAATATGCACTATGCTAATTTCTTTCCAACCCTTCAGAATGCCTGCATAAAAAAATGGGTAAAGTTACATATAAAGAGGTTATATACAGTGGACTCCCACTCAGTTTAGTGAGAACAGTGCTGGCTAAGTCCTGTGGTCAGCAGTAAGCCTACATATTCAACGCAGGGCTGTTTCCTGTGAGACACAAAAAGAAAGTGGGGAAGAGACACAAGCAGGTCAGCCACAAGGAAAATTTATTAAAAGCATATGAATGGGTAAAACATATAGATTGAATAAAAATGTTTAGTCCATTCACGATTATCCTTTCCATTCATTCAATGTATGATTTAATATGTGAAGATACATTGTTTGCTTTTTTTTAATTTTTAGATTTCATAAGCACACTCCTGAGGAAGGCTTTCAGAGCCAAAACAAGGACCGTGTTGGGGCCCAGTACAAAAAGGATAAAAGACTGATAGGTTTACATTATTATTTAATTTTAATGTATATGTTTTACCCATTCATATGCTTTTAATAAATTGATTGTCCTTGTGGCTGATGTGCTGTGTCCCTTCCCCACTTAACATAAGAACATAAGAATAGCTTTACTGGGTCAGACCAATGGTCCATCAAGACCACCAGTAGCCCGTTCTCACAGTGGCCAATCCAGGTCACTAGTTTCTGGTCAAAATCCAAAGAGTAGCAACTTTGCATGCTACCAATACAGGGCAAACAGTGGCTTCCCCCATGTCTTTCTCAATAACCGACTATGGACTTTTCCTCCAAGAACTTGTCCAAACCTTTCTTAAAACCAGCTACATTATCCGCTCTTACCATATCCTCTGGCAACGCGTTCCAGAGCTTCTAATGGTTTTAAGAGTATTTCCCTGTAACTTCATCGAGCGTCCCCTAGTCTTTGTAATTTTGACAGAGTGAAAAATCGATCCACTTGTACCCGTTCTACTCCAGTCAGGATTTTGTGGACTTCAATCATATCTCCCCTCAGCCGTCTCTTTTCCAAGCTGAAGACACCTAACCATTTTAGTCTTTCCTCATACGAGAGGAGTTCCATCCCCTTTATCACCTCGATCGCTCTTCTTTGAACCTTTTCTATTGCCACTTTCTTTTGTGTCTTGCACTACTACACGTGGGACTGTGTTTTCCTTTGTGTTGTGGAATACAGGGCTGTTTCCTGTGACCAGTATTAATTATCTGGGAGTTTGGGATTACCAGTTAAGGCCCTCTTTTACTAAACTACAATAGAGGTTTTTACCGCGGCCTGCTTCAACGCTGCTCCGACGTTCATAGGATTCCTACGGGTGTCAGAGCAGCTTTGGAGCATGTAGCACTCTGGGCTGCAATAAAAACCTCTATCGCGACTTAGTAAAAAGGGGAGGGGGGGTAGGTTAATAGTGGCCAATGATAGGCCTGCTATGTAAGCAGTCCGATTTGTCCACTAAACATAGCTGGCCAGCACTTGAATATTAGCGGTTAGCCAGCCAAATTCTATTTAACTGGCTAGGAGCCATTTCTGGCTAATTAAATAGCGCTAAATATAGGGCAGAGGATGGGCCATTTGGCCTGTGTCTGCCGTTATGTTTCTAAATTTATCTGGATAAAGGGTGAGCAATTCTATGCTTTACCTACAGAAATGACTTTGAGAATTGCTTTCCTTGAGTTCAGTGCTTTAAAGTAGAGGAGAGTTAGTATAATTTGCAATTGGTAACATTTGTTCGCCAGCAGGATGCAACAGCATGCTGACAAATTGAAAGAACCGAACTCCCAACTACAGCTGGAACAGATTTGGCCAGATGGATCAGTGCTGTTCCTTTCTTTTTTGGACAGCAGGGAGGGTGAGGGGCATCCCTAGCCAGCACTGTCCATTTGTGGGCAGAAGGGACATAAAAGGAAGAAGACCAGCCCAGAGTATGTTGTTTTTTTTATTGCTCGGTGTGTAGCAGCAAACAAAATGTTAGAAATTATTAGGAAAGGAATAGAGAACAAAGCAGCGAATATCCTAAGGCCTCTATATCACTCCGTGGGTGTGCCTTCTCGTTGAGTATTGTGTGCAGTTCGGGTTGCCACATCTCAAAAGAGATCTAGAAGTAGAAAAGATACAGAGAAGAGTATTCAGAATGATAAAACTAAGCATATTAGGATTCTTCAGCATAGAGAAGAGACAGCTGATGGGAGAGGAGACAGAAGTTACTAAGAAGCATATTTAAAACACATGGAGTATACCCTAATTTTAAACCGGAGCACCTAAGATAAGAAGGGGCAAACAGAATGCTAGGAATGATAAAGAAGGAGATCACGAACAGATCGGAGAAGGTTATCATGCCGCTGTAACAGGCCATGGCGCGCCCTCACCTGGAGTACTGCGTCCAGCACTGGTCGCCGTACATGAAGAAGGACACGGTACTACTCGAAAGGGTCCAGAGAAGAGAGACTAAGATGGTTAAGGGGCTGGAGGAGTTGCCGTACAGTGAAAGATTGGAGAAACTGAGCCTGTTCTCCCTTGAAAAGAAAAGACTTAAAAGGGACATGATCGAAAATTCAAAATACTGAAGGGAATAGACTTAGTAGATAAAGACAGGTTGTTCACCCTCTCCAAGGTAGAGAGAAGGAGAGGACACTCTTTAAAGGTAAAAGGGGATAGATTCCGTACAAACGTAAGGAAATTCTTCTTCACCTAGAGAGTGGTAGACAACTGGAACGCTCTTCCGGAGTCTGTTATAGGGGAAAACACCCTCCAGGGATTCAAGACAAAGTTGGACAAGTTCCTGCTAAACTGGAACATAAGCAGGTGAGGCTGGACTCATTTAGAGCACTGGTTCTTGACCTAAGGGCATGAGTGGACTGCTGGGCAAGATGGAGCACTGGTCTGACCCAGCAGCGGCAATTCTCATGTTCTTATGTAAGCTCTTTTGAGCAGGTACTGTCTTCTTTGTGACTCTGTATAGCGCTGCTATATGTCTAGTAGCGCTATAGAAATAATTAATAGTAGTAGTAGTAGTAGTAGTAGTAATAGCAGTAGTGTGAAGAGTTCCAGTCTTTGGGAAGCAGAGCTGTGATTGTGATGTCATAATGCCTCATTCCACCAATAAGAGCCAACCTCATCAGTGATGTCACAATGGCTTGATTGTCCTGTACTCCCCTCTGCCCACCAACCCAGCCAGCTGATTAACCATTCCCCTTAACAGTATCCATGGCATCCTGTTTGTCTGCCTTGTCTGTTTAGATTGTAAGCTCTTTCCAGCAGGGACTGTTTTCTTTGTGACTCTGTACAGCGCTGCATGCATCTGATAGCATTATATAAATAATTAATAGTAGTAGTAGAATTTATATTTTAATGCGGCATGTTTCACTAAGTGCTGCATTAGGACATTGCCAGCTATACCAGTTTATCGCATACTTTGTGAGGGTCGTTGAGTCATTGGATGTATACATGAGATTTTTGATGAATAAAGACATTTGTATGTGTCAGATGAGTTGAAGGACACTTTTTTGGTGCTCACCATTCTGATTGGGACAATTCCACTCCTGTTTTGTGCATACAGTAGTGTACCATGATGAGATTCCGGGTGTGCCGCAAGAGGCTCATCAGGCAGTCAGATATAGGCAAGTCAGCCAGTATCGGCACCTCTCCTTCCCGCTGGCGCTTCTCTTCCTCGCAGGTGCCTCTCCTGCTCTCTGCACCTCCCCACCGGCATAGTCATTTTAGGGTTAACAAGCTCAGGGCCCCGTTTTGAGGGTCTCTGCACATGCGCAGACATCGATGTGATGACATCACACATGCATGTGATGTCATCATGTCAACATCTGCACATATGCAGCTGCGGCCTCGAGTTTAGCGTGCCGTAGCTTGGAAAAGTTTGCGAGACACTTCTCTAGCATATCAATGATGGGTTTTTTTATTTGGACTATTTCACAATTCTTTTAATGCATCCCATCCTTCAATAAGATTCAGAATTGACTACTTCGAAGAAAGCTTCCTAGACCTCACAGTTTCTAATAATAATAGTTATGTACAAAAATCTACGTACAGGAAACCAATGGGCAGAAGCAGCTAAATCCACAATTCCAACGTCAACTCTTCACATATTTTTTTTTTAAAAAGTCTATTATATATAGCCAAGCCACAAGATACCATCATATATGCTCTGACTTTAAAAGAAACACGCCTCAAAATCCTGACTGAATCCTTTTAAACAGAAAAACTACAACCCCAAAATTCTCCAGAAAGTCTCGGGGGAAACCTACTGCACTACAAAAGAAAAAAAAATATCTCAGAGTCCGGCTATCTTGTAATGATATGCAATCCAAGCAGAAAAACCCTCCCAGAAAAATCATAAAAGCTGACAGCGACTACTCTAGGATGATAAATTATTGAAAGCGATATTCCCAGATCCACCAATGCCTGCCTCCTGACAACCACCAAACCTGAAGCAAAAATTTATGAAAAGCAAACTCCAACAGATGCTCAAAAAGAAGAACATAAGCAATGCCTCCGCTGGGTCAGACCCGAGGTCCATCATGCCCAGCAGTCCGCTCACGCAGCGGCCCAACAGGTCCAGGACCTGTGCAGTAATCCTCTATTTATACCCCTCTATCCCCTTTTCCAGCAGGAAATTGTCCAATCCTTTCTTAAACCCCTGTACTGTACTCTGCAGCACATATCGCAGGTCGCCATTGTTGTTTACATGGGAAGAATATTCAGCAAAGGAGGGGAGGGGAGGTCCTACTCAGGCTGTTCCTCAAATATAGGGGTCCTTATACTAAGGCGTGCTAACCGATTTAGCACGTGCTAAATGCTAAGGCGCCCACAGAATATAATTGGCACCTCAGCTAAATCAGCATGCCTTAGTAAAAGACCCCATAGTATATATCATCCAATGCAAAAAAAATTTAAAAAGAATTTTATCCAATAAGCTGTTCAACTTGGAGAGTCTGGGTTTGGCAATTTAGAACAAGTGGAAGATTTTTGACTTTATGACAGGTTTCAAGAGACATGCTCTACCACAGTTCGGTAGAGTTTAACAGTTGTGAAAGGTCACTGCAGATCATCATGACCACTTCTCATAGGAATGGACATGCGACAGAAGACTTGGACAGTGAGGTAAAAAAATGTAGATCTTGCATCTCCAGAAGAACCTCGGAAGCACAGAGAGGTGGCCATCGATTGCCCAGCAGATTTGGGTTCCCGGGCAAAGCCCAACTTGAACGAATTTGACAACAGCAAGAGAATGCAAGGCGCAGGCGAGAAGAGAGAGAAAAAAAAACAAGAGCTGGATGCTAATTCATCCTTGCGACTTAAGAAATTGGCTCAGAATACACCTAAATTTGAATAGATAATCCTAAAGTCAAGAATCACTTTGCATAGACACCACATCACACGCGACAAAGCAAACCCAGATGATGCCTCTGTGTGTAAGCATTTTTCAAGACCAGGGCACTACTTCAACGACCTCATAGTCAGAACTAGAGAATGACACGGGAACAAATTTTTTTCACCGTCCCCACAGGAACTCAATTTCCCTGTCCCGTCCCTGTCCCTGCCCCATTCCTGTAAGCTTTGTCTTAACCGCACAAGCTTCAAACACTTTTGATTTTAAAGTGTTTGAGGCTTGTGCAGATGAAGATGTAGCTTGCAGGGACAAGAATAAAAACTCATAGGGACGGGACGGGACGGGAAAATGAGTTCCCATGGGGACAGGAAAAATTTTGTCCCCGTATCATTCTCTAGTCAGAACACTAAGAGAAAATTTTTAAACAATCATGAATGTAAGACCTTTGTCATTAAGAAGACAAAATATTTTGGCACCCCTAGAAAGAACATAACAAAGATATTCTATCAACTCTAAATTTATACTGTTTTATCACCTTCTAATCCCCCATCTATTTCTCCCTGTTTTTTACTCCTCTCCCACCCCTACCTTTCCCTTTGAGATTATCATTGGAATGCTTTTATGTTTTACTCATATATTCCGATATTCTCATCTTTTGCTCATGAAAAAGGTATTTTTTCTAGTTTTGTTTTTATTCTTTTTTCATTGCAATTTTTAATATTTACATCTATATCAAAACTTAAGAAATACAAAAACGAAACCAATAAATAAAAAAATATTATTCCTAAATCAAAGAATTCTAGCCCACATCAAGAAATGAGTGAGAAATAGAACAGAATAAACCCAACGAAGCAAGAAGGAAATATAATAGCCCTTTTTTTTTTTTTACTAAGCTGCAATAGAGGTTTCTAACAAGGCCCGGGGCGCTAAATGCTCCGACGCTCATTGGAGTTCTATGTGCATTGGAGCAGTGTTGGAGCATTTAGGTCCTGGATTCTGTAACTGGCACCCAAGTCAGTGGCTGTCTTAAAAGTGGCCGCCAATCGCCTGTCAATCATTCCAGGGCGCCGGTTACAGAATTGTGCCAATATAGGCAGCTGAAATGTAGGCCCGGAAAACCCAAGCCTATATTTCAACCACTTATCTTGGCCACTAGATAACAACGGGGGGATTTAATCCCCCCCCCCCCCCAATCAGCTGAGCGGCAGGCACTACCCAAAGCTGCGATTCTGTAACCGGGAATGGGGTTGGAGGGGGGTAGGGTTGTTAGTGGTCCTATGCCAGCCAGGTGGGAGGTGGGATGGAGGAGGGAGGATCAGCTCCTTGAGTTGGGAGGCCAGGTCCTTGAGGGGGGGAGGCTCATTCCAGCCCACTAAACCATTACTGATTTTATTTTTTGAAGGGCTGGCAGGGATTGGCAGAGGGTACAGGGGCTCCCCATCAGCTGATTGTGGCTTTACAGCCGGCAGGTGAAGCTGCAAATCAGCTGGGAGGGAAGGAAAGCTGTAGCAGTTGTCTTTTTTTCTTTTTTTTTAAGGAGGAGGAGCTATGCTAGTGATTGCTCTTCTGGGCAAGCACCGGCCCAGTTTGTCCCCTTTTACCAATGCTGCTCTGCACAAATAGTGATATAAACTTCTTTGTTGGATCCTCAGACGGCTCCTATCAGTGATAAATCACAAGGACTTACCCCCTCTTTTACTAAGGTGCGCTAACTGATTACCATGCGCTAATTGAATTAGCACGCGCTAAACGCTAATGCATCCATAGACTAACATGCACGCGTTAGCATTTAGTGCGCGCTAATCAGTTAGCGCACCTTAGTAAAAGAGGGTCTTAGTTTCCCGTTTGCACAGCTCAGTTCTTCATAGGTCCCATTATTTTATAAAACATCTGTTTAGTAATTTTCATGTTTCAATACTATGCAATTTATAAATAGTGAAGGACACTTATCTATTATATCACAGCTTTACAAGATGTCCCCTTGGGGAGGTGCAAGTCTCCTTGCACCTCCCCAAGCCTATGTGAAAATTCACTCCATTTCAGGCCTCCCTGATCTACCAGCACTCACCGGGAAAAAAAAAATAGCGATTATGCTTATTATACGCATGTGCGACAGCACATCCTCCCCTATCGCAACTCAACCACAGCCCACTTCTTTTGGTCCTTTGCAGTCCCAAGCCAGCCTTACAAAACATTTTTTTAATTAAATATTGAGGCCCCTGGGCTCAAAACATTTTCCCCGGCCTTTCCCCTATTGCTGACCCAATTATGGGTTTCCACACATGCACATGCTGTGATGTCATCGTGTGTGCGGGTGCCACCAAACACGGCTCCATGTTCAGGCAGAGTCGGGGCCTTTCCTGATGCCACCCTCTGTTCAAAATGAGCCTCAAATGGCTCAGAAGACCTTCTTTCTGCTCTTCCTTACTTTTTCCTTGAGCGGCCCTGAACGTCCACATAGGTAATGGATTCATGTGATCACTGGATCCACTACCAGACCCAAAAATGAGTCCAAGACTGCTTCCGGGGCTCTGTAGCTATCTTCCCCGGGTAAAATTATTTAAATTTATTTTTTTAACCACTGGTTACATTAGTAGTGGAGATGGATTGGTAAGCAAGGAACTCTATTTTGTGGGCTACTAATAAGTGGGCATCTCACACCCCTGAGAGAAATCAGAGTCAAAAACAGTAGAGTGCAGTAGCAGAACAAGAGCGGGACCCACCTATATCGAGCACTTGCCACAGAAAGGTAGATTTGAAGGACCACATGAACAGCACAAGGGGATTCCAAGGCAAATGATGTTGTGGTAGGAGAGAAAGTAAAAGTGGTACTCGCCCAAGAAGAGATTAGTGGCTGGCCTGAAGTGCTGGTTACCAAAGAAGAGTTGCAAGTTCGGTTTCAAGAGGTGATGGCAACAAAAGACGACCTTTTGGAGTGCTGCAGGGGATACAATCTAATGTGGTAGACTTAGGGCAACAGGTATAGAAAGTAGAAAGGAGAGAGATAGTATGTGATTATCTTAATTGTAGCCAAACAGGTTGAAAAGGTGATGGCAAAAGTTTGAAAGATGTTTGGGTGCCTAGGGAGAGGAAAGGCCAGTAGAAAAATGGAGGTAATGATGCCCTTGTATAAGACTATGGTGAGACCTCATTTAGAATATTGTGTACAATTCTGGAGACTGCACCTTCAAAAAGATATAAACAGGATGGAGTCAGTCCAGAGGGCGGCTATTAAAATGGTCAGTGGTCTTCATCATAAAGCATATTGGGACACTCTTAAAGATCTCATTGTATACACTTTGAGGAAAGATGGTAGAGGGGAGATACGACAGAGACATTTAAATACATGGCATAAGTGTACACGAGGCGAGTCTCTTTCAATTGAAAGGAAGCTCTGGAGTGAGGGGGTATAGAGTATGAAGCTGAAAGAGGGTAGACTCAGAAGTATCTTCAGAAAATACCTTGTCATGGAAAGGGTGGCGAATGCATGGAACGGCTCCCAGTGAAGGTGGTGGATACAAAAAGTGTATCTGAATTCAAGAAAGCTTGGGTCAAGTACGTTGGATCTCTAAGAGAGAGGAAGGGATAGAAGATGGCATGGTAAGGCAAAGTACTACAGATAGAAAAAACGAAGGCAGATAAAGACCATACGGTCTATGTATATCCATCAGACCCTTAATCAGGGGAGCTGAAACAGTTCCCTTTAATCTTCCCTTTTCTCATTGAATACTACAACAAAAGTCAGCAGTACTTCAGCACAATTCTAGTAGTGCTCTGGTGCTGTTCCAAAGACTCTTAAGGGGCAAGGAATGGGATCTTTTCCAGATAAGCCCCGCCACTAATGGAAAAAGAGGACGCGCCGAAAGTTAAGCCCCGCCACCTTTTGCCAGCGCACGCAACCTTAACCAGTGAAGTTCTCAGCACAACGCCCCCACAACGCGGCGCGATGTGTATAAAGTAAAGTGGGGGGGGTTCCCCACTTTAAGTTTCATATCCTCTTGAAAGAGGATATGAAACTTAACATTATAAAAAATAGGATAAACTGTCAGACCATTTTTTTAAGGGCTCCGACGGGGGGGCGTGGGGGGATCCCCCCCACACTTTACTTTATACAGATCGCGCCTCTTTTTTATAATCTTTTTTGGGTGGCGGGGGTTAACTTTTTGGTGGGGCTTATCTGGAAAAGATCCAAGGAATGATCCTTTAGGTACACCCTTAGCCCAGATGGTAGTAAAAGTCCCCCAGATGATGACATGGGAGATGACCATGTTACTGCCTGTCATGATACTCCCTTACTATTAAAATGGACTAAGACGGCAACCACACTACTTTATCCTTTCTTATTGTAACAACATATTTTTCATTTTTCAAAACAGTATAGTTGTCATCTTGTATGAAAAAATGTATTGAAAAAGGAACTCAATTATAGTGATTTTTTGTTTTGTGCAGAGCTTGACTAATAGCCAGACATCTCACTGGGAGGCATTGGAAACTGTACAAGTTGGAGACATGAAAAAAAGAAGAAAATGATATAAATCTAGCAAGGAGAAACTCTGGTGAGAGCTCGGTAATAGAAAGTAACTTCCACTATATGAACAATGTAAACCTAAGAAGCCAAAATAACTGGTGTCTTATTCAGTGCTCCCTCTAAGCGGGCGGGTGTTGTGAGCAAAATTTTTTTCGCTGTGCGCTACAAATATCGGGCGCCAGCAAGTTATGAGCCAACTCGCCCGATTCTCCTCTCGCCGCCCTGCCCGCCATGCGCTGTGACGTGAAACTTGTGCGCTGGATGTAATATTTTGTGCGCCAGCGCACGCCAGCGCAGCTTAGAGGGAACACTGTTATTTACCGCAACTGTGCTAACTTCTCAACAGTCGGGAAATTGTGAAATAAATCCGATATATTCTGAACAGAGCAATGATACATATGGATCAATATTTATACTCTGCAGCTGTTGTTTCTTTTAAAATACAAGATAAAGCACTTAAATATATACCAAGATATTCGCTGTCAGCTGCCATCTGGATATTGACTCTGATAATCTGGATTTGTTGCCGATTGCCGCTGTAACCAGTTTAAAAATTACTATTTTTAAAACTGAAAAAGTTTATTGAGGCTTGAACAGGTCATGGAACACTGAGAGAGTGCCTGTGAGAATTCCAGGAGAAAATGTGCACGTGAGCATTCCGAGAAAGTGCCAGTTAGGCACGTGCACGTTGGTGTGCATGGAATCTGTATAAGAGCAGGAGAAAGTTCTGAAGCTCAGGGCAGTGAAAATGGAGTGTTTTGATTGGTTGTTTCCATCCATTACTTCTGGCATGAGACAGGAAAGCAAGCAGGTAAAAAGCTGTTTAATTACTTAAATTCAGGTTACTTGCAAAATTAAATACATTTTTGGTGTTTAAATAATTAAAATATGGGTAATGCATGTATTTTTTTATAAGTATGCATGTAGTTAGTGCATCCATGGAATATTACCTGAACAAGTTTCTAAGTAAATGTTGGTTTTTGAAAAGTAGTCAGTTGTAGAGAGGCAGTTGCAGTTATGGAGAAGCAGAAGTGAGTTGTCAAGAGGCAGCTGCAGTTATGCAGAAGCAAAAGGCAGTTGCAGTATTGTCAAGAGGCAGTTGAAGATTGGAGCTAGTTGAAGCAGGTTGTTGCTAGCTGACTGGAGAAGTATGAGGGTGCCTGAAGAGGTTTGTCATTCCTCAGAGTGTGTTAGGAAATAGTTAAAAGAAGACAGTCTGTTAATGTTTTTGGCTGGAGAAGTATGAAGAGGTTTGTGAATCTTCAGAGAGTGAATGTCTGTTAAAAAAAAAAAAAAGTCAGATTGCTTGAGAAAAGGATAGAATCTCAATACTAAAGGATAATTTAATGTGTGGTGTTAAAAAGTGATTTTATAAGTATCTGAGAAGATAAAAAGATAAGATGGAAATATAATTTAAATAACTTTGAGTTAAAGAAAAGTTATTTTAGCTGGTTTTTAAAAGGGAATTTGAGAAAATAATTACTTTTGAGTATTTATGGGTGAGATTGGAAAGAATTCCTCCGATTTGAGTTTTTAAAAGGGACTTTTTTTAGAGTTACAGATAAAATAGAATTCTGCAGTACTGTGGCAGAATTAAAAGCTGAGCTGTGCTGGTAAAGATTCTAAAAACACTGAGGGCTCCTTTTACAAAGGATTAGGAGTACACAAGGGGGGAAATTCGACCTACCATTCGCATCGTGAACACAACGTCAGGCTTCTGAGGCTGTAGTTCTAACCCCTGCACCACACACACCCATTTATGTATATTATAGTCTTTTCTAGATTTGTATTGTTTTTCACTTCAGAGTATATCGTGTCATATTCCATTCTGCATGCTTTGTTTAAGAACATAAGAAGTTGCCACCACTGGGTCAGACCAGAGGTCCATCGCGCCCAGCGGTCCACTCCCACAGCGGCCCATCAGGTCTTTGACCTGTGAAGTGGTTCCTGACCATTTCTGTAACCTACCTCTACATCTATCTGTAACCCTCAATCCCCTCATCCTTTAGGAACCTATCTAAACCTTCCTTGAAAGCCTGTAGTGTGCTCTGGCCTATCACAACCTCCGGAAGCGCGTTCCATGTGTCCACCACCCTCTGGGTAAAAAAGAACTTCCTAGCATTTGTTCTAAACCTGTCCCCTCTCAATTTCTCTGAGTGACCCCTTGTACTTGTGGTTCCCCACAGTCTGAAGAATCTGTCCCTGTCCACCTTCTCTATGCCCCTCAGGATTTTGAAGGTTTCTATCATGTCTCCTCTAAGTCTCCGCTTTTCCAGGGAGAACAGCCCCAGCATTTTCAACCTGTCAGCGTATGAAAAGTTTTCCATACCATTTACCAGTTTAGTTGCTCTCCTCTGGACCTCCTCAAGTACTGCCATGTCCTTCTTGAGGTACGGCGACCAGTACTGGACACAGTACTCCAGTGCTCAATATGGGCATTTGTAACATTCTGTACGAGAGAGAGATATATTAATTTAATATATTGTTGTTTTTGTATGTTTCTGTCTTTATATTGTAGTACATGTGACCCCTTATGTAGGTAAACCTTATACACAACTATATTAAAATGCTAAACCAAGAATACCATAACATAAAATGAATTAAATATTGATGTCTTTAATTCAATTCCTATCCTAAAAACTAACAAAATTTATTTTATCTACATTTTAAAATCTACAATAACATGTAATACAAAGTGCTACTAATAACAAAATCATAGGCTGGGAAAAGCTACAGGTACTATCTAAAGCTTTAAAATAGAGTCCATCAGTCAATCTTCAAAGTTCTTAATGATGTTAAGTTTTGAAGCCATTCAGGCCCAATGAAGCTCACTTAACTTGATGAGTCAATGGGGAAGGGAAAGAGGCTGGAGAAAAGGGTGTTAGATTTGCAGGGGGAGGCAGAAAGCTGGAGGGAAGGCATGCAAGGGGGGATTGAGGGCTGGAGGGAAGGGAAAGAGATGTAGTACCAAGAGTGAGGGTTTAGAGCAGGGGTCCCCAAAGTCCCTCCTTGAGAGCCGAATCCAGTTGGGTTTTCAGGATTTCCCCATTGAATATGCATGAGATCTATGTGCAAGCACTGCTTTCAGTGCCTATTCATTGGGGAAATCTTGAAAACTCAACTGGATTCTGCCCTCAAGGAGGAACTTTGGGGGACCTCTGGTTTAGAGGGAAGGGAGAGAGATGCCAGGCCACAGTGGGAGAAAGAGATGCTGGGAAGGGGAGGGAGAGGGGAGAAGCTATATGGTAAGATCAAAGAAAAGATAAGACACATTGTTGGGGAGAGAGGGGAGAAAAGGGGACAGAGGGGAGAAGCTGGACACAGGGAGATTAGTTTTCGGTTTTATGTATACCACCCTGACCTTTTTTCAGAAAGGTGGTATAGCAAGTTTACAATAAACAAACAATATACAGAAATCAGAGGGAAGATGATGGGCATAGGGCAGGGAAACAAAGCTGTATTATGCTATACCAGTGTTAAAGCCCGTTACATTAACGGGTGCTAGAAAGCAGCCCCCTTTCCCTCTCCCCCTCCAGTTCCTCCCTGACTGTCTCTCTGTGGCCCCCTTCTGTATCCCCTCCCCCAAGCAAAGCTGTCTGCCTCCCAACATACCCCTCCCCCCAAAGCAGCCTCCTTTCCCTCTCGGCCTCCAGTTCCTCCCTGACTGTCTCTCTGTGGCCCCCCTTCTGTCTTCCCCCCAAGCAAAGCTGTATGCCTCCCAGCACACCCCTCCCCCAAAGCAGCCCCCTTTCCCTCTCCCTCTCCAGTTCGTCCCTGACTGTGTCTCCGTGGCCCCCCTTCTTTCTTCCCCCCCTAAGCAAAGCTGTCTGCCTCGTAGCACACCCCTCCCCCAAAGCTGCCCCATATCGGGTCCTGTTCTCACCATTTAAAGAAAATCAGTGGCTTGTCCCAGTAAGTGGCAGTTCATTTTCTACAGAACTACCTGTCGTCAAATGGTACCTGAAAGAAATATATTTCAACCCTCTGCTCCCTTAGTCCCGACAAACATCCTTACTCCATCAGGGGCCGCAGCACTCTAAACACGCTGCTTCGCGGCCTTCTACTGGCCTGATTTGTTCTGCCGTGTCGGGCAGAGTAAATCAGGGCAGTAGCAGGCCGCGAAGCAGTGTGTTTAGAGTGCTGCGGCCCCTGCTGGAGTAAGGACGTTTGTCGGGACCGCGGGGCAAGGAGCAAAGAAGACGCCGATGACCAGCCAGAGAGATTCGCGCGCATGCACATTCCTACCTGAGGTGCCCTACATCTCACGGAAAACGGACGCATGCAGTGGGAGTGCGCATGCGCGGCTTACCATTTTATTATATTAGATGGAGATGGCATATGAAAACAGAGAGGCAAAGCTTGACATGGGGAGGGGAATATGGGAATAGAGAGACAATGTTGAACACTGGGAGGGGGTATATGGGCACAACAGGGGAGATACTAGACATGGGGAAAATAGGAACTCAGAAGGGAGATGCTGGGCATAGAAACACAGTGGGTGATGTCTAAGGTTACTATATGGCTCCAGAAAAAGGAGGACAGATTGAGACATCCGGGTTTTACTTCCATTGAAAGCAATGGAAGTAAAACCCGAATATCTCAATTTGTCCTCTTTTTTCTGGAGCCACATGGTAACCCTAGTGATGTCAGACACAGGGAGCAGGGATATGAACACTGCAGAAATAATGGACAAGGAACTATAGCAACACAGAAGTTAGTTGCTGAACATGGGGGAAGATAGGGACACAGAGATGGAAGATGGATGAGGGACATGAAAAGAAAAGTGTCAAATGGACTGGAGATCTTGTTGAGTAAGTTAAGACAGAAGAAAGCAGAAACCAGAGTCTGGGATCATCTCGATTTGAAAAATAAAATGAGCAGACAACAAATGGTAGATAAAAAAATTTTATTTTCTATTTTGTGATTAGAATATGCCAGATTTGGAATGTACATCTTGCCAGAGCTGGTGTTTATTCATGGCTGGGGCCCAAGGCATAAATCTGAAAGGAGACCCCAAGGCCCTTTACCAAGCTGCACCATCTACAGCTTCCGGTAGGCTTGTGGCCAAGAGCAATTGCTGTAGCTATACTCCCTCCACAACACTATCCCTAGCATGTGCTATATTTATATTTTAAATAGGCAGAAATACATCTTTCTGTATCTCTGGTGTTGTATTACATGCAAGGTCTGGCTTCTCAGAGTTTTAGTTGAAATCTATTTAAAGTTTGTGGTCATTTATTTTATATTTGGCATGTTTGTTCCATGCATGGGACCAGGTGTATTCTGTCAGTATGAATTTTCTATATAGCCTTCTGTAACTATTTGGTGTATGCATATTTCCAATAGAGTATTCATATTTTAGGGTTCTTAAAATATCATAGGAAGGATCCTTGTTTTAGAAATTAGTGCTAGCATTGTGACTTTGTTCTAGGTTCTGAGTGACTTTTTGTTTTAAAGACTTTTATGTACTATACACTAGGAACCAAAATGTATGGTGAGTTATATAGAACAATGGTTCTTAAAGCTGTCCTGGGGGACTCCCAGTCAGTCAGGTTTTCAAGATATCTCTAATAAATATGGATACCCTACTTTAATGAAGCTCAATGGCAGTCAAAAACTGTCATATAAATAATTTTGTTGTACTCTAGGAATGCAATAATAATAATTCAATGTAACAGTTCAAAAGTTATTAAATTCAAAAGTTGTTAAATTCAAAATTTACTACAAATCTCATTGACAAATATAACAATTACATTATTTTACTTTTTTATATTGTAATTGCTGTACTATAATTACATATCACATTCACATCACATTCTCAGACATACTCATATGGCTGAGGCAGATTTGCATATAATAAAATATGGATGAGGCAGATTTGTATGCCTGTCACCTCTATTATATGCAAATCTACCTTATGCATATTCATTAGAGATATCTTAAAAACCCGACTGGCTGGGGGGTCCCTATGAACAGGTTTAAGAACCACTGATATAGAACATTTTTACGAGTAGTATAGCCAAAAAGGCATGGGAGAGGAAAGAAGAATCAATACTCTATAGCTGAAGGAATATTGAGTCTGTCTGCTGCCCTCTCTCAGAAACAGATGGTAGTCATCACCAGGGCTGCTGTTTGGGGAGGGCAAACAGGACAACTGCCCTGGGCCCCCACAGCTCAGGGGGCCACGTGGTCCAGGCATCTGTTCCCCTGGTAGTCCATCTCCCTCCCTTCCCTTCACCTTCGCAGTCGCCTATCCAAATCACAGTTTTCTTTTTCAGCGGGGCCCCAGCACAGCCGTCATTTTCATAAGTTGTAGGCGGCTGCCTGGCCTGAAGCTTCCCCTCTGACACAACTTCCTGTTTCTGTCTGGGCATCTTATGTCGAAGGGAAATCTTCGGGCCAAGCAGCTACCTGCAAGTTATGAAAATGGCGGCTGTGCCAGGGCCCCGCTAAAAAAGAAAACTGTGATTTGGAAAGGCGACTGCGAACGTGAAGGGAAGGGGAGATATGCGCCAACAAGGGGAAGAGGTTGAGTGGCACTTGAGCTTTATTATGTTCCATCAGGAGTGTGTGTGAAAGCAGCAGCAGCAATGGGGAGGTGAGGGGGCAGGCTACTCAATGGTAGAGGGAGAGGGGGTGGGATACTCGATGGAATTGGGGTAGAGGGAGGAGGGGCAGGATACTCGAAAGAATTGGGGTGAGGGGAGGGCGAGAGACGGGGCAAGAGACTCAATGGAATTGAGGTGGAAGGAGAGAGAGGGGGCAGATGGTGGAAGTGGAGTAAAGGAGGATAGAGAGAAGAGGGCAGACATTGGATGTCAAAGGGGAGAGGGAGGAGCAGATGCTGAATGGAAGTGGAGAAAAAGGGCATACACTTGATGGAAAGAGAGGATAAAGAAAAAAGGGCACATGCTGGATGGGGGGAAGAGGATAGAGTTAATGAGATACTGGAAGGGTAGGTAGACACAGTGAAGAGGGAAATTGAAGACTGGATAGTAAGAAATAATTTAATCTAGACCAGGGTAGGCAATTCCAGTCCTCGAGAGCCACACGCAGGTCAGGTTTTCAGTATCTCCACAATAAATATGCATGAGATAGATTTGCATATCAAAGAGGCAATGCATGAAAATCCATCTCTTATATATTCATTCATTGTGGATAACCTGAAAACCTGACCTGCCTGTGGCTCTTGAAGACTGGAATTGCCTACCTCTGATCTAGACGAAGGCAGAAAATAAATTGAGAAGGAAGACCAGGGAAGAGAGAGGAGAGAGATCAGATCTGGGGGGGGGAGATCTGGCCTGGCCCCCCCTGGCTCTCGAGGACTGGAATTGCCTACCCCTGTGCTAGACCATGGGAGGTGCAGATGGTAGAAGATAGATGCCAGACTAGTGGGGGGGGGTTGGAGGAAGGGAGGGGAGGGAAAGAGAGATGGGAGAGGAGACAGAGATGCCAAACCGGGGGGGGGGGGAGCAGAGGGAAGTAGATGGATATGGATGGATGCCAGACCAATGGGGGGGGGGGGCAGAGATGGGAAGGGGAGGCAAACAGTTTCTGGAAGGGATATAAAAAGAGAGCAGATGCCATACAGAAAAGGAAGACAGTGGATGGAAGGAAGAGAATGATGAGAAGATGAGGAAAGCAGAAACCAAACAATAAAAGGTAGAAAAAAAATTTATATTTATTTGGGGTTTGTGTGGGTTTTTTTTATTTGTTTGTTTGTTTTTTGCTTTAGGATAAAGTACTAATGTAGCTGTGTTGATAAATGTTTATAAACAGAAAATGGAGATTTTGACTAGCTTTCAGAGACTAAATCCCCCTTGTTCAGGAAAGGACAGGATACTGTAACAGCAGTATACTTTACTGACCTAAGGAAAGAGATTTTGACCTCTGAAAGCTAATTCAAAAATGTTTCAGTCCAATAAAATAGTATTATCTTATTTTCCATTTCCTATTTTTTGTTTTATTTTTATTTCTTAATTTGTAAAGTGATTTGTTTTCTCATATATACAGTACATCTGCTGTCTTTATATTTTGTACAATATTAGGGAAGCAAAGAAATCGTGTCTAGGACCTGAACCTCTGGTGATACATATGGACCCAACACGATCCATGTTTCAACAGTATAGTCTTCAGGGATCCCTATTTGGTCCTAAAATGTAGGCATGTGGATCAAACAATGAACGTAAAGTCTCAGTGCAGTGGAGATGCTCTCAATAGCAACTAAACTGATAAAGGGTATGGAAAACCTCCCATATACTGACAGACTGAAAAAGCTGGGACTGTTCTCCCTGGAAAAGCGGAGACTTAGAGACATGATAGAAACCTTCAAGATCCTGAAGGGTATAGAAAAGGTAGCCAGGGACAGATTTTTCAGATTATGGGGAACCACAAGTACAAGGGGGCACTCGGAGAAATTAAAAGGGGACAGGTTTAGAACAAATGCCAGAAAGTTCTTTTTCACCCAGAGGGTGGTGGATACATGGAATGCGCTTCCGGAGGCTGTGATAGGCCGGAGCAAATTACAAGGCTTCAAAGAAGGTTTGGATAGGTTCCTGGAGGATAAAGGAATTGAGGGGTACAGATAGGAGTAGAGGTAGGTTAAGGGATAGTCTGAGACCACTGCTCAGGCAATGGGCCTGATGGGTCGCCGCGGGAGCGGACCGCTGGGCGAGATGGACCTCTGGTCTGCCTCAGCGGAGGCAATTTCTTATGTTCTTATGTTCTTACTTTACGTTCATTGTTTGATCCACATGCCTGCATTTTAGGACCAAATAGGGACCCCTGAAGAAGACTATACTGTCGAAACATAGACCATGTTGGGTCCATATGTTTCACCAGAGGTTCAGGCCCTAGACATTTTTATGTGGATTATTTATTTATTTGAATAAAGCCTTCATCTTGGACATCGACTCTCCACAATTTCTTTGCTTGTTTGATTTTACTCTCTGTGAAGGGACCAGGGGCAATTTTCTTGGTACAATATTAGGGGACATGCAGCACTGTTTCTGTTTCTATGGTGTTGCATTGTATGCAGAGGCTGGCTTCTTGGTGGTTCAGTTTAACTTTTCTCTACATACTTCTATTTTTAGTTTGTGATTACTTATTCCATACGGTGCAAGGGTGTTTCTGTGTGTATGAAAGACATGGTTTTCTGTTAGCATTGACTGTGCATGATTGATCTTGTTTTACATTGGATGTATTGATGTTCTAGTGCTCGCTGCAGTGTGTAAGATGCTGCCTTTTCCTAGGTACACTCCTGTGCAAATCATGTTCTTCATATAAAGGAGGGGATGTTAAAAAATTATTATCCCTGGATGTCATATATGTTAGGTATACCAATGGTGGAATATGTTAGCTTTGGGATATGTGCATCACAGATCTTTGTATTGTGTCCAGTGGCTTACCAGACAACTGATGGGGGATTAAGGATGGGCAGTGGCCCTGAGCCCAAAGTGGGTGGACACTCAATTTTCTTCTTACCATGCCCCATGCCTCCTACCCAAATGCAAAATATAAATAACTAAGTTGGTGGGTTTCCCAAAGCTCTGCCAGCTGAATATCTTTTCCTCCAGTCCGGCAGCCAGAACCCTTCAAGCTCTGCAGCTGATTGCAACTCAGAGACACTGCTGCTAGCTGCAGAGCTTGGAGATTTCTGTCTGCCAGACCGGAGGAAGTGGTCTTCAACTGGCAGGGTTTTGAGATCTCCACCATTCAGAACAAGGGAGGTAGCTAAATTTTGGTGCACTTGGGCCTGAGATCCTTTTGTGTTTGGTACAGAAAGAAGTGCATATTTGTTTTTATTTCTCCGGTATTGTATTACTTGTTGAGTTTAATTTCAGTTCAATTTCTATTTGAGGTCTCTTCTGTATTTGGTAAAGGTCTGTCTCTGTTTTGTGTGTGAAGAAGTTATTTACAGTTGTTTTATGTCTGATAGTAATGAGAGGTGGGAATATCAGGGGGAAGGTGAAGTGAGGAGAGAGGATCAGGGCTGTGGCAGTGACACTTGGGCTGAGCCGGAGTGACCCACCCGGGGCCCCTGCCATAAGGAATAGATGTTTGTTACCTGTAACCTGCAAGTGGCTCCCACGCCCACTGGTGTACTCTGGCTTAGTTCTCTTAGCTGTGTGCAAAAATAAAGTTCACCACACAAAGTTTTCAAAAAAACTTTTCTCAGTTTAATTCATTAAACTCAGTTCATGTCAGATGGCCAAATATCCAGTAATTCACAAAAATAATCTTGTGCAGTAAAGTTCTCAACAGTTCAGATTAGAACACATTTTCCATGCTCTGGCAACATTACAATCTTTTCTCCAAAATAAAAAAACAACCCAATCTGTGTTTTTTTCCCCTTTCACACAGTTCTACAGCAGCAGCCCTGCCCTGGGCTTACCGGCTTGCACTACTCTCCAGGAGAGCAAAATAAAGCAGAAACAAAATAGAAAAATTTATTCCCACTCTGCCATGCTTCAGTACTCTAGTCTTTTCCAGAACAGTCCTGAAATAAGCAGTTCTGACCACAGAGAAAAAAAAAAAAAAAAAAACCTTTTCCCTGGAACCCACCTGAGTTCCAGTCCTACAGGTATTTCAGTTTTAAAGTACAGTTCCTGGTTTTTAGCCACTTCTCTGGGCCACACAATCCCAAGCAAAAATACAAACAAAACAAAAAGACAAAACAGGCTTTCTTTTCCTGTTCCCAGGTGCTAGCACAGCACACTCACAAAACAAACTAATAACTTTTAAAGCAGGAAACTTCCCACCTGCCATGCTGTGGCTACAGCTCCATGCCATCCTCTCCCTCTGGTTCCAAAGGTGAGCTACTTTCCCACTGCATGGTGGCATCTGGGCAAGTTTCCTCTACAGGAATCTCTGATTCTGGGCTGAAGGCTTCCATTTCCCAATCAGCTAGCTGGTGTGGGAGAGCCTTCTAGGACTCCCTGCTGCTTCCTTCCTGCTTTTCCCTTTCTCTGGGCTCTCCCTCTACTTGACAAGCTATCAGAGATAAAGGGCCTTGCATTACCCTGCCCTACCCCCTCTGCTAATTCAGGCAGAATCTTAAAGGAACCATCCACCTTTTACCATGGATTCTAAATACTGCCTCTTAAAGGAAGAGGACTAAACCTAGAGAATTCTGGGAGTTGTAGTTTTCTGCTCTGGGGCACTTCCAGGCATAATCTCTGCTTAAAGGCAGTAACAGGGACCTCCAGGGCACTGAATAAAGGATCCCCACTGCATTGCCAAGGGTCACTGTCACAAGGCTCCCCTTCTTAATTTCTGTCCTGAGCCACAGAATATCTAAAACTGGCCCTGGTTATCACCAGCTTGATACTGGCACCACAAGCAAGCTCAATTCTCATGCATGAACCACGCATTCTCGTGGTGGCTGTGTTGGCAGCTCAAGTAGGTGCCATTAACTGGCATGTCTCAGAAAAACAAAGAGGGGCTTGACAGTCCTAACCTCTCATTCAGAGATGATTTGATGGAGCCACCAAGCTTTTCTTGCTGCTTTCTCTGGGGGTGAGAGGTTACATGCTGGGGTCGCTGAGCCCCTCTTTTTGCTTCCCTGGGGATGTGATACTTTGAGATTTTGTTAACTGGTTCTGTTTCATGTGTTAAGGGAATCTTCATGGATGTCGAAGGCTGCTATGCCATCAGTTCAGCCCAAAGCCACAGGGTTTGCAATCTTGTTAACCACATTGTCTGTCTACTGTCGATCCTATTTGAGTATGACCTGAAGAAGGAATGGATGATAAGGCAAAGCTTATTTTATCTTATGGCATGCACCCTAGAGGTTACATGCCTGTTGCCCTCTGCTTTTATTTCTTGTTTGTGGGTCCACAATAACTTACTTATTTATTTCTAAAATTTCTAAACCTCTTAGTTAAAACATTCATAATAATTCAGAAGACAGTACTTTACATAAATATATTCAATTACATTACAAATCATATAATAATATCCCATTTAATAACAATGTCAGAAAACTCAAAGAATCCACATGAACTATACACACTAAATAAAGTGCAGCCATCAGAATTCAAAATTCTTATTATAAGTGCCTACCATTAACCAACGCAATTTCATAAAAAGGCATCCACAAACAATTGCGTCATCAGGGCAGGTCCTCAGGAGTCCAAGGAGGTAATTCCAGAATTTTACCCCAGCTAAGGACAACATTGCCACTCTAGATCTTACATACCGAACAGTATTCTCTTTCAAGGAAACCAATCTCATGCTTCCTTCAGATCCTTATTTTCTCTTCGGCCGATACACCTCCCAGAAAGTTTGAAAATGCAAACTTGCTATTTCAGCCTCCAAATATCACACAGTCAGTATTTTTGTGATGGCATCTGCAGTTCCACACCACACAATGTCAGTCTAGATATAAATCTGAAGGATAGATTTCGGAAAGGTGGTAGTGATACAGAATGTGCTTTTTTGCTTCACAACAGAAGTCAAAAGGAGAAGTAGCAAACGTTATAGGTGATTCTCAAAAAGAGACCAAGACATGGCATTATTTAGCTCAAACAGTGAGCACATTATCCTTGGTTAAGGGTACATATTGCATTAATGTCTAGCACAGGAGTGTCCAACCTCAGTCCTCGAGAGCCTCAATCTACTCGGGTTTTCAGGATTTCTCCAATTAATATGCATGAGATTATTTGCATGCGCTGCTCCTTGTGACCCTGGGCAAGTCACTTAATCCTCCATAGCCCCAGGTACGTTAGATAAATTGTGAGCCCACCAGGACAGATAGGGAAAATGCTTGAGTACCTGATTGTAAAACCGCTTAGATAACCTTGATAGGCGGTATATAAAAATCCTAGTAATAATAACTGTATACAAACAAATCTCATGCATATTCATTGTGGAAATCCTGAGGGCCAAGGTTGGTCACCCTTGGTTTAGCTCATCTACTGAATCCCCTGCTATAAATGTCACCACACGCCACTGGCATATTCTTATGATCTGTTGTGCTATTATTCTATAAAGAAAGATACCTTCCTACTTTTCTGTATAGAATAACCTACATGTAAGCACGTTGCAGGCTGCTCTATGGGGTAAAGACCTAGAACAACTCCTATTGCCTACCACTTATGAGGTATTTAGGAAATGCCTCAAAACTCACCTATTCCTGAAATACCTAGACAACTGACCCACTTCCCTCTTTCCCCTTCTCCCCATTGTTCCCAACTTGTACGTCAACTTAACTTGTACTCCACTAATCTTCTGTAAACCGCATAGAACTTAACGGTATTGCGGTATATAAACTGTTATTATTATTATTATTGGAGATACCTGAATATAGGTACTCCCTTTATAGAAATGTTGCAATATCACTTCCGCACCTTATACAAATAAAAACTCTGAATTGGAATCTTGATTATAAGGTGTTAACAAGAAAATTATTAAATGATCATCAAGATAAAACCCTTCATCACAGCTCTTATAAAACCTGCTAATAAGGCTGCTGCTAAAATCTACATCATCCATAATATGACATTTTGAATCCTGCTATGAATACATCAGCACCGTCTTCATTGTTTCTTTAATTACTTTAAGTTAAATATACTAATATGTTTTGTCGTAGACCTATGCAACAGCCCCTTCAGCAAACCACAAATCTTCCTTGCTTCAGAAGATAATTAATGAACTGAAAAGCCACAAACCAACATTTTTTTTTTTCACTTTTTCTCTGGAAGTCTGGCAAAGAAACAATATCTTTTTCATTAGTCATTTTAAAATAGCATAAAGGAATCGGGAAGATGTTCCATAAAGTGATTAATATGAAATTGATTATGACTGTGATTAAAAGACACATTTAGTAATAAAAAAATGCAAGTTTCATCTGTAGCAACTACATAAATATAATTTTAAAAAAAGAATTTGTTACTGCGGCAGGAAAAAAGTGCCTGAAGCATATGCCTCACCATAGGAAGTAGGTTTCCCACGAGAGCAGTAGAAGACTGCCTACAATGCAGTTATTAGTAATATATACTATATGTTAAAAAATACTGAATGAATATGAAATTTAAAGTGATGAAATGTTCACCAAAGAGTGACAGTGATTTACTGGCACACTTTTGTCTTGGTGACTATATTTTCTTTCTACAGGACAACAGTTTTCACCTAAATAATAATAATAATAATTTTATTCTTCTATACCGCCATACCAAAAAAGTTGTAGGCAGTTCACAACAAGGTGAGCTAATACATGGGATACAGATAAAATACAAATTAGAATAATGGACTTAAAACAGATAAAGACAGAAAGCATTTATAATGTAATGCAGAAAATACCGGCATGGCATGGAAAGAAGTAATACATAGAACAGATAAAGTACATCAGGTTGAATATAAGGAACTTGATTGAAAAAATGAAGCAGAATGCATTAAGATACGAGCCTATCAAAGAGTTGAGTCTGTAACAATTTTCTAAAATCAAGATAGGAAGAGACCTCTAACATAGGGCTCCTTTTATCAAGCGCGCTAGCGTAATAGCGCACATTAGACCACCGGCCATGCTAGCTTCTACCGCCTCCCTTGAGCAGGCGGTAGTTTTTTGGCCTGCACAGGGGTTAGCGCATGATGAAACATCACGCGCGTTAACCCCGCTAGTGCGGCTTGATAAAAGGAGCCCATAATTTTTCCAAGTTTGCGGCTTGAAATGAGAGGGTTCTCTCAAGGAACTTCTTATAATGACAGTCAATAGGGTACCTCTTTCATTGAACACTGAAATGAAGAGATAAAATAACAGATTTAACTTTGGGGTCCTTTTATCAAGGTGCCCTAACCGATTTAGTGCGCACTAAATGCTAACGCTTTCTTAGATAGACTATTGATCCCTTACGACCCCCCCCCCCACTCCCACCCAGAACTTTAAGATCATCCACACAGTATTCTCTTAACGTCCCATCCCTAAAGATAATCGGTACTCGTCGTACCCTCATTTTTTCAGTCACTGCCCCTCTAATTTGGAATTCTCTCCCTCTACACCTTAGAGCGGAACAAAACCTGCAGAAATTTAAAAGCAGCCTTAAATGCTTTCTCTTTAAAGACGCCTATAACTGAATTTTTTTTTTTTTTTACAAAAGTAGATTCTTTCACTACATTTAACTTTCCCCCTTTCCTCCTCCAATGTTCTTCATTGGAAATTCAGCTTAAGTTTCTTCTCCGGCTTTATATTCCAGCTCTGAGAGCACACAGGATGGGGATTATTCAAGTACACAATTGCCCTAAATGTGCACGTGTTAGGGCTACACTGGGACATATGTTTTGGTCCTGCCCTTGTATTCAGCACTTTTGGACTTGTCTGGGATGATATACAACTTCTATATGGGGCAGGTGTTGGTTACCCACGCCCAGAGCTCTATTTGGGTGTTATCACATAACGTCTCCTAAACCTAAAGGTATGTCGGGTTTTGTAGCCCAAGTGATGTTGTTGGGCAAAAAAGCCATTTTGACTCAATGGTTGTCTACTGACCCCCCCCCGATCTATAGTCACTGGAGATCTTTAATGCTCGTTCACGCTTCCTTGGAGCGCAGACATTTTGCAGCATTCTGGGATGTCGTTTTCGGTTAATTTGGGAACACTTTTGGATGGATCTTACTTCTCAGGCCAGGAGTCATCTTTTAAATGTTTGATTTAGCGATGTATTTGTTTTGAACTCTCACACTCTGGGTTTGTAAGAGGATATGGGGGGGGGAGACGGGTGAGGATTATAATGTGCGGATTTATATGAAAAATGTTTTATTTTGTCATGTTTGCCTGCTTGCACTTTGTTGAATAAACATATTTTACCATAACTTTTCCCCCTTTCCTATTGTATTTTCCTTTTAAATAATAATAACTTTATTTTTTCTATATCGCCATAATCTTGCGACGTCTATGTATTCTTTATTAGAAATTGTAGTTCTTCCCTTTTTTCCTAATGTTCTCTGGTCATAAGTACGTATGATTAATCGGTGCATGTCTAATAATTTAAATTGTTTGTGTCCCCGCTATTTTAAATAATTATGTACAATGCTTTGTACCTTTGGATAAGCGTTTAATCAAAAATGTAAATAAACTATGAAACTATGACTACTTAGTTTGTGTTTCAGAGCAGCAGCAGGCAATGGGACAACAAAATCCTGAGTGATGTAGAACAGGTACAAGTGGATCCATTTTTTACTCCATCAAAAATTACTCAATGAAGTTACTGGGAAATACTTTTAAAACCAATAGAAGGAAATATTTTTTCACTCAGAGAATAGTTAAGCTCTGGAACGTAGCTGGTTTTAAGAAAGGTTTGGAGAAAAAGTCCATAGACTGTTATTGAGACAGACATGGGGGAAGCCACTGCTTGCCCTGGATCAGTGGCATGGAATGTTGCTACTTTTTGGGGTTTTGCCAGGTACTAGTGACCTTGATTGGCCACTGTGAGGACAGGCTACTGGGCTAGATGGACCATTGGTATGACCCAGTAAGGCTATTCTTATGTTCTTGTATTCTTATCTGTTCATTATTTGTTTTATCTTACTTTATCCAGCCAAGGTCAGTGTGTTCCATGAGGAATAAACCCTGTTTTTAACCAAACCTGATGAGCTAAAATTTTTGGGGCGCATTTTGCAATAATACTTTTACTGGAATGCATTAAATACACAAAAGTGGTGGCTACCAGTTTTTAGAAATCTGCCACACTGGCCATAAGGCCATCGAATCCTTTATCAAAGAGCATCTGCTCTTTAAAGGGAAGCCTGTTCAAAGTAGCTTTAGAGGCTGAATCTCTCATCCATTGACTGATTCAAAGAATTCTGTGGGCAGAAATAGCATAAGTTGAAAATGTGCTCATGACTCTGATGATATCATGTGTGGCATCTTCCACATAATCCACCTCCCACCCACCCCCCAGCACCAGCTGGATTACAGGACCAGAGGCAACATGGAATCTGATCAATTTCTTTGACTGGGTGACCAGAGAATTGGATAGAGGGAGTGCCTCTTTGCAGATGATACGAAAATCTGCAATAGAGTAGACACCCCAGATGGTGTGAATAACATGAGGAAAGACCTAGCTTCAGCTTGAAGAATGGTCTGAAGTTTGGCAGCTAGAATTTAATGCTAAGAAATGTAAGATCATGCATTTGGATTTCAAAAACCCAAAGGGGGTAAAGAACTTATGTGCATGACAGAAGAGCGGGACTTGGGTGCGATTCTATGTGATGATCTTAAGGTGGCCAAAGAGGTTGAAAAGGCGATGGCAAAAGCTAGAAGGATGCTTGGGTGCATAGGAAGAGGTATGGCTAGTAGGAAAAAAGCGGTATTGATGCTCCTGTATAAGACTCATTTAGAATATTATGTACAATTCTGGAGACCGCACCTTCAAAAAGATATATAAAGGATGCAGTCAATCCAGAGGAATGCTACTAAAATGGTGCATGGTTTTAGTCATAAGGTATATGAGGACAGACTTAAAGATCTCAATCTGTATACTTTGGAGGAAAGGCGGGAGAGGGTAGATATGATAGACATTTAATTACCTTTGTGGCATAAATGTGCATGAGTTGAGTCTCAGTGATTTGAAAGGAAGCTCTGGAATGATAGGGTATAGGATGAAATTAAAAGGTGATAGGCTCAGGAGTAATCTAAGGAAATACTTGTTTACAGAAACATAAAAAAGGTGGTGGATGGATGGAACAGTCTTCCAGAAGAGGTGGTGGAGACAGAGACCATATCTGAGTTCAAGAAAGTGTGTGATAGGCACGTGAGATATCTTAGAGAGAGGAAGAGATAATGGTTACTGGAGATGGGCAGATTGGATGGGTCATTTAGCCTTTATCTGCCATCAAATTTCTTCATTTTGCTCTCTCTTTCTCCACCTCCTCCCCAATGCTCTGGCATCTCTCTCTTCTTTTCCTTCATCCCTTCTCACCCCACACTACCCCATGGTCTGGCATCTTTGTCTCCTTCCCTTCTCTCTCCCCATGTCCTAGCATCTCTCTCCTCTCCTTTACTTCCATCCCCTCCATGGTCTGGCATCTCCTCTCCTTCCTTTCTCCTTGGTCAGGTATCTGTCTCCTTTCCTTCCCTCCCCTGATGCCATGGCATCTCTCTTCTTTCCTTCCCTTTCATCTCTCCCTCTCCTTCCATGGTCAGGCATCTCCTCTCCTTTCTGCCTTTTCCTCCCTCCCTCCCTCCTTCCTTTCCCCTTGGTCTGCCATATCTGTCTCCTTCCCTTTCCTCCATGCCCTGGCATCTCTCCCTCCCCCTATATGGTCTGGCATCACCTTTCCTTCCTTTCTTTCCCTTCCTCCTTTCCTCTGCTTTCTCTGATCTTACTTCTCCCTCCCTCTCCCCAGTCAGATGCAGTAATTCTCTCCCCCTCTGCTCCCCTCCCTCCCTCTCTTTGTCACCTCTCCCCAGTTAGCAGTGCAGCATTCACAACTCACTGCTCTTGTCAGCTTTGGCCCTTCCTCTCTGCCAGGTTCTGCCTTCTCAGAAACAGGAAGTAGGCAGAACCTGGTAGAAAAGAAGGCCCGAAGCTGACAAGAGCAATGAATTGTGAACACTGCTGCCACCGGAAGAAGTTCATGATGCCAGTCCTTGGAGCACCCCCTTATGGACTGCACCTGGGAATGCCACTGCGGGAAGGTGAAGGAAAGGGAGGGAGGTGGACAGAAGGGGAAGAGATGCCTAGACCGCATGCTTACCCTGGTCACATGAGGTCCCAAAAATATTAGGGATGCTTGGGCACCCACAGAGCTGGTGCCTATGTTTGAAGCAGATAGAGGCTTTTAAAATAAAATCAGCAAAATCCGAGAGCCACTGTGCCAGCGATTTTGCACCAAAAATGGCCTGGGGGAGCTACTCTGAACTTCAAAAAATTCAGGGAAGGGGTTTTTGGAGATGGAGGACCTTGTCTCTGGCCCAAGAAACCCTCAAAATTGCCAAATTCAGACACACACACATACACACCTGTGTCACTGCAGCTGAAAAGATTGGAGAAGACTTTCTGTCTGAGGAGAGATTCCACAGGTCCAAATATCTCGATCTTCAGGCTAAACTAAACTAAACTAAACTAAACCTTAGGTTTGTATACCGTGTCATCTCTACATTTGCAAAACTCGACACAGTTAACAGGAGTAAGGATAGAAAGGAACTCCAGAGGAGGGAAGGATGAAGAGGAAATTTAGAGGACTAAAATAATCAGAGAGGGAGGAAGAGTTACATTTTTGAGAATAACCAGGTTTTCAGATGTTTACGGAAGAGTTGGAGGGAGCTCAGATTCCTAAGAGGGGAGGTAAGGTTGTTCCAGAGCTCAGTGATTCTAAAAGGGAGGGAGGAACCTAGTTTTCCTACAAGGGAGATGCCATTTAGAGAGGGAAAGGAGAGTTTCTGTTTTTGGGTGGATCTGGTGGAATTGGGGTTAGAGGAATTCCAAGAAAGAGGAATAAAGGTGGTGAGGATGCCGTGTAGGATCTTGAAAGTAAGGCAGGACCATTTGAAATGGACTCTGGAGATTATCGGAAGCCAGTGGAGCTTGGACAAAAGCGGTGAGACGTGATCGAATTTGCTTTTTGCGAAGATAAGCTTAGCAGCGGCATTCTGAATCCGCTGGCGTCTTTGAAGGTTTTTCTTTGTTAGGCTTAGGTAGGTAGAGTTGCAATAGTCCAGTCTGGAAAGGATGGTGGATTGGACAAGGACGGCAAAGTGTTTTTGATGGAAACGGGTTCTCACTTTCCTCAGCATGTGAAGGCTGAAGAAACATTTTTTTATTAGGGAGTTGAGGTGATCATTGAAGGAAAGTGTAGAGTCAATGATGACTCCCAGAATTTTGCTTGAGTATTCAAGATGCAGAGTGGGACCAGAGGACAGAGGGATGGAGGTGGGTAGTTGGTCCAATTTTGGGACGAGCCAGAGAAGTTTTGTTTTGGATTCGTTTAGTTTCATATGCACAGTGTGGGCCCAGGATTGAAGGTTCGATATACATGAGGATATGTTTGCAGAGAGGTTGGTGAGGTTCCGGTTGGTCTCAAGGAGGACAAAGATGTCATCTGCGTAAGTGTAAAGTGTTTCAAGGGGGGAGAGATGGAGGAGTTTAAGGGAGGACATATAAATGTTGAAAAGGATAGGGAGAGAGGTGAGCATTGTGGGACTCCACAGATCAGGCCTGACTGAGACCTCAGACTCCCACTAAACCACATGTCATGATGTGGGGAGGAAAAAATGCCATCGTCCCCTTATAAGCCAGTAGATTTGCCACGGGGACTAACAGATTGTGCTCAAGCCCCTGATAAATCAGGGTACAAGCTAGCTTCAAGGGGAACAGATCTCAAGCTCTAAAAATGGCACCAAAGTCTCAAGAAATGGATAAAAATTCTGAAAATAGCCAAATTAAGCAGAGCAGATCAGAAAGACACCACCATAATTCACTTGCAGAAGGAAAAACTGAAGGTGGCAGTACAGCCCACCAGCAAAGGAGTCGTAAGTTGTAGATGATATCCTTTTGCAATCAATTTGCAACCAGATGTATATTACCTGTAGTCAGAACTCCTAGACACATTGCACCAGAATATGCTATTAATCGGATCCAAGGAGGAATAAATAGGAATCATAAATATAAAGCTTAGCTGTGTATAAAGAAGCTTTCATTAACTAGTTACAAACCTAAGATTTGATTTTGCAGCAGATAGCTCTCTGTATGTTTTATTCTATATGATCTAGTGAACGCTTGAGCAGGTGGTAGTTTTTGACCAGCGCGGGGCGTTAGCGTGTGATGAAAAGTCGCCATGCGTTAACCCCGCCAGCACGCCTTTGTAAAAGGAGCCCTATGACATTTGGGCCCTCTTCTATCCAACGGCAATAGCAGTTTTTAGCACAGGGAGTCACACCGAATGGCCCGTGCTGCTCCCGAAGCTGAGTTCCTATGAGCATCAGGAGCAGTGCGGGCTATTCAGCGCAGCTCCCCGTGCTAAAAACTGCTATCGCTGTTGGATAGAAGAGGGCCCAAATGTCTTGGGGGAGGAATGAGTATTATATGGATGTGAAGCAATGGCATAGTGAGGGTGAAAGGCACCCAGGGAGGTGGCACCTCTCCCCCACCCTCATCATCTCTGCCCTGTCCCCCGCTTCTTCTTCAATCCCCCTGCCATGCGTGCCTCCCCTTTCTTCCCCTATACCTCAAGCTGAAGTTGTTGCTCGCTGCGGTCAACAGCATGCTCCTCATGACCCCGTCGGCTCTCCCTCTGATGTCACTTTTTATGCATGGCACTCTGAAATGATGTCAGCGGGAGAGCTAATGGAGTCACGAAGGGGAAGGGAAGGGGGGGGCGTGCACTTGGAGGGCTGTCAGCGCCCCCACCAACATGGTGCCTGGGGAGGACCACCCCCCTTGGAAAAGCATTTAAACTCATAGTACTATACAGTGGCATAGTAAGGGGGATGAGGGGGTGGTCCGCCCTAGGTGCCATGTTAGTGGAGGCACTGAAACCCCTCCTCTCTACCCCCGCCTCTTCCCATTTCTCCCCTCCAAGAGCATGCCCCCCCCCCTTCCCTTCTCCCTTCCCGCGGCTGTCAACAATGTACTTAGTGACTCCGTCGGCTCTCCCGCTGACATCATTTCAGGGTGCCAGACTGGATTTCAGAGTTGCACACATAAATCAGAACAGGGTACAGTGTTACATACTTGATACATTCACTGGTGATTACAGTTGCTGGTGTTTAGTATATGATACAAAAAGGAATCGGGATCTATATACAAGGAGTAAGGTATGTAAGGGAGACGATATAAGGGTAAGGTATAAGAAGATGCTAGTTAATTAATGCTATTTGTGCGTACATTGATTCAGGTTATAGTTAATAGCAGACTTTTTAGAAGGTGGGCCCAGATACAACTGAATAGAGGTTTAATAATGATAATAAAAACAGTTTATATACCGCAATACCATTAAGTTCTATGCGGTTTACAATAGATTAAGCGAGGTACAAATTGATTGAATTTAAGAGGGGGGAAGAGGAGAGTTAATAGGACCGGAAATGCGTTGTTGAGGAGAAAGAGATTAATAGGACAGAGGAATCACTATGGAGGAGAAAGAAGATGAGTGGGTCAGTTGTCTAGATACTTTAGGAACAGTTGAGTTTTTAGACGTTTTCTGAATTCCTCATAAGTAGTGGGCGAAAGCAGTTGATCTAGGTCTTTACCCCACAATGCTGCTTGATGTGAAAGAAGGTGTTCATGGTGTCACTATTGTAAATCACTATTGTATCACTATTGTTAATAGGACCAGAAATGCGTTGTTGAGGAGAAAGAGATTAATAGGACAGAGGAATCACTATGGAGGAGAAAGAAGATGAGTGGGTCAGTTGTCTAGATACTTTAGGAACAGTTGAGTTTTTAGACGTTTTCTGAATTCCTCATAAGTAGTGGGCGAAAGCAGTTGATCTAGGTCTTTACCCCCACAATGCTGCTTGATGTGAAAGAAGGTGTTCATAATGTTTTTTCAGTTTACAACCTCTAACTGGGGGGGAAACGAAGTAGGAATGAGAGCTTCTCTTGGGTCTGTTGGCAGAGAAGGAGAAAAGGTCAGTTATGTATTTAGGGGCAAGACCGTATAGCGCTTTAAAGCAGAAGCAGGCGAATTTAAACTTTATGCGTGCTTCCATCGGTAGCCAATGTAACTGCCGGTAGTAGGGTGATACATGATCAAATTTCTTTAGTCCGAAGATTCATCTGACCGCTGCATTTTGCATTAGTTGTACACGTCGCATATTTTTTTGGGAAATGGCTAAGTAGGCGATGTTACAGTAGTCAAATTGACTTAATACGAGGGATTGGACCAGGGTATACAGTTGTATGTACCATATTTCCCCACATATAGGCCGCAAAAAAAAATGCCTATACGAGTTTAAAAACTGGTAGATAAGCTGCCCCATTGTATTAGCCGTGACCTATCTACCAGTAACTGGGGCAGCCTATACAAGTTTTAAAAATCATCCC
Source organism: Geotrypetes seraphini (assembly GCF_902459505.1). NCBI lineage: Eukaryota > Metazoa > Chordata > Amphibia > Gymnophiona > Dermophiidae > Geotrypetes > Geotrypetes seraphini. The sequence continues at coordinate 85,514,797 of NC_047084.1, forward strand.
CTCTACCTTACCGCCCTCACTGGACGGCATGAATCGCTGCTGCCTCGAATCGTGGCCAGTGATTCAGGGCAGGAGAAATCTTTTCAATCTCCATCCCGGTCCCGCGCTGCTTCTCAGCAAATGCACTCAGTTCAGTTCTCGCGAGACTCGCAAGTCCCACAAGAACTGACAGCTCCAGCTCCAGTGTTTTGCCTCTCCTTCAGGAACAGGCCAGGCCTCCCACCATGTTATTCGCAGTTTCACCCTATTCACGATGGTTTTTAATTGAAACCTGCGAATGACTTATGAAAAAGTTATTTGCAGTTTTTCTGTATTTGCAGGTCTGTTAATCCCCTATCACAGCGAATACGGAGGGAGAAGTGTATTCTATAAACTGTACCTAAGGTTAGGCACAGTTTATAGAACAACACTTAGCAGCAGGACCTGCGACTAAATTTTGGCATGACCATGAATCTCAACTAAAACCTGGGTAAATCCCTAAACCTAATTTAGGCGCAGATTAAGTGTTCGTAACAGTGAGTAGATTTTCAGAATGCTCACGACCTGCCTATTCAGTGTCGAATCAAGGGATTGTGGTGCTTTCAGACAACTTTTGTACTGGCGCCACCCCCCCCCCTCCAACCCTGCAGTTTGGTATCTTTCTTCTCCCAACTCCTCCCCCCTCCCTCACCCCACTTGTGATCCAGTACATCCCACCTCTCTCAAGTCTCTCCCTCCTGCTGGATGAGGTAAGGAACTGGCTCAGGGCACTGATGATGAAAGCTACCAAAATCCCAATCTGGCATCTATCCCTCTGGAAGTCTGAAGGTAGATTAGACTGGGATTTTGGTGCCCTTTATCACTCGTGCCCGGGGGCCACTTGATCCATAAATTCAGCCTACGCTCCTCCTTGGCAATGCCTCCTTTTCGATTCCAAGCACTAGAATTTACATGAACTTCTTTAGAAGAATACACCTAAAAAGATGTGTGCTTAATTTCTAATTAGTGGCAATAATTGCTTGTTAGTGGCCAACAATAGGCACTGATTGACTCAATTGTTAAAGGTATGCTTGCAAACTGGGCATGTGCCCAAATCTGCATGCGCAACTGAAAGTACCATATATAGAATCTGGGCACTGGCGCCTAACTTTAGGTGCCCATTATAGAATTCAGTTGAACCTGCCGTCCAGAAGGCAACTCTTCAACTCCATGCTAACCTATCTGGAGTAAAAAAAACAACCTGGAACGACCTCCTGAAGCAATCAGGAAGGAGGCCAACTACACCTCTTTCTGAAAAAAACTGAAAACTCACCTCTCTGACTACTAATGTTATCTGCCTTCTCTCTCCTTCCTCCCCTACCCGTCCTCTGTCCCTCCCTTGCTTCCCCCCCCCCCTTCCCTTCCTGTCTTCTCTATCAGTCACCTAGAGCTTGTGTGTACAGGTTTGTGCAACTCACAAATAGAAGATTAGACTAGAATTGCCCTTTGGTTGTTTGGCATTTCTTTGGTAGGAAAAAAAAAACTTGAACTGAATTTAGAGAGTCAATGAAATCCTGCTGTCATCTTATTTATTTATTCAATTTTCTATACCATTCTCTCAGTGGAGCTCAGAATGGTTTACATGAATTTATTCAGGTACTCAAGCATTTTTCTCTGTCTGTCCCAGTGGGCTCACAATCTATATGGTGCAATGGAGGGAGGATTAAGTGACTTACCCATGGTCACAAGGAGCAGTGTGGGTTTGAACCCACAACTTAAGCGTACTGAGGCTGTAGTTTTAACCACTGTGCCACTCTAGAAATCAAAATGTAGCAGCAGTGAGCCAAGTATAGTACAAGGAAGCCATTGTGACATCACTGATGAGGTTGGTTCTTAGGCATTGGTGGAATGAGGCATTGTGATGTCACAATACCAGCTCTGGTTATCAGAGGCTGGAACTTTCACACTATTTATTTATTCAATTATCTATACTGTTCTCCCAGGGGAGCTTAGAACGGTTTACATGAATTTATTCAGGTACTCAAGCATTTTTCCCTGTCTGTCCAAGTGAGCTCATAATCTATCTATTGACAAAAGGCTGAGCTTCGAGGCAATCAGCAGAATCCACACAATAATTCACAGAGAAGAATATGCGTTGGCAAGGTCCATGATTTAAGAACAGAATTAAAGCCATCTAATGGATACATTCATCAGTATAGCAAGCCCTCATAAAGAAAGTGCTACGTATTATGTGATTGCACTCTTCTACTTTTTCTTCCTTGAAAAAACTAATGCACCTCAAGAAATATCATGCTGAGACATTTTCAGTGGTCTAGGACAACCTCTATGCCATATTGAATGGTATAGCTGGGCTTCTATCCCAGATTAGATTCCACTTCAACATATTAATATAGAAAGCAGTCCACCTGTGGTGGAGAGGTATATTTTAAAGGAGAGTGGAGAAAATGTAATATTTTCTTCTTGAACAAAGAAAAACTCCATTGTTTAAAAAAAAAAACCAAAAAAAAAAAAAAAAAAAACCACAAAGCCTGTCAATTCTGTATTGGACAGCAACTTTGAACATCCTTGTAGCTCTTTATTTCTTGTCCTCAGTGTAGCCTACCTCTCAAGGAGGGTGAGGGCAGCTTCATAGGAGTACAGAAAACATAGTTTTGGCAAAAAGTAAAGGGTTCTGATGGGCAGATGATCTTCAAGGTCTTTGCTGGGAGGACACACAAACCCTAAAATCAGTGGTAGGCCATTCCAGTCCTCGAGAGCCACAGGTAGGTCAGGTTTTCAGGATATCCAACAATAAATATGCATCTCGAGGAGGCAGTGTGTGTAAATCCATCTCATATATATTCATTGTGGATATCCTGAAAACCTGACCCACCTGTGGCTCTCAAGGACCAGAATTGCCTACCCCTGCTAAAATACTGAAAAACAAACAAGTCTGAACCAAAATGATATGAGGCTCATAATCGAAATGGAAATACATCTAAAATCCCGCCTAAATCGGCACTTGGACGATCAAAAAGACAGGTCATCCAAGCGCTGATAATCGAAACGGGTTTTAGACGTATCTAAAAACAGCTTAGGCCTTTCCAGTGCGGCTGTATGCCCAGAGCTGAAATGGGCATTTTAGGAGGAGTGGTGAGGGCGGGATTTGGGTGGCACGTAGGTTGACCTAGACTTAGTTGTACTACAAGTATAACTGAAAGTTTAACGAGACTGCCTAGACAGAACTTGTACTTAGTGACTTAGGCAATATAAAAACAGGTCTAAATTCCCAGAAGGTATCCAAAGTGACCAGATAACCACTGAGACAGAAAGTATAGACCCCCCCCACACACACACATTCCCCCAGTGATCACTGACTCCCCCCCCCCACACACACACACATACACACACAATACCATAAAAATTAGAATAAAAACGTACATACCTGACTCCAGAACATCAGAACCTGGCATAGAAAAGCCTAGTAGAGCTGTACAGAGGTAGTTTAAGTAGTCTTGGGGGTGGGCTAGTGAACCACTCTAGCCACTGCATTCATGGTGAAATATGTGCACCTCCCAAAACCCTATTGTACTGCCATATAAGTGACACCTGCAGTCATAAGGGCTATTGGGATGGTAGACATGTGGGTCTAGTAGGTTTTGGGGTGTTTTGGGGGGCTCACCATGAACTATAAGGGAGTTGTGGTGAGATGTTTATGTGGCACCCTTTTTGTGAAGTTCACAGCAGTGCTCTGCAAGGTGCCCCACCACTCTGTTACCATGTCTAGGTGTCCAGTCCATTACTTTTCTGACCCCACCCACGTCCAAAAGGTTTTGTTCTAAGCATTTTTGACTTGGACAAATTTTGGATGAGAATGGGGTATAAAGATACACTTAGCGGCTGGACATAGAAGTAGACGATTCTCGAAAAAAGAAATATTTTGGAGGAGGGGAGTGTGGCCAAGATGGTGGCAAGTGGTGAGTGTTAGTCCAGAAAATTTTTCTCTCTGTAACGATACCAGCTTTCCTCCGACGATGCCTCACACTAAGTGCAAAGGCGCGGTCCGGTCGGGACCCTCACCGGCAGATGCTTCGATGCCCTTGTGCCAGATGACACTGGACTTCACCGCCAGGACTCCTCTGATTGCCGGAGAGTGAGGCTCACTAGCGCTGGTGCCTGGGGCCATGGTGGCTGCGCTGGAGCCGGATGTTTCTCTGTCGCTTCCGGATCCAAATGCTCCTCCATGTCCTGTGAGTGAGACGCCCAACTTGCAAAGTGAACCCATCCTGAGGTGGCTGCGGGGAAAGCCTTTGCTGAGGGAGGTCAAACAGACATAGATCTCGCGGAGAAGGTGAAATCAGCTGAGGTGGCAGTTCTGCTACAAACCAGATGGAGGTAACTATGATGGACGTCTGTAAAATGCTCCACAACACGGATGGAACAGTTCAAAAACAGTGGATTTAGTAAGGAAAGTAGATTCTCTGTCTAAGATTGTTGAAGATAATGAGATTAAATTTACTGGACTAAATGAGGACATCAGTACTTTAAAATCAGCAGTAGATGCTTTGGTTAAGGATAAATTACTGGTGCACAGAAAAATAGAGCAAATAGAAAATTTCAACAGAAGGCTCAATCTTAGACTGTTAAATTTCCCGAGGTCTCCAGAAATCTCAGCAGTGGAACTCTTCAGACAATATTTACCGTATTTTTCGCTCCATAAGACACACCTGACCATAAGACGCACCCTAGATTTAGAGGAGGAAAACAAGAAAAAAAACCAACATTCTGAACCAAATTCTCCCTTCCAGGCTCTGCATCCTGTCCCCCCTCCCTGCCCGGCTCTATACCCTGCACCCCCCCCCCCTGGTGGTCTAGTGGTAGGCTGGGGCAGAGCACAGAGCAGGCAAGCCTAGTGGCCTAGTGACAGGCAGGCCTAGTGGCCTAGTGACAGGTAGGCAGGCAGGCCTAGTGATAGGTAGGTAGGCCTAGTGACAGGCAGGCAGTCCCCACACGCCCCCAGTTCCTTAAATCATCCCCCATGTATCTTAAATCATCCCCCATACCCCCACGTGCCCCCAATACCTTAAATCATCCCCCACGTACTCCCAGTACCTTTTTTAATCATCTCCCCTTGGTACCTTTTTTATTTCCTCCCATCTTTCCCAGCCAGCAGCGCACAGACCAGAAGCGCCGCATATTTTTTTTGAAAAACCCACCACTGCTACAACTTCAATCCTACCTGCCCACTCGCCATCGTATCTGGTGGTCTAGCAAATTTCCCAGCCAGAAGCGCAGAGAGATCAGGAGCAAGTCTTCTGCCCTCTTGCCTGGGCTGGCACCGATCTCCGAATGGCTGCAGTCAGTTCTCGCGAGTCCCACGAGAGCTGCCTGCAGCCATTTGGAGATCAGCGCAGGCCCAGGCAGGAGCATGGAGGACTTGCTCCTGATCTCTCTGTGCTTCTGGCTGGACCACCAGGTACGACGACGAGTGGGCGGGCAGGAGAGCGTGTGGGATTAAAGTTGTAGCAGTGGTGGGTTTTTATTTTTTAATATGTGGCGGCGGCGGGGGGTTAAAAATATGAGACGGTTGCAGGGGGGTTTAAAGTATGCAGCGGCAGCAGCAGAGGGGGTTTAAAATATGCGGTAGGGTGGTATTTTTTAAATATGCGGTGGCGGCAGGGGGAGGGGATTAAAATATGTATTGGCAGCAGCAGCGGGCTTAAATTTCTATCTTCCCTTCATAAGACGCACTTACTTTCCACCCCCCTTTTTGGGGGTGCAAAAAGTGCATCTTATGAAGCGAAAAATACGGTAATACAAAATCTCGGCTATGCTCCCGAGGCTATACCCCCTTTAAATATAATTTATTACCTGCCTGATTCTAAAAAGTCAGGGAGCAAGCCAGGAATGGAGAATCAAATACAACAACATACAATGGACTTGGGAAATATTTCAGAAATTTTGGAATCAACAATATCCACAATTGAAGGCAGAGCTACTTTGCTTGTTTCCTTTATTTTTCAGCAAGATTTAGATTCTGTCTTAAAACTATACTTCCGAACATCACAGATTTCGGCTTTGTGGCAATGAATATGGATATTCCCTGACATGAACAAAGAAACTCAAGAAAGAAGGAAACTTTTCCTTGTAATGAGGCAAGAAATCAAAGATATTGGAGTGGCCTTTGTGGCCCTGTAAATGCCTTATTAAATATGCAAGGACTAAATATACATTTTTTTGTTCCTGACCATTTGCGGTCTTTTCTGGACCTAAAGAAGATCTCCAGAGGATAATTGGAAGTAATAGTCGGTAATAGGAGCCACTGTTAAGCCTTTAGTTTTTTCTGTACCTTTTTCTTTTTCTTCTTAATAAATTTGGTCCCTTGTTTGTGACCACTCTCTCCACAGACTGTTGAGGTCTAAGAAGGATAGAATTTGTTTTCTTATGTTTTATTAATCTTGAGATAGTTAATTAATAACTGTTCTCCTTTACGTTTTTCCTGTTCAAGTTGTAATACTTGTATGTTATTTCAAACTCAATAAATAAAGATTATTAAAAATATATATATATATTTTGGACGTATTTTTTTTCGAGAATGGACTTTTGACATGTCTGACTTTGGGCGACTAGCGTCTTAGGCCCAAAACGGACTTAGACGTATTTTTTGATTATGCCCCTCCATATTTATATAAAAATATCTTTATGTGGTGTTGTGTGCTCAAAACACAACGAATATGCAAAAGAGAGATGTGGAGGCATTGCTTTCTTGGCATGCAAATCTCTCTCAGTCATATTCATTGTGGATATCCTGAAAACTTGGCCTGCCCGTGGACCTCAATGACTAGAACTGAATAGCTCTGTTCTATACCAAGAATCTTCGGAGTATGTTTTGTTTTTCCAAGCTAGTATAAACAAGGAATTGTAATCAAATAAGCAACTCCTTTAGCGCTAGAAAAATGTAATGAAATGTCCATTTTTCAAAAGAGAAACTGGGGCTCATTTTTTTTTTTTTTTTAAGTTCAATCACGTTTTATTGGGTTCAGTATTACAAAAACCATAAGTACAAGATGCGTAATGATGAGTACAGATTGTAAGAAGCAAATAGATACTTATACGTAATTTACTTACATGAAAGGAGTGCTCTAGTAAGCATCTGGTACAAAGCAATACCATAACCAAAGAAACCAAAAAATAGGAGTAAAACAAGATGGGATGGGATTAAGAGTAGTACTAATCTATAAGGTAACAAAAAGTAATACAAATCTGTATGAGCATATGCGTAGAACAAGTACAAAAGTAGTTCATCATGGATGTCATAGTACTTTACAATAAGATAGTAAAGGAGTGGTGCACCATTTATTTTAGTCTCTGGAATTGATCTATCCAAGCGGATGAGTAATCAGTCTTAAGACTGATAAGGAGATAAAGTATGGGCTAACAAAGGGGACCATAGTTTTTCGAACTTCCATAAGGAATTTGATCTCTCAGCAGCAATTCGCTCGTATTTGGCTATCAGACAAACAGTGTTCCACCATACTCTATACACTGCCACCAAGTTTTTCCAATTTGATAGAATAATTTTGATAGCAATAAGGACAAGGGCATGCAGTAAGTTATCTGTTTCTTCGATTTCAGAGCATTGCAAGAGAAGAACTTTGAAAGATAAGGGTTGGTTTATATTGAGCATGGAGCAGATGTCATATGCTGCAGTGTTCCTCTGGAATTGCCACAAGACCAGCAGTTGATCTCCTTTTTAGGATAGAGCTTCAATAACCTACTAGGTGTCCAATAAGCTCTGTGGAGAAGATAAAGGAAACTTGAAGATACGAGGCAGATCTACAGAGTTTTGAAGTACATGTTCAAAGCAAACGCCAAGCATCTTCAGTAATATCTACCTCCAACTCAATCTTCCATTTATTTTTAATCTTGCAGGGCCTCTGATCTTTCTTGTTGCGAATCAACTTATACCACTGTGATGCCTCCTTTTTCTTAAACGATAAAGATGTCTGGAATTTTATCTTCAATCGAGCAGACCCGAAAAAGCTCTTGCAATGAGTGTTTGAATTGTAGCCATTGAAAATAACAACTGGGTGTTAAAGTTATGCTTTTCACATAGTGTGTTATAAGGAATCCAGCCTCCTTTATCCCTAAGGTGTCCAACATGCCATATGCCAGCTCTTTGCCAGCCCTTCCAATCAACAGGAGTGTTCTGTATCCTGATATTATCATTCCGTCAAATTGTAATGTGGATACCCATGGAACATCCAATAATCTCTCCACTTCTTGGATCACTTTCTTCATGGACATCACTATATGATCTTTATCATCCGCAGTATTGGACATATACATAAAAGGGAGATACTGGAGTAGAATCCGTCCATATCGCTCAGCTTCGAAATCTAGCCATATGCAATCGACTCTTCGTGCAACATCATAAAGCAACCATCGAGCTCCTTGCTGTAGTAGAAAGGCATTGTGGTAATCAAGGAAGTCTGGGAAATTCACTCCTCCAGCAGTCTTAGCCGATTTTAACTTCCATAATGCAATCCTAGGAATACCTTTAATCCATAAAAAAACTGTATAAAGCAGTGTCAATTCTTTTATAAAAGGAGAGATTAAATAAAAACGGAAGCATGCTTAAAGTATAATTGATCTTAGGAGTGATAATCATTTTGATAGCTTCCAATCTCCCCCACCATAAGAGTTTTAATGGGGACCAGCATGATGACAAGTCGTTGAGTATCTGCAGGATGTGATTCATGCTGTATTCTATGGTCAGGGCGATGGTATTACCGAAGTTTATACCCAAATATTTTAATTTGTTTGCAGACCACTGAAAACGGAGGTTATCAACATCAGCTTTTTGTGTAAGATCATTCAGTGGCATCAACTCCGTTTTGGTAGTGTTGAGTGTGTAGCCAGAGACTTTGGAATATTCCTCAATAGTCGATGTTAAGGCTGCCGATGATTCAGGGGTAGTGTAAATAAGAACATCATCGGCATATGCCGAGAATTTCACCTCAGTGTGACCACAACCCACACCTTTACTATCAGGATTATGACGAATATGTTGAATAATAATGGTTCAAGGGCAAGGTTGAAGAAAAGCGGTGACAAAGGACATCCCTGTCTTGTACCTTTGGTAGGATGGAATGAAGCCGACGTCAGTTCATTGATTCTAACACTGGTGGTAGGAGCAGTATAGAGCACTTTGATCATGCCTATGACCGAGTCCTCAAATCCAAATCATTTGAGTGTAGAGAAAATGTGACCCCACTCTACCCGATCAAATGCTTTTTCTGCATCCAATGCAAGGGCTAACAACGGACTCTGAGACTGGTTTGCATAATGTATCACGTTCAAAAACATCCTGACATGAAACCATTTTGTTCTTTACAGTACTACAGATCTCATTTTGTAGGATAAGACCCCTTTATAATAATACAGTAGAACTCTTAAACCCTAATTTTATATCTAAAGCAATAGTTGAGTGACTCATCCAAAAACACAAGAAGAATCTGCTAGTTGAACCCTGGCTTCACCAGAATGCACTCTGCCTACCTAACCTCTATAGTGGTCCTCCACTCTTTGATGCTCTGAAATATGTACAGGCAAAGTCATATAGCACTTCAAGCTGCTCAATTTTCCCCAGTAATGGGAACCCATAAAAATTCAATTAAGAGCAGCAAAAAAGATATAACCAGTTGGGACCCAACACGTCATAGAATGACTCATAAATATCATCCTGCCAGAAAATCAGCTCCTGTAGTCTCTCGAGCCATTGCCTATGAGCAATCTGCACAGGGCAGGAGCGTGGGAAGATCATTCCTACCCTGAAAACCCGCTAGACCACCAGGTAAGGCTTAAGGGGGGGCTTACAGGGCTTAAAATAGCCCAAAAAAATTTTAATGGTTTTTTGTATTAAAATCGCGAATAACCGAATCCGTGGATGCTGAAACTGCGGATTTGGAGGGGGAAGTGTATTTACTGCCTTTTTGAAATAGTTCACTCAAGGTGGTGTACATTATATTGCATTACAGTACAATACATTTATAGACCGCAAAACCTTCCAGATCATTGTGGTTTACATAAGCAGGAGACTGTACAAAACAGCGAATTACAGAATTTGTGACTTACTACTACTATTACTGCTATTACTTATTTCTATAGCGCTACCAGACACACACAGCGCAGAGTCACAAAGAATAAGAAAACAGTCCCTGCTCGAAAGAGCTTACAATCTGATTCTAAATAGCCAAGACAGACAAACAGGATGTCATGGATACAGTTAAGGGGAACGGTTAATCTGTTGGCTATGTTGGTGGACAGTGGGGAGTAGGGTTATAGATTGAAGGCTAAATCAAAAAGGTGGGTTTTCAGTCTGCTTTTAAAGGGGCCTGATAGACAAACTCGGGTAATTTATTTCAGGCATAGGGGGCAGCTAGATAAAAGGAACGAAGTCTAGAATTAGCAGTGGAGGAGAAGGTTAATGTTGCTTATCTGTAGAATGGAGTTCTCTGGGAGGTGTATAAGGAGAGAGAAGTGAGGAGAGATATTGAGGGACAGCAGAATGAACACACTTGTAGGTCAGCAATAAGATCTTGATACTGAGCCAGTGAAGTAACTTAAGGAGAGGGGTGACATGAGTGTAGCGAGGTTGGTAGAAGATGAGTCGTGCAGCAGTTTTGCACAGATTGCAAAGGGGAGAGGCAACACTGAGAGGTACCAGTTAGACTTAATCATTAATTTCCCCAAAATCTTACAAACGAAGATGCTTTCAATAATTTTCAGAAGTGCAGATAGGAGCCTGAGGAAGCAAACATGGTGCTTAACTCGGAGTCCTGACTAGCTGCCTGGAATGCAATAGACAATTACAGCAGTGAAAAACAAAACAAAACCCCATGACTATAACAGGCCTAGGTGGATGATATAAAATGCTACTGATAAAAAGAATGATACCCCAAAAGCATCATACCCTAAGCTGAAATTTGTTTAACAGGAGTTTTATTGCACAGGTCTAAAAGGGGCAATTGGAAAGTTCTCAGCCCAACCAAGAAAAGAATGAAGTGGCGCCATGAAACTTACAAGTTATTCTACACTTGACATAAGAACATAAGAATTGCCACTGCTGAGTCAGACCAGTGGTCCATCATGCCCAGCAGTCCGCTCACGTGGCGGCCCTCTGGTCTAAGACCAGCATCCTAACTGAAACTAGCCCTACCAGCGCACGTTCTTGTTCAGCAGAAACTTGTCTAACTTTGTCTTGAATCCTTGGAGGGTGTTTTCCCCTATAACAGCCTCTGGAAGGGCGTTCCAGCTTTCTACCACTCTCTGGGTGAAGAAGAACTTCCTTACATTTGTACGGAATCTATCCCCTTTCAACTTTAGAGAGTGCCCTCTTGTTCTCCCACTTTTCATGTCAATGATATAAAATGAAAAAAATGTTTCAAGAAAAGCGTGGAATAACTTGTGAGTTTCATGGCTCCACATCGTTCTCTTCTTAGTTGGGCCAAGAACCTTACAGCACCCCCTCGTATTGTGATGTCATAATGCCTCATTCCACCAATGCCTAAGAGCCAGCCTCATCGGTGATGTCACAATGGCTTGGTTGCCCATTAACTAGATGCATTTGCCTCATTGAAATGAAAAGTGTCAAGAAAAGCGTGGAATAACTTGTAAGTTTCATGGCTCCACATCGTTCTCTTCTTGGTTGGGCTGAGAATCTTTCAGCGGCCCCTCATATTTGTAAAAAATTACCATGCTGACATTATGGTTTATTTTAGTATGTCCCAAACTTTTTAAGCAGTGGCACATTAATTTCAGGGCTGCGGCTGGAAGGCACCTGGAAATGCAAGGACATCGACACGATGACATCACGTGCATGCGTGATGTCATCACGTCGATGTCCACACATGCAAAGATGTCCTCAGCTGCGACCCTGAGCGTCCAATTGCCGCCAGTAGGGGGTGCTGCAGAATCAGAGGTGAGGAGAAGGAGCAGAGGCGCCAGCGAGGAGGGGAGGCGCAGGCGCCGGTTGATTGATTTCAGGACGTGCCTTTTGCTGCGAGAGGCATGTCCTGTGAGCAGTTAGCCAGCACTGGCACCTCTCCTCCTCTCGTGGCATGCTTGGAATCTGCCGAGGCACACTAGTATGCCACGGTACACAGTTTGCGACACACTGATATATTTATTTGATTTAAACCCCGAGCACAGCTCATGATCACTGAAACCAAAAGCACTGGAAAATTTGGTCTTTCAGAGTTGATAAAATATGGCATCATGTACGAATAGCAGAGTGAATAATTTTTTTAATTTTGCTTCTTTTCACCCTGGTAATGTATTATTCTTTCCACATAGCTGCAGTTTTTGGAACATCAATAGGCTTAAATTATTTAACCTGATGATCTTAGGTAAATCTTTCATGGGGCATTGCTCAGAAAGAACAAAAAAAAAAAAAAGCCTGCCCAGTTTAAAGATTGTTATTAGTGTTTTGCTCATTATAGACTTTATTATAAATGGCAAGTTCTTTATATTTACTATTATTTTATGGATTCTGAGCTTACTATGCAATAATTAACTGTACTATAATTGTATATCTAAAGTATATATAACAGCTTTCCAAACTCCCCATTTCCACCCCCACAAAAGCTAGATTGAACATTGTGACTTGTGTTTCCAGTTTTCTAGGGTGGCAGAATTTAGTATGGGTGGAACCGGTGGCTTAGTAAAGAGGGGCGGAAGGGCAGACAGCTCCAAGCGCCACCCCCCTGCTCCATCCCACTCATCTCCCGCCACACATGTTCCCCCCCTCCCCCCATACTTCTAGCTCATCACCGGTGCAAACAGCAGCTCCAACCGGCTACTCATGCCAGCCTTGGTGCTCCCCCTGACGTTACTTCCAGGCCCTGCAACCAGGAAGTGACATTAGCGGCAAGTTGGAGATGCTGCTCGCACTAAGAAAGCGAAACGGGTATGGGGGAAGGGAAGGGGTACACTTGCAGCAGGGGGTGGGGCAGGGAAGGAGCAGGGACAGAGAAGAGGGCGAGGGGGGAGGGGGGCGCCAGTGGGTGAAACAAGCAGATATATCATTCTCCTTGGGTTCTTTCTCATGATGATGAAAAATAGTTTTCCAGGGTTGTAGGTCTATGGAAAAATCCTTGCTGTTTCAGTAATGTATCCCCTGGCCTCCTGTGGCTGGTTAAGTTCATAGGAAGTAAGCCAGAAGATACTATCAGATATAAGGAAAGCAAATAAGAAAAATAGAAAGTCCCCCTTTTTTGGGCCCAAAAAATGGCCCCAAAAGTAGGAGCTTGGTTTATATTTAAGTCAACACCCGACCACTGGCGCAGCTGTCCTCCTCTTCCTCCTCTACTCAATCTCCGGAACCTGCTATCCTGCATACATGCCCCCCCCCCTTCCCGGCAGCCGACTGGTTTGCACTCAAGAAAGCTGCTGCTGCGACACTGAATAAGGCTGTGACTGATGACGGTGTATACTGAGCCAATGCATGACCTTGAGCATCTGCGCATGCTCAAGGCCTGCCAGCTCCTGTCCCCTCTGAAAAACTTGGAGAAGGCAGAAGCCAGCAGGCCTTGAGCATGCGCAGGTGCTCACAGCCCCACACCGGAACAGCATCCAACGTTTGTGATCACAGCCTTATTCAGCGTCATGGCAGCAGCTTTCATGAGCACCAACAGGTAAGTCCGCATTACTGAGGCTGGTGCGGAACCTAGAAGGACTAAGTAAACTTTCCAAGGAAAGAAAAAGGAAAAATCCTTACATTTCATTTGGAGCAAAACAACTCTTAATTCTTCACGTATCTTCACCCTTTTCCTCAACCTCCACATTACTTATCGTATTTATCAAGCCCAGTAACCCTTTCTCACGGTGGCCAATCTAGGTCACTAGTACCTGGCCAAAACCAAAAGAAAAACAACATTCTATTCAGAATCCTAAAGAATAGTAAGATCTGGAATCCCAAAGAGTAACAAAAGATTCCGGAACCCCAAACAGTAGCAGCATTCCATGCTACCGATCCAGAGCAAGCAGAAGAGCAACTAAAATGGTTAAGGGGTTGGAGGAGTTGCAGTACAGTGAGAGATTGGAGAAACTGGGCCTCTTCTCCCTTGAAAAGAGGAAACTGAGAGGAGACATGATTGACACATTCAAGATAATGAAGGGAATAGACTTAGTAGATAAAGACAGGTTGTTCACCCTCTTCAAGGTGGGGAGAACGAGAGGGCACTCTCTAAAGTTGAAAGGGGATAGATTCCGTAAAAAAGTAAGGAAATTCTTCTTCACCCAGAGAGTAGTGGAAAACTGGAACGCTCTTCAGGAGGCTGTTATAGGGGAAAACACCCTCCAGGGTTTCAAGACAAAGTTGGACAAGTTCCTACTAAATTGGAACATACACAGGTGAGGCTGGACTCATTTAGAGCACTGGTCTTTGACCTGGGGGCCGCCGCAAGAGCAGACTGCTGGGCACGATGGACCACTGGTCTGACCCAGCAGCGACAATTCATATGTTCTTATGACCCATGTATTTTGCAATAGGGTGATAGTAGCATTCATTTACATATCAGATGATCAAGAACTGATCAGAAGAGGAAAAGGGTATGGATTGTTTTAAAAGGGTGGGCTGCATTAGTTGCCTGTCCAGTGCATTGTGCGCAAGACTACCATGTGAGGGGGGGGAGGGGAAGGGGTTATATTGGCTGGTGCATAAGAACAGGATTCCTTTACCACATTTTCAGCTTGTTGCAGTTCTTACGCAATGTTTGCTAACTTTGGGGTGGGATCTTGCACAATATGGTATCTACTTTTTGGGGGATTGGTGCAGCTTCTTATGCTGCTAGTCATAGGGGTACTCCTGTCCTAATTTATCACATTGGGCATTGGGCTTCAAACAGATTTCAAGTATATGTGAGGGTGGGGAACGGTATAGAGCAGGCATGTCCAACAGGTAGATCACGGAGGGGTCAAAGGTAGATTGTCAGCCCCATTTGGCTCCATCTCTCCAGCAGCTTGCCCCCATCGCTAGGAGAGAGCTCATGCCGGCAGGTCATCTGCCAAGGGCTTGCCGCCGCTGCTGATCCTTTGCCTGTCTTTTTTCCCTGCCTGCAGGAATTTTGCCTGCAGGTGTATTGGGGGCACTTGTTGTTTTCGTGCCAATAGTTTGTGGGTACCCCAGGGGGTCGCCGCCCATGCCTCATGATGATATGCCACAGGCCCGGCGTCATACTTCGTCTCCTGCCTCTCAGAATCACCCATTCCTGCCCCCGCCCCTACACCCCTTAGAAGTGTGTTATATACCGGGGATATCCATTCACCTGGGCTTTACTTGAATACACTTAGAGGGGCATAATCAAACAAAAAAAGTCTAAGTCCCCTTTTGGCCTAAGGCCCTAAACGCTGAAAGTAACAGCAGGGAAAATGTCCATTCTCAAAAAAAAGTCCAAAATGAGGTTTTTCTTGAGAATGGCCTACCTCTACGTTCAGCAGTTTAATCGCCCAGACCACCACTACGTCTAACCTTAGAACACATTATCAACCAAAAAATTGCCCAAGTCTCAAACGCCCAAAACAAGACCTTTTAGGAAAAGGAGGGGCTAGTCCTTCACCTAAAAGATGGATTCTGTAACCGGCGTCTGTCAAAAACAACACCGGTTACATATCCCCACCCCCTCCTCTCCCCCCCCTGCAACGATCGTGGCAGGAGAAATGCCTAATCTCTCCTGCTGCGGTTCATGGCAGTTCGGGGGGGGATTGCGATTGCAGCAGGAGAGATTAGGCATCTCAATTGCCGCGATCGCGATCCACCCACACCCCCGACAATACCGGCAGGAGGGAGCCCAACCCCTCCTGATGAGGTGTGAGCCCCCAAGCCTCCCCCCGACTCCCTCAAATACCGGCAGGAGGGAGCCCAGCCCCTCCTGCCAAGGTGCACCCCTCCCCATGACCCCCCCCCCACGAAACAATACCAGCAGGAGGGAGCCCAACCCCTCCTGCTGAGGCGACCCCCCCCACCCCCTATCAAATACGGGCAGGTGGGATCCCAGGCACTTCTGCTTACGGCGCACACCCCTGCGACCGCCCCTGAACCCTGGGTTTTATCATCCAGATGGGGGTCCCTTGTCTGATATTACGACTACTATCACCATTTATTATTTCTAAAGCGCTATGAGATGCACAGAGCACTGTACAACAAACATTCAAGAGATAGTCCCTGCTCAAAGAGTTTACAATCTGAATATAACAGACAGATAAGACAAAAGTGATTTATTCATGCAATTCAGGTGGGAAAATACAATGGACTTAGAAGTAGGGGATATAAATGCAGTTCCAAAAAAAGTGGGTCTTAAGTCTGGATTTGAACGCCACCAGAGATGGGGCACAACACAGAGTCAGGTAGGATGTTCCAGGCATATGGCGTAGCGAGGCAGAAGGGATGGAATCAGGAATTGGATGTGGAGGAAAAGGACAATGAAAAGAGAGACTCACCCAATGAACAGAGTGGAGTATAGGGAGAAACCAGAGAAGAGAGTTACTGAGGAGCTCCAGAATGAATACACTTGTAGATCAGTAAAAGGAGTTTGAACTGTGTGTGTAAACGGATAGAGAGCTAGTGAAGTGAATTGAGGAGAGGGGTAATTTGATCCTAACGACACTTATGGCATATAAAGCGTGCAGCAGAATTCTGAATAGATTGAAGGGGAGAGAGATGGAATAGTGGAAGACCTACAAGAAACATGTTGAAGTAACCCAGGTGAGAGGTGGCAAGAGTGTGGATGAGGGTCTTGGTAGCATGCTCAGAAAGGAGAGGCTGGATTTTAGTAATGTTATAGAGAAATAAACAAGTTTTGGCAGTCTGTTGGATATGTGAAGAGAAGGAAAGAGATGAGTCAAAGATGACGCCGAGGTTGCAAGCTAACGAGATAGGGTGGATGAGAGTGTTTTCTTTTCCACTGAGATAGAGAACATAGGGGGTTTATCAAACATATACTAAAAATGTATCACATACCCCCTGATTTTCAATACTATGTAACCGACCAAGAATGGCTCCTGGCCAGTTAGAAACATAGAAACATGATGTCAAATAAAGGCCAAATGGCCCATCTAATCTGCCCATCCACAGTAACCATTATCTCTTTCTCTCTCCGAGAGATCCCACGTGCCTATCCAGGCCCTCTTGAATTCAGACACAGTCTCTGTCTCCACCACCTTTTCCGGGAGACTGTTCCACGCATCTACTACCCTTTCCGTACAAAAGTATTTCCTCAAATTACTCCGGAGCCTATCACCTCTTAACGTCATCCTATGCCCTCTCATTGCAGAGCTTCCTTTCAAATGAAAGAGACTCGACTCATGTGCATTTACATTACGTAGGTATTTAAACATTTCTATCATATCTCCCCTGTCCCGCCTGTCCTCCAAAGTATACAGATTGAGATCTTTACATCTGTCCCCATACGCCTTATCACGAAGACCACATATCATTTTAGTAGCCTTCCTCTGGACTGACTCCATCCTTTTTATATCTGGCTGGTTAACCATGAATATTCAAATGCAGGCTGGCTAAGGGTAGTGGCCAAATTGGGTTGCGTAAATATCAAGCCTATCTTTGGCCACCATTAACTTAAACACACACTGCCCCCCCCCCCCCTTATGAAGCCGTGTTAACGTTTTTTATCGCCAGCTGCAGCGGTAAAAGTTCCGAAGCTGATAGGAATTCTATGAGCATTGGAACTTTTCCTGCCATGGCTGGTGATAAAAAATGCTAATGTGGCTTCATAAAAGGGGGGGGAGGGGTTAACCGCTAGCACTGAATATTGACTTAGTCAGGCAAGGACCCCTGTTACAAACCTGCGGTAACAAGTCCCACTTGGAGAATGTGACACAGCCCATTCAATTCTTATAGGCTGCGTTGTATTTGCCACGCCAGGGCTCATTACCACAGCTTTATAAAAGGCGCCCTAAGTTAGGAACAGCCAAAATAATGGATATTTAATACTGGTCACTAGAAACAGCCCGGTATTGAATATCCAAGCTTGAGCACAGGTGTTGGGCAGACTGTTTGCTGTCTGACGCTGGCTAAATACAGCCACAAAAGGTTTTTATAGTGATTGAAGCACAATGAATCTTCCAAAAGTTGTAACTAAAGAAAACTAAGATCTGCAGGAGCTCTCCACAGTATAATAATGCACTCCCAATAACAAGTACTGTGTCTACAAGTTAATAAATATCTAACAGGACTGTGATTTGATTTTAAAGCAAACAGAAAAGAGTGCAATAGAGCCTTAACATAAATGTGTGATCAAACACTGGATGTAAAAGAACAAACAATAGCTTAAAAATAAACTGTATATACTAAATATATAGCACAAACCTCCTCATAAAAGACATAGCGCATAGTTACTAAAACATGAATATAGAGATAATTAAAATCATATCAAAATATAAAATGATCAAGATATATAAATAAAACGGTTATCTTACCAAACAGCAACCAGTTCATGCAGTAAATTCACACAAGTGTCTGTGTAGAGCAGGAAGGCATGATGGGAAAGTTATATATAAGGTGACTTTACGTCCCGTTTTGAACGGGACTGTCCCGTTTTTAGATCCCCTGTCACGTCCCCACACACAGCTTCGAGACGCCGAAATGTCCTGTTTTCAGGGACAGCGTCCCGAAGCTGTGCACAGGGACAAAGGAACAGGCAATCGCTTCCTGTCCCTTCCTGCCGTGCAAAAAAAAAAAAAAGCCTTCCTTCAGTGCCCGATTCAGACCCCCTCTCCAGTCCACTGCCACTGCTGCTCTCCTTACCTCCCTGCTGCTGCTGCTGCTAATCACCACCCAGAAGCCTTCTTCCCAATGTCCCAGGCCAGCCTGGCAGCGATTGGCTGGCCCAGAACGTCCTCTCCGACGTCAGAATTGACGTCGGGAAGAAGGTTTCTGGGCGGCGATTAGCAGCAGCAGCAGCAGCAGGGAGGTAAGGAGAGAGGCTGGCAATCAGCAGCAGTGGCAGCGGACCGGGGAGGGGGAAGGAAGGAGGGAGGCTTTTTTTTTTTTTTTTTGCGCAGCAGGGAGGGAAGGAGGTAGGCAGGCAAGCAGGCTGGCTTCATGGATGGGAGTGGGACAAAGTCTGGAAGGCAGTGAGGGCATTAAGGACATAGGAAGGAGGCACTATAGAGGTGTTTCCTTATTTGCACTTGAAGGTTAGGCCTCTCTGACGTCATCAAGCCTGAACTATTATGTGCAAGAAATCATTCCAGCCTGAACCTAGCAAGAAGAGAAAGAAGAACACATCTTTGCTGTTTCTGCCTGATGCATTTTGGGTATGTCATCTGACTAGATCCAAGTGAAAAGGTGCTAATTATAATTTAGTCTGTATTAGGATGTGGGTGAACTTGCATCTTATCATAGGTGTTCTCCATGCATTTCTTTTATAATAATTAAGACCAGAGAAGTTATCTCTTTTGATTAGCTCTCTTCCAGGGAGTGAAGGAACAGGTCTTTTATCCAGACCTGGTTTTCATATCACATAAAGGAAACCTTTGCTGCCAACATAAGTTACAGCTCTCCAGTGGCTGACGAACTCTTGTTCCGGTACTAAAAGAATTCTTATCTTCAGAGCTGAGTAGAGGACGTCTTCCCTTTCACCTGATTTTGTGCCAAGGCCTAATTGGATGGTGAGAATACGGAATTCTATTATCTTATCAGCTGGGGTTAGATAAATGAATCCTATTGTGGTTCGGGATAAGGAGAAGTGAAGCTACTCTTGGTGATAATCTGTAATAGTTGCTGCTAATCAGGAATTATTATTATAAGAAATTATTTAGAGAGTAAGAATTAGTTTACTTATTTATCTAGCAAGTGTGTTGTGATAATTATGTACTGAGTTTCATATGTGTAATCGGATATTTTGTGAACAATAATTAGTTATTGCTGCAGGCTTGTGGAAGTATATTTTTCTATTTTCATAATAAAAGTATTTCTCATTAGCCTGGGTCTGGTGTGGTGTAAGTAGGCAAAGAAAGCTGAACCTGGATGAGATATTATGGTCTTCCCTAGAAACTAACAGGCACGTATTTGTTTATGTAACTGATTAGTGGACCATAAATCTTTCTACAGCACTGGGGGCACTAAGAACATAGGATGGGACACTAAGGACATAGGAAGGAGGCACTGAGAGCACTAAGGACACAGGAAGGGGCACTGAGAACATAGGAAGGAGGCACTGGGGGCACTAAGGACATAGGAAGATAGAAGGAGGGAGGGAATAGAAAGGGACAATTATTGTGCCTGAGTGCAGAAAGAAAGAAAGAAATGAAAGAAAGGATGCACAGTCAGAATGAAACGCAACCAGAGACTCATGAAATCACCAGACAGCAAAGGTAGGAAAAATGATTTTATTTTCAATTTAGTGATCAAAATGTGTCAGTTTTGAGAATTTATATCTGCTGTCTATATTTTGCACTATATTTGTCTATTTTTCTATAGTTACTGAGGTGACATTGCGTATTTTAAAGTCATCTGCCTTGACATCTTTGAAACCCTCCAAATATAAATGATAATTAACATTTTCTCTGCGTATAGTGTGCTTTGTATTTTTTTAAATTTTATGGTTACCATTATGAATTAATAAGATATTATGTGTACATGAAAAATGAATGGAAGAAACTGGGGACGGGATTGGGGGCAGGGCTAGAGTGGGATTGGGGCGGGACTGACAATTAATAGATGTCCCCTTTTGATGAAAAAAAATAAATGGTCACGTTATGTATATATCACTTTCTGTTTCCATAAATCCACAGTAGTATAAATTTTAAACATCAGAGAAACGTTCATAGCAGCTAAGAAATGAATCATCAGTCAATGCCTGCCAGAGCTACTAAGATACTCCATTAAATAAGAAAACAGTAAGGACTGAACTGCACTCATTCGCTTTACTTGATTATTGTTGTTTTGCTTCAATATTAAGTATACAAGTCCTGTGACTATAACTTAGCATTATTTACTGTCCCAGTGGATCTGATACTCTCTGGGCAGGTCAACTGGCAGGTGACTTGGCACCTTGCCTTCACACAAGACCTATGTCTGGATGAAATAAAGCATTTCAACAGCATAATCCACCATCTGAAAGATCACCATTTTGGAACATAAGGGAATAAGAGTTGCCAAACTAGGTCAAACTAAAGGTCCATCTAGCCCACTATCCTATTTCCAACACAGACCAGTCCAGGTTACAGGTACCTGTAAAAGTCACAAAAAGTATCAAGATTTCCTGTCTCCTAACCTTAGGGGATAATCTGTGCCTTTACCTAGGTTTGCCTTAACAACGATTTATGGACTTTTCCTCCAGGAATTTGGCCAAGCTTTTTTTAAACCCAGCTGCATTAACTGCTTTTATCACTTGCTCATATCAAGATTTCCTGTCTCTTAACCGTAGGGGATAATCTGTGCCTTTACCTAGGTCGGCCTTAACAACGGTTTATGGACTTTTCCTCCAGGAATTTGGCCAAGCTTTTTTTTAAACCCAGCTGCATTAACTGCTCTTACCACTTGCTCATGTGATGAGTTCTAGAGCGTAACTGTTCACAGAGTTTCCCCCTGTTTGTTTTAAATGTCCTACTGTATAACCACAGTTTCCAGGGATGCATTCCATTGGAGACTCAGGGCACATCAGAAATCTATGTGGATATTTTGTTTCAGAACAAGGACAAATGGAAATTAAAAAAAATATTCCTTGTGTAAATATCTTGTCTCCTTTTACCAGCATAATGTGTGGTAAAACCAGCCTTTCACTAGATACATTTTCTGCTGGATTTGTGTCTATAATAAGCCATATTTATTTGGATTTATATAACACCTTTCATCTCAAAAGGATTCCACTCTTCTTCTTAATTGCAGGACTTCAGAGACTTTTTCCTGCCAATTCTGGAACAGTTACCTGGCAGCACATTTCTGGCTCCTTCACTCTGTGACAGAGTCCAAAAAATGGAGAGTACACAAAGCACAAAATTAATATTTGTCCTTCTCTTACAATTGCATACATTGAGACTCAACAAGATTAAAGGGGATGTGGGACTTTTTCTCTGTGGTTACAATCAAAGCGGTTTACTTAAGAACATAAGAACATAAGCGTTGCCTCTGCCGGGTCAGACCAGGGGTCCATCGTGCCCGGCAGTCCGCTCCCGCGTCGGCCCCCCAGGTCCATGACCTGAAAGTGTTCCCTACCTAACCTAAAATATCCATACCCTATTCGCTCAATGTCCTGTAAGGTAAACCTCTATCTGTACCCTGTTATTCCCTTTGCTTCCAGGAAATCATCCAGTCCCTTTTTGAACCCCAGAATTGTACTCTGTCCTATCACCTCTCCAGGAAGCGCGTTCCAGGTGTCCACCACCCTCTGAGTGAAGAAGAACCTCCTTGCATTCGTTATGAATCTGTCTCCTCTCAGTTTTTCTTAGACAGGTACTTATTTTGTTCATGGGGCAATGAAGTGTTAAGTGATTTGCCCAGATTTGCCAAGTAGAGAATGACACGGGGACAAATTTTCCCCATCCCCGCAGGAAATCAATTTCACCGTCCCGTCCCCTTGAGTTTTGTCACTGTCCCATTCCTGTAAGCTCCGCCTTAACCGCACAAGCCTCAAACATTTATGATTATAAAGTGTTTGAGGTTTGTGCAAATGAGGACAGTTTTCAGGAATGGGGGAGGGACGGGAAAAGAACTCAAGGGGACAGGATGGGAAAATGAGTTCCCGCGAGGACGGGGAAAAATTTGTCCCCGTGTCATTTTCTAGTCACAAGGAGCTGTAGTGGGAATTAAACTCATAAGCTCAAGGTGCTGAGAAAGCTGCTCTAACCACTAGGCCTCTCCTCCAAACTACCTAAGCTTATGAATCCTGAACTACCTAAACACCACATGGCCACTCTGACTTTCCTATTTATGTTCTCTTTAATAAGTTTTGAGCAGCTCTAAACAACATTGTTTGCTGTTACCCAGACTGCTTCTATTTCATCTCAACTCTCAATCTATCTCTTCAGTTTTCCCTTGATGGGAATGTGAACTCAAATTAATTCAATTTTACTATAGGTTGGGTTACCAGACATCTGGGAAAACCAGGATATGTCCTCTTCTTAGAATACTGTCCGGATATCCAGACAGCCTTACAAAACCCGGCAGTTTGTCTGGGTTTTGGAAGGTCCCAAGCTTGAGGCTGCATCTGGAGGGCCTTCACGTATGCGCGGATGTGACACGAGGATATCACATGCATGCATGTCACATCTGCACATGCTCAGAGGCCCTCCAGTTGTGGCCTGGACTCGGGGAAGAAAAGACAAGGTTTGTGTGTAGGCGGGAATGGGGCAGAACTGGGCAGGACCACATGTCCTCTTTTTTTTTCCTTCAACAAATCTGGTAACCCTAACTATAGGAAGTTTTCACTGCTTTAAAAATACTAGCAAAAAACATAACATGGTGAGCAGTGGCTCTCAAACCTGCCCTGGGGGACCACCAGCCAGCCGGGTTTTCAGAATATCATTAATAAATATGCATGAGAGAGATTTACATATAATGGAAGTGAAATGCATGCAATTGTCTCATGCATATTCATTGCCACTAAAATGATAGGGATCAAATATAATTTACTAAATAGCTCCAAAATTGTCACTATCTAAATACTCAAGAAGCTATTACATTTAGTTTTTTAATTTCTTTCAATATTCACACTTGTTTATAAATTATCAAATATCAGACATATATGTTCGCCATACACTATATACCAAAATACATACCAAACAGAGTCCCTCACATAATAAATTGCAATACAGTTCATAAATAACACACATGTCCATTAATTTCCTCTTTCAGGGACTTCCTAAGGGTCATTCCTAAGAAAGTCCCTGATTGGCTCAGGTGCCCTTGGCCCATCCCAAGGTAGGAGCCAGAGCCAATCAGGGCCTTAGACCCTGCCCCATGCATTACATTATTGCACTGGGGCAGGGCCTAAGGCCTCAGAATCGTCGCGGAAGGCATTGGAGCAGGAGGGGTTGAGGACCCCTCCTGCTCCATTAAAGGTATGGGGAGGGGGGGTGGAAAGGTGGCCTGGAATGGGGATGGGGTGTCTGGGGGTAGCAGGAGGGAGTTGGCATCCCTCCTGCAGTTTGTTTTTTGGTGGATGGGCCCAGCCCGGCCAGCCAGCAGGACTAGATTTTGCCACAGGGAGGGAGGTGGGCCAGGTTTAACATGGCAGGAGGGAGTTGGCATCCCTCCTGCCTTTTGTGGGGCATCATTGCATGGGGGGCATCGCGGGAGGGGCATGCATCTGAGCCACGACTAATTTTTTTTTTTTTTCCTTTTTCCTTTTTTTTCCTTTTTTGTCGGGCAGGGAGCCCTTGGTTTTAACCCACTTTAACCCATGGGTTAAAACCACGGGCTCGCAGTGCGGGAAGGGCAGCAAAGAGCAAGGCAGAGAACAGGGCTTTTAATGGAGCAGGAGAGTCGAAAAGACATTTTCGACTCGGCCCCAGCAGTCACTTTTTGGGTTGATCGGCCAGCCCAGTCGGATCGGGAAATTTGTTTAGTGAATCGCGTCCCTACCTACATAGCATGCAGTTCCCCTCTGCACGGATTAGAAGCGGATCGCAGGAGAGGTTAGTGAATCGGGCTGGGGTCACTAAGGGGTCGCAAACCGATCGGTGCACGATCGGTTTGCTTAGTGAATCTAGCCCATTGTGCAATGAGGTACACGTCATTTCTACTTAAGAAGACTTGAGGCGGTCCAGAGGAGGGCGACGAAAATGATAGGAGGCTTGCGCCAGAAGACGTATGAGGAGAGACTGGAATATGTATACCCTAGAGGAAAGGAGAGACAGGGGAGATATGATTCAGACATTCAAATACTTAAAGGGTATTAACGTAGAACAAAATCTTTTCCAGAGAAAGGAAAATGGTAAAACCAGAGGACATAATTTGAGGTTGAGGGGTGATAGATTCAGGGGCAATGTTAGGAAATTCTACTTTACGGAGAGGGTGGTGGATGCCTGGAATGCGCTCCCGAGAGAGGTGGTGGAGAGTAAAACTGTGACTGAGTTCAAAGAAGCGTGGGATGAACACAGAAGATTTAGAATCAGAAAATAATATTAAAGATTGAACTAGGCCAGTTACTGGGCAGACTTGTATGGTCTGTGTCTGTGCATGGCCATTTGGAGGAGGATGGGCAGGGGAGGGCTTCAATGGCTGGGAGGGTGTAGATGGGCTGGAGTAAGTCTTAACAGAGATTTCGGCAGTTGGAACCCAAGCATAGTACCGGGTAAAGCTTTGGATTCTTGCCCAGAAATAGCTAAGAAGAAAAAAAAAAAAAATTTAAATTGAATCAGGTTGGGCAGACTGGATGGACCATTCGGGTCTTTATCTGCCGTCATCTACTATGTTACTATGTTACTTGGGTGTATCTGAAAAGGGGCCATAGCCAGGGGAGGAGATTGGGCAGATCATGGATGTTTCTAAAAGTTTAAAAAAAAACCAACAAGAAACCCACAATAGAAACATAGAAACATAGAAAGATGACGGCAGATAAGGGCCATAGCCCATCAAGTCTGCCCACACTATTTACCCACCCTCTTAAATCTACTGACCCCCTAAAGAATAATTGTAATTATACTGTCACTCTACTGACCCGCTCATTCAGTCCTAGTGACCCTAACCCTTGGCATGACCTCGTAGGGATCCCACATAGGTATCCCATTTGTTCTTGAAGTCTGAGATGCTGCGTGCCTCGACCACCTGCACTGGAAGCTCGTTCCAATGCTCAATCACTCTCTCCGTGAAGAAGTATTTCCTGGTGTCTCCACGAAACTTCCCTCCCCTGAGCTTGAGCGGATGTCCTCTTGTGGTCGAGGGTCCCCTGAGAAGAAAGATATCATCTTCCACCTCTACCCGTCCCGTGATGTACTTAAATGTCTCAATCATGTCTCCCCTCTCCCTACGCTCCTCGAGAGTGTAGAGCTGCAATTTGCTCAGTCTTTCTTCGTACGGGAGACCCTTTAGCCCCGAGACCATCCTGGTGGCCATCTGCTGAACCGATTCAACTCTGAGCACAATACTCCACTTGAAAAGGAAAACTCCAAAATAAGCATCCTGTACTGATACGATTGAGTGGAGTAGATAAGCTGTATATATATCAGATTTTATTGGAACACATAATAAAATAAAGATAAAGATATATAAACCACTAAACGCAATTGCCACAAACCAATAGCAAAAAGTCTCTGGTGGGTTGTTGTTCAGAGAACCAATATCCCTTATATCTCTCAAACCAGTTTGGGAATGCAATGGGCCCAAATCGGCATATTTGTAGACGTAGTATAGGTCCGGAGAATGGATGGGACCCAACACGGTCTGTGTTTCGGCATGTGATGGTGCCTTCCTCAGGGGTCTCTGATTGGAAGTGTTGCAGAAAACCAAACAATCCACGGTGAAAGGCAAATGAGATGTTCCATTTGATTTGTTTGAATATTTTGGCTGTGTTGGATTCCACATATGCGTTCTCTATACAACTTTCAATTAAAAGATATTAAAAAAAAAAAAAAGAAAATGCCAACGAAGAAAATGAAAGAGGGGATATTGCACGTAATTTGTGAGCACAACAAATATACATTGAATAATGCTGAGGCGAATTCCTCAAATGCCAACGCTGAGCATAACAAGCTTTCCTAAAAATTCTGCACAGCGTGCCTGATCTGCATACAACTTAGGCACAAGAGTTTAGACCTGGTTTTCCTTGGTCTAAATGGGCGCACCTAAAAGTTAGGGCATGTACGAACACTAAGCATGATTCCATAAAGTGCATATAACCTTGCTTCCCGTGGGTATTCCATTGGTGGGCATGGCCTTGCTGATTCATCTTGATTGGTTATTGTTACCATTCCTGGACTGTTTGCTCTGTTTTTGTATAACCTTAGAAACATAGAAAATGACGGCAGAAAAGGGCCACGGCCCACCTAGTCTGCCCACTCTGATGACCCACCCCCTAACTTCCTCCATGAAGAGATCCCACATGCCTATCCCATTTTTTCTTAAAATCTGGCACGCTGCTGGCCTCAATTACCTGTAGTGGAAGATTATTCCAGTGATCAACCACCCTTTCAGTGAAGAATATTTTCTGGTGTCACCATGAAATTCCCCCCCCCTGATTTTCAATGGATGCCCTCTTGTCGCCGTGGGCCCTTTACGAAAAAAGATATCTTCTTCCACCTCGATACGGCCCGTGACATATTTGAACATCTCGATCATGTCTCCCCTCTCTCTGCTTTCCTCGAGTGAGTATAGCTGCAACTTACCCAGCCGTTCCTCATATGAGAGATCCGTGAATCCCGAGACCATCCTGATGGCCATTCGCTGAACCGACTCAACTCTCAGCACATCTTTTTGGTAATGCGGCCTTCAGAATTGTACACAGTATTCCAGATGGGGTCTTACCATGGATCTGTACAACGGCATTATGACCTCGGGCTTACGGCTGACGAAGCTTCTACAGATACAAGCCAAGATTTGTCTAGCCTTGGATGAAGTTTTCTCCACTTGGTTGGCAGTCTTCATGTCTTCACTAATGATCACTCCTAAGTCTCATTCTGCTACAGTCCTTATGTTATGACTTTTGTTTCTTGCTGTGATTTTGGCTGTATTACCAATAAAAATCAATTTAAAAAAGAAAGAAAAGAATCGCACTAAGCGCAGTCCTGATTGGCCCTGATTTTTTTGTTGCCATGTATAGACTCAGGCCCTAAGACCATTTACTATAACCTGTGGGTTACTAAATAGGTCTCTTGCATCATTAGCAATGAACAAACAGCTGATACTTAATAAAGGATACAGAAATTCCTTACCCCCCTCTTTTACAAAGGTGCGCTATGCTTTTTAGCGCACCCCAAATATTATCGCGTGCTAAACACACGCTAAATGCTAACGCGTGCATGTTATCCTATGGACGCATTAGCGGTTAGCGCACACGTTGATTCAGCGCACGCTAAATCCGCGCTAAAACGCTTAGCGTACCTTTGTAAAAGAGAGCCTTAGTCTTTTCTATGAACCGTGTTAAGAGGAGAATTTTTTTTTTTTTTTTTTTAGAGAAGCGAGGCAGGCTTTCATTGTACATTCACCACGCCTGATGTTAGAAACACAGACAATAATGGGAGATAAGGACTGAAAAGCCCACCAGATCTTCCAATTGCTAAAGCAATTCTGCTGAGCCCACCCAATCTCAGCCTTAATCCCGACTTAAGCTTTACAGTATTTGGTCAATTCTTTCTCAAAGAAATTTGTTTGGAAAATATGTTGAAACATATTCATTTCTCTTCCTGATACAAGTGCATGTGAGAAAGCATACTAAGTTGAGATATTGCTTGTGAATTAAAGACTGAATTATTTGCCCATGTGATTCATGTTGTAGAAAACAGCAGTGCCTATGAAACAAAAACTGTTTTTATTTCAATAATTTTTATTGGTATTTAAAGAAAAATCATACATATATAATCCTGAGCACATATAATATAACATAAGTCATATGTCTGAAATAAAGATTAAAAACCCAAAAACAGATCAAAATGAACAGTAATTTTGATCATTAATACTATCATAGATACCGCAAAAAGGACAGTCTGGATGTACACCTTAGTCGGTGATGGGACAAAAAGCACGTGAGACACCAGCGCGCCGACAATCGAGCACAGACAATTCGGCGCAAGACACCAGTGCGCCGTGGGAAAACTTAATTTTAAAGAGCTCTGACGGGGGTGTGAGTGGGGAACCCCCCCCACTTTACTTCATACTGTTCACGCTGCCGTTGCGGGGGAAGTGTGGGGGGGCAACCCCCCACATTATAGAGAAAACTGAACTTTTCCCGAAAAAATCAGAAAAAGTTCAGTTTTCTCTATAATGGAGGGTTCCAACTCCCCCAACCCCCCCCCCCCCAACGGTAGTGCGAACAGTATGAAGTAAAGTGGGGGGTTCCCCACTCACACCCCGCTTCGGAGCTCTTTAAAAGTAAGTTTTCCTGCGGCGCGCTGGTGTCTTGTGCCAAATTGTCTGCGCTCGATTGTCGGCGCGCTGGTGTCTCACGCGCGAATGACTATGAACCCCTTAGTCAGACTAATCATTATGGTTTAACAGGCGCATGACTATAAGAATCCAGTGGCTCCCATATTTTAGTAAATTTATTTAAAGCATTAAGGGCCCGTTTTTACAAAGCCGCGCTAACGGCTGCAGCGTGGTAGCGGCCCCGAAGCCCCTAGAGATTTAAAGGGCTTTGGGGCTGTTGCCAAGCAGCGGCCGCTAGCGCGGCTTTGTGAAACAGGCCCTAGGAGCTCCTTTTACAAAGCCGTGCTAGCAGTTTTAGCGCACGCACCGGATTAGTGCACGCTAGCCGAAAATCTACCGCCTGCTCAAAAGGAGGCGTAGCGGCTAGCGCAGGCAGCAATTTAGCACGCGCTATTCCACACGTTAAGGCCCTAGCGTGGCTTTGTAAAAGGAGCCCTAAGTCTGCAGCAATACACATATATAATTTTTTAAAAATTTCAGGTTATTTGGGAACCATTAACAAGATACTGTAAAGATTGAAATTATTGTATAGAATAAATATTAATTCCCTTTTGTTCATACTTGCCTAGGGTGGGGTGGGGGGTGGAAATATTTTATGATTTCTTTTGTTTATGATTAATTGGTGGATATAAGGGAGGGGGTTATTTGATGAAAGCTATAATTTGATGATATAATAAGTATTGTTAAGGTATAAAATGATTGCATTTTGTGTTATACTTATTGTGAATTTTAAAAAAATGAATAAAGATTTATCAAAGAGTTAGTCCAATAAATAAGGTATTACCTTAAAAAAAAAAATACACACATATTTGGCAGTTAAGCAAACAGTGTTCCACCAAGTTATGTATTCCGCCACTGAAGCATCCTTCCAATGTTATACGATGATTGTAATGTAACCCTCCAAAATATTGTGAGACACACTAAAATCTTTAAGACTTGACTAAAGTAGAAGTCAACAACCTACAACAGGTAATATAGAGAGGTACCAGGGATCTCAAGCGCTCACAGCTATAAGCCCGATGTTTATTTCAGGGCTAATAACTACAAAGTGGGACCAATGATAGCTCACTTTGTAGTTATTAGACCTGAAATAAACATCGGGCTTATATCTGTAAGCGCTTGAGATCCCTGGTACCTCTCTATATTACCTGTTGTAGGTTGTTGACTTGTACTTTAGTCAAGTCTTAAAGATTTTAGCGATGATTGTAATGGCCAAATTGAGCAAAATTCTTAGCAATTTTGAATGATCATCTGGTATTAATTGCTGGAGGCCAAAATGTCCCAATGCTATAAGATTTAACGTAAGTGATTCCTTAATGTTCAGCAAAGTGCAGATAGTGTCCCATACACGTAGCCAGTACTCATATATATAATCACAGTAGTATAGTAAATGGAGTAGAGTGGTGGTTCCCAACCCTGTCCTGGAGGACCCCCAGGCCAGTCGGGTTTTCAGGATAATGAATTTGCATGCAGCAGATTTGAGTGCCTGGCACTTCCATTATATCCAGATCTCTCTCGTGCATGTTCATTACGGCTGTCCTGAAAACCCGACTGGCCTGGAGGTCCTCCAGGACAGGGTTGGGAACCACTGGATTAGAGTACCAACCTCCCTTTGACACGACCAACACTTATTATTATTATGGGAACATATCACCCCTTTCTACCACCAACTTCACTGGCTGCCTTTCGAATCCAGAGTGCTCTTCAAATTCGCATGCTTCTGCTACAAATCGGAAAATGGCCTCTCGCCAAGATACATCAATCCCCTCTTTAACCTTTACTGCACCAACAAGAAATCCCGCAGAATTCAACTGTTCGCCTACCCCTCGCTTAAGCTCTGTCATCTTAAAAGATTCCTAGACAAAACCTTCGCCTTCCAAGCAGCCAAGATGAACCCATGGATCGCCCAAATGATTCTCGAGGCTCCCACTTACCTCGACTTCAGAAAAACACTCAAAACTTATCTATTCAACAAACAAGCCCCCTAACGCCCCCTCTCCGGAATTACCTGGCCACACGCCTGACCCTTTCCCCCCTTTACTGATCGCTGTCTTCCAGCTCACTTACCCTCCTCCTTCTTCATCAGCCAAGTTCGGCTAAAGTGGTTGTAAATCCAATAAATCGTGATAAATCGGCCCGTTCGGCCCGGCCCCCCCCCCCCCCTCTATTGACCCCTTCCCTCCCTCTCTACTTCCCACTTCCGCTCCTTCAGCCATGTTCGGCTGAAGATGTTGTAAATCCAATACACTGTTTGTAAATCCAATTCATTGTTTGTAAATCGGCATGTCAATGCGGATCCTAATGTAATTGTTGTGAACCGCCTAGAACTCGATGGGCATGGCGGTATATAAGAATAAAATTATTATTATTATTATTAGAGTTATCACTTTTAGGCTCCTTCTACTAAGCTGCGCTAGTGGTTTTAGCACACTCTAGACGCTAACGCCACCACTGAGCTGGCGTTAGTTTCTATGAGTAGCGCGGAGGGCAGCACGCGCTAATCTGCAGCACGTGCTAAAAACGCTAGCGCACCTTAGTAAAAGGAGCCCTTAATTGTAGATAATTTATAAGGTGTCCAAAAGGAGCCCTAAGTCTTTCTGCGGCAATACATGTATATAATTTTTAAAAAAATTCAGATTATTTGGGAACCATTAACAAGATACTGTAAGGCTTTGTGTAATACAAAAAATATAGATTGTTTAATTGCTGCCGATTTTAATAATTTGTGAATGGAAGTCCATACCTGTTCCCATCATTGCTCGGAAATATCCTTCTTAACATCAAATTGCCATGTAGATTCAGTACCCTTGGGATGAGAAAATGTATTATCCTGCAATATTTTATACTCTTTAGAAGCAGCCCCTTTTTTAGATGTCATTACTGACATGAAAGACAGTAGACTCGGAATGGAAGAACAGATAGGTTTATACTTCAAAAAAACATTATGACAATGTTGAAGTTGCCACCATTTGTAGAATTGGTTGGGAAGTGGCTTGTAATCATGCTGCAACTCTTTTTATTTATTTATTTATTCAATTTTCTATACTGTTCACCCAAGGGAGCTCAGAACAGTTTACATTAATTTATTCAGGTACGTAAGAACATAAGAATAGCCTTACTGGGTCAGACCAATGGTCCATCAAGTCCAGTAGCCCGTTCTCACGGTGGCCAATCCAGGTCACTAGCACCTGGCCAAAAACCCAAGGTGTAGCAATATTCCTTGCTACCAATACAGGGCAAGCAGTGGCTTCCCCTTGTCTTTCTCTTTTTTTTTTTTTTTTTTTATTATTTATTTATAAATTTTCAATATAGCAATCAAGTATAAACTTGTACAGAAAAGCAAAATTGAAGAAGCAAAAAATACAACATAATACAAAACAAGAAATAATTGTATCTTAAATCTCACTCAAGTCCTCTATTTAGGATCTAAGATTAAAAATAAACGGAATTTAAGTAATCAATTAAAGAAGAAAAACAGTTATAGTT
This sequence comes from Geotrypetes seraphini, assembly GCF_902459505.1. Taxonomy (NCBI): domain Eukaryota; kingdom Metazoa; phylum Chordata; class Amphibia; order Gymnophiona; family Dermophiidae; genus Geotrypetes; species Geotrypetes seraphini. The sequence goes on from NC_047084.1 coordinate 85,547,342, forward strand.
AATACTGTGCTAACAGTCGTCTATCTTTCTTATCCATCCTGAGCTGGCTCTTTCTCCAGTCTTGACAGTGATAGGAATGTTGTCAGTTGAGATGGTTCAAAGAAAACAAATTTATGCAATTTATAATGGACTATACATTTACAAGGATAACGAAGAAAAAAAAAAGTAGCTCCCAGGGCTATTACTGCTGGTCTCATCAGAAGAAATTCTTTTCTCCGCTTCTGTGTGTCTCTGGCCAAATCAGGAAACATTTGAACTTTTAGTCCCAAAAATTCTTTATATTTATTTTTAAAGTATAATTTCAATAACCATATCTTGTCCATTGTGAGAGCTACTGAAAGAAGCAATGTTGCCGGCGTAGCTACTTCCCTATCTGAGGATTCCAATAAAGCTGTAACATCCAAAGGCTCTTGATTAACTTCTTTAACATCCTTAACAGGAAGGTAGTACACCTGAGTTAGAGGTGGTATAGAAGATTCAGAAATTCCCAAAATTTCCGTCAAATAACGAGTAATCATTTCTCTAGGAGTCACTGTTATAATCTTAGGAAAATTAATTAATCTAAGATTATTACTTCTTGTGGAATTTTCAAGTGACTCTAATTTCCTTCTTAAATTGGTGTTATCTTTAATTAAAGCCTCCTGTATTACTTTTTGGGAATTAATATTCTGTTGTTGATTTTCAATCTGTAATTTATTTTCAGTGGCTGTTTTCCAGGATATCTTTATCATACACTTTAAACCGTTCCTCCACTTGATTTAATTGGGATGCTATAGTTTTAGAAATAGTAACTACCAGGTCCCACAGAGCATCCAGTGTAACCTCCTGGGGTTTAGTTATCTGAGGAAATTGAAAATGTAAAGTCTTATGCTCACCCACTGGCAAGTCTTCCAATATCTGTCCGGACTGGGCTATTCCTTCCCCCGTAGATGTCCTGTCCTCGAATTCCTTATTCAGGTTTCCCAGAGAAATCTGGAAAACCGATTCTCTGTCCCCCGGACTGATCTCCGCTGCCTCTAGAGTAGGAAACACTCCAATTCCCGGAAGTTCCCCCTCCCTCGGGGAACTAGCCGTTCGTGGATGCGGGGGAGGTGCTCGGTTGTCAGGGCTAAAGGTGGTTTCCAGCCCCAAGGAGGACTGCTGCACGCCGTTCTCCTGCAGTGTCTCCAGCGGGGGTAGCCCTGATCCTGCCGACGTTCCCTGCATGCGCCTGATGATTTCATCAATATTGCCGAACACGGAGGTCTCTGAGCGCCGCGAGGCCCCAGCGGCGCTTTTCCCTCTCCGCTTAGGCATGTCGAAGGTAGGAAATCGATATTATCCGAAAAAAAGTATCCAATTGAGAAAACTCTCAGGAGCTGCCGCACAGCGTCCCTATACCGTCGCCATCTTGGATCCCCCTTTGTCTTTCTCAATAACAGACTATGGACTTTTCCTCCAGGAACTTGTCCAAACTTTTCTTAAAACCAGCTATACTATCCGCTCTTACCACATCCTCTGGCAATGCGTTCCAGAGCTTAACTATTCTCTGAGTGAAAAAAAAAAAAATGTCCTCCAATTGGTTTTAAAAGTGTTTCTGTGTAACTTCATTGTGTCCCCTAGTCTTTGTAATTTTTGACAGAGCGAAAAATCGATCCACTTGTACCCGTTCTACTCCACTCAGGATTTTGTAGATTTCAATCATATCTCCACTCAGCCATCTCTTTTGCAAGTTGAAGAGCCCTAACTGTTTTAGTCTTTCCTTATACGAGAGGAGTTCTATCCCCTTTACCATCTTGGTCGCTCTTCTTTGAACCTTTTCTAGCGCCACTATATCTTTCTTGAAATAAGGAGACCAGAATTGAATGCAATATTCCAAATGAGGTTGCACCATGGAGCGATACAGGGGCATTATGGCATTCTTAGTCTTGTTAACCATCCCTTTTTTAATAATTCCCAGCATTTTTCCCTGTCTGTCCCGGCGGGCTCACAATCTACCTAGTGTACCTTGGGCAATGGGGGGATTAAGTGACTTGCTCAGGGTCACAAGGAGCAGCGTGGGTTTGAACCCACAACTCCCAGAGTGCTGAGGCTTTAGCTTTAACCACTGCGTCACATGATCTTGAAAGGTTAACCGCTTATCATCTTTTGTTAAATGGTGAATTGACCATATACCAGCACGTTTATATATATTTATAATTTTGAAAATAGCCTTACAAGAGAACAGTCGCATGGAAATAACTGATTGCAAAATATTTAAAAATAAAAAATATAACATGTTAAGTGTAGTCTCATCAGACCCAAATATATGGAGTGGGGGGAGGGAAGAGACAAAAAAATTACTGGAAGTACAATTAGGTCCCCTTTTATCAAGTTGCGGTAGAGCATTTTAGCGCTGGCTGGCAGGAAGATAGCATGGTCCCTGGCTGTGGAATAAGGGTGGGATTTGTAGTGGCTCAGGAGTAAAGAATAAGGGACCCTACACTAGAGAATGACACGGTGACAAAATTCATCACCGTTCCCATCCCCGCGGATCACTTCTATTCAAAATCACAGGTCTCTGGAATGACCTTACCATCCCGCTGCGGAACCTGAGCTCCCTCCATTTATTCCGCAAGCAACTAAAAATCTGGCTCTTCTCTAACATGTAATTTCTTTTTTCCCTTACTTTTCCACTCAACTTATAAACTTATGTAAACCTTTTCCTACCCTTTCTCATTTTTAAGTTCTTGTAAACTGTGCCGAGCTCTACTTCCGTGGAGATGATGCGGTTTATAAACTTAAGGTTTAGTTTAGTTTAGCCACTGAATATCTGCCTCAACGTTTATTTATTTGTTCATTTCAATTTATATTCCGTCCTCCTAGAAAACTCAGGACAGATTACAGGGGAACATACATAGTTTCAATAAACAGTGGGGGACCTAATTGAGTTTTCTTTGATCGAGTGTGCGCGCTGGTGTTGTGTGAGTGAGATTCCACAAACAATATTCCCTGCAATTAGTAAAGACCTTTGAAGAAGCCTTGGTCAATGGCGAAACGGGTCCCGTTGGGGATTCAGTGAACAGCAATGTAGTCCACTGAGCAGCAGGAACCGTTAACAGGCGTTGTTAGAGATAAGTCCTATTTTGACTTGCTTTTCATGCACTACTCTTAAAAATCGTAAAAATTTTTAAATTTAGAAACCACAAAATAATTTGAAATTTTAAAAAAAAAGCCACACCTGAAAGTGAATTGATGAAAGATGTGGCAAAACGGAGAGGTTTTTGATCGATGAAAGACACTGGAACTCAATTCTATGCAGACTCAGTTTGCGAGGTTGCTGAGATCTTTTCCTCTCCGATTAAAAGCACTAGTCTTGGACTGTTTTCTAAGATCATATTTCGGTCAGTTATGAACTTATCTACAACACATAGGGACACACATAGGGCTCCTTTTACTAAGCTGCGCAAGCGGTTTTAGTGCACGCTAAATTGCCACGCGCGCTAGATGCTAACGCCAGCATTGAGCTGGCATTAGTTCTAGCCGCGTAGCACGAGTTTAGCGTGCGCGGCAATTCTGTGCACAGTAAAAACGCTATCGCAGCTTAGTAAAAGGAGCCCATAGTTTCAAAAGAGGGAACCTATTCAACATATAGGCACATATCAAGTTTTAATAAACAGATGGCAACCTACGTGCTGACCTAACCCGACTGGAGAAAGACTGGCAAGCAGGCACCCCTGTTGGCCACCAGCTGACGTCAGTCAGTATCGGGAGGGGAGGTCCTCTCTCCCGATTTAAAAGAACTGCCAGCCGCAGTACGCGGCCCGCGGTCACGTGACCGAAAGGGCGTGACTAAAGGGGCAGGGATTGCTCCTTTTGAGCCACAAGGAGCCACAAGGAGGAAGGGAGAACAACAAATGGGGAAAAGGAAAGTGAAGGTTATACCATCAACCTCAGGAACGGGCCCGATGGATCGCCATTTGTGTTCTGTCCCTGTAACACCAAGTTATAATAAACAGATGGCAACCTATGTACAACACATAGAAACAGAGCACATGACAGTCATGCAGCGTACATTGGATGACCATGGGGTCTTTAGTCCACATATAGAGTGCCAGGACTGTGGTTGGGTCATTGGAAGAGGAAGGTTTTTACTGCTTTCCTGAAGTCCATTAGGCCAGTGGATCACAACCCTGTCCTGGAAGACCACCAGCTAATCAGGTTTTCAGGATAGCCCTAATGAATATGCATGAAAGAGATTTGCATGTAATGAAGATGATAGGAATGCAGATCTGCCCCATGCATATTCATTAGGGCTATCCCGAAAACCCGACTGACTGGTGGTCCTCCAGGACAGGGTTGGGGACCACTGCATTAGGCTATCCAGAGTCCTGATCTGCTTGGGCAGCAACTTCCATACTTTGGGGAGAAAGTGGGTAAAGGAGCACCTGCGTGCTGTATCCAATAGGAGGGATCTTCTGGTGGGGGGGGGGGGCATGGCAAAGGGAATGGCTAGGAGTGTAAGGTTGCCACTTGTGCACACATCTTGGCATTGTATGGGTAGCAGATGAACCCTTACTATTTCTCACCACTCCTCAAGAGTGTGCAGTTGGTTTTAATCACCTTTATACGTCCCAAAGTAGAAACAACTTATCTGGTGCATCGCCATTCCCCACACGTGCTTGTAAAATATTTTACAGTAAAGGATAGGCAGAGTTTTCTGTGAAGACTAAATGAACTCATTTGCCTCATTAATACTGTCTTCAGTTTGGGGGGGGTCAGTGAGGGTCAAAATGTGCTCATCTCTGATTACCTTTTTGACTAGCGAAAGGAAGCTGGCAGCAGTTGTGCTATGAGCAATTTCCACTCAATGTAATTTCTGGAATAAAACATATTTTCTGCAGGTTCTGGCTGATAGAGCAGGCATTAGTTGAATAATTGTTAATTCCTCTTCAAGAGCCATCTGTGGAAATCTCAGCTAATTTCTATAGTAGCTCAAAAAGCCTGTGATAACAGCTCCCCCTAGCAGGACAGAAAAGACATAATATCTGTACCTTACATTTAGATTAAAGTTGAAAAATATAGCTGAATATTCTATAGGCATTTATGTCAGAAGTACCTTATTTTGATTATATAAAATATATAACTGGATAATATATAAATGTGAGTCTAAAAGGCACATTTAGGAAATTACTTAAAACACAATTGTTTGTAAATGCCTTTTCTAGACATTGATTCCTCATGACTGCTGACTCTTGAGAACCTTTTCACAACTGTTTGTATAGGCCCTCTTTTGGCTTTGATCTTTTATTGCTGATTTTCCGAGTGTGACATCGACATGTAACACGTCCGCATGCGTAGATGTCCTCCCGACACAGCTCTGAGCCCTTGAGGGGACAGCGTTGGGGGTGAGGCTGGTGCGGAATGGGGCATGACGTGTGCAGAATGGGACGGGCTGGAACTGGGCGGGCCTCAGGGCGTTGCCATGGGTCCAGATTTTAGAAACATAAAATCCGGTACTCCTAGTCAGAGCTATAGCTTCAGCGCCCTGAGACTGCAAGTTCAAATCCTACACTGCTCCTTGTGACCCTGGGCAAGTCACTTAATCCCTCATTGCCCCGGATACATTAGACAGAGTGTGAGCGCACCAGGACAGATAAGGGAAAAATGCTTGAGTACCTGAATGTAAACCACTTACCCCTTCTTATACTAAGGTGCGCTATGCTTTTTAGCACGCAGTAAATATTAGCGAGTGCTAAACAAGCGCTAAACGCTAATGCTTGCGTGTTATCCTATGGACATGTTAGTGTTTAGCGCATGCGTGTTGATTTAGCAACGATAAACATGGGATAAAACACTTAGCGCACCTTAATAAAAGAGGGCCTTAGGCTATAAGTGGTATATAAATGTTTAAATAAATAAGGGGAAGAAATAATTGCAACAGAGAAGTGTCTGGGGTAAGTCAAAGGATGGAGATAACCAGAGGTGTAGTAAGAGGGGGGCAGGGGGGGCGGTCTGCCCTTGGCACTATCATGGTGTGGGCGCTGGCACCCCTCCTCCTGTCTGCCCCCCTACCTCTTCCCACGCCTCTATCTGTTGTGCGGTGACCTCCTTTCCTCGTGCCTCTAGTTGTTCACTGCTGCGAGAAAGCACGTCAACGTTCTCCTTGCGATTGCATCGGCTCTCGCCGACATCACTTCCGGGTGCCGCACATAGGAAGTGACTTCAGAGGGAGAGCCGACGCGGTCACAAGGAGCGCGTTGAAGTTGTTGCTCGCATGGTGAACAACTAGAGGTGCGGGGGAAGGAGAGAGCGCATGGCGGGGTGGGGGGGTCAGGGAAGGAGCGGGGGTAGAGACGAGGGCGGGAGAGGGGTGCCTCGGGCGCCTCTCGCCTTCGCTACGCCACAGGAGATAACATTCTGGGTATTCGACGGAAAAATGAGCATCTAAAACCGGGTTACAGATGACTGTTTGGGGACATACAAAGGTGTGCTATGCTTTTTAGCGCATGCTTAATATTATTGCGTGCTAAACACACGCTAAACGCTAACATGACGTGTTAGCGGTTAGCACACGCATTAATTCAGCATGCGTTAAATCCACGCTAAAACGCTTAGCGCGCCTTTGTAAAAGAGGGCCTGAGTGTATGTCACTGTCTGTACTTATAATTGAGGCTGTGCACATGTGACTAAGTCTGGACATGTGCATATGATTTTATACAACAATTAATCTATAGAACTAAATGGTTAATTAAATAGTTAAATATAAAAAGACAGAACCATTCAAAGAACAACTTAAATTGTAGCAAATCTTTCTCTTCACTTTCTTAAAACAAGTGATACTGACAGGAACAAGCCTCAGAAAGCGGAGCAATTTTATCTCATACTGGAACTTTTTCCAAGAGAGGAAAAAAATTTTCCTCCTGATGACATCATAGGCTTGAACCCGCCCTTCCTACCATTATTTAAAGTATCAATTCTATTACTTCATTAATAAATTAATTACTTTCGTATTAATATCTTCCTATTTAATTTAACCTAACTCTTAAACAATTCATCAAATTTTAGTATATTAATATTTTAATGTTTAATAAGAAGATAAATGTAAATATGTGTCCTCCAGGTGCCTATGTTGAATGCATTAAGTGTGAATGTCCAGCAGGCAAAATCTGTATAATCAGTGTGTAGCTGAGGCTCAAGTTAGGAGGCTAGCAAATCCAAAGGGTAGAAACAGATGGGAGAGTGTGGCGCAGTGCTTAAAGGTACAGCCTCAGCACCCATGCTGCTCCTTATGACCCTGGGCAAGTCACTTAATCCCCCCATTGCCTGAGGTACATTAGACAGATTGTGAGCCCACCGGGACAGACAGGGAAAAATGCTTGAGTGCGTGAATAAATTCATGTAAACCATTCTGAGCTCCCCTGGGAGAACAGTATAGCATATGGGTGCGCGTAGGTTGTCTCAGGCCTACCCAGCAGCGACACCACACTGCTCTCTCTCCTCCAGCATCTGCCTTCCTATCTCTCAACCCCATCCCTCCCCAGTATACTTTCCACATGTGTCTGATGCCTGCAGCAGTTCCTTTTTGCTGGTCCAAAGGTTGCCCTCTGTCGCATCCCACCAGACAGGAAACAGGAAGTAATATCAATGAAGGCAGGACATAGCAGAAGGAAGCCTTCAGGGCCAGCACTGGCAGCAAAAATGAGTCGCTGCAGGCACCAAGGATGTCTGTAAAGTATACCGGAGAGATAGGAGGGCAGATGCCGGGACATCACAGAGGAGAGATGTTGGATGGATGCTAAAAACCTGCATAATTTTTATATCTATCTCCAAGAGGGGGTAAGGATGTTGAAGGGTCCATCCAAAATTCTGGGTCTGGCTACACCACTGGTGTGTCCAAGGTTGTGTGTTTTGTGTTTACGACTCAGACCTTGAGAATGCAAATAAGGCAGTACGTAGATGTCTGGCTGAGAGACCACTTATTCTCAAGAAGGACACAGTGATTTACTTCACAGCCTGAGCTCCGAGTGCATGTGTCCAGTTTAAAGAAGCTTAGATTGCTAATCATATATTATTTATGAAGCTGGAGACCAAATATTGTAGAGAAATATGACTTCTGTCTTATGAATGTCACCGTGGAGGATGTCATGATAATTTACAGACACAGAAATTTGGCTTGTGATTGCACACAGTACCTTTTGTTCCTTTGCTGTTCCCAGTTCTATCGTTCTCAAGGAGAACACTGCATGTCTTAACCCCTCAACCACAGGGAGAGCTGAACAGGAGACAGCAGGGGCTTTGTATTGGAATGGATAGGCTTCATGCCATAAAAAGAACTATAATTTTATGATGCAGCTTTTCACCTAGATGCTTTTGTTTGCCTTAAGCTTTTCCTGTAACTTTTCTTCTATATTGGATGCTCATGCAATAAGATTTTCAATGAAGATTCTTGAGTTGCTAGTACTCTGCAATTCAGTCTATATATCTGGAATGGAGTCTTTGGCAGAAATAATCTGCAATCTATGCGGATTAATGTGTGTGTGTTAAGTGCCATTGACTCAGGTTCGAGTCCTAGCAACTTAATGAGTTAAAGATCCAAAAAGAGGCTGGTCTAGTGCTAGTTTGAGAAGGTCTTTCAGCATCCTTCCCACGGTTGTCAATGTGTTCAACCACCTAATTCAGGGGTGGGCAAACTATTTGACTCGTGGGCCACAATGGGATCTTAAATTTGACAGAGGGGCCAGACCAAGAGCATCTTTCTATCCCTCCATCCGTCCCATCCCCATGTGCAGCAGAACCCTTGCCCAGCTTCTATCCTTCCCTCCCACCCTCCTTCCCATCCCTTGTGCAGCAGAATCCTTGCCCAGCTTCTATCCTTCCCTCCCACCCTCCCTCCCATCCCTTGTGCAGTAGAACCCTTGAGCACCCGCACCCGCCACGCAGCTGAAGCCCCGCTGACCCTCCATCTTTCCCACCCATCCAAACCCCGCCAACCACAAGCCCTACATACCTCCCTCCAGAGCAGCATCGGGCTGGCAGCACTCTGAACAGGCTGCTTCATGGCCTTCTCTTGTTGGGGCCTTCCGTGTGCCATGTTACTGATGACATCTCACTATTGTGGCAGAGGGAATTCCCCAATGAGAGAAGGCTGCGAAGCAGCCTGTTTAGAGTGCTGCCTGCCCGACACTGCTCTGGAGGGAGATATGTAGGGCTCGCGGTCAGCAGGGTTCCGATGGTCTGTGGGCCAGATTAAAAAACTAAACAGGCTGGATATGGCCCGCGGGCCGTAGTTTGCCCATGACTGACCTAGTTGTAGGTCGCCCTCTTTGCCTAGTTCCTTTGTAATAAAGTGTAAAAATAAATTCTTTTAAAAACTTGCTTGGAGGGGAAAAGCCCTGAAGTAAACTAAACTAAATTTTAAGTTTATATACCGCATCCTCTCCATAATTATGGAGCTCGGCACAGTTTACAAGAGTTTAATAAAGGAAGGAGTAGCATAGAGGAGTTCAATGTTGAGTCTAGGGGGGGAAGAGAACATTACAATTTTATGAAGAGCCTAGTTTTTAGGTGCTTACGGAATAATTGGAAGGAGCCCAGGAGCCATAGTGGGGAGGTAAGATTATTCCAGAGCTCTGTAATTCTGAGAAAGAGAGATTTGCCCAATTTTCCCGCATAGAGGATACCTTTTTAGCAAGGGGAAGGATAGTTTAAGTTTTTGGGTGGGCCTGGTGGTGTCAGAGTTCGAGGAGTTCCAAGAAAGCAGGATTAGTGGAGGGAGGATCCATGTAGGATCTTAAAAGCTAGTCAGGCGCATTTGAAATGAACTCTGGAAATTATTGGGAGCCAGTGAAGTTTGGACAGAAGTGGGGAAACAAGATCGAATTTGCGTTTTGAGAAGATCAGCTTGGCTGCAGTGTTCTGAATTAGCTGAAGTCTTTGAAGACTTTTTTTTAGTTAGACTTAGATAGATGGAATTGCAATAGTCTAGTCTGGAGAGGATGATAGATTTGTGCAATAGTCTAGTCTGGAGAGGATGATAGATTTGAACAAGGACGGCGGAAGCATGATCTCACTTTCCTCAGCATGTGGAGGCTAAAGAAGCATGATTGTACCAGGGAGTTTAGGTGGTCATTGAAGGAAAGAGAAGAGACTTTGCTGGAGAACTTGAGTTGCAGTGTGGCTCCTCCAGAGGGAAGTGAGAAGAGGGTAGGTAGCTGTTCTAGTTTTGGGCCGAGCCAGAGTAGTTTCGTTTTGGACTCGTTCAGTTTCATTTGATCTGAGAGGGACCAGGATTGGAGTTTCATTATGCAGGCTGTGATGTGCTCAGAAAAGTAACTGCACAAAACAGCAAATAAATACTGAGACTTTGAGCTCAGAATCCTTGAGAACGTTTGGAAGATGTATGAGTGTTGGAAAGAATTCTAAGAGAGTGTGCACATGAGATTCTCAACGGTTTTTCAGTGGTTAGTCAGGATTCTGATTTGAGTAGTAAAACGGAAGTTCTTTTGGTTAATTTATTGGATTTAAGAGTAATTAAAGCTAGTAAAATTGATAGTTGAAAAGAATAAGAAGCTATGTTAAGTAATTCAAACAGATTTTAAAGCAACTTCTGAGTTTTAGGATTTAGTAAAGGGCAATGGTTAAGAAAAGTGAAAAGGTAGGTGGAGAGTTTAAAAACGAATTCTTTGATTTGGAAAACTGCTCTGAATTAGGTTCAATAGTAGTTTGAGCAATTTAAATGGGATTCATTTTTTAAAAATGCCTGCTTAAGATTCAAGGAGAAAAATTAACTTGAAAGTGGAAGCCTTTTCTATTTAAAACATAACAACATAAGATTTGCCGCTGCTGGGTCAGACCAGTGGTCCATCGGGCCCAGCAATTCGCTCCCACAATGGCCTCCAGGTCAAAGACCAGTGCCCTAAATGAGTCTAGCCTTACCTGCGTACGTTCTGGTTCAGCAGAAACTTGTCTAAGTTTGTCTTGAATCCCTGGAGGGTGTTTTCTTCTATAACAGCGTCTGGGAGAGCATTCCAGTTTTCTACCATTCTCTGGGTGAAGAAGAACTTCCTTACGTTTCGATGGAATCTATCCCCTTTTAACTTTAGAGAGTGCCCTCTCGTTCTCCCTACCTTGGAGAGGGTGAACAACCTGTCTTTATCTACTAAGTCTATTCCCTTCATTATCTTGAATGTTTCGATCATGTCCCCTCTCAGTCTGCTCTTTTAAAGGGAGAAGAGGTCCAGTTTCTCAAATCTCTCACTGTACGGCAACTCCTCCAGCCCCTTAACCATTGTAGTCGCTCTTCTCTGGACCCTTTCGAGTAGTACTGTGTCCTTCTTCATGTACGGCGACCAGTGCTGGATGCAGTATTCCAGGTGGGGGCGTACTATGGCCCGGTACAGCGGCATGATAACCTTCTCTGATCTGTATGTGATCCCCTTTATAATCATTCCTAGCATTCTATTCACCCTTTTCACTGCCGCCGCACATTGCATGGATGGCTTCATTGACTTATTGACCAGTACACCCAAGTCTCTTTCCTGGGGGGTCTCTCCGAGTACTGCAGCAGACATTCTGTATTCATGTAGAAGATTTTTGTTACCGACATGCATCACCTTACACTTATCCATGTTAAACCTCATTTGCCATGTTGCGGCCCATTTCTTGAGCGTGTTTATGTCACGTTGCAGGTCTTTGCAATCCTTCTGTGTTTTCACTACTCTGAATAACTTCATATCGTCCTCAAATTTAATCACCTCACTCGTTGTACCAATTTCCAGGTTGTTTATAAATATGTTGAAGAGCATGGGCCCGAGCACCAAACCCTATGGCACTCCACTCGTGACACTTCTCCAATTTGAGTATTGTCTATTTACCTCCAATCTCTGTTTCCTATCCGCTAACCAGATTTTAATCCACGTGAGTATTTCACCCTTGATTCCATGGCTCACAATTTTTCGAAGTAGTCGTTCATGCGGGACCTTGTTGAACGCCTTCTGAAAATCCAGATATACAATGTTGAATGGGTCACCCTTGTCTATCTGCCTGTTTACTCCCTCGAAGAAGTGCAGCAAGTTCGTCAAGCAAGATCTTCCATTGCTGAAGCCATGCTGGCTGGTCCTCATCAGATTGTGTCCGTCAAGTTGATCAATGATGCGGTCCTTTATCAGCGCCTCTACCATCTTTCCCAGTACCAATGATGCCGTCCTTTATCAGCACCTCTACCATCTTTCCCAGTACCGAGGTCTGTAGTTTCCCGGATCTCCCCTCGAATCTTTCTTGAAGATCGGCGTAACATTCACCACTTTCCAGTTTTCCGGAATTATTCCTGATTTGATCGACAGATTGGCTATTAGTTGAAGCAGTTCAACTATAACCCCTTTCAGTTCCTTGATTACCCTCGGATGGAGTCTAGCTTTACCTGTGTATGTTCTGTTCCAGCAGGAACTTATCCAACCTTTTCTTGAATTCCTGAAGGGTGCTTTTCCCTATAACAGCCTCTGGAAGAGCGTTTCAGATTTCTAGCACTCTCTTGTGGGAAACAGGGAAAATTTAAATTAATTGATTTTCTTAAGCTGAAGGATCAGTTGTTGAGTGTGAAAGAAAGCAGTACTTTGATTTTAGCTGATTTTCTGAGTGTTAGGGATAGGAGGTATGCACTGATGCACTGATGGTTCTTTCTTGTGCTGCACTGCTTGTGGAGTAAGGCTCTTATCTGTGAAAAAATAAGTCCTGAAATAAATTAATAATAGATTTTATGAACACTGATTTTGTTTTTGTTAAAAAAAATAAGTGAAAAGTAACTGAACAGTAACCGGGAGAAGAAATAAGCCACACTCAGTTACACTCAGAGGGAAGCAAATGTTTTTTGTTTTTGTTTTTTTAATTTAAAAATGCATAGACAAAGCACTATTTAATTTTAAGTTATGCAACTTTGGTCCGCATAACTTAAATATTGTGCTGCAGTACACAATTTGCGATTCACTGAATTAAACTATATTTCTATTCGATGGATTCCTGCAACATAATCTTCCATCAAACCAAGAATAACTCTCAAACATCTCAACCTGACACTCATCCACTAATGATAACATCATAAATCTACTTTACAAACCTTGTATTTACTTGTGCAACTTTAAGATGTTATTTAATTTGTCAGTATCCCCATATATTGTATGGGTCTCTTCACTTGTAAATCACCTTGAAACTGTACTAGAAAAGTGTGATACAGAAATTCAGATTATATATATATATATATATGTATATATATATATATATATATATAGTGACAGGGAAGCTCCTGTCACAGTTAAAAAGACTGCCCTTAAACCTGCAATCCCTAAAATAAAGCCTGTACACCCTACTAAAAGCACTAGTTCAGTGCAGCCAGAGAGATGGGAGAAAAGGCAGATGAGGTCACAGCCAGAAATGCAGGCAGGGAGGGCACAGAAAACAGAGCCTATCCCCTATTACTCCTTTCCCAGAGCTAGAGTGAAACAGGAGATCAACCCAGAAGGGGGTGGAGTCAGCCACCATAGTTTGCAGGCTCGGAAGCCTCAAGTAGCAAGTGTGCAGAGAGAGCAGGGGAGAGACACAGCTGCTCCCAATTGGGAAAGCAGAGTACCACATACGAAGGGCAGTTTCCACATTTCTCCTACTCCCCAGCCAAGAGGGTTTTCAGGAGGCCAGCCCATAAGGAAGGAAAGTCTAACTCCAGGGAGGTACAGTAACTTTCCCATTAAGCCTTGGGGGTGAAGGGCTGGAAGTTTATCCTAAGGAAAAAAACGGTTTAGGAAGCTGGCAAGCATGCAGAGAGGGGGATGGGAGGTAAAGCCAGAAGTGGATGACTTGATGGAAAGCCCCAGTTCCCTGGACACAGAATGGGAAATGTATAGTGAAGGTGACCCAGAAGAAAGTGTGTTTGGGGAGGACATGGACATAGAGTGAGCAGTGTGTAATTGCTTCCTTCCTTCCTGTAAGGAATGCAGTCACTGACTTAGAGACCTGAGCTGGAGGGAGGCTACAAACAATGATAAGACAGCAGTGCCTAATTAAGAAAAGTGTTTCTTTGAACCTCATTTCCCCAAGTCTCCCTAAGGACTAAAGATAAAGGATGTTAGGGGCATATTCGGGTGGGTCTTAAGACCTTAGGTAAAGGGAAGCTTGCCCCACACAGCCGATAAGGCAGGGCTGTGAACGTCCTTCAAAGGGGACAGAGTGTTAAAGGGGGAGAAAGTAGTAAAAGAGAAGACTTTTTTTTTTTTTTTTGCTCTTATTGAAAAGATATTGGAAGAGAGAGAGAGAGCTGACACCTGCAGTGCTCAGCTGTACTATAATGAATTGTGGCTAAGAGAAGCCAGCGACCCTGAGAATATTGCTCAGTAAAGGGACTGAAGAAGCATGTTTGATTTTTCTTGATTATTCCTTTTGTTGATAAGGACTGTCCCGTCCCTGGATGGAAGCTCCAAGATAATGCCCTGGTCCTAAGTGTAAAGGAACTTGATAAGCAAGGCCAGGCAGAACATTGGTTCGTTGTGATAATTTTTTTTTCTATTGTGTTTGCATCTATAAACCTGGGGAGTCTGGTAAAGAAATCCAGTGTCCGGGTTTTCTTCCACCCACCATATAAAAGGCGCACAAATAAATCTTACCTGCGGTCTGAGCCGGGTTTGCCCACTCACTTGGGTCCGGGCTCGGCCACAATATATATAAGTAACAAGACATTCTCTCATTATTAACTATTAAGATTAAATATCAGAAACTAAAAAGTTTTAAGCACTTTTTAAAAAATGATAAAGTTACTATAGATCGTATTTGAATTGACAGGATTGACCATACGGAGAACACCTGATAAGAAGATGATATAATAAATAATCTTTTTATATATACAGTAATTCCTTTTAAACTTGGAAATTGTAATGTTAAAGTATTATGAACATTATTATATTATTGTCCTATTAATGACCTCCAAATTAAATTGCTCATATATTGTGGGGTCAGTTCATATAATCCATATACAGTGGTACCTTGGATTACGAGCATAATCCGTTCCAGGAGCATGCTCGTAATCCAAAATGCTCATTTATCAAAGCGAGTTTCCCCATATAAAATAATGGAAACTCGCTTTGATACGTTCCCACCCCCGATAACTGGCATCGCTCCCCCCCACTTGCAAAGGCCCCCCTCGCTCCAACCAGCACCCTCCCCCCCACTTCTGCCTGCCTGCCTCAGCGAGAGGAATTAGAAGTCCTTGAGCATGCGCAGATACATGCTCAAGGCAGGCAGAAGCAGAAGCCGGAAGATCTTCTAAGCACACGATCTGTGCCTGCGCTAGACGGGGGGTAAGTTTAAGTTGTTCGGGCGGGGAGGCTGGTTCGCGCGGGGGGGGGCGGTTGGAGCGAGGGGGCCTTTGCGAGCGGGGGAAGCGATGCCGGTTATCGGGGGGGGGGTGCTCGCAAATCAAGTCAACACTCGGTTTGTGAGTCAAAAGTTTGCTAAGTGTTTTGCTCGTCTTGCAAAACACTCGCAAACCGGGTTTGACTGTATATCTAGCAAGATAATTAATCTGAGTTTCCAGAGTCAGTTTGCTGTCTAGAGTAATTCCCAGTAGTTTTAAAAGAGATAGATTCTTAAATTGTCAATATTTTTTTCTAGTAGACAAGTATGTCTAAACTAATCTTCGGTTTATATATCGGGTCATCTCCCAAAGGAGCTCGACTCGGTTCACATATAATTAAGACTAGAATACATAGAAAAAGAAGCGTGAGAGAAGTAAGAACTATAGTATTATCATTTCGTTGAGGCTGTAGTTAAAACATTTAAAAATTGAGAGAACAACAAAGTTTTCAGGGTTTTATGAAATAGTTGCATCTGGCCTATAAGCCTAATAGAGTCAAGGAGTTCATTACAGATCTCTACAAACTTGAAAGCAAAAGATTGACTAAGCTTCCCAGCAGATTTAATTCCCTTAAAGGAAGGGAAGGATAGCTTATATCTTTGTATATTTCTCAGATAACAGAATCTAAAGGTATTCCAACATAAGGGGACTAAAGGGTCAAATATTCCATAGAGAGGCTTAAAGATTATGCATGTGCATTTAAACTGGATCCTAAAGCGAACTGGGAGCCAGTGAAGCTCTCTCAACAGAGGGGACACATGATCATTCTGGACAGACATATCTTCCTCATGCTCGTGAGCCATACAGAAGGAATCTATTCCAGCTTTCAACACTTCCTTCACCAGAAGGTTCTACAGCCCCCTTCAGTTTGTACCAAAGCAGGCAATAATCCTATATAGAAATACATGTGAAGGATGAGTATGGGGAAACTCCCCAAACTACAACTCTGTTCTGCTCTGAAAATATAATAAACATGATAAACTTTCCAATTGAACAATCTAAATATCAAAATAATCATACCAATCAGAAACTTTTATGGAGCTCAAGCATTCCCCCAATGTGTTATTGCAATAGATTATACTTCATACCCTTAAGGTCTGACTGACATCCAAATTTTCATTTTGGACTTAAACTTTCTGGGTGAGACAATAGGCAGGCACAGGAGATAACTGATATGGTGGGGCTCCAGAATGACACACCTATCTACTAGAAAATATATTAGCAAGGTAAGAACATAATCTCTTTTTCTAGTGCAATAGGTGTGTCATTCTGGACAGACAAAAGCAATACCAAAAATCTAGGGTGAGACCTCTGCGCTGGCTCATAACACCGAGGACCTAAAGGCAGAGTCCTCCCTTGCCACTACATCCACTCTTGGAAAATGTATATAGAATGGACCAGGTCGCTGCCCTACATTTCTCCTCGGGGAAAACCGCCCAAGCTTACACTCATAAAGAAGCCATGCTTCTAGTCAAACGCACCTTCATGGAGACTGGTGACTGTTTTCCACAGGCAATATATGCTGATGAAATGGCACTGCAGACCCATCTGGAAATCATGACCTTTGACGCCGGTGCTACATCAAGCCTGACTGGTGAGCACAAAAAGATGGTCAGAAAGCCAGAATCCATTATTAACCTCAAATATATCATAGAAGGACTCTCCTCATATCCAACTTATCTCCGGTCCTTCTTCATGGATCCTGTGCACTGGAATGCCAGCAATCTTACATCTTGATTGAGATGGAAAGCCAAAACAACATTTGGCACAAAGGGCAGAACCATGCGCCTAGAAATTCTGGCCTCCGTGATCTTGAGGAAGGGCTCTGTACACAAAAGCGCCTGTGGTTCTGATCCTCTGGACACACCTAGCCAGTGTGTTTTTCAGAATACCCACAATGAAATATTCATGCATATTCATTGTGGGTATCCTGAAAATCTGAATAGCTAGATGTGTCTTAAGGACTGGGTTGTGAACCCCTGCTCTGCATTATACCCTGCTTGCACTTACCTCCCTAAAGAAGGAGGCTACTTCATTATAGTGCCTACTCAGTTCTGCCAGGTTCTCCAGTATTGTAGATATTTCCTCCTCCTGTGCCCTTTAAGAATGAATTTTTTTTTTTTAACTAAGCAGCATCAGCCTGGCTAGATTCAAGGTTTTTCCATCATTAGAACTGGGCTCTGACAGGTGGACACCATTTTACACACTGTCCCCATGTGCATGATGTCATCACACATAATGTGCTGGTCGGTGCAGAAATACAGGCACCGAATTATTAGCGTGGAAAACAAGGATATTGTCACATTTAGGCACCGATATTTATGCGTGTATTCAATAAAAGGCGTGCTCTGTTTTGCGTGCTTTCTTGAATAGATTTAGAGATACTGGCGCAAATATTTGGTGGTGCGCCTCTCTCTCTTAGTGCCCTTTATAGAATTTACTCCATTATGTAAAGAACTTTGTTGAATGATGCTTCTATTTTCACTTTTTCAGACAAGATATTATTCTATCTGTATTTACAACATGTGCTAGTTGATAAAATTCAGTTACTTATTGTCATTCCCCCTCCAGGGCTCAAAAAGATTTGCAGTTTATCAAGCTCCATGTTTGCAACTTAAGTATTTCATTTTCATTTCTCTAACTAAGCTCTGTGGCAGTGTAACCAGTTCATAACACAGTAAGCTACATCTCATTTAATTTTATATTCTTCTTTATACTCTCTTGTGGACTCTTCTTATCTGCCTTCAATTTGCATTTCAGATTTATTGCTCACCTATTCCAAATCAGAGCTCAAAGCAAGTAACATTCTGCAATATGAGTTATTTCCATACCTCAGCGAGCTCACAGTCTAAGTTCTACTTTGAGCAGCATGATTTACGAGACACTACTGTTTCCCACTCTTCCAACCCTTTGTATAAAAACTCTGAATTCAAGATCGGAGGAAAAATTCCTTTCTCCGTTTGTGTCTTGCATTTTGTTGCCTCTCTGGATTTTCACTTCCTTCCCTACAACAGAGGGTAATTCCATAACCTAAACATTAACATAAGAACTTAAGAATTGCCGCTGCTGGGTCAGACCAGTGGTCCATCGTGCCCAGCAGTCTGCTCATGCAGCGGCCCCCAGATCAAAGACCAGTGCGCTAAATGAGTCCACCTGCATACTGTCCAGTTTAGCAGGAACTTGTCCAACTTTGTCTTGAATCCCTGGAGGGTGTTTTCCCCTATAACAGACTCTGGAAGAGCATTCCAGTTTTCTACCACTCTCTGGTTGAAGAAGAACTTCCTTATGTTTGTATGGAATCTATCCCACACATACATGTCGATTGCATACGTAAATGTTTAGAATGTTACTCGTATGTTTGAATGCATATGTATGTACATTACATTGGTGTCTTCTATCCTGCCAATACCTTTCAGTTTTAGGTAGTTTACAACAAGAATTGGCCTGGGCATTCCCAGGGAGATTACAATGGTTGATAGATATAGTATGCGTCGGGGTCTGGGAAGGGTCGATACGGTTTGGTTAGATCATTGACAAATTTCTTGAATAGTATAGTTTTCAGTTATTTCCTGAATGTTTTGTAGTTGGGTGTCGTCAACAAATCTGAGAGGTGGCGGTCTAGTCTCGCTGCTGTGGTGGCTAGTAGTCCATCACATTTATTTATTTTTTTTGCTTTGCATATCTTTGATTGGGGGGGTGGGTAAAGTGTGCTTGAGTTCTCCTTGGTCTAGATGTGTTTTTCCTGATTAGGCGGTTGTTCAGATATCTTGGTCCGTTTCCATTTAGGGTGCAGTAGAATTTGTAATGTATGCATGCTTGTACTGGGAGCCAGTGTGAGTCTTGGAAAGCGGAGGTGATGTGATCATATTTTTTCAGCGAGTATATCAGTCTAAGAACTGTATTTTGGACTGTTTGTAATTGTTTTAGCATGTTGGCGGGGCATGACAGGTATTGTATCATAGTGAGTTACTTTCAATCCAGCTTAAATTAATCATTCTGTTTCAATAATAATATTTTATCGTATGTCATATTTCCCTTGTGTAAAGATCCCTAAATTGTAAAGGCATTTACTGAATTACCTGCCTAATCTTTATGTTTCCATCTGTAAAAGCTTGTCGTTATAAAAGATTTGTAGATAAGACTTTTGCTTATCAGTTAGGGAAAATGAATTCCTGGTTAAGTTCTTTGATTCCTCAAACTCAATCATATCATGCCTTTAGAAAGTTATTGAAAATCTATTTGTTTGATAAGTTTGTATCATGATTATTGTTTTAACTTGTTTACATGTAAGTTTTCACTGATTGTACAGTCCTTGATTGTTAACCGCCCGGAACTCATGGTTGGGCGGTATACAAGAATAAAGTTATTATTATTATTATTAATCTTATAAATAACTTTGCTCTGTAAAAATAAAATTCTGGTTCCTCTCAAATGGTGGAGAATTCTTGTAACATGTACACATATGTATGAACGAGAGGGGTGCTGAAAAGTTCTTAGCTCAACAACCAACTTCCTAAATTCTGAGTGTTATTTTGCCACTGTAGCTGAAAAGAGTGTTATCTTATTTCGTTAAGTGCCAATTTGCAGAAACAAAATTCTATGTTTTTGACATTGTTTCAAATCATTAATTGAACCATATCCAGGTCATTCTTGTCTTGATTGGGCCGAATACTTTTCAGCACCCCATCATATATGCCACAATTCTGCCCAACAGCTATTCTGTGAATAGACAGTAACACAGTAAATGACCACAGAAAAGGTCCTTGCAGTCCATCCAGTCTGCCCCGAAAGGTGGCCAAAGCCTGGCCTACCACTCTATGCAAGCTCCAGTAACCCATGTTCAAGTGCCAGATGTGAAGTCACCACCATGCCATATATAGGGCATAACTTATATAGGACATATGAAGAACGGCTAGATAGGTTGCAGCTATACTCTCTCGAGGAACGCTGAGAGAGGGGAGACATGATAGAGACGTTCAAATATGTTACTGGCCGTATGGAGATGGAAGAAATCTTTTTCCTTACAGGACCTACGGCGACAAGAAGGCATCCCCTAAAAATCAGGAGTGGGAGATTTCATGGGGACATTAGGAAGTATTTCTTCACTGAAAGGGTGGTTGATCATTGGAATAATCTTCCACTCCAGGTAGTAGAGGCCAGCAACGTGCTAGATTTTAAGAATAAATGGGATAAACATGTGGGTTCACTTCGAGGAAGTGCTTAGGGGGTGGGTTATTCGAGTGGGCAGACTTGTTGGGCCGTCGGCCTTTTATGCCGTCATACTCTACATTTCTATACATAGGCAGAGTGAGAATGGAGCCTGGGCAGCACTAGTTATGCATATATCTCTGGCATGTAGGTATATACAGTCAAAAAGTAGAAAAAGTAGGGAACTATGTTGAAGAAAAATAACGTGTGAGAATGTGGAGATCAAAAAATCCTGAATCTAAACACAAATGGTCTCCAATTGAAAATTCAATACCTGGAAGTAAAGTTTGACCTTAAATTCATATACTCAGAATTGTGTAATTCAGCCTACGACCGAGGTCCCAACAGCCGGATCCACCACCCAGTCACTGGGTATGGAATAATATATAAATACTTGATATCATTTGAAGAAAGTTTTAATTGATGAATAAATAGATATTTGCAAAAAAAAAAATTTTAAAAAGGGCTTGTGACTTAGCTTATATAGTCTCACGGGTGACTGGATGGTGCACGATAAGTGCACAAAGCCATTTTAAAACACTTTTAAAATAAATTTCAAGGTACCTACCGGCGCCTAAAAACAACAGCGCCAGAATTGCACCTACAGAGGCGCTTTATGATGCCTAATGCCACAGTAGATGTGGCTAACGCCAGAAGCACCACAAAGTGCATCTGTAGGTGCGATTCACGTCAAAGGTAGGCCCCATAAATGTAGGCCTTGAAAACCCTGGCCTACATTTCTGGCGCCTACCTTACCCAAAGGCGTGATTCTCTAAAAGGCGCTGTCATGTGATTGACACGGTTGCTTTTAAGGTGGCTGCCGACATTAGCTCCGTTTAGACAATCTGGCCCTGATTCTCCAAAGTGCGTCCCGATTTTAGGCAGCTGTAGGCGTCCTACAGCTGTCTAATCAGCCAATCGGGATGCACGTTTTTTTAAAAAAATGCTCCCCAGGCAGGCCGCCTATATTGAAGGCGAGGCCCGACCGCCCCCCCCGACACTACCGACCGCCCCCTCCCCCCCGACACTACCGATCGCTGGCAGGAGGGTGCCCAATCCCTCCTGCCGGAAGACGCACCTCCTCCGCACCCCCCCCCCCCCCGCGCTAACAGCCCTCAAACCTCCTCCCAACCAAACTAACCTTTCCTTGTTGGCCAGACGGGACTTGCCCGGCCGGCCGGCAGGCCCGTTTCGTCGAAATGAGGCAGGCCCGCCCCTTCCCGGCCCATCCTTCCAAAGCCTAAGGCCTGATTGACCCAGGCTCTAGAAGCCTGGACCAATCAGGCCTTAGGCATAGCGGGTCCGCCCATCCCCACTTAATCTAAGGTCTGATTGGCCCAGGCTCTAGGGGAGAGTGTGGCACAGTGGTTAAAGCCACAGCCTCATGACTGGGGTTGTAGGTTCAAATCCACACTGCTCCTTGTGACCCTGGGCAAATCACTTAATCCCCCATTGCCCTAGGTACATTAAACAGACAGAGGAAAATGCTTGAGTACCTGACTAAATTCATGTAAACTGTTCTGAGCTCCCCCGGGAAAACAATATAGAAAATTGAATAGTGTGAAAAGTTTCTGTCTCTAGTAACCAGAGCTGGTATTGTGACATCATAATGTCTCATTCCATCAATGCCTAAGAGCCAACTTCATCAGTGATGTCACAATGGCTTCATTGTCGTATACTTGACTCACTTCTACTACATTTTGATTTCTAGAATGGCGCAGTGGTTAAAGCTACAGCTTCAGCACCCTGGGGTTGTGGGTTCAAACCCGCATTGCTCCTTGTGACCCTAGGCAAGTCACTTATCTCCCCATTGCCACAGGTACATTAGATAGATTGTGAGCCCATCAGGACAGACAAGAAAAAATGCTTGAGTATCTGAATAAAATTCATGTAAACCGTTTTGAGCTCTCTTGGGAGAACAGTATAAAAAACAATAAATAAATTTATAAGCACATAAGCATTGCCTCTGCTGAGTCAGACCATAGGTCCATCACGCCCAGCAGTCCGCTCCCGCGGTGGCACCCCAGGTCAATGACCTGTAGTGATCTATTTCTCTACTACTCTATTACTTTACAGCCTTCTGTACTGTATAGTAACCCTCTAATTGTACCCATGGATCCCCTTTTCCTTCATGAACTCGTCCAATCCCCTTTTGAACCCCAAAGTCGTACTCTGCTCTACCACCTCCTCTGGAAGCGTATTCCAGGCGTTCACCACCCTCTGCGCATAAGAAAGTCTCGGCAATTTACTTCTGTATTCTGCCACAAAAACATGATGGATTCAAACCCAAGTCGATGGCATCTAACATAACAAAAATGAACTAGAATGAACTGCAGCTTAGTAAAAGGGCCCTTAAGTATGTTAAAAATAAGTGGTCTAAAAGAGAGCATGAACCTTAATGCACGTAACACATGTCCAGGATGAAACCAGGACAAAGTTGCAATGTACAGGTTTATTTTATAAACTATGCATGCACAAAGTTATACCTGCTCCAAAGAAGCAGGCCCAACAAGAATATGCTCCTAGGGAAAGTCTTTTCCAGCATTCTCTATACATTTCCAATCCAGCCACCACAAAGAGAGTGAAATTTTTCTTGCAAGGCAGAAACCCTGAAAGCTAAACATTTCACACGAACTTTGACTATAAGATGTTAAGCCAGGAGCTCATTTGTATCCTATAGCTAAACATTACAAAAATGGCCCTTAAAAAACGATTTCTTTTGCTGGTCAGTACATCAGGCTAGACTAGAGTCACCTTTCGTATTTGTGTTTTGAGTTTTGTTGTTTTTTTGGTTTTTTTTTTATTTCTTTCAGACAGACTTATCATTTGCTGATTTATCCTTCTGTGTATAACCAGAGACACAGCACAAATTGATCACTGTTCAAGTGTCTGCATGAGAAAAATAAAATAAAGTTTATGATTCTGTTAAGAACCGGCAGGGTAGAACTTGAATTCTCTGAGCAGGCAGTGGAAAGTCAAAGCGCATGTTATCCAGGTTTCCAAGTTTAATATGTATTTGATTAATCGCTTATATCGACTTCTAAGCGACGTACAAAAGATAAAAATATTGAGTTACAATAATCAAAGGGGAACAAATTATATAAATATGACTGACAGGACAAAATTAATTGATACAGAAGGAAGGGGTAGGTGCAGAAATTCAATTTAAAATAGTAAAGAACATATAAGGGAAAAACGTTAGGGAAGGGAAGAGCAATAAGCGTCAGAGAATTTAGAAACCAGGGCTCAATCAAAGCACCTGATATAAACCTAATGTCTGGTTAGCGAACCAAATATATCCAGAGGTACAATCGTATCTAATCAAAAACAAAATATAATTACAGACGTATTGTAAATAATATATAGCAGCAGGGATTCATTCATACCACAAAGACAAAAAGAACTGTTGACAAAATCATAAAAAAACGGAGAAAAAATAAACCTCAATTGTGGGCTGCCGGGACTACACAAGTGCCCTAAGCCCCCCACATCATCACAGGTTTATAAAAAAACTCCGTACAAATATAAATCGTTCTCATACATCGAAGTGTAATCTCAAAAAAAAGGTTCAAGAGAGAGATGCTTTCAATATTTTCAGTATTTTCAGTGACAACGTTCAAAAATGTCCAATAAGATAGTAACTAAATCCCAAACTCACTAAACTATAGCAATCAGCTCAGCTGTAAGTAATCAAAGACGGTTAAGCTGCGTAGCTTATAAAACCAGAGTATCAATATCTCTAAGAAAATATATCACTCATCTGGAGATGAAAAACTTCTTAGTCCTGACAGAAAAGGCTTTCTGTTTCGCCTAAAAGCAGGCTACTTCAGGGGATCCATATTATACAGGTTACTTCCACGCTTCTTAGCAACACAACGAAAAGCTGGCTTCTCTCAAAATGGACCTGGGACCTGGGACCTAGCGAACCAAACATAGTTTATTAGTTGTCAAATGCATCTTTAAAAAGAAAGCATTTTAGATTGCTCTTAAATCTATCCAAGTTCAGTTCTTCTCGCAAGTGAATTGGGAATAGATTCCATATTTGGGGGGCAGTAATGGAAAAAATAGTTTGGCGCCGTGTATTAATAGTTTTTAGGGAGGGGACGGTCAGGAGATGCTATTCAGTGGATCTGAGAGATCTAAGGGAAGAGTGGGGGATCAATAGTCTATGAATAAAAGCAGGTGCTTTATAAAGAAGGGATTTGAAAGTCAGTAAACATAGTTTGTAAGCTATACGGTGAGCAACGGTAAGCCAATGCGCTTCCTTAAGTAAAGGAGTCACATGATCAAATTTTTTAGCATTCCCTGTAAGTTTTATTTAGGCGTTTTGCACAATCTGCAGGTGACGGATTTCTTTTAGAGTAATTCCTTTGAACAATGCGTTGCAATTATCACGACATTCTAACCTTCATTCTTTCTGCTGAGTGATTTAATTTCATTTAATATTTGCATTTCCAACCTACTTTTTCAAAACAAAAAAATCACCTACCATATGGGAGACAGCAAATGACAAGTGCTGGAATTACTCCAATAGGGCACACGAGGAAAAGAGTGTAGTGGAAAATACCAGCTCAGCAGGCAACATACATAGGGTACCAGATTTTCCATCTGGAAAATCCGGACCCCTAGGCTCACCCAGTACCACTCATCCTTACCCTATCACGCCCTGGTCCCGCCCCAGCCCCACCTCTAATCCTACCCTAGTCCCGCCCCCCCCCCCCCCCCCCCCCGCTGCCTGCTCTCGTCGCACAGGACATCCGCACATGCGCGGATGCTCTACTGCGCGAAGGACAGCTTTTCAAAACCCGGACAAAGTGCTGGGTTTTGAAAAGTCATCCCTCCAGACCCCCAGACATTTCCTCAAAAGGAGGAAATGCCAGGGAAATCCGGACTTCTGGTAACCCTAAACATAGAAAACTCCATAGGGTCTCCAAAGAAAGACAGTGCAATCTTGGCTAAGCCAGGTTCCCTTGCCAAATCAGCTGCAAGCAAGCCCAGGATTCCTACAAAGACCACTGGGATCGCAAAGCAGGCCAGTCAGCAGTCTGAAAGCAGTGACTCATCAGAGAGTGAGGACGAGGCGTCAGAACTCAAGCTAACTCAAATTCCTGTTAGGAAAGCAGAGAGCAGCGTGTAAGGTTGCGCAGGAGGCAGGGCTGGATTTTCCTATAGGCTAACTAGGCTTCAGCCTAGGGCCTCAAGATCCGTGTCACATTTTTTATAAAGGTTAGTACCAATAACATGTTTCATTTAACATATTGATATATATCACAGTAATGATGTATTTTATTATCTCTCATGTAATTTACAAATTTAAAAATGGGAGGTGAAAGGGCCTCATAAGTGGAATAGCCTAGGGCCTCTTTTCATCTAAATCCGGCCCTGGCAGGAGGGTGCAGCAGACAAGCCCCCAGTATATAAGGTAGTGGCCCTACAATCCGTCGGAGGTCCTGGGTTCATGCCCTCAAAGGAGGCTCAGCAGGAAGTGAAATTAATGACAATGATAGACAAGTGGCTGCATAAAGAATATATTGTGCAGAAATAGGCTTAATATAACAGAGATGCATTGCTTATAAGAAAGATACATCAAAAATATGCTTGGTACTAAAGTACAGAAAAATATTCTAATACAGTAAAACCTTGGATTGCAAATAACTTGGTTTGCAAATGTTTTGCAAGCCAAGCAAAACATTTTATTAAATTTTAACTTGATATACAAGCAATGTCTTGCAATACAAGTACATACAATTTACACACATCACAATCGAGCCGATGGTTCTTCTCTCTCTGACGCTGCAGGAGTGTAGTGACTGTTCTAAACGAGCGAAGTCTTGCAATACAAGTACGTTTTTGTATTAAAGTTTTTGGGTTGTGGAATGAATCGTCTGAGTTTCCATTATTTTCTATGGGGAAATTCACTTTGATACACGAGCGCTTTGGATTACAAGCATGCTTCTGGAATGAATTATGCTCGCAAACCAAGGTTTTGCTGTATAGAGATAGAAATAGGCTTCACAAATACAGAGTAGATTTAGAGACTGCTTCTGTGTGGAGATGGGTGGGATGTGGATCGACCTAAACTTAGTCGTATTGCAAGGATAATCAAAAGTTTTACGAGGCTGCCTGGATGGAACTTATACGTTGTGACTTAGACGATGTAAAACCAGGTCTAAGGACTGGATTCTGTATAGGACACCCGGTCTCAGAAACCTCCTAAGCAGCTTTTGAGATTCGCACACGGGCATCCTATAAAGAATAGCCTAACACCACGATTCTCTAACCGGTGAATATGTCATAAGCGACAGTTAGAGAATTGGGTTGCTGCTGAGCCGATCACGGCAACAAAATCTCCCTGTCGCAATCAGTTTAGTGGCCACAGCAGGGAACCTGTCCTCCCCCCTACCCCCCACAAAGACTATCGGCAGGAGGGATGCCCTGTCCTTCCTGCCGCCACCCCCCCATAACATTACCTGACAGGAGGGATGCCTAGTCCCTCCTGTCAGAACCCCGAAAGCTGGCCCCCCCTACCCCCGAATGTCCACAGCAGGAGGACTGCCCAATTCCTCCTGCCGCCATCTTGCCCAGACATCCACTGGCAGGAGGAGTGCCCAATTCCGGTCTGGGCGGTCTGGGCAATTAAACGCCTGGACGTACAGGTAGACAATTCCCCCCCACCCCCCCAAAAAAAAAATTGTGGACGTACTGTTTGAAAATAGACCTCCCACTGCCAACTTTGGTTGACTAGCACCCTACATCCTTTCTTTCAGTTATGCCCCTCTAATTCTATAACATAATGTGGGCACCAAGATTCCATTATAGAAAATTAGCATAAATTATCTAGAGGTCACAGTGGACTTTTTGAGAAAGGAGCCACAACAGGCAGGAGTGAGTGGGCAGGGGGGTTGGTTAGGACATCAGATCATTGAGGATGGAAGGGAGGAGGATCTGGATTGCAGAGGAAGGAGAGGGATCAGAGGTGGTGATGAATCATGCAGGTCTCAACTGATATTCAGCTGGGGGGCCACATAAGTGTCTTATGTGGATCCCAGATAAATATCATCCAAAAAAGAAGAAAGAAAAAGTTATAGAAATAGGCTGGGTTAAGCAAATGGCTAAGTCCCATGTTAGTACACCTAAGCCCAGATTTCAGCACAGCTTAGTAAAAGTACCTCAAAGTTAAAAGCATAAATCCTTTTAAAAGTTATTCTCTTAAATTTAGGCTGGGAAGAAAATGATGCTGATAGTGGAGTGTCCTTGGGCCGGCTCTATTTAATATCTTTGTGAGTGATTTTGCGGAAGGACTGACTGGCAAAGTTTGTCTTTTGGCAGATGATAGCAAGTTCTGTACAATGGTAGACACCCGGGAGGGTGTGGCTCACATGAGGCAGGATCTGGAGAAGCTTGAAGAATGTTCTGGTAATTGGTAACTAAGATTTAAAGCTAAAAAAAATGCAGGGT
Source organism: Geotrypetes seraphini (assembly GCF_902459505.1). Classification (NCBI taxonomy): domain Eukaryota; kingdom Metazoa; phylum Chordata; class Amphibia; order Gymnophiona; family Dermophiidae; genus Geotrypetes; species Geotrypetes seraphini. The sequence goes on from NC_047084.1 coordinate 85,575,363, forward strand.
CACGCACTTGGGCTACAAAAATTCAGGAGAACAGTATAGTATAGGAGGCGAAAAACTTCTGTGCACAGAAGAGCGGGACTTGGGGGTGATTGTGTCTGATGATCTCAGGGTGGCAAAACAGGTAGAAAAGGCAATGATCAAAGCCAGGAAGATGCTCGGGTGCATAAGGAGAGGAATGGCTAGTAGGAAAAGGGAGGTGATAATGCCGTTGTATAAGTCTCTGCTGATTTGGAATACTGTGTGCCATTTTGGAGACCCCCACCATCAAAAAGATATAAAGAGGATGGAGTCAGTACAGAGGGCTGCTACAGAATTGGTTAGTGGTCTTTCTCATAAATATGGGGACAGGCTTAGAGAGGAAAGACAGGAGAGAGGGGATATGATAGAGAGGTTTAAATATCTCTGTGGTGGTAATGTACAGGAGGTGAGTCTTTTTCAAATGAAGGAATACTCCAGAAGGAGAGGGCATAGGATGAAGTTAAGAGGTGATAGGCTCAGGAGTACACTTCTCCCTCCATATTTGCTGTGATAGGAGATTAACAAACCCTCAAATACAAAAACTGCGAATAACTTTTTCATATGTTGTTCACTGTTTTCTATTAAAATCCATCATGAATATGGTGAAACTGTGAATAACATGGTGGGAGACCTGGCCTGTCCCTGAAGGCAAGGCAAAACATGGTGAAGAAAGAATAATAATAATAATAATTTTATTCTTATATACCACCAAAGCCGTAGTAGTTCGAGGCGGTTTACAATAAAAAAGAGCTGGACAGTCAGCGAATATAGGCACAATGTAAAGTCATCAAAATACAAGTGGGCAGAATACAGAGGTAAAGCATAAGAAATCTTAGGTAACGATTCAGTTAGAGTATTAAAGAGATAGGGCATAAGAGATCTTAGGTTACAAATCGGTTAAAAAGTTTGTTTTTACTAATTTTCTGAAACTTAGGTAGGATGAGGAGTACGTGATAATGTTACCCAGCCAATCGTTCAATTGACCTGCTTGGAAAGCAAGTGTTCTGTTCAGGTATCTTTTGTAACGGCAGGCCTTTATTGTTGGATGGTTAAACAAATGTACTCTGCGTGTGGGTCTGATTGAACAATCTAAGTTAAAATGGGGAACCAAGTACATGGGGGCCGAACCAAGAATAGATTTGAAACAAAGACAGGCAAATTTGAACAGAACTCTTGCTTCCAGGGGCAGCCAATGGAATTTTTGGTAGTAGGGCGTTATATGTTCCCATTTTTTTAACCCAAAAATCAATTGGACTGCCAAATTTTGAATGATTCAGAGTCTTTGAATGGTTTTTTGAAAGACCCCAAATAAATGATGTTACAGTAGTCGAGTAAGCTTAGAATGGAGGATTGCACCAGTAAGCGGAATGAGATTGCATCGAAGTACTTTCTGATGGTTCTTAGTTTCCATAATGTTGAGAAGCCTTTTCTGACCAGTAATTCAGTGTGTGCTTCAAGGGTAAGGTAGCGGTCCAGCGTCACTCCCAGAATTTTTATGGAATCGTCAATAGGAAAGTCTTGTCCATTCAAGGAAATTGATGAATCTTTGATTTTGTCGTTTGGACTTGCCAGAAAGAATTTGGTTTTTTCTGAAAGTGCTGGGAATCAACGATTTTCTCTGTAAATGGCTGGAATCAGCGATTTCTCTATGCAACCTGATGTAATTTGGGGGGAGGAGTCAGCAAGCTAAAAACCGTGAATAATCGAAACCGCGATTGCTGAAACCACGAATGCGGAGGGAGAAGTGTAATGTAAGAAAATACTTCTTTACAGAAAGGGTGGTAGATGCGTGGAATAGTCTTCCAGTGGAGGTGGTGGAGATGAAGACTATCAAGATAGTGTGGGACAGGCACGTGGGATCTCTTAGGGAGAAGAGGAGATAGTGGATGCTGTGGAGGGGCTGCCTGCATGGGCCATTTGGCCTTTATCTGCCATCATGTTTCTATGTTGCTAGATTTATGAACCTAATTTAGGTCCATGGTGCTGAAAATCAGTGCTGAGCCCCTAACCTATGTCTGTCCCGGTTCATAGTCATATGCGCGCGGGATAAACGCGTGCTGACACTTCAGAGTGGACAATTGAGTGCAAGACTTCAGCGTGCCGCCCTAAAAGCTTATTTTAAAAGGCTCCAACAGGGGGTGTGGGGGGCCTCCCAGTTTACTTAATAGTGTTGGCGCTGCCGTTGGAGGTTTGGGGGGGTTTAACCCTCCATTATAGAGGAAACAACTTTCTACCTATTTTTTAGGGGAAAAGTTAAGTTTTCTGTATAATGTGGGGGGTTACATCCCCACACACCCCCAACACGGCAGCGCAAACACTAGTAAGTAAAGTAGGGGGTTCCCCTCACCCCCCGTCGAAGCCTTTTAAAATAAGCTTTTAGGGTGCTGCGCTGAAGTCTTGCACTCAATTGTCCGCTCTGAAATGTCGGCATGCGTTTGTCCCGTATGCTTTTGTCCCATCATCGTCTGTCCCTCTTGTCATCATCTTTTTAGGCTCTTTAATTTTAGTTTAATAAAATAGTAAGCATAAATTTAGATACTCAACTCTAGCTAATTTTCAAAGAGACCAATTTAGGAGCCAAACTCTTCATGATAGGAGCATAAACCCTTTGACTACTGGCTTCTAGATTTCAGGGCAACAAAACAGAGTATTCAGCTTGTTTGTGGACTCCTCCTCTCATCATTTCAATCAGGCTCTGGTTCTTATTCAAACTTGGTTATGCATAGCAATGCTCAGAGTTTCTCCTTGCTTTTAACAAGCTTAGGCCGTATCATTAGTGGTCCCATATGGCAACATTTAATTAATGAAATAGACTCATGCTGCAGACGTGTGTCTCTGGTTTTGCAGTAATTCCACCTGAGAAATGAGACTGCAGGGAGCTTAGAATTTACTTTTTGAAAGCTGTTTTTACACAAATACAATCCACTCTGAATTCTTTATATCATAAAAGCTACACTTCTCTAATACAAGGAGAAAGATTAAAAGTGATTAAGATATAACGAGCACAGGAAGTTTTAATGCAGTGCTGAGCGTTTTATGGTTTCACAGTTCTCTGTGTCCTTGTACGAGTTCCTACAGAAACTATTTTTGACATTCTTAGAATCGGAAAAACATCTTTCATCATTAACCAGTATCATTCTTTGAGCGTAATGAGCAGTTCATTTGTTATAATATTTTGCCACCTGTGTTCGATTTCATAGTCTCCTAAGTTCTAGTCCTTAAAGAAAAATGACAAAATAGATTATCCTGGTTTGTTCTTCCATATTCAAACATAAATACCAAGAGGTAAGTATTAATATTTGCCTTGTAAAACATGGTCTGTGTTGGGATTCAAGGTGCTAAGAATTATTTAAAAAAGGGATGATTAACAAGACTAAGAATGTTCTAATGCCTCTGTATCACTCCATGTGTGGTCTCACCTGGAGTATTGCGTTCATTTCTGGTCTCCTTATTTCAAGAAAGATATAGCATCACTGGAAAAGGTTCAAAGAAGAGCAACCAAGATGATAAGGGGGATGGAACTTCTCTAGTATGAGGAAAGACTAAAAAGGTTAGGGTTCTTCAGCTTGGAAAAGAGGGACTTTGAGATCCCTGCTGTATAGCATAAATGTCCATATTTGTACCCTCTGGTGAGGTACTCAGCAGATAGCTACTCCTCTCAACATGCCCCAAACTTGATCAGTCACTATGGAGCCCATAATAAAAAACATAGATATCCAAAAAGCATTCTAAACCAGCAATTGGACATCCACCACATCCATCTCGTGCTCTGAATGTACAGAGGCTCTTGGAATACATTGGAAGGGGCCAAAGGCCCTGATCGGCCCCTCCCAATGTGGCAGCAGTCAAAAAAGCAAACTGGATGCTAGGAATTATTTAAAAAGGGATGGTTAACAAGACTAAGAATGTTATAATGCCCCAGTATCGTTCCATGATGCGACCTCATCTGGAGTATTGCGTTCAGTTCTGATCTCCTTATCTCAAGAAAGATATAGCGACACTAGAAAAGGTTCAAAGAAGAGTGACCAAGATGATAAAGGGAATGAAACTCCTCTCATAAGGTTAGGGCTCTTCAGCTTGGAAAAGAGACAGCTGAGGGGAGATATGATTGAAGTCTACAAAATCCTGAGTGGAGTAGAACGGATACAAGTGGATCAATTTTTCACTCCATCAAAAATTACAAAGACTAGAGGACACTCGAAGTTACAGGGAAATACTTTTAAAAACCAATAGGAGGAAATATTTTTTCACTCAGAAAATAGTTAAGCTCTGGAACGCATTGCCAGAGGTTGTGGTAAGAGCGGATAGCGTAGCTGGTTTTAAGAAAGGTTTAGACAATTTCCTAGAGGGAAAGTCCATAATCTGTTATTGAGAAAGACATGAGGAAGCCATTGCTTGCCCTGGAGCGGTACCATGGAATGTTGTTACTCTTTGGGTTTTGACCAGGTACTAGGTTCCTAGATTGGCCACCGTGAGAACGGCCTACTGGGCTTGATGGGCCATTGGTCTGACCCAGTAAGGCTAGTCTTATGTTCTTATATTCTTATTATGCTTGTTATAGGAATTCTATAAATAGTGCCTACATTAGATGCCACTAGGCACCCTAATTGCTGTCACCTAGCGATGCTCAAGTTCAAGTTCAATTTATTTGATATACCACAAATATAAAACCAAATGATCAGCAACTAAATTTTAATTGGCTAAATTGGTGTGGTGATTGACCACGCCGGCTTTCAGCCAATCAAAAAAATTAATTAAGCAATTTAAGAGTTTGGCTCCTCACTTAATATTGGGTGTAACATATGGGCATCAAAATACTGAAAACTGAAGAAAATATGGCCCTTAACTGATAAATCTAATTTCAGTGGTATAATTCAATGTCTTTGAATAAGCACCAGCTTGGCGGTGGGAAATCTCAGTTCTCAAGATCCTCAACCCAGTTGGGCTTTCAGGATGGCCCCAATGAATATGCATAAGATCTATTTGCATACAATGGAGGCCTTACTTGCAGATAGGTCCCATGCGTATTCATTGGAGAAATCCCGAAAACCCAATTGGGTTGTGGCCCTCGAGGACCAAGGTTGCCCACCCTTGCACTAACTATGTAAATTCATAACATCTCCATTTCAAATTATATCCCACAATATACTTTTGTGAATCAGTGGTTGAGGAGATACCTCTTTGGACTTGTACCCTCCCCATAAGGTAGCCCAAGAGAGTTCTAATGAGCAAAATAAATTTCAGGACAGGAGAGTCCTACATTTGAGTGGAATAAGTTTCCGGGATATTTATGACAGCAAGCACGTTTCAGTAGTTTTAAGAAAATGTTGAAGAAATACTTTTTCTGTAAGATGAAATATGGGACTTGATTTATAGTTTTTTGATGCGAGGCGCTGATAGCCTCTCTGTAATTTTAGGAGGCTTTACATTATCATTATTATGTTTTATTGATGTTCTATATGTTGTAATGTATGTGATTCTGTTTATGTATGTACTTAATTGTGACCCGCCTTGGGAAAGGCAGGGTATACATAAATAAATACAAAACACATTTGCACTACTGAATTGATAGAAGGGATACAATGGTGGCACAAGGAGGCACATGCCAGATAGGGATTGTAATCAGAATGAACTCATTAAGGTGGAAGAGAATTGTCCTGCCAATCACTGAGAAGCAATTTTCAACCTTCAGCTTCCAACTGCACATCTCTGTTAATCAATCACCGTGACAGGTCTGTTAAGAGTGGATGACAAATGCATTCCAAATGCTGCCAGGTTCCCTGGTTAGCTGAACATTCTCTGAATGAAATCAAACTACCACAGCATAACAAATAACCTATTTATATTTTTGAAGTGAAAATGAATGTACAGTGCAGGTCTGATGGTATGCATATTCAGTACATGTCTCTCAGCAGGATGTGGGGAACTCCAGGGCAGCTGCGATAGAAATGAGACAAAATCTGTGATGAATTAAAAGTCTTTACTAAAAATGATTATGGTGCCTCGTGATATCTCTTTTAGCTTTTTTTTGTTTTGTTTCCTTTCTCGGTGGGATAGCGAGGGAGGAGAATGCATAGGCAAAGCTAAGGTCTGCGGGTTATAGTGGAAGCTGCCGGAAGAATGTGACAGTAAGACAAGCCTTCTCATTAAATAGTATAGCAATTGGGTGATGTGCACAGGATGAAAGTTATGGGTGTTCTTCACGCAGAGCCATAAAGTTAATGATGAGTCTAACAATGTCCTGAAATTGGAGAACAGACATGAAAAGTACAAGTAAGCAGAATCTTGAACCATGGCTTGTAGCCACATGGAAGAATACTAACAGACAGTAAGACAAGCCAGCTATGTACCTCACAGGGAGTCAGCATCAGCAAAACACATGCCCCATAATTCTATAATCTTTATTTTATTATTTGAAATTTCTTATTTTTTTCCAACTCTTTATTCATTTTATCATATACAAGTGTACAGTAAATATAATTCATCATATTACATTCACACTTGAAAATCCATAACCAGATATTTCCAATATATTTACCCCTCCCCCTTCCATCATACATACATACATATTATATTTCTTATATGTATTAATCAATTAAAATATACAGATATTTATTTAGAATATTCTATCCCCCCATTTCTACATATTATCACATAAGGAAAAAGAACATTAAATTAACCTTAATCATTATAATATTCTATTAATGGCCTCCACACATCCTGAAACTTTTTAAATTGACCCTTTTGTACTGCAATTATTTGAAATTTCAAAATAGAACAAGAAGCACAAATAAATCAATATAGCACACATCACGGGAGGCCCATCTGCCATGGGGGGAAACCTTCTTGGGATAAATCCCCCAACAAAGGGGGGGGGGGGAAGAAGTGGTAAGTGGATTAGGGGTATGCTTCTTCCCTGAATTTAAGGAGGGACCTGAGTCTAGCTCAGTGGTCTCAAACTCAGGGGCATGTGACCCGCCAGGTACCATTTTGAGGCCCTCAGCAATATAAAGAATGATTCTTTATGGAAAACTTGTGCCTTAAGTGTCCAGCGGTCGCATTCTGGAACGTTGCCCGCCTCACTGCTGTAACCTCACGCAAGCGCTTTCCTGCGTCTGTATGCGATTGTCCACTCCACCTGTGTATAGCTGAAATTATCAGAAGCAATTAAAGAAAGATTTATAAATATTTCCTGAATTGCTTCTGATAATTTCAGATAATCCACATTTTGGATTTGTAGATACTTACCTCATGCAACGTTGTCATTTCTTTAATAAGACATTAACTATTTTTTCTGCAGCCCTCCAAGTACCTACAAATCCAAAATGTGGCCCTGCAAAGGGTTTGAGTTTGAGGCCACTGCTAGGCACCAAATGCTTCTCTATTAAACCTGATACAGAAGGAGTACTAACAGACGGAAACCTACGGTTCACCTTACGTTTCCCCAGAATAATAATAATAAAAGCCAAAAGTTCTTTAGATGACAAGTATGATTTAACAGCCACTGACTAGAATTCCTGGGCCCACTGAGACTCCAAAAGGGCTCACAAGAAGTCTCATGTGCCCCTTAGGGCAAGCCTCTCTGGCCACACCCTGTGACCGTATCTTGCAGCCACACCACAGGAACTTGCTGACTTTTTATTCAACTTCTTCCTGCTTCCTATTGGGCGGTCCAACAAGCTGTCCTGAAGCAGTTTCCCTGTTTTTCCCTTTCTGCCTCCTCCATTCACCACGTCAGTTGCTCTCCTCTCTCTCTCTCTCTGGGTGGTACAGGGGCTTGCTGGTTTTTTATTATCCTTCTTCCTGCTGGGCCACATTAATGATGTCAGTAACTCTCCTCTTTGTCCCTCTATAATCTTAGTGCCTAAATATATGTACCCATTTGAAAGTTAAGGGGTAGATATTCAAAGTTATTTAGCCAGCCAGAAAGGGCTCCTGGCCAATAAATTGCTTGTTCAGGACTCAGTGGCATAGGACTCAGTTTAGGGTAGAAGGCACCTGGGGGCGGTAGTGCCCTCCCCATCCTATTCTCTACCCCCTCGCTCCTTCCCCACCTCACCACAGGTACACCCCTTCCCTTTCCCCATGCCTCTAACTCTCCACTGGTGCGAATAGCATCTCCAACCTGCTGCCCACGATGGCCTCAGCTTTCCCTCTGATGTCACTTCCTGGTCCCGTGACCAAGAAGTGACTTCAGAGGGAGAGCTGAGTCTGGCACAAGCAGCAGGTTAGAGCTGCTATTCGCCCCAGTGGAGAGTTAGAGGCATGGGGAAAGGGAAGGCGTGCATGCAGTGGGGGAGGGGTGAGGAAGGATGGGGGCGAACAGGAAGAGAGATGCCAGTGCACCCACCAAGACGATGCCCAGGGCAGTACACACACCCCACCCCCCCCCCCCCCCTTACTACACCACTGTCAGGGTTAACTGGTCATATTCAACAGCATTTAACCTGTTAGTGCCAATGAAATTATCCAGTTAGCACCCAGTGACCTAATGGTTAGACCTGCTACCCCAGCCTACCCCAGATATTAAGCACTTAATCAACCCAGGTAACTGCATAAATAGGACCTCAAACGTCAGTCCAATATTTATGTGGTTTGCTACAACCAGCTACAGTTTCGCTGGCTCCGTAATCGGCACTCAGATCCCAGAGAAGGTGCTAAATGAGTCCATTAGCGCTGATAATCGGGCACTAACAATTATCAGTGCTACTTGGCATTCATTTAAATTTGTGCCCACATTTTTAGGCACAGCCATGGCAGAGGCACGGGTGGGTCAAGGGCATTCTTGGAATTTGTGCACAGTTTTACGGAACAAGGGAAATCTGTGCCTAATTTTCTGTGCCGCTTTACTCACGTTACACCTCTCCTAAAGTCACTTCATTGGCTTCCCATCCATTTCCAAATACAATTCAAACTCCTCTGACCTACAAATGCACTCACTCAGCTGTCCCTCACTATCTTTCAATTATCTCCCCCCTATGATTACCCGCCCGCCCCTCCCCCGTGAACTCTACTGAGCTGGTAAATCCCTCCTATCTGTGCCCTTCTCTTCAACTGCAAATTCCAGACTTCATTCCTTCTGCCTTGCTGCGCCATATGTTTGGAACAAACTGCCTGAATCCCTACGTCTCTGGCAGTGTTCAAGGCCCACTTAAAAACCTCTTCGAGAGTGCTTTCAACTCCTAACTCCTCTCACCTTGGGTTCTGCACCCCCAACCCTATATGTCATGTCTGTCTGTCCAAGTTAGATTGTAAGCGCTTCCGAGTAGGGGCCGTCTATAAATGTCAAAATTTACAGCACTGCGTATGCCTTTCAGCACTGTATAAGTGATAAGTAGTAGTAGTAGTATTAATTTAGGCATGAGAATTTACCCCCTTTTTTAGTTAGTATAATTCCTTGTGCCCCAAACTGAACACAGATCCCAGAGTGAAACACTCTTCTATAAATGGCGCCCAACTCTGAGCACCATTTATAGACTTGCATTTAGGCCCAAATTCTATAAACAGTGCTGCTAGTTAGGTGCCATTAGGTTTAATTGCTTTTTATCAATACGATAATTGAAAGCTATTACAATCACATTAAAAAAAGACCGTGCCTCCACAAATGGCACCGGAATCATGAATACAGAGGCACCTACCAGAGCCTAAGGATCAAATAGGCATCAGTAGGCACCTTCATAGTTGCGATTCTCACCACAGATAGGCGCCAGAAATGTAGGCCTTGAAAATCCTGGTCTACATTTCTGGTGCCTTTGACATAGCCAAAATTCTATAAACGGCATCGTCATATAACTAATACGCAATTGGTGCCACTTTTGTTGGGCGGCTGCTGATCACGGCGCCATTTACAGAATCTGTCCCGTAGTGCTAATTTTTGTCTGGGCCCAAATTTGGGTGCCATTTATAGAATTGAGTCCTAAAAGCACTGTATTTAGGGATTGTAAATTATCGAAAAACTCAATAGGAAATAAACAAAGGAGGTATTCCCACTGATAGCAAAAACCACAACCTCATTTGTAAAAGCCTACCTGAATGAGATGCGACAATTGACCACAAAATGATAAAATTATGTCTAGTGTGGGTTTTTTTCATTTTTCTGGGGGTTTTTTTCTTTTTGAATTGTTATGGAGAATTTCAGTAGAAAAAATCAACCAAAAATGGCGGTATGCCCCACGGAAAACAAAAGGAATTGACCCCAAAATATCCACAAAGAAGAAAATCCAGAGAAAACCAAAAAAACTCTGTGGAGTGACGATGTTCCTAAATGGACTTTATTTGAAAGTGTCAAAGTTCCAAAGGTACACTGAAATCATCTACATAAAATAATTTCATCCACATAAAAATAAATCATCCACATAAAAGCCTTAAAGGACCTAGTCCACTAGGGATACAGGACCCAACACAGTCCGTGTTTCGACAAAAAGTCTTCTTCAGGGGTCCCTGGGGGTCCTATAAAGGTGAGTACGTTGGAAACAATTGTGTGGTGAGCCGGAAGTGAGACACTGCTTGCATTTTACCCTGCGGAACACACGTGCAGTGTGCCCTCGGGTCAAAAGTGCGGATCCGCTGCTATATCACCTTTCTCCATAACATTTTTTTTTTAACAAAAATGTGACATGCAATGTATTGCTATTGACACTTGCATCAATCCAGGGAGACTATGTTGTGTGAAGAAATATTTTCGGTTTGTTTTAAATCTACTACTTAGTAGCTTCATCGCAAGCCCCCTAGCCCTAGTATTTTTGAAAAGAGTGAACTAGCAATTCACATTTACCCTTTCTACTCCACTTAGTATTTTATAGACCTCAATCATATCACCCCTGAGCCGTCTATTCTCCAATCTGAAGAGCCCTAGCCACTTTAGCCTTTCCTCATAGGGAAGTCGTCCCATCCCTTTTATCATTTACATCACCCTTCTCTATACTTAGATGTTTTCCATTAGCACCTACAGCAGGGGTGTCCAACCTGCGGCCCGAGGGCTGCATGTGGCCCCGTGAAGTATTTTGTGTGGCCCCGGTCGATGCAGTGTTTTCCTCTGCTGCCCCCGGGTGTTTACCGTCTTGTCAGCTCCCTCCTCTGTCTTGCTGCAGCGACCCCAGAAACATTTTTTTCGGCCACTGCGGCCCAGGGAAGCCAAAAGGTTGGACACTCCTGACCTACAGCATTGTTCTTATTTCAACTGCCACACTGTGCAGCTCTGAGCTAGGGCTGCCTCTCCATACCAGTACACATCACTGATAATTTTAAATTCCAAACCTGTCGCTCTGGGAAATATATGCACCTCTAATCTCCTTCTAGTGCATATTATGTGCCCAAGCTACATCTGTTTTATCATTCCCTCTGTGAGAAATTCCCTAACCTCTATTTGTCCTTTGTCTGTTTTAATTAGATTGTAAGCTGTATTGAGCAGGAATTGTCTCTTACATATTTAATGTACAACACTGAGTATGTCTAGCATAGGGTTGCCAGATTTCCTCTTTGAAAAAAAAAGAGGACGCCTAGCCCCACCCCATTCTGCCCCCAGTCCCGCCCCGTTCTACCTCTGGCTCCACCCCAAACTGATTAATGATTCACACTCTACTGATGTGATGGCCGTACGTGCGCAAAGGCTTCCAAACACGGCATCCTAGCTCAGGATTTCCAAAACCCAGGCAAACTGCCAGGTTTTAGAAATCCCTCTGGGCGCCTGTACAGTCCTCTATAACGAGGACATGTCCGGGTTTACCCGTATGGTAACCCTAGTCTAGCAGCGCTATAGAAATGATAAGTCGTAGCAGTGCGTAGTATCGAAGAACACGGCACTAGACCAATCCTGCTGTTTAGGAACGCTCTGCTATAAATTACTGTGATTGGAAGTTCTTCTTCACCCAAAGGGTGGTGGATGCCTGGAATGCGCTTCCAGAGGATGTAATAGGACAGGGTACGGTATCAGGGTTCAAGAAGGGATTGGATGAATTCCTGAAGAAGAAAGGGATAGAAGGGTATAGATAGAGATCATTATACAGGTCCTGGACCTGATGGGCTGCCGCGTGAGCAGACTGCTGGGCAGGATGGACCCCTGTCTGATCCAGCAGAGGCACTGCTTATGTTCTTATGGTGTTTATTTTAAATGTTAGGCTCCGATTTCATGGTGGATTTAGGTCACTTTTGCTGTCCTGAGACCAGCTCATTTCTCTCAATAGAAATCATCAGAGTTGGGGTTTTTGATTTGTTATCGCTGTTTGTAATGAGGTTACTCAAGTGCAATTCGAGCAGGTTTGATCTTTATTGTCTGCATGCAGTTGACCGTTGGAGATGCACTGAGGCACAAATATGTTGTACATCAGCTATTAAGAGTGTGAATCATTAATCAGCTTTGTAACCCCTGATTTTACAATATGTGTTATGCAGTGTTTATTGATCTGTTCATGGCTATGGGAAATGTTGCCAGAGGTCCTTTAGTTCCTTTGTAAATGAGAAATTATACTTGGGCATGGTTTTATTCTAATGAGTAAAGCTTTGATCAATGAAGGAATTAATAACCAAACCAAATATGAAATCTTAAGCGTCTCTCCTCATTTTGGTATTTTTCCATGGAGCTTGAATGTATAATTTATTGAAATTAAAGATACATATAGAGGCTCATTTTCAAACCACTTAGACATATAAAAATATCATAGTTTCTAAGGTACTTTGTGTGTCTAAGTGCTTTGAAAATGAGCCCCATAGAGTATTAATTGCTAGACATTGGGAAATTTTGATTTCGGGCCTAAACATAGCCCTCTCCCCCTAAACAGGCTATCTTTTGTCTTCTTTGAATAGAGACACTTAACACCTTCTGGGTTCAGGCTGAAAGCAGTGCTGACTCAGGACTAGATTCACTAAGGGCACGGATCCGATCCGATCCGATCCGTGTGGGATCCGATCCAATCCGTGTCCTGGGGGCAGTTTCACGTATTGCTCTCATGCAAATGAGGGCGATCAGAATCACAACCCCAATCAAGCACCCGGATCGCTCTGTAGCGATCCCGACGCATGCGCAGACCATCTGTAGATGGTCTGCGCATGTGTCAAAGAGCAGCAACTTTTTTTTTAACCTAGTCCAGCGAGCCCGTGGTTTTAACCCACAGGTTAAAACCACAGGCTCGCACTGCGGAGGAAAGCCAGGGCAGCGCTTGGGGCAGAGAGCAGGAGAGTCGGGGGCAGAGAGCGCACAGGAGATTCGGAGCAGAGCAGGCCGGCAGGAGCAAATTGGCAGAGAGTCGGGGCAGAGAGGACAAGAGAGGAGATTCAGGGCAGAGCAGGGTGGCAGGAGAAAATCGCGGCAGAGAGCAGGAGAGTCGGGGGTAGACAGCAGGCAGAGAGCAAGAGATGGCAGTTGGAAAGCAGTGAATGACTGGTCCCCCAGCAGTCGCTTTTTTGTGATCGGCCAGCCCAGTTTGTGTTGCAGGGTTTTTGTTAGTGAATCGCTGCCTGCCTACATTTCAATGCCATTCCCCCCTCATTTGCATGAGCGGATCAGAGGATGATTGGGACAGAGGTTAGTGAATTGGGTCGGAGGGAAATCTAGTTGCAAAGGGGTCGCAAACCAATTGGTACACGATCAGTTTGCTTAGTGAACGTAGCCCTCAGTCTTTCAGAAACACATCTTATTTCAAACCATATTTTATACTCACTAAATCCCACAAAATTCAATCAAGCTTGGTTCAGGCAATAAATTTATACTTTAAATTCAACAAAATTAACATGTCATGCTACACTACTACAGTTTTGTAGTTATCTGGCATTTTTTAATGAGGCAGTTAATGGAATATATCTAGCTTTTCTGAAATCTTTCAACAAATTTCTTCATGAGATACTTCTGAAGAAATTTTTAAAAAGCCATAGGATAGGAGATAATATCCTGTTGTGGATTGGGAAGTGGTAAAAAGATTGAAAACGGAGTAAGACAGGGTTTCCCAAACAGTGGGATGTGGTCCCCAAAGGATGGTCACATATGCCACATTTGGGGTCACAACCACGCGCACCCCAGTCCAGAAGTACATAGGAGTGTCATCATAATACACATCAGAGGGGCAAAGAGGACACTGTGGACATGACCAGGGGGTCACGGACAGGAAAAAAATGTTAATCTCTGGAGCAGAAATAAAGGCTCAATTCTCTCAGTGGCAGTACCAGGAGGACATGGGGAGCCTAGATACTGGGCATCTAAATGACAGATGAAATTTAATGAGAATTAGTGGCGTAGTGAGGGGGCTGAGGGGTGTGGACCGCCCTGGGTGTCGTCTCTATGGGGCACGGCAGCTCTCCGCCCTGCCATATCACAGCATGCTTGTGCCATCCCTCTGTCGATCTTCACCAGCACAAACGATGTCTCCTGCCTGTTGCTCGCGCTGGCCTGGTTCCCCTCTGAATCACTTCCGGGTCGCGGGGCCAAGAAGTGACATGAGAGGGAAACCCAACGCTGGCCCGAAAGGCATGCTGGAGAAGCCACCCGCGCTAGTGAAGATTTACAAAGGTACATGGGGGGAGATCGTGAGTGTGGAGTGGAGGTTGGGAAGGACAGTGGGGGGGGGGGGCAAGGAAGGAGCGGTGGGGGGAGGGGAGAGGAGGGCATGGGGGCATCTCCTACCCTTGCTATGCCACTGATGGGAATAATTGCATGGCCACAATTGGTCAGTTGTTTCAATCTTTAGGGGTCGAATACCACATTTATGCGGATGAAATCCCTGAAAATAAGAGCACAGTTTTAAGCTAAGTAATTTAAACATCTATATACACTTAAGGTAGTTAAACTAACTTATCCGGTGAGGAAGTAGTACATAAAGCCTAGTACAGGGGTGTCCAATGTCGGTCCTCGAGGGCCGCAATCCAGTCGGGTTTTCAGGATTTCCCCAATGAATATGCATGAGATCTATTAGCATACAATGAAAGCAGTGCATGCAAATAGATCTCATGAATATTCATTGAGGAAATCTTGAAAACCCGACTGGACTGCGGCCCTCGAGGACCGACATTGGACACCCCTGGCCTAGTACAATGAAATTATTTGAGTATTAGGTGGTACTTCTGAGGGTCTGTATATGAACATCTTTTGAAGTGAGGTGTTATCGAAGGTGTTTAGAGTTATACACGTTTGAGATAACAGATCAATTTCTATATGGTAAGATTCCTGAAATTTTTTTTTGTGTGTGTGTTTAATTCTTTGATTTTCAAATTTTGACAGTGCAATACAACTATATTAAACATGAACATTATACATAACGCACTTAAAATGCATAAAATTAATACATTACCAATCCTTTTCTCCCTCCTTTCCTCATATAACTATTACACTGCATATGCATATATTATTGCAATATTATAGATAAATACCTTTAACAATCCCAAATACCTTCCCCTCCCCTCCCCCCCCACCGGATGTGTAAGGAATCTGTAAAAAGGGAGATACCTGACATTCATTGCAATTCAACATATGCAGTCAATGGACTCCACACCTTATAGAATATCATACTAGACCCCAAACAATCCGCATTCATTCTCTCATATTTATACGTGGAACAAATATTTGCCCACCAAAATGTGTAATTCAGTCTGTCATAACTCTTCCAGTTACTTGTAATCATCTGGATGGCTATTCCGGTCATAATCAAGATTCCTGAATTTTTTTAAGAGTTTGATATCTGGATATCAACCATTAAGATCATTGTGCTCCAAAAGTTCAGCATTGCTGAAAACGAAGGCTAATCTTAAATATGTGGAAATGAAGGCCATGACTTTCAAATGTGTGGGAGTTAAGTTCCAAGTTTCCAAGTTTATTAAATATTTGATTAATCGCTTATTAACATTCTAAGCGATGTACAAAGTATAAAATATTAAATTACAATAGTTGAAGGGAAACAGACAATGTAAATACGACTGACAAGACAAATTAATGATACAGAAGGAAAGGAGTAGGTAAAGAAATACAATTTTAAAAAATAGTAAAGGAAACATATAAGGGCAAAACAACATTAGGGAGGGGGAAGAAATAAAAACCAGAAAGTTTAAAGCATAGGGCTTAGTAGAAAACCCTAATCTAGTCCTACATTCTAATTATATTAGCTATCAAATGCATCTTTAAAAAGAAAGCATTTTAGTTTGCTCTTAAATCTCTCCAAACCTGATTCTTCTCGTATATAAATTGGAATAGCCTTGTTGGGCAGGAACTCATTCAGGGAAATGTTAAAAAACGCAACTATTTATAGATGCATTTCTTTGAGCAACTGACTTTATGTAAGGATTGAATCTGTCTGTTTTGTTCCTACTTTGTTTTGAATTGTTTTAATATTTTATGTATGTAACTCTTTTTGTAAACTGTTTTGGAAAAAAAATGGTATAGAAATTTTAAAAATAAATAAATAAAAACCCAAACTATTCAAGATTGGTGCAAGAGTATTAGGTGCCCTGGGCAAACCTTTGCCCTTGTGCCCTTCTCCCCACCCAATTAACTTTAATGCCCCTTGGCCCCCACTTATCACAATCAGCATATTTCCCATATTTGGGGTAGATTTTATTTTTTTTTTTAACTGCCCATCAGCCCTGCTGGTAGAAGTATCTCCTGCTTTTCTTTGAACTGGTGTGGTAGGCCGGACTTATTGTTTTGCTTTGACTGCAGCAGCTCTTTGGAGCCCCCAGAAACTGCTGCCCCAGGCAGTTGCCTAGTCCTGCCTAATGTTGGGTCTAGCCTTGAAATTATATATGTAGGTAGTGAATGCAAATTGGTCTCATATATTCCTGTAGCTGTCTTGAAAACTAGATGTACTTACGGGACTTGAGGGCCATAGTTGTCTGTCCCTGAACTACATCCACAGCAGAAACAACTGAGCACAGTAACTAGATAAGGACTATGACTGCCAGAATTTTTGTAGCAACTATCTTTGTTTGGAAAATTTTACGGTAAGAAAAATAAAATTGAATTATCTCAATAGCCTTATCCTAATCCTTATATAGAAACAGATAATGCAACAGCATATAAGGACAATAAAGCCCAGCTTGTATTTACAAACTAACTCTCTTGAATAAAGCATGCATGGTTGTGTGGTCTTTACCTTATAACACACAAACCCCTTCCAAAAAAAGACTGACGTTAGACCCAAAAATTCATACACTTAATTAAAATTGAATATATTTGATGAAATAGGATCTCAAGCGCTCGCAGTAACAAGCTAACAGAACTAGTCTTGGCTTGTGATTATTTCGCGAGCTATCATCGGTCCTTATATCTTTTTCATTCAATTTAAAGTGTATGACTTATTTAGTACCATTATTTTAAATATTTTTTTCCTTATTTCAATTTTATAAAATTGAATTTTATAAAATTGAAATAAGGAAAAAAACCTTATAGCCCCATTACTCTCACTGAAATGTTTCTTTAAGCTTTTATAACTTGTATGATAAGGTGTTAACTGTTAACAATTAACATATGTGAGATTTTCGGTTAAGAAGGGCATAGTCTCCCCCTAATGGTTAGAAGAACTTAGGTTCTTGTTTTAATATTTACCAAAAAGATGGTATGTAGAAAATTGGCCTAACTCTCCTTGTCCACTATTAATGCATAATTGTTCTTAAGTCAGACTTTTAAGGGTCTTTTACTAAGGCATGCTAGCTGATTTAGCGCACGCTAAATGCTAACGCGCTCATTATATTCTATGGACGCGTTAGCACTCGCTAAATCGGCCAGTGCGCCTTAGTAAAAGAGGGGGTCAGCTTAATGTCTGTTACCTGCAGTAGATCTACGAGATGGTGCTGAAAGGTTCTCATCTCAACCAACCAGATTCCTAAATTCTGAACATTATTTTGCCATTGTAGCTGAAAAGAGTGTTATTACATGAAGTGCCAACTTGCAAAAAAACAAAATTCTATGATTTGACATTGTTTCAGATCATGGATTGAACCATATCCACATCATTCGCTCCTTGGCTGGAATGAGAACTTTTCAGCAACCCCTCGTATAGGTTCGCACGTCCTAAGGCAGGGGTCTCAAAGTCCCTCCTTGAGGGCCGCAGTCGGGATTTCAGGATTTCCCCAATGAATATGCATGAGATCTATGTGCATGCATTGCTTTCAATGCATATTCATTGGGGAAATCCTGAAAACCCGACTGGATTGTGGCCCTCAAGGAGGGACTTTGAGATCCTTGTCCTAAGGTAATAAATCGGAATGAGGTTCAGATTCTGCTACATACCCACATTTCCTGCATGTAGCTTCTAGTCCTTTTGCAGAATATACGGGGCTCCTTTTACTAAGCTGCGGTAGCGTTTTCAGCGCGCACTGCGGATTAGCGCACGCTAACCCCTGCGCTATGCGGAGCAACTAACGCCAGCTCAATGGAGGCGTTAGCATCTAGCATGCGCGACAATCGCTAACGCAGCTTAGTAAAAGGAGCCCACAGTGTTAGAAATAAAATTTAATCTTGAGTAGGTTTTCACTACAGGGTTGCCAAAGGGAAAGATCAATTCTAGGCCTTAGCTTTAATTTTGACTTTAACTCAGGAATCAGATTGGGCAGATCTATTTTTGAAGTCTACTACTTTATGGTCCGCAATAGCTCTCTCTAATTTATTTACACAGCAAACAATTAAAAAAACTATATAACGTCCATATTTGAATGCATGCAGGCTAGACTGAGGAGAGAATTAATACAAAACCATACATTTGATACACTTACTAAAATGGCAGTGAAAACATGTGTACAACACAATAACGTAGGTGCACGCATTTAAACCAGCTCAAAGCAAGCCTAAATGCCTACGATGTGCCTGTTGTGCATTCCTTCAGTGACGGCGAGATTGCTGAAATGGTGTTAAATAAAGAAAAGCTTGAGGACAGTAGTGATGACGAAGGCCTTGTAAACACTGGAGGAAAAACTCCCTACAGATTATATGGTGAAAATGTGTGACCAGTTAATTACTGGCATGAAGCAACTTATATTTATCAGTGAGCATGCGATTCCAATACTCTACTCCAGGGGTAGGCAATTCCGGTCCTCGAGAGCCGGAGCCAGGTCAGGTTTTCAGGATATCCACAATGAATATGTATGATACCATAGACCACCATTTACTTATCAAAAGATTATCTTCAATTGGCATTTCCGACCAAGTATTAAATTGGTTTGAATCATACTTTCAAGAACGTTCAGCTAAAGTAGTAGTATTTATCCCTCTCTTTTACGAACGCATTGTGATGAGTTTTAGCACCGGCAGCGACAGTAATTGCTCAAACACTCATGAGCATCAGAGCAGTTACCACCGCTGCCGGCACTAAAACCCGCACAATGCGTTCATAAGAGGGTTTATATGACTTATTTTCACCCTTTGGGTTCTTTTCATTTTGTGGACTTTGAATAACCTTAAATGATGACACAGGATGGAGATATGTTGTCCATGCTGATCAGCATGGACACTATTAAGGGGCTGCTTAAGCTCCAAACAAAGTCCTCTGACCAACTACAGCCAAATACTCAGCTCTCATGCCATATTTTCACTTTAAATTTTTATTAAAAAATTTAAAAGCTGATCATTAGGGGGTCCTTTTACTAAGGTGCGCTAGTGCGTCTTAGCGCACGCTAAATGCTAACGTGTGGCAACGCGTCCATAGAATATAATGGACCCATTAGCATGCGTTAGCATTTAGCAAGCGCTAAGACACACTAGCACGCCTTAGAAAAAGAACCCCTAAATTAATAATTTAAAAGATCTAAGGGCTCCTTTTACGAAGCCACATTAGCGGCTTTATCGCACACACCTTTTTAGCGCGCGCTAGCCGAAAAACTACCACCTGCTCAAGAGGAGGCGGTAGCGGCTAGCGTGGCCGGCAAATTAGCGCGTGCTATTACGCGCATTAAACCACTAACGCAGCTTTGTAAAAGGAGCCCTAAATATTTGCAAATATGTTACATAGTAACATAGGGGTCCTTTTATCAAGCTGCGCTAGCGGGGTTAGCGTGTCAGACATTTCATCACGCGCTAACCCCCACGGCTAGCTAAAAAACTAACGCCTGTTCAATGCAGGCGTTAGCGGCTAGCTCGGCAGGCGGTTTAACGCGCGGTATTACATGCGTTAAACCCCTACCACAGCTTGATAAAAGGACCCCATAGTAAATGACGGCAGATAAATCTGAACGGTCCATCCAGTCTGCCCATTAAAAATAAATGATTAAATTAATGTTTGGTTTGTTTATTTCATTCTACCACACCAATAGTGATGTCCACATTTTTGCTTTTGCGGAAGTAATATATTTTGCAGTTTACATTAAAAAAAAGCACACTTCAATGGGATTAACCTTAGCTTATAAACTCTTAAGATTTCTCTGTTTCAAAATACAGTAAAACCTTGTTTTGCAAGCATAATTTGTTCCGGAAGCATGCTTGTAATCCAAAGCACTCGTATGTCAAAGCAAATTTCCCCATAGGAAATAATGAAAACTCAGATGATTCGTTCCAAAACCCAAAAGCTTTAATACAAAATACTGTACTGTATTTGTATTGCAAGACCTCACTCATTTTGAACAGTCCACTGCGGGTGAATTGGGCGTAATGCTTTTATTATGTTCAGCGTGAGATGTGCCGTATGTTGTGCGCGCCTGAACTGCGGGTGCTTGTATGTATTACATTCAGATGCGATCAGCGTTGCGATGCTCATATATTGTGCGTACTTGACGTGACGCGCATATATGTTCTCGTACTGCATGACAACGCTCGTTTATCGAGTTAAAATGTAATAAAATGCTTTGCTCATCTTGCAAAACACTCACACACCACGTTACTCGTATCCAAGGTTTGATTTTTCCCCAAAATCCCTGCAAAGACCTTTTTTTTCTGTTACAATCTGCATCTCATATATTTCTGCACCTATTGCCTGCTAAAACAATCACTGATTACTTCATGTACAACCTGCTACTACTTGTTACCTGTATAGCTGCATTTACAACCTGCTACTACTTATTTTTAACCTACCACCGCATGTTACTTGTTACCACAACCTGTCACCACTTGTTATAAGTATAACCGCATGTAAAACCAGCTACTGCATATCTTAGCCTGACACTGCATATATAGCCTGTACTACTCCTCTACTGTTATCGCATGTTCATCGCATGTCTAGCTCTACCACCACTTACTTAGCCTGCTCTGCCCATCACTACTACCTCTTATACAGCCTAGCCCCTCCTCAGCCTGCATCTTACTAGCAGCACTAATCTCTCCCACCTCCTGCCTGACAAGCTCTGCCCAAACCCTCTCTCACTATCTCTCCTCGCTCCCACCATGAAGCCACCCTCCTGGCTCCTCCTTCTACTTCTCTGCTCTTTCACCAATACTTCCCACTGCCAAATATCTCTCCCCCCCAACCTCCCCGACTCCACAGTCTCAAACAACACCTGCCCAGGCCTCAGAATCCCCACACTAGTACACACTAGAACTCATCACAACAAAAAACACAGAGGAAGAAACCACTCCTCCTTAAAGCCTGTCCCTCCAGCCAACCTACCCAACCTCACCTCTGTCTCTCTCACCCCGGTCCCCACACTCTACTGTAACGCCAGATCAGTCCGCAACAAGACCCAAATAATAAAAGACCTACTCGATGATACCGATCCGGGTTTCGTGTGCATCACAGAATCATGGATCGAAAAAGACGATACTTTCACACAAAACAAACTCTGCCCCCCCTGGCTACCACGGCCTCTTCTCACCCAGAATCAACCGGAAAGGAGGAGGCCTGGCTCTACTTTACAAATCATTCTTCAATGTTCAGCTCCTTGAAAAGGGCAGCCATACCTCTCTAGAATTCTTACTAGCTTCAGTTAAAGACGAACTCCAACCCCACCCACTAGGCATCTTGCTTCTCTACCGCCCTCCTATCCCCTGGAATAAATCCTCTGAACTTGTCCTAGAGACTATAACAAGAGTCTTCCTAAAATTCCAGAGACTACTGATCATAGGAGATATTAACCTCCACCTTGACGATAACACCAGCATGGACTCAACTGAATTCAAAGACTTCCTCACCTCCCTTGGCTTCACCACTCCTCCACCCACACCTACCCATGATAAAGGACATACACTAGACATCATCAGCTTCCTCGACCTGACTGAGCACAAAACTTCTGCCGAAGAGGCCCGCTGGGACCTTGTCCCGTGGTCTGACCACCTTCTAGGCTCTTTCTGCCTCCCCATCTTCATGTCTCATCTAGGTACTCCACCCCGGCCCACAAAATCTATCACCTACCACAAAAAAATCACGAGCGAATTGTTTTGGACCCAATTTCTTAACCAACTTCCCCCTTCTCCTAAACACACAGACCCAGAGTCCAACTGGCATAATTGGGTTACCCTTTCCGGGACTACCTACCACGCTCTGGCCCTTTTATCTACAAAATCTATCTCCCACTCCCACAAAGCCCCCTGGTACCTTCCATATCACAGGGAACTAAAACAGAATTGTCGAGCCCTGGAACGGAAATGGAAAAAATCGAAATCCCCCTCAGACAAACAATCCTGGCGAGACAACATCAAGTGCTATAACACAATACTAAAAAAAAGCAAGAAAGAATTTCTATGGAGATAAAATCACCAGATCAAAAAATCAAAATAGTACTCTGTTCTACATCTGGCGAAACTTAACCTCAAAAAACGACTCCACCTCTCCCCTCCTTCCGCAAACGACTTAGCCAAATTTTTCATTGAAAAGATTTCCACCATAAGGAGCTCTTTCCCCTCAGCAGTCTCTTACAATTCTCTTCCTCCCAATGACTCAAACCCTATTCCAGCGGATAGATCCTGGACGACATTTGAACCCATATCTGAACTCCAGATCTCTAAACTCTGCCTCAGACTGAAATCCTGCAAATGCATCTTAGATCCTTTCCCATCCCACCTTTATGAAAACATTCCTGCACAGGCCATCTCCTCCCTAACGAGACTCATTAACTCTGCTCTACTATCAGGCTTGTTCTCCACAAAAATGGGCCACATTGCCTTGTCACCTATTCTGAAAAAAGCCGATCTCGACCCCTCTCTACCATCAAACTACCGTCCCATAGCAAATATCCCTCTACTTACCAAACTTCTAGAAACCATAGTTGCTACCCAGCTCTCCTCCTATCTCGAGAGATTCTCCATTCTTCACCCCTACCAACATGGCTTCAGACCCTGCTTTAGCACTGAATCCCTCCTAGTTTCCCTAATTTCAAAGGTACAACAACTACACTCACATAACAAATTCGCTGTCCTACTACAATTCGATCTTTCCGCTGCTTTTGATGTCGTCCATCACGACATACTACTTTACCAACTTTCCGAGATTGGAATCGACTCCACCGTCCTAATGTGGTTCTCAAACTTCTTACGCTCCCGTTCCTACACCGTCAACACAAATGGCACCATGTCCACTCCTTGGACTCCATCTTGCGGTGTCCCTCAAGGATCACCCCTTTCCCCTATTCTCTTTAACATCTACGTGTCCTCCCTAAAACTCTTTCAACTATCCCCCCTGGAAACAATCTACACTTATGCAGATGACATCTTTGTCCTCCTTGAGACTGACCAGAACCTCACCAACCTCCACGAAAACTATACAGCTTGCATAATGAGACTCCGTGCCTGGTCCCTCTCGGTACAGATGAAACTAAACGAATCTAAAACAAAACTACTCTGGCTCGGCCCAAAATTCGAACACCTGCCCACACTTTTCGCACTACCCACAGGCGATACACTACAGCTCGAGTTCTCATGCAAGGTCCTTGGTATCACTATCGATTCCTCTCTCTCCCTCAATGACCACCTCAACTCCTTGACAAAATCATGCTTTTTCAGCCTTCACATGCTGAGGAAAGCTAGATCCTACTTCAGCCAACAACACTTTGCCATCCTTGTCCAATCCATCATCCTCTCCAAACTAGATTACTACTTAAATCTATCAAAAAAAAGTATTCTAAGACTCCAGCTAATCCAGAATACTGCAGCCAAACTGATCTTCTCAAAACGCAAGTCTGACCATGCCTCCCCACTCCTTGCCAAACTTCACTGGCTCCCAATAATCTCCAGAATCCATTTCAAATGTTCCTGCCTGGCTTTCAAGATCATTCACGGAATCCTGCCTCCTCTTATCCCACTGTCTTTCAACTCCTCCAGTCCCGACTCCTCCAGAACTGCCCAAAGGCTTAAACTAGCCTTCCCCTCTCCACGCGGCATCCACTATTCAGGCAAACTGGGAAAATCCCTTCTCTTCAAAATCACAGGTCTTTGGAACGACCTCACCACCCCGCTGCGGAACCTGAGCTCCCTTCAGTTATTCCGCAAACAACTGAAAACCTGGCTTTTCAGCAAATTGTAGCTCTATCCTTCCCCCCTTTCTCTCCCCCCTTCTACACATAAGTTCATGTAATCCTTTTTCTTCTTCTCTACCCACTATTTTAAGTTCTTGTAAACCGTGTCGAGCTCCATTCTCATGGAGATGATGCGGTATATAAACTTAAGGTTTAGATTAGATTAGATTAGATTAGATTAGACTGTACTTTCTAGATATAAAGGAAAAATATGAGTGAATTCAGTATTCACTCTCTTCTCCAGTTTCCTAAGGACTCACTGGCCCTTAGTACTAAAATTTCTTCTGTCTCACCGCTGCAAACGCTTAGACTGTTGGAGATTTACAAGAACAATTCAGTAAAGGTTACTATGAATAATGGACTCACTCTTCCAATTCATTTTAAAACCTGATGCATTTTAAAACCAGTTCAAATAGGTCATGCCTTACTAAAATATGTATATCCTTTCACACTCTTGTCTTTGATTTTCTTGGTCTTCTAAGCTGAAATGCATTGTATTAGTTGTTCTAAGATTTGTTATTGCACTAGTAATATAGTTGCACTACAGTAGAGTCAAATGGCCAATACTGTAGAAAACTTGCTCATAGTAACAGAAAATGATGGCAGATAAAGTCCTAAACGGTCCATCCAATCTGCCCATTAGTTATACCCATTAAAAATACATGATTAAATTAACTGGTCTCTTCTTTGATATTTCTGGGTCATAGACTGTAAAGTTCACCTGGCACTGTCCTAGGTTCCAAATGCTGAAGTTGCCATCTAATCAAGCCTTTGTGACATCACTGCTGAGGTTGGCTCTTAGGCATTGATAGAATGAGGCATTATGACATCACAATCTCAGCTCTGGAATGTTGCTGCTCTTTGGGTTTCTGCCAGGTAACATAGTAAATGACGGCAGATAAAGACCTGAACAGTCCATCCAGTCTGCTCATTAGTTATACCCATTAAAAATGCATGATTAAATTAACTTGTCTCTTCTTTGCTATTTCTGGGTCATAAACTGTAAAGTCCACCAGGTATTGTCTTAGGTTCCAAAGGCTGAAGTTGCTGTCCAAGCTCACTCCAGCCTATCCAACCATCCTGTTTGCAGGATATATACCATAAAGTCTGGCCAATAACATCCTCATGTTCCAAGTTACTGAAATTCCCATTTGATGCCCTTCCCAGCCCATCCCACACCAAATCACCACATACGAGGTTTGAGGCACTCCTTTTTGATGCTATGGCGGTGGATCTAGTGGAGTATGGACCCTATCTCTGTTTCTGTTCTGGCTTTTCCTTCCACCTGAGTTACACTGCTCCTGCGTGCTCCAGACTTGGTGAGGCCAGAGGTTAGATCCTGTGGGAGAGTCAGCTGCAGAGGTCTGTGCTGGAACCACTGCTTTTAAACATATTTATCAATGATCTAAACATAATAATGGCTTTATCTATATCCCATCATATCTTTTCAGTTCAAGACGGTATACAACAAGAACAACAAGAGATGCTTTAAGGACAGCGAGGTTATATCAGTTAGATTGGGAAGGTGTGGAAGACAGTTGAGTGAAAGGGGTGGAAGGGTAGGAAGAAGAAGCAAATGAGAAGAGGTAAGAGATGAGCGGAATAGAAGGATCAGCTGATGACACAAAGCTATTCAAAGTTGTAAATTTGCAAAAGGATTGTGAAAAATTGCAAGAGGATCATACAAGGCTGGGAGACTGGGCATCCCAACAGCAGTTAATGTGAGCAAGTGCAAAGTGGGAAAGAGGAGCACAAATTATAGGTACATGATACATGGTAGAGAATGACACGGGGACAAATTTTTCCCTGTCCCTGCGGGAACTCATTTCTCCGTCTCTGCCCCATTCGTGCAAGCTTCATCCTCATCTGCACACGCCTCAACTATTTTAAAATCATAAGTGTTCGAGGTTTGTACAGTTAAGGCAGAGCTTACATAGTAACATAGTAACATAGTAGATGACGGCAGATAAAGACCCGAATGGTCCATCCAGTCTGCCCAACCTGATTCAATTTAAATTATTATTATTTTTTTTTTTCTTCTTAGCTATTTCTGGGCGAGAATCCAAAGCTTTACCCGGTACTGTGCTTGGGTTCCAACTGCCGAAATCTCTGTTAAGACTTACTCCAGCCCATCTACACCCTCCCAGCCATTGAAGTCCTCCCCTGCCCATCCTCCTCCAAACGGCCATGCACAGACACAGACCGTACAAGTCTGCCCAGTAACTGGCCTAGTTCAATCTTTAATATTATTTTCTGATTCTAAATCTTCTGTGTTCATCCCACGCTTCTTTGAACTCAGTCACAGTTTTACTCTCCACCACCTCTCTCGGGAGCGCATTCCAGGCATCCACCACCCTCTCCGTAAAGTAGAATTTCCTAACATTGCCCCTGAATCTACCACCCCTCAACCTCAAATTATGTCCTCTGGTTTTACCATTTTCCTTTCTCTGGAAAAGATTTTGTTCTACGTTAATACCCTTTAAGTATTTGAACGTCTGAATCATATCTCCCCTATCTCTCCTTTCCTCTAGGGTATACATATTCAGGGCTTCCAGTCTCTCCTCATACGTCTTCTGGCGCAAGCCTCCTATCATTTTCGTCGCCCTCCTCTGGACCGCCTCAAGTCTTCTTACGTCTTTCGCCAGATACGGTCTCCAAAACTGAACACAATACTCCAAGTGGGGCCTCACCAATGACCTGTACAGGGGCATCAACACCTTCTTCCTTCTACTGACTACGCCTCTCTTTATACAGCCCAGAATCCTTCTGGCAGCAGCCACTGCCTTGTCACACTGTTTTTTCGCCTTTAGATCTTCGGACACTATCACCCCAAGGTCCCTCTCCCCGTCCATGCATATCAGCTTCTCTCCTCCCAGCATATACGGTTCCTTCCTATTATTAATCCCCAAATGCATTACTCTGCATTTCTTTGCATTGAATTTTAGTTGCCAGGCATTAGACCATTCCTCTAACTTTTGCAGATCCTTTTTCATATTTTCCACTCCCTCTTCGGTGTCTACTCTGTTACAAATCTTGGTATCATCTGCAAAAAGGCACACTTTTCCTTCTAACCCTTCAGCAATGTCACTTACATACATATTGAACAGGATTGGCCCCAGCACCGAACCCTGAGGGACTCCACTAGTCACCTTTCCTTCCTTCGAGCGACTTCCATTAACCACCACCCTCTGGCGTCTGTCCGACAGCCAGTTTCTGACCCAGTTCACCACTTTGGGTCCTAACTTCAGCCCTTCAAGTTTGTTCAACAGCCTCTTATGAGGAACTGTATCAAAGGCTTTGCTGAAATCCAAGTAAATTACATCTAGCATATGTCCTCGATCCAGCTCTCTGGTCACCCAATCAAAAAATTCAATCAGGTTCGTTTGGCACGATTTACCTTTTGTAAAGCCATGTTGCCTCGGATCCTGTAACCCATTAGATTCAAGGAAATACACTATCCTTTCTTTCAGCAACACTTCCATTATTTTTCCAACAACTGAAGTGAGGCTCACCGGCCTGTAGTTTCCTGCTTCATCCCTGTGACCACTTTTATGAATAGGGACCACATCCGCTCTCCTCCAATGATAAAGAAGGGGATCACGAACAGATCGGAAAAAGTTATCGTGCTGCTGTACCAGGCCATGGTGTGCCCTCACCTGGAGTACTGCGTACAGCACTGGTAGCCGTACATGAAGAAGGACACGGTACTACTCGAAAGGGTCCAGAGAAGAGCGACTAATATGGTTAAGGGGTTGGAGGAGCTACCGTGCATCGAA
Organism: Geotrypetes seraphini; assembly: GCF_902459505.1. Classification (NCBI taxonomy): domain Eukaryota; kingdom Metazoa; phylum Chordata; class Amphibia; order Gymnophiona; family Dermophiidae; genus Geotrypetes; species Geotrypetes seraphini. Next base: position 85,603,502 of record NC_047084.1, read on the forward strand.
AGATTAGAGAAATTGGGCCTCTTCTCCCTCGAACAGAGGAGATTGAGAGGGGACATGATTGAAACATTCAAAGTACTGAAGGAGATAGACTTAATAGATAAGGACAGGTTATTCACCCTCTCCAAGGTAGGGAGAACGAGAGGGCACTCTCTAATGTTGAAAGGGGATAGATTCCGTACAAACGTGAGGAAGTTCTTCTTCATCCAGAGAGTGGTAGAAAACTGCAACGCTCTTCTGGAATCAGTCATAGGGGAAAACACCCTCCAGGGATTCAAGACAAAGTTAGACAAGTTCCTGCTGAACAAGAACGTTCGCAGGTAGGACTAGTCTCAGGGCGCTGGTCTTTGACCAGAGGGCCGCCACATGAGCAGACTGCTGGGCATGATGGACCACTAGTCTGACCCAGCAGCGGCAATTCTTATGTTCTTATAGGCTGCCAAATAAATTAGCTCCGCATGCAACACCACCTTTAGACTCTCCCATATCGTCATGGGAGAGAACTGATCTATACTATTATGGTCCAGGAAATCAGAAATCCCTTTCTCCAACTGACGAACTATCTGGGGATCATTTAACTTCCAAAAGGTATCCCCCACTCGCGGACCACCCCATCTCAGATCCATCCATACAGGGGCATGGTTGGACCAAACAATATTATCAATTTTGTTATCCACACATAGCAGGTCTATACGAATGTATACTTCATGCACCGGAGAATAATAGATGTAATCCCGTCCCATCCAATTTTGCACCCGCCACCCGTCCATCACATTAAGTACTTCCATAAATCTCTTCAGGCATTTCCGATCCTGTTTAAGTCTATCCCCGCCCTTGCCCATAGAGTCACAATCTGGATTAAGTACCAGATTAAAGTCCCCTCCAACCACCAAGTGCCCAAACTTCACAGATAGAATTTTAGATAAGAAAGCACCATGTTTAGAATTTGGCACATATAAATTAACCAGGATCACCTGAGCCCCATTGAGGACCCCCCATCCAAATAATCCACTCCCCCCCCCCCTCATCCCTCCATTCCTGTTCAGGCACCACCTTCAACCGCTTAGAAAACAAAATCCCCACCACAGCTTTCTTCTTCTCCAACCTATTAGAAGCCCAAGTCCATAAGGGATAATCCCGAAACTGTATAAGTTTTTCCCCTGCTTTTACAAAATGAGTTTCTTGAACAATATCAAGACACAAGCGCTTAACTTCCTTCAATAGCAGTTGGCGTTTATGAGGCATATTGAGCCCCTTAACATTCAAGCTCCCCACTCTTAACTTGCTATCCCCCCAGCCTAAACCAGATAAGACATACCCAACATCAGCAGCTCGCTCTCCACCCCCCTTCCTCCTTCTCTCCTACACATACCCCCATCCCCCGACCCAAACCTTCCCACCCCATCCCCCTATCCCAACCCCTCTCCCCACCAAACCCACAAATCCTCACTCCCACCTCCCACCATGGCTTCATGTGACTCCACCAGCTCACAATGTCCCCATTCAAATGCCTCTCACCCCACCCCCAAGCATACACACAACCAACACACATTCACCCCCAATTTCACCACAACTCCCCCCCCCAGTCATCCAGCCCCAAGCACAGTCCCAATATCACAAAAGGATCCAAAGATTGGGAACAATCCACAGCCTCCAGCTGCTCAAGTGTCAGGGGGTCCATCAATGGGTGCCACCGTTTCAACTCTCCCTGGTCACGCACTGTGCTGTGGTTTGCGCCGAGTGGGTGCTTCCCTCCATTGATATCTTTCCAACTGCTGAGCCACCTGCTGGTCCATCGGGACATCCCCCAGTGCCAACAGGCCCTCCTTCTTAAGCAAGGCACTCAGCTCCGCCACCTTGGTTACTCGCTTATGTGTACCATTTACAGTAACTAATAAGCCAAAGGGGAAGAGCCACGGTGGCGGACATTTTTCCTTTTCAGTACTGCCAGCAGTGGGCGAAACTCCATCCGCTTCTTCAACGTGATAGCGGAAAGATCCTGAAATATCTCAACCTTATTGTTTTTCCACGTTATAACTCCCATATTTCTGGCTTTCTTCACCAGCCGGTCTTTGTCAGTGAAATGATGTATGCAGGCAATAATGTCTCTAGGAATAGCGTCCGGTGGGCCCTATCAATGTTCAGGCTGTTGGGAGCAGAGGCAGATGCGGAGCCTTCCTCCCCTGCAAAGATAAACTGATAAAGTTCCTGCAGTACTGCCTTAGCATCTCCATACTCTTCCGTGTCCAGTATACCACGGATGCGCACATTATTCCGCCTTATCTTCCACCCTTGCATAGCAATCCACAATATCCTTCTGAAACTCTCCCATATTAGTAGTATTCACTTGCACCGCATCTTCCTGCTCCCCAATATGCCTCTCTGGGTCCTCCACCCAAACCAGCAAATCGGCATCCTTAATCTTCCCCTTCACCACTGCGACCTCATTTTTGATCTCAGAAGCCCACTGCTGTAGGTTTGCCTTGGTAACTGTAGCAGCCGATTCCGAGCGCCACAGCTTCAGGGAAGCTCCCCACTCAGATTCGTCCTTGGAGGTGCTGTCTCCTGACTCACCCGCAGACATGCTAGAGGTCCCGCGCACGTGGCGAAGGCCGCCCTTCTCTCCTACGTGCTCCCGCTGCTGCGCCTCATCGGTTTTCTTCCTAGTCCATATTTTTCAGCTGCTCCGGTCCACGACAGGTCCAAGCACTCAAAACTGCTTTGTGCAAAGGCAAAGAACAAGGGGTATAAGAGACAATAAGCTACTGAGAGTCGGAACGATTTCGATAGCCCTCCATCTCAAGCAGTGACGTCACCGGAAGCCCCAAAACTTGTCTTAAGAGGTGGTTCACCAGGCCCTGGAATGTACTTGGGGTGCTGTGTAATACGAACAGGAGGTCTGTAAATTGTAACAATCCTTGGGGGGTGAAAGCTGTCTTTTCTTTGGCTTTGGGGGCAAGGGGTACCTGCCAGTACTCCTTGCCCCCAAAGCCAAAGAAAAGACAGCTTTCATCCCCCAAGGATTGCCAGTACCCCTTGGTCAGATCCAAAGTAAAGATGAATTGAGCCATCTCTAGTTGGTTGTTAACTCGTCTACCCTCAGCATGGAGTAGGTATCAAATTTAGATACCACATGTACTCTCCGAAAGTCGATACAGAATCTTATACTTCCATCATGCTTCAACACCAGTACTATCGGCGAGGACCAGTTACTGGAGTACTCCTCTATGGCTTCCATCTGTAACATGTCTTTGACCTCCCATTTTACCATGTGCTGTCGAGACTTGGGAATCTGGTAGGGTCATTGGTGGATAACTAGTCCAGGCTCCATGATGATCTTATGAGTGGCTAGATGAGTTCGTCCCGGCTTCGTGGAAAAGACATCCTTGTTTTGGAAGATCAGTTGCTCTAGATTGGTTATCTGGGAGGACTGCAACTGATCTGAGAATGGTATCTGGGTGGTCATAGGAATCCATTATTTTAGCAAATTGATGTGAAATATTCTGGTCTTGTTTCTCTGATCAGATTGAGTCTCTTTATAATTCACTGGCCCAGTCTGGGCTAAGATCTCATAGGGGCTTTGCAATTTGCAAAGTAGTTTGCTTTTGAAGGAAGGCAGAAGGACAAGGACCTTGTCTCCGGGTTGCAGAACTCTCAGTACCACTCGGGTATTTTACGCTGACGTTTGTTTCTGCTGGGCTTTCTCCAAACATTTTCAAGCAGCTTCTCTGGCCTGTTTCATTTGATCTTGCATCATGAGTATGAATTCGGCCAAGTTTCTTCCTTGGCTGGGTTCTTCTTCCCAGGTTTCCTTTACAATGTCCAACATGCTGCGGGGCCTCCTCTCATACAGCAACTCAAAGGGAGAGAACCCCGTCAAACTATGGGGCACCTCCCTGATGGCAAACATTATGTATGGCAGGAGTCCATCACTTTGCTGGTCCCTCCCATGTCCAAAAGGTCTTTTTCTAGGCGTTTGAGATTTGGATGATTTTTTGGATAAGAATGTGGTATAAAGTTAAGATGACTTAGTGGTCTGGACGTAAAAGTAGATGATTCTCAAAAAAATATATTTTGGATGTATTTTTCAAGATTGGACTTTAGACGCTGCTGACTTTGGACAATTATCGCCCTAGGCCCAAAACAGACTTAAGACCTTTTTTTTATTATTATTATGCCGCTCATGGTGTCCAAACTTCTTCACTGTTTGCACAGTCTCACAAGAGGAGCATGGAAGTTTTTATACTGCACAACTCAAACTCACCAAGAGCAGCACAGTCCTACAGGAAAACAGAGCAACTATCTAGCAAGCTTCTACACAAGATAAGTGAAGTATGCCATGAGAGAAGTAGGAAGCCACAACTGGAGTCACTGGGGGCTTCCACTCATCCCCAGGCCTCGCAACAGAGAACAGTGCTATAGACCTTAATAAAATGAAACAAAATTTGGAAATTCTTTTTGTTGCATTTTTTATTTTGTTTTCAAATAAAAGTACATTCCAACCCCTCACCACTATGGCACTTCTTCTAGAACTATGCAACACAACAAGAACAAAAAAGAAGACCCAATATTCCACAGTGAGAACAATCCAATGATAAAAACAAAAGACTGTGGACGTAGATACTCTGAATGATGATTTATTATTCACTCTTCACAATAAAAACATTAAAATACAAGTATAAGTCTATAGTACATGTGTGATAGTCCAACCAGACCCTACACGGTCCGTGTTTCGGCAAACACGCCTTCCTCAGGGGTCCAGATGATGTAGGGTACACAGATAGCATAGACTAAAAACAGTGTACAATCTTGTTATAACAGACTCGCTTATAACGGAACCTCGTCTATAGCAGACAAGGTCCACTGGTCCCAGCCGTGCGCCTTTATAAACATGCAGAAAATCATCACATATAGCGGACTCGCATATAACGGACTTTTGGCTATAACGGACAACCAATTTGGTCCCCAGAGCCGCTTTTAGTTGTAGTTTTGTTTGGCTATAATGGACATGCAGGCTCCGCCTACAAGGCGCATGGCGTGCCAGTGATATAGTATCAAAATGTAGCCCAGAAGAAAATGACAGAGTATTTTTCTTTCCAGTACAGTACGACATAATACTTTAGAACATCTTTTAGTGTTCTGGTTTTGCAATCATTTCGTGCCATACCAATATTTTGCTGAGTTTTGTTATTGATGTTGCTGAAATGCTTGTGCAGTGACTGTTGTTCATTGATTGTACGTTGTTTCAAGTTGACCTAAATAAAGTTTTTAAAAAATGCAACTCTGGATATAACGGACTGTTTTTCCAGGTCCCTTGAAGTCCATTATAACAAGATTATACTGCACTTGTCTTGGAATAGATAACCGAAAATGGCTGGAGACAAGCAAAGTGGCACAGTGTACTAAAAAATTTGCCTGCCTGCTTTTGAATTATGTAGCTATGCAGCATTCTACCCAATGGCATAGTAAAGGGGGGCAGACCACCCCAGTCGCTGTCTCAGTGGGTACGCCAGCACCTCTTTCCCCCCCATATCACGATCGAACCCTCCCTTCTCCACCCTATCCTCCCCATATCTCTTTAAAATTTTTGCCAGCACAAGCAACTACTCTAGCCTGCTATTAGCGCAGGCCTGGCTCCCTTTGACATCACTTCCAGGTCGCGGGCCAGGAAGTGACATCAGAGGGAAAAGCCAGTGCAAACAGCAGGCCAGAGAAGCCGCTTGCGCTGGTGAAAATTTTAAAGATGTACAAGGTGGGAAGGCAGGGCGTGAGTGTGGCATGGGGGCACAGAAGGAGCAGGACAGAGATGAGGGCATGGGGTGGCAGAAAGGAGGGCATGGGGGGAGTGCCACAGCCCCGGGCACCTCCTATCATCACTACACCACTGATTCTAACCACCTTCCTACCTCAGCTCCACCCCACCCCACCCCAAAACTCCTCTATGAAGGACTTGAACTTAGCCAATCCAGGGTTGAATCTTAACTGGTGAAACTCACCATCTATAGACAGACATCCAAAACTAGAAGGAGAAGGTGCAAGATAAATAATGGAGGAGGGAATTAGACTGCTTTTGACTTTCTCTTTAATACTTAAGGAGAATAAAATGAAAATGTGAATAAAAAGAGTGAGTACCCAGAGAATGGACATACCGTGCTTTTGGTTGATCCGGTTTAATAATCCACTACAAAATACAAAAACTTCCTTGGATCACTCCTTAGTATAACTCTTAAAATATTTCATTTACACAAAATAGCAGCATTTGGAAGCCATTCAAAGTACTCTGAAGTAGGTTCTCATTAAACAACAATTAGGAGTCGGAAGATACATTTACAAAAAATTCTCATGATGAGAATTAGCAGGTGGCACATATGGATGCCAAGGGGACCCTGGGAAGGACATCTACCTCAGCAGTAGAGACGCAGACAAACTAGATCAGTGGCTCAATGGAGGCCTTATAAGGAAATAGCAACCAAACACCATTACAAAAGAGAGGGGGGAGTTAGTATAATAGAAGCACCAAGAAATGTTAGCTGAGCTTCTCCTCCTGTAATACAGGAAATGGAAGATGTCAGAGAGGGAGCGACTTCTGTGTTCAATGGCTTTTAGGTCATGACTTCCTTAGCCTGCCCATTCGATAGTAACAGGAATTAACACATTTGTTGAACAAAAGGGGGAAAAAAAATGACAGTACCAAATGTAGTCTTTCCATCATCACAAGGAGCTGAGGAGTTTCCTTCTCTGGTGTTATTACAGCTGTCTTGGCTGCAGGCCTAAGTGAGGAGTCCTAGCGACTCAAACAGGCAAAGTCATACTGAAAACAAAGAGTCTATTTTGTGCATTACTCCCCACAGCTGATGACTATTCCAAAAAGGAATTGTATCTCAGCATGGCTCTCGTTAATACAAATATCTTTCATTGTGCGCTTGTAGCCTTACTGACCAAGTAGATTCTCTGAGATCAGAAAATCTGAAGTTATTGGATTTGATGGTAAAGGGGAGATATGCTGATAGTAGATCGACTGCCTTTTGCATTGCTGGCGTTACATTATGGAACTCATTGGTAGATCAGCTGCGGTTACGTGCAGATGTGTTTTTAATAATTTTTTAAATTTTAACCTGTGTACCCCCTGCTTTTACAAAATCGTAGAGTGTTTTTTAGCGCCAGAATTCTATGCTTTTACTGCCACGGCCGGTGCTAAAAACCGCACTACGGTTTTGTAAAAGGGGGAGGGGGTTTGGTGATGTAGTGGGTTCAATTTTAAGACAAAAAAATGTTATGATGCTGTAATTTGATGTTTGCATTTGAATATTATGTGTTGATGTAAACTGCCTAGTTATTAGACGGTATATAAATTGTTAAAATAAAATACATATCCCACTGAAATTTATTTTGATTTTATAATGTATCTGACACTTGAGGATTCTGAAAGCTCTTAAAAGGGCCCAAAGTATCTTCCCTACAAAAAAGAGCTTCCCAAACCTGTCCTGAGGTTAGTTTTTCACGATTATCCACAATGAATATGCATGAGATAAATTTGCATATACTGGGTCACCAATGTATGTAATATTCATTGGGTGATAACAATTTTGGAAACATTGGCATAATATAGACACAAAGGAGAAAAATTTGTATAAGCCGCATGGTTTCTCTTGAAATTAGTTTAAGTTATGTGGACATAAAAATACCTTGGGTCAAGGTTAACAAAGCAATGGGGCCGGACAACTTGCACCCCAGGGTGCTTAGGGAGCTGAGTGATGTCTTGGCGGAGCCACTGTCCGCGCTCTTCAACCTCTCCCTTAGTACAGGCAGCGTCCCGTTGGACTGGAGGACGGCTAACGTCATTCCACTCCACAAGAAAGGCTCCAAGATGGAGACAGCAAACTACAGACCAGTGAGTCTAACATCGATAGTGAGCAAACTAATGGAAACTCTAATCAAACACCAATTAGATAAGATCCTGGATGAGGAGAATCTAAGGGATCCCCGACAACATGGATTTACTAAGGGGAGATCCTGCCAATCCAACCTGATCAGCTTCTTTGACTGGGTGACGGGGAAGCTGGATATTGGGGAGTCCCTGGACATCGTGTACCTGGACTTTAGCAAAGCATTCGATAGCGTACCGCACCGCAGGTTACTGAGCAAGATGAGTTCTATAGGATTAGGTAACACATTGACGAAATGGGTTGGGAGCTGGCTTGGAGGTAGGCTCCAAAGGGTGGTGGTGAATGGCACCCCCTCCGAAATGACGGAGGTGATTAGTGGAGTACCACAGGGCTCAGTCTTGGGCCCAATCCTATTCAACATCTTTATAAGAGACTTGGCAGAAGGGCTACGAGGTAAAATAACATTATTCGCCGATGACGCCAAACTGAGTAATGTAGTGGGCAAATGCACAACAGACGAAGATTCAGTGCCCGACAACATGATGCACGACCTACTCCTACTGGAGCGATGGTCTAGGACGTGGCAACTCAACTTCAATGCCAAAAAATGCAAAGTTATGCACCTGGGCAGCCAGAATCCATGCAAGTCTTATACCCTTAATGGCGAGATCCTAGCAAAAACGGTAGCAGAACGAGACTTGGGGGTAATCGTCAGTGAGGACATGAAGTCTGCCAATCAAGTGGAGCAGGCTTCGTCCAAGGCAAGACAAATCATGGGCTGCATACGAAGGGGTTTCGTCAGTCGTAAGGCGGACGTCATTATGCCATTGTATAGATCCATGGTGAGGCCCCACCTGGAATACTGTGTGCAATTCTGGAGGCCGCATTATCGCAAAGATGTGCTGAGACTGGAGTCGGTGCAAAGAATGGCCACCCGGATGGTCTCGGGACTCAAGGATCTACCATACGAAAAACGGCTTGACAAATTACAGATATACTCGCTCGAGGAGCGCAGAGAGAGGGGGGACATGATCGAGACGTTCAAGTATCTTACGGGCCGCATCGAGGCGGAGGAAGATATCTTCTTTTTCAAGGGTCCCACGACAACAAGAGGGCATCCGTTGAAAATCAGGGGCGGGAAACTACGAGGTGATACCAGGAAATTCTTTTTCACTGAAAGAGTGGTTGATCGCTGGAATAGTCTGCCACTACAGGTGATTGAGGCCAGCAGCGTGCCTGATTTTAAGGCAAAATGGGATCGGCACATGGGATCTATTCACAGGGCAAAGGTAGGGGAGGGACATTAAGGTGGGCAGACTGGATGGGCCGTGGGCCCTTATCTGCCGTCTATTTCTATGTTTCTATGTTTCTAATTTAACTGGCTGGAAATGGCTCCTAACCAGTTAAATTGCTTGTTCAGAGCTAATCAAGTCATTGTCAGAGGCACTTAACCAGTTAATACCACTGAAAATGTCCAGTTAGCATCTAGCTCAAAACAGGCTATGCTGGGGCCATTGCAGGGGTGGAGTCAGTACTTGCCTGTAAAGGAGGGCCTAAGTTCCACAATTCAGCTCTTAACTGGCCAAGGAAATGGCATAAATAGAACCACATAAAAGTCAATCCTATCTTTATTCAGTGCCACATATCTGACTATGCTTGAGCTGGTTCCACAACCCCAGAAAGTCAATGCTGAAGCCCAGACATGGCTCAGCATTGAATTTCTGGGTGGTCAGCAGCGGTCAGCAAAGCCCTGAGCGCCACAGGCTGAATATCAACCTCCCTGTGGACTTTCTCTCTGTTGCTTGTGTGGCACAGTTTTATAGAAGTTCTTATCATATAGTCATTTATACGTCCAGATAGTTTATTATTTCCACATGTTAAGTTATTGTAGTTTCATTTCCGACCTCGTGTAAGTTTCAATGAGGTTCCCACACCTCTATTTACCAAGGCCCAAGATTACAACTGGCATCTACTACATTATTGACACCATTCTGTTGTCACAATCTGAATAGCGGTCATTATTTAGATCATTTCTGTATTTTGTCCTATATAGCCAAATTTATTAGTGCAATAATGTTTATTTATTGCATTTGTTGTCAGCCCTGTTAATGCTGTTCATAAACACATGCTATCAAAAATAGTAATGCTAAATTTAATGTATTCTGCTAACCCATAAGCCAGAGTTTATATCAAAAATACATGTGGGATAATTTCTACATACATATACAGTGGTACCTTGGATTACGAGCATAATCCGTCCCAGGAGCATGCTCATAATCCAAAATGCTTGTTTATCAAAGCGAGTTTCCCCATAGGAAATAATGGAAACTCGCTTTGATGCGTTCCCCCCCCCCCACAAGAACCGGCATTGCTCCCCCCGAAGGCCCCCACTCGTGATTCGGCACCCCCCCCCCCCGCCACGATCCGGCACCCCCTCTGACGCGATTCGGCACCCCCCTGCCACGATCCGGCACCCCCCTGACACAATTGGGCATCCCCCCGCCATGATCTGGCACACCCCCCGCCACAATCCAGCACCCCCCTCCCCCCCGACATGATTGGGCACCCCACCGCCGTGATTGGGCACCCCACTCCGCTGCTTCTTACCCTCATCTGGGCACTGGCACCGGCATGTCCTGTGCTTGGTGCCGGTGCCCGAAGATCGGCCTCCTCTTCTGCTGGGCCTTGAGCATGCTTAGATTTAGATTTAGGACAGTATTCACTGTACTAACAGAACATAGCATAATTGTACTAATGTTTTAGTGTTGTAAGCGAGTACATGATTGGTGGTCGGCAGTTTAGGTCCCGTGAGTAGCAAAGGTCATTATGGAGCTCATGAGTAGCGTTGGACATTAAATAGCTGGATTTCTGAAGAGGAAGATTTTCACGGCCTTCCTGAAGTTCCATAGATTGTCTAGCGATCTAATGGATGTGGGGGATGATGTGCCAGAATCTGGGTATAAACTGTGAATAAGAGCGTTTGCAAGCTGTTTCAGTTTTGAGTGAACGACCAGGTGGTAGTGTGAGCCGTCTTTCTATTTGAGATCTCAGTACTCTGTTATATGAAAAGACCAAACTCAGAACATATACAAGCAAATTGAAAATTTTATTTCTTACAGCGCAGAATTAATTATAAATTCAGGCAGGTAGAAAAGTTACAGATGGGATCTTTGACCACAAGACAAGGCTGTCTAATATTGGCCTGCCTTAATCTTCAACGAAGAGTCGCAAATTTACAGGACCTGGGGGGTAGGAGGAGGTAGGAGAAGTCCTCAGACCCGTGGAGAATGGGAACAGAAACACACACACACACAATAAAACATAATGATGACAGGAGCTGCCAAAGAGGCCGCCACAGGCCGCCATTGTCCTGCGGTCCTTGCATTAAAAACCACTGGTCTAAAAGATAGAAAATAGCCTAACTTCTGACTTTAGAACCCATCTTGTCTGGAGCCGCGCTGAATGGCCCACGCTGCTCCAGACACTCATAGAGTTCCTATGAGCGTCGGGAGCAGCGTAGCACAGTTTAATAGAAGAGGGGGTTGGTCTTCATGGAACATCTCCAAGTTCTCCTGACAGCACTGGAGGTTCATGGCCTTTTGACATGGTATCAGTATTCTTGGAACCCATCTTGCACTAACCTTGGACATGCCCAAGTTTTAGACTGTACATTTCTATGCCTTGAATCTGCAGCCTTTTTTAAAGTGCATGAAGTGGAACAGAGTAGAGCTACAAGGATCAAGCAGCTGAGATACTTTGTCCAAACTGGGAACAAGAATTTCCTTTCATGTTAAACTGTACAGCCTGGATGAAATACACCTATGCACAGAAACATGAATAAATGTATAAAGCTGGTGATAAAATTAAAGGTCATAGTCTTGGTTTTCTGCTTTAACCTTTAGCTAACTTATTTTTAAAAACTGGTGTATCATCCATCTGAAAGATGATCTTTAAAAATAGATCACTGCCCTTTTTTCTTGTAGGTTTTTTTTTTTCTTTAAAGCAACGGCATTAGGCAAATTCAGCAAAATATCACTAGTTACAGAATAGCTAAAAAAAGCCCAAGATCAAACAGTATCTACAGAATACAGCAGGATGTAATTTAGAACCAAATGGACATTATTGTTCTCATCTACCATCACACTTGCTCTATGTTTCTATCAGCTTTTTCTTTTTTAGCCTTATTCTTTCCTGTTTTGAGCTTCTCTCCATTTTCTATCTTTTTCTGTTGCTATGAGGAGCTTTCAATAATTTATCTACCTCAGAAGGAAAGAAAATAGTTTTCAAAACATTATTGTTTTATTTTTCAGTATAGTCCTCTAATTGCTCCATACACTTCATCCACTTTTCCTGCAATGACTTTAACCCCTTTGAAAAGTATTCTTTTGTTTCACCTTCAAACCAGGTTGTCACAGCTTCCTTGACATCATCACTTGAAAACCACAGTCCTCGGAGAGATTTCTTCAAAACTCAAAACAGAAAATAATCTGAGGGAGCTAAGTCAGGGCCATAGGGTGGATGGTTCAGCTGCTGAAACTCACATTCTCAGATGGCAGCCTGTGATTGTCATGACATGTGCACCGGCGCATTGTCATGAAGAAGCAGCATGACTGCTGTGAGTTTACCTCGTCCTTTCTCCTTGATTGTGTTGGCATAACTCTCACCAGTTATGGTTGTCTTGTATGGCATGAACTCCAGAAGCAAAAGTCCTTCATCATCCCAGAAGACAGTTGCCACGACTTTGTCTGTCTTGATCATTTTTGGGGTGGGGAATGACTTATGCTTCCACTGCATTTGACTCCATTTTGGACTCAGGATTTCTGTGATAGACACAAATCTCATTTCCAGTCACCAAACAATTAAAAAAATTCACTTGGAGCCTCTTCTATTAAACTGTGCTAGCAGTTTCTTGCGGGGGAGCTGCGCTGAATGGCCCGCGCTGCTCCAGACACTCATAGAGTTCCTATGAGCGTCGGGAGCAGCATAGCACAGTTTAATAGAAGAGGGGGTTGGTCTTCATGGAACATCTCCAAGTTCTCCTGATAGCACTGGAGGTTCATGGCCTTCTGACATGGTATCAGTATTCTTGGAACCCATCTTGCACTAACCGACATCAAAGTGTTTCGGAAAGAAATCAAAACATTTATTTTCAAAAAACACGTCCTTACTTAATATTCCCCTCCCCAATCGCACATGCATTCTCCCCAGCAAATAACACACTAGTCATCCCCTTGAACCTCATTTACCAAAAATATCCAAACTCTTAAATAACTATCTCCCTTAGGTATCCATTTAACCTTCTCCTAAATAAGCATCTCCCTTAGGTATCCACTTAACTGATTCCTTCAAAGTTAGGTATCTTTCTTCAGTTGCCTATATTGTTTTCCCCACTGAACCTTGTAACTACTTGAACCCTGTCAAGTTATTCTATCGATAAATTCAGATATCTTATACTTGTATTTCTATACCACAACATGTAATTTACTTAAATTGTTGTAATGTAATTCTCTCGGTAATGTCTTGATCTCTTTTAACTGTAATCCGCTTAGAACCACAAGGCACAGGCGGAATAGAAATCACAAATGTAATGTAACCTTGGACATGCCCAAGTTTTCATTAATTATTTTCCAAACTGTACCTGCCGAGATGCCCATTTCTTCAGCTACTCAGGAAACCTTCATTCGTCTGTCTGACAAAATTAAATCCTTGACTTTCTTACACATTTCTGTGGAAGTCGCTTCCATTGATGACCTTCACGGTCATCTTCAATCAGCTCTCTACCCCACTTAAACTGCTTGCTCCAAATTTTTACTTTGTAGGATGATAGGGCAGACTCACCATAAACTGCAGTCATGTGTTCATGGATCTCCTTTGGCTTTTTCCCTTCTTTTGTGAGAAATTTTTATCACTGAATGGTTCTCCAAATTTAGCAGTTTCTTACTTGATTCTCATGAGGACTTTCCTGACATGCTATGTTTACAAATGTTAGACTCACACTGAGCCACAACTGTGCATGAGTAATCTTGAGACATGTCACAACATGCACAGACTTGTTTCAGTACACTTACTACTTTCTTTCATACTCAGGTAGATAAATAATTGAACACCCCTCATATATGCAACCCTCTCTTGCACAACTCATAATCAGGAGGTTGACTCAGTTCTAGTGCTGAGTCCCATGAGACTTTCTTCAAACTCCAGCAGAGATTCTCTAAGGGAGAAGGAAAGGATTTCCATTTTAGAGGTGCAGGCATATGACTAACAAGTTGAAGGATAAACTGTAAACAGAGTTGTGTTCCAAAGCAAAACAGTTCAATGTTATAGGAGTTTAAAACACGCTGCACAGCATTTTGCCGCTAAAGCAGAATAAGACGTCTGAGCCTCTTTCCTTTCCTTTGAACTTGACGTCCCTCTGCACTTTCCTGTCTCATCCCCCTTCGAGTTCTTTGGACTCCCAGATAAAGCACAAGTTGTACTGTCTGCTTTTCCCACACATCTGGCTACCTCTAGATCGGAAGCTGACACACACTTCTAACCACCCCTGCACTGGTCTTTGTTTTCTCCTGGAACTCAGTTCAGGGTCTTCTCTCCAGAGAGTGAGAAAGCTACACACTGAGGATGGGGGCATAAGGACTCCAGAAACAAAGACAGCAAAACTCAGTTTGGAATCCTCAGGAGCTACTTCATTGAAATGCCAGAAGCACCATCTTAGGTAGTTTTCTGTGTGGTCTTCTGTACCCACTAAAGCAGGAGTTGGCAACCTTTATTAATAATAATAATAGCTTTATTTATATCCCACCTTACCTTGCAGTTCAGAGCGGTTTACATCAAAGAGAAGCTGCATAACTTGCAGCAAGAATGCACTGCAAAATACAGTGTAAAATTACATCAGACAAATATAAAGATTACCTTGCAGTTCAGGTCCGTTTACATCAGAGAAGCTTGAGTCCCTCCCTCCCTGTTGCACTGAAGCCTGCCTACCTGCCACCGCTGCTCGCCGCAACTGCAATAAGGGAAGTACCAGGCGCGAGCAGCGCTTGCATGTCGCCGGCCCACAAGCCTTCCCCCATCAGAATTGATGGTGGTCAGCCTGCGTACCCCCAACAGGCAGTCCACGTACCCCCTAGGGTCTGCGAACCGCAGGTTAAAAAACCCATAAATAATGGCTGATACGAAGGAATTGCTGAATTTATTGTTTGTATAACATGTGTCGTATGTTTTTTGTTTTTTTTTTTAAATAAAACTGCCTAGTTGAGAAATCTTTTAAATAAATAAATAAATAAATTTATAGATGGGAAAAGATGTCATTTAAACTCAGTAGCTTGATAAACCATTGCCTCTTATTTTTCTATAGACATCCCTTCTGTCCCAGCTGCTGTTCTTTCTCAATTACATCCAATGGAATCAAACGAACTAAGTGTATTAGAAATTTGAAAATGACCCAACATAGAGACTGATGTGTGGGCAAGCAGTTTTGCCTTTGGTCCAGACAAGCTGTTTGCTTCCTCCATCTTTTCCAATTGTAGACCAATATCAACAGAGCCAATTTGCATGTAAAAAAAAAAAAAGAATAATTAGTCTTTTTACATTTTAATGAGGTTGATAATGCATTCTAGGATTGCAGAGCTGGAGTGGCCCCAAATGCCTCATTATATGCTCATTAATGGCCTTTTCACCACAGGTGGGGCTCATGAGACCCAGTTTCTCTCCCACTCCCATATAAAATACAGTATCCACATTTACTGCAACATTACTAAGCTCACACATGGCAACCCCTACTGTTTATTTGCAGTATCCTTTATTATCCATTTATCAAACCTGTATCACCATACAAAAAGCAGCTACAAGTTATATAGTAATATATTTGGTAATAAGATCATTACTGTACTAATAACCACCTCTGAATACATGTTCAATTAAAAGATTAAAATTAGTTTTAGAATAGCTTTTTAACTTTAAAGCAATATTTTGCTTATTGTATATACTCAAATATAAACCTAGATTTTTGGGCCAAATAAATGTGAGCCAGGACAAGAGCAATCCTCCTATGTTCTTGCCCTATGCCGGGGTAGGCAATTCCGGTCCTCGAGAACCGGAGCCAGGTCAGGTTTTCAGGATATCCACAATAAATAAGCATGAGTTGGATTTGCATCTCAAGGAGGTAGTGCATGCAAATCCATCTCATACATATTCATGGTGGAGATCCTGAAAACCTGACCTGGCTTCAGCTCTCGAGAACCGGAATTGCCTACCCCTGCCCTATGCAGTCTCACTACTCAAAATGACTGATGCGAGTTCCTACCCTGATTGCTATATTTATTTTCTGCCTTTTCATGAAGAGATTCACCCAAAGTGGTTTACAATACATTGAACAAAAATCTTAAGGATTTTCCCTATCTGTTCCTGCAGGCTCAGAATCTAACTGTGGTACCTGAGGCAATGGAGGGATTAAGTGACCAGAGTTACAAGAAGCAGGCTGGGATTGAAGTCACAACCTCAAGAGTGCTGAGGCAGCAGCTCTAACCATGAGGCCACTCACTTCCACAGTAACCTTGCACAACTGATCGGGAGTTTAGTTTATATTTGAGTCAACCTTCCCCCTCCCCCCCCCATTTTGATGACAGCTCTGCACGGGGCAGGAGCATAGGATGATCAATCCTGCCCCATGTCGCCGGATTACCAGGTAAGATCCGGGGAGGTTCGGGCAGCCTGCAAAAAGAAGAAGAAAAAATATCACGAATAACTGAATTTGCGAGTAGGGAAACCGCGAATCTGGAGGGAGAGCTGTAGAGCAATTGATGCTCTAACATGGCTTCCCGATGCACACTATAAAAGTGATCGCTTTTAGTGATCCCCCCCCCCCAAAAAAAAAACAGTAGTCGCTTACCTGTCTTAACTTTTTTATTTTTATTTTTTTATGGGCACAGATGCTGTGCATATTACACATGCACAATATCTGCCCCATTAGAAAAAAAGAAAAAAAGCACACACTCCCCACGCCAGCAAAAACGGTGAGAGGAGTGCCCACTTCCTCCTTCAATGCTGACCCCGACCTTCCCCGCACGAGAAAAAAATGGCAGGAGGGATGCCACTCCCTCCTGCCACTGAAGGCCCACTCTCATGCCAGACACCCCCCCAAAACATCCCCTACCATCCCCCCCAAAAAAGGCAGGAGATATGCCCACTCCCTCCTGCCACCGGAGGTCCCCCGCAACCCCCCCCAAAATCCCTCCCCTGTACCTTTTTAGAGAAATTGGAACAGGAGGGAAGCTCAGTCCATCCCTCTCGTAGGCCCACCATATCAAAAGGCAGGCCTTTCCCTCCCCGGTGCATCATGTAATGCACAGGGAAGGGCCTAAAGCCCTGATTGGCTCAGGCGCCTAAGATTGCTCCCTGTGGAGGGAGGGTGGGGGTTTGGGGGGACCTCCAGTGGAATATTTTTGTATGAAATGGATTTGAATGCACTGCCTCCTTGAGATGCAAATCTATCTCATGCATATTTATTGTGGATATCCTGAAAACCTGACCTGTCTGTGGCTCTCGAGGACCGGAATTTAATTCCTACCCCTGGTCTAGAGCAGTTTCCCAACCTTTTCAAGCCAAGTACCCCCTAAGCCTAACAAATACCAACCAAGTTCCGCCCCTGACTCCACCCCATAATAATAATACTAATTGTAATGCAATTTCTTCCATCCATTTTTCATATACATACAATATAATCTTAATACATAATGGTAACCACAAAGTTTTAAAAAAACACAAAGCACACTGTACGCAGAGAAAAAGTTTAATTATTTATATTTTGGGGGGTTTCAAAGAGGTCAAGGCAAATTACTTTAAAATATGCAATACCACCTCAGTAACAACTATAGAAAAGTAGACAAATGTAGTGCAAAATATAGACAGCAGATATAAATTCTCAAAACAGCCACATTTTGATCACTAACATGAGTCTCTGGTTGCATTTTCTTTCTTTTTTCTGATCTGGTATTTTTCCTTTGTTTTTGTTTTATTTCTATCTATTAACTTCAAATGAACTTGAAAGCCTATGCTTTCTGTGAAACCCCAACCATTTCTCTCTCCCTTGAACTTGTGGGGAGCAGGTTTCCATGTTCTCTTATTCTATTATTATTAATAATAATAATAATAATAATAATAATAACAACAGTTTATATACCGCAGGACTGTGAAGTTCTATGCGGTTTACAATGAATTAGAAGATTCTACAAATTGAATGGAACATTCATAGCTAGAGATTAGTGGTTAACAGTTTACGAGATCAGATTTGGGGGGTGAGATTGTGATGGGGTCGACTGTGCAGATTCGTTACCTAAGTACTTCAAGAACAGGTATGTTTTTAGGTGTTTTTAGTATGTTTTTAGGTGTTTCTAAATTCACCATAGTTATTTGCATGTATAATTAGTTTTTCCAGGTCTTTGCCCCATGTGGCTGCTTGATACGATAGAAACAGTGGTTCCCAACCCTGTCCTGGAGGAACACCAGGCCAATTGGGTTTTCAGGCTAGCCCTAATGAATATGCATGAAGTAAATTTGCATGCCTATCACTTCCATCATATGCAAATCTCTCTCATGCATATTCATTAGGGCTAGCCTGAAAACCCGATTGGCCTGGTGTTCCTCCAGGACAGGGTTGGGAATCACTGCGATAGAAGATGTTGATGGTGTCTCTTAAATTTACATCCTCTAGCCGATGGGGAAACGAACTGCAGGTGTGTTCTTCTCTTATGTCTGTTGGTTGAGAAGGAGAAGAGGTCAGTTATATATTTAGGGGCTAGACCGGATAGTACCTTGAAGCAGAGACATCCCAGCTTGAACTTTGCACGTGCCTCCATTGGCAGCCAGTGCAGGAGTCGGTAGGAAGGGGTTATGTGATCGGACTTCTTCAACCCAAAGATCATTTTGTATTCCCACATTAATTGGACCAATAAGTTTTATTCTTTTCCATGAATTAATTCCCTAGCCTAGAATGTATAACATCCCTCCCATCTACCTGTGTGTTTGTCCCTCAGTGAATAATTTGCATAAGGTTCTGCCCACCTTCCTTTTTGCACATTCAGTCAAGTAACATTTGTGAATTGGATACATATCTACTGCAGCTCAGCCAAATGACAGTCAGAAACCTCTCATATTCTAATGCAGCACAGACAGAGAAAATCTGCTTTTAAACCTATTTCTTCTTTCCCCCAGTTCTTGTCAGAAACCCAGCCAAAGAGGTTTCACATTAATCAAACAAGAAAACACAGAAACATGATGGCAGATAAAGACCAAATGGCTCATCCACATCATCCACTATCTCCTTCTCTCCCTAAGAGATCCCATGTACCTGTCCCATGCTTTCTTGAATTCAGACAGTCTTTGTCTCTACCACCTCTACCAGGAGACTACTACATGCATCTACCACCCTTTCTGTAAAAAAGTATTTCCTTAGATTACTCCTGAGCCTCTTAACTTCATCCCATGCCCTCTCATTCTGGAGCTTTCTTTAAAATGAACGAGATTTGCCTCATGCACATTTATGCCACATAGGTATTTAAACGTCTCTATCATATCTTCCCTCTCCCACCTTTCCTCCAAAGTATACATATTGAGATCTTTAAGTCTGTCCCCATACGCCTTATAAAGGAGACCACCAACCATTTTAGTCGCCTTCCTCTGGACCAACTCCATCCTGTTTATATCTTTTTGAAGGTGTGGTCTCCAGAATTGTACACAATATTCTAAATGAAGTCTCACCAGAGTCTTACACGGGGGCATCAACACCTCCTTTTTCCTACTGGCCATAGCTCTCACTATGTATCCTAGCATCCTTCTAGCTTTCGCTGTCTTTTCAACCTGTTTGGCCACATTTAGATCGCATACTATCACACCATGCCCCGCTCCTCTTTAATGCACAAATGTTCTCTTCACCCCTAAACTGTATCGTTCCTTCAGACTTTTGCAGCCCAAATACATGACTTTGCATTTCTTAGCTGCCAAATTGCAGACCATTCTTCAAGCTTTGCTAGGTCCTTCCTCATGTTATTCACACCATTAGGCGTGTCTACTCTATTACAGATTTTGGCATCATCTACAAAGAGGCAATTTGTACCTGACAGCCCTTCAGCAATATCGCTTACAAAAACGTTACTATGAACAGGCCCAAGAACAGAACCTTGGAACACACCACTAGTAACTTCCCTTTCCTCAGAGAGATCTCCACTGACCACTACCCTCTATCACCTTCCACTCAACAAGTTCCTGACACAGTCTATCACTTTGGGGCCCATCCCAACGGTACTTAGTTTAATTTAATTTAATTAATTTAAGCCTTAAGTTTATATACCGCATCATCTCCACAAAAGTGGAGCTCGACACGGTTTACAAATCTTAAATATAGGAGAGAGGAGAAAGAATTACAAGAGCATTTGAAAAGAGGGGAAGAAACAAAGAGAAGAGATGTTAAGATGAATTGAATAAGAAATGGGTACTTTGAAATTCCCTTACTGTCCCGAAGGCTCACAATCTAACTAAAGTACCAAGACAAGCAAAAATTGCAAAAATTAGATAAGAAAATAAAGATAGTGGAAATGAGATACAAAATATCCTAACAAGAATACATAGAGCTCTCAATATTAAACTATTGAAGAACAAAATTAAATTAAAAGAAAAGCTAAGCAAAATAAATAAAAAGAAATAAAATAGTTTATTTATTAGACACCTGTGTGGAACATTGTCAAAGGTTTTGCTAAAATTAAATACACCACATCTAGCACACTCCCTCTATCCAATTCTCTGGTCACCCAGTCAAAGAAATTGATCAAATTTATCTGACAAGACCTGCCTCTAATGAATCCATGTTGCATCAGGTCCTGTAATCCACTGGATTTTAGAAACATCACTATTATCTATTTTAACACAGAAGTCAGACTTACTGGCCTGTAGTTCCCTACCACTTCCTTATTTCTACTTTTGTGGAGAAGGACCACGTCCGCCCTTCTCCAATCCTCCAGTACCACTCCCAATTCTACAGATGCATTGAAAAGGTCAGCCAGCAAAGCACCCAGAACTTTACTAAGATCCTTCATTACCCTCGGATGTATGCCATTCAGCCCCATCACTTTGTCCACCTTTAGTTTAGCTAGCTTCTCATGAACACAATCCACTGAAAATTAATCAGCTGGCTCTTCTTGAAGTTGATGATCCATCCCAAGTCCTAGAGGAGTTGGCCCACTCTTGAAACTGCCAGTTTGCCTTCCTCCTTGGACAGAGCTCTGATTAGACAATTGTCCAAATATGGGTGCACTTGGATCCGTCTTGTGGAGGTGCGCTGCTACCACTACCATCACGTTGGTAAAAGTGTAAGGTGCCTTTGTGAGGCTGAAGGTGAGCGCCAAGAACTTGAAATGCTACCCCCAGCACCTTCTGTGGGCTGGAGAAATGGGAATATGGAGATAGGCTTCCTTCAAGTTGAGTTGTGCATTTCATTTGGTCAATCATAACATCTTATTAAATTGCCTGGATGCAATGGGAATTTCTGGCAGGGTATTTATTAAGATGGTTCAAAGATTTTTTGCAGTCGAACATATCAACTCTTTTTCAATGGAGAATACTCTGATAAATGGAGTAGTCCATGTGGCATTCCACAGGGATCTCCCTTATCTCCATGTATTTATAAGAAGATTGATCTCTTTTCAGGCTGCTAGTTGGGATGTTGAATTTCGTAAGTTACTATCACTGTCAACTTCATATTTGCAATTTAGAAAATTATTGAAGTCATCATTGTTTACCAAATTTATTGGTAATTGAAAATAATATATTTTATTATTTTAACTATAAATAGTTTTCTGCAAATTTGTAAGTCACTGTTGTTTTGCATTCTCTTCATTTCCTTGTACACCACAATTAACTGAAAGGTATTTGCAATCTTGAAATGTAGATGGAAATAGAGGCTTAAAAATAAAAATCGTTTAAAATCCAAGATGGCCACCACCAGTAAAATTGCACCAAAAATGACCTGTGGGGACTTCCCTGAAGCAAAGTTGCAGAGAAAGGGGTTTTAGAGGTGGGGTACCTTGGCTGTGGCTGCAGAAACCTTTTAATTTCAGTTTTGGAGAAACCTCCCCCCCTCCCTGATTTTCCCTATAGGTTATAATAGCCTTACTCACTGTGCCATGTACCTACTTGCTTCAGCTTAGGAATGCAGATGGAACAGAGAACTTTGCCTCATAAAATCGCCAGATAAACTTGGTCTTTGGGCTACCAGTTGAACCAATGTCAAACTGAGCCTCAACCCCTGGAAAACCTTGTGCTACGAAGGGGGAGAGGTCCAAGCAGCTAGCCCACTATTAAGCCCAGCCAAGCCGGAAAGGGCAACCATGCCATTATTAAGCCCAGCCAAGCCAGGACAGAGCCAATAGCCTGTGTTCAAGCTCCTGATAAATCAGGGATGCGAGCAGCTATACCAGTGTATCTCAAACTGTGTGCCAAGGCATACTAGTGTGCCTCCTGAGATTCCAAGTGTGCTACGGCACACTGAGGAGGAAGAAAGGCGCCTACCAGCTAACTTCCCTATGCAGTACAGCGACAGCGCTGCCCGATTCCCCTTTTGTTTCCCCCCTTCTCTCTAGTATCCTCTGGCTTCTCCCCCTGGCCTCCCGGTCTCACCTTTAAAGCTAATTACAGCAGCCTGCAGAGGATCGCCGGTAGGTAAAATGATTTTATTTTCAATATAGGGATTGAAATGTGTCAGTTTTGAGAATTTATATCTGCTGTGTATATTGTGTGTATATGAAAAATGAATGGAAAAATTTGCATTACAATTAGTAAAGGGGATGGGATCTGGGGCAGAGCTTGGGTGGGCCTAGGGAGGTCTGTGGTTGGAATATTCAGTTGATATTTGTTAGACTTAGGGCAGGGGTGTCAAAGATCCTCCTTGAGGGCCGCAATCCAGTCAGGTTTTCAGGATTTCCCCAATGAATATGCATGAGATCTATTTGAATGCACTGTTTTCATTTTATGCTAATAGATCTCATGCATATTTACTGGGAATATCCTGAAAACCCAACTGGATTCCAGCCCTTGAGGAGGGACACTCGATTTAGGGGGTACTTAGCTTGAAGTAGTTGAGAAACACTGCTGAAGGCATTCAGCTGGCGCCAGTGCCTCTCCTTCTCTCTTCCCTGCTAGCACCCCCTACTGGCATCTCAGGGCCCATCTGGAGGGCCTCTGCACATGCGCGGATGTCAACATGATGTCACGCATATGCGCAATGTCATCACGGCAACATCCGTGCTCTTCTGGGTGCCTCAAGCCATGGCCACTACCTTTATTGTGCCCCAGCTCGAGAAAGTTTGAGAGACACTGAGCTACACAGAGGACAATCCCTAAGCTTAAAAGATATAAATGCAGGTTGGTTAGCTAGTTATCCCCAAGGGCTGATCCTGCTAGCAGCAGACTTCCATGGTGTGAGTCTGCGTCTTCACCCAGGCAGGGATCCCAACAAGTGGGAACCTCTGGGCATCGAGCCTAAAACCAAACATTTAGAAAAAATACTCAAAAATAATACAACCACAGAACACAGCAGAAACACTTCTGAGCCACTTGCTTTCAGGAAAAAAAAACTGAAGAGGCAGCAGCAGCTCCCAGCAAAGGAGGTGGAGCTCAAAAGATAATTGACAGCATTCTGCAAGCGTATCAACAAGGGATCAAAGAGGAAAAAGAACAAAGAACCGGCGTGGCTCACTGTAGAGGTGAAGGAAGCGATCAGAGACAAGAAAACTTTGTTTAAGGCAGGGGTGTCCAATGTCGGTCCTCGAGGGCTGCAGTCCAGTCGGGTTTTCAGGATTTCCCTAATGAATATACATGAGGTCTATTTGCATGCACTGCTTTCATTGTATGCTAATAGATCTCATGCATATTCACTGGGGAAATCCTGAAAACCCGACTGGACTGCGGCCCTCGAGGACCGACATTGGACACCCCTGGTTTAAGGTATAGAAAAGGTCATAAATGGATGAAAACTGGAACAAGCACAAACAACATCAACGCAGGTGCCATAAGACAGTAAAAGGGGCCAAAAGAGACTACGAGGAAAAAATAGCCAAGGAGGTAAAGAACTTCAAGCCATTCTTTCGATATATTACGGGGAAATGACCCGTGAAGGAAGCGGTGGGACGTTGGATGACCATGGAATAAAGGGAGTGCTAAAGGAGGACAAAGCACTCACCGACAAACTGAACACATTTTTTTGCATATGTATTTACCGAAGATGTACACAGCATACTGGAACCCATCCGGCTATATGCTGGAAACGAAGACGGAAAGCTGACAAGATTGACGGTCAGTCTATAGGAGATGGGTAGGCAGATTGATAGGCTTAAGAGCGATAAATCCCCGGGACCGGATGGCATCCATCCGAGGGTCATCAAGGAACTGAAAGGGACCATAACTGATCTGCTTCAACTAATAGCCAATCTGTCAATCAAATCGGGAAAGATTCCGGAGGACTGGAAAGTGGCAAATGTTACACTGATCTTCAAGAAAGGTTCAAGGGGAAATTCGGGAAACTATAGACCGGTGAGTCTGACCTCGGTACCGGGAAAGATGGTAGAGTGGCTGATAAAGGACCGCATCATTGATCACCTTGACGAACACCGGCTGATGAGGACCAGCCAGCACGGTTTTAACAAAGGCAGATCGTGTTTGACAAACTTGCTACACTTCTTTGAGGGAGTAAACAGACAGATAGACAAGGACGACCCGGTCGACATTGTATATCTGGATTTTCAGAGGGCGTTTGACAAAGTTCCGCATGAACAACTACTTCAGAAAATTGCAAGCCATGGAATCGAGGGTGAAATACACACATGGATTAAAACTGGCTGGAACATAGGAAACAGAGAGTGGGGGTAAATGAACAATACTCGGACTGGAAGAGTGTCACCAGTGGGGTGCCGCAAGGTTCAGTGCTTGGTCCCGTGCTCTTCACCATCTTTATAAATGATCTGGACATTGGTACGACGAGTGAGGTGATTAAATTTGCAGACGATATGAAGTTATTCAGAGTAGTGAAGATGCGGGAGAATTGCAAACATCTGCAACATGACATAATCAGGCTCGAGGAATGGGCATCAACATGGCAGATGAGGTTCAACGTGGTATAAGTGTAAAGTGATGCATGTCGGTATCAAAAATCTCGTGCACGAATACAGGATGTCCAGGGCGGTATTTGGAGTCACTTCCCAGGTAAGAAACTTGGGGGTTATGATTGACAAGTTGAAGCCATCCACGCAATGCGCGGCAGCGACGAAAAGGATGAACTGAATGCTAGGAATGATAAACAAGGGGAACAAAAACAGATCAAAGGTTATCATGCCGCTGTACCGGGCCATGGTGCGCCCTCATCTGGAGTATTGCATCTAGCATTGGTCGCCGTACATGAAGAAGGGTCCATAGAAGAGCGACTAAGATGGTTAAGGGGCTGGAGGAGTTGCCATACAGTGAAAAATTACAGAAACTGGGCCTCTTCTCCCGCGAACAGAGATTGAGAGGGGACATAAGAACATAAGCAGTGCCTCCGCCGGGTCAGACCATAGGTTCATCCTGCCCGGCAGTCCGCTCCCGCGGCGGCCCAAACAGGTCACGACCTGTCTGAATCACCAGAAGGGGCTCCCTTGCCACCTTGGTTTCTCATTGAAGTCCTATCTTCCCATCGTAGTCCTAACCCTCCGGTCTTGCACATGCACGACCTGTTGGGTTTCTATACTTATTACCTGGTTAGCTTTCTATACTTGTGTTACATCCCAGCTCCTCCCTCAGTATCCCACGATCCCTTTATCCCTCAGGAATCCGTCCAATCCCTGTTTGAATCCCTGTACCGTACTCTGCCTGATCACTTCCTCCGGTAGCGCATTACAAGTGTCCACGACCCTTTGGGTGAAAAAAAACTTCCTTGCATTTGTTTTGAACCTATCTCCCTTCAGTTTCTCCGAATGCCCCCTCGTACTTGTTGTCGCCTTCAGTCTGAAGAATCTGTCCCTATCCACCCTCTCTATGCCCCTCAAGATCTTGAAGGTCTCTATCATATCTCCCCTGAGCCTCCTTTTTTCCAGAGAGAAGAGCCCCAGCCTATCTAATCTCTCGGCGTATGGGCAGTGTTCCAGCCCCTTTACCAGTTTCGTTGCTCTCCTTTGGACTCTCTCAAGTACCGCCATGTCCTTCTTGAGGTGCGGCGACCAGTACTGAACGCAGTATTCCAGATGTGGACGCACCATCGCTCGATACAATGGCATGATGACTTCCCGCGTCCTGGTTGTTATGCCCCTCTTTATGATGCCCAGCATCCTGTTGGCTTTTTTCGAGGCTGCTGCGCACTGTGCAGATGGCTTCAGTGATGCATCCACCAGCACACCCAAGTCTCTCTCAAGTCTGCTGTCTCCCAACAATGCCCCCCCCAATTTGTAGTTGAACAACGGGTTCTTTTTCCCTATATGCATGACCTTGCATTTTTCCACGTTAAAGCGCATTTGCCATTTGTTTGCCCAGTCTTCCAGCTTGTCCAGGTCCCTTTGCAGGTCCTCACACTCCTCCCTGGACCTAACTCTACCGCAGAGTTTGGTATCGTCTGCAAATTTTATAACCTCGCACTTTGCCTCCTTTTCCAGGTCATTGATAAATATGTTGAAGAGTAACGGCCCCAGCACCGATCCCTGTGGCACACCGCTCGTGACTCCCCGCCAGTCAGAATATTGGCCCTTCACTCCGACCCTCTGCAGTCTACCCGACAACCAGTGCTTGATCCATCTGTGCACATCCCCTCCCACCCCGTGGTTCCACAGCTTCCTAAGCAGCCTTTCATGTGGCACCTTGTCGAAAGCCTTTTGAAAATCGAGGTAAATGATGTCTATGGGTTCCCCATTGTCCACCCGACTGCTTATTCCCTCAAAGAAGTACAGAAGGTTCGTTAGGCACGACCTTCCCTTACAGAATCCTTGCTGGCTTGTTCTCAGTAGGCCATTCCTCTCGATGTGCTCGCAAATGCCGTCCTTGATCATAGCTTCCACCATCTTCCCTATAATTGAAGTCAGGCTCACCGGCCTGTAGTTCCCGGGGTCACCCCTCGATTCCTTCTTGAAGATAGGTGTGACATTCGCCAATTTCCAGTCCTCTGGTACCTCACCAGTTTTCAAGGATAGGTTGCAAACATGCTGGATTGTGCCCGCTATTTCTTGTCTTAGTTCCTTCAGAACCCTTGGGTGGATCCCGTCCGGGCCTGGTGATTTACCGCATTTTAACCTGTCTATCTGTTTGAGGACATCCTCCTTACTTACCTCTATGTGCTCCAATTTTTCGGCCTGTTCCCCACTCATGAGCTCCTCTGAGTCGGGTATATTAGATGTGTCTTCGCTCGTGAAAACCGACGAGAAGAATGTGTTCAACCTCTCAGCTACCTCTTTATCCTCCTTAATCACTCCCTTCCTATCCCCATCGTCCAACGGCCCCACCTCCTCTCTCGCTGGTCGCTTCCCCTTTACGTAACTGAAGAATGCCTTGAAGTTTTTCGCCTCCCTGGCCAGCCCCTCTTCGTATTCCCCTTTCGCTTTTCTAACCTCTTGGTGGCATTCCTTTTGGCATTTCCTGTGCGCCTGGTGATTTTCCTCCGTTGGGTCCTTTTTCCATCTCCGGAAGGATACTTTTTTGTCATTTATTGCCCTCTTTACTTCAGTTGACATCCAAACTGGGTCCTTTGATCGCTTGTTCTTGCAGCCTTTCCTGAAACTGGGGACGTACATTCTTTGTGCTTCCTGCAGGGTGTCCCTGAATAGGGTCCAGGCGCTTCCCACAGTCTCCATCCTAAAGATGTTTCTGAGCTTCCTCCCCACCATTTCCCTCATAGCAACATAGTTCCCTTTCTTGAAGTTGAGCGCAGTTGTTGCGGTCCTCCTTACTATGGGTGTCCCCCTTTCTAATGTGAATCTGATCGCGTTGTGATCACTGTTGCCTAGTGGTCCTCCCACTTCTACCCCTCTTGCAGGCCCCCCTAATCCGTTTAGGATGAGGTCAAGACTGCAGTGTTCCCTCTAAGCGGGCGGGTGTTGTGAGCAAACTTTTTTCACTGTGAGCTAAAAATATCGGGCGCCAGCAAGTTATGAGCCAAATAAATATGTTGTCAAAGTTGCTGATACATGAGGACGAGGTATTCAAAGGAATTTTAGGCCTACACGCTAAATTAAATAACGTTAAATAATATTTTTAAGAACACAGAAATTGTAGGGATGAAATGATATCTTAATAAATGTTTTACAACAAATGTAGTTATGTCTGTTACATCCATATGTGTAAACTGTAAATTAAAAACAGTCCAGAAGACAATACGTTTGATGCTTTCAATTTCTAGACCAGTGTTTTTCAACCTTTTTTGGGCAAAGGCACACTTGTTTCATGAAAAAAATCACGAGGCACACCACCATTAGAAAATGTTAAAAAATTTAACTCTCTGCCTATATTGACTATATATAAAGTAATTCTCTTGAATAGGAATCAAATAAACACAAAGAAAGTATTTTATAATTACTTTATTATGAAATAAAAATTATAAAATACTTTATTCAGTGCGAAACCTGGGCCTGTTTGGCTGAACACAAAGCTGATATTCTGGCTGGAATGGAAGAAAGACACACACGTAGCTCTTCGTCAACAGCTCTCAGTCTCTCTCTGTATTTGGTTTTTATAGCATACAAAAATAGACAAATATACCCTCCATCCTTTTTATTAAACCACAATAGCAGTTTTTAGCGCAGGGAGCTGCGCTGAATGCCCAGCACTGCTCTTGACGCTCATAGGCTCCCTGCGCTAAAAACCACTATTGCGGTTTAGTAAAAGGGGACCATATTGTAAAATATAGACAGCAGATATAAATTCAGAACTGTGCATAGTAAGTGAAGGGAAGTTTTCATCTCTGGGAATTTACCCAGTTAACTATTAAGTTATTTGGGCAAATTCCTTTGAAAACTGTGGTAATACTGCCTCCACTTTGCTAAATTTAAAATAAAATCATTTTTCCTACCTTGTCTGGTGATTTCTGGTTGCACTTTCTTCTTCTGACTGTGCATCCAATCTTTCTTCCCTTCTATCAGCCTGTATGCTTTCTCTCCTCCACACCTCATTCCCTCCCCCAACTTTTTCTTCCTCTCTCCCTGACCTTTCTTTCTTTTTTTCTGTTTCTCTTCTTTCCTTCTGTTTCCCTGCCTGCCCCCTTTCTTTCTTTCTCCCAGCCTCCTGTCCAGCAGTAACTCTCTTCCCTTCCTCCCCTCCCAGCAGCATCTCTCCGTCTCCCTCTCCAGTAGCAGCTGTCCCTTTTTTTCCTTGCCCAGCAGCTTCCCAGATTCCTTTCCCTCCTCCCCTCCCAGAAGCATCTCTCCTTCTTCTCCCTCTCCAGTAGCAGCTGTCCTTTTTTTTCCTGGCCCAGCAGCTTCCCAGCTTCCTTTCCCTCCTCCCCTCCCAGAAGCATCTCTCCTTCTTCTCCTTATCCAGTAGCAGCTGTCCCTTTTTTTCCTTGCCCAGCAGCTTCCCAGATTCCTTTCCCTCCTCCCCTCCCAGAAGCATCTCTCCTTCTTCTCCCTCTCCAGTAGCAGCTGTCCTTTTTTTTCCTGGCCCAGCAGCTTCCCAGATTCCTTTCCCTCCTCCCCTCCCAGAAGCATCTCTCCTTCTTCTCCTTATCCAGTAGCAGCTGTCCCTTTTTTTCCTTGCCCAGCAGCTTCCCAGATTCCTTTCCCTCCTCCCCTCCCAGAAGCATCTCTCCTTCTTCTCCCTCTCCAGTAGCAGCTGTCCTTTTTTTTCCTGGCCCAGCAGCTTCCCAGATTCCTTTCCCTCCTCCCCTCCCAGAAGCATCTCTCCTTCTTCTCCTTATCCAGTAGCAGCTGTCCCTTTTTTTCCTTGCCCAGCAGCTTCCCAGATTCCTTTCCCTCCTCCCCTCCCAGAAGCATCTCTCCTTCTTCTCCCTCTCCAGTAGCAGCTGTCCTTTTTTTCCTTGCCCAGCAGCTTCCCAGATTCCTTTCCCTCCTCCCCTCCCAGATGCATCTCTCCTTCTCCTTCTCCCTCTCCAGTAGCAGCTGTCCCTTTTTTTTCCTGGCCCAGCAGCTTCCCAGATTCCTTTCCCTCCTCCCCTCCCAGAAGCATCTCTCCTTCTCCCTTTCCAGTAGCAGCTGTCCCTTTTTTCCCCTGCCCAGCAGCTTCCCAGACTGATAGTGGTTTTCTCCCCTCCCAGCAGCTCTTCTTACTTCCCAGCGCAGCGATTCACGAAGGCAGCCTCGGGTCCTTTGTTGTGTCGCGCCGCCTCTGAGGAAAGAGGAAGTTGCATCATCAGAGGCAGCCGCGACTCAGCAAAAGCCCCGAGGCTGCCTTCGTGAATCGCTGCGCTGGGAAGTAAAGGAGAGCTGCAGAGAGGGGAGAAAGCCACTGTGGGAGGCTCCCCAAGATCTCTCCGGCCCAGCGCACGCTTCCGATGCTGATCTTGCAGAAGTTCAAATGAGTCAATCTTGCCGGTCCTGCGCTGTGACGAGAAACTTGTGCGCTGCGACCTAATATTTTGTGCGCCAGCGCACGCCAGCGCAGCTTAGCGGGAACACTGGTCAAGAGTAGCACCCCCTCGCGTCGGTTCTTTGACTAGTTGCTCCATGATCAAAACATTCAAGGTACTGAAGGGAATAGACTTAGTAGATAAAGACAGGTTGTTCACCCTCTCCAAGTTAGGGAGAACGAGAGGGCACTCTCTAAAATTGAAAGGGGATAGATTCCGTAAGAACGTAAGGAAGTTCTTCTTCACCCAGAGTGGTAGAAAACTGGAACGCTCTTCTTAAGTCTGTCATAGGGAAAAACACTCTCCAAGGATTCAAGACAAAGTTAGACAAGTTCCTGCTGAACCAGAACATACACAGATAGGGCTAGTCTCAATTAGGGTGCTGGTCTTTGACCAGAGGGCCGCCACGTGAGCGGACTGCTGGGCACTGATTTGACCCAGCAGCAGCAATTCTTATGCTCTTAAGTGCATAACCCTAGCATTCAGGACCACTAGACACATTGCACTAGAACCAATATTGGGTAAGCACTGGCTTCACATACTATATATCAGAGCAACACATCCTGATTTCATTCTTTGCACTGCACACCTCCGATCTGAGCAGAAACAGACAGTGCCGTGCAAGCAGCCACATCACCACGCTTGCCTCTGACGTTTTAATCCTGGAGCACCTACTACTCACAGGAAGCCGGGGAACTGGTGGATGATTAACCAATCAGCGACTAATTCGTAGGTTGGGCCAAAAACCGATGCCAGAGAGCCAATAAACGACGGACTAGTAAAGTACGGACAAATCGGCCGCAGCCTCAAGGCGGGGACCTCGCTCTCATAGACCAATGAGGAATCACGAACACTTTGCACCGGGGCGTCGCCCCTGCGGCTTGTGAAAAAGAAACAAAAGAAACCAAAAATAAATAAATAAATTAGAAGCTGCTGCACGTTGGTGTATAAAAAAAAATCCCTCTGGCGCTGGCGCTTTTTTTTCCTCCTCTCCGTCCCCTCCCTCTCTTTTATCTATTTGAGCAAAATGTTTTAATTTTGTAACAAATTTCGTCTCCCATAAACGTTTAATTTTTTTTTAACCTACATATATATTTTTTTAAGCCAAACATGTTAAATTATTATCACAGAAAGTCATCTAAGTAGCAAAAGGGGTGGGTGGGGGTCGAACAACAAAAAAAAAAGCCGCCTCAGCGCAGGCCGGGGACCGCCGGAACCGAGCGGGCTGACGAGCGGAAGAGGAGAGCCCTCCCCGAGCCCATGCCGAGCAGCGCGTCCGTCCTGGCGGAGCCCGAGCGCTTCCGCGAGTGCATGGCCGGGCTGGGCCTGGACGAGGCCGGGCCGCGCGCTGACCGCGGGGCGCCCGAGCTGCCGCAGCCTCCCGCCCACAAGCCCGCGGCCCAGCCCGGGAACGGAGAGGAGGAGGAGAAGGACGCCGAGCCGCCGGAGGAGGAGGAGGAAGAAGAGGAGGAGAGCCGCAGCCCGGGTGGCTCCCCGGTGCCGCTGCTCCTGTCTCAAACGCCGCTCCTGCTTCCGGGGCTGGGCTCGGTCCTGCTGCAGCCCGCCGCCGCCTTCGAGGCGCAAGAAGCCGGCGTGGCGTTGCTGTGTGGAGCGGAGGCGGCGAACCCGCAGGCGGTGTTCGCCATGCTTTCCCAGGCCTATAACGGTGGAGGGGTGGAACAGGCCGCGCTGCTCCGCAGAAAGAGCGTCAACACCAACGAGTTCGTCCCGGTGCCCAGCTCCGAGCACGTCGCCGAGATCGTGGGGCGGCAGGGTGAGTGATTTGCAGAGGAAGGGAGTGGGGCTGACGTGGAAGCGAGCCCGGGGGATGCAGCTGTGTGGGAGATGAAGGAGGAGAGGGGGGGCACGATTATGATAGTCTGGAAGTGAATAGATGTATCTTCAAATGGAGAATGTGTAGTGAAAACAAAAACTGTGGATACAGATGTTCTGGAGATAATTTATTAAACACTGACGTATAAAACCATGAAAATTCTATTTAAAAAACGTACAATGATAAAAAAAAATACTGTGATAAAAATCCAACCGGACCCAATGGAATGTGTAATGGATTCAGAATACGTGCATGGTAGAAGGTGGGAAGGGACGAGGCTGTGTGCAGTAGGTGGGGGAATATGGTGGAATAGAAATGTCAAGGGAAAAAGTGAATGGAGAAGCCTCAGACTGGGTTTTCTGATATCATTGAAAGGACGCTAATAAGGTGGATTTAGAAGACTTTAAGGGATTTAGAGGTGAGCCATGAGGTAAACTTAGGAGTTTAAGGCGAATTTGCATTCAGGTACTGTAGACATTTCCTCCCCCCCCCCCCCTGTCTGTGGGGATTTACAGTCTAAACCAGACATGGGCAACTCCGGTCCTCGAGGGCTAGAATCTAATCGGGTTTTCAGGATGTCCCCAGTGAATATGCATTGAAAACAGTGCATGCAAATAGATCTCAAGCATGTTCATTGGGGATATCCAGAAAACCCGATTGGATTCCGGCCCTCGAGGACCGGAGTTGCCCACTCCTGGTCTAAACTGTATGTGGGGCAGAATGACGGAGAGTGTGGGTAACATTACATACAAAGGGAGAAAAGGAGTAAGTGGATGAATGAAAGGGGAGACAGAGCACAACCAGTTGTCAAAGGCAAACAAGTGGAGGGATTAGAACAGCAGGGAAGCGGGGCTCAAATCCCACACTCCTGTCATTCTGGGAGAGCCATTTAACCTTTTACTGCCCCACATACAGTTTAGACCAGTGGGCTCAAGCTCAAGCCCTTTGCAGGGCCACATTTTGGATTGTAGGTACTTGGAGGGCCTCAGAAAAAAATAGTTGATATCTTATTAAAGAAATGACAATTTTGCATGAGGTAAAACTCTTTATAGTTTATAAATATTTCCTTTTGGCCAAGTCTTAATAATAATATTGTCATTTATAGCTAAAGAGACATATAATCGAGAAACATACTGAGGGCCTCAAAATAGTACCTGGTGAGCCACTAGTTTGAGACCACTGGTGTAAACTAAATCATCAGAGACAGAATAAAATGTATAGTCAAAGGCTACTGGTTGTGTTGTCTCCCATTTCATTCATCCACTTACCCCTTCTCTCCTTTTTTATGTGCTAACACATGATAAGCAGATTCATTTCCTTTTTTATTTTATGCAGTTGGCATTTTAAGAACATAAATGATACTGTATCAGCTGTAAGCTAACAGAATGTCTAGTGTGTTTTATTTTCCTAAAGAGAATAAGGAATGGTTTATGTATAATGTGTTGTTACACTACTGCAATTTTGCTCAGATTTCAAATTGTTAGGAGTCACTCAAACTAGGTCAGCCCCACATATCTCTGATGAAGTACTATTGCCAGTGATGCATGGGGAAGAGATTTTGGTTTAGAAAGCTGCATAGGGACAGAAATTTCATAACACTCCCAGTGGAATCTTAACACATACCCACCTGTGTCTGCTAAGATCTATTCTATCCTCACCCATTCCTATAATTAATTTGCTCCAGCTCACCAATACCTGCAGGAATCAATGCTATTACGGTACTTGCTGGCAGGCCTCCATTTCCTTCTGATCCCAATAGCCTCCAGTTTTTTTGGGTGGTGGTCAACCAGTGAGTGTTCCAAGTGCTTTATTTTGATGATCCATTTGCCTCTCATTGCTTTCCAAGCCTCATTCTGCTGCTCCAGTTGCCTCCTTCATGCATTTCAAGCCTCATTCTGGCATCACTAGAGATTTGACTACATTTCAGTGGGAATCCTGTGGCAATTCCTTTCATCCTTGTAGCAATCTCTGTGGCAACCTCTTCCATTCCTGCAGGAATCCTGCAATACCCATTCTCATTCCCTTTTTAAGTTGTAGGTCAAGTCGAGTGTGGTGTTGTGATTAGAGCTACAGCCTCAGCACCCTGAGGTTGTGAGTTCAAACCCCACGCTTCTCCCTGTCACCCTGGGCAAGTCACTTAATCCTCCATTGACCCAGGTATATTAGATAGATTGCTTGAAATACCTGTATGCAAACCATTTTCAGTGTGGTTGTAAAACTATAAAAAGGTGGTATAGAAATACCAATCCCTTACCCCTTTCGGGTACAGTAGATATTTTCCTGTTGCTGGAGGATTTTCAATCTCTTTATACCTGAGGTTGTAGAGAATGACATGGGAACAAATTTGTCCCCGCAGGAACTCAATTTCCCCGTCACTTCCCCGTTAGTTGTTGTCGCTGTGCCTGTCCCATTCCTGTAAGCTCTGCCTTAACCGCACAAGCCTCAAACACTTATGATTTTAAAGTGTTTGTGAGACTTTCTCAGATGAGGACAGAGCTTGCAGGAATAGGGCAAGGATATGAAAAAAACTTGCTGGGATAGGGATGGGGAAAAATTTTGTCCCCGTGTCATTCTCCACTGTAGAGGATGATGAGTGACTTGACCAAAATCACAAGGAGCTACAGTGAGATTTGAATCAGGCTTTCATATTTCTCAGCCCCTGCTCTAACCCATAGGTAACATAGTAAATGATGGCAGATAATGACCCGATTGGTCCATCTAGTCTGCCCAACTGTACATACATGCTCTATAAATTTAAATGGTCTTTTTTCTTAGATATTTCTGTGCCAGAAATCCAGAGCTCTGCCTGGTGGTTGCTTAGGTTCTATCTACTGGAGTCTACGCCAAAGCTCTCTCCAGCTATCGAAGCCTTCCCCAGCCCAATCTCAACTGAATGGCCATATATGAAACACAGACCGTGCAAGTCTGCCCACTACTGGCCTTAGTTCGTCAATATATACCCATTATTTTCTGATTAGAGATTCTCTGTTTATACCATGCTTTTTTAACTGTTTTCTTCTCCACCACCTCCCTCGGGAGTGCATTCCAGGCATCAACCACCCTCTCCGTAAAGAAGAATTTCCTAACATTCCCTTTGAGTCTATCAACCCCCCCCCCCCAACCTCAAATTATGCCCTCTGGTTTTACCATTTTCTTTTCTCTGGAAAAGATTTTGTTCTACGTTAATGCCTTTCAAGTATTTGAACGTCTGAATCATATCTTCCAGGCCCTCCTTTCCTCTAGGGTATACATATTCAGGGCTTCCAATCTCTCTTCATACGTCTTCTGGTGCAAACTACCTACCATTTTCGTTGCCATTCTCTGGACCGCATCAAGTCTTCTTATGTCTTTTCCCAGATACGGTCTCCAAAATTGAACACAATACTCCCAAGTGAGGCCTCACCAAAAACCTGTACTGTGGCATCAACACCTTCTTCTACTGGTTATACCTCTCTCTATACAGCCTAGCATTCTTCTGGCAACAGCCACCGCCTTGTCACATTGTTTCTTTGTCTTTAGATCTTCAGACACTATCACCTCAAGGTCCCTCTCCCCATCCATACGTATCAGCCTCTCACCTCCCAGCACATATGGTTTCTTCTGATTTTCTAATCCCCAAATGCATTACTCTGCACTTCTTTGCATTGAATTTTAGTTTCCAGATACTAGACTACTCCTCTAACTTTTGAAGATCCTTTTCATGTTTTCCATTCCCCCATTGGTGTCTACTCTGTTACAAATCTTGGTATTATCCGCAAAAAGGCAAACCTCCTAGCCCTTCAGCAATTTCACTCACAAGTACATTGAACAGAAAGGGCCCCAGCACCGAACCTTGAGGGACTCCACTACTCTCCTTTCCTTCCTCCGAGCAAATTCCATTAACCACCACCCTCTGGCATCTGTCTGTCAACCAGTTTCTAATCCCGTTCACCACTTTGGGTCCTAACTTCAGCCCGTCAAGTTTGTTCAAGAGCCTCCTATGAGGAACCGTGCCAAAGGCTTTGCTGAAATCTAAGTAAATCACTGTATTTTTTTGCTCCATAAGATGCACTTTTTCCCCAAAAAAGTGGGTGTAAATAAGGGTATGTCTTATGAAGTGAATATACCCCCCCCCCCGGCGGTACCTTTAAATTGTGGTCACTGTACAGCTGCCTGCTCATTATGTCGGGGCCAGTGGCGCACAAGCACGCTAATGCCTGGGCTTGCAACACTTCCTGATTGTGGTGGATGCTAATGCTTGGGCGCACGCCACTTCCTGGATGGCTGCTATCAGTCGCACAAAAACTGACGGCAACCATTCAGGAAGTGGAACACTCCCAGGCAGTAGCGCGCTTGTGCACCGCTGGCTCTGACATAATCAGTAGTCAACTGTCCAGTAACCACCACAATTTAAAAGTACCACTGTGGGGGGGGGGATGGAATTTAAAGGTGCCAGGGGGTATGCAAAAGTGATGGTTGATTGGGGGGGCTGGGACAGAATTTAAATGTGCCAGGGGATATGTAAAAGTAATGATTGATTGGGGGGAATGGGACGGATTTTAAAGGTGTTGTGGGGTATGTAAAATTGATTTTTTTTTTTTTTGGGGGGGGGGGGGCTGGGACAGAATTTAAAGATGCCAGGTATATATTAGTATACAATTTGGTTCAGAATGTTGGGGGGGTTCTTGTTTTCCTCCTCTAAATCTAGGGTGCGTCTTATGGTCAGGTGCATCTTATAGTGTGAAAAATACGGTACATCTAGCACAGGGGTCTCAAAGTCCCTCCTTGAGGGCCGCAATCCAGTCGGGTTTTCAGGATTTCCCCAATGAATATGCATTGAAAGCAGTGCATGCACATAGATCTCGTGCATTTCATTGGGGAAATCCTGAAAACCAGACTGGATTGCGGCCCTCAAGGAGGGACTTTGAGACCCCTGATCTAGCATATGCCCTTGATCTAATTCTCTGGTCACCCAATCAAAAAATTCAATCAGATTTGTTTGGCACGATTTACCTTTAATAAAACCATGTTGCCTTGGATTCTGTAACCCATTAGATTCTAGGAATTTCACTATCCTTTCTTTCAGCAACTCTTCCTTTTTTCCAATAACTGAAGTTTTATCTTACTGGCCTCTAGTTTCCCGATTCATCTCTGTGACCACTTTTGTGAATAGGGACCTCATCTGCTCTTCTCCAATCCTCAGGAACCATTCCCTTCTCTAACGATTTGGTGAACAAATTTTTAATAGGACCCACCAGAACATCTCTGAGCTCCCTCAATATTCCACTGCTTTGTCCACCTTCAATTTTTCAAGTTGTTTATAAACACTTTCTTCTGTGAATGGCACAGTATCTACTCTATTTGTTTAACTTTGCCAGTAAATCTTGGTCCTTCTCTAGGATCATCTTCTGTGAACACACAACGGAAATATTTGTTTTGCATGTTTGCTTTTTCCTCATCACTCTCCACGTATCGATATATACCATCTTTTAGTCTCGCAATTCCATTTTTCATCATCTTCCTTTCACTAATATATCTGAAAAAATTTTTATCTCCCTTTTTTACATTCCTACCCGTTTGTTCAACAGATGTCTCACTCTTGGCTTATTTCAGTTTCACCAGGTAGTCCTTTCTGTACTCTTCTTGAAATTTTTTATATATCACGAAAGCCAACTCTTTTGCGTTTATTTTCTCCACTACTAGTTTAGAGAACCATATCGGTTTCCTTTTTCTCTTATTTTTGTTTATTTTCCCCACATAAAGGTCAGTAGCCATTTTTATTGCTCCTTTCAGCTTCGACCACTGTTTTTCAACTTCCCTTATGTCCTTCCATCCTAACAGCTCTTTCTTCAGGTATGCTCCCATTTACTATAGTCCTGTAGGGGTGATTCCTGACTCATACCTAAGGTTAGGCCTCACTCATGTCAAGCAAGCCTGAACCATTTTTCCTGCCTGAACCATCTCTGCCTGATGCATTTTGGATTCGTTTACAAGAACTGTGTGTTTCAGTCAAGGACAAGTGGTCCACCCTAACTTGTTCAGCTTCTGTGTGAGACCTGGAGGAGTTATGAACTATGTTATGATCTATGTTTTGTGCTTATCTATGGTGCCTTTCAAGGCCTCTGCACAAGAAAAGACTATTCATTCTTGCTGTTCTGCTTTGATTGGTCCTGGAGGGTCATCTGACACGACCTAAGGAGAAAGGTGTTTGCAAGGATTTAGACTATGTTTTGATGTGAGGGAGCTCAGATCAAAACTTAGGTTTCTTTGTACACTACAACGTAACAATAAGAACTGATAAAAGTTGCCTTTTGTGACCTGCTCTCATATGAGAGTGAAGATGCAGAACTGTCTTATAAACAGATCTGGTTTCTATTGCAAAAGGAACTCTAGCTAATATATTACAGCTGCTCCAGTGACAAACGGACTTGTCTGACCATAAGAAGTTCTATCATCTTCTAAGCTGAGGACAAAGAAGAATTCCATCTCCCGGATCTGCTAAGGTGAGATGGAAGGGTGAGAAAAGGAATTATCTCTTCTTTTAGCTGGCTAGATAGAATTGTATTGGTTATGGATAGGAATGTTAGGTACCCTTGAGGCTCCTTTTACTAAGCTGTGCTAGCAGTTATAGCACGCACGCTAGAAGCTAACATCTCCATTGAGCTGGTGTTAGTTTTTGGTGCGTAGCGCGCACTAAAAACGCTAGCGCACCTTAGTAAAAAGAGCCCTTGGTGATAAGCTATAATAGATTGCTGCTATTATCAGGACTTAGTGTTGTAAGAAATTACTTTGTGTGTAAGAATTAGTCATATTTACTAATTTACTTAGTGATTACTGTGTAATAATTGTGTGCTGAAATATATGTATGTATTCAGATATATTGTGAACAATAATTAGTTGTTGTTTGCTGCTGGCTTGTGAAAATATATTTTTATATCTATAATAAAACATTTCATATAGCTTTGGTTTCTCTGTATTCGTATAAGTTGGCATAAATCCAAATCCGTGACTGCAGTTATGGGATATCCTAGATACGAGATGTGCATATGCTTGTTTATGTTGCACTAATTGGTTATACCCATAAATCTGCCTACAGTCCGTATATTTGAAATCTAGGACTTTTCATTTTGTGTGGCCGCCCTCCACTTTATCTGT
Organism: Geotrypetes seraphini; assembly: GCF_902459505.1. Lineage (NCBI taxonomy): Eukaryota > Metazoa > Chordata > Amphibia > Gymnophiona > Dermophiidae > Geotrypetes > Geotrypetes seraphini. The sequence goes on from NC_047084.1 coordinate 85,642,929, forward strand.
TATATTAAATCAAACTGTTTGATAGCTATTTCCCAGGTGGGCACCCACTCGAACATTAGAGATACTCTCCCAATTTGTGAGGACCAGATCTAGTATCGCTTTTTCCCTTGTGGGTTCTGCCACTATTTCTCTGAGCAGAGCCTCTTGAAAGGCATCAATAATCTCCCTACTTCTTTCCAATTCCACAGATGGCACTTTCCTGTCTGCATCTGGCAGATTGAAGTTACCCAAAAGCAGCACCTCTTTCTTTCCGAACTTTTGGATATCTGCAATCAGATCTTTTATCAATTTGCTGCGTGAGTCAGAGGTCTGTAGTAGTGCTGCCCGATTCAGGAAAAAAATTTCGATTCGATTCAGCCTACTGAATTGGCTTTTTGATTTGATTTTCCTACCCAATTGGGTGTTTTTTTCAAACATCCTGGTGAGTTTATTTTATAGCTTCTTCACCCCTTTTATAGCCTGTTCACTACCTTTGCCTTCTCCTAACCACACTGGAGCTGTGGTGTAAACAAAATAAACAAAAAAGACTTTTCCTCTCTCTCTTAAATCCTAGCTCACATTTGCGGTCTAACACCAGCTCTGGCAGGATACACGTTTCAAATCTGACATATTGTAATCACAAAAGGGAAAATAAAATTAGTTTTTCTACCTTTTGTTGTCTGGTCATTCAAATCTTGTTTGTCCCAGGCTCTGGTTGTCTTCTGATAACTTGCTTGCCAGGGTCTCCTTCTTTTCTTCTTTCTCCGTTCTAACCACCCATTTGCCATCTCTGTCCTCCCCTTCTGTTTAGCTTCCCTCCCCCGGAGGTCTGGCATCTTTCTTTTTTTTCGTCTCCATCCACAGATCCATCTTTTCTTAACTACCCTTTCATCCAGCATCTCTCTCTCCTTCCCCATCACCCAAAGGTCCACCATCTCTCCCTTTCTTTTCCCATCTATCCTCCTATCCAGTATCTCAATCCCCCCTCCACACCATCCCTTGTGTCCAACTTCTCTCCCTTTCTGTTCCTTCCCTCCCTAAATCCCATTGTCCATCATCTCTCTTCCTAGCCTCTATTTTCAGACCCATTATTTCTTCCCCCCCCCCAAGTCCGGCATATGCACGTCTCTTTGAACCCCTCCCTCCGTGTTCTTCTGCACCTCCCCGTGAAGGCCTGTACCCCCCTCGAAGGCCTATATCCTCCCGAAGACCTGCCTGCCTGCTTGCCTGTCCCCCCCCCCTTAAAGGCCTGCATCCCCTCGAAGGCCTGCCTGTCCCCTCCCCTTTGAAGGCCTGCATCCCCCCTGGAAGCCTGCCTGCCTGTCCCCCCCCCCCTTTTGAAGGCCTGCATCCCCCCCCCCCCCGAAGGCCTGCCTGCCTACCTGTCCCCCCCCTTTTGAAGACCTGCATCCCCCTGGAGGCCTGCCTGCCTGTCCCCCCCCTTTGAAGGCCTGCATCCCTCCTTGAAGGCCTGCCTTATAACCTGTCCCCCCTTTGAAGGCCTGCATCCCCCCAAAGGCCTGCCTGTTTCCCCCTTTGAAGGCCTGCATCCCCCCAAAGGCCTGCCTGCCTGTCCCCCCCTTTGAAAGCCTGCATCCCCCCCCAAAGGCCTGCCTGCCTGTCCTCCCCCCTTTGAAGGCCTGCATCCCCCCCGAAGGCCTGCCTACCTGTCCCCCCCCCTTTTGAAGGCCTGCCTGCCTATCTCCTCTGAAGGCCTGTACCCCCCTCCCCCGAAAGGCTGGACCCCCCACCAAAGGACTACACCCCCCCTCTGGAAGGCCTGCTGTTCCCTTGGCCTCCAGAATCAATCTCCCTAACTTCAGCAGCCTGCAATAAGATCGCTGGCACTAGCGATCTTTGCAAGCTGCTGAACGGCTTTGGAGCGTCTTCCTCTGCTGCCATCAGTTCCTAAATTTATTCAACAAATACAGCAAATCAAACTGCCTACTCGACGAATGTCCCCCCCAAAATTATAACAACTGCCCCACCTGAATTCAAAATGGAACTATTCACTTGGCTAACAACGGCCCTTACAAACGGAACACTAAACAAAGACATGGGCCACATACTGATTACACCAATCCCCAAAGATCAGAAAACCTCTACAGCACTAACATCCAACTACAGACCCATAGCAAGCATTCCCCTCTTCACAAAACTACAGGAAGGATTGGCCAACCTCCAACTGATAAACTACCTAGACAAATTTAACATCCTCAGCAAACATCAATCAGGTTTCAGGAAAGGATATAGCACAGAAATGGTCATAGCCTCCATACTAAACCACCTCTATGATCTCTTCAGCAAAGGCAAAAGCGCACTGATCCTGCAATTAGACCTCAGCAGTGTTTTTGATCTAGTAGACCACAAAATTATGCTACTGTGCCTTGATGCAATGGAAATCTCGAGAAAAGTAAAGAAATGGTTCCAAGAATTCCTAACAAACAGATCCTACCGAGTAGCCAGCAATGGAAATCACTCCAACCCATGGAATAACCCGTCAGGGGTACCCCAAGGCTCCCCTCTATCGCCTATATTATTCAACATTTACATAGCATCCTTAGGTCACCGACTACAAAAATTAAACTTAAAACACTACATATACGCAGACGATATATCCATTCTAATCCCCTTAAATGACATCTCAACTGAAATTATAGACATCCTTTCACATACAATGAGAGAAATCGAAAAATGGACCACCAACTTCAAACTGAAACTAAATACAGAGAAAACAAAAGTTGTCTTGGCAAGTCCCAACAACAAAATAACGAGAACATCATTAAAAATAAACAGCCACGAATATCCGATTTCCAAAACCATAAAAATTCTGGGTGTCACACTAGACACGCACTTGACCATGGCTGACCACACAAACTTAACAGTGAAGAAATGCTTCTACACACTATGGAAGCTAAGGACTATTAAAAAATACTTTGACACAACATCCTTCAGGTTACTGGTGCAATCGCTGATCCTATCCACCTTGGACTACTGCAACATCGTCTACCTTGGTATCCCACACAAAACAATTTAAAAAACTGAGATTAGTACAAAACATTGTAGTTTGCTTGATTTTCGGACTGAGAAAACAAGACCACATTAGCCCATACTACAAAAAGCTGCACTGGCTACCAATGGAAGCGCGAATACAGTTCAAATTTGCATGCATCTGCTTCAAACAAATCTGGGGCCTAGCACCTTCCTACCTGCAAACACTCTTTACTCTACACAACCCCACACAAACAACCAGAAACAAAAGCATCTTCGCCTATCCTAAAATTACTGGCTGCAAATACAAATCCTACCTTGACAGAACCTTCATGTTCCAAGCTAACAGACAACAATCCTGGCTGGGAAACTACTTAAATAAAACCAGACAGACCTACAACACATTCCGAAAATCTATCAAAACCACTCTGTTTGACAAATTCATCACCTAAATAGACCAATCCGCGTTCACTACGCTTTTTCCTCCTACAAACCCGAAGCAATCTTCAAGCAATTCCTACCCCTCTCACTTTCCCTCCCCCTTTCAACCCCTCTTACAATTCCCTCCACTACAACCCTTTTCTTCTGTAACATTCCCCTCATGCATTTGTAATTCGCTCAATGTCCAGCCTTCTTTTCGATGTGAACTGCCTAGAAGTCATCTGACTATGGCGGTATAGAAAAATAAAGTTATTATTATTATTATTTTTGTGCAAATTCCTATGCCATTGTCCAGCAAAGCAGACACACTGATGTTTCCTTTTCTGCCATTTAGGGCTCCTTTTAAAAGGCACGCTAGCAGTTTTAGCGTGTGCTAAAATGCCCCGCGCGCTAGCTGCTACCGCCTCCTTTTAAGCAGTCGGTAATTTTTCTGCTAGTGCATGCTATAGCACGCACTAATCTTGTGCATGCGCTAAAAACGCTAGCGCACCTTAGTAAAAGGAGCCCTTAGTCTTCTCCATTATTTCCTACTCTTTGGTGCATCCTCGTATGTCCTCTTTCCACACCTACTGCTCTACCTCTTTTCTACTCATTGGCTTGTCTCCCCTTCCATCTTTTCTATCAAGTTTTTTGGTTTTTGTTTTTTTTTTTGTTCCTTTTCTTTCCCATATATCTTGCAAGCTACCACCTCTCATTCTCTTTTCAGAACAATATGAAATACAATTAGATCACTTTTTACTTACAAAAACTAAGTGCTGAGGTAATATTAACCAAACTATAAGTCCATAATTACACACAATTTTAAGAACAATTATATATCAATACATTTTAAAACCTTCCAGCTACGATTAAAATTTTTGTAATTTCTTTGTTTATATCTCCTTACTGTACTGTTCTTGCTCCCCTCTGGCCTGCTTTTAACTCCCTTTTATTTTCCAATTTCCCATTGTCAATCCTCCTTCCATAGTAGTATAGTAGATAAAGATCTGCATGGTCCATCCAGTCTGCCCAACTGTCAATTTTGAACCATTTTACTTGCTAAGTTTCACTATAATATGTCTTCCAATCTCCACGAGATATGCAAGATGATACAATGATACGAATGTGGTATAAAATATACATACTGTACTTGCTTCTGATCATCCTTGCCATTGTCAGGGCTCAGAACTTATGGCTTCTTTTACAAAGCCGCGTTACGATAACGGCCCCGAAGCCCAAAGAGATTTAAAGGGCTTCGGGGCTGTTGCCGCACTGCAGCCGCGGCTTTGTAAAAGAGGCCGTTAGTCTGCCCTGCACTGGCCCTACTTTTCAGCTACCGATGTGCCGTCAAAACCTACTCCAGCCCATCCTGAACTGTCTTGCCACCTACAGGACACAGATCGTCGAAGTCTATCAGTCATCAACTTCACTTCCTTGCTGCTGCAACTGCTGTTTAAGCACCACTCCTGAGCATCATAAACAAAGTTTTATAGCTGTTGATCTGTTGCGTTTTATTTCGGTATTATTTCAATACTATCCTTTCTGTTTAGGGATTCTTTGTGTCTATTCCATGTATTTTTGAACTGTTTGTCTCCACCACCTCTACCAGGAGGACATTCCAGGCATTCACTACCCTCTCCATGAAAAAGAATATTTGTTAGTTTCAAGTTTATTTTAATCTTAATGTACCGCACATCAAATGTCTGAGTGGTGTGCAAATAAAAAACAAAGGGCATATGAAATCAATAAGGACAAAACAGAAAGGAATAAAAATAGAGAGGCGATTAAGAAGGACACGGGCAAAATGATAGATGGGGGAGGAACTACAATGTTAGAAAAGAAAACAAGGGAAATAACATAAGGAAAGACGGCAGGGGGTTAGCATAAGATATTGCAGGCTGTAAAATAACTGCTATACTAAAATAGCCTACTACTTATATCATAGTTCTTTCCTTTCTCGACCATTTCCCCTTTTATTTTTACTCATAAGAACATAAGAATAGCCATATTGGGTCAGACCAGTGGTCCATCTAGCCCAGTGGTCTCAAACTCGCGGCCCGGGGGCCACATGCGGCCCGCCAGGTACTATTTTGAGGCCCTCGGTTTGTTTATCATAATCACAAAAGTAAAATAAAACAGTTTCTTGATCATATGTCTCTTTAGCTATAAATGACAATATTATTATTAAGACTTAGCCAAAAGGAAAGATTTATAAACTATAAAGAGTTTTTACCTCATGTAAAATTGTCATTTCTTTAATAAGACATTAACTATTTTTTTCTGCGGCCCTCCAAGTACCGACAAATCCAAAATGTGGCCCTGCAAAGGGTTTGAGTTTGAGACCACTGATCTAGCCCAATACAGTCCTCCCTCCATATTTGCGGTGGTTAGTGGCAGAGCTGACCCACGAATATTGAAAATTTGTGAATAACTTTTGGACCGACTGACCAACCCCTGACTCCCTCCTGTGTGTCCAGACCTTACCTGGTGATCTAGCAGTGACACGGGACAGGAGCGATCTTCCTACACTCCTACTCCATGCAGAGCCGTCATCAGAAATGGCTGCCTGAGTTCCCGTTGTAGTCTCGTTCGGTTAAGAGATTTCTTTTAATTCTGGTGTCTTTGTGTGTTCTATATGTTAAAAGTGCTTTACATTTTTTAAGACATTTCATGTAGTAAAAAGATCACTGACACAGTTTAGCTTACAATAAAATGCACACTAAACCTGGACAAAATGAGATGCAAAGTTTTCATGTTCATCTTTAGTCAAAGCTAATTTGGTGTCCAGTTGCTCCTGTTGAAAATGTTTGTTTGAAGCTGGATGTTTATCATCAAAGGGTCACAGCTAATATTTGTCCTTAGTTTTAAGCCTTATCTTCTACAATAAGAAAAATGATGATTACCATAGTCATTTTAGCTAAAGATCGTTTAGTGCGAGTTTGCCTTCATGTGTTAGTTACAGTTTATTACATTTGCTATTCTGCCTGGCTATAAAAAACAAGATCTCAGCAGTGTATAATCAATTTAAACAAAAGATAAGAAAGTGAACTACAATATGATAGGAAAGCTCTATCACACAAGTTGAAACACATTCAGTATAAATAAAATAAAACACACGCATTCTGTTCCATCCCCTAAAAGGGGAACATTAAAAAGGGATTTGGACTTGTATACTGCCTTTTTGTAGTTGCAAATCCTAAAAGTTTTTACTTTCCTACTTTTTTTTTTATATAAGATTTTCAATTTTTAATACAAGCATTACATTTGCAAGTTGCCACAGATCCAGAAATTATATTCAATAAAACATATAAAGGAAACATTAACTATCTCTTATTTAGTCCACAAAAATGAGAATCAAGAAAAGAAATAAATGCAGCACGTTCCCTCTGCTGCGGTCCCGCCGCTTCTCTGACGTCAAGGGCAGGATTGAAGCAGAGGGAACATGCTGCTGAGGACGATAGAAGCCTTCAAGGATCACTTCAGCACCGGCGATTCTCTCTGCAGGCTGCAGTAATTTAGGTAAGAGCAGGAGGCCAGGGGGGATGCCGGAGGACAGTGCAGCACTTCCCGACTCGCCCCCCTCCCCCCTAAAGCAGGAGCAGCAGTGGATGGCCAGCAAGAGGCAGCACTGCTGCTCCTGCTTTAGAAGACCTGAAGGTACGGGAAAGAGGGTTAGTCACCGAATCGGCGAGGCTGATTTTTTTTAAAAAAAAACAACCAAATCGATTCAAATTGGAAATCGGGCAGCACTAATGCAAATCCTAGACATATGTCATGGGCCATGACTACTATTCCAGTTATGGCCTGAATCAAAGTATAGGTCAGGAGCAATTAGGGAGTCCCTATTTGGACTCTGGGTTTCTGGCCAGAAATATCTAAGAAAAAGGACCATTTAAATTAAATTATTAATTTATAGAGCATGTATGGTTGGGCAGACTAGATGGACCATTCGGGTCTTTATCTGCCATCATTTACTATGTGTTAGGTTCTAGACTATGCACAGGAACTTAGTACCAAGAGTTGTACTAATGCAAAAAATTTCAGTCTTCTGCCAGGTTTTGTTGGGCTTCAGCACTTGGACAAAGTGGTGGTTTTGTGTTATGCGGAGCGATCATTTCACTCTGAAGGTGACCTCCATTCAGCTGCCTGTAAGTCTCAAACCAATAGAGATCAGCTGAAAAATTTTACATGAATGTCCGTATAGAATTTTATTCAATTTAGAGGAGGTCGAGCATGGACAAATTTCAAAATTGATCCACTTGATTAAAGATCATTTGGGTCATTCCACGTCAAGTACGGAAAATTTAGGAAACGGCACCAGCCAAAATATTTGAGAGTTGAGGCCAAATTGTATTCTTGTAAACCTTAGACTTTTTATAAAGTTTTGGATTTTTGTGCTTGTGTACATTTTGGATCAGTTTTTTGTTTTTGCTATTTTCTTTCTGTTTTGTTTTGTTTTTTTCCTTTTGGCATTTGTCCACTATTTGTATTTATTTTTGTTTTTTCACTTCAAGTTCAGTTTTATTTGATGCACTGCCTAGTCCTCTATTGTAGTATCTTCTTTTATCCCAGGACAAGCAGGCAGCATATTCTTGACTGATGGGTGACGGCACCGACGGAGCCCCGGTACGGACAATTTTAGAGTGATTGCACTCTAAGAACTTTTTAGAAAGTTCTAGCTCGGCCGCACCGCGCACAGCGCGAGTGCCTTCCCGCCCGACAGAGGCGCGCGGGTCCCTCAGTTTCTTAGTTTCCGCGGAGCTAAGAAGACGCGTTTTCAACGGCTGTTGAAATTTTTTCCTAACTTGCCTTCCCGCTCGCGTAAACGTTTGGCTTAATTTGCCTTTTTTCTTTCTTTTATTTTGTTAAAAAAATAAATAAAAAAAAAATATCTTTCATTTTTTTCTTCAATTTTCGGTTTTCCCCGGCGGGGCCTTCTGCCACCATCGAAGCCTCGGCCTTCGATTTGGCGGAAGCCGTTTTTCCTTTCATGCCCCCTCAACCGGGTTTTAAAAAGTGCCAGCGGTGTGCTAGGCCTATATCTCTCACGGACCCACACAACTGGTGTTTACAGTGTTTGGGTCCTGAGCATCAGGCCTCTTCTTGCACCCGCTGTGCTACTTTGAAAAAACGAACTTTAAAAAATCGCTTAATTCAACAGCGATTGTTGTTCGGTGCCGAGATGTCCGACCCCCGTTCCTTCGACTCCGGCTTCGGCACCGATTCAGTCGGCACCCTCGTCTTCGACGCCGCGTGATTCCACACCGGCATCCCAACAGTCAGGTAAGCCGGCTAAGAAGCCTTCCCCGCTGGAACGTCTTCCGGCCTCGAGTGCAGTGAGCCCAATCCTGCCGCCGGTTCGACGCCAGCGGAAGCGCTCCGCCCCTATAGAGGTGAGTCCCTCGACATCGGGCTCCTCATCTCCGGGGCGTCGAGCGGCACCGCAGGTACCGCAGAAGAAAAAAGCGGTACCGGTGCCATCCCTCGATGACCGCATTACGGCCATCCTTCAGGTGCAGCTGAAGGAGCAATTAGAACGACTCCTTCCTGCTATCATGACACCGAACCTTCCGGTGCCAGTTCGCACCGAGCCATCGGTACCGGTTGTTGAACAAACCTGTATCGGTACCGATTGTGGAACCCGTATTATCCACTTCCACTGTTTCGGTACCGCTTCACCTAACCTCATCGGTATCGATGCCAGTCCTTGCACCGGAGCCGAGAGCTCACCATCAATCGGTGCAGACTTCGGCACCGGTGCGTCCGATAACTTCTCCGGACACGGTATCGATGAGGTCGGGTAAGTCGATGCGCAAAACCCGACACATGCAAACGTCGACACCTGAGTCTCGGGACCATTCTTCCCATGTAAGGGACCCTGATTTGTGGGGAGACTCAGAGGAACCCTTTCTTTCTGAAGGAGAATGTTCCTCAGAGGAGGAGGATTCGGCTGTCCCTGACCCATCCTCCAAACAGGCCACTTCCTCTTTCTCTAGTTTTTTGAAAGAGATGTGTGAGTCCTTGTCCATTCCTTTGGAGGCTGAATCCAAAAAGTCTAAAGCTTTTTTGGATGCCCTTGATTTTGATCAGCCTCCAAAGGAATTTTTGAAACTTCCCCTTCATGACATCCTGAGGGAAACTTTCTATAAGAATTTAGAGACTCCTTTAACTGTCCCAGGGGCCCCACGTAAACTGGATTCTCTATATAAGGTAATTCCCATTCCTGGGTTCGACAAACCTCAACTACCACATGAATCCTTATTTGTCGAATCCACCCTTAAAAAGACTTCAGGAGCCAGTGTATATGCATCTGTCCCTCCTGGCAGAGAAGGAAGGGCCATGGATAAATTTGGTAAGAGGCTCTACCAAAATGCTATGTTAGCTAATAGGGCTAGTAATTATGCTTTTCATTTTTCTTTTTATTTAAAGCATCTCCTTACCACCATGGCTTCTTTCGAGAAATATCTTCCTTCACGAAAGCATTCCGCTTTTCACACATGCTTGTCGTCTCTTCTCCAATTGCGTAAGTTTATGGTGAGATCCATATATGACACTTTTGAACTTACATCCAGAGCGACAGCAATGTCAGTAGCTATGCGTCGTTTGGCCTGGCTTCGGGTATCCGAGCTTGATGTTAACCATCAAGATCGGTTAGCCAATGCCCCATGTCTAGGGGATGAGCTCTTTGGGGATTCCATGGACTCAACCACACAAAAGCTCTCTGCTCATGAGACGCGCTGGGATACCCTGCTCAAGAATAAAAAGAAGCCTCCTCCGCCAAGACCATACAGGCAGCAATCGGCCTATCAACGCCGTTTCACAGCCCGTCCATTGCCTACCACTGCTCAACAACCTAGGCGTCAGAGGCAACAGCAACGTCAGCCTCCCAGACAACAACAACAGCAACAAGCTGTAAAACAACCTCCTCAGCAAAAGTCACAGCCCTTTTGACTTCATTCTCCGCAGTATAGCCAGTATCCCTATTCCTGCTCTCCTGCCTCAACCAATAGGAGGTCGACTTTCTCTGTTCCTCAGCCGGTGGGAAGTAATCACTTCGGACCAATGGGTCCTCAACATCATCCGCCACGGCTACTCTCTCAACTTTCAGACTCTCCCACCTCAAAGCCTGCCAAAAGAGTCTGCTTTGAACAGTCCTCAATCAGCCCTCCTTATTCAGGAGGTCCAATCCCTCCTCCTTCTGAACGCTATAGAGGAAGTTCCTCTAGATCAAAAGGGGCAGGGATTCTACTCCCGCTACTTTCTAGTTCCCAAAAAGACAGGAGATCTCAGACCCATCCTGGATCTTCGCGATCTCAACATTCATCTGGTAAAAGAAAAATTCAAGATGCTTTCTTTAGCCATCCTTTATCCCCTTCTAAATCAAAACGACTGGCTATGCTCCCTCGATCTCAAAGAGGCTTACACTCACATACCGATCAATGTAACCTCAAGACCATATCTCCGATTCATGATCAATCATTGTCATTACCAGTACAAGGTGCTGCCCTTCGGTCTTGCCTCATCTCCAAGGGTATTCACCAAATGTCTCATTGTGGTGGCGGCTTTTCTACGCTCTCACCACCTGCATGTATTTCCTTACCTGGACGATTGGTTGATCAAAGACACTTCTGCCCAAGCGGTCCTTCTGGCCACCAACCAAACCATCCAGTTTCTACAACTTCTGGGATTCGAGATCAATCTACCCAAATCCCATATCATTCCCACTCAGAGACTTCAATTCATTGGAGCGATCCTAGATACACTCCTCATGAGAGCTTTCCTGCCATCCAATCGTCTTCAGACCCTTCAGTCTCTATGTCACCAGGTACTTCCTCTGCCGTCCATCTCAGCAAGGCAAATGATGGTGCTCTTGGGACACATGGCATCCACAGTTCATGTCACACCTCATGCCCGTCTTCACCTGCGCACTCCTCAATGGACCCTTGCGACCCAGTGGTCCCAAGCGTCGGACCCTTGCTCACGACACATATCTGTGACATCATCTCTTCGTCAGTCTCTGCAATGGTGGTTGGTATCCTCAAATCTATCCAGAGGTCTTCTGTTCCATCAGCCTCCTCATCAACTAGTCATCACCACCGACGCCTCTCTGTATGCATGGGGAGCTCACTTGAACGAGTTCCAGACTCAAGGTCTTTGGTCAGCCCAGGAGAGGAAACATCAAATCAATTTCCTGGAACTCAGAGCGATGTTTTACGCCCTCAAGGCCTTCCAACACCTTCTCTTTCCTCAGGTCCTTCTATTGTGCACAGACAATCAAGTTGCGATGTACTACATCAACAAACAGGGTGGGACAGGCTCTCGCCTTTTATGCCAGGAAGCCCAGAAGATATGGACTTGGGCCATAGATCACCATCTCTTCCTGAAAGCTATATACATTCAGGGGAAACAGAATTCCTTAGCGGACAAACTCAGCAGAATTCTCCAACCTCACGAGTGGACACTCGATCCTGTAACTCTACAGTCTATCTTCGATCAATGGGGCACTCCTCAGATAGACCTCTTTGCAGCTCCTCACAATCATCAGCTGCCCCTATTCTGCTCCAGACTTTACTCTCCACACCGTCTAACAGCAGATGCTTTTCTCCTCAACTGGTCGAATCAGTTCCTGTACGCCTTCCCTCCTCTGCCTCTCATGTTGAGAACCTTGTTCAAGCTCAAGAGGGAACGAGCCACCATGATTCTGATTGCTCCGAGGTGGCCCAGGCAACATTGGTTCTCCCTTCTACTTCAACTCAGTTCCAGGGAACCTTTTCTTCTTCCTCTGTTTCCTTCTCTGCTTACGCAACAGCAGGGAACCCTTCTGCATCCCAACCTCCAGTCTCTACACCTGATGGCTTGGTATCTCTCGGGCTGAACTCGACTGATACTCTTTTATCTCAGCCCGTTCGTTCCATTCTGGATGCCTCCAGGAAACCAGCCACTCTACAATGTTACCATCAAAAGTGGACGAGGTTTTCTTCCTGGTGTCTTCTTCATCATCTTGATCCCACTTCCCTAGCGGTGGAGACGTTGTTGGATTATCTTCTTTCTTTGTCTGATTCTGGCCTGAAGTCCTCTTCCATCAGGGTCCACCTCAGTGCCATTGCAGCTTTTCATGAGCCAGTCCATGGAAAACTTCTTTCAGCTCATCCCCTGGTGTCCAGGTTCATGCGTGGGCTTTTCAATGTGAAACCACCTCTTAAAGCCCCTCCGGTTATCTGGGATCTCAATGTGGTTCTTTCAGCTTTAATGAAGCCTCCATTTGAACCTTTAGCTACTTCTCCTTTCAAATTTCTCACTTGGAAGGTACTTTTCCTTATTGCTCTTACCTCTGCCAGGAGAGTCAGTGAGCTTCATGCACTGGTTGCAGATCCACCTTTTACGGTCTTTCATCATGACAAGGTGGTTCTGCGTACACATCCAAAGTTTCTCCCCAAGGTTGTTTCTGAATTTCATCTCAACCAATCCATTGTTCTACCGGTTTTCTTTCCAAAACCTCATTCTCATTCTGGGGAACAAGCTCTGCATACTTTGGATTGTAAAAGGGCTCTTGCTTACTATCTGGAGCGTACGAAACCCCACAGATCAGTTCCCCAACTCTTTCTATCCTTTGATCCGAATAAATTGGGACGTCCTGTTTCTAAACGTACGTTGTCTAATTGGCTAGCAGCGTGCATCTCATTCTGTTATGCTCAGACCGGACTGACACTGGAAGGTTCTGTCACGGCCCATCGAGTCAGAGCAATGGCAGCATCTGTAGCTTTCCTCCGTTCCACTCCTATTGAGGAAATCTGCAAAGCTGCTACTTGGTCCTCAGTTCACACTTTTACATCTCATTATTGTCTGGATGCATTCTCCAGAAGGGATGGTCACTTCGGCCAATCTGTTTTACAAAATTTGTTTTCTTAATGGCCAACCTTCCCTCCATCCCTCTTTTTGTTAGCTTAGAGGTCACCCATCAGTCAAGAATATGCTGCCTGCTTGTCCTGGGATAAAGCACAGTTACTTACCGTAACAGGTGTTATCCAGGGACAGCAGGCAGATATTCTTGCGTCCCACCCACCTCCCCGGGTTGGCTTCTTAGCTGGCTTATACTAACTGAGGGACCGCGCGCCTCTGTCGGGCGGGAAGGCACTCGCGCGTGCGCGGTGCGGCCGAGCTAGAACTTTCTAAAAAGTTCTTAGAGTGCAATCACTCTAAAATTGTCCGTACCGGGGCTCCGTCGGTGCCGTCACCCATCAGTCAAGAATATCTGCCTGCTGTCCCTGGATAACACCTGTTACGGTAAGTAACTGTGCTACTCTTCCTTTCAGCTTCACTCCTAAACAGATAGGATCATCACTTTGAAGAAAAAAGATAAGTGGGTTTTCCTAATTTTGAGATCTGTTTTAATTGGAAATCCTTGGAAGTATCTAGGTAGTTTAGGACTGAATGAGGGAATTAATAGATAGTCAAAACAGATGAGTTAGGAAAATCTGAATTTTGAGAAGGAAGGAAATGATGGGGAAATGATGCTCATACAGAACGTAGAGGCTGAAGAAAGCATGAGGACACAAAAGTTTGGATTAAAGTGAAACAGATGAATTATACTTAATGTATCTTGGAAAAGAAGAAAGGCATTATAGCAGGGATTTGTAATAGATATAAGGAAGTGAAGTTGTTTGTAGCTTAGTAACAGGAAAATCTTTAGTTAAGATTCACAATAAGAAGTTTCATGGTTTGGTCTTGGAGAAGTTAAGGATTCATTAGTTAAAAGCAAATCAATTATCAGTAGTAAGACTTAAAGCAGGAATGGGTACAAGTGGATTTTTTCCCCCTCCATTGAAAATTAGAAAGACTAGGGGATACTCAATAAAGTTATAGGGAGACACTTTAAAAACCAATAGGTTGCCCACTTTTCCATGTTTTCTGTATTCACCTTAGCTGAAAAATTATTCCTGAGTAAATTCTGGGGAAAAATATATTTTGAATTACTGGTTGGCTGATGTACCTCCCTCCTTTGAGTATTGGAGAAATAAACTGCATGAACTGATGGGATGGGAGGCCCGGTTGTCTTCCTCTTCTCGTCACAGAAGTAGAGACTTCGTCAATATTTGGTCTCCTTATTTGGACATTTTATCACTGAGGAGTTGTAGTCGCATCCTGAATGGACTTCAGTTGTTTTCACACACACCTGTCTGAACTTGGTTTTATTTTGTGCTGTTTCTTTTGGGGACTGGGGGAGGAGGGGGTTCTTCTTGTGGCTTTGGAAGACATAAGAGTCCAGTCCTCTTTGGCAGATATTTCTACTTGTAAAACAGTGTTTTTATTGTGTGTCATCTTGCCTTTGTTGTAATTTTTTTCTTGTTAATAAAAACAGATTTCACGTAAAAACCAATAGGAAGAAATATTTTCACACTCAGAGAATAGTTAAGCTCTGGAACGCATTGCCACAGCATGTGATAAGAGTGGTTAAAGTAGCTGGTTTTAAAAAGGATTTGGACAAGTTCCTGGAGGAAAAGTCTGTAGTCTGCTATTGAAACACATGAGGGAAGCCACTGCTTACCCTGGATCGGTAACATTGAATGTTGCTATTACTTGGGTGTTTGCCAGGTACTTGTGACCTGGATTGGCCACTGTGAAGACGGGATACTGGGCTAGATGGACCATTGGTCTAACCCAGTAAGGCTATTCTTATGTTATATAACTTCCACTGACCCATGAAGGGGCATAAAGCTCTGATTGGTCCGAATGCCTAATCGTCCGAGCCAATCAGAGTCTTAGGCCCATTCACGATGTATCCAGAGAGGGGCCAGAGGCTCTTGATTGGCCCAGGTTGTCTAATCAGAGCCTCAGGCCCCTCCCCAGTGCATCCCAAGATGCACTGGGGAGGGAAAGGCCCATTTTGGATGACACAGGCCAGTTGAGAGGAGGGAATCCACATCCCTCAGGTCATCTACTTAGAGGTAAGGGGGGGCGTTGGAGGCAGGGGGGAGGTATATGGCAGGGGGGGTCACATGGTAGTGGGAAATAGTGGGCATCTTTCCTGCTGTAGGGGGTGCGCGCAGGGCAGGCGTTTCTTGGCAGCAGGAGAGAATCGGTATTTCTCCCGCTGTGGGGGGGGTGCTTGGGGCAGGCGTTGAAGGGACACGTGTAGTTTTCCTTAGGCTGTGTTTGAAGCTGTAAGAAAACCAGACCCTGTTTGTTTTTCCTTCTCTGAAATACTACAAGGCCATTATTATGTTTGAGAAGATGTGTGTTCTTATCTTGTTGTGAAGTGAATTCAATTGTTTTCATAGCTGTATTTGTAAGAAGCTTTAGATAAGAAAAAGGCTCTGCTGGCCAAAGCACCTTTGAACTTTGGCCTTTAGATAGAAAGATGCTTGTTATTTCTTTAAAGTTTCATGTGACCTGTGTCCATATATGGTTTGCATTTACATCATATGCTGACGACATTAACTCATGTAAAATGATATAAAAGAGTTGAAAAGCTGACAATAAACTGGACATGTTTGGGAGATAATTTCTTGTCTCTAAGATATTGTCCCCAGATGCATCTGTCTTGCTAATGACAGAGAGAGAGAGTGTGGGGCAGTAATTGGGACCTAATCCTTTTCAGGCGTTTCTTGGCAGTGGGCATCTCTCCTGCTAATTGGAGGGGGGGGTGTTCGCTGCCACTGCAGGGGAGCTGTGTTGTGATGCAAAGGGAGAGAATGAGCACCGGAGGGCTCATTTCAGTGTTGGAAAGCCCATTTGGATGTCATTGTTGGAGACTGCTAGAAAACTCACTATTGACACAGATAATCCATTTTGATAATCTGCCGCTAAAATGCATACAGGCTAAACTGTTGATAAACAGTTTAGCGACAACATTAAAGTTTTGAGAATCTGGGCCACAGAAAAACCTGTATATCAAGTCCCATCCCCTTCCCGGGTGTATTTTAAGACCTTAGTTTTCTGATACTCAATATTCTCTTTACTTCAGGAGTATTTTTCTCTGTTTGTAAAGGTTTTCACAAGCATAAACAAGACAAATATTTAAAATTATCTTTTGCCCATCCAACTGGATATGTTGTTAGAATAGTATTGGAAAGAGGTATATTTTTCATGATTGCGAGTTCTTTGTGTTTATTATTTTATGAATGTATTTGTATAAGTAACCTTGAACTTTGTGGTGCAGTATATGCTTAAATTGAAATAAGCATAATATCTGGGAATGGAGATAATTACCACTGTTTTGGATCAGCTGAGGACTCTCATCCCCTGCATGAGGGCAAATGGCTATTGGCTATTGCCTATTCAGTAACAAATGATTGGTTAGGAGGAGGAAAGAGGGTTGATAGTAAAATTGAAATGTTTTTGAAACACAAATTCTTACAAATGTTTTCTGTTTTCATATTTTTAAATAGGTTGCAAAATCAAAGCACTAAGAGCCAAGACAAACACTTACATTAAGACACCTGTTCGTGGCGAAGAACCAGTTTTTGTAGTCACTGGACGGAAAGAGGATGTAGCCATGGCCAAACGGGAGATTCTTTCAGCTGCTGAGCACTTTTCCATGATCAGAGCATCTCGCAACAAAAATGGTCCTGCTCTTGGAGGTACACCATGCATACCCAACCTGCCAGGGCAGACCACTGTCCAGGTCAGGGTGCCTTATCGAGTAGTTGGACTTGTGGTTGGACCTAAAGGCGCTACCATCAAACGAATTCAGCAGCAGACACACACATACATAGTAACTCCTAGTAGAGACAAGGAGCCAGTCTTCGAGGTGACAGGAATGCCTGAAAATGTAGATCGAGCACGTGAAGAAATAGAAATGCATATTGCCATGCGCACTGGAAACTATATTGAACTGAATGAAGAAAATGATTTCCATTACAATGGTACAGATGTCAGTTTTGAAAGTGGCAACCTTGCATCTGTTTGGCTGAGCTCTAATCCAGCAGTTCCTGGCCATACTAGAATGATTTCAAATTATCGAAATGATAGCTCTAGCTCTCTAGGAAGTGGTTCTACAGATTCTTTCTTTGGAAGCAATAGGTTGGCAGATTTCAGCCCGTCCAGCCCATTTGGCACAGGAAGCTTCTGGTTTGGTGATACAATGCAATCTGTAGGCTCAGAAGATCTGGTGGTTGATCCTCCTGCCTTTGAGTCCTTACCAGCACCTTCACAAGCTATCTGGGCACCGTTTGAGGCAGCAAACCCACTTTCTGGGTTTGGCAGTGATCCTGCAGCATGCATGAAGGCTCAACGCAGAGGAAGTCTGTCGCCTAATTTTCTTGAAAGTATAGAACATCCACTTGCCAGGAGAGTAAGAAGTGACCCACTTGCTGTGAACAACCAGGCTGGCCTTCCAATCTACGTCCCTGCTTTTTCCAATGGTAGCTACTCTTCTTCCAACGGTGGCTCCACCTCAAGTTCCCCTCCAGAGTCGAGACGAAAGCATGACTGTGTGATATGCTTTGAAAATGAAATCATTGCAGCCCTGGTTCCATGTGGCCACAACCTCTTCTGCATTGAATGCGCTAACAAAATCTGTGAAAGAGAAGCACCAGTGTGTCCTGTCTGCCAGACCGCTGTTACTCAGGCAATCCAAATCCATTCTTAGATCTGTGGACTCTTAAACTTTTAATGGCATGGGTATAACAGACCTCTCTTACTAAATTTCCTTACAGATTCTTATAACTGTCATTGAACCTTCTTAGAATTAGGCTAAAGTTTATTCATTTATTATCTAAAAAGCTGCTATTGTAACACTAAACCCTTCTTTGGTCTCATCCACTTTTGATTTGCTAGTCACACCCAGTTTTTGGTTTGAGAATAAGGAGGAAAAATTAATGTGGTATATAAATTATGACTTTCACAAGAACTGTAATAGTCTAGTTAACTTTTTTTAATTTGGAGACCATTAAACTTAAAGTTCTAACACAGATAATGTGCTGTGAAGGGTTATGCCATTTTTGGTTTATCAAGATAACTTTAAATACTGCCTTGTTTCTACTGCCAGTCTTGTAAAACAATTTCTTCCTTTTAACTTCTGCCTAATTATGCAGTTTTTGTAAATTTATTTCACTAATTGTGAATTCTTATCCACTGCTTTTCTTAACCTAATAGTGAAGAAATCTGCCAGTAGGATTTCTCCCGTTTCAACAAGGGCATTGGGAAGTGCATATTTTTTTGACTAGTAGGAAGGATGCTTGTATTCCTTTCATTAGTCTTACCAAGCTACTCTCAAGATTACACTTTTAACTAGTATATATGTTAATATAAAGTAGTTTTTATGTTCAGTCCTTCTCGCCTATTATGTATACATTTATTTTAGCAATCATAGGGAAAGTGGGAACAGGGTAGATGTGTGCCCTCCCAAAATTTACAAAAGCAGCTGTGACATCAGCCTGTAGTCAGTTTTATTAGATATCAAAAGTCATATGTCCAGTCACAAAGAAAAATCTTGCTTTATCATGCTCCTTTTTGCTTTTGCCTTTCAACCTGTGGGGACACCTTTTGTGTTATTAAATCTGCACTCAGATTGAAATTATAATGATTTCTTGATGGATTTTTTTCTACTAATTATTTTTTTGGAAGCATTATTTTCCCATGGCAAAAGAGAAGATTTTCTGTCAGTATAACTTTAAAATTCTATGTTTATTGAACTAGTATATATATAGAAATTTTATTTTTTATTTCCACTTGAAGAGTTACATTTCGTATAAAAGTTTACAAATAACGGTTTTTATTTTTTTCAAGTATAAGAGTTGCCTTGATGGCATATTATGATGTAATGCATAACTTTAATGCTAATTGCTTGTAGAATAGTTTAAATGTCAGTATTGAAACTTAATCTCTAGCTGCCGTCTTGTAGTATGAACGAATGTTCACCAAGCATGTATTTTGTATTGTATTGCATCGTACACTGCAACTAATAAGCCAAGGAATATACATTAGATGCGTGTACCGTTTCTATAAACTATCAATATAGTTTAGTATTTGCTAATTTTACTACACTTTTGTTATGTATATGTAGGGAGGTCATAGGGGTTATAAATTCAATTTGAGTAAAGTTTAAAAACCATATATTTTATGATAAAGGGCCTTTAACTTATGATGGCCAAAGCACTGATATATATTTGCTGTAAAGAGAATTATAAGAGTTTTATTTTTCTGATATTAAAAGTTCCTTAATAAAGACTTGTTTCCATTTAACATGAATGTTTCTGCTTGCTTTTGTTTTGATGTTAGGCCTTATCTTTTGGGGCTAAGTATACTAAAAGTTGCTTTCCTTTTTTATTTATTAGCTCAGTCTTGGTTGACACTTTACCAAAACTGCTTCCAGTCCTCAAGATCCACAGGCGCAGGCCAGCTTTTCAGGATATCCACTATGAATATGCATGAGCTTTACATGCCATTGAGGTTAATGCATGTACATTTCTGTCATGCATATTCATGGTGGATATCCTGAAAACCTGACGCATCTTCAGACCTGAAGGACAAGAATTGAGTAACCCAGGCTTAGAGCATATTGCAAACACAAGTAAATATTTTGAAACCATCAAGTCAGCTAAAACAAAATTTAACCCTAAAAAATAATCTTTTTGTTATTTCCTAAACAGTTAGGTACAACCTTAGGGCCCCTTTTATCAAGCTACGTTAGAGGTTTTTAGCGCAACATCAGAGCACCTACCTTGCCAGACTGCTAAAAAAAACTAGCGAAGCATGATAAAAAGGGGGGGAGGTTTAGAATGTGAGCACTTTAAGGACAGAAAAATACCTGCTATGCCTGAATGTACACCGTTGGATAAATTTTGGGCTTGCAGTCTGTATATAAGAAATTAAATCTTGCAATACACTAATGAAAATAAAGTTCTACAAAATATGCATATTATTAGAATCTAGGGTTGTGTGTTGATTAAAACTTTAATCGCAATTAATTGTGCCATTAAAGGTATGTGTATTGGGTTTTTTGTCCCTACCCCCCACTGCAGCTCCTTGTAACTTTGGGCAAGTCACTTAACCCTCTATTGAGATGCCATTGCCACCGCTGCCCACCCTCAGAGAGCTGCTTTGCCGCCTCTGCTGTTACCATTACCACCCACCCCTGGAGAGCTGCTATTGCTGCCACCATCTACCCCCAGAGAGCTGCCTTGCTGCTGATGACTGCCATGGTCCACTATAGTCCTTCCCTCCCTCCCACTAACCTTTTATAGCCTGCTGGCAGTGCTTGCAATCAAAGCAAAGCATTGCCGGTAAGCTCATCAGCTCCAGTCTCGATCTCTTTAGTCCCTGCTACACCGGAACAGAAAGTTTCATCAGCTATTCCAGTGTAAGCAGGAAATGAAGAGATCGTGAGAGGCTGTGGAGCAGGCAAGCTTGCTGGCAATGCTATATTTTAATCGCTAGCACTGCTGGGAAGCTATAAAAGCTTAATTGGAGGGAAGGAAAGCAACTGACCCAACCATGGGGGGAGGGAGAAAGTAGAGACACAAACCCAAACATTTGAGGGATGGAGGGAGGGAAGTGGGAGAGACCCAAATATCAAGCGAGGGAGGGATGGAATTGGGAGAGAGAGAGACCCAAAAACGGAGAGAGGGTAGGATCACAGGAAGATTTGCTGGAAGAAAGAGGGGTAGATGGGAGAGAGAGAGTGATGTTTGAGAGGGCTAGATTCTGGAACTAGAGATGGAAAAAAAAACAAGAGACATGGTGACAGGAGGGAAGGAGATACTACAGGCAGAATTCTGCATGAAATGTTGAAAATTATGTGCCCAATACAAAATTCTGCAAAGTTCATTTGTAGTAGTTTGCATAGAATTCTCATATCCTGAGGCCTGAAATTCCTTCCTGCCTTTTCTTTTCTCAGGTTCCAGCCTCCTCAGTTCTGTCTCTCCCTCCAGTTGCAGTTCTGTCTCCCTCTAAATCCCACAACTCTCTCACTTGCACCCTAAATCCCCTCCTTGGTCTCATTATCTGGCATCTCTCTCTCTCCCTCTTACCACTGGCTAAGAATCCCTTTCTTTCCATCCCTTTTCTGGTCTTGGTTACTCTCTTCCTCTATCTACCATTCCCCCCACCCCCATTTGTGGGTCCATCATCCATGTGTCGTCGTCCCCAGACACACATACTTGCAGTCCAAGATCCATGTCCCTCCTTTCCCCCCGAGAAACCAAAAAACACTGGAGTGACGATGTTCCTGAAAAATTTAAAAGTTCCACAAGTCAAAGTAAACAATCCACATAGAAATAAAATGATCCACATAAAAACCTTGAGGATCTAATCCGCTGAGAGCATGGGACCCAACACGGCCTGTGTTTCGACAAGATAGTCTTTTTCAGGGGTCCCTGATAGTCCTGAGGTAGTAGATACATGGAATAAACAGTCCAAAAGTGTAAATGCGTGGAACTCCTCAGAGAACGCGCTGCATAAACCATTACTGCAGCTAATCGCAGAATGGCGCAGGACCAGGCAGGAAGTGCAAAGGTTGTGCGTTGCTCTGCAGAGAAAGGCAGCCATCCAGCAGGAGACCGCACTGGATCACCACTATTTTAAAAAAGGTACTGGGGTTGGGGCTTTGGCTGCGGGTGGCTTTGGGCTGCAGGCTGCTTCGGGCTGCGGGCTTCCCAGCACCAGACTACCAGACGCATCTATGTTTAGAGGAGGAAAAACCAAGAAGAAAAAAATTCTGAAACAAATTTTTTTTTCTTGGTTTTTCCTCCTCTACAGGTGGATGCGTCTTATGGTCCAAAAAATACGGTAAATTATTTTTCGTTTAGTAAGGGGGGTAATGGGATTTGAAATATCACCTTTCTATGGGACAATTGAAATGTGTCAGTTTTGAGAATTTTTCATATATATTGCATTATACAGGAGGAATTGTATGGGGCGCTTTGTGATTAATCATGCAATTAAAATTTATCCCAGGATAAGCAGGCAGCATGTTCTCACATGTGGGTGACGTCATCCACGGATGCAGGCAGCTGCAAAAATGCTATTGCACTTTAAGAACTTAAGAAAGTTTGCAACTGACTGCACCACGCTTGCTCGAGTGCCATCCCGCCTGATGTAGGCGCGCATCTCATCAGTTCTCAGTTTTCCGCGGAACTATGAAGTTGTGTGTGAAAACGTTTCTATGTTTTCTGTTGGCCTTCCCACTCATAAAATTTCTGATTTTCTTCTGTTTTTCTCTCTTTCTTAACTCGTAAAAAAAAACAAAACACCTTTTCTTTTTACTTTTAGCCGTTTTTGACGGTGGGGCCTTTGCCTCTGCCTCAGCCCTTAGGTTTCTATTTGGCTGAGGCAGTTTTCACTCCCATATCTCACCCATTTAAAAAGTACAGCAAGTGCCAGCACACTATTTCTTTAACTGATCCCCACAAGTGATGTATCCAGTGCCTGGGCCCAGACCACCACGTAGAGTCTTGTTCGCGCTGCTCCACGCTTCAGAAGTGTTCCATAAAAAGTTGTCTTCTCCAACAAAAATTACTTTTCGGTACTCTGGATGCATCACAGGTACTTTCGACACAGTCCAAGCCCTCGACATCAAAAGCATTACCATCGTCTGAGGTACCTGCCTGTTTAAATTGTAAGCTCTTTCAAGCAGGGACTGTTTTCTTACTCTTTGTGACTCTGTACAGCGCTGTGTGTGTCTGGTAGTGCTATAGAAATAATAGTAATAGGAGTAAGAAGTCACCAGCTTCCCAGACGGCCACTAAGGTACAGAGAGTAATCTTACCGGCCAAACGAGACCATCGATTCAGACCATCGATTCAGGGGTTTATCTTCATCCTCTCTGGAGCGAGCCTAGGTACAATTGATACCAGCATCCAAACCACAGGTGTCAGTGCAGGCCTTCAAAAAGAAGCTCGATGCTCTCTTTAAATTGGAGTTTGGGGATATGTTCCAGATGATCACTCATGTCAGCTCCTCCAGTACCGGCCCAGCCTGAGTGTTGCTCCATGCGTGATGCAGATACCACCACTGCCTCATTGGAACTGCCTTCTTGGCACTGATCATTGTCATTGAGCCATGCTTCTTGGCATCGGTCTTCAAGACACCAATGTCCTTCACTGAAGCATCGCTCCTCCAGGCACTGGTCTCCTTCACCGAAGCATCGCTCCTCCAGGCACCGGTCTCCTTCACCAAAGCATCGCTCCTCTAGGCACCAGTCATTTTCTCCAGAATATATATATAAGAAGCGTCATTCTTGACATAGATCTAGTCATTCCAGACATTTGTCTCGACATCTTCCATCTACCAAATCTGGCAAGCATTCTTCTAAGTCCAAGCATATTTTTCCTACGCGCTCCTACTTCTTGTCTTTTTCACCTGCTTCATCGGGTTGGTACTGCCCAAAGCGTAGGTACCGTTCTCCCTCCATTCCTGTGGATTCAGAACAGATCTCCATCTTCAGTCTGTTCATGAGGCATCTCCATCTTCTACGGAAGCTTATGGTTATCAAGTAGAGCATTCTTCTCGCTCTACTTCCCATAGAGAGCCTTCTCCTTCTGAACCAGTCTTATACCCGTTTCATCAGACAGATGAGTAAAGACTTGGCAGTAAAATTGGAGGCAGATTCCAAGTATTCAGAGGAGTATATGGAGACCATGGATATCAAACATCCTCCTAAGGAGCTACTCAAACTTCCTTTACATGGTATCCTGAAAGAAACTCTTTGTAAGAATTGGGACTCCCCTTATTCTGTTCCAGCTGCTCCCAAAAAGCTTGACTCTCAATATAGGATCATCCCTATTCCTGGTTTTGATATGCCTCAGCTGTCTCACCAGTCTCTCGTAGCGGAGTCCACTCTTTAAAAATCTGCCCCTTCTAAAATCTACGCTACTGTCCCTCCAGGACGTGAAGGTCGATCAGTGGACAGGTTTGGTAGACATCTCTACCAGAATTCCAAGCTCGCTAATAGTCATCAATTACAATTTTTATTTCACTTGCTAGTTGAAGTACTGGGTCAAAACCATGCCAGTTTACTTCAAATATCTGCCATCACATCGGAAGTCAGAATTTCAAAACATGTTCCATACTCTTCAACAGCTCAGGCAGCACATGGTACAATCCTTTTACGATGCCTTTGAGCTGCCTTCCAGAGTGTCTGCAATCTCGGTAGCCATGAAAAGGTTTTCATGGTTAAGAGTAGCAGACATGGATCCTAACCTTCAAGATCAGTTGGCTAATATCCCCTGCCTAGGAGATGAACTTTTTGGGGACACTATTCAGAATGCAACTAAGAAGCTTTCAGAACATGAAAAGTCATTTAATTTGTTGCTTAGGCCTAAGGCTGTCATCTGCTTCTAAACCTTGCAAGCCATTTTCCTCATATCAGAGGCGTTATACTCCAAAGTCTATACTCTTTCCAGACCACATCTGAAAAAGCAGCATCCCCAGAAATCTCAGACCTTGGCTTCTCCCAAATCAAATCAGCCTTTTTGACCGTCTACTAGACAGCGTAATCTCAGTCAAGATATCTCTGTGTCTCCCTCTCCCCATTGGAGGTCATCTACTTCATTAGCATCATCGCTGGCAACTGATCACCTCCAATCTCTGGGTTCTCAATATCATTTGAGAAGGTTATTCTCTTCATTTCCTCAGTATTCCTCCGGATCATCCTCCAAGAGAGTTTCCTTCCAACCCTTTTCTGTCCTCTTCTTCTCCAGGAAGTCGAATCTCTGCTCATTCTCAATGCCATCGAGAAGGTTCCTTTGGAACAGTAGAACACGGGGTTTTATTCCTGGTATTTCCTCGTCCCAATATCGTCTTCGACCGATATTGGACCTCAGAGCTCTCAACAAATTTCTTGTCAAAGAAAAATTTTGGATGCTGTCTCTGGCGTCTCTATATCCCCTTCTGGATCAAAACGATTGGTTATGCTCTCTGGATCTCAAGGAGGCTTACACTCAAATTCCCATTCACCCAGCCTCTCGCAAGTTTCTCAGATTTTGGATGGGAAATCATCATTACCACTACAAGGTTCTACCTTTCGGCCTTGCATCATCTCCCAGAGTTTTCATCAAATGCCTGGTGGTGGTGGCAGCAGCCTTGCAAAATCACGGTTTACAGGTTTTTCAATATCTGGACAATTGGCTCATCAAAGACCCTTTGTCTCGGAGGGTTGCTGTAGCGACACAACAGACTATACTATTTCTACAAAATTTGGGGTTTGAAATCAATTTTCCCTAATCTCAACTGCAGCCATTTATTCAATTTATTGAAGCTCTTCTAGATACTGTGCAGCTCAAAGCATTCCTTCCCCAACAACATCAGGATGCTCTCATACACCAATTGCAGATTGGATCTCATACACCTTTGCCATCAAGTGTCCCTCCTTCCTTCACTCTCAGCAAGGCGCATGATGGTTGTTCTAGGTCACATGGCCTCTACAGTTATGTGACTCCTTTTGCCAAACTTCACCTAAGGATCCTTCAGTGGTCCCTGGCTTTTCAGTGATCACAGGTTCTCAATCTGCTTTCCCAGCATATTACAGTAACATCTTCTCTTCAGCAATCTCTTTAATGGTGGATGCTCTCTTCCAGTCTATCCAGAGGTTTGCTGTTCCAACCACCCCCTCACCAGAAGGTTCTCACGACAGATTCGTCAACCTATGTTTGGAGTGTTCATCTAAATGGTCTCTATACTGGAGGTTATTGGTCCGCCTCATATCGTCGCCATCACATAAATCTATTTGATCTCAGAGCGATTTTCAATGCTCTCTAAAGGCTTTTTAGCATCTTCAAGATCAAGTCATTCTCATTCGTACCGACAATCAAGTAGCCATGTACTACGTGAACAAACAGGGAGGAACAGGATCCCTTCTCCTTTGTCAGGAAGCCCAGAAGATTTGAAATTGGGCAATCCCTCACAACATTTTTCTGAAAGCTGTCTATATTCAAGGAGAGAAAAATTCACTGGCAGACAAATTAAGCTGCATTCTGCAACCTCACAAATGGACGCTCAATTCACCAACTCTGCATCAAATTTTTTCTCAATGGGGAACTCCTCAAATAGACCTTTTTGCAACTCTGTGTTCCCTCCATTTCCACTTATTCTCAAGACACTTGTCAAACTCATGAATCTGCCACCATGATTCTAATAGCTCCTCAGTGGTCTATACAACCTTGGTTCTCCCTTCTACTTCAACTCAGCATCAAGGAGCCACTTCTGCTACCAATATTTCCATCTCTTCTTACACAGAGTCACGGTTCTCTTCATCCCAACCTGCAGTCTCTACATCTGAAAGCCTGGTACTTCTCGGGATAACTTCATACTTTCAGTTTTCTCAATCTGTTAGAGATATTTTAGATGCTTCCAGAAAACCAGCCACAAGACAATGTTACACTCAAAAATGGACTAGGTTTTCTGCTTTATGCGATCTTCATCATCAGGAGCCTCAGTCTACCTCCGTGTCTTCTATTCTGGATTGTTTCATTTATCTCAATCTGGCCTCAAATCCACCTCCATTAGAGTCCATCTCAGTTAAATTGCTGCTTTTCATCAACTATTGGGTGGAAAACCTCTGTGCTCATCCTGTGGTTGCCAGGTTTATGAAATGACTTTACAATGTCAAACCACCTCCAGTAGTTTGGGATCTCAATGTTGTGCTTGCGTATCTGATGAAGCCTCCATTTGTACCAATGTCTATGGCTTATCTTAAATACCTCACTTGGAAGAGTCTTCCTCATTTCTCTCACGTCTGCTCGCAGAGTTAGTGAATTACAAGCTTTGGTATTGGACCCACCGTTTACAGTATTTCATCACGATAAGGTGGTACTGCGCACCCATCCAAAATTCTTACCCAAAGTTTGTTATGGAATTTCATGTTAACCAATTGATTGCACTCCCAGTGTTCTTTCCCATGCCTCATTCTCATCCTGGGGAAACAGCTCTTCATACTCTGGACTGCAAACATGCTTTGGCCTACTATTTGAAAAGGACTAATTCTCATAGATCTTCTCCACAACTTTTTGCCTCCTTTGATCCAAACAAGTTGGGGCACCCTGTTTCCAAAAGGACAGTTTCCAACTGGTTGGCTGCTTGCATCTCATTTTGTTATGCTATGGCAGCTTCGGAGCTTTCCTTAGATCTACTCCTATTGAGGAAATATCTAAAGCCGCTACTTGGTCCTGGGTTCATACCTTCCTATTCCATACAGAATGGCCATTTTGGCCAAGCTGTATTACAAAATTTATTTTCCTGAATGCGAACACTCCCACCATCCCATTCTGGTTATCTTGGAAGTCACCCACATATGAGAATAGGCACCCTGCTTGTTCTGGGATAAAGCATAGTTACTTACAGTAACAGGTATTATCCAAGGACAGCAGGCAGATATTCTCACAACTCACCCACCTCCCCTGGTTGGCTTCTTAGCTGACTATCTGAACTGAGGAGACATGCGCCTCCATCAGGCGGGAAGCTCTCGCACATGTGAGGTGCAGTCAGTCGCAAACTTTCTTAAATTTTTAAAGTGCAACAGATCTTTTGCAGCTGTCCGCATCGGGGCTCCGTGGATGCCACCCACATGTGAGAAAATCTACCTGCTGTTCCTGGATAACACTTGTTAATGGTAAGTAACTGTGCTTTTTAATCAATGTACAGCCCTAATAAAAAGAAAAATATAAGAAATGCAAATTGAAAAGTTACAAATTAAAGATTCTAAAACAATGCAGAAAGCTATAACCAGCCTTACAGTTTTCACAGCTTACTTCAAAAAAGCAAGCGTACTAGAAACGATACTTTTAGTACTCCTTTAACCCATTCTTTAGGGTATACTCGGCCTGTTTAGGTTTTCAGGATACTCTCAATGAATATGCTGTAATTCCTTGGTATGCAAATCTATCTTGTGCATATTCTTTGTGGATATCTTTAAAACCTGGCTTGCTGGTGTGCCACAAAGACTGGGTTGAGAACCACTGTTTTAGTCAAACCTCCTTCCATGATAAAATCAGAACTGTCATCTGCTGAAGGCAACATAACATAAAACTCACTTTTATACCGCTAAGTTCTATGCGGTTCACAAAAGATGAAAAGAAAGCTAGAGCATGCCTAATTTTCAAAATATTCAGTAAAACTACACATCAAAATTGTAGATAAGTCAGTCAACATAATTAAGAAAGTCAAATGCTTATGCCATAGTGCTGCCTGAAAGGATAGCAGATTTGTTGAAATCTTTTAAATTTACAACCCTTGGCAAATGGAAAAGAGAATAGCGCATGTGATTTCCTGGAATATTTGGAGTTATTGAATGTAAATGATTCCAAGAGATATTCTAGAATTAAGCCTGCCAATATCTTAAAATAGAAGCAACCAAACTTGAACTTAATCTGCGCTTCAATTGGCAACCAATGCAATTGATGATAATAAGGTGTAATATGATCATAATTCTTCAGATTGTAAATCAAGTGAACCGCTGCATTCTGAATCATGCACAGTCTCTGCAGATTTTTTGGGGCTCTCTACCAAGTTCATAGTGGATAGAGCATTCCTTGAAATACAATGGCAGCTTTAAAAGCAAAGAAGAATGTAAATTTATAGTGATACTTTATAGAGAGCCAATGTAACATAGTAGATGACAGCAGATAAAGACCTGAATGGTCCATCCAGTCTGCCCAACCTGATTCATTTTAAATTTTTTTCTTAGCTATTTCTGGGCAAGAATCCAAAGCTCTACCCGGTACTGTGCTTGGGTTCCAACTGCCGAAATCTCTATTAAAACCTACTCCAGCCCATCCACACCCTCCCAGCCACTGAAGCCTTCCTCAGCCCATCCCCCACCAAACAGACCGTGCAAGTCTGCCCAGTACTGGCCTTAGTTCAATATTTAATATTATTTTCTGATTCTAGATCCTCTGTGTTCATCCCACGCTTCTTTGAACTCAGTCACAGTTTTACTCTCCACCACCTCTCTCGGGAGCGCATTCCATGCATCCACCACCCTCTCCGTAAAGTAGAATTTCCTAACATTGCCCCTGAATCTACCACCCCTCAACCTCAAATTATGTCCTCTGGTTTTACCATTTTCCGTTCTCTGGAAAAGATTTTGTTCTACGTTAATACCCTTCAAGTATTTCAACGTCTGAATCATATCCCTCTGTCCCTCCTTTCCTCTAGGGCAGGGGTGCCCAAACTTTTTGGGCTTGAGATCTACTTTTAAAATGACCAAGTCAAAATGATATACCAACAATAAAAATGCTAAACATATATATATTTATTTATTTTTATATATATATATATGTAATGTAATGTAATTTATTTCTTATATACCGCTACATCCGTTAGGTTCTAAGCGGTTTACAGAAAATATACATTAAGATTAGAAATAAGAAAGGTACTTGAAAAATTCCCTTACTGTCCCGAAGGCTCACAATCTAACTAAAGTACCTGGAGGGTAATAGAGAAGTGAAAAGTAGAGTTAGAGGAAAAATAAAAATAAAATAAACATTTTAACAAGACAGCATTGATCTAAATATTTTGGAAGGTAGAAGAGAGGAGAGAAAGGAATAGAAGCAGAAGGGGGAGCCGTTGAACAGTATAATTCTGGAGAAATTTAAATGATAGAAATAGAACAAAACAAAGACAAAAGGCAAAACAATAGATAAGATTAAAGATAAATCATAAGCTGGAAAGAAAAATAAAATAAAATATATATATACACACCGAGTGTACTTTGTATTTATGTTCAAATATTTTTTTATTATACAGCCCCCTCCCCTGAAGGCCTAACCCCCCCCTGAAGGTCTGCACATTCCCCCTCAAAGGTTGACTCCCCCCCTGAAGGCCTGCACTACCCCTTGAAGGACTGCACCCCCCCCCCCCCCCCCGAAGGCCTAACCTCCCCACATCATTTACCTAATTCCAGCAGAGAGCAGTCTGCAGAGAGGATCGCTGGTACTTTAGCGATCCTTGCAGGTTGCCATAGGCCTCAGGAGCTGTCTTCCCTCTGCCCCATACCTGTCTCTGACTTAGAGGAGGGGCAGGACCACGGCAGAGGGAAGACAGCTCCTGAGGCCTATGGCAACCTGTAAGAATTGCTAAAGTACCACCTGCCACCGGCCGTCTCCCATTCGTCCCCTTTGGAGATCCCCACAGGAATAAGGAAGTTAAATTAATAGAATACTTAGGCACAGAAAAACAAAGAAATACCTCCAACAACTGCCCCATAAGAACTGCCTGTCACAATGCTCATTAGTTGAACTGAATAAAAGACAAGTGGATTTAGAAGGGGGACGATCCGCCCAGGTGCACGGCTTGGAGGGGTGCACAGCCGGCCAGGTCCGGGTCATCCTGCCTTTCTTTTCCCCCGGTCCGCGCTCGGGGCTCGCGCCTGCCCACGCTGACGCTCGAATGGTGCCGTCAACTCCCGCGAGTCTCGCGATAACCAACAGCACCATTTGGGCAGCGGCGGGTGCAAGCCCCGTGCGCAGACCGGTGGAAAGGAAGGGCAGGAGGACCCGGACGGCTGTGCATCCCTCCAAGCCGTGCACCCGGGGCGGGGGCGGACCGCCCCACCTCGGTACGCCACTGATTGGGAGGCCGATTTTGGGGTTTTTAAAATTGTATATCGGGCAGCATTAGGCCTCGCTCTTACCTCAATCATTACAGGCGCTTCTATTTCTTGTGATGTGCTGAGCTCCGTCCCCCACCGACCTTCACCCCCGCCCTTCCAGCACTCTGATTGGCCAGCGTTCTTTAAGAGGCGGGCCAGTCAGGAGGGGAAAAAAGAGAAGGGAAGAAGGGAACCTGCTGTGCGATCGACTGGGGTCGCCTGAGCGAACGACCTGTCGATCGCGATCAACGCGTTGGGCACCCCTGCTCTAGGGTATACATATTCAGGGCTCCAGTCTCTCCTCATACGTCTTCTGGCGCAAGCCTCCTATCATTTTCGTCGCCCTCCTCAGGACCGCCTTAAGTTTTCTTATGTCTTTTGCCAGATACAGTCTCCAAAACTGAACACAATACTCCAAGTGGGGCCTCATCAATGACCTGTACAGGGGCATCAACACCTTCTTCCTTCTACTGGCTACGCCTCTTTATACAGCCCAGCATCCTTCTGGCAGCAGCCACTGCCTTGTCACACTGTTTTTTCGCCTTTAGATCTTCAGACACTTATCACCCCAAGGTCCCTCTCCCCGTCCGTGCAAATCAGCTTCTCACCTCCCAGCATAAACGGTTCCTTCCGATTATTAATCGCCAAATGCATTACTCTGCATTTCTTTGCATTGAATTTTAGTTACCAGGCATTAGACCATTCCTCTAACTTTTACAGATCCTTTCTCATATTTTTCACTCCCTCTTCGGTGTCTACTCTGTTACAAATCTTGGTATCATCTGCAAAAAGGCATACTTTTCCTTCTAACCCTTCAGCAATGTCACTTGCAAACATATTGAGCAGGATCGGCCCCAGCACCGAACCCTGAGGGACTCTACTACTCACCTTTCCTTCCTCCGAGTGACTTCCATTAACCACCACCCTCTGGCGTCTGTCCGACAGCCAGTTTCTAACCCAGTTCACCACTTTGGGTCCTAACTTCAGCCCTTCAAGTTTGTTCAACAGTCTTCTATGAGGAACTGTATCAAAGGCTTTGCTGAAATCTAAGTAAATTACATCTAGCATATGTCCTTGATCCAGCTCTCTGGTCACCCAATCAAAAAATTCAATCAGGTTCGTTTGGCACGATTTACCTTTTGTAAAGCCATGTTGCCTCGGATCCTGTAACCCATTAGATTCAAGGAAGTACACTATCCTTTCTTTCAGCAACACTTCCATTATTTTTCCAACAACTAAAGTGAGGCTCACCGACCGGCCTGTAGTTTCCTGCTTCATCCCTGTGACCACTTTTGTGAATATGGACTACATCCGCTCTCCTCCAATCCCTAGGAACCACTCCCGTCTCAAGAGATTTGTTGAACAAGCCTTTAATAAGACTCGCCAGAACCTCTCTGAGCTCACATAGTATCCTGGGATGGATCCCGTCTGGTCCCATTGCTTTGTCCACCTTCAGTTTTTCAAGTTGATCATAAACACTCTCCTCCGTGAACGGCGCAGAATCCACTCCATTTTCTCGTGTAACTTTGCCAGACAATCTCGGTCCTTCTCCAGGATTTTCTTCTGTGAACACAGAACAGAAGTATTTGTTTAGCACATTTGCTTTTTCCTCATCACTCTCCACATATCGGTTCCCAGCATCTTTTAGTTTAGCAATTCCATTTTTCATCTTCCTCCTTTCACTAATATATCTGAAAAAATTTTTGTCTCCCTTTTTTACATTTTTAGCCATTTGTTCTTCCGCCTGTGCTTTCGCCAGACGTATCTCTGTCTTGGCTTCTTTCAGTTTCACTTCTCTTCTTGGGTTTTTTTATATTTCACGAATGCCAACTCTTTCGCCTTTATTTTCTCCGCTACTAGTTTGGAGAACTAGAACTTCACATAAAGGTCCGTAGCCATTTTTATCGCTCCTTTCCGCTTAGACCACTGTCTTTCCACTTCTCTTATGTCCTCCCATCCTAACAGCTCTTTCTTCAGATACTCTTCCATTGCATTAAAGTCTGTACGTTTGAAATCTAGGACTTTAAGTATCGTGTGGCCGCGCTCCACTTTAGACGTTATATCAAACCAAACCGTTTGATGATCGCTACTTCCCAGGTGAGCATCCTCTCGAACATTAGAGATACTCTCTCCATTTGTGAGGACCAGATCCAATATCGCTTTTTCCCTCATGGGTTCCGTCACCATTTGTCTTAACAGAACCTCTTGAAAGGCATCCACAATCTCCCTACTTCTTTCCGATTCCGCAGACGGAACATTCCAGTCCGTATCCGGCAGGTTGAAATCTCCCAACAGCAGAACCTCCTCTTTACTTCCAAACTTTTGGATATCCACAATCAGATCCTTATCAATTTGCTGTGATTTAGTTGGAGGTCTGTAGACTACACCCACGTAGATAGAAGTTCCATCTTCTCTTTTCAGAGCGATCCATATCGCTTCTTCCTCTCCCCAGGTCCCTTGCATTTCGGTCGCTTGGATATTGATCTTTACATAGAGAGCTACTCCTCCACCTTTTTGACCATCTCTGTCCTTCCTAAAAAGATTATATCCCGGTATGTTTGCATCCCATCCATGTGATTCACTGAACCATATCTCTGTGATAGCGACAATATCTAGATCTGCCTCTAACATCAGGGCTTGCAGATCATGAACTTTGTTACTTAGACTGCGAGCATTTGTGGTCATCGCTTTCCAGTTATTTTTCAGTGGTAATCTCCTTTTTCTTATAGATTTTTGTTTCGTTTCACTTTCCGTTGCAATACTAAGAAATGAGTTGCTGATATTGTTTATGTTGCAATCTTTACTACTATCACATCTTTTCTTTTGCCAGGGGTGGTCTCTATAATTGTCCTTCATACATAAACCACCCCCACCTTCTAGTTTAAATGCCTTGAAACATATTGTCTAAATTTCTCTGCAAGATTTCTTTTTCCTCCTGTAGTAATATGTAGCCCATCAGTGCAATATAGCTTCTTGTCCTTCCATGTATTTCCCCATCCTCCTATGTACCTGAAGCCTTCTTGATGACACCAGGCTTTGAGCCATCTATTAAAGTCCTCTGTGTTTTTCACTCTTAGCTCTCCCTTTCCATATGCAGGCGGTATTTCAGAAAAAGCTAAAGTCTTTACAGAAGGTTTCTCGCCCTCACCAAGCTCCCAAAAAGCTTTCTGTGCTGCAAGTGTGAAAAATGAAATTGTCACATCAAGCAATAATTAACACTAAACAAGTGTCTAAATTCTGAATGTGTTGCAGCCTACCCAAGGACACAGGGTAACCCAAATACTGAATTACAGTAATCCAATCTGCTGCTGATGAGTGTGTGAATTTATGTGGCTAAATCTATTGCTCTCCAGAAATGGGTGGCTTAATTATAACTGATTTGGGGGGGGGGAATTAGTATTTAGAAAATCTGCAGTATGAGAATTCATAGATCATTCCAAATCCCATTATATTACCCATGATGTGCATTCACTACCATAGCATTAAGTATGCTGATAGGTTTCCTAACTCGGAGAAGTTCAGCTTCAATTTATTGCTCAGTCATTAACCTGAAATTGCCTGCAAGTGATTGATATTTTTTGCTAGTGCTTCATCCCTCCCAGAACATGGCTCAAGATCAAGCTGAATATCATTTGCATATACTTTGGCAAATCCTCTTCTATAATAATGTTACTGATACATAAAACCATAGCTTCCGGAATACCTGATTTCATCAACAGGTTATTAATCCCCCCCATACACCATCGCACATTACGTTCTAATCAAAACCTGTTATCCATTCCCTCTTTAAGACACATTAGCACCATGCGTACTAATATCTTTTCTGTTACGGCCCTACCATCTGGAACTCGGCACCAAATTATATAAGAGAAATTTCATCACTTGATAAATTTAAAAGTAGCTTGAAGGCCTTTCTTTTTAAAGACGCATTTGGAGTATAATAGTCCTTTTAAGGACTGTAATGGAATTTCGCTCCCTGCTTTTTCTTATTCATTTTAATCTTTTCTACAAAGTGCTAGATTATTTTTTTTGTTCCCCCCATTTTGTTTTGATCCTTCTCCCTCTCTTTTTCATTACACAAATGTATTTCTACCCTTTTTCATTTTGTTTCGGTAAGTTATTGTTCGTCTGTGTGTTTGATTGTTTTAATAATTATAATTTGTTTTTAACTTATCTTTCTACTCTTTGTTTTTATATATTATGT
The DNA here is from genome assembly GCF_902459505.1 of Geotrypetes seraphini. Classification (NCBI taxonomy): domain Eukaryota; kingdom Metazoa; phylum Chordata; class Amphibia; order Gymnophiona; family Dermophiidae; genus Geotrypetes; species Geotrypetes seraphini. Next base: position 85,678,049 of record NC_047084.1, read on the forward strand.
AAAACAGCTTTGAATTTTGATAAGGCGGTATATCAAATTTTTAAATAAACCTGAAACCTAAACCTAATAAACCTATACACATTACACGCATAGGTTGGGGGAGGAGGGAAAGCTAGATCACGGTTCTTCAACCGCTGGTCCGCAGAAAATTTCTGCTGGTCCGCACAGGGCCGGCGAGATCAAGTCGATAGTTAAATTTCCTGCCGACTGCGGTTCCTGCTCACTAATGTTCCTCCCAGACTCAGGCGATTAAGACAGGCTGCCGACGTTGGGGCCTTCCCTCTCTGAGTCTCGCCTGTTCGGAAACAGGAAGTTGAAACAAAATAGGCGGGACTCAGAGAGTGAAGGTCCCGATGTCGGCAGCCTGTCTTGATTGCCGCCCATGCTGAGTTGCTGAAGAGGGCCGCGGGGAAGTTACAAGTAGAATGGAGAGAGCTGCAGATACAGGTGCAGGTGGAGGGAGATGGTCAGCGTGTGCGAGCAAGATCCTGGGGAGCCTTCACAGTGACTTCCTCCCCTCCCACCAGCTCTCCTACTTGCCAGGGCAGTGCTTTACCGGCAACGTCCTGCAGGCAAGTACTGAGAGCTGCTGGAAGGGGAGACAGCCACTGTAGGAGGCAGGGAAGCTGCTGGATAAAGGGAGAGCTGTTACTGGACTTGGAGAGAGTTAAAAGGAGAGATGCTGCTGGGAGGGGAGGAAGGAAAGGGATGGGAAGAGAAGAGAGTTAATGTTGGATAGAGGGAGGAGGGAAGGGAGAAGAAGGAGACATGCTGCTGGAAGGGGAGGAGGGAAAGGGATGGGAAGAGAGTTAATGTTGGATAGAGGGAGGAAGGAAGGGAGAAGAAGGAGAGATGCTGCTGGGAGGGGAGGAGGGAAAGGGATGGGAAGAGAGTTAATGTTGGATAGAGGGAGGAGGGAAGGGAGAAGGAAAAAAAAGAAGGAGGGAAGGGAGAAAGAAAAAAGGAAGGAAACAGCTGGCAGGAAGATTACAGGAGGGGAAGGGGGTCAGGGTAGAATGGAGAGATCAGATGAGGGAAAGGGGAGAGAGAGGAATGAGAAAGTAGAGAGACATTGATGCTGGAAAGGGGGTCAGCAGAGAAATGAGAGAGGGATAAAGATGCTACATCTGGTGTAGGAGAGATAAAAATGAAGAAGGCAGTGAAGCTGGAATGAATGATGTAAAAAGGAGAGAGGAGGAACAGGCTGGATGTACAGGGAAGAGGAGCATAGAAAGAAGTCAGATACATATGGAAGGGGGAGAGGGCAGACATTGGATGGAACGGGCAGATGCTGGAAGGAAAAGAGTGAAAAAAGGTAGAAAAAAATAATTTTATTTCTATTTTGTCATTAGAATATATCAGATTTGAAATATATATCCTGCTAGAGACATAACTGGGGACTGCAGTATTCTGTTAGCATGATATTTCTATGTAGCATTCTATAATAACTTGGCTTGTTCAGTTTTCTTGATAGTAGAGGGGATATATGTGAAGGGGAGGGGAGACAGGGGTTTTGTTGGTCCGTGCTCTGTATATTTGTATTTATAAAATCACAATTGTTCAGAATATTGTTTCTTTTTATACTTTAATAAAATACGTTTAATATAAAATCATAATTGCGGCTTGTGCAAATGTGATCAGATGGTTTGCGGGGACCGAGCTCGCGGAGATGGGGCATAAACGGGGTTTTTTAATTTTAGTCCTAGTAGTTTGCCGGTCCACAAAATAATTCTTTTATTTCTGCAGGTCCACGGGTGTAAAAGGTGTAGAAGAACACTGAGCTAGACCACTTTTAGTTCCTAGGCAGATGAGAAGGAGCTGCTATATTGGACCTGCCGAGTTAGGGTGAACAAGAGTTGGAGGCAGGGCATACATAGGTACTAATGAATTATCAAAAAGAAACTACAGTTTTTAGTATACTGTATATCTAATGGATATCGCTTATACCTTAGAGAAGTAATTCATGGTGTTTCCTTCAGTGCAGTAAACATTCCCGTTCTATCTCCTCTCTTCTCGACCCCCCCCTTCAATCAATATACTGATTCATTCACTTGTCATATCGACCAAACTATTGTAATGCCCTCTACCAAGGAATAACCCAGAAGGAAACCCGTTGCTTCCAACTAATACAAAACACTGCTGTTAAACTTCTCTACCACGCAAAAAAATATGATTGTGTTACTCCTCTGCAAAGCTCATTGGCTGCCCATCACCATTTTACCTATAAAATATTACTTCTTGCTTTCAAAACAAAAAACACACATCAACCAGCCTTCATTGATTAACTTTTAATTCCATATGCATCTTGCAAGACTCTCCAATCTAGTATTCAAAACCTGCTCACCATTCCTCCAATAAGAGAACTCTTTTACGACACTACACGCAAATCCATCTTCTCTGTCGCAGCTCCCACACTGTGGAATGCTCTTCCCACTGATCTTCATCTAGAAAAAACTCTTTAGATAAATTCAAATCCAAACTTAAAACGTTCCTCTTTAAAGATGCCTTTACCTTGTAAGTACTGTTTCCTTTGAAATTCGATTATCCTTTACAGAAATCTTAAGGCAACCAAAACACTTTTTTTTTTTAAAGCGACTTCCCAGCCTAATTGTACCTCACTCTCCCATTTTCCTCTTATTTTTTTTTCTATCTCTATGTATTTAATCTTTCCTTCCCATCCTCTCCTAATGTATCATATACGTCCATGCGTAAATGTTTCTCCCTTTTTGTAGTTTAGATAAGTTTTTATTCTTTTTTAACTTTTGCTACATATTGCAAACTGTTTAGATACCTGTATGATAAACGGTATATCAAAAATAAAGAAACTTGATTCCCTGTACTTGAAGGTCTTACAATTTAAGGTTATACTTGAGGCGGTGAAGAGCTACTCAAGGTCATAAGGGGCATTCACAGGATCTGAACCCTAGCTTTCCTGGTTCATAGATCAGTGCTCTAATCAATATAGTACTGGGTCAATAAAATGGGAAAATTAGCGGGGAGGGGGTTTAAAACCTTTGTATAAGTCATGCCTAAGGCATTCATAAAGTTTGAAAGCCTAGAAAGCATGTTCTAAAGCTCTTTAAAAAAAAGCATGTCTAAGTGGTGGTGTGAAAGAGGCTGTTTAAAGCAAGAGGCTATTTAAAGGCAAAAAAGCTTTGTTCTCAAAAAAATGGCAAAAGCTCCCAATGAGTATAAAACAGAAAAATGGAGCTAGAGGAATATGAGGAGATACTTGGCAAAGAGAATCAGTTTCAAATTTTTTTAAAAAGATATCTTCAAGAGGAGTCAATTACCAGTACACTTCTCCCTCCAAATCCACAGTTTCAGCATCCATGGATTCAGTTATTCATGATTTTTTTTTTAATCCATTTTCATTTTTGGAGCAATTTTTAAGCCCTCTTAGACCCCCCCCCCCCCTTAAGCCTTACCTGGTGGTCTAGCGGGTTTTTGGGGCAGGAGCAATTTTCCTATGCTCCTGCCCCGTGCAGATCACAATGGGAGCTCACGGCAGCCATTTCCTACGAGTGATCTGCATGGGGCAGGAACGTAGGAAGATCATTCCTGCCCTGAAAACCCGCTAGACCACCAGGTAAGGCTTAAGGGATGCCGGGGGAAGCAGGGGAGGGGGGGTCAGAGCCAGACTTAATATTATTCACGGTTTTTTAATATTCGCAGGCCGGCTCTGGCCTTAACCCCCCCGTGGATACGGAGGGAGAAGTGTATACAATTACAGTATGTGGACAATTTAACTATGCAGATGGGTTTTTAACTTGCATGCTTCTATATTAATTTTCAAAGACAATACTATACTGAAAATTTAGCAACTGCAAAGTACATATGTTAAAATGTCCATATGCTTTTTCTTCTTATCTTTGTATCGTGATTATTTGGCGTTCCTTTCCTTTTTTAATTGATGTACACTGCACTGATGTTATAATCGTAGAGCAGTATTTAAATACAAATAAACATACCTGCTTGCTGATGGTGTGCAAAATTGTGTTGAAAGTATGTGCCTTTTTTCTCTCCCTATTTAAACACACAGAAATTATTTCTTTTTAAAGTAGCTTTAAGTTACTGTTATGCAGCTAATGCATACTTTTTGACACTTTTAAAATATGCTCAGATGCCTTTATGTAAAGGGCAGAGTAATTTTCAAGTATATTTTCAAATGCTTATATGAAAATGCTATAAGTCTTTAAAAAAAAACTGACGGGTGAGTTAGAATAAGTGACAGTGAATGAATAGGTAGATATAATTGGCATCTGAGATCTGATGGAACAAGGCTAACTAGTGAGACATTACTAGGGCACAACCTATGTTATAATAATGGGGTGGATCATGCAATATTTTAAAGAGGGCACTGAGTCAAAAACGATAATGGTTCTGCAGGGAACAAAATGTATTGTGAAATTTTTATGGATAAAATTTCAAAATGCAAAGAGGAAGAGAATAGGAGCAGATGGTATCAGTGGGTCAGTGAAAGACAGTTGCTGAACTGCAATCAGAAATTTGACATCACAGTAATAACGAGTGACTTCATTACCATGAAAATCTACCTAATACAGCTCAAAAAGCATGTTTTTGTGGTGATAGGGAAAATGTGTAAATTTACAGGCATCAAAGGTGTGGAGGAAAAAGGACTTTGGAATCCACTTAGAAATGTTGATAGAGCTGAATATAAATTTTTTAAATAAATAAAAACAATGAAAAGCTCTTAACATGGAAGACTATAGATTTTGGGGCTCATTTTGAAAAAAGAAAAGAAAAATGTCCAAAATGTGGCATTAAGTGGCAGATGGCCATCTTTCTCACCAAACCCTTTCAATTACTGTATTTTTCGGTCTCTTAAGATGCACCCCCCTGTAGAGGAGAAAAACCCAAGGAAACAAAATTTCCTCCTCTACAGTGGGGTGCTTCTGGTGCCAAGCAGCCCGCCTACAGCCGCCTGTACCCGAAGCAGCCAGCCCACAGCCAGAATCTGCTGGTACTTGAAGCCACCCACAGTGAAGGAGCCCGCCCGACGACACCTATACCTGAAGCCTCCGGCCTGCAGCCCAGTCAGAAGCTGTCGCATCGAAGGAGCCCACCCAAAGCCGCCCGCACCCGAAGCCGCCTCGGTACCTTTTTAAAGTTGCGGTGCTCTCCTGGGCTGTCTTTGGAAGCAGAGCAAAGTGACGCGATGCAAGAGTGCGACCTCTGCGCTTCCTGTCAGGTCTTGCACCGCTCAGTGATTGGCTGATGTCAGTTCTCAAAGACACAGACACTCCCCCGCTTTAATTACTGCACTTATGAGAGGTTGCTGAAAAGTTCTCAGTCCAACCAAGAAGAGAATGGTGTGGATATCGTTCAATTAATGATCTGTAAACAACGTCAAAGCATGGAATTTCATTTCTTCAAGTTGACAATAAAATAAGATAACTCGTTTTAGCTACAGTGGAGAAATAACGCTCAGAATTTAGGTTGGGCTGAGAACTTTCAGCAACCTTCCAAAATTACATTATACTAGCTGATGCCCCGGCGTTGCACAGGTATTTAATTATAGCAATAACACTGTAAATGGATTCAAATAAAGATACTTTATAGTGGTGAATGAAATTATTTTTTAACAGCTTTATAAAAAGTACAATATTCAAATTATAATGTGAAATATTTGACAAAATGAATACAATACAACTAACACAAAACTTGATTATAAACAACATTTTTAGTTTCACCTCCAGGAGCAAGAACATATAAATTCTTGGGTGAACCCACCCTTGAGCAAGCAACATAGAGTTGTCCATGGGAAAAACAGGGGGATCTTAAATCCACTCCACAGTATGTAATAGTCTGTCCCTGTGATTTGTTGATTGTGATAGAGAATGCAAGTCTCACTGGAATTTGCAATCTCTTAAACTGAAAAGGAAGATCTGTTGGAATAAGTGGCATCCAAAAGTTTCAGTATTGATTTAAACAACTCAATATGTGGAAACTCAGGTTGAAAAGAAACTCCATGCAGTTTTTTCCCGGTTCAGAATGGAACCTGTGTTCTTAGTTCAGCATATGTGAGTACTCATGTAATGTAATAACATTATGAACTGGGGTGCATGAAGAAAACAGTTACAAACACAGTTAGAACATACAAACTCTATATGTATGGTGTCCGTGGTAGAATAGAAACGATGTCCCTAGTGGTTATAGTGTCATAGAAAGTGTTTTATAGTTGGAATTACTGTGAGAATGGCAGCTTTTTACATTTTTTCCATTGACATGAATGGGTGAAATCTGATTGTATGTTTGTAGCTCCGCCCACGTGTGCAGGTGGGCCGCGAGACCCCCAGAACATATCACCCCAGGTAGTGAGGGATCAGCATACCAAGTTTCGTTCAAATCAGTCAAGCCGTTTTTGAATTACTGTGAGAATGGCAGCTTTTTACATTTTTTCCATTGACATGAATGGGTGAAATCTGATGTTCTGTTTGTAGCTCCGCCCACGTGTGCAGGGGGGCGGCGAGACCCCCAGAACATATCACCCCAGGTAGTTGGAATTACTGTGAGAATGGCAGTTTTTTACATTTTTTCCATTGACAGGAATGGGTGAAATCTGATTTTCTGTTTGTAGCTCCGCCCACGTGTGCAGGTGGGCCGCGAGACCCCCAGAACATATCACCCCAGGTAGTGAGGGATCTGCATACCAAGTTTCATTCAAATCGGTCAAGCCGTTTTTGAATTACTGTGAGAATGGCAGCTTTTTACATTTTTTCCATTGACATGAATGGGTGAAATCTGATTGTATGTTTGTAGCTCCGCCCACGTGTGCAGGTGGGCCGCGAGACCCCCAGAACATATCACCCCAGGTAGTTGTAATTACTGTGAGAATGGCAGCTGTTTACATTTTTTCCATTGACATGAATGGGTGAAATCTGATTTTATGTTTGTAGCTTCGTCCACGTGTGCAGGTGGGCCGCGAGACCCCCAGAACATATCACCCCAGGTAGTGAGGGATCTGCATACCAAGTTTCGTTCAAATCGGTCAAGCAGTTTTTTAATTACTGTGAGAATGGCAGCTTTTTACATTTTTTCCATTGACATGAATGGGTGAAATCAGATGTTCTGTTTGTAGCTCCGCCCACGTGTGCAGGTGGGCCGCGAGACCCCCAGAACATATCACCCCAGGTAGTTGGAATTACTGTGAGAATGGCAGCTTTTTACATTTTTTTCCATTGACATGAATGGGTGAAATCTGATTTTCTGTTTGTAGCTCCGCCCACGTGTGCAGATGGGCCGCGAGACCCCCAGAACATATCACACCAGGTAGTGAGGGATCTGCATACCAAGTATCGTTCAAATCGGTCAAGCCGTTTTTGAATTACTGTGAGAATGGCAGCTTTTTACATTTTTTCCATTGACATGAATGGGTGAAATCTGATGTTCTGTTTGTAGCTCCGCCCATGTGTGCAGGTGGGCCGCGAGACCCCCAGAACATATCACCCCAGGTAGTGAGGGATCTGCATACCAAGTTTCGTTCAAATCGGTCAAGCCGTTTTTGCGTGATCGCGGCACATACATACATACACACATACATACCTCCGATTTTATATATAGGATACATAGCCTCACAGTTCTAGACAGATTATAAAACAAGTATGCTGAACACTTCCAGGAACTAAATACAAGACTGAGGCTTATTCAGAAGCATGAGAAACTTAGGTATAGTATTAGCTTGTCTTGATAAAGTTCCTAAAAAGCAGGGTCTTTATATCCCTTCAGAGGCTTTTGTAATCCGGAGATGTTAGGATGTGGGCTAGATGGTCTATTTTTGCTGCCTGTGTTCTAATAATCTGTCATATCATCTCTTGTGATGTGTGCCTTTGGGGGGGTGGATAAATGGAGTCTGAGTTGTCCTTGGTCTTGTTGAGGTAGTCTGGATAAGGCGATCATTCAGGGATTTGTATAGTAGACAGTAGAATTTGAATAATATTCGAGCTTGTATTGGGAGCTAATGCATGTCTAGGTATGCTATAGTGATGTGATCACATTGCTTATTGAGAAGATCAGTCTGAGGGCTGTGTTTTGAACCATCTGTAATTGTTTTATCGTGTTTGCGGGGCATGGTAGATATTAGACATTGCAATATAGTAGTCCCAGAACTAGGGACTGGACCAGGAGTTGAAATTGTTGCCTGTCGAATAATTTTCTTATTTGTCATAAGTTCTGCATGACTGCGAAGGATTTCTGGATTGTTTTGTTGATTTGCACTCAAATCCTGCCATACTACATGTAGGTGATCCTTTCAGACATAAGGGCTATTGGGGTGATATACAGTTTGGTCCAGTAAGTTTTTGGTGGATTTGGAGGGCTAAACGTATACTATAAGAGGTTATGGTGAGATGTGAGTAGTATAATGGGTACACAACATGTCAAACTGATTGACAAGTGAGATAAGATAAGAATTGACCAATCAGCATTCACTTCCAGGTTAGACCTCGCCCATACCACGCTCACACTCACACCACTTCCATGTCCTGCCCATATCACTCCTAACACCCTGCCCATGCACTCCCATAGGAATGAATGGTAATAGCTCCACCTCCTGCCTATCCCCAAAGTAATGCCCTCCATCTATGTCACCGGAAATGGCCGTTTCCATTTTATTATGACAGTGGAAATGGGGGTGTATAACCCCTCAGAAATTCACTTTTTGATGACATCAGCGGATTCAGAGTTGTCTGGCCCTGGAAATGCACTTGTCAGATGATGTCAGTGGAAACGGGGTGTCTGCTTGAAGCACAGGTTTTATGCTCCCTGTTGTTTTGGGGTTATAGTAAATGCTGTTCAATAAAGTTTCCTTCGTTATTGTTATCACAAAATGGTTGCCTTCTCTCTAAAAATTAGGTCTTAAAATCTCTTTGAACAGGGGTAACATTTTTCTATTCTCTGTTTTGCTAGACGGCTTCTGGTAATGACTGTATGGTTCATAGTCCATATAAAGTGACGTCCCTTTACGTCAGTGGTCTCAAACTAGCGGCCCGGGGGCCACATGCGGCCCGCCAGGTACTCTTTTGAGGCCCTCGGTACATTTATCATAATCACAAAAGTATAATAAAAGAGTTTCTTGATCATATGTCTCTTTAGCTATAAATTACAATATTATTTTTAAGACTTAGCCAAAAGGAAAGATTTATAAACTATAAAGAGTTTTACCTCATGCAAAATTGTCATTTCTTTAATAAGACATTAACTATTTTTTTCTGAGGCCCTCCAAGTACCAACAGATCCAAAATGTGGCCCTGCAAAGGGTTTGAGTTGGAGACCACTGCTTTACGTCGTGTGTTGGGCATGCGTAGATTTCTGAGGCGTGACGTAGGTACGACATGCACGCGATTGTCTTGCGCGCAAATGTCTCTCGTTTTGTTGCCTCGCACTCATTTATCCTGCGCGTGATTGTTTTGCGTGCGATTGTGTTGCGCTCAGTTATTGTGCATGTGATTGTAGTTGCGTGTAAATGTGTTTGCGTGCAATTGTGTTGGGCGTAAATGTCTGCACGCATTTGACTTGCCCCCTGACCGTATACACTTCCCTTTCCGGGTTCACTTTTTTCCCTACTGTCATTCTGTTGACTGTTTTTTACTTGGCTTAACACAGCTTGCTAAAGTGCTTGTTCTTACACATGTTATTTGCCACATCATTTCCTTTAAGCCCTCACCATGACAACAGGGCTGCTCTCCCTCAAACAGTCACCAGGGCATGTTTGGACTTGCCTCTTTTTAAGATGTACAGGGTTTTTGTGCTGCAAAATAACACCACATTTTGGATGTTGAAAAGCAGACCCTAGCAGGGCTGTGTAAAATATAAGCACTGGTCTGTTTCAAGTGGTTCACAAACGCGCGCCGACATTTGAGAGCGGACAATTGAGAGCAAGACTTCAGCGCGCCGCTCTAAAAGCTTCTTTTAAAGGGCTCCGATGGGGGGGGTTAGGGGGGGAACCCCCACTTTACTTAATAGTGTTGGCGCTGCCATTGGGGGTGGTTTTCGGGGGTTGTAACTCGCCCATTATACAGAAAACTTAACTTTTCCCCCAAAAAATAGGTAAAAAGTTAAGTTTTCTGTATAATGTGGGGGGTTACACCCCCCATGCCCCCCCAACACGGCAGCGCGAACAGTATTAAGCAAAGTGGGGGCTTCCCCCCACACACCCCCGTCAGAGCTCTTTAAAATAAGCATTTAGAGCGGCACGCTGAAGTCTTGCGCTCAATTGCCCACTCTCAAATGTTGGCGCGCGTTTATCTCGCGTGCTTTTGTCCCGTCACCGTTTCAAGTTCACAACGTTGCTAATCTTAAAAGCCTAAGAGATACATAATCGAAATGAAAATACATCTAAACACCCGCCTAAATCGGCATTTGGACGACCTAAAAGACAGGTCGTCCAAGTGATGATAATTGAAATGGATTTTTAGATGCAGCTAGAGCCATCTTACGCCTCTTGACTGCCACTGTGTGTCCAGAGAGAAAAAGAGCATTTATCAAGGAGTGGTTAGGGCAGGATGAAGGGCTGACCAAACTTAAGTCATCCTGCAGCGATAATCGAAAGTTTGATGAGACTGCCTAGAACAGGGGCGTCAAAGTCCCTCCTCGAGGGCTGCAATCCAGTCGGGTTTTCAGGATTTCCTCAATGAATGTATTTGCACGCACTGCTTTCATTGTATGCTAATAGATCTCATGCATATTCATTGGGGAAATCCTGAAAACACGACTGGATTGCGGCCCTCGAGGAGGGACTTTGACACCCCTGGCCTAGAAAGAACTTATAGGTTGTGGCTTAGATCAGGGGTGTCCAATGTCAGTCCTCGAGGGCCGCAATCCAGTCGGGTTTTCAGGATTTCCCCAATGAATATGCATGAGATCTATTAGCATACAATGAAAGCAGTGCATGCAAATAGACCTCATGTATATTCATTGTGGAAATCCTGAAAATCCGACTGGACTGCGGCCCTCGAGGACCGACATTGGACACCCCTGGCTTAGATGATCTAAAACCAGGTATAAGTGCCCAGAGGGTATCCAAAGTGACCAGATAACTACTACAGGAACAAAGTACAGACCCCCACACACTTCCCCCAATGATCACTGAACCCCCCCTAAAAATCGGAATAAAAATGTACATACCTGCCTCCAGAACATCAGCACCTGGCATAGAAAAGCCTAGTAGAGCTGCACAGAGGTGGCTTAAGTAGGTGGGGGAGGGGCTAGTGAACCATAGAGAGGAGGATCCAGGCCCATAAGCCACTAACCACTACATTTATGGTGAAAAATGTGAGCCCCCCCCCAAAAAAAAACCTCTATTGCCATATACAGTAGTTGCCACCTGCAGTCATAAGGGCTATTAGGGTTGTAGACAGGTGGGTATAGTGGGTTTGGGGGGGCTCACCATAACTTATAAGAGAGTTCTGGTGAGATGTTTATCTGGCTCTCTCTTTGTGAAGTTCACAGCAGTGCCCTCTAAAATGCCCTACTGCACTGTTGTCATGTCCAAAGGGTCTTGTTTTGAGTGTTTGGGACTTGGATGAAATTTTGTTCAAAAATTTGGTATAAAGATAGACGTCCTGACGGTTTAGGCATCCCAATGGCCTGGATGTCCAGATAGAGGATTTTCAAAATCTGCTATAATAAAAACCTTAGCGCATGCGCACTTCAATCTCCATGTTCCATGCCTCCGTGGCGGTGTGCCGCGCACTAGAGAATGAAAAAATTATCATCGTTCCTGCCTTGTCCCCAAGCTGCAAATGTCCCCATTACTGCAGATTTACTGCAGTGACCATGATTTACTGCTGTAAACGGTCCCGTGACATTCTCTCCTTCACATGCTCAGTGCCTGCCTCAGCTGATTTCCTGCCCCAATCTATGACGCCAGCTGACTTCCTGCCTTCTGCCTACTTTGCCGGGACACCTATTCTTCTCACCCCGGACCAGCAGCGGTAGAAGCCGGGGTTTAATCAAGCAGCCGCAGGGCATTTGCTAGGCTGGCCCACTTCAATAATGCAAGGCGGGCTGGCCTAGCAAAAGCCATGAGGCTGCCCGGGCTACCGGTTGCTGGACAGGGGGAGAAGGAAAGGGAGAAGGGTACTACTGGATAGGGGGAGGTAAAAGTAAGGGAGAAGGGCTACTGCTGGATAGGGGAAGCAGGGAAGGGGTGCTGCTGGATAGGGGGAGATAAAAGGAAGGGAGAAGGACTACTGCTGGACAGGGGGAGCAGGGAAGGGGTGCTGCTGGACAGAGAAAGAAGGGAAGGGGTGCTGCTGACGGGGAGCAGGGAAGGGGTACTGCTGGACAAGGGGAAGGTAAAAGGAAGGGAAAAGGGCTACTGTTGGACAGGGGGAGCAGGAAGCAAAGAAAGAAAGAAAGGCCTCAGCGCCCCATTGTGCTAAAAGTTTACACATCTATTCTAGCACCCGTTAATGTAACAGGCTTAAACACTAGTATTATATATATATATATTTCTAGAAATATAGTGGTTTGCCTTTCGAAAATAGGCATTTTCTTACTGCCAACTTTGGACGTCTAGCATCATACGTCCAAATCGGACTTAGACATACCGTATTTTTCGTTCCATAAGACACACTTTTTTTCCAAAATAATATTAATCAAACAATTCCCATATATATGAAAGAGTGCAATTATATTACTAATTCACAATGTATATAGGAAGAGGCCTCAGTACTGGAGCCTACGCGCAGTCGTATTCACAAACTGAACTTATCAGTGTAGATGCTTTGCTCCTTTGCTCCAATCATTGGCCGTATTCCTAATTTAAATCATTTATTCTAACCTATTTTATTGAGTAATAAATATTCTAAAAATTCATACTATTATTTCTTTAGCTAATTTTACATTTACCTTATTTATATATTAATACCACGCTCTCTATCAACTTTTATTCCTTTCATCTACACTATTTCATATGATTGAGACATAGCTGAAAAGTTTCTATCATTTCCTAATTTCAAATTTCTGTCATTTCCTAATTTCAATTGCAGTCAACAGCAAACATTCTTAGGATTTCTTATTTCATTAAGCTGTTACTGAAAAATTGTTGAAGAAAAATTACTTAACTTCAGGCAGTGCTTGTGTATCGGGAAAATACCAACGTGGCCAGCGTTTCATGGAACTCGGTTCATATCCACTGTTTCAGGGCCAATTTATAACAGTACCAAGCCACTTTCCTCAACCATACCTCCTCAATAAAATAGGTTAGAATAAATGATTTAAATTAGGAATACGGCCAATGATTGGAGCAAAGGAGCAAAGCATCTACGCTGATAAGTTCAGTTTGTGAATACGACTGCGCGTAGGCTCCAGTACTGAGGCCTCTTCCTATATACATTGTGAATTAGTAATATAATTGCACTCTTTCATATATATGGGAATTGTTCGATTAATATTATTTTGTATAAATATTTCCCATTAGGGAATATTAGTGTAGTGTGTTAACTAGACACTTTTTTTCCACCCAAAAGTGGGTGGAAATCTCGGTGTATCTTATGAAGCGAAGATGCAAAATTTGTATCCCCGTACAACTGCAACTCACCCCCCCCCCCATTACAGCACCTTTTTAAACACCACCGCCGGACCACCTTTTTAAAACAACCCCTGCCACTGCCGGACCATCTTTTTAAAATAAACAAACACACACCCCCAACGCCGTCATACCTTTTTCAAGCAGCCTGGTGGTCTAGCGTATATCCCTCCCTTGATGGCTCCGCACTACTTCCGGGCAGCAGGCGCACAAGTCAGGAGCTTTCCGACTGACTGGCAGCAGTTCTCGTGGGACTCGGCAGCCATTCGGAAAGCGGCGCAGGCCCAAGTGGGAGCGTGTAAAGCTTGGTCCTGACCGCCGCGCTCCTGACTCGTGCGCCTGCTGCCCGGAAATAGAACGGAGCTGTCGAGGGAGGGAAGAATTTTAAAAGGTACGGGGTTTTTTTGTTGTTGTTTTTTAAAGATACAGTGGGGGGTATGATTAAAAAGGTAGATATGATAGACAGCTGGGGCTGAGCCATGGACATTGAGGAGGATCATCTTTGTTTATAGGTGGCTTTCTGCTTGTGGAAGGTGAAAGTACTGTTAGAGAGCAGGCTTTCTCTGGGTAAAGTAATTCTTTAAAGGTTGATTGCATTGTATAGCGCCCCACATCTCTTCCTCATCTCCTGTAATTTAAGCAGCTGCCAGACGCTGGAGGCTGTGATCAGAGAGGAGGAGGTTATTGGAGCCCTTTAATGCCAGTTCTAATAAACTGTGGTATATCTTAGGAAGAAAGAGGTTGGGATTAAATAATGGTAATTGTACCTGTGTGGGTGGAGATGATGTACCGGGACAGCATAACAGAAGCCAGGTACTGAGACTTCTTGGATTAGACCAGGGATCTCAAAGTCCCTCCTTGAGGGCCACAATCCAATTGGGTTTTCAGGATTTCCCAATGAATATGCATTGAAAGCAGTGCATGCACATAGATCTCATGCATATTCATTGGGGAAATCCTGAAAACCCGACTGGATTGCGGCCCTCAAGGAGGGACTTTGAGACCCCTGGATTAGACGAGAGAGATCCTGAACCACTTTTGATTTAACACACCACCAGGCCAGATGTAGATACAGTGTCTTGAGGTCCCCACACCACTTTTTCTCCCAGGGCTTATCCTTATTACTTCATGAAGACCAAGTCTGGATTTTTTTGCATGTGTGTGACACCTTTTATTGGACCCACATACAACGTTTCCTAAGACAGTGCCATGCAGGAGTTTTACAGACTGCTTCAATAACAGGTGTCACAACCTTCAAGGAATCCACTTTTCTCCAGGACCAATATGCCTGCACAGCATTAGCTTAAGAAGTCTGCTTCTTGGAGAATATCCTTAGTTAACCTTGTCCTTGTTCCATAATGTGATCTGCTTTTGTTTTCAAACAGTTAACCATCATAAGATTTTCATTTGAGCTAAGCCAAGTATTTTCAAGGAAGTCTTCCAGGTTCCATTCAAAGGCTCTGCTTTCCTGGAGCCCCAGAGTTCAGCTAACAAGTCTCCCCCTCCCCCATTGTTTCCCTCAGGAACCTCCATTTCCTCTTAATTTTCCAGCTCATTTTGTGATGTCCAAATGCTTTTTTTATATTTTACTTTTTTTTCTATCTAAAAAGAAAATAAAAAGGTACGTGGGGTATGATTAAAGGTACAAGCGGGGTATGATTTAAAAAGGTATTGGGGGGTATGGGGCCTGCCTACCTGCCACTAGGCCTGCCTACTCTGTGACCTGTCCCTGCCTGCTCTGTACCCTGTCCCAACCTACCACCAGAGGGTGGGGGGACAGGATACAGAGCCCAGCAGGGAGGGGGGACGGGGTGTAGAGCATGGCAAGGAGTGTGGGGTTGGGTGCAGAGTCTGGCAGGGAGAATTTGGTTCAGAATGTTTTGGGGTTTTTTCTTGTTTTCCTCCTCTAAATCTAGGGTGCGTCTTATGGAGCAAAAAATATGGTATGTTTTGAAAATGCCCCTTCATGTGTCTTTTTTTCCTGGATTTTACTCACATCAAATTTGTTCCCATTCTATTAAGCTTTCAGAGAGATAAAGAGCCAGACATTTTCAAACCCTTATATATAGTTTCTTTCCAACATTCAGCCACGTTGAAAGGAAAAAAAACACACACAACAATATATCAAACTGTCCATTGCAATCCAAAAGTCTTCAGCATATCAATTCATCAAAATGATCTAACATTATAGGACTGCTACAAGTCTGCGATTAGGGGTTGGATTATAGTTTCCGTGACACACAAAAAGAAGCTGCATAATGAGAGTTCAAAATGTATTAAACAGCTTGGACTACCACATAAGCAAACAGGCAGTCAAAGAAATTACAAAGCATTACTGGAGAATGAAAAGCAAGTCAGACTTCTTATTACAGGATGAAATAGACGTGAGAGCATCAGAGTATAAGAAATGCCATTCTGTATCAAACCAAAGACCCATCAAGCCTGGAATTCTCTAACAGTGTTCAGTTCAAGTCACAAATACCTGACAGGAGATCCAATCCTTCTTGCTCATACCAAGGGATAGCCAGGGCCTTTCCTAAATGTAAACATTAAGCTAGTCCCCTCTATGCAAATATCAACTTGTGCATAACTTATAGGACAAAAATATAACTAGAAACAAGACTTCTCAATATATAAATCAAATAATAAGACTTGAATATAAATGTTGAAAATATAATGCAATTTTTCACATACACTCAGATTTGTGTAATCCGAGCAAGAGCCGCAGCTCCTATAGTCGAACCCACCGTCCCAATCACCCTGTAAGACTTTGATGTGAGGCTACATGCTCTACTGATTAATAACTTTGTTCTCAATGGCAATGAGAGGAGAAAACAACCCCTCCACTTAGCTTTAAGATGAATTAGCAGGTCCCGACATGGGCCATGTTTCGAGGGTCTGTTTCAAGGAACCCAAAGGAGAAATGAACAATTAGAAGAGATCATTTCAACTTACGAACACAAGTTGTCATCCGATTCACAGAAGCACCCATTTCTCTGGCATTTGAAGTCTAATGTTTCTTCTTTGCGTTCCTTGAAACAGACCCTCGAAACATGGCCCATGTCGGGACCTGCTAATTCATCTTAAAGCTAAGTGGAGGGGTTGTTTTCTCCTCTCATTGCCATTGAGAACAAAGTTATTAATCAGTAGAGCATGTAGCCTCACATCAAAGTCTTACAGGGTGATTGGGACGGTGGGTTCGACTATAGGAGCTGCGGCTCTTGCTCGGATTACACAAATCTGAGTGTATGTGAAAAATTGCATTATATTTTCAACATTTATATTCAAGTCTTATTGTTTGATTTATATATTGAGAAGTCTTATTTCTAGTTGTATTTTAGTCATTGACTTTGACCTCTCACTTCTGTATATTTTTGAGAGCATTTTCCTCACTCCCTATTATTTTTAACTTATAGGACAGCCATTTATGTGACGGTTTCTGGCAGACTATTAATGGGATAGTCCTGCCATTGGCTTTTGTGGTCATTTTCCCCTCCTCCCTTCCCACAGCTATAACTGTGTACTCATTGAGTGGGTTGATGGAGTGCTGCTTGGGATGAATCATCGCAGCCATTTCATCATGGGATGTTTCAGCGCGGCTGCGATGAAACGGCCGCAATGAATCGTCCCATTACGGGGAGGCTGGGCTTGGCATCCAACACAGCAGCTCCAGTGAATACAGCAGACGCAACAGGTCCAGCATCTGCTTATCCCCCCCTCCCCCCAGGGCCCGGGACACAACACAGCAGCTCTGGCAGCAGAGGGCAAGCATGGTGATGCATCAACTCCAACATCAGCTTCCCCCCTCCCCCCGGGCCAGTCACCACAGAGGTGCTGGATCGCGAACAAGGAGAGGGGGAGGGTATCATTCTGGGTGGGTGGGGGAGTGATGCCCCCAAACACTAAAATTGGACGATTCATCGCAGCCAGTTCATTGCGCGGAAATGGCCTCACTGAACTGGCCATAATGAATCGTCCTAGACCTGATGAAGGGTTACTAATGGTTGAATACTGGTTCTATGCACCAAGCAATGCTGAGAGGACTTGTGTGCAGGTGTTAACTCATACAAAAGATACAGTCGCAAGTTGTATTAAAGTGTATGCTGAGGAGCCACTTTAGGTATTCCGTGCCTCCCACTTTTTGATGCATGCACGACGTGAGAAATATTCCGTGAGTATCCAGGGTAGTGTAGAAGGTTTTGTGGCGAGAATTTCTTGTTAATCTTTCACATTTACAAGAGTGGTTTGAAAAGTTTGGTAAAAAAGCAAGTTAGACAACGTAGTCTCCATCGAAGGCTCTACACTTGGTCCAGCGAGTTTCCAGTTTTTTCATATCGTAGGAAGAACAGCTTACCAAAAAACTGGAAACTCACTTTTTTACCACACTTTTCAAACCACCCTCATAAGTGCTGATTTTGTTTTCTTATGCCAGCCGAAGGAAGCCCAAGCAGGTTTTAAGGGCAGATGGTAAGTAGCAGACAGGTGTGTACGCCTGAACAAAACTGAAAATGGAAGCCCACATTGACACCTATTCTGTGTCTAAATATGTCATCAAAAATTTCAACCGCAGGCGGTTTTGAAAGGTTCACAATAGGCTCAGAAGAACAGATGCCTTTATGTGTTAACACATTCAGTTTTGGTTCAGATATGTGCACAAGAAGACACACTTAGGGGTGTGGCCAAGATGGCATCTTGAGGGAAGCCACTGGTAAGCTGAGCTCTGCGGCTTTCTTCTGGAATGAGAGAAAAATGTAAGGGGAAAGCTCGGCCCTTTCCCCAGAGCCCCAGCGAGAACTGCCTTTTTAGGCAAGCAAGCAACCATCCCAGAGTTACTTACCAATTACCAATTCCAGACATACCAGCTTGGGTGCTTGAAACCACATCTTTTGGGGAAGCTGAAACATAACTAAGTCCAGCTTTGTGCCAAGCTCCACCTCCACCACAAGTGGCGTTTCCAAAGCAGACATTGCATCTTAACCTGCGGCAAGATGGCAGGACAGCGCTGAGGGGATTGACAGCAGAGAATGACACGGGGACAAATTTTTCCCCTATCCCACGGGAACACATTTTCCCGTCCCGGCGAAATCTTTTCCTGTTCCTGCGAGCTCTGTCCTCATCCGCACAAGCCTCAAACACTTTAAAATCGTAAGAGTTCGAGGCTTCTGCGGTTAAGGCAGAGCTTACAGGAATGGGACAGCAACAGCGACAAAACTTGCATGCACGGGGTGGGGAAATTGAGTTCCTGCGGAGACAGGGACAAATTTGTCATTGTGTCATTGTCTAATTGACAGCCTGGAAGAACAGATGCCTGGATCAGAGAGCAGAGAGTTCCAGTACATAGAGGGAAATGGGGCAGTCAAAATCATAAGTACCCAGAGTCATCCTTCAAGGTCAATTTAGACCATCTGTATTCTTTAATTAGTATTTCTCCACTGGAGAAACAAGCTATGGTGACTTTGAGTTCTTTATGGGATGCAATTAGAGCTTTGCATAAAACGATTACCATTTTAACATCAACTGTAGTGGAGAATCAGAAATCCGTTCTTTAAATTTCTGGCTAAGTATCACAAGCTCAGCAGAGATTGGACAACTTTGAGGGACAAGATGTCTGAGATGTGCCATGTGCAAATGGCTTTGATAAAAGACAAATTGCTAATTCACAAAAATGGAAAGAGTAATTGCCATTCAGCAGGGGAATTTTAGGAAATTTCAGGATAATTTGGGAACCATTAACAAAATATTGTAATGAATGAAAATCATTTTTCCCCTTAAATATGCACATCCAAGGTGGGGAGAGAAGGGTGGGGGGGGTATTTTGGTTTTCTTATGAGTGCAAATAATGTGGAGAGGGGGGTTATTATATATCTTATGTTTGATGAAAGTCATTGAATATGGGGGAGGGAGGGTTATGGGATCTGAATTAAATTTTAATAGGATATTAAGTGATGTATTTAAATATAAATAGATGTTATATACTGTTGCACTTATTGTAAGTTTTAAAAATGAATACAGAATATTTTTAAAAATTCACAAAAAATTGGTAATGATGGAAAATTTTCAGCGTTATCTGAATTCGTGCTTCATAAATTTCCCCAAGCACCCTATTCTTTCATCAACTGAGTTACTTAAGAGATATGAGGGACCACTGAAAAGTTCTCAGCCCAACTGAGAAGAGAATGATGTGGAGCCATGAAACTTACACGTTATTCCATACTTTTCTACCTTCTGTTGTGAAAATTATGTTGTTTGGAGATCAGCGTTGGAGCATTAATTTGTACCAGTGAATATATGTGTGACTGTCTTGTTTGCAAATGTAAAGATATGTACCTTAGAAACATAGAAAGATGATGGCAGAAAAAGGCTATAGCCCATCAAGTCTACCCACTCTACTGACCCACCCCAATAAGTCTAGATGCTAGTGATTCGTCCTACGTAGGGATCCCACGTACATGTCCCATTTACTCTTAAAGTCAAGCACGCCGGTGGCCTCGACCACATGCACCAGAAGCTTATTCCAGTGATCTACCACCCTTTCTGTGAAAAAATACTTCCTGGTGTCACTACTAAATTTCCCTCCTCTGAGTTTAAGCGGATGCCCTCTTGTGGTCGAGGGTCCTTTGGGGAAGAGGATGACATCTTCCACCTCGACACGTCCTGTGATGTATTTAAATGTCTCAATCATGTCCCCTCTCTCCCTGCGTTCCTCTAGAGTGTAGAGCCGCAGTCTGCTCAGTCTCTCTTCGTACGAGAGACCCTTGAACCCCAAGATCATCCTAGTGGCCATCCGCTGAACCGACTCGACTCTAAGCACGTCTTTACGGTAATGTGGCCTCCAGAATTGCACACAGTATTCCAGATGAGGTCTCACCATGGTTTTGTACAGCGGCATTATGACTTCTGGTTTCCGACTGACGAAACTTCTATTGATACATCCCATCATTTGCCTTGCCTTGGATGTGGCCTTCTCTACCTGCTTGGCAGCCTTCATGTCTGCACTGATGATTACTCCCAAATCTCATTCTACTGAGGTCGTGGCTAATGTTACTCCATTTAGGGTGTAAGTTCTGCATGGATTTCTGCTACCGAGGTGCATGACCTTACATTTCATAGCATTGAAGCCTAGCTGCCATGTCGAGGACCAGTTTTCCAACGTACGAAGGTCCTGTGTCATACTATCCTGTAAAAAGCTTTCACTTACTATGTTGCACAGTTTTGTGTCGTCGGCGTGCACAGTTTTTGAGAAGATTGTTTATAGAGAATGACATAGGGACAAATTTGTCCCCGTCCCGTTCCTGTGAGTTTTGTCACTGTCCCTGTCCCTAATCCTGCCCCATTCCTGTAAGCTCTGCCTTAACTGCAAAAGTCTTGGACACTTTTAATTTTAAAGTGTTTGAGGCTTGTGCAGATGAGGACAGAACTTTCGCATTGGTGGAATGGGGCATTATGACATCACAATCTGAGCTCTAGAATGTTGCTACTTATGATTTTAAAGTTTGAGGCTTGTGCAGATGAGGACGGAGCTTAGGCATTGGTGGAATGAGGCATTATGACATCACAATCTGAGCTCTAGAATGTTGCTACTTATGATTTTAAAGTGTTTGAGGCTTGTGCAGATGAGGACAGAGCTTGCAGGAATAGGGCAGGGACAGGAAAAGAACTTGCTGGGGTGGGAAAATGAGTTCCCTTTTTCCCCCATGTCATTCTCTAATTGTTTACATTGAAGAACTGAGGTATTAAGTGAAGCTTTTGCTGATTTTTTTTAGAGACCAATGACTGTGCAGGACATACATTGTGTTGTACTGAAGATAGGGGGTGTATGATTTCTGAGGTCTCTTTTTCTCCACTATTTTTCATGTGTCATTGAGTGCAGAGGTCTTTTATCATAGTTGTTCTTTTCTACTCTATTAATACAGTCAAACCTTGGATAGCGAGTAACGTAGTTTACGAGTGTTTTGCAAGATTAGCAAAACATTTTCTTAAATTTTAACTCAATAAACGAGCGTTGTCTTGCAGTACGAGCACATATATATACATCACGTCAAATACGCACAATATATGTGCATCGCATCACTCATCACACCTGAACGTAATACATGCACCCGCAATTCAAACACGCACAACATATGCACATCTCAAGCTAGCATGGCTGAACGTAATAAAAGCATTCACGCCCAATTCACCCGCAGTGTAGTGACTGTTCGAAACGAGTGAGATCTTGCGATACAAGGACGTACAGTACTGTATCTTCTATTAAAGTTTTTGGGATGTGGAACGAATCGTCCATGTTTCCATTATTTCCTATGGAGAAAGTCACTTTGATATACGAGCGCTTTGGATTACAAGCATGCTTCTGGAACGAATTATGTTCGCAAACCAAGGTACCACTGTGTTCGGTTTGCTTGTTATATTTATGGTAGTATATTTAAAGAATCAGTACAGCTTGCCGGGCCTAAGCTTCCAGACAGATTTGCTAGGGCATCAGGCTGCCAAGTGGAATAAATTAATATCAGAATATTTGAATAAAAAACCAAAAACTAGTTTCAAGGATATTTGGAGCATTGAGATAAAGCAGCAGATTTCTGCTACTCAATGGCCACGGATTTGGACTTGGAGGATGAGATGTACAGCATCAGCATCTATGAGACAAACTTGGTGTTTTTCTGTTACATAGAGTTTTTTGGACCCCAGTTCGTTTGCAAAAGTTAGACAGTTCAAAGTCTAATAGATGCTGGCATTGTCATCTTGAAGTAGGGACACTGGATCATTTGTTGTTCTATTGTCCTTTGATACTCATCTTTTGGAAATCAATATGGGGACAAATTAATTTGATTCTGGAGTCTTCAATTCCGTTATCGTATGAGGTGGTTATGTGTGGTACATTGTTGTCACCTAAACCTCCTTTAGACAAGTATAAAATAGATTATTTTCCATCATGACTGGGAAAGCCATGCAAATGGTTACCAAAAGCTGGAAAAATTGGGATCGACTTAATTTCTCCTTTTGGTAGGACTCGTTATGTTTATGCTACAGATATGAGAAAACGAATTCAGAAATGGTGTGTAATAATAAGTTATTTAAATTAATATGGAGTCCATTGACAAATTTTGTTAATGATGATTAGCTGGTTTATTCTCCTGATTTCTTATTTGATTTACACATCCAGGGAGGGTGGGTGGGTGGCTGGGTATTATATTTTGATGTTTTCATTGATCAATAAGTTCAGTATGATTTTCACTATGGGCTCCTTTTACTAAGGTACGCTAGCGTTTTTAGTGCGTGCTGCATTGCCGTGCGCGGTAACCCCATGCTACGCGTCGAGAACTAACGCCAGCTCAATGCTGGCATTAGCGTCTAGCATGCGTGGCAATGCAGCGTGCGCTAAAACCGCTAGCGCAGCTTAGTAAAAGGAGCCTTATATGTCTGAAATAATGCATTTGTTTTTGGTTCTTGTATTGGGATGGGAGGGGAAAAAGTTTTTGAAGTATTTCTATGACTGATGTAAATGTAATTTTGAAATTAATTATATGTAAATGTATATTTTAATGCATTATTTTTGAATGAAAAATTAATAAAGAGTTAAAAATATATATTTATAGTAGTAAATCTTTTAATATATTGATACTAGTCTTTAAGCCCGTTACATTAACGGGTGCTAGAATAGATGTGTCTGTCTTTCTCTCTCTCTCCTTGGCCACTTTCTGTCTATCTGTCTTTCTTTCTTTCTGTCTCTCTCTCTCCTTGGCCGCTTTCTATCTGTCTTTCTTTCTTTCTGTTTCTCTCTCTCCTCGGCTGTCCACCACCACCACCCCTCCACCACCCCTTGCCTGCTCATGTCCAGCAGTAGCCCTTCTCCTTTCCTTTTACCTTCCCGCCCTTTCCAGCAGCACCCCTTCCCTGCTCCCCCTGTCCAGCAGCAGCCCTTCTCCCTTCCTTTTACCTCCCCACTGTCCAGCAGCACCCCTTCCCTGCTCCCCCTGTACAGCAGTAGCCCTTCTGTGTGTGTCTTTCACTCCCATCTACCTGTCTTTCAGTGTGTGTGTCTCTATTTCTGTCTGTCTGTCAATGTTCCTGTCCACTGCCTGTCTGTTTATTGTGCCCCTTTTCCCACCTACCTTTTTTTTTTATCACGGGCAACTGGCACACAGTAACCACTGCTGGATATAGTAAACTGCCACGCGCGCACTCGTAAATTGCTGAACGCGCACGCGCCAAACCCGCACTAACATTTCTCTGCCAGCCATGGAGCTACTGATCACGGAGGCATGGATCATGCATGTAGGAGTGTGCATTCGAGCTTAGGGTTTTATTATTAGTGATTCCTAAAGCAGCAATTTCCCCATTCTCTAAAGCATATTATACAGTATTTCTCAGAAGACATTTTCAGCTGGAAGAAAGCAGGGGAGTGCTCTTGCTCAACCAGATGGAGAGTTTGTCATAGGACAGCTTGGATTTCACAAAATTCCTGGAACATTATGACTCAGAAGTAGTTACTCAGGCTAATGTATTGGTGACTTTTGTTTTCTCACAAGATCATGACCATGTGCTGCATCTTTATTTTAAGAATAGATCTACATTGTTTTGGGGACATAAATTGGGACGTTTTCCTGATTTAGCCAAGACTACACAGGACCTCAGGAAGAGAGTCCCATCTTTGTGGATCATTTCAGTTACACTTTCCATGCAAATGCTTGGTAGTCATGTCCTCAAGGAGATATATTTTCTTCGATTCAGACCAATTGCCATCTTTCATTAACTCTAGGAAACAGATGCTTTCCACACAGACCCAGGTTGAAGCTGATGCTGTAACTCTATAGCTTGGAATGATATGGTGTTCTGTTTGGCTTCTTTCAATATAATAATAATAATTTATTTCTTATATACCGCTATACCGTGAAGTTCGAAGCGGTTTACAATAAAGATATAGCCTTGTTTATTATTAAATTCCTGATATATTTTTTCCTGTGGCTTCAGGAACGTTTTTTCTTCTGCTCTCCTTTTAATTGTAGACTGAGCAGCACATTTTGTTTATTTTTTTAATTAGATCAATTTATAACGATAACATTGCCTCTGTGCTTTTCTGATCAAGTTTCTTTTGCTTGTATATACAGTAAAAATCTTGGATTGCAAGTAACTTGGTTTGCAAGCGTTTTGCAAGACAAGCAAAACATTTGATTAAATTTTAACTTGATATACAAGCACAGTGTCTTGCAATACAAGTACTTACAGTATACACAGATCATAACTGAGCCGATGGTTCTTCTCCCTCTGGCACTGCAAGTGTGTAGTGACTGTTCTAAACGAGCAAAGACTTGCAAAACGAGTACATACAGTATATACACATCACATCACAACTGAGCCAATGGTTCTTCTCTCTCTGACGCTGCGGGAGTGTAGTGACTGTTCTATACAAGCGAGGTCTTGCAATACAAGTATGTATAGTATTTTGTATTAAAGTTTTTGGGTTGTGGAACGAATCGTCCGAGTTTCCATTATTTCCTATGGGGAAATTTGCTTTGCTATACAAGTGCTTTGGATTATAAGCATGCTTCTGGAACGAATTATGCTCGCAAACCAAAGTTTTACTGTATATCTTTAAATGCAACTTAAAAAAAGGTCAATTAAGAATCCCTACTATTTTCCACTGTTGGAATAGATCTACCCAATAAGATTAGTGTTATATTAGGCTGAGTCAGTATGTCAAGCTCCATCTCTCGCAGTATTCAAATATAGACTAAAAGCCCACTTTTTTGAGGCTGCTTTTAACTTAGAGAATGACATGGGGACAATTTTTTCCCCGTCCCCGCAGGAACTCAATTTCCCCACCCCCATTTTTGCAAACATTGTCCCTGTCCCTGCCTCATTCCTGTAAGTTCTGCCTTAACCTCAGAAGCCTTGAACACTTGTGATTTTAAAGTGTTTGAGGCTTGTGCAGATGAGGACGGAGCTTAGGCATTGGTGGAATGAGGCCTTATGACATCACAATCTGAGCTCTAGAATGTTGCTACTTATGATTTTAAAGTGTTTGAGGCTTGTGCAGATGAGGACGGAGCTTAGGCATTGGTGGAATGAGGCCTTATGACATCACAATCTGAGCTCTAGAATGTTGATACTTATGATTTTAAAGTGTTTGAAGCTTGTGCAGATGAGGACGGAGCTTAGGCATTGGTGGAATGAGGCATTATGACATCACAATCTGAGCTCTAGAATGTTGCTACTTATGATTTTAAAGTGTTTGAGGCTTGTGCAGATGAGGACAAAGCTTGCAGGAATGGGACAGGGACAGGAAAAGAAAACGCGGAGATGGGAAAATGAGTTCCCACGGGGACAGAGAAAACTTTGTCCCCATGTCATTCTTTATTTTAACTCTTAACTCATACTCGTAAAGGGCCCATGTCTGTTTTATTATTCCCTCTGTGAGAAACTCAATAACTCCTATTTGTCCTGTTTGTCTGTTTTGATTAAGGATTGTCTCTTACATGTTTAATGCTATAGCACTTCGTATGTAGTAGATTCCTATGTCCAGTAATCTACCATGTAAACTTTTTACATGATGGAAGGAGTGGTGTAGTGGTTAGAGCAACAGCCTAAGCACCCTGAGCTTGTGGGTTCAAATCCTGACCCTGGGCAAGTCACTCAATCCGCAATTGTCCCATGCCCACCGGGGCAGATAGGGAAAAATGCTTTAGTACCTGATTGTAAACCACTTGGGTAACTCTTATAGGCAGTATATAAATCCCTAAAATAAATAAAATGTTTAAAACAAGACAAGGGGCTAGATCAGGAGTGGGCAACTCCGGTCCTCGAGGGCCAGAATCCAATTGGGTTTTCAGGATTTCCCCAATGAATATGTATGAGATCTATTTGCATGCACTGCTTTCAATGCATATTTATTGGGGAAATCCTGAAAACCCGACTGGATTCCGGACCTTGAGGACCGGAGTTGCCCACCCCTGGGCTAGATGCTCTGAAGTCAGCAATTGTTGCTAAACCCGTTTTCACAGCTTTAGCAACGATTGCTTTTTACCGACCCAATACACCAAATGGCTCACCACGTGTTTTTCCCCTCGATCGCCCATATTCCAATCCAGCCATGCAAATTAGCTAAAACTCCATGCAAAGTAGCCAAGCGATTGATGCACTAACATCGCATGGCTGTGTGAAAAAAAACAAACCACGGGTTTTAGCTATGAGAAAAAACCGAAAGGTCTGTCTGGTGTTTTTTTTTCAATGGCACAGATATTTTGTGTGTGTTACACAGGCAAAATATCTGCCCCATAAAAATAATGAAAAAAAGTCCCCTACCACCGATCACAGCCCTCTCCAACGACTCACGATGAATGTGGCACTGGGAATTCCCCACCCCCCCTGAGAGAAGATTGACAGGAAGGATGGATGCCCACTGCCTCCTTCCAACAGAGGCTCCCCCCCCCCGAATCATCCCCTACCCTCTCGAAAAAGAAAAAAGGAGGGATGCCCACTCCCCTCCTGCCACCGGATGGTTTTCCTTTTTAGTTTATTTAATTTTTCTTTTTTCTACACTACTCTGGGGCGTGCTTAGGTATTCTATGGTATTTTTGTGCTCAGTTTGTTCTACCATATACTACAAAATACAAAATATTTGAGGGTAAAAAGTAGGCATGTCCAGTGCTAATTGGTTAATGCAGCTACATCACCGGGGGACTAACCAACTAGCATGTGCTTTGCACATGATTTTTTTTTTTTAATTACAAGAGCTAAATGAGAAATTAGCGCATGACCATTAATGGAGGAAATAAGAAATGTGGTCATTCTACAGCCACGCTAAAAGTGGCCTCAGCCCACAGGAAAACCCCACTACTATTATTGCAGGCCAATTTTTAGCATAGCTTAATAAAAGGGACCCTTGGATTGGTATCCCCTATATGTACACTGAGACAAGTGTGGCAAAACCAGATATACTGATATCACTCAAAACAGGGATCTGTGAATTTCAAACACCCAGACACCCCAATTGATAGATGCCTTATGGGGTATGAATATCATCACAAATTCACAGAGAACCCATATCAGGCTCATTATTTAATAAATGCTGGCCAAATCCCAATAGTCAGACTGTAAATAAAAGCACTTAAAAATTGAAATAATTTGCTACCTAGATAATGGTAGATGTATTATTGTTATTGATATCTTTTTGGTTGCATTTCCTCAATGTCATGTCTTTGCTGTACAAGTCTGTTTGCTTGTTTGCTATTTGTTGTGAGTTTTAATTTGGGGGGGTTGGGTGACCAGAATTGAACGCAGTACTCAAGGTGAGGTTGCACCACGAAGCGATACAGAGACATTATTACATTACATTACATTACATTAGAGATTTCTATTCCACCATTGCCTTGCAGTTCAAGACGGGTTACAGAAGAATTGCAAAAAACGTATTTCAAGAAGATATCTGGTAATTTCTGGAGGAGATAAAGGGTAGATGAGGTTGCTTTGGGGAATCGGGAAGGTAATGGGAAGTGGGAAGGAGCAAGTGGTATTAAGTCGTTTGCAGGAATTTCTTGAAAAGTAGAGCATTTCTTTTCTGAATGTTTTGTAGTCTGTGGTCATAATTAGTAGATTGGCGATTTGGTTGTCGAGTTTTGCTGCTTGTGTGGCTAGGTGGCCATCATATAGTTTTTTCCGTTTCTTAGGCTTATTTGCCATCCCTTTCCTAATAAGTTTCAAGTTTTATTAAAATTTTGATGTATCGCAATATCATTAATTCAAAGTGATTTACAATTCAATTATTAACTAAAACCAATACAAACGGACCTGACGTACCAAGGGAAGTAGGGAGAACTACAATAAGTATAGTAAAGGATACATACAAGGAAAATACAAACGGAGGGTAAGAAACTTTCAAAGTATTGATAAAAGTATAATAGAAAATTAAGAACATTTTTTTTTTTAATTCAATTTCTCAGAGCCTAAGACAGAGGACTAATGAGTTTAAGCAACGAATGGGATCAATAGAGACTCCGATAATTAGGTCTCAAAAGCATCCTTGTACACCCAGCATTTTAACAGTCCTTTAAATTTGCTTTTTTGGTTGCCGCCACACACTGTACAGAAAATTTCAGCTTATTGTCTACAATGACACCTAGATCTTTTTCATGGGTGCGGACTCCTTAGGTAGACCCTAGTATCAGGCAGCCATGATTTGGGTTATTCTTCCCAATGTGCATCACTTTGCATTTGTCCACATTCCATTCCATCTGTATGCCTATGTTTTAACAATTCCTCATCCAGTCGATTTCTTCACTCTAGAGCCCTCAGGAGCTCTAGAGTTCAATCGAAATATCCTCAGACATTGTATATCGATACCTATTCTTACCACTTTGTTGGTTTTCTTGTAATTAAGATTAAGGTCATAAAAACCATTGATCATTTATTGAAGAGCAATGACCATCATCCTCTTCAGATTTCAGAGATTCTTTTTATCCCGATTCTGTGTTTGGCTGTCCAGTCAGGAAAAGACTCAGTGTAGGAAACCATCTTGCAATTCCACTGAGTGCTGTAAGTATTAAAAATGCATGTCTGCGTCATCTGTAGAGTTCATCAAGGAGCCAAAAGAAGCTCGAGATGCCTGCGTGAGCTTTATTAGCTGAACATCTGCTCTATCTCACACAATTCTCAGATCAGCATTTTAGGAACAGGTTGGTGTGCTTGTTGCCATCTGGGAGCTGGAAGCAATTGCATTACTTGAACAGAGGCAAGTTGGGGATTGTCCCATTTACCTGTCATTTTTAATCTTCCAAGGCTGTTGAAAAAACTCAATAATTAGGAGACATATACAGTAGATGTGATGGTTCCAGTATTACTATTCCTATTTAATTACCTATTTATTTATTTAGTTCTACATAGATCAGTTCTCCAGCTTTCAACCAGTAGCACTAACCATGTGAATGCTTGGACCAGGAAGCTGAAACAAGACATGAGGCTTTCCCCCCCCCAGCCATTCAAATATTTCAATGCCACAACCAGAATTTAGACAGTGTTTAATTTCCCTCCTGAAGACTGTTTGTTCCCTGAAGCACAATTGCGCTGCATTCAAGCGTCCCCACTGAGATAATCTTCAGTCATTCTTAACTCATTTGTGTTTGGGCCTGCGTGCAGTAAAAGCGGTTACTTAGCACAGCTAGTGAAAAATCCATTTTTCCGTCACCATATCAACTGTTGTTATTTGGTTCCTTATCCTTCCTCTTTATTCTAAATTTAAGGCACATATTTTATTCGGAATTGCTTCATTTCTATGTAAATATAATTGTGTTTGTTCTTTCTGTTGGTGCTTAACACAGTGAAGAGTTTACGGAGCCCTTTTTACCAAAGTGCAGGAAAGTTTTCCAATTACTGCTCGGTAACAACCCAGATTTTCAACATTTTGCAGCTAGAGCTTGTATATTCTGCAAAAGTTATGTGGCACTTTTTTTTATATATATATATAAATTTGCATATATTTGCATATTAATTATATAGTATTTTTTAACTCTGTAAAAATGATGGGCTGATATTCAGCCAGTGGTTTTTGCTGACTGCTGCCAATGTTATACTCGAAAATTAAATGACAGGCCATGTTCAGGGAATTTCTGGGTTTCCAGAGCCAGAGCAGGGATGCGCAACGCTCTGACAACACGGAAATAAATACCGTGTTGGGAGCAATTTTCATTTCCTAGGTGACGCTCAGCAGGGCCGCCATCAGAAATTTCTGGGCCCCTTACTGAGCAATTCTATTGGGCCCCCCACGCACCCCTTCCCCCCTGGTCCCCCCTTCTTCCATGGGCCAAATACATACATACTTTTCTCTGTCGCCGCACTCTTTGACCAAAAGATTTGTAAGCCTGCAACCACGTCAAGGTAGACTCTTTCAGCAGCTCCCCTCCCTCCCCCTTACCTTTGTGGCCAAGTCAAAATGATCTACCAACAATAAAATTTTAAAAACACAAAGCACGCTGTACGCAGAGAAAATGTTAATTATCATTTATATTCCGCGGGTTTTCAAAGAGGTCAAGGCAGATGACTTTATGCAATGTCACCTCAGTAACAACTATACAAAAATAGACAAATATTCCCCCTCCCTTTTTACTAAACTGCGATAGCGGTTTTTAGCGCAGGGACCTGCGCTGAATGCCCCACGCTGCTCTTGAAGCTCATAGGCTCCCTGCGCTAAAAAACACTATTGCGGTTTAGTAAAAGGGGGCCATAGTGCAAAATATAGACAGCACATATAAATTCTCAAAACGGACACATTTTGATCACTAAATTGAAAATAAAATCATTTTCCTACCTTTGGTAATTTCATCAGTCTCTGGTTGCACTTTATTCTTCTGACTGTTCATCCAATATTTCTTCCCTTCTTTCAGCATAAATGAAAAATCATTATTACAGAAGGTTACGGAGATGTGTGAGCAATGGAATCCTTTACATCTTTCATGGTGGGGGAGAGTCCAAACTATTAAAATGATGATTTTACCTGTGATTTGCTATCAGATGGGAAAGTTGCCGGTTTATTTTCAAGGGTCCTTTTATAAAAAATTAAATAGTATTCTTTTAAAATTTATTTGGCTGGGTAAAACTCCTAGAGTTGCTCTGGTATCCTTACAAAGACCAATTTCAGAGGGAGGGGTAAATTTTCCAAATTTTTATAGGTATCATCAAGCCTATATTTTGCGCCATGGTATGTATTGGGTCCTCCCAGAACTCATGAAAACACTCCCTGATTGGTTATGGGTAGAATGGCAACTCATGTCTCCGTTGCGTTTATGCCAGGTACTCAGTATCAAAATGCCTAGTTACAGTAAAGATAATATCATACTAGTAGACACATGGAAAACGTTGCAATATGTAAGCAATTTAACATCTATTCCAATTCATACATCTACAAAACAGTCTATATGGGTTAACTCCAAGATCCAAATTGGCGGGGAGAGACTAGTCTGGAAGCATTGGATGATAGCAGGAATACGAATATTGGATGACGTTATTTCTAATGGTACCATGCTTGAATTTTCACAGTTGCAAAACAAATTTGGTCTTAATAAATCAGAAAATTTTAGATGGATGCAACTGAAGCATGCCATTTAGGCAGGGTTCCCTGATTGGAAAAACCTTAATAAACATCACAGTTTGGAATTTCTGTGTTTTCAGACAGACTTCTTGGGTCACCAGGCCGCCCAGTGGTATAAAGTGTTAGGCGGATTTAATAAAAATAAATTAAAAAATGGTTTAAGAGATATTTGGAGCATTGAGATTAAGCATGAAATTACTGCATCTCAATGGCCACGAATTTGGTCTTGGAGGATGAAATGTACGGTGTCAGCATCTATGAGACAAACTTGGTTCTTTCTGTTACATAGAGCGTTATGGACCCCCGTTAGGTTACAAAAATTAGATAGTTCTTTGTCTAATAGATGTTGGCATTGTAATTTGGAAGCAGGAACTTTAGATCATTTATTGTTTCATTGCCCATATATTATGAATTTTTGGAAATCAATTTGGGACCAAATTAATAATTTATTAGATAACCCAGTGGCATTATCCTATGATACTGTGATATTTGGTATGGAAATGAGAGCAAAAAGTCAAATTTCTGCAAATAATAATAAATTACTGCTAATAATGACTGGTGTTGCCATTCAGCAAATTACATACAATTGGAAGGATTGGAGGAGATTGAATTACACCTTTTGGTGGAATTCTTTGTCACATTTATAAAATGGAAAGATTCATTGCATTGCAAAGAGGATATTTTAAGAAGTTTCAGGATGTGTGGAAACCATTGACAAGATATTGTACAGAGTAACTGGATACGTTTCCCTTAAATATATCAGTTTAAAAGGGTAGGGTGGGGATTGTGGTATTGATGTGTATTTATATGATTATTAGTTATGAGGTAGGGAGGGATGGGAGGGGGTGGGGGTAAGAAGTTATGTAATTAACCAAAGATAGAATGTAAGTGAAATTTGCATTGATTATCTGATTGAATATGTACTTACACTTTATGTAATTTTGAAAATGAATAAAAATTTGGAAATAAAAAAAAAAGAATGTAAACCGCCTAGAAGTCGCAAGATTGTGGCGGTATAGAAGAATAAAATTATTATTATTATTATTATTATAGCAGATGTACGCCATTATACTTTGTTCTATTAACTGAATGAAAGCCTGCTTCACATACATTTTTTCCTTCAGTCTTCCTCCTTTTGCGCTTGACAAACGCATCCTCATTTAGGCCAAGAAAACCCTGGTATAAATGGGAGAGCACCTAAGGTTTCAACACCTACCAGCACCTAAAACCACTCGGGCACCTCTAAGCGTGATTCTATAAATGGAGCCTACCAGATGATTAACAATTACGCTGCTCGGCACCTAGAAGTTAGGTGCCAACAGTAGAATAATTTATTTATTTATTTTATTTAAAAATGTATAGTCCGCATATCCGACAATTCTGTGCAGGTTACAGCCAAGCATGTATAATAAAAACAAGACCACATACACAGACTAATCACAAAATGCAAAACAACAAACTATTCCAACGTAAAAACTAAAACTTATTAAAACAAAAAAGCAAAAACTATGCTGCTTAACGCTTTGCACTGAAATTTATATTCACATCTTTTGAGGACTGACTAAAAGCAGCGTGCATATACTCGATGTGAAAAAGTGCGCATAAATAGTGCAGTTTGAAATCCCTGAAGTGTAATACAGTAGGAGCTTGCCTTAAGTCCAGGGGTAGCTAATTCCAGCAGACAGGGCCCTGAACTGAAAGCATCGTACTACCATAGTCGGATAGTTTCACATCTCTTAATGAGGGCACATCTAAATAGAACTTGTCCAACGACCCTTCAGTTTTTCCAAATATCACTGAGTAATAACAGCGCAAAAAAAACTGACCCATTTTGAAAACTTTCTATTGCAAATGCAAGCAGTGTCTCACTTCCGGTTCACCACACAATTGTTTCCCACGTATTCACTTTTATAGGACCCCCAGGGACCCCTGAAGAAGACTTTTTGTCAAAACGCGGACCGTGTTAGGTCCTGTATCCCTAGCGGACTAGGTCCTTTAAGGCTTTTATGTGGATAACCTATTTCTATGTGGATGAATTTATTTTTATGTGGATGAAATTATTTTATGTGGATGATTTTGGTGTAACTTTGGAACTTTGACTCTTTCAAATAAAGTCCATTTAGGAACATCGTCACTCCACAGATTTTTTGTTTTGTTTTGTTTTCTCTGATTTTCTTCTCTGTGGATATCTTGGGGTCAATTCCTTTTGTTTTTTGCCATTTTGAAAACTAGCAGTCCTATTGTTGAGATATGCATCAGCCACAATTTAAACCTTCATTATTGTAAGACTAAGAGATTGCAATGTTCTCTATCACCTCCTCTCCTCAAGTCACTTCACTGGCTCCCCATCCACTTTTGCATAAGGTTCAAACTCCTCTTATTGACCTCAGTCTCTCCTCTCTTGCCTCTCCCTATGCTCCTCCCCAGGAACTCCATTCTTCAAGCAAATCTGTCTTATCTCTATCCTTCTCTTCTATTGCTAACTCCAGATGGCGCCGTTTCTCTCTTGGAGAAAAACTACCTGAGTCAGTGTGTCCCTACAACTATTCAAATCCAAAGTAAAAGCTCACCTCTTCGAGAAACTCAAAACTCCCTCACCCTAAGCACCCTGAGAAACTCCTTAAGCCCCTACTTGTCCTGTTGTCTATTAATTTAGATTGTAAGCTCTACTGAGCAGGGACCGTCTCTTAAATATGTTGTACAGCGCTGCATATGCTTATCAGTGCTATGGAAATGTTAAATAGTAATAGTAGTAGTCTGTTGTATTTTAGCTACTGTACTTTCTGTTCAGTTAGAGTTCTTACAGATTCTTTAACAGGAAAGAAGCTACTCACTTCCTTTCTCAAGCTGTAACATAAGAACATAAGCAGTGCCTCTGCCGGGTCAGACCACAGGTCCATCCTGCCCAGCAGTCCGCTCCCGCGGTGGCCCAAACAGGTCAAGACCTGTCTGAATCATCGGAAGGGGCTCCCTTGCCACCTTGGTTTCCCATTTAAGTCCTGCCTTCCTATCGAAGTCCTAGCCCTCCGGTCTTGCACATGCACGACCTGGTTGGTTTATACTCATTTCCTGGTTAACTTCCTATACTTGTGTTACATCCCAGCTCCTCCCTCAGTATCCCACGATCCCTTTATCCCTCAGGAATCCATCCAATCCCTGTTTGAATCCTTGTACCGTACTCTGCCTGATCACTTCCTCCGGTAGCGCATTCCAAGTGTCCACGACCCTTTGGGTGAAAAAAAACTTCCTTGCATTTGTTTTGAACCTGTCTCCCTTCAGTTTCTCAGAATGCCCCCTCGTATTTGCTGTCCCCTTCAGTCTGAATAATCTGTCCCTATCCACCCTCTCTATGCCCCTCATGATCTTGAAGGTCTCTATCATATCTCCCCTGAGTCTCCTTTTCTCCAGAGAGAAGAGCCCCAGCCTATCCAGCCTCTCGGCGTATGAGCAGTGTTCCAGCCCTCTTACCATTTTCGTTGCTCTCCTTTGGACTCTCTCAAGTACCGCCATGTCCTTCTTGAGGTGCGGCGACCAATACTGAACGCAGTATTCTAGATGTGGACGCACCATCGCTCGATACAATGGCA
This sequence comes from Geotrypetes seraphini, assembly GCF_902459505.1. Classification (NCBI taxonomy): domain Eukaryota; kingdom Metazoa; phylum Chordata; class Amphibia; order Gymnophiona; family Dermophiidae; genus Geotrypetes; species Geotrypetes seraphini. Next base: position 85,713,267 of record NC_047084.1, read on the forward strand.
TGATGACTTCCCGTGTTCTAGTTGCTATGCCCTTCTTTATGATTCCCAGCATCCTGTTGGCTTTTTTCGAGGCTGCTGCGCACTGTGCAGATGGCTTCAGTGATGCATCCACCAGCACACCCAAGTCTCTCTCGAGTCTGCTGTCTCCCAACAATACCCCCCCCCCCCAATTTGTAGTTGAACAACGGGTTCTTTTTCCCTATATGCATGACCTTGCATTTGTCCACGTTGAAGCGCATTTGCCATTTGTTTGCCCAGTCTTCCAGCTTGTCCAGGTCCCTTTGCATGTCCTCACACTCCTCCCTGGTCCTAACTCTGCCGCACAGTTTGGTATCGTCTGCGAATTTTATAACCTCACATTTTGCCTCCTTTTCCAGGTCATTGATGAATATGTTAAAGAGTAAAGGCCCCAGCACCGATCCCTGTGGCACACCGCTCGTGACTCCCCGCCAGTCAGAGTATTGACCCTTTACTCCAACCCTCTGCAGTCTACCCGACAACCAGTGCTTGATCCATCTGTGCACATCCCCTCCCACCCCGTGGTTCCACAGCTTCTTAAGTAGCCTTTCATGTGGCACCTTGTCGAAAGCCTTTTGAAAGTCGAGGTAAATGATGTCTATGGGCTCCCCATTGTCCACCCGACTGCTTATTCCCTCAAAGAAATGCAGAAGGTTCGTTAGGCACAACCTTCCCTTACAGAATCCATGCTGGCTTGTTCTCAGTAGGCCATTCCTCTCGATGTGCTCGCAAATGTCGTCCTTGATCATAGCTTCCACCATCTTCCCTATTATTGAAGTCAGGTCACCCCTCGATCCCTTCTTGGAGATGGGTGTGACATTTGCCAATTTCCAGTCCTCTGGAACCTCACCAGTTTTCAAGGATAGGTTGCAAACATTTTGGATTGTGCCCGCTATTTCCTGTCTTAGTTCTTTCAGAACCCTTGGGTGGATCCCGTCCGGGCCTTTGCTGCATTTTAACCTGTCTATCTGTTTGAGGACATCCTCCCTACTTACCTCTATGTGCTCTAATTTTTCAGCCTGTTTCCCACTCATGAGCTCCTCTGAGTCTGGTATATTAGATGTGTCTTCGCTCGTGAAGACCGACGAGAAGAACGTGTTCAACCTCTCAGCTACCTCTTTTTCCTCCTTAATCACTCCCTTCCTGTCTCCATCGTCCAATGGCCCTACCTCCTCTCTCGCTGGTCGTTTCCCCTTAACGTAACTGAAGAATGCCTTGAAGTTTTTCGCCTCCCTGGCCAGCCCCTCTTCGTACTTCCCCTTTGCTTTTCTAACCTCCCGGTGGCATTCCTTTTGGCATTTCCTATGCGCCTGGTGATTTTCCTCTGTTGGGTCCTTTTTCCATCTCCGGAAAGATACTTTTTTGTCCTTTATCGCCCTCTTTACTTCTATTGACATCCAAACCGGGTCCTTTGATCGCTTGTTCTTGCAGCCTTTCCTGAAATTGGGGACGTACATTCTCTGTGCTTCCTGCAGGGTGTCCCTGAATAGGGTCCAAGCGCTTCCCACAGTCTCCATCCTAAAGATTTTTCTGAGCTTCCTCCCCACCATTTCCCTCAGCAACATAGTTCCCTTTCTTGTCCCTCTTTCTAATGTGAATCTGATCGTGTTGTGGTCACTGTTGCCTAGTGGTCCTCCCACTTCTACCCCTCTTGCAGGCCCCCCTAATCCGTTTAGGATGAGGTCAAGAGTAGTACCCCCTCGCGTCGGTTCTTTGACTAGTTGCTCCATGAAGCAGTCCTTCACAGCTTCTACAAATCCTGTCTCCCTAGTGCCGTTGGAGTGACCCGTACTCCAGTCAATCCCTGGGTAGTTGAAGTCCCCCATCACTGTTACACTTCCAGTCCTGCACTCCTGTCTCAATTCTGCTTCCAAGTCGTGTCCGACTCCCTCTGGCGTACCAGGTGGTCGATAGTACAGCCCCAGTTTTATGCCCGCACCCTTGTTTCCCGGTAATTTGACCCACAGCGATTCCAGCCCCTCTGCCTTCGTTGCCATATCCATCCCAACCGAGTGGATAGAGTCCTTTATATATAGTGCTATGCCTCCCCCCTTTTTGTGGGTCCTGTCCCTTCTATAGAGCTTGTACCCCGGCAGCGCTACATCCCATTGACAAGATGAGAAGTCCTGCACGTACTAAATAAAACCCTGTTCAGATTCCTGCTGCATCTTAAGCCTCTTAGAGAAAGTTTACACATAGAGCCTAAAACGCCAAAATATTCTACCAGCTCCTACTGCCCAATGGTGTCAACATGTCCTTTTTTTTGTAAGTGCTGCAAATAAAAGGCATGCTGAGATCCTTCTCAAAAATAAATACCACTTACATTCAAATAATTGCCACCATTAGTACCAATTCTACTGAGAGTTTATTAGCATCAGGCTTTCTACCTGTCACTGTCTATGTTTCTATTCAAAAAGATATTTTAAAAAGTTGGAGCCAGTCCAGAGGAAGGCTACTGAAATGGTGTGTGGTCTTCATGGATAAGGCATATGGGGACAGACTTAAAGTTCTCAATCTGTATAGTTTGGAGGAAAGGCGGGAGAGGGGAGATATGATAGAGATGTTTAAATACCTATGTAATGTAAATGCTCATGAGTCGAATCTCTTTCATTTGAAAGAAAACGCTGCAATGAGAGGGCATAGGATGACGTTAAGAGATGATAGGCTCAGGAGTAATCTGAGGAAATACTTTTTTACAGAAAGGGTGGTAGATGCATAGAACAGTCTCCCGGAAGAGATGGTGGAGACAGAGACTGTGACTGAATTCAAGAAAGCTTGGGATAGGTACATAGGATCTTTTAGAGCAGGGGTCTCCAACAGCCATACTGCGAGAGATCCCCTTGTGGAACATCTATCCATCCCTCCTTGCCATCCCGCACAGCGGAACCCCGCTGACCGCGAGGCCGAGATACCTGCATTCTGAAAAGCAGCAGCGGCAGCAGCACTGAACAGGCTGCTTCAATGCCGGAGCCTTCCCTCTGCCACTGCATCACTGATGACATCATTATTGTTCAGTGTTGCCGCCGCTGCTGCTTTTCAGAACAGAGGTATGTCGGCCTTGCGGTCATAGGATCATTGGGGTTCTGCTGCACATGGGGGATGGGAGGGAGAGATGGAAAGGTGCTTTGCAGGGTGTGGCAATTCTAGTGGCATTCCCGACTTGCCACAGAGGAATTATCAGGGAAAGCTAGGATTAAAGGGGTTTAGAGCCCATCAGGATAGTTTCCTCGATGAGCAGGCAAGCAGGGCTGTCTATCCTAGATCTAGTTCCCCATTGGCAAGCAAGGCCAGTGCAGTACCAAGGGAAAGCACACAGAGCTAAACAGAAAAGCCATTTTGCCCTTGCTCTGAAAAAGTAGCAGTTTTTTTTTTCTTCTGACTGCATTATTTAGTCTCGCCAAAGGGGGAGGCAGAGAGAGTATTGGAACATGCCTATCCTATCCAGGTGTAAGCAGGACTCTCCCCTATTTAAGCCTGATCCTGAGTCAACACAGGAGAGCAGTAAAGAGGCCAGCAGCAAGGTGAGAAGCAGAGGAATCAGCAACCGGGAGGAAGTAGCACCCTTGTCACTGCCCAGGAGGAGCAGAGCAGAACCCGGAGAACTGCCTCCCAGCAACCACCAGCCCAAGAGAAGCCATGGTGTGGAAATGGTAGATGTGCCTGAAGCTGGGGAATTGCCTGACCCAGAGCTGTCTATACACCAGGATACACTTTCCTTTGAAGAAGGACTGGGCGAGGCCATAGAGCTTAAACCTTTGAGTTAGGGGTGAAGATATTTTTGCTGCTGGGTGCATTGCTGCTTGATACTGCTCTCTCCCAAATAGCCAGGCTGGATAGAAAGGTTGGGCACAAGTGAGTTACATGCCTCTAGCACCATTGAGAAGCAGAAGTGAGTGTTTGTTGGGGGCATTTTCTAGTTTATTTTTGAACTTTGGAAACTTTTGTTAGCTGTGCCAGGAGGTACTTTTTTTTGCCACTGGTGAAGGACTTAGGAAGCTGGGTGTGTTTGCTAAATGAGAACTGCCACAAGCAGGACTGATATTGTGTTTTTCCTTTTCTCTTGAATAGGTTTTTTTTTTCTCCCTGCTTTAAAGGGAAGTTGCCAATTAAAACATTTTTTTCAAAACTGCAGAGGTTCACATACTTACTTGGTTTAAAGGACATTTATCGAAGCCTTATGCAATGTGCTAGAAAAAAATAATAACGAGGAACTGGACAAAAATATCCAACTTAATAAATTGCTAACCTCCAGTGTATGCGCTGGGAGAAAAAGTGCTCAAAAGCTTGACCCCTAGTAGTTCTGAATGTCTGCTCTTATTCAATCAATTCCATAAGTATACACATACTGGGGAAAACGCCTCAGAAGCTGCAGGGCAAACGTTGCTCTGGAGCTATGAAGGGGAGCTTAAATGGCTCATTAGCTCCCCCCAACATTCTATCATTGGCGAAACAACCCCTTAAATGCAGCTTTAAAAAATATTTGTAATTCAAAAAAAGCAGGCAACACTTATCCATAAGGCTGGATTTTCCAGCTTAATTCAATGCAACCTTATAGCCTGAATGCATCCATTGACTGGATATATATTTTACTAGTGCATTTTTACACCAGTTTTGTTACTTTCACATATAGAACTGCTGGCCTTTTAATGCAATTGGATCCGAGGGAGCTGATCATGGGCAGTTGATGACTTGGCCGGCTCTCACTGTCATGATTTTAAAAGACGCTGGGGGCGCCATTTTTTTTTTTTTTTTTTGCTTTACCCTGTAGACTCTCAGCATCTCTTAACACTGAAGGCAGTGGCGTACCAAGGGGGGGGGGGGTCCGCCTCGGGTGCATGCTTCAAGGGGGTGCACAGCCGGCTGGGTCGCAGCAGAGGGAAAGCTTTGGGGCTGCAGCCAATCCATGGCGGGGAGCGGATGAGCGTTCGAATCAAGAGGAGAGGTGGTCGTGAGCAGCAGTCCAGGCCAATCGGTGGGCTTCGGCGGGGCTCGGTGACTCCGGAAGTAAAGATTGGTGGGAAAAACCCTCCTGATCTCGCCGCCAGCCACCGAGGGACAGTGCGCACGCGCCAGCTGGGCTTTACACGCTCAAAAACACAGAGCAAGGGGCAGGATGTGATGTCACTCACCCAATGAGTCCCTCATCTTGGGGTGCGAGCTGCACTGGGATCGAGATGACGTCAGACCGATGCACTTTCTCACGGCCCCCTGGGGCTACGAGGTGCCGACTCCGTACTCAGCGTGCATCCCGCCATCGCTAGGGTGATGGTTGCAGCAGGCAGCTTTTGTGTAAGGGGATGCTGCAGCCATTCCTGGCCTAGTTGATCCCCCCCCATTGTCTCCCCACCTCCGCCTCCACCTCCACCTCCACCTCTTACTTCTTTTCTTTAAACCGTCCCTAACCGACTCTGAATGAGCTTGAGGTGTTCCCAACCGTTCCCCTTTGTAGACACACATTTCCCGCCATCTCAAAGCCCGGGTTGGAGAAAGCTGTATTAATGGCCGTGTACTGCAGGTGGGGTTTTTTTTGGAGGAAGCCCTTTACCTCATATAAAATTCATCAAGTAAACCGAGTTGGGCACCTGGTATTGGAGATGTCCCGGGATTGGATTGGATTGGGATTAGATTGGATTGGATGGACCTAAGGATTGGATTGGATTGGGACTTTTTACAAATGAAAGTAAAAGGAATTGACCATCCTACTCCACCAGAAAACTTTTCCACTTAAAATTCCCTCTCTCTCAGCAGGGGCACCGTGTCCCTTCCTCCTTCTTCTTTTGTCCTCCGATGCCACGGATCTGCTTTACACTGGCGGCGAGCTCAAGGAGGGAGAAGAATGGGCTCTCTCCCTGCTTCCCCGCCCGCCGCCTCAACAACAGCTGGAAAGGCATGTCCAGGTGCCGGCCCAGAAGCCTTCTCCCTGACATCAGTTCTGGCTGGCCTAGAACTTCCTCTCCGATGTCAGAATTGACATCTGGAAGAAGGCTTCTGGGCCGGCACCTGGACATACCTTTCCTGCGGTTGTTGCTGCGGGCAGGAAGCAGCAGTGGGCGGCGGTGACGGACCAGGTGGGGGGAGCAGAAGAATCGGCAGTAGGCTTCAGAGGGAGGGAGGCAGGCTTCAGAGGGAGGGAGGCAAACAGACAGGCAGGCAGGCTGGCTGGCTTCAGCGCAGCAGGGAGGGAGGCTGGCTGCCTTTGGGGGAGGGGGGTGGGATAAAGGCTGGAAGGCAGTGAGGGGGACATAGGAAGGAGGGAGGGAGGAAGGAAGGAGAGAAAGGCAGAGAAAGGGGGGGGTTGTAAGCAGAAGAAAGACTAGAAAAGAAAAGCAGATGCAGGACTATGGGAGGCTCAGACAGAGAGGGAGAGACCCTGAGGAAGAACAGATAGATCAAGATCATAACAGAGGAGGGAGAGAGAGGGAGACCTGGAACAAAGGTACAAAGGAGAACTGATACTGGATCTAGGGAGGATAACAGAGGAAAAAGAGAGAGAGAGACCTAGACCCAAAGGGGGGGGGATGTGGCTGGAGAAAGAAAGAGAGAGACCTGGACCCAAAGGGGAAGGGGCTGAATTGTGAAAGAAATGTTGGATGCGAAAGAAAGAAAGAAATATTGGATGCATAGTCAGAAGAAAGTGCAACCAGATACTCATGAAATCATCAGATAGCAAAGGTAGGAAAAATGATTTTATTTTCAATTTAGTAATCAAAATGTGTCAGTTTTGAAAATTTATATCTGCTGTCTATATTTTGCACTATATTTGTCTATTTTTCTATAGTAACTAAGATGACATTGCATATTTTAAAGTCATCTGCCTTGACATCTTTGAAAAAAAACCAAACCTCGTAAATGATTATTAACTTTTTCTCTGTGTACAGTGTGCTTTGTGTTTTAAAAAAAAAAATTTATGTTTACCATTATGAATTAATAAGATAGTGTGTGTTCATGAAAAATGAATGGAAGAAGTTGGGGGTGGGACTGAAAATTAATAGATGTCCCGTTTTGATGAAAAAAATAAATGGTCACATTAAGGAATGAGTATGTCGTCAGGTAGCTGGAGCGCGTGAAGGTACCAGCCTGCGGAGGCCTCAACACCCCACTCCCAATACCCAGCATCCTCCTGCTCCCCAGCATCTCCCCTTTGTTACCCCACTCCTCCAGTGTCTCACCTCTTCCTTTTATGGAGCTTTGAGTAATTAGGCCTGTTATGGCAGAAGGATTGGGTTACCATGTACCAAAAAGTCCTTTGCCTGCCTCAGCCAGCCCAGACTGATTCTGCTAGTCCCGAATCAAATTGACTAAACTAAGCACTTTAGTAAATTTGGTAAGATTGATGGGCTTCCTGTAGTGTTTGCCAGTGGAGACCGAACAGCATCTCTTTCCCTGAGTGATCATGGAAGCACTATGGTTTGATCCGCAGTGCCCCTACTTTCCAGGCCTTTTATTCAGTTTCTTTTCTCAAGTTTTTCCTAGCAGTCATCTAATTTCACTTAACCTTGGCAGATTATCTCAGCCCTAGGTTTGCACCTTTGAATGTCTGGACTTGTTTAATGCATTTTAAAGAGCCAAATCTGAGTGTCAATTGAAGCTATACTATGTCAAATGGTTAGTTTCCTTTTGCATCTATGACCACTTCTGGCATAGAGAACTGTGCCCATAAGGGCAGGGCATAAAGAATGTTAATAACATTCAGCTGTCTGGATACATCGCTTTAATGTTCAACCATAGCCGTCCAGGACAAGTGTTTTTGTAGGGTGGTGAGATGGGAAGAGAATGGTTGGGCTCTGGAACACATTGCCAGAGGTTGTGGTAGGAGCGGATAGCATAGCTGGTTTTAAGAAAGGTTTGGACAAGTTCCTAGAGGAAAAGTCCATAGTCTGTTATTGAGAAAGACATGGGGGAAGCCACTGCTTGCCCTGGATCGGTAGCATGGAATATTGCTACTCCTTGGGTTTTGGCCAGGTACTAGGGACCAGGATTGGCCACCGTGAGAATGGGCTACTGGGCTTGATGGACCATTGGTCTGACCCAGTAAGGCTATTTTTATGTTCTTATGTTTTTGCTACTGGGGAGGGGCGGGGGAGAAGCGGTCTGCCCTGAGTGCTCCAAGGCCTGGCATCATGAACTTCTTTGGGCAGCAACAGCATTTACAATTCGTTGCTGTTGCCGGCTTCAGGCCTTCCTCTCGGCTGGGTAATGCATACTTCCTGGACCCGCCAGAGAAAAAGACCCAAAGCTGGCAACAGCTGCAAATTGTGAATGCTGCTGCCCGAAGAAGTTCATGACGCAGTCCTTGGAGCACCCGCTTAGGGGCTTCACTGCTGACCAGGGACAGGGTGACAGGAGGAGGAAAGGGAGCAGAGGAGGAGAGAATTGTTCCACCCAACTGGAGGGAGAAAGAGAGGGAGAGGGAAGATGAGGAAAGGAGGGAGAGAAAGGAAGGAATGAAAGGAGATGCCAGGGCATGGAGGGATGGGAGGGAGGAAGAGATTCCAGGGCATGGAGGGAAGAGAGGGAGGAAGGAAGAGATGCCAGGGCATGGAGGGAAAGAGGAAGGTATGCCAAACCAAGGGAAAAGGAAGGGGGAAAGGAAGGAGGAAATGTCAGAGCATGGAGGGGGAGGGAGAAATGGAAGAAAAGGAAAGGAGAGAGATGCCAGGGAATCAGGGAAGGAGACAGAGATGCCAGACCTTGGGGTGGGAAGGAAAGAGAGAGATGCCAGAGTATAGGGGAGGGGGTGGCGACAGAGAGAGAAAAATGAAGAGGTGGCAGAGCTGAAATGAATCATGTACAAAGGAGAGAAAGGGCACAGGATAGACAGTTTATGGAAGGAGCATAGAAAGAGGGAAGATGCCATATGGAATGGGGAGAGGGCGTTCAGTGGATGTAAGGGGCTGATGCTGCATGGAAGACAGAGAGAGGACAGATGCTGGCTAAAAAGAAGAGAGTGAAGACAAGATGATTAAAGCAGAAACAAGAAAAGGTAGAAAAATATTTTTGGTTGCTTTAGAATAAAATAGTATTGTAGTTGTATTGTTAAAACTTTTATAAACAGAAAATAAGGTAATCTTTTTATGAGACTAATTTTAATACATTTTTTACTAACTTTTAGAGACCAAAACCCCCTTTCTCAGGTCAGGATAGTATATAATGTAGCAGCAGTATACTATATTGATCTGATGAAGGAGGCTATGGCCTCTGAAAGTTAATTGAAAAATGGATTAGTCCAATAAAATGATATATTCTTATTTTCAATTTTTGTTTTATTTCTTTTTAATTTGTAAAGTGGTGATTGTTTGTCAGTTTCTTCAAATGTACATCTACTATATTTATATTTTGCAGAGTATTAAGGGGTTATGTGTCATTGTTTCTGTGGTTTTTCACTGGTTTGGCTTCTTGGTAGTTCCGTTTAAACTTTATCTACATATTTCTATTTTTAGTGTGTGATTACCTATTCTATACTGGGTGAGGGTGTGTCTATGTTCTGTGTGTATGAAAGACATGGTTTTCTGTTACGATTGACTGTGTAGGATTGATATGTACTAGTCTGGCTTGTTTAGTTTTACAGTGGGTTTATTGATGTACTGCTCACTGCAGTATGTAAGATGCTGTCTTTTCCTAGGTACACTCTTGTGTGACATGTGGATTGTTACTAAAATTCATGTTTTTCATACAGAGAGGAGGTGTCAAAAAAATGATGGGCCCCAGGTGTCACATATGCTAGGTACACCACTGACTGAAGGTATTGCATGTTTTGTATTTCCAATCTGATAGGCGGTAAAGAAAACGTTTTTTGTTTTCATGTCTTTATGTTTTTGGTTTTATATCCTCTTCAGGGCCCTGAAGAAATGATCTTTGAATCATGAAACGTTGGCCATCGTCGGCTATTTATGTATTCTATGAGGAAGCTGCATTAAAGCTTGCATCATGATGTGAAGTTTTCACTCCGGTTCGAAGTTAAGTGTTGCCTGCTTTTTGTCGAATTACAAATATTTTTTAAAGCTGCATTTAAGGGGTTGTTTCGCCAATGATAGAATGTTGGAGGGGAGTTAATGAGCCATTTAAGCTCCCCTTCATAGCTCCAGAGCAACGGTTGCCCTGCAGCTTCTGAGGCGTTTTCCCCAGTATGTGTATACTTATGAATTGACTGAATAAGAACAGACATTCAGAACTACCGTATTTTCACGCATATAACGCGCGCGTTATACGCGTTTTTACCTACCGCGCATACCCCTCGCGCGTTATATGCGTGAGCGCGGTATACAAAAGTTTTAAAACATAGTTCCCACCCCGCCCGACGCCCGATTCACCCCCCCAGCAGGACCGCTCGCACCCCCACCCCGAACGACCGCTCGCACGCGCTCCCACCCGCACCCGCATCCACGATCGGAGCAAGAGAGAGCCCAAGCCCTCTTGCCCGGCCGACTCCCCGACGTCCGATACATCCCCCCCCCCCGGCAGGACCACTCGCACCCCCACCCCGAAGGACCGCCGACTTCCCGACAATATCGGGCCAGAAGGGAGCCCAAACCCTCCTGGCCACGGCGACCCCCTAACCCCACCCCGCACTACATTACGGGCAGGAGGGATCCCAGGCCCTCCTACCTTCGACGCAAACCCCCCTCCCCCCCAACGACCGTCCCCCCCAAAAACCTCCGACCGCCCCCCAGCCGACCCGCGATCCCCCTGGCGACCCCCACGACCCCCCCACCCCCCCTTCCCCGTACCTTTGGTAGTTGGCCGGACAGACGGGAGCCAAACCCGCCTGTCCGGCAGGCAGCCAACGAAGGAATGAGGCCGGATTGGCCCATCCATCCTAAAGCTCCGCCTACTGGTGGGGCCTAAGGCGCGTGGGCCAATCAGAATAGGCCCTGGAGCCTTAGGTCCCACCTGGGGGCGCGGCCTGAGGCACATGGGCCCAACCCGACCATGTGCCTCAGGCCGCGCCCCCAGGTGGGACCTAAGGCTCCAGGGCCTATTCTGATTGGCCCACGCGCCTTAGGCCCCACCAGTAGGCAGAGCTTTAGGATGGATGGGCCAATCCGGCCTCATTCCTTCGTTGGCTGCCTGCCGGACAGGCGGGTTTGGCTCCCGTCTGTCCGGCCAACTACCAAAGGTACGGGGAAGGGGGGTGGGGGGGTCGCCAGGGGGGTCACGGGTCGGCTGGGGGGGCGGTCGGAGGTTCTTGGGGGGGGCGGTCGTTGGGGGGGAGGGGGGTTTGCGTCGAGGGCAGGAGGGCCTGGGATCCCTCCTGCCCGTAATGTAGTGCGGGGTGGGGTTAGGGGGTCGCCGTGGCCAGGAGGGTTTGGGCTCCCTTCTGGCCCAACTACCAAAGGTAAGGGGGGTGGGGGGGTCGTGGGGGTCGCCAGGGGGGTCACGGGTCGGCTGGGGGGGGCGGTCGGAGGTTCTTGGGGGGGGCGGTCGTTGGGGGGAGGGGGGTTTGCGTCGAGGGCAGGAGGGCCTGGGATCCCTCCTGCCCGTAATGTAGTGCGGGGTGGGGTTAGGGGGTCGCCGTGGCCAGGAGGATTTGGGCTCCCTCCTGGCCCGATATTGTTGGGGAGTCGGCGGTCCTTCGGAGGGAGGGATGTATCGGACGTCGGGGGGGGGGCATCAGGCTTTCAGGATGGGGACAGACCTTCAAGGGGGGACAGTGCACGGAAGTCAGGGGGGGTGAACGGAGAGTCGGGACAGCGCACGGAAAGTCAGGGCGGGCGAAAGGAGCGTCGGGCAGCATGCGCGGTATACCCGTGAGCGCGGTATACCAAAGTTTTTGTACATATCATCGTGATTTCTGCGCGCTATACCCGTGTGCGCGTTTTATACGGGTGCGCGTTATTTGCGTGAAAATACGGTACTAGGGGTCAAGCTTTTGAGCACTTTTTCTCCCAGTGCATACACTGGAGGTTAGCAATTTATTAAGTTGGATGTGCTAAAGAACTGCATTTAAGTAATTATTGATTTTTGCTTTGGTTTATTTTGGAGAAAACCCTGAAAGTTACCACAAGTTGGAAACCGGGCATGGCCCAGCTACAAACTGCCAGATCCTGAGCAGTCTCTCTACATCGAAGAGTAAACCATCATCATTTGTTATTACTGTTGTTATTGTTTATGGTTTTTCTCAAAATGCTTTATTTTGTGCAATTACTTTAAGTGAAAAGACATGTACAATAAACCTTTGTTTTACATTTTTGAAACCAAACTCTTTGGTGTTTTTATACCTGTGTGCCTTTGGGTGTCTGAGTTGTCTAAAGAAAGGAGTGCTCAGTGGTTCAAACCAGCACCCCCTGTAGGGCTTCTGCCTCATTGCAGAAGCATGCCTCATTTTCTTTTACTGCCACCTGGTGGAGGGCCGCTGTAAGGTTAGCGCAGACCCTGGCCGGTGGCAAAGGAGATGGATTGGCGGGGTGATTGGGGTTCTTCTGCACGCGTGTCATTGTCTGCCATTAACCCCAGATGGGATCGTCTGATTGCAGGAAAACAAGTTCAGGGTTCCCACTGATTCTGCATTATGGTAAGTTGTATAATTTGTATTATCTATATATATAAAATCGGATGTATGTATGTATGTGCCGCGATCACGCAAAAACGGCTTGACCGATTTGAACGAAACTTGGTATGCAGATCCCTCACTACCCGGGATGATATGTTCTGGGGGTCTCGCGGCCCACCTGCACACGTGGGCGGAGCTACAAACAGATAATCGGATTTCACCCATTCATGTCAATGGAAAAAATGTAAAGAGCTGCCAACGCAAAAACGGCTTGCCCGATTTGAACGAAACTTGGTATGCCGATCCCTCACTACCTGGGGTGATATGTTCTGGGGGTCTCACGGCCCACCTGCACATGTGGGTGGATCTACAAACATAAAATCAGATTTCACCCATTCATGTCAATGGAAAAAATGTAAAACAGCTGCCAACGCAAAAACGGCTTGCCCGATTTGAACGAAACTTGGTATGCAGATCCCTCACTACCTGGGGTGATATGTTTTGGGGGTATCGCGGCCAACCTGCACACCTGGGCGGAGCTACAAACAGAAAATCAGATTTCACCCATTCATGTCAATGGAAAAAATGTAAAACCTGCCTCCGCAAAACCGGCTTGCCCGATTTCAACGAAACTTGGTATGCGGATCCCTCACTACCCGGGATGATATGTTCTGGGGGTCTCGCGGCCCAACTGCACACGTGGGCGGAGCTACAAACAGAACTTCAGATTTCACCCATTCAAGTCAATGGGAAAAATGTAAAAAGCTGTGGGACCGATTTGAACTAAACTTGGTATGCTGATCCCTCACTACCTGGGGTGATATGTTCTGGGGGTCTCGCGGCCCACCTGCACACATGGGCGGAGCTACAAAGAGAACATCAGGTTTCACCCATTCATGTCAATGGAAAAAATGTAAAAATCTGCCATTCTCACAGTAATTCCAACTACCTGGGGTGATATGTTCTGGGGGTCTCGTGGCCCACCTGCACACATGGGCGGAGCTACAAACAGAACATCAGATTTCACCCATTCATGTCAATGGAAAAAATGTAAAAAGCTGCCATTCTCACAGTAATTCAAAAACGGCTTGACCGATTTGAACGAAACTTGGTATGCTTGGTATGCGGATCCCTCACTACCCGGGATGATATGTTCTGGGGGTCTCGCGGCCCTAACTGCACACGTGGGCGGAGCTACAAACAGAAAATCAGATTTCACCCATTCATGTCAATGGAAAAAATGTAAAAAGCTGCCATTCTCACAGTAATTCAAAAACGGCTTGATATATTCTGGGGGTCTCGCGGCAAACCTGCACACGTGGGCGGAGCTACAAACAGAAAATCAGATTTCACCCATTCATGTCAATGGAAAAAATGTATACAGATGCCATTCTCACATTAATTCAAAAACGGCTTGACCGATTTGAACGAAACTTGGTATGCAGATCCCTCACTACCTGGGGTGATATGTTCTGGGGGTCTCGCGGCCCACCTGTACACGTGGGCAGAGCTACAAACAGAAAATCAGATTTCACCCATTCATGTCAATGAAAAAAATGTACAAAGCTGTGGGACCGATTTGAACGAAACTTGGTATGCAGATCCCTCACTACCTGGGGTGATATGTTCTGGGGGTCTCGCGGCCCACCTGCACACGTGGGCGGAGCTACAAATAGAAAATCGGATTTCACCCATTCATGTCAATGGAAAAAATGTAAAAAGCTGTGGGACCGATTTAAACGAAACTTGGTATGCAGATCCCTCACTACCTGGGGTGATATGTTCTGGGGGTCTCGCGGCCCACCTGCACACGTGGGCGGAGCTACAAACAAAAAATCAGATTTCACCCATTCATGTCAATGGAAAAAATGTAAAAAGCTGCCATTCTCACAGTAATTCAAAAACGGCTTGACCGATTTGAACGAAACTTGGTATGCAGATCCCTCACTACCTGGGGTGATATGTTCTGGGGGTCTCGCGGCCCACCTGCACATGTGGGCGGAGCTACAAACATAAAATCGGATTTCACCCATTCATGTCAATGGAAAAAATGTAAAAAGCTGTGGGACCGATTTGAACGAAACTTGGTATGCAGATCCCTCACTACCTGGGGTGATATGTTCTGGGGGTCTCGCGGCCCACCTGCACACGTGGGCGGAGCTACAAATAGAAAATCGGATTTCACCCATTCATGTCAATGGAAAAAATGTAAAAAGCTGTGGGACCGATTTAAACGAAACTTGGTATGCAGATCCCTCACTACCTGGGGTGATATGTTCTGGGGGTCTCGCGGCCCACCTGCACATGTGGGCGGAGCTACAAACAAAAAATCAGATTTCACCCATTCATGTCAATGGAAAAAATGTAAAAAGCTGCCATTCTCACAGTAATTCAAAAACGGCTTGACCGATTTGAACGAAACTTGGTATGCAGATCCCTCACTACCTGGGGTGATATGTTCTGGGGGTCTCGCGGCCCACCTGCACATGTGGGCGGAGCTACAAACATAAAATTGGATTTCACCCATTCATGTCAATGGAAAAAATGTAAAAAGCTGTGGGACCGATTTGAACGAAACTTGGTATGCAGATCCCTCACTACCTGGGGTGATATGTTCTGGGGGTCTTGCGGCCCACCTGCACACGTGGGCGGAGCTACAAACAGAAAATCGGATTTCACCCATTCATGTCAATGGAAAAAATGTAAGAAGCTGTGGGACCCATTTGAACGAAACTTGGTATGCAGATCCCTCACTACCTGGGGTGATATGTTCTAGGGGTCTCACGGCCCACCTGTACACGTGGGCAGAGCTACAAACAGAAAATCAGATTTCACCCATTCAAGTCAATGGAAAAAATGTAAAACGCTGCCATTCTCACAGTAATTCAAAAACGGCTTGACCGATTTGAACGAAACTTGGTATGCAGATCCCTCACTACCTGGGGTGATATGTTCTGGGGGTCTCGCGGCCCACAAGTCTATGTTGCTTGCTCAAGGGTGGGTTCACCCAAGAATTTATATGTTCTTGCTCCTGGAGGTGAAACTAAATTGTTGTTTATAATCAAGTTTTGCGTTAGTTGTATTGTATTCATTTTGTCAAATATTTCACATTATAATTTGAATATATGTGTTTGTGTGTATGTATGTATGTTCCAGCATAACTCTTCAATGCATGGACAGATTTCAACCAAACTTGACATACACATTACTTACTATATGAGGACAAACACTTTGGGGGTGGGAAGGGGGGGGATATGTAAAAATGATTGAAAATGACAGATTTTAGTATCTACCCCATAGTGTTTTCGGGCTCACACATGAATACTCAGCATAACTCTGAAACGCATGGAGAGATTTCAACCAAACTTGGTACACATATGACTTACTATCTGGGGAAAAATATTGTGCAGGTGGGACGGGGTAAAATACTGTGGGGGTAGGAAGGGGGTGATATGTTAAAATTATCAAAAGCGACAGATATTAATGTCCAACCCATAGTTTTCGGGCTCGCAGAGATGAATACCGACACTCCCGATGCCGTTTAAGTCTAAGTTCAGCCCCATAGAGAGGGACATTCCTTTGGGACATGTGGAGGGTAGGGGGTTGGGATATGGGGGTGGGGCATATGGGACATGTGGGGGGTTGGACATTTTGGGATAAATAAATATCCGGGCAACGCCGGGTAATCAGCTAGTTATATACTAAAGATGACATTATGGTCACAAGAATCTCAGATGTCCAGTACACTGGGGAATCCCTTTGGGTTAATTTGGCCAGAGGGAAGGACAAATGCTTGCATCGGCATAATTTACAGACCCCCAAGACAACATGATGACCTGGATATGGAAATAATCAGTGATATAGAAAATATCACCTTGCGTGGGGACACAGTAATGTTAGGCGACTTCAACATGCCTGATGTGAATTGGGATACACTTACCTCTGCTTCTGGCAGCAGCAGGAGGCTATTAAACTCTATGAAGGGAGCTGGTCTCAAGCAACTGGTGTTGGACCCAACAAGGGATCAGGCAATACTGGACCTATTACTTACCAATGGAGAAAGTGTCACAGAGGTCTCGGTGGGCGACACATTGGCCTCCAGTGACCACAACATGGTATGGTTCAATCTTAGGAAAGGTTTCACTAAACCTACCACACTGACCAAGGTCCTCAAATTCAAGGACACAAAGTTCCAGGACATGGGATCCTTTGTTCACCAGGCGCTACAATGACAAGCGGAAACCGATAGCGTGGAAAAAATGTGGTCGACTTTGAAAGCCACCATACAGGAAGCGACAAACCGCTATGTTAAATTAGTAAGTAAACGGCGAAGGAACAATAAGCCGAAGTGGTTCACTGCGGAGATCTCAGCCCTTATCAAGGAGAAGAAAAAAGCATTCATCTCTTACAAACAATCGGGGAAACAGGACTCCAGAGCAGACTACTTGACCAAATCAAAAGCCGTCAAAACGGCAGTCAGGGAGGCTAAGTTCCACATGGAGGAGTCTCTGGCAAAAAACATCAAGAAGGGAGATAAATCCTTCTTTAGGTATATCAGTGACAGAAGTAAAAACTCAGGCGGGCTTGTACATCTTAGGAAACCAGACGGAGACTATGTGGAAAAGGATTCGGAAAAAGCCCAACTATTAAATGAATACTTCAGCTCAGTCTTCACCCGAGAAGCGCCGGGGCTTGGCCCTCAGCTACAGACAAGGGTTGATTCAGTTGACCCGTTTAGTAACTTCGAGTTTACGCCCAGCAGTGTCTACAGTGAGCTATCAAGGCTCAAGGTTAACAAAGCAATGGGGCCTGACAACCTACACCCCAGGGTGCTAAGGGAGCTGTGTGATGTCCTAGCAGAGCCACTGTCCAAGCTCTTCAACCTCTCCCTTAGGAAAGGCAGCGTCCCGTCAGACTGGAGGACGGCTAATGTCATTCCACTCCACAAGAAAGGCTCCAAGATGGAGACAGCACACTACAGACCAGTGAATCTAACATTGATAGTGAACAAACTAATGGAAACTCTAAATCAAACACCAATTGGATAAGATCCTGGATGAGGAGAATCTACGGGATCCCCGTCAACATGGATTTACTAAAGGGAGATTGTGCCAATCCAACCTGATCAGCTTCTTTGACTGGGTGACGGGGAAGCTAGATATTGGGGAGTCCCTGGACATTGTGTACCTGGACTTTAGCAAAGCATTCGATAGCGTACCACACCGCAGGTTGCTGAGCAAGATGAGTTCTATAGGATTAGGTGACACATTGACGAAATGGGTTGGGAACTGGCTTGGAGGCAGGCTTCAAAGGGTGGTGGTGAACGGCACACCCTCTGAAATGACGGAGGTGTTCAGTGGAGTGCCACAGGGCTCGGTCTTGGGCCCAATCCTATTCAACATCTTTATAAGGGACTTGGCAGAAGGGCTTCGGGGTAAATTAACATTATTCGCCGATGACGCCAAACTAAGTAATTTAGTGGGCAAATGCACAATAGATGATGTTTCAATGCCCGACAACATGATGCACGACCTATTCCTAGTGGAGCGCTGGTCTAGGTCCTGGCAACTCAGCTTCAATACCAAAAAATGCAAAGTTATGCACCTGGGCAGCCAAAATCCATGCAAGACTTATACCCTTAATGGCGAGATCCTTACAAGAACGGTAGCAGAACGCGACTTAGGGGTGATCGTGAGCGAGGACATGAAGGCTGCCAATCAAATGGAGCAAGCTTCATCCAAAGCAAGACAAGTCATAGGTTGCATACGCTGGGGTTTCGTCAGCCATAAGCCGGAAGTCATTATGCCATTGTATAGATCCATGGTGAGGCCCCAACTGGAATACTGTGTGCAATTCTGGAGGCCGCATTATCGCAAGGATGTGCTGAGACTGGAGTCGGTTCAGAGAACGGCCACCCGGATGGTCTCAGGACTCAAGGATCTCCCATACGAGGAACGGCTAGACAAATTGCATCTATACTCACTCGAGGAGCGCAGAGAGAGGGGGGACATGATCGAGACGTTCAAGTATCTCACGGGCCGCATAGAGGCAGAGGAAGATATCTTCCTTTTCAAGGGTCCCACGACAACAAGAGGGCATCCGTGGAAAATTAGGGGAGGGAAACTACGAGCTGACACCAGGAAATTATTTTTCACAGAAAGGTGGTTGATCGCTGGAATAGTCTTCCACTGCATGTGATCGAGGCCAGCAGCGTGCCTGATTTAAGGCCAAATGGGATCGTCACATGGGATCTATTCACAGGGCGAAGGTAGGGGAGGGATCTATTCACAGGGCGTAGGTAGGGGAGGAACATTAGGGTGGGCAGACTAGATGGGCTGTGGCCCTTATCTGCCGTCTATTTCTATGTTTCTATTTTTCTTAGCTATTTCTGGGCAAGAATCCAAAGCTGTACCCGGTACTGTGCTTGGGTTCCAACTGCCGAAATCGCCATTAAAACCTACTCCATCCCATCTAAACCCTCCTAGCCATTGAAGCCCTCTCCAGCCCATCCTCCCCCAAACAGTGTTACTTTTTTTCTTCTCCTCAACTCAGTCCTGAGTTTCGCCAAACATGGCTTCTTCAGGAGGAGTAATAATTTAACTGGTACGCCGATTTGCTCTGTGGCAGTCATTCACAGCCCTGAGCTTGTGAAATCAGATAGTGGGGCTTGAATGAAAGAAAACATCATTTATGAGATAAATGTCTCTCAAAGAAGTGTTATTGTAAAAAAGGAATTATTGATAAAGTTTTCAGTCTATGGTTGGTGAACACCGAG
This sequence comes from Geotrypetes seraphini, assembly GCF_902459505.1. Classification (NCBI taxonomy): domain Eukaryota; kingdom Metazoa; phylum Chordata; class Amphibia; order Gymnophiona; family Dermophiidae; genus Geotrypetes; species Geotrypetes seraphini. Next base: position 85,732,550 of record NC_047084.1, read on the forward strand.
GGACTTAAAAGTGCAATGATGGTCCCTAATAATCTTCATGCGGCTTCAATGCGGGAGAATGGGTAGTGAGCACTTTTATCACAATTTAAATTAACATTTTATGAACTGTATATAAAAAAAACATGGTGATTGGATGATTAAACAATGTTTCTATAACCATAAAGTTCTATGACATCACAATGCAGGTGTAATGAGCCTTAGCCAATAGGGAGAGGAAGAGATAATGGTTACTGCAGATGGGCAGACTGGATGGGCCATTTGACCTTTATCTACCATCATGTTTCTATGTTACAATACTTGCAAATTACAAAATCAGACATGCTTCAGTATCTGGCTCTAAAATCATGCTGCAAACAATGCAATCGATTTATACCAAGCACATCACTGCAACCACCAAAGCTGCAAAAGAGCTTAGTATAGAAATCTGAGAAGACCATTTGTAAACCCATTAATGAAAATCAATAACAATAAATATGTAATTTGACAAAAAAAAAAAAAAAAGCACAAATAGTTCAGTTCAAGCATTATTCTTCTGATTCCACTTGGCACAGAAAGTGAAACTGAAGTTGTGAGATTGAGTTATGATAATTACTTATTTATTATATGTAGAAATTGCTTTAAATCAAAGTGATGAAGATCAAACTCTGAACAGCAAAGGGGATAAAAAGCTGATCTCCACTCATATAAATAAATAAAGCAATTAGTTGCAATGCAAAAGCTTTGGATACATAAGAGTTATATTAATGTTTCATTGGGAATAGAGCACCTGACCAAATCAAGGTGAACCTGAGTCTGTCAGGCCAATGGAGGGAATGGGAGGAGTACATGAAGAAGGACACGGTACTACTCGAAAGGGTCCAGAGAAGAGCGACTAAGATGGTTAAGGGGCTGGAGGAGCTGCCGTACAGCGAAAGATTAGAGAAACTGGGCCTCTTCTCCCTCAAACAGTGGAGATTGAGAGGGGACATGTAAACTTATAAGGGTGGGTCAATGGTGTGGGCAGACTTGATGGGCTGTAGCCCTTATCTGCCGTCATCTTTCTATGTTTCTATGAAACATTCAAGGTACTGAAGGGGATAGACTTAGTAGATAGGGAGAACAAGAGGGCACTCTATAAAGTTGAAAGGAGATAGATTCCGTACAAACTTAAGGAAGTTCTTCACCCAGAGTGGTAGAAAGCTGGAACGGTCTTCCAGAGGCTGTTATAGGGGAAAACACCCTCCAAGGATTCAAGACAAAGTTAGACAAGTTTCTGCTGAACAGGAACATGCGCTGGTGGGGCTAGTCTCAGTTAGGGTGCTGGTCTTGGACCAGAGGGCCGCCACATGAGCGGACTGCTGAGCATGATGGACCACTGGTCTGACTCAGCAGTGGCAATTCTTATGTTTATGTTCTGAGGAGTAGTGGCTCGTGGCCAGTAGGGGGGGTGATGTTTATGGGACAGTAATGGAATGGATACCAGAACATGATAGTGCAGTATTTTTGTGGAGTTTTTCTACAAAAGTGCCTGTTTTTCGTATGATTCTGGGTAATTCTAGTTAGATACAAGCATATGTGTTAGTTAAGGCCACGCCCAATAGAAGCGTATGAAAAAAGGTGAATAAAAATCTAAATATAAATGTAGCCAAGGCCAGAAAAACACACTACAGATTAATATAAGGGAAAGAATGGTGTTCTTTTTATGTACTTTGCTGTTAGGCTAGATCATGAAGGAAACCAGAGGATCCGTTTTGGTTCTCTGTCTTTTCTATATCTTCTCAGTCTTTGGAATCCATTTTGTTTTCCAAGTCTTTGTTCTCAGCATCGTGGTGTTAATTAATACCACATGTGCTTGCTTTAGACCGGTTAGGAAGATAACGTGTCCAAAACTAAGATATAACAGGAATTAAATATAGTTATGAATGTATGGAAGGCTTGGCCAAGCAAGTATGAATCAAGCAAATATGACTGAAGTGAGTGTATGGCTGTGTATTGAACAAAAGAATTGGTAGAAGAACATAATATATATATATATTTGCAACCTAAAGAAATTCAAAGGGCACAACATCTGGACATAATTAACAGTCTCTAGCATAGAGAGGGGGAACCAGCCCCTCCTCCTCCAGGCTAACTGTGTGCAGATCCATAACAGCTTAGAGAGAGTTTTTTTCCTCTAAGGCTGACTAATTTTCAGCATGGTTCATAAGGCTGAGAACATTTCAGCATCTTTTTAACAAATAATTTCTCTTAATATACTTTTGTGAAAATTATGATTTATATTCAGAAATGACTATAAGCAAACAAAAATACTTTTCTAAAACTTTTTTCTTTGTCTAACTTTTAAGACCACCCATGTTATTTTATTGGTTGTCAAACTGATGATGTCACAATGAGCCAAAAGTATATAATAGAGGGTCATGAGATCCTGAGGTGAGCTCGTTATCAGAAGGCCAGCATTTGGCAACTATAACGATCTCCCATTAGTGCAACTGTTAATGCAAGCAATTATGCTTATTCTTTTGATCTCATAATGGAAAAATAGAAACAATACCTCAATAAATCTTAATTATAATTTTTAAAACCTTGCGCTGGTGTCATTTTTCATGTTTTTTATTATTTTTCAAACTTTGAGCTTTCAAGAGGCGTCATGTCCCTTGCTCAGTTCTTAAGGAAAACCTGAATGTGCATTGTTTATTTATTCAGCTTTCTATACTGTTCTCCCAGGGGAGCTCAGAATGGTTTGCATGAATTTATTCAGGTACTCAAGCATTTTTCCCTGTCTGTCCTGGTGGTTTAACAATCTATCTAATGTTTGGGGGAATTAAGTGACTTGCCCAGGGTCACAAGGAGCAGTGTGGGTTTGAACCCACAACCTCAGGGTACTGAGGCTGTAGCTTTAACCACTGCGCCACTTTAGAAATCAAAATATAGCAGAAGTGAGCCAAGTATAGGACAATCAAGCCATTGTGACGTCACTGATGAGGTTGGCTCTTATGCATTGGTGGAATGAGGTATTATGACATCACAATACCAGCTCTGGTTATCAGAGGCTGAAGCTTTTCACGCTATTTATTTATTCAATTCTCTATACTGTTCTCCCAGGGGAGCTCAGAACAGTTTACATGAATTTATTCAGGTGCACAAGCATTTTTCCCTGACTGTCCCAGGGGGCTCAGAATCTATCTAATGTACCTGGGGCAATGGGGGGATTAAGTGACTTGCCCAGGATCACAAGGAGTAGTATGGGTTTGAACCCACAACCCCAGGGTGCTGAGGCTCTAGCTTTAACCACTGCGCCACACAGTCCCACTCCCTGAGTGACATCAGTTGTATAGTGTACTAGGAATCAGCTGGTTCTGTCAAAATGTCATTCATTGATAATATAACCATTGTGCAAATAGATGGATATACTGTCCAAAAAAATTATATACTATAACCACAATACAATAAAGAAGTAGTATTGTAATACAAAGTACATAACTCATGTAAATAGCACATGCCTCCAAAGGGGACGTGTCCATAGGTGTGTCAGGGGCATTCCAAAGACTAAGAATGTCATAATGCCCCTGTATCGCCCATGGTGCGACCTCATTTGGAGTATTGCGTTTAATTCTGGTCTCCTTATCTCAAGAAAGATTTAGCGGCACTAGAAAAGGTTCAAAAATGAAAAGGGGATGAAACTCCTCTCGTATGAGGAAAGACTAAAACAGTTAGGGCTCTTCAGTTTGGAAAAGAGACAGCTAAGGGGAGATATGATTGAAGTCTACAAAATCCTGAGTGGAGTAGAACGGGTACAAGTGGATCGATTTTTCGCTCCGTCAAAAATTACAAAGACTAGGGGACACTCGAAGTTACAGGGAAATACTTTTAAAACCAATAGGAGGAAATTTTTTTTCACTCAGACTAGTTAAGCTCTGGAACGTGTTGGGTTTTGGCCAGGTGCTAGTGACCTGGATTGGCCACTGTGAGAACGGGCTACTGGACTTGATGGACCATTGGTCTGACCCAGTAAGGCTAATCTTATGTTCTTAAATATTACACACACATTTATTAGAATACTACTCAGCGTGCATAACCTGGGTGCCAGCGTTTATACCTGGTCTGAGCAGGGTAAGGTCTGGGCAGAGAATCAGTGCTAAGCGCCATTCTATAAAAGGCACGCTTAGCGTCATTCTTTTCTGGCGCCCATTTTTTATCATGATTTATACAATCCAGCCCATTTTGCTCATGAAGGCGCCTAACATAAACCCTCCTTTTCAAAGCCGCGCTAGCATTTTTAGCGCCGGCCGGGGCGGTAACAATTCAAAACTCTAGCGCAGCTTTGTAAAGGAAGGGGTTAATTTTTTAATTGGTTCAATCGCTGCAATTAATTGAATATTACCATTAAAAACCAATTAAAAATGATTTAAAAAAATTAATTTGGGGGTAGGCACCTACACTAGTGGCCACAATTGTAGAAACACCTACCATTTTAGGCATTATGCTTTAAATAAACATGACTATAAGACCATAATTGTATTTAATGCATAAATTTTTGGTTAATAACAGAAACTCTGCAATCACTTAACAAGACCAGCTTAATATTTGGCACATTTCACAAAAAGAATGCTGTTCATAAATTGCCCAAGCTAATAATGATAATTGGATTTTTGCCAGGTACTAGTGACCTGGATTGGCCACCCTGAGGACGGGCTACTAGGGTTGGTAGAATGTTGCTACTTTTTGGGGTTTGCCAGGTGCTAGTGACCTGGATGGGCTACTGACCTAGATGGACCATTGGTCTGACCCAGTAAGGCTATTCTTATGTTCTTATTTGTCCAGTTATCCGATGACTTCATCAGTCTCACTAGTAATGCGTATGATATCCCTTAGTCTTGATTACTGCCTCATAAGAACATAAGAACTGCCATCACCGGATCAGACCCTGGGTCCATCAAGTCCGGTGATCCGCTCACGCGGAGGCCCAGCCAGGTGCGACCTGGCGAAAACTTAGTCACTGGTATCCCTCTATTTGCCTTCCGAGGAGATGTGCATCTAACTTGCCCTTAAATCCTAGAATGGTGGGTTCCACAGCAATCTCCACCGGAAGAGCGTTCCAGGTGTCCACCACCCGCTGTGTGAAGCAGAACTTCCCAGCATTTGTCCTGGGCTTGTCCCCCCTCAGCTTCAGTCCATGACCTCTTGTCCTAGTTACATTTGACATCGTAAATAACTTTTTGTCCTGCTCTATTTTGTCGATTCCTTTTATTATTTTAAAAGACTCAATCATATCCCCTTGCAGTCTCCTCTTCTCAAGGGAGAACAGTCCCAGTTTTCCAAGCCGTTCTTCGTAGCTCAAGTTCTCCATACCTTTTACCAGCTTTGTTGCTTGTCTCTGCACCCTCTCGAGCAGTTTTATATCCTTCTTTAGATAGGGAGACCAGTGTTGGACACAGTATTCCAAGTGTGGTCTGACCAATGCTCTATAAAGCAACATTATAACACCTTCCGATCTACTCGTGATTCCCTTCTTTATCATGCCCAACATTCTATTTGCCTTCTTTGCCGCCGCTACACATTGTGCTGATGGTTTCAGGGTCCTATCTATCAGTACCCCAGGTCCTTTTCTCGTTCACTCGTACTCAGAGTTGCACCTGACATGGTGTACTCATGCTCCTTGTTCTTTTTGCCCAAATGCATCACTTTGCACTTTTCCACATTAAATTTCATCTGCCATTTCTCTGCCCATCTCTCACATCTTCTTAGCATGCTGTCCACAAGTCTTTGGAGATCAATTGGTGTTATAATGTGGAACCAGGAGTTGATTATTGTTGCTATCAGCTCATGTTTGTTGGGTGGTTGCTTTTCTGCTACTGCTCTCTCTAATCTGGCCCAGAGGTTTTCAGTGGGGTTGAGATCTGGGCTGTTTCCTGGCCAGTCCAGCAACTCAGCCTTGTTCTCTTTGAACCCAGTATGGCATGGGATGCCATCCTGTTGAAAAATGGTCAACTAGTATCAAAGATGTCTGACTGAGGGCAGTACCTTGGGCTGAAGGACCTCCTTTATGTATTTGTCAGCATTTATCACTCTATCAAGTACCTGCAATCGACCCACAACATCTCTGGACATGCAGCCCCACACTGTCACACTCAGAGGATGCTTCATGGTGGCAGTAGTACACTCTGGCAAGCAGTCCTCATCCGGTTGCCGACGAACATAGCAGAAACCTTCACTACCAAATATGGAGATTTTGATCTCATCACTCCACAACACCTTCTTCCACTGCACTGTGGTCCAGCTGGCATGTTCTTTAGCCCAGTTCAACCATATATATAATGTTGAACTGCATTGAGGAAGGGCTTTTTCCTGGGAATTCATGCTCACAGGCCTGCTCTCACCAGTCTCCAGTAAACTGTCCAGCATGACATCAACACCTCTGTTTCAGCCAGTGACTTATTGATGTCAGAGGCAGTTAATTTCTGATTCTGTATAGTCATTCTCACTATCCTTCTGTCAGTCTGAGGTGTTTTAACCTTTTTCTGGCCCCTTCCAGCCATGTTTTTGATGCTTCTAGTCTCTTCAAAGTGCTTGCAGAGTTTCAGTATCCCAATCGGTGACACACCTTGACCAATTTTGGCTGCAATCTGTCAGTAACTGTAGCCTTCTTTTCTTAAGGTTATGGCTGTTGCTCTTTTAGGCAACCAGTCAAGTCTCTTCTGAAAAATTTAGCACACAGCTGTAATTGTAGTGTATTTAGACAATTAATATTCATTTAATTCAATTAAATCACAATTAGTGAAAATAGCAATTCAAATTTTGTCATATTGCACCATGGGCCTTCAGACAACACCCACAAGCTATGACAACATCAAAGCATTAAAATGAAACAAAAACAACCTACTGTACTGTATGCACGCAAATTCTAAGCAATATATATCAAAAGAAACACTACCAATTGCTTACCTTTTTGATGTCAAATCGCTAAAAGTTGTTTCTAATTACAAAATAAACAAAATTACTACACAAATATTATGAACTAGTCATTAAGCCAGTTACATTAACGGGTGCTAGAATATATGTCTGTCTGTCTGTCTTTTTCTTTCTATCTCTTTCCTCCCTCCATTTCCCTGTGTAGCGCTGTCTCTGCTTTCTTCCTCACTCTGCACTCTTAAGCTGTAACATTACTGCCTCGCTTTTTCTCCCTGCAAGCATTTCTGCTCTCTTTCTCATCCCTAGATTCTTTGCTCTTTTTCTCTTCTTGCAGGGGTCTCTGCTCTCCTTTCTCTATATGTTCCTGATTCCTGCAAACTTCTGTTTTCTCTGTATGCTCCTGATCCTGTGTTTCCCTGTAGGTGTCTTCCTTTTTTTTTTTTTTTAATTCCTTCTTCAGTCTCAGTTCTTTATCTGAACATTCCTTTCCTCAGTCTCTCCAACTGCAGCTCTCTTGCCCTCTAAGCCCCTGCTGTGCATGTCGCTCCTGATCCCCTCTCACTGACCCTTGCGACTGCATCATTTTTGTTATGCCGGCTGGGTTTCCATTGCAACCCTGCTCGCGGGTCTGTGCGTTTTGTTATTTCCTCGTGAGAAGCTGTCCGTGTCTGGCGGCGCCGTGTCGGGCGGAAGCGGGGAGGCGGGGCCTCAGCACCAGTCGGGGTCCCGTGATCGGCTCACGCCGCCGGCCCCCAGGAGCCTGAGCCCGGCAGCGGGGGAGGCAGGGACATGCCTGGCGTGCCATGGTGCTGACCTCGGCGCTGAAGCTGCTGCAGAAACAGACCTACACGTGCCTGTCGCACCGGCACAGCCTGTACCTGTGCTTCGAAGCCATGCTGCTGCTCATCATGTCCGCACTGCAGTTCGGAGAGGTCAGTAGGCAGCTCGGCCTCACCTCGGGGGAGGCCACGACGGGTGGTGCGGACTCCCTCAGCGGTTGCCGTTTGCGAAAGAGGAATGGTCCTGTTTGGTCTGCCATTGCCTGGAGGAGTTGAAGAGCAGGGAGGCCCGCGTCCAGATTCTCTGCCGGGTACTGTCACAGCTAGGCGCGCATGCGCACTCCTGCGGCCACAGACCTACTGATCACGGAACATGCAGATAGGAGTGCGCATGCGCGGCTAGCGTTTTATTATATAGGATAATGTTTATAAACAATCAAGTTTCAAGTTTATTTAAAAAAATTTTAAACCACTTGATCAGATTTCTAAGTGGTGTACAATATCAAATTTACACCACTTAGAAATCTGATCAAGTGGTTTAAAATGTTTTAAATTTTGATTTGAATTGTTTATTTCGGATTCACTGTGCAAATGATTGGCCAGTGAATTCTAGAGAGTGGGGGCAGTGACAGCAAAGTTATTGGAACGCAATGTGTTGATTAATATACCTCAGGTTTCTGCTTCCCACATGTAGTACTTTACATTTCTCAATGTTGAACTTCATCTGCCATCTCGTCGCCCATTCCCCTAGTTTGTTCAAGTCCCTTTGTAATTCTTCGCAGTCCTCTTTAGTCTGAGCTCCACTAAATAGTTTGGTGTCGTCCGCAAATTTTATTATCTCGCACTTCATCCCTGTTTCTAGATCATTTATAAATACTTAAATAGCAGCAGTCCGAGCACCGAGCCCTGCGGAACACCACTCGTGACCCTTCTCCAGTCCGAGTAGTGGCCCTTCACTCCTACCCTCTGTTTCCTACCCGCCAACCAATTTTTGATCCATCTATGTATGTCTCCTTCCACCCCATGATTCTTTAGTTTCCGAAGTAGGCATTCATGGGGTACCTTGTCAAAGGCTTTTTGGAAGTCTAGTTATATGATGTCTATGGGGTCTCCTCTGTCCATCCGTTTGTTAATTCCTTCGAAGAAGTGCAATAAGTTCGTTAGGCATGATCTCCCCTTGCAGAATCCATGCTGGCTGGTTATCAGATTGTGTGACATTTGTATTGACCTATGCACAAAATAGTTTTCAAGTGGCAAGAATTCTTCGGAGACATTGGTTGATTCTGAAAACACAGAAAGATAGAAACATGATGGCAGATAAAGGTCAAATGGCCCATCCAATCTGCCCATCCACAGCATCCACTATCTCCTCCTCTCCCTATTGGCTAAGGCTCTTAACATTTGCATCTCCTTTTCCTATAGGCTAAGAGAGGCATAATCAAAAGGGACGTCTAAGTCCATTTGCGTCCAACTCGCAAGTCGTCCAAAGTAAAAAAAAAACAGACTATGACACATTTTCGAACAATACGTCCAAAATTTTTTTTTTGTTTCAAAAATCGTCTAATTACATGTCCTGCCAATCTGATCATCCAAGCTGCTAAATCATCCATCTTTATACCACATTTCCGTCCAACTTTTCATCCAAGTCAAAAACGCCTAGAACAAGCCCTGTTGGACGTGGGACGGATCTGCAAAGTGATGGACTGCACACCCAGACATGCCACCTAAATAGTGGGGTACCTTACAGGGCACTGCTATGAACTTCACAAAAAGGGTGCCATGTCTTCTCCGCCCTACAGCTCCCTTATAGGTCACGGTGAGCCCCTCAAACCACCTCCAGAATCCCCTAGACCCACTTATCTACCACCATAATAGCCCTTATAGCTGCAGGATCCACTTATATGCCAGTAAAAAAGAGTTTTGGGGGTGTATAGGGGAGTGCACATGCAGTGATTACAGGGGCTTATGGGCATGGGTCCTGCTCTCCATGGGTCCCTAACCCACCCCAAGACAGCTTAAGCCACCTCTGTGCTGGATGACTAGGCTTTCCTATGCCAGGCGTCCAGGTGATGATGGTCTGGAGGCTGAATTTTAAAGGTGTGATTAATATTTTTATAAGGGTGGGGGGAGATCGGTGATCACTGGAGTAGTGTGTGGGGGTCTGCTTTATGTGTTTGCAGTGCTTATCTGGTGACTTTAGGTGGTTTTTTGTGACTTAGACCATGTTTTACATGGTCTAAGTCACAACGTCCCGTTGATCCTGGGCTGTCTAAGCCGGCCCACATCCCACCTAACTCATGCCCTCGACACTTCTCCCTTTGGTTGTTCAGCGGCACTATGTAGGCCTAGGTCATTTAGAAATACGTCCAAAACCCGTTTTTATTATTGGCAATTGGACATTTTTGGGAAATGTTCGTCCAAGTGCCAACTTAAGCCGGTTTTTGGACGTTTTTCTCTTTCGATTATGAGCCCCTTAGGCTTTTAACACTTGCATTGTGAGGTCACAGAGCTTTATGGTTTATAGCTTTATGTTATAGAAACATAATGGCAGATAAAGGCCAAATGGCCCATCCAGTCTGCCCATTCGCAGCATCCATTGTCTCCTCTCCCTATAGGCTAAGGCTCTTTACACCTCCATTGTGAGGTCACAGAGCTTTATGGTTATAGAAACATATCTTTATTGGAAGTCTTCTATACCGCTACTAATGACTGGGGTCTCAATTCAGAGCAGTTTTCACAGGCATCTGTAATGGGTGTCAAATACAGATTCAGATGGATTCCACTTTGATTATTGTCGGCCTCCCAATTGGTTGGCTAGGGTGCCATGGTTGCATTTGCATATTACACTATTATATATGTATAATAAGTTTACACAGAATTATAGTTTGCCATTATACTAACCCCCTTTTTTATAAAGACGCGCTAACTAATTTAGCTTGTACTAATCGATTTAGTGTGCACTAAACGCTAACGTGTCCATAAAATATAATGGATGTGTTAGTGTTTAGCGTGCGCTAAATCAGCACGTGCTAAATCAGCGCGTGCTAAATTGGCTACCACACCTTAGTAAAAGAACATAAGAACATAAGCCGTGCCTCTGCTGGGTCAGACCTGAGGTCCATCATGCCCAGCAGTCCACTCACGCGGCGGCCCATCAGGTCCAGGACCTGTGTAGTAGCCCTCTATCTATACCCTTCTATCCCCTTTTCCTTCAGAAAATTGTCCAATCCCTTCTTGAACTCCAATACCATACCCTGTCCTATCACTCCCTCTGGAAGCGCGTTCCAGGTGTCCACCACCCGTTGGGTGAAGAAGAACTTCCTAGCATTGGTTTTGAATCTGTCCCCTTTCAATTTTTCCGAATGCCCTCTCGTTCTTGTAGTTGTCGAAAGTTTGAAGAATCTGTCCCTCTCCACTTTCTCTATGCCCTTCGTGATCTTGTAAGTCTCTATCATGTCCCCTCTAAGTCTCCGCTTCTCCAGCGAAAAAAGCCCCAGTCTCTCCAATCTTTCAGTGGAAACAAAAATCTATTATGTACAGCATTTTGTGTCTTGTCCTTCTATACTATTTCTAGTGGGACGGGGGAGCCTGTTATTTTCCTCTATGTTGTTTTCTGTTTCCGTCGGCTCAGTTTCAGTTGAAGTACTCCGAGAAAAGGATAGGCTCTATCCCTTTCTTGAATTTTCCAGTGTCCTTTTCCAGTTTTAATTCCTTCGGTAGGGCGTTCCACCATGTTGGAGTCTCAAGTTTCAAATGTATTCAAATATACTGCTCATCAATGTCTGAGCTTGTTTGTCACATTGGCCTTGTATTGCATGCTGCCCCTGTCCCTCGATGCTCGCCCTGGAGAGGTTCCTCGCTGTTGCGGTTCCTTGCGTATCCGGGCTGATCGGGCGTATTTCTGTTTTTTGCCTTTGTTGTACCTGATTGTTTCTGTGTTCTCATCATTGCCTTGTACTGTGCCCTTTGTGGCCCTATCCGCTTTCAATAAACATATGTTTAAAAAAGAAAAGAAAGTAAATAGATTTTAAAATTCAAATACAGGAAATTAAAAAATAAAATAAAATCAGTCAACAGGATACATAGGAATATGGGTAAGAAATACAATATGGTAATGGTAAAGAATACGAGGGTAAAACACAAAAGGGTAAAGGGTAGAAATTTAAAATAGTCCTAATCTTTGTCTAAATTTGGGTTTAAATAATCCCGTCCTTATTTTGGTAGAAGTAAAATATGTACTGGCAAAAGTTATATCATTACAATTTTTGATAAGCAGTGACTTTTCTATTTGTACTTTTTCTCATATAGCATATACGTCTTTAAACAAAAAAGGTTTTGAGGAGCCAATATCGAGAACATTCTTGTCCTTATGCTTTTGTATTTGATGTCTTTGAAAGAGGATATTTGTAGTAGGGACTCTTGGCTCGAGCGTAGGGCATGTGGTGGAGTAGAAACATGATGGCAGAAAAAGACCAAATGGCCCATCCAGTGGCATCCTAAGGGTGAGCGGTGCCCCTCCCCCTGCCACGCACGTGCCCCCTTCACTTTCCCCCTTAGCTTTTTAACTTCTGCGGCCCGCATTGGCATCTGTGCAGGTCCCAGAAGTGATGTCAAAGAGAGCGCCGATGCGGGCAGCAACCTTACGCCGGGGAAGTAAAAAAAAAAAAAAAAAAAGTATAGGGAGGGCAAGAGGCACACGCGCGCAGCAAGGAGAGGATCGCGCCCAGGGCAGACGGCCCTCCCGTACCCCTCTTACTACACCACTTGGTTATCCACAGCATCCTCTATCTCCTCCTCTCCCTAAGAGATCCCACCCTTTCTTGAATTCAGACACAGTCTTCGTCTCCACCACCTCTACCGGGAGACTATTCCAAACATCTACCACCCTTTCTGTAAGTGACATTCTGGGGGGAATTCTTGAGGATAGCCTATCATAAGAAAAAGAATTTGCATATAATTGGAAGGATTGGAGGGGATTAAATTACACCTTTTGGTGGAATTCTTTATGTCATTTCTATAAAATGGAAAGATTTATTGCATTGCAAAGAGGATATTTCAAGAAGTTTCAGGATGTGTGGAAACCATTGACAAGACGGAGTAACTGAAAATGTTTCCCTTAAATATATCAGTTCAAATGGATAGGGTGGGGATTATGGTATTGATGTGTATTTATATGATTATTGGTTATGTGGTAGGGAGGGGTGGGAGGGGGGGAGGGATAAGAAGTTATGTAATAAACAAATGATAGAATGTAAGTGATATCTGTATTGTTAATGTGACTGAATATATACTTACACTTTATGTAATTTTGAAAATGAATAAAAAATTGGAAAAAAAGAAAAAGAATTTGAAAGAGATCCTATGTCCATCAGCTTTACCATCTATGCAATCCAAATATGGAGAGGACCAAAGGACACTGTAGCTATGGGTCCTGTCAGATGCGTACTATAATGGAGATAACAGAGGTATTGTGTAACCTAGTTGATCAGCGGAAATATGTTCTAAGGCAAACCTCGCAGAAATTAAGTGTGAGACTTACTGAACATAAGAGTAATATTACCAGACGGAACTTAGGTAGGGATTCCAGACGTCCAGGAAAACCCGGACATGTCCTCTATTTAGAGGACTGTCCAGGTGCTTGGACGGATGTTCCAAAACCCAGCAGTTTGGGTTTTGGAAAGCTCTGGCTGTGTCTGGAGGGCCTTCAAGTATGTGAAGATGACATCACATATGGCTGCTCATGCTCGGAGGCCCTCGGACGCAGCCCGGAGGTCAGGAATTAAAAGAAGAAGCTTTCTGGGGGAGGGGATGGTGCGGGATTGGAGGTAGAACAGGGCGGGGCTGGGGGGGTATAATAGGGTGTGGCCATGCATCCGGGATTTTAGGACACAAACTATGGTAACCCTAAACTTAGGGGCTCCTCTTGTGAAACGCTGCCTGAAGTTTAATTACAAATTTCTTGACTTTAGTGTGGTGATTTTGGACTATATGCCCTGAGGAAGGAGGGGAGGATATTTAAAAAAATATCTTGCACAAAGAGAACAGCATTGGATCTATCGACTAAGGTCATTAGAACCACAAGGTTTGAATACAAATTTTGAATGGCAACATTTTTATTAACGTTGACAAAAAAGAAAAAAAAGATAGCCTGGATCAATGACTATCTGACTTGCAGCATGTTGTAATTTGCTGGGATTCTCCTCAGCATTTATAAAGGATGTGTCGCCAATTTTATGATGTTCAATGATTTAGTTCTGGAAATTGTTGAGTAAAAGTTAGTGGTAGATGTTGCAGTGGGTATGTACGAACCCTTATTAGAATCTGTATAATATCCTGACGCAGTGGTTAAACTGCCGTGAAACACTGGCCATGTCAATTCAAAGGAAACAGCGTTTGAAAGTATGAATCATTAGTAAAAGTATGTGTACTGAACATTACTATTGATGGGCATCATCTCTTCAAAAAAGATAAGTTTAATTTTTTACTAGTAAGTTACACTGACTTGATTTTTTTAAATTGAAAAATGAACCAGAGAGTCTTTACTTACATATTGCTTAATTAACTGGAAAATATTTTTGGGGTGAAAAGTTCTGAAGTGTCTGAATACATAAATGGAAGGAGTGAGGTTTTTATGCTGATGACTGAACTGTGGGGTAAATTATATACATCTGAAAGACACACACACACACCCTCCCCCCAATTCTGAGGCTTTTCCTCCATTCCTTTTCCTTTTTATTTACAACTAGTCTTAAAGCCCGTTACATTAACGGGTGCTAGAATATATGCGTGCGTGTCTGTCTTTATTTCTTTCTCTCTCTCTCCTTAGCCGCTTGCTTTCTTTCTGTCTTTCTTTTTCCTTGCCTATCCATCACCACCCCTTGCCTGCTCCCCCTGTCCATTCTCCCTTCCTTTTACCTCCACTGTGTCCACCACCACCCCTTCACTGCTCTCCTTATGCAGCAGCAGCCCTTCTCCCTTTGTTTTACCTCCCCCCTGTCCAGCAGCACCTCTTTCCTTCTCCCCCTGTCCAACATTAGGCCTCCGTTCCTTTTTCTTCACCCCCCCTGTCCATCAGCACCTCTTTCCTTCTCCCCCTGTCCAGCAGTAGGCGTCCCTTCCTTTTTCTCCCCCCCTCCTTCTTATCCCTATGATACACTTATCTTGCTCTGCCCCTGATCAGAGGTTCCCGACAGCCGCCCAGTTGCACCCATTGGAAAAGTTCCCTCTGCCGCATCCCGCACCCCTCCTGACGCGACTCCCGCTGTCTTTCTTTCTGTCTGTCTCTGTCCCTGGCCCCCTTTGTCTTTCTGTGTATCTCCCTGCCCCTGTGTCTTTCTTCTTTTCTTTCTGTCTCCCTTCCTCCCTCTGTCTGTCAGTCCAAAGCAGCATTCCCTCCCCCTCCATTTCCCTCCCCCCACACCAGTTCCCTGCAGCAGCATTAGCGTTTCCTCTACCCCCCTTTCCCTTCCCGCGGTACAGACTACGAACCTGGCGATTCCAGCGTGTGCAGCAGTTTTCACATACTGCTTCGGGTCCTTCTACTGGCCTGATTTACTCTGGCACGTCACTGATGACATCATCAGAGACGCAGCAGAGCAAATCAGGGCAGTAGAAGGGCCCGAAGCAGCATGTGAAGACTGCTGCACACGCTGCTTGAATCGCCAAGGTAGTCTGATCCGCGGGAAGGGAAGGGGGGGGGGGGGCGGCAAAGGACTCGGGTCCCGATCCGGGGCGGAAAGTTGCTGGGCTCCTCGGTGGGGGCGCTGAGCAGCCGCGATCCCTCTCCTCCAAGACGCCCGGCCGCTGGCCCGCTGGAGGAACGGAGATCAGTGGCTGGCTGCGGTCCCGGCTTGTGGAGGCATCGGTGGCTGGTGACGAAAGCGCGCATGCACACTCCTACCTAAGGTGCCCTACATCTCACGGAAAACGGACGCACGCAGATGGGAGTGCGCATGCGTGGCCTAGCATTTTATTATATTAGATATAACCTGTAAGACACAAGCGATACTGAAAACAGTGAAAAACAGTAACATTGTTAGTTGGGCAGAGACAGAGGTTAATTGGTTAGCAGTGATATTCAGCAAGGCTAACTTTATTTGGTTAGCGATTTTAATATCGCCACTAACTGGTAGTGTTACCGGTCAGCACTGATTCCCGGCTAAAGGGCTCCTTTCCCCCCACGTCGGATGTGTTCTTTCCAAACGCCTGTGGATACTGTTAAACAAACTGGGCCCCAGGAAAGAAATTAACAAGAAGGCCCAGTTAGATCTAGATACCCCAAAATTTTGTCTCAGCGGCATCACTAAACATCACTAAGGGAACCCCTTGTGGCACTGGAGCCTGAAAAATGCTTGTGCTTCCCTCCCCCTCCCCTGGAACTCACCTTGCATACCTCATAAACTTAAGAGTAGAAGTAATAACTTTCTAAACCATTTTTTTTTTCTTATAATATTATAGGTTTTCAAAGTATTTTGCGTTCCAAAAACTTAAGAATAGACCCCCAAGCTTCGGTTATTCTGCAGCTGTGCGACTTCCAAAACTAAAAACTTTGCATAAAGCCTATGAATTCATATTTCAGTTCTTAAAAATCCTGGGCAGGTTTAAGCAATTCAGGTCAGCAGGAAGAATGGCAGGTTAGCATGACCTGCAAGGCACAGTGAAGGGGAAGAGGGAGACAGAGGGGTTGAGCTAGGTGCCTGTAAGTTATGAACAGATGGCTGCTTAATTCACCTCTTCATGTCTGCAATTAGTCTTTTGCTGTCAATCATGAATTAATAGCCTTCCAGCATTCCCGATTCTTCACACCAAGAGTTGTTTTCTCCTCTAGTGGAAACCATCGCAGCAGCTGTGATATTTCTCTCCACCCTCCGAGGGCACAAGAGAACATTGCCATGCGGCCTCCTCAAAATAAGCACACACACAGGTGCCTGTCAGCTGATAAATTTTCTAAGAATCGTACGAGCCTGTGTTGTGATGACAGCCCAATTCCCCCAGCTTCTAATGGAAGGGTTGCCACTCGCAATGAGAGATCAGATTGTTTGCAGAAGGAAGGCGGTGATTGGAATTCTAATGCCATGCTCTTGCCCCTGCCCAGGCTCATTCCTTCACTGCGCTCTCCCCAAGCTGAACCTAAAGAACAGATGCTACAGAGCTGGCAGCAGTTGCCTTATTCTCATACAAATTCATAGCCTAACACCTAGGATAGTACACTTGGGGGTGGGTCAGTAGAGTGGGCAGACCTGATGGGCTATGGCCCTTATCTGCTGTCATCTTCTATGTTTCTATGTTTCTAATTAATAATTAGTATTTTGGATCTGGCTCATGCCTTTTCAGCAAGATACACGAAGCTAGAGTGAGCTTTCTATAGATGGGGAAATGCCAACATCGTCAATGACGGCAGATAAAGACCCGAATGGTCCATCCAGTCTGCCCAACTATATATGCTCCATAAATTAATTATTTAGTTTAAATGGTGTGGCCCAGTGGTTAAAGCTACAGCCTCAGGACCCTGGGGTTGTGGGTTCAAACCCCGCTGCTCCTTGTGACCCTGGGCAAGTCACTTAATCCCCCCATTGCCCCAGGTACATTAGATAGATCGTGAGCCCGCCGGGACAGACAGGGGAAAATGCTTGAGTACCTGAATAAATTCATGTAAAACTGTTCTGAGCTTCCCTGGGAGAAAGGTATAGAAAATTGAATACATTAATTAATTAAATAATTAATTTATGGATCATATATGGTTGGGCAGAGTGGATGGACCATTTGGGTCTTTATCTGCCATCATTTAATATGTTAGCTTTCTATAGATTAGGCTATTATATATTAAAAGAAGATTAGGCTATTATATATTAAAAGAAGCGGTGCTAACGGCTCACCAAGACCAGCAGCAGTATCGGGAGCCCCTCTCCAGCAGGGCCCCTGGTCACAGTTCCACCGCATGTAGATCTCATATTAATATTGAAGAGTGTCAGATCAGGAGTGGCGTGTGAGCACTGCTCCGCCTCTCCCACGACCCAGCAGGAAAAAAAAAAAAAAAAAGATTGCTTTCAAGCAGCGGGCCGACATCTTTTCGCCAGCCCACTCAGGAGAGGAGTGCGATCACCGCTCCGCCTCTCCCACGACCTAACAGGGAGAAAAATATTTAATCCGCAGCGCCGTGTGCGCTTTTCTGAAGCATCCTTAGAGAAGGAACCGCACAATCTAGACTCAGCGCACAACAAGACATAATTAATCAAAGAACCCCACGGATTTCATTCTCCTCCCACCTACTCCATAGGTTCCTTTGGAAGGTCTCAGAAACCAAACCCTCTTCGACGATATGAGAGCTAATTACATTAGAGAGTTGGCCAAAGCCATTGGTTTGAAGCACAAAAGGGTTGTGACTAGTTCCCAACGCTTTTATCAGCTCACCAAACTCATGGATTCCATGCTTGAAGTATCAAGGAGCTTACCAGCTTTCACTCCTTGGCATGTCATCATTAAGAACTTCTAATATCAGATCCCATTATCTGACTGGAATTGTTGGGATGTTCATATCTTGTTCTCCATCTCTGTCTTTTATCTTTTCTTTCTTTACCATTTTTAATTCTGTTTTTATCAGGTACTTTAGTTAGATTGTGAGCCTTCGGGACAGTTAGAGAACTTCCAAGTACCTATCTTTATTTATGTTTTTTTATTGTATCTTTAATGTATCTTTATTGTAAACCGCTTTGAACCTCACGGTATAGCGGTATATAAGAAATAAATTAAATTAAATTAAATATATTTCTGGGCCAGAAATCAAGAGCCCTGTCCAATAGCGTGCTTAGGTTCTATTTACTGGAGTCTTCGTCAAAGCTCACTCTTACAATTTAATAGGAAAATTCTATAAACTGGGATTTGCTTAGTGGCAAGTCTATAACATTTTCTGGGTGCACTTAAGCGATTATAAAATGCGAATGCAAAGCCACTGTGGTGTACCAAAGGTTTAGCCCACCAATTTATGTCATGTCAATGACTGGTTTAAGTAGGCATGCCTACGTGTGCTGTGAAATCCACAGAGCTGATAATACAGAATGGAGGTATAGCCTAGTGGTCAATGTGGTGGGCTGAGAACCAGATTGTGACCCTAAGGCTAGAGAAAGTGCATATATGTGATATGTAAACCACTTTGGCTGTACCATAGAAAGGCAATATATTGAGACTCTAAAAACCATAAGCATACCTATGTGCATGCCCATGCACAGCCTACATGTCTGCCCATGGTAGCTGCATGCTAAGCAACTTATTATGCATACCATTCAGTGGCGTAGTAATGGGGGGTGTTCCATCTCGGGTGTGGTCTTTCTAAGGGTTTGGTAGCTGCGGCAGTGGCGGCACTTCCCCCCCCCCCCCACACACACACTCGCTCACTCCCTGCTTCTCTCCTTGCCGCACGTGCCCCTTGCCTTCCCCTGTACCTTTGTGGCACTCTCTCTGATGTCACTTCCAGGACCCGTACCTAGGAAGTGACATCAAAGAGAGCCAACACTCAGTTTCAATCAACGAGCAATGCAATTAGCACTAAGCTGTCACCAAGCACGCTCATTATCATCATAAGTCTCATAAGTGACAGGTACAGGCCAATCCAGAGTATCAAACACTCTGGATTATAAATATCCACTGGGCTGGAACTTATAACATAAGCAAAAACTACAGTATACTTATCTTCTCAATCCTGCTTGTAACTTCATATATCTTTGGTCCAGCTCACCAAACATAAATCCCAGCAGGAGTACCCTGTTTTGCTAGCGGCATCATCAGGGGGGGGATCTGCAATCTTGAGAGTAACAACTCAAACTGTAGCTTCTGAAAATATGGCACCAGCGTCTCTATAATGGCGCCATACAATGACATTGTCTTCTAGGCCCCACCTACAAAAAAGCTTTTCATACAATGCAGTGATTTAAGCCAGAGGGCATTACTAACTGTAATGTAGAAATCCATCGCTGCTCTTTCTGATGCAAACTGCGGCAAAAATTCCCCCGCTGAGCACCAACACTCACATGTTCTAATGCCAAAGATCAGAACAAAGAAAATTTATGTTTCTGCAACACACAGTGTTCTACTAGGGACTCCATAAGTTTCCGAGCCGAAACACAATGCCGATGCTCAGCAAAACGAATCTTCAGCTGATGAGATGTCCGACCAACGTAATATAAACCACATGGACAAACCAGCAGGTAGACGACATTGCAGGAGCTACAGCTTGTATTTGAGGATAAGTAAAAAGTTCTGTTAGTCTTTAGATCCATGAAACTTAAACCCTCCACCATCATATGGCAAAACGGAGCAATGTCCACACTTATGGTGCCCAATGGAAACTGCTCTCCATCTGTTCGCATTTCTGTATGAAAACACAATATTAAGATCCTTTAATGCTGGATGGGCAGCCAAGCCCCTCCCTACCCCACACCCCAATTTCTTTTAACCAGTTGACTCACTTCAGGGGTAAGTGCTGTACTGTTACAATATTCATTTGTTCACTATCCATCTTAGTGGTCAGATCACTCCTACGATTCCAATGGGCTTTCTTAACTGCCTTCTTAACCACAGTTCTTGGATGTCCTCCAGCATATAACTTCTCAAGCAACCCAGCCGCTTTACTCTCAAAATCGATATCACAAGGGATACTCATTTTAGAAAGTATAAGATGCATACTAGAAAAATAAAGAATTGGATTGCGGTCAGTCGATTTTACAAAAACAGATGTAGCCCATCTATGCTAATCAATACAGATCTGTATGTGCAAAAATAAAATGGACTGAGCATCCCAATATAAATCAAACTTTATTGTGGGGTGGCACCCTTCAATGTATGTACAAAATTACTTAGTTGTTCCACTGTTCCTGTCCACAACAAAAAAAATACGATCAGTACAGCACCGCCATCCCAAAACATGTTAAAAGCCTGTAGAATTATACACCCAAGTCTGCTCAAACATACCCATAAATAAATTGGCATTTGAGGGGGCAAACGATGTCCCAATAGTGACATCCTTCTTTTGTATATAAAATTGTTCCTTAAATAAAAACATAGCTGCTACACGAAGCCATCTCAGTAAGGAGCACCAAAAACGCCATTGGAACTAAATGTGGACGAGAAGCAGTCTCCAACACTTGCTTCACAACCGCTATGATTTCACTCTGTGAGATAAAGTGACACAATATTTAAAATGGCAAGCACCACAAAACCATTAGGAATCCTTATATCTTCTAAAATGTTTAACATGTGAGCACTATCTTTTACAAATGATTTTACTAACGGTAGAAAAGGTTGTAAAAACTGGTCCACTGGTTTCAAGTTTATTTAGTTTTGATATACCGCTTTAAAATACAAAGCGGTTTACAGTTATTCAGAAATTATTTAAAAATATAAAAGAGGTAGCTAACAGACTTACATAAACAATACAGACATAACATGCTACGTAAGGGTAGATGGGGAGGATACATTGCATAAAACTAAAAAGAAAGGGGAAAGGGAGGAACAAAAGGGGTGAGGGAGTCTTTAATGTTGAGCCAATTGTCTGAGTCTCATAAGCGAAAAGCCTTAGAAATAGATCTCGTAAGCATCTTTGAAAATAAATATTTTAAGGCTGGATTTAAAGTTTAAGAGGCTAGTTTCTGGTCTCATAACCAGAGGTAGGACATGCCACAATGTGGGGGCTGTTACTGAGAAGATTGTTTTGTGTGTCGTATCATAAAACTGTTGAACAGAAGGAACTGCAAGAAGATTGCAGAAATGAAGGGGCATCCTTGTGGATTACTCAAACTCTTGTGTATTTTGGCTAAAGTATACAGTACAGGGATTTTAAAATAGGCATAATTCAAAAATTGATATTCAGAAGGTGTCAAAAACTCTGCCTGCTTCCCCAAATTTAACAGAGTTCTAATCTGTTCCAAAATCCGGTCAGAGGGATCATTTTCCAAAGGCCTTCCCCTTCCCAGTGCATCCTGGGATGCAACAGGAGTGGCCTTTGATATCTGGACCAATCGGAGTCTTAGGCCACTCACAGGGCATCCTCTATTTTTACCCATAGTCTATTAGAATAACCTACTGAACACAGATTTAAAAGGAACTGCTATTAACATTCAAGGATAGCTCCATTACAGAGATCTACATTTTTCTTCAAATAGAATGTCAAATATGCAAACCACTTTGACTGTAATCAGAAAAACGTGGTATATCAAATGCCATCCCCTTTCCTTAAAACTTTATCCAGACAATATTCAGGTGCTCTAGAAATGGCAGTGTCTTGGTAGTCTATCTTGATAAGGATGCATTGACGACAGGGTATAAAGGAAATCTGTTTAGCATGGAGCCCTGATATTTCTCTTGACACATTATTTGACATCTTTTCAGATAATATATTCTTCAGGTACTGCCTTGCAGGAATTCTAATTAATGTCTTATGCTTATGAGCCTCTTGAAATGTTAATCAATACAAAGTGCGATGCGTGTGGCCTAGATGAAGTCCGTTCTTCGCCTTCTGTTTCACACAGTCAACAAAAGAGCAAGCCTGCTGCTAGCCAGGGATATTGTATTCACGTTTCTAAATTCTGATATTTAACAGAAGAAACTTTCCAGAGGATATTTCAGTGACCAGTGTGCTTCTTTAATGATCCAGTACCTTCAATGGCAATGCAATGTTATTTCACTGCAGAACCCTTGTGCTAAAGTGTTTTTCTACTTACCACACTGAACAGATAAAAACGAATGCACGGTAAGTTTATAGACTCTATGGTAATTGTTGGGAGCATTTCCTGCATGAAATGTGTTCTTTTCAGCAGTGGGTCCCAACCCTGTCCCGGAGAACCAGCAGCCCATTGGGTTTTTGGGATAACCCTAATGAATGTGCATGAGAGAGATTTGCATATAATAGAGGTGACAAGGCATGCAAATCTGCTCCATGCATATTCATTAGGACTATCCTGAAAACCTGACTGGCTGGTGGGAACCACTGCTTTACAGCACATTGTTTGTATGCAATTCGCTCAGATGCGCTTTCAGCAGCATTTGACTTAGTAGATCATCCAATACTTCTCCAGACACTAGATGCCATAGGAATAACTGGTAAAGTTCACAACTGGTTCCAAGGATTCCTTCAAACAAGATCATATAGAGTTAAGTCAAAAGATATTTTATCCGAACCCTGGACAAACCCCTGCGGAGTACCACAAGGATCCCCACTATCGCCCATACTATTCAACCTCTTCATAGCTTCCTTAGGCACTGCCCTAGACACCCTAAATATAACTTCTTTCAGCTACGCAGATGACATAACCATCATTCTCCCATTTGACATCCAAGACCCCAGCTCCAATGGACACCTAAAAACAACACTGGAAACAGTAGAAAAATGGATGATGAACCATAAGCTGAAACTGAATGCGGAGAAAACCAAATTCCTACTACTAGAGAAGGAACAAAAGCCATCAATAACAGAACTGGAAGTAAACGCAATCAAATATCCCATACAGAGCACTCTCAAAATTCTAGGAATACAATTAGACAGACGCTGCACTATGCAGACACAGATACACAAAGTCATACAGAAGGCATTCTTCACCATGCGAAACCTAAGAAAAATAAGAAAGTTCTTTACCAAAGAACACTACAAGATCATTGTACAATCCCTCACACTCAGTACCTTGGATTACTGCAACAGCCTCTACCTACCATGCCCAAACAACATGATAAAACAACTACAGACCGTTCAGAACACAGCCATCAGACTCATCTACTGTCTCAGCAAATTTGACCACATCACTCCCGCCTATGTAGACTCTCACTGGCTTCCGATAAAAGCAAGAACTCAATTCAAGTTCTATTGTCTACTATTTAAAGTAACCCATGGAACTGCCCCCTGTTACCTAAACAACCGCCTATACCGCTACCACTCATCCAGATCAAGAAGAACTCAAAACCTATTCACCTTCCCCCCTCATAATGGAACCCGACGTAAGAAACTATATGACAGCCTTCTAGCGACACAGGCAGCGAAAATTGACCCCACCATCACCAAACTAGTGATCAACACAACAGACATCAAAGTGTTTCGAAGAGAAATCAAAACATTTCTATTCAAAAAACACGTCCTTACCAACTAATATCCTTCCCTTTCGCACAAGCTCTCCCTCTATTGAATAACACATTAGTCTTCTCCTAGAACCTGTCCTTCCAAACATATTCTGACTCCTATATAAGCATTTACCTCACTATCCAACAAACTTCTTACGTCATTATTAGGTAACTTCTAGTCTGTAACCCGTATATACTGATATTCTCTACTGTATCCTGTTATCACTTGATTCTCTGCTATGTAATTCTTACAATTGAATCCTCTACCACACCATGTAAAGTACATGAATCACTGTTATGTAATTTCTCTAGATAATCGTTGTTACGCAATTCTCTCGGTAATGTCCAGATCTCTTATAATTTGTAATCCGCCTAGAACCGCAAGGCACAGGCGGAATAGAAATCACTAATGTAATATAATGTAATGTAAACGTGAGACACCTCAGTACGGGCCTAGGTGTATATCAAGTGGCTTTTTTGGCCCGGGGCAGAAATTCATAGGTGACCAGCACCAGGTTTTGAACCTAAATAAGCTCTGCCTCATACATCATTTGGTCTCAATTATCGTAAATAATTAATATGCATAAACATTCAGTGAAAAATTCTGAGAGAAAAATAAAGGGACGGAAAAAAGTGGCTCACAGAGCCCCGCCCATAAAGTGCCTTTAAAACTCATCAAAAAGTGCTCTAGTGAATGTTCTTACAGAGTTAAATACTGGGCACTGCCAATGCTTTTTTGGCAGTTTTTTGATAAGAGTTTTTTTTGATTGCCAACTTAACTAATAACCATCCTACCCCCTGTAGTTTTCAAACCTGGCCCTCAGGAATCAACAGATCTACTTGTGTAGAAGTGTTGTCTCTTATTGTATTTGCATGTTTTGCTTTACCCAGAAATCCAGATTCAAGGAAGTCTCAAAAAAGGAATAGGAAAATTACCTTCCTAAACTAACCTTAAAAATCCATTTTCAGAGGCACTTCAGTCTTAATGATTTCCCTCTCAACAACTCCTCACTGCGCTCTGCTCTTGGCAGTGTCATCTCATTCAACACACTTTTTAAAGTATAGATATCCTTCTTGAATTTCTTCCTAGGTTACAATCACCTTGCTTACCTCAATCCATGACCACTTGTTTTTCAATTTGTTCTTAAAAAGTTTCAGAAATCACCGTACTCTTCCCCCCAATGGGACCCCTACATTTGCACTCTGACTGCTAAATCTAGGGATACTATATTTGAAACGCTTATATTGTACCAAGAACTTTGCAGTAGAGATCTGCATGGGAACGGGGATCACAGGAATTCCGCGGGGTTCCCCCCAGCTATGTGGGACTCCCATGGGGACCCCCCAAGGTCCACGGACTCCCATGGGGATACCCCCTCAAAGCCCACAGGACTCCCATGGAGACCCCCCCAAGGCCCATAGGGATAGAACCAGGGTTCCCGAGGCCTACCTAATGCTCTGTCGATCCACTTTAAATTTAATGAAGAAACCAGTCTGGGTGTGGCACTACGGCGAGAACAGCCGTACTGAGCAGTGAGCTCAGCGCATACGCACACTAGGAAGAAATGCTGATTGGTCGGGAGGCGTCACATGCAAAGCTAGGCGGGATGACAGCCTATCCCCCAAAAGACTCCGACTGAGAAAGAGATACCCGAGAAGGAGACGAAGCCCGAAACCTTTAGAGACCCGAGCTGATCCCCCCAAAGGCCCAGACTAAGAGAGGAGGAGGAGGAGGAGGAGGAGGAGATGGGAGTAAACGTTACACTGCATTGTGATAGATCAGGTATGAGAAATAAAAGTCCTGGCACATCAAAACACACAAGGCTAGAGTTTAGGCTGGTAATGGTTAACCTTTGTCCCTCAGTGAGTCGTTTCAGCAGAAAACTAAGCCTTAAGGAATTTGGTTTTTTTTAATAAACCTTACAATGTAAGTACTATCTCCACATCTTTCTCAGCCTATATGTATAGACTCTATACATATAGGCTGAGAAAGATGTGCAGATAGTACTTACATTGTAAGGTTTAAAAAAAAAAATTCCGTATGACTTAGTTTATATTGAAGGCATCTGAACCTGTTGCAGTACACTCACAGTACATATCATGACGATACTATTTGGTGTCAACTTGTCATTATTTATGCATTTTTGAATATTTATGATTTTTTTGTAAGGAGAAAAATTGTGTATATACTTTCTTTTGGAAGATAATTCCTTTAACCACAGACTAAAAAAAAAAATCAAAACTTTCTGAAGTAACTGTTATGGGGTGCGGGCGGGGACAGAGAGGACTCCTCGCAGGGACGGGTTGGGATTGGTGGGATTTTGGCGGGGACGGGTGGGATTTCTGTCCCTGTGCAACTCTCTACTTTGCAACAGCCCCTGGTAGTATAATTTTTTTTTGTTTGCCAGCCTTTATTTCAATACTTGCTCCTGCACTTTCTCCACTTATGCCAGTTTGGAGAGTGGAAATGTGAGCTGTTGATCGTTTTTCATCTGTCTCTATGCCTTTGAGGATCATGGCAAACACACAGGCATCAGTCAAGCTAACCAAAGCTTAGATTTCAGATCACACATAGCAAGTCAAAGCATAAA
The DNA here is from genome assembly GCF_902459505.1 of Geotrypetes seraphini. NCBI lineage: Eukaryota > Metazoa > Chordata > Amphibia > Gymnophiona > Dermophiidae > Geotrypetes > Geotrypetes seraphini. The sequence continues at coordinate 85,758,906 of NC_047084.1, forward strand.
GAGCGAGCTGTGGTTATCCCGTACTCTCGTGGTAGGTTTTATTCTCTTTGGTCATGCAGCTATCATCAAGCATGAAAAACTTGTGCAAAACCTAACACAATCCACAAGCAGAGCACGATGATGAGACCAGAGTTTTTCTGATATTATGCCCACTCAGAATTTCAAACATGTCCTGAAAAGGTCAAAGATGTTATACTGCAAAAAGACTTAAACCGTGAAATGAGAACGATCAAACAGATAGGTGTAATTCATTCAGTGAACCCAGGGGCAAACAACCAAAGGAGGCATTTCTAAGAGATCTGTTTGCTTTCAGACAGCATTACCTGCCCTGACTAGTGAAACCAAACTGAAGGATTATTGCTGTGGACTAAAGAGAATTATTCAACCGGACCTTCTACTGCACAGTTTTAATATTGCATCTTACCAGTGGGCTGTGATTCTGGGCATTTGCACTATTTAAGAAAACAAGTCCAGGCCTAGTGGGAACAAAGTGCAGTCACAGATATTTTTGTGATGTTTTTTTCTTTCAGCATTTATCAAGTGCCTTAACCCAGGGTGCTTTACAACAAATTATATACAGTAAAATGAGTCTCCAGGGACTCTGATTTAGGTCATCAGAAGTGCTTTTCGTCTTAATCACTTTTAATAAATGGAAATAGCTTTGGGAACTATTTAAAAATTTTAATCATTACTTAGCACCCCTAATTAACTCAATTTTATGCTTTTTATTTATGAGTTTTGTTTAAATACTAAATATTCTCATAAGTTTCCATTTTTAAATATGCTTAAAAAGCACTTATCTGTATGCTCTGTTCCACTATGCCAGCTGGAGACTATCTTCACCCAACGTTTCGCCCAATGACTGTTTCAAGGATGCCCCCTACAAAGTACAGTCAACTCCACCTAAGTGCACGTCACTTATGCGCACGCTTCAGTTATCTACAACCTACCACTATGGTCCCATTTTTTAAATTTATTTATTTTAAAAATTTCTATACCGTTTACAGCTAAACGGTTAACAGGATATACATACATAGTTTTAACACATAATAAAACAAACAAACATACAAACAAGCATTAAAGTCAATGGACGTAAACTCCGGATAATTGCAATTCTGATAAGCACACAATCCGCTTATGCGCACTGATGTTATAGGTCCCACCTTCACGTTACTATTCATTCCGGTTAAAAACAATCACATTCTCACGTGAATGAGCCATGTGTTTCAGATCAGCAGTCTAGGCCTGGCCAGGTGTTCGAACTTTCGGAACTGCACCATGGCGTCGTGTGGACAAAAATCTTTGTCTTTGGCTGAACGTGTCCACCATGCTCGGCGAGAGGGAGAATTAGAAGGGCTTGAGCATGTGCAGATGCATGCTCAAAGCCGGCAGAGACTGGGAAGATCTTCAAGCGGCACCGGCACTTGTGGGCTGTTTGCCGGTGCCAAAGGGGGGGTGAGTTAAAGTTGGTCGGGAGGGGGGGTTCCTGTTCTCGTGGGGGGGGGGAGGTGCCCTTTGCGGGTGGGGGAGAGCGATGCCAGTTATCGGGGGGTGCTCGCAAATCGAGTCAATACTCGGTTTATGAGACACGTTTTGCGAGAATGTTTTGCTCGTCTTGCAAAACACTCGCAAACGGGTTACTGGCAAACCGAGGTTTGACTGTATTTGGTATTGATCCGAAGTTGGTTATAAATTCATAAGATTTAATGAATAGCTGTTATAACAGTTCACAGTGAGAAAAGCTCAGAAGGAACATATTTAGATTTAATTAATACCTCAAAGTAAGTTACATTCTGATACAGTAGGTATTTTTCCTACCAATGGAGAGCTTACAATCTTAAGGAATCTTTGTATTAACATGTACCAAAGGCACGAGTTTGAGTTGTATCCCGCATCACTCCTACGAATGCGAGTCTAGGTAGGTTGGAGATGGGATTTTTTTTGTAGTTGATTGCAAACCCCAGAAGTTCCAATAGATGCATGGTTGAGCCTATTGCCGTCAAGCCACTTGAGGTGAGGATGCTTTTATCAACCAGTCATCCAGATAAGGGAATCCATGAAAGTTGTAAGAGAGAAGTGCTGTAGCTACTACAACTAAACACTTTGTGAAAACTCTGGGTGCTGATGCTAGGCCAAGGGTAGGGTCTGAGTGAAAGCAGGAGTTTTAGAGATGGATGGCGAGGAGAACTGGGGTGTCTTACTGGGGATGAGGGAAGAGATAAAGAGAAAACTGGGGATTCAATAAGCTAAGGGGTAAGGTGGGAGTGAGATCTATTTTACAAAGGGGTTCAAGCCTGAGCTGTGAATAAATTTGAGAGGGGCGGGTCAGGCCTGTGTAAGAAGGCCCCAGAATGTAATGCTAGGAGAATTCTAAACAAAATATTATAAATGAAAAATGCAGAATTTTAAAAATGTGTACGCAAAAATGTTTATATTTTTGCATAAATTCCCCAGGAATAACATTCTGCAATTTACACCTACTTTCTTGCAATTTACAACACCTACTTTCTTGCAATTTACACCTACTTTCCTGTTCAATGCACTGCCTCTATGACTTCTAAGTGAAGCTTTTCCCACATTGCTTAACAAGGTTTCCTTCCCCCCCCACACTTGACTCTCAATATGGAATTTCTTCTTTTGATAACATGGTCTTTAAGCCAATGCTCCTTCCAAAATGTAACTTTTGTTTATGAAAACAAAATCTTTGTTTAACCTGATTGCTCATTAACGATATATAACGTTAAATTAAAAAGGCAAGCCAACTGTACACAAAAAAGTCCCCCACACACATTGAACAAAGTGAAAACCAGTAATCCACAAACTTGTGTGTGTGTGTGTGTGGGGGGGGGGGGGTTAAAGGAACACACATTGTTCTACAGGATTCTTAGGAAAATTGTATATAACCAACTGCCACCAATTGGCAAGTCCAGTTAAACATTCTGTAACCTAAAACTGAGCCACTGGAAAATTCATTTTGGGGAAAAAAAGGGCTATTACTGCAGAGAAAGCATTTTTTGTTCAACTATTTTACCATTTTTTTTCACAACATAAAGGATGCAATCATCAGAGTCCTACAGTATAAAAAATATTTGAATACATGCTACAATTATATAGGTGGGGTATATTCAGTAGTTTATTTATACTATCAGTTAGTTAAAAAGCTTACATGTTGTATTTGTTGCACAGTAAATACATCTGCAACTCTACTTTAAAATTCTTTATACATGCCATCACCACTAGACAGACGCTGATGGCAAAGAGTTTAAGACAACCAACAGGTATAAAACGCATGCTCGCCTTCTTGCTGTGAGTGAAACTGGTAAACTTGAATATGGACCAAAGCTGCTGATGCTGGAGGCATTAAACTGCAGTGTTTCTGTAGCATGAATCAACAGAACCAGCTTCTACCAACCAACCAGAATGCTGCAGAAACAGAAGTGTGTTTATGTTAACAAATTGGAAATACATACAATTATTATGACATGTAATTATTATTCATCATATAGTTCATCAATTACTATATATGGGTCCTAAAACTTTGAGGATCATAATTTACTGATGTTGGTCAACCCAAACTACATCCACTCAAGTGTTTGAGATATTATGAAGGATCGAAGGGTAATAGGTCATGGATTTGATACCACCTTTCTGTGGCTACAATCAAAGTAGTTTAAATATATTATATACAGTATAGGTACTTTTTTCTGTCTCTAGTGGGCTCACAAATCAGTCCTCTACCTGAGACAATGGAGGATTAAGCGATTTGCCCAGGGTCACAAAGGGCTGCAGTGGAAACTGAACCCAGTTCTCCGTCAACTGATGACCATTAGGCTCCTCCTCCACTCTACAAGCCCATACAAATAGCACACTAGCAAATTAAAACCATATATTACAGTACATTCTTATCTATTAGCAGTACAGGCAGTCCTCAGGTTAAGAACAAGTTATGTTTTTAAAGCTGTTTTTAAATTGGATTTGTATGCAACTCAAAACTTGTAGCCTGTAAGATTCCTGTTGCTTACCTCTGCTCCCAGCTGGCAAAAGGGCCAACTGTCCCTACCAGTGTTCCTTCTAAGGTACAGCATGCACAACCACATACTGATCTTAATGTGGCTATGCATCATTCCAGAATCTATTACAGAAGTGTATGAGTCTATGCCACTGGAAATACTGCTCCGTGAAATCAAATGAAGTCGCAACTGCGTTCTTAAGTACGAGTTGTACTTAAGTCAAGCATCTGTAACTCGGGGACTGCCTGTAGTTCCACACAATCAATTACACTTTGCTGCCTTTTCCAAATGAATTTCAAGGGAATTCTTGTTTATCCTTACCCATGGGCACATCATGGTTCTCTGATCATTAATAGTTAGTTTAAAAAAAATGTTAACTAAGCAGTTTAACTTTTTCTAGTAGGGAATACCAAATAAGCTTACAAGAGTAACAAATAAGTTGTAAAACATCTTATGATGCTGTTATTGTGGTTAATTCATTGATAAATACTTTTCCAGCTATAATACGTGACAGAAACAATATTCCTTAACAAGCTGATAACACTGGCCAACACTCATTTTGATACCTCAAATGTTAGACCTGTTTCTGGGTATATTTGACCTGATTCCAAAAATGGTACCAGTTTTCTCCTATCAGCTCTTGTTTTTGAGATACAGAACATGTGCCATATACCACTCTTCACTCTGCTGTTTAAATTAATATCTTAAGCATGAAGGAGGCATATTAAAAAGTAAAAGAAGTGTACAACATGAAAATCTACTTATTTCATACAAAAAGCACAAGTTTATGATACAAACTTTCCCGTCACTCGACACACAAGAAGCTCCTTTTGTAAGATTTCTGAGAGTGGAATCTACTAGGATAATCCCACATAAAATTCCAACAATAGTCTGCCATCAATTGTACATCCCATCTTCCTTGGTATCCGACTTCCATTGTTTTTGTGTCTTGGTGAAATCTTTCACTTTGCTCTTCGCTTAAGTCACCGAGGTTCTCTGGAAAGCAATCTAAGTGGTTTTGCAGTTAACAACAACAACTATTCTTTTATACCACCAACACCAGCAGTTCTAGGCGGTTTACATAAAAGAGAATTGGACAATAATGGACTTTCATGTCACAGCCAAGCCTGTTGTCTGCCTTCTTGTTGCCAAGAAAGTTTTACACCACATGAAGACTAGGCACATGATTCGATTTCATTCATTGATGCTATGAAATGTGGGTCATTTATAAGTTGTCTGATCTGTGGACCATCAAAAATTTCTGCCTTCAGTTTTTCCATGGTACGTCTAGGTAACATATGCGCTATATATTCAATGCACGAACTGTCTTTATTCAAAACCTTTTCAAATTGTTTCATCAGGCCTAGCTTTATATGTAGCGGTAGCAGTACAATTTACTCATATACTACCAAAAGTTTATCGATTACATTTTGTCCTCCAACCACCATATATTCTCCCGGAAGCCAATATTTGTTTTGCCCAGTGTTCATGTTTGGCTCTACTATCTCAAAGGCATAAAAAGCAAGGATACCATATCAAAGAAAGAAGAGCTGGTGCAGTCTATCCAATGCAATTTTCTGAATCAGTGCCCTAAATAACCCCAGGAACAGGTCAAAAACCCAAGATACCTAGAAAAAAATTTTTTGTTGGCCTATGTAATCATAGTATGTCATTTACTAACTTAGAATGTACTAATAACTAACACACATTTATATGCAAAGGCTTTATAGTAAAATTAAAAAAAAAAAAAAAAAAAATTTACCCCTTCCCCCCAAAAAAAAACATGTGAACAGAGATAGCGGACGCTGTTCATGAATGACCCCCCTTGATGCAAGGTAATGAGTAAAATGTGCAATTCATATACATCACATTAGCTTTTCAAATAAACTTATGCCACTGCTAAACATGAGAAAATAAAGATTTCTTCACTGAAATCACTCCAAATCAAAGTCCACACCCATTCTTGACTACCACAAACATTAATACAGTATGTTTCACTTTCAGAATCAAGTTAATCTAAAACTGATATTTGGACATCTCCATTGATTCTCCTAATGTGACCCATTTTAGAACTACTTCCTCATCTTTCAAGATTTTGCTAAAATTGCACGTTTTCGCCCATGTTTTCTAACAAGCTTGCTCATCATTAGACACCGGGTCACAGTTGTCCTACACAGCTATCTAAAGCCATGAGACGTGCATGTGAAACATCTAAAGGGAATATGCTACCAATACCCAGAATTCCGTGGCTGATTCAAAGGCAAAAATCACCAGTGAAACCATATCTATGTTTCAGTATCTAAACGTAAACTTTCCCCTAAACAAACATCCTACCTGAAATGACCGATATCTGCCCTAGACCACTTAATACTAACACTGAACTATCTCACATCTGAAGTTTAAAGTTTGTGTGATCAGTTTTGTCACTGTCAAAACTGAATTCTTGTTTCACTGATCACACCTATTATAAGAATTCAGCCTGCAGAACAAGCTCACAAATGAGCAAAAAAACCTAAGGTCATTTCAAATTCTCCTTTAAGGGAAAATGAATTTGAATTTCAATAGAGTGCTACTGCATTCAAATCTAAATTTTTCTGTCTTAGCTTCAAACTTTTCTTCGTCTTCTCTAGCATGCTGCATATATTTTGAACAATGCGACCAACACCTAATTTTGGCATTTAGCCCACTATACTTTCCATCTAAAGGGAATATGCTATCTTGAAACCGATATATAGCATAGTCTGTGTGTCAGTGAAACTTGAAACTGTCAGTTTACCAAAGCAAGTGTGTCGTCTGACAGACAAGTGGTTTGATTTCACCTTTTTGAGAATGACAAAAAGTGTATTGGGTTAATGTTTTATGCATATTTAGAAATTTAGGCATAAACAAAAATATGATTTGTGAAACTTTCTCTATGTAAAAGGAATTTTCTTTGTTCAAACTTAAGGACAGCCTTTATTGGTTGATTGGTTAATAAGGGATGATGTCATACTGGACAGGAGGTATATATTGGTGAACAATGAAGTATAGAGTGGGATTCTTTGCTAGGAATGCCAGATTTTGGCCTCTGTAAAGACCCCCCAATGACGCAAATAATCTTCTGATAATTGTTATGAAAATTAATAAACCAAATAATCTTCTTGAATACATTTTGCATCATTCCTGTACACTTTACACACCTAAGAGCAAGGTTAACTGCTCAACCAGCAGTTATATTTATTTCAAACCAACAAATTCAAAAGCGGTATAAGAGTCCTAGGTCTTTAAAAAGGACATTAAAAGTCCCAAGAAGTGGAATCCTAGGAAAGTCCCAACCAGGATCCAGATTTCGGCAAACAAGGTTGCCTTCCTCAGGGGACAACGTGGTCAAAATATTCTCAGTGTTGGCAAGTTGGCATCTCAAATTGAAAAAGCGCCGACAAGCCAGCACAGAGAATATTTTGACCACGTTGTCCCCCGAGGAAGGCAACCTTGTTTGCCAAAACCTGGATCCTGGTTGGGACTCCACTTCTTGAGACTTTTAATGGCCTTTTTAAAGACCTAGGACTCTTATACCGCTTTTGAATTTATGTCGGCTTACATGAATTTGTTCAGGTGCTCAAGCATTTTTCCCTTTCTGTCCCAGTGGACTCACTCTCTATCTAATGCACTTGGGGCAATGGGGGGGGGGAATTAAGTGACTCACCCAGGGTCACAAGGAGCAGTGTGGGTTTGAACCCACAACCACAGGGTGCTGAGGCTGTAACTAACTACTGCACCACTCTAGAAATCAAAATGTAGTAGAAGTGAGCCAAGTATAGGACAATGAAGCCATTGTGACATCACTGATGAGGTTGGCTCTTAGGCATTGGTGGAATGAGGCATTGTGATGTCGCAATACCAGCTCTGATTATCAGAGGCTGAAACTTTTCACACTATTTATTTATGCAATTTTCTATACTGTTCTCCCAGGGGAGCTCAGAATGGTTTACATTAATTTGTTCAGATACTCAAGCATTTTTCCCTGTCTGTGCTGGTGGACTCAATCTATTTAATGTACCTGGGGCAATGGGAAGATTAAGTGACTTGCCCAGGATCACAAGAAGCAGCGTGGGTTTGAACCGACCACTTAAGGGTGCTGAGGCTGTAGCTTTAACCACTGCGCCACCGTCTCCCCCTTAGTGGTGCTTAACTCGCACTCCATCCATAGAAACACCTACTTAGGCATTAAGCACCGCTAGATGCATTGCGGTAGGCACCTATCGCCCAGTTACATTTTTAAAAATAATTATTGAGGCTGTTAAGGATATTTTGCCAATTATGTTAGGCACCCTTTATAGAATCAGCCCCTAGTGATAATTTACGTATTTTATAAAATACATGCATACATCAAAGTTACACCCCAGCTTTGCCCCTAGGGATGAAAGTTTGTAGCTTGTAAAATAATGCACCATCCTGTCAGCACATATATTCAGATGCAGTGTTCTCCCTATAAATTTTTTCCAGCCGGGTGACATGAAAAAGTAGCCGGGTGGGGCGGGACAGGGAAATTTGGTGGTGGGGAAAATTAAGGGCTCCTTTTACTAAGCTGCAATAGCGTTTTTAGCGTGTGCAGAATTGCCGCGCTACATGGCTAGAACTAATGCTAGCTCAATGCTGACGTTAGCATCTAGCACGTGCGGCAATTCTGCGTGAGCTAAGCACGCGGTAAAACCGCTATCGCAGCTTAGTAAAAGAAGCCCTAAATGTGTACTATTTGTATTAGTTAATTATTATTAGTTATTTTCCAATGCTCAATATGACTGCCTTTCTTAAGGTTTGACACTTGTTCCATAATATATATGTTAAATTTAAGAAGTATCCAATTCTAGAAGTGAATAATTAGATATTTGCCCTCTTTCAAATTGTATAGAGCAGCATCTCTCAAACTTTTTTAACTCTGGCACACTAAACGGAGCAAATGTTTTTTGTGGCACACTAAATGCAGCAAATTTTTTTCATAGCTGGAAAAAATTTCTAGGGAGAACACTGATGCCCTTAGTTTTCAAGGTCCAATCACGTCAAAGAATGATGCTTATCTGGGCAGTTGTATAATAAAAAGAATGGATAAGATAACATGAGAAGTGAAATTGTCATGAATCGGAGGGATACATACCCTGTAGGTCCTAAAAGCAGACTTGTGGATTAGATATAAACTATGAAGGCAGTGGCATACCTAGCATATGTGACACCCGAGGCCCATCATTTTTTGACACCCCCCCCCATCTGTATGAAAAACATGATTTTTAGAAACAATCCACACATCACACAAGAGTGTACCTAGGAAAAGGCAGCATCTTACATATTGCAGTGAGCAGTACATCAATACACCCATTGTAAAACTAAACAAGCCAGACTAGTACAGATCAATCCTACACAGTCAATCCTAACTGAAAACCATGTCTTTCGAACACACCTTCGCCTAGTAAGGAATGTGTAATCACAAACTAACCCCTCTCCCTTTTACAAAACTGTAATGTGGTTTTTAGCCATGGTGGTAACAGTTCAGACTCTCATAGAATTCTGAGCAATTACCACCATGGCCGGTGCTAAAAAAAACGCTCTACAGTTTTGTAAAAGGGGGGATAAAATAGAAAAACGTAGACAAAGGTTAAATTGAACCACCAAGAAGCTGGACTCTGCATACAATGCAACACCACAGAAACAGCGATGCATCTCCCCTAAAGCAAAAAAATAAATAAATATAATTTTTTTCTACATTGTCTTCTCTGGTTTCTGCTTTCCTCATAGTCTTGATACTCTCTTCCTTTCATCCACTGTCCACCCTCTCTCTGCCCCTTCTATATGGCATCTTCTCTCCTTGTATTCCCCTTCCATCTCTCCCTTCACTCCTATTATTCTGGCATCCATCTTCTTCCCTTCCCTCCTTCAATGGTCTGGCATCTCTCTCCTCTTCTTCCCTTCCCTCTCCCACACCCCCATGGTCTGGCATTTCACTCTCTCCTCTCCCTTCCCCCCACTTCCATCAGCATCTGCCCCCTTTCCCTCCAACCCAATTCCATCCAGTATCCTTCCCCCCTTATGTCTCTCTCTCCTTTCCATGCACACCAATTCCATCAGCATCTGCCCCCTTTCTCTCCCTCCACCACCCTTCCATACTACCCTGACCTCCTTTTTCTCCCTCCAGCACCCTTCTATACTCCTCTCTCCCTCCAAACCAGCAAGGTCCCATGATGACTGCTTCTGTTGCCTCTGCCTCTGGAAGATATAAGTGATGTTGGAGGGGGTGGGCCGACAGACAGGGAATTGCAGCAAGGTTCCACAATGACTGCAGCTGCCGTTCCTCCCCTTCCGACGTCACTTACGTCTTCCGGAGGCAGAGGCGGCAAATGCAGTCATCGTGGGACCTTCCTGCACTTCAGTGCGGCTGCCGACTCTGCTTCAGAATAAGTACGGCAGCCATGCTGAGGTGCAGGTGCCATTTAGAGTAGCTTGGAAGGTTCTGGATCCAGCCGGCTGTGTACCCCCCTAGGTCTGGCACCCGGGGCGGTCTGCCACTGTATGAGGGGACAAAAAATAATAGAAAGAATGGATAACTTGACCGATTTAGACATGTCATACAATTATAATCACAAAAATACGTCATAAAATGTAATTCTAAACTCAAAAGACTCCAGACGAAAAGCAGACTATAGAAAGGAAACCAGAAAAGACCAAACCCGTAGTACTAAGATCCAAATGCTAAAATTGGACATGTCCATTACAAAGAGACGTGTGGATCACCACTAATTATAATGAGTGAGTCTTTAAAATATGAGACGGTAACGGATAGCCAGACCTGGTGAACGGAAATGACAAATACTGGATCCAAAACCAGAGCACCGTGATGAAACTTGAATATGGATACCTTGCATTTCTTGGCGTTGAAGCCCAGCTGCCAGGTAGATGACCTACGTTCCAACAAAAACAGGTCCTGTGTCATACTATCGTGTAAATCGGAGCTGCTCACTATGTTACCTAGTTTAGCGTCGTCGGCGAATAGTGTTATTTTACCTTGAAGCCCCTGAGTCAGGTCCCCTATGAATAAGTTGAAAAGGAGCGGGCCCAAGACTGAGCCCCGCGGTACTCCACTTGTCACTTCTGACTTTTTAGAGAGGGTACCGTTAACCACAACCCTCTGAAGTTTACCATTGGCTATTTTTTGGGCTTGCGAGCTACTTTTAAAATGACCAAGTCAAAATGATCTACCGACAATAAAATTTTTTTTAAAAACCACAAAGCACACTGTACGCAGAGAAAATGTTAATAATCATTCCTATTCCAGGGTTTTCTCAAAGAGGTCAAAGCAGATGACTCTATGCACTGTCACCTCGCTAACAACCATACAAAAATAGACAAATATACCCCCCTCCCTTTTTACTTAAACCACGATAGCAGTTTTTAGTGCAGGGAGCTGCGCTGAATGCCCAGCACTACTCTTGACGCTCATAGGCTCCCTGCGCTAAAACCGCTATTGCGGTTTAGTAAAAGGGGACCATAGTGTAAAATATAGACAGCAGATATAAATTCAGACACATTTTGATCAGTAAAATTAAAATAAAATCATTTTTCCTACCTTATTGTCTGGTGATTTCATGAGTCCCTGGTTGCACTTTCTTCTTCTGACTGTGCATCCAATCTTTCTTCCCTTCTTTCAGCCTAAATGCTTCCTCTCCTCCTGACCTCATTCCCCTCCCCCCAACTTTTTCTTCCTCTCTTCTTGCCATTTCTTTCTTTCTCTCTTCATGCCCCCTTTCTTTTTTTCTGTTTCTCTTCCTGCTCTCTTACTTTTTCTCCTTGCCCTCTCCCAAGCCACTGCCAATGTCACTGCCATCGGGGAACAGGCCCCAAAGCCGTTGGCGCTGCCCCTCCCCCAAGCTCTCCCTACTTCGGGCCGACCAGCATTCCTCTCCCCGATGTCAATTCTGCCGTCGGAGAAGAAGGCTGATCGGCCCAAGATCACAATCGATTGGGGGAAATGCTGCCGGGTCCTGCCTTCGCGGAAACTGAAAGTAGGCAGGACCCGGCAGCAAGAAGAGCAAATGGAAAACTTCACTGACCTGTCTCCCACCTTAGCCCGTAGTGAATTTATGCTTCGGGGATCTAACACGCATGCCAGCTTCCCTTCTCTTCCCTCCCCCCCCCGGACATAACTTCCGGTTTCGAAGGGAAGCCAGCACACCCGCGTTAAAGCCCCAGAGCATAAGTTCGCTATGGGCTAAGGTGAAATCTTCAAGCCGGCTTTTTTTTTTTTTTATGTTGAGCAGCAGCGGAGGCAGCAGAATTTAGCTGGGCGGTCATCTAAATTACCCGGGCGGACCGCCCAGCTGAAAGGCCCTAGGGAGAACACTGCAGATGCATAACTATATTAGATTATGTTTCCACATGTAAAAGATGCTTTACACCTGGAAGGCGGCTTTATAAAATTTCTAAAGTGCTAAAATTTCTCTCCTGTGTTTATACTGCTTTATGCCATCTTATAAAGATGATATCACTGTGCTGCCAATGCATTTCTGCCCTGACTGGAATCCCACCTGTCTCTTCACCTTCATACTAAATCACAATGTCCTACTCCTGATGATACCACAAAAACAAATATGAGAATAAGTTCATCTAAGTGTACCATAAGAGAGGACAATAGACTTATTTTTACCAGTTACTTACCAGAAAAACCTGAATAAAAATATCGATGAAGATAATTGCAGAGATAAAATAAATCCGTTTACAATGTAGCAGGCCATGGTACAGATGTCCACTTTTAAATGTCTATTTTCTTCAAACGTGTAAACAAAGCTTTGGAAATCCTGGTCTCAGCCACACAAGGTTAAGGGATGGGTTTTCTAGATATATATAGATTATTATAAGAAACTTTTCAAAATAAACTGTGTCAAATTCTGTGCAGGGCCTTTTGTGTAGCAGCACAAAAAAAGTAGAGTAAAATGACAGTCTGAATGAAAAAGGTCCTAATAAAGTCCATCTTTCTCCAAGTTCACAGATTCTCCCAATTAAAAAAAAGAAGGCAAACCATTTTGCACCTGATTCAGAGCATTACACAGAACAAAAGTAAAATGTATGTTCAGGTTACAAAGAGAATTTTACAGTTTACTGTCTTATTGTCCTGACTACATAATGGGCACAGAGAGAGGATTCATTTTAGTCCAGAGGTTGTGGGTCTGCGATAGGCATAGTATGTAGTACTTCATCAAGAAGCTGCAAAGCTCGGTGTAAATGGATTTCAATCCAGCAAGGGGTTTCCTTGATGCTCTGCCTTGGATAATCGGGTCCCCAGCCTTTTACAAAGCTCATCCGGAGTATACACAGCCGCCGAAGATCATCCACACCAATGCCAGCGGCTGCAGACAGACCTAAAAAAAAAAAGAGCAAGGATAAACACTTGTGGGTATATACGTAAATGTGAATTTTAGTTTGCCAAATGTGCTTCTCATTTATTTTCTCAATCCTAAGCCAAGCCTATTCCCTTCCCCTGCTTCAAAATAAGCTACTGATCCCATGTTGTTAAGTCAACTGCATATAACCTGCGATTTAGAAGCTCTGGGGCACATTTTCAAAAAAGATAGATGCCCAAAGTCAGCATAAGCTAGCACTTGGATGTCTTAATAGTCAAAACGTCTCATGGACTCTTAACAGACTTTCTAGATGTCTCTCATTTTGTCTCCAGTGCATCTAAATTTGAAGGGGGCATGTTAGAGGTGTGTTTTGGTGGGCTAAGGACTTGGCACTCTGTAGGGATAATCAAACCTTTAAAAAGTGTCCAGGGCTTTTTTTTAAAGAAGCTTGGAGCCAGTCCCGTTTTAAGAGTCTAAATGCTAAAAAGGTGCCCAAACTGACCAGATGACCACTGGAGGGATTAAGGCATGACCCCCCCCCTTTACTCCCCAGTGGTCACCAATGCCCTTCCACCATCCATAGATGTGAACCCCTCCCCCACCCGTACTGTCCAGTATCGGCATAGCAGAGCAGAAGGACACTAAGGATTACTGCAGTGAATGTCATATTAAAATTCCCAGATACAGATGTCGCTGTAACCAACTGTACCTACATAAAGATGATACCTATAGGCATAATTTAATCATGCATTTTTAATGGATATAAGTAATGGGCAGACCAGATGAACTGTTCAGGTCTATCTGGTGTTATTTACTATGTTACTATAAGCTATTGTGGTGTACAGGTGGGTATAGTACATTATGGGTGGGTTTTGGAGGGCTCACCATACAATATAAGCAAGTTATAGTGACATCCGTACCTGGGACTTATGTTCAAAGCTTTTTTATTGTTGAACAAAGCAAGAAGACACAACACAGATTTCATCCAAACAAAGGTTCAACAAATACAACTGAGCCCCTCAAAACCCGCCCAAAACCTCACAAGCCCCATACCCCTGTCAACAAACCCAAACCAAACATTCCTCACTTAGTTCCAACTCTAACACTCTCTCTCTACCCCCCCCAAAAAAAAAAAAAAAAATTTAAATCAGGGGATGAGAAGAAATGTGCGGAAGTAGCCTAAAAGGCTTAACCGTTCCAAGGGCCCAGACTCTTGTGTCCCCCAGGAGATATCAACAATTTCTCCCCCAAAATAAGGTAAGGTATCAGTATAGAAGTCCCTGATTAAGAATGGGTTCCATTTTTTACAACCGTTCTTAAGTTGAATTTGTATGCAATTTGGATCCTGTACAGTCTATAAAAACATTAAAGAAAACAGTCCTCAAAATAAAAGTACTGTAGTTTAAATAGAAAGATAGGAGGTTTACACTTACTTTCATTCTTCCTCCGTCCCACTGTTTCTTTACCACCACTATTTCTTTACCACCACATCCAGTATTTCCCCCCTCATTTCTCTTCCCCATGCATCTGAACCTCACGCTTCTCCAACCACCATGTCCAATATTTCTCTCTCCCTCCCTCTCTATGCCCAACAATTCTCCTCTTTCATTTTCCCATGGGCACCATCTCTTTCCCTCTCACTCAGACTCCCATGCCCAACAATTCTCCATTTCTATTCCCTCTCCCACCTCAGCATCTCTTTCCTTCACTCCCTCTATTTTTCCATCCAATGTCCCAAGTTCATGCCACCCTCCATCCTTTGTCTGAAATTTCCTCACTTCCTTCTATGTCCCAATGCGCCCCTCTTCCTCTCTTCCGTGTCCCAATGTGCCCCTTGTCCTCTTTCTCATTTGCCTCCCTCCCGCGGGTGTTATTGCCTGTGGCTCTCAAATTGAGAAAGGACCCCATGCAACACTGACATAACCCCTGCAAAGAAGTTTCAGAGACTTTTCCCCAAAGGTCAGTCAATCCGATCTTGCAGGAGGGATAAAATGTAATGTTTGACTTGACAATAGGCAAAAGTCCCCAACAATTACCCAGCTGGTCTCCGAACATTGCCAAGGGCCTTAAAATGGTTCTCCTCAGTCAGGGCAATGTTCAACCAAATAAAAACCCTTCCATTCCCAGTCCAAAAAGGTAGGATTATCTTGGCCTGGCGGGAAACCTAGATTCCCCCTTATGGGCAACTGGTTAGTAACTCTAAGGTCACCCCCCCCCCTCCAATTTGCTCACTAAACTCCACCACACTGCATGCAAAGATTTCAACAGAACACTTGTACGTAGGTCTGGAAGGAGGTCGCCACTCGACACATGTAATAAGTCATACAGGGAATACGGGGCATAAACGAACTCATAAGTCAAGGGAGTTCCCCTAGGTGTCTCATCATTATAAAGTCCAAAACTGGGAAGCCCTAAGCTTCCCTGCACCCATTCTCCCCACTAAATAAATATAGTGCAGCTTCGTCTTACTGTGGATTCCAACAAAAGTACGTTAACAAGCTAGCCAAACTATGGAGATCCTTCTTCAATAATTTTAAGGGAAGCATTTGCAAAACATAACACCATTGCGGAAAAATCATCATATGAACAAATGCTATGCGATCTAGAAGTGTCAAAGGCAGATCCTGCCAGGCCTCCAGTTGAGATTTTGTGTCTACTAGGAGTTTAGGAATATTAGTAGAATATAAATGAGATGGTAAAACCAAAAAGTATGCGCTCCCAGGTATCTGAAAGAATCTGGAGCCCAAAGCAGAAATGGGGCACCCCACTAATTCGTTAATTCCACCATGGAGGGCAAAGCTTCTAACTTAAGATTCAAACAGAAACCTGTAAAATCGCTGTATTTCACTATATTTTCCAATAAAGCTTCCAGGGACTGCTGAGGGTCTGTGATGTGAATCAGCAGATCATTTACGAAAGTGGCTAATTTAAAGCACTAATTCCCTATTCATACCCCTTTCTGTAGCTGGGACTTTTAATATGATATTCACTGCAGTAATGCTGTACTCAGGAATGCTCAGCTGTCTGCGACAGTTTGTTAAGAATACTGGCTGCCTGGACGTCAGAAAAACTTGCTTTTGTGCGTTTTTTCATGTGGACATCTTTATATTCATGAATGGCCAAAAGAGACATACATGCTAAGGGTCAAACGTCTAAATTTATTTTCAAACAAAAAAGATAGACATCTTGCAGTTTTGAAAATTAACATTTTCTATACTGGATTTTTGGACGTCTTTCCCTAAAAATTTCTGTATGACTTCTTTAAATGCAATCCACCCTTCCTTTTGAGGATCCATCATGGTATTGACAAACTCTTGATCAACTATAAGCCTTCTAATGTCTGGTCCGATGAACACATCTTCTTTCAATTTTGCCTCCGACAGGCCTGGAAAGTGACCAAGTATTTGAAGCATTCTCCATCTCTTGGAAATGATTTTACGAATTGCTTCATCAATCCCAATTTTATGTGGAGAGGTGGTAGAAGAACTTTATGGGAAGGTACCAAAGTTTCTTGGAGGACATTTTTTTCACCAACTGTTAGCACCCTCGGCTGCCAACTCTTCTTGGTCCAGTGATTTTGTCGGTCTCGACTGTCCCATAGACATAGAAAACAAGGGTATTTGGTATACCCAGCTTGTTGCCCGAGCAGCATGCGCAAGACCTTCAAGTCCCCACACACTTGTCAACCATGGTCTTCATATTTAAGTTTACGAAGAACCAATTCCAAGTTCTCGTAGGTTTCCTTCAAGTGTACAGAATAACCTACAGGTATGGAAGTGTAAAAACCACCATTGTGGAGTAAAACTGCTTTGAGACTTCTTTTTGAAGAATCTATAAAAAGATGCCATTGCTTTGAATCATATTGGATTTTAAATTGACCCATCAGACCTTCGACATCGATGCAATAAACCAACTTGTCTTCCTGGGCAAAGTAAGGAGAACTCCATTTCACGATGTCTGAACCATGAAGATGACACTCCTGGCAACAATAAATTCCTGCTTTTCAGCCTTGATATGAGTAACTCAGTGGCATCTTTGGGAAGATTCAAGTCTCTTCCCAAATCATTCATCTCATCCCAAGAAAACAATTTTGGTCTTGTATCATCTTCAAAGTAAGAACTTGATTCATCTGGTTCAGGTATTACTTCACCTTCATCAGAGCTAGGTATCTCTTCCAAGGTAGCAGGGGACTTGGGTACTGGTATATCTGTGCCATGGGGGATGGGACGAATTGCTGAGTGAAGATTGGGGTATGAAATGAATGCTTCCATTTGGAATTAAACCCCTTCACATCGCATGAATAAAAGTAACAGTCGTCACTTTGGTTCTTTTGCTCTTGCCATACCATAGGAAGCCCATAACAGAAAGATTTTTTCTTACCCTTGAATTAATTTCGGAGATCCTCAACACACCATTTGCACACTTTATGAGGCGCCCAAACTTTATCTTGAACTCCATTTTTTAGTCCAAAGTATGCGAAGTATACTTTTTTCACAAAGTCTAATATTCTGCTGTTGCTTCATAGAAACATAGAAGATGACGGCAGAAAAGGGCTACAGCCCATCAAGTCTGCCCATTCTGCTTACCCACCCCCTGTCTATGCCCTAATGACCCAATTTCCTTATCTTGACCCTCGTAGGGATCCCACATGGGTATCCCATTTATTCTTAAAGTCTGGCACGCTGTCTGCCTCGATCACCTGCAGTGGAAGCTCGTTCCAATGATCAACCACTCTCTCTGTGAAGAAATACTTTCTGGTGTCGCCATGAAATTTTCCGTCCCTGAGTTTAAGCGGGTGCCCTCTTGTGGCCGAGGGTCCCTTGAGAAAGAAAATATCATCTTCCACTTCGACATGTCCCGTGAGGTACTTAAATGTTTCGATCATGTCTCCCCTCTCCCTACGTTCCTCAAGAGTGTAGAGCTGCAATTTGTTCAGTCTCTCTTCGTACGAGAGACCCTTGAGCCCCGAGATCATCCTGGTGGCCGTCCGCTGAACCGATTCAATTCTGCGCACATCTTTACTGTAATGTGGCCTCCAGAATTGCACACAGTACTCCAGATGAGGTCTCACCATGGCCCTGTACAACGGCATTATGACTTCAGGCTTTCGGCTGACGAAACTTCTATTGATACAACCCAATATCTGCCTTGCCTTAGATGAAGCCTTCTCCACTTGATTGGCAGTTTTCATGTCTGAACTGATGATTACTCCTAAATCTCGTTCTGCTGAAGTCCTAGTTAAAGTTTCTCCGTTCAAGAAGTACGTCCTGCATGGATTTCCGCTTCCGAGGTGCATGACCTTACATTTCTTAGCATTGAAGCCTAACTGCCAGGTTGAGGACCAACTTTCCAATGTAAGCAGGTCTTGCGCCATATAATTCTGTAAACTGCATTCACTTACTATATTACATAGTTTGGCATCATCGGTGAATAGTGTTATTTTACCTTGAAGCCCTTGAGTCAGATCCCCTATGAATATATTGAAAAGGAGTGGACCCAGGACCGAGTCCTGCGGCACTCCACTGGTCACCTCCGATGTTTTAGAGAGGGTACCATTAACCACCACCCTCTGAAGTCTGCCACTCAGCCAATCATTGACCCATGCAGTTAGTGTCTCTCCTAACCCCATCGATTCCATCTTGCTTAGCAGCCTGCGGTGTGGGACACTGTCAAAAGCTTTACTGAAGTCCAGGTACACGACGTCCAAAGACTCTCCCAAGTCCAACTTTCTTGTTACCCAGTCAAAGAAGCTGATGAGATTGGATTGGCAGGACCTACCCTTGGTGAATCCATGCTGACTGGGATCCCGAAGATTCCCTTCATTCAAGATCGTGTCCAATTTGCTTTTAATTAGTGTTTCCATGAGTTTGCACACTATTGATGCGAGACTCACCGGTCTATAATTTGCAGCCTCTGCCCTGCAACCCTTTTTATACAGAGGAACGACATTAGCTAATTTCCAGTCCAGGGGAACTTTCCCCTTACTTAGGGCGAGATTGAATAGCTCAGCCAACGGTTTCGCCAGGACATCGCTCAATTCTCTGAGCACTCTTGGGTGCAAATTGTCTGGTCCCATGGCTTTGTTCACCTTGAGTCTTGCTTCAACATTGTATATTCACCACAGATGAAACAGAAACTGTCTGGCGAATTAATACACTTTCGCAAAGCCATAACATATTGGTTGAAGAATGACGAGCTAACACGAACCGCGATAAAAAAGTGTGAACAGCCTAGAACCAAGAACCTGATGATGATTCATGCACAAGTGTGGACTGCAGGAGAGAGCAGCTCTTTGTCTTTATACAAGTCGTCACAGTGCCGGCCACGCCCCCCTGCACTGAGACTCCCTCCCACTGGATTCTTCTGGCAAGATTAACCCCTTCTACCATTAAAAGCACAGACTCAGGGCTGAGGATTACACATTAGAGAATGACACGGTGGCGGTTTACCCGCGGCCACCGCATTTTAGCCGCGGGTCACCCGCCGAAAACGGGGAAGAAAACTAGCAGTCGCTGCGGCGACGGGGACAAGGCCATTCACCGCCCGCGGGGCAGTGAATGGTCTTGTTCCCCGCAGTGAGGCATGAAGGATCGCGCGGTCCCCGCAGCTCACACCCGCCTGCCCAATCGATTCTAGTGTTTAGCCAGCTCTCTCCCTTCTCCTCACCTTAGTTTGTAGAATTTCTTTTTCGGCGACCCGCACGCTATCAGAGAGCCGCGCACCCGCTGCTGCTCAGTTTCGAATCGATCTTCTGCTCTGACGCAACCGGAAACAGGAAGTTGCAGCAGAGCAGAAGATTGAACACTGAGCAGCCGCGCGTGCGCGGCTCTTTGGGAAAGCGTGCAGGTCGCCGAAAAAGAAAACCTATAAACTAAGGTGAGGAGAAGGGAGAGAGCTGGCTAAACACTAGGATCGATTGGGCAGGCAGGTAGTGGCTGCGGGGACCGTGCGATCACTAGTGTTCCCGGCTCAAATTGGAAGGAGGGAGTGAAAGGGAAAAGGATTCTGGGAAAAGGGGATGAAGTCGGAAAGAAAAACCCACAGCAGGAAAGAAAGGGAAGGACTGGCAGGTGAGCCAGATGCTAGAAGCAGGGGGGGGGGGGGAAGAAAGAGGGAAAAAAGCTAGATGGGGTTGAAAAGAAGAGACACACTGGTATGGAAGAGGAAGATAGGGGAATAGAACAGATAGGGGAATAGAACAGACATTGAAGGAGGGTGGAGAGGAACAGACCCTCAAGGGAAATGTGGAAGACAGAGTGGGAAGAAGACAGATGCCAGACTATGCGGGAGCGGAGGGAAGAAGATGAGTGCTAGACCAATTGGGGGGGGTTAAGGGAGAGGCACAGTAACAGCAAATGGAAGACGCAGAGAAGACACACAGTGGATGGAAGGAATTCAATGAGAAGATGTGGAAAGCAGAAACCAGACAACAAAGGTAGAAAAAAAAATTATATTTATTTATTTATTTTTTGCTTTAGGATAAAATAGTATATTAGTTGTGTTGATAAAAATTTATAAACAAAGCCCTGCCAGCTGAACATCTCTTTCTCTAGTTCAGCAGCAGGAACTTTGATTTATAAGAAAGGAATAAGCTAAATATTACAGTACTAAGGCTTATATGGATACAGCGGGGACGGGGCGGTGAATGGGATGGCAGTGGCGGTGACGGGGCGGTGAAAGGGATGGCGGTGACGGTGACGGGGCGGTGAAGGGAACGGCGGTGACGGTGCGGTGCAGAGGATGGTGGGGCGGTGACGGGGACAGATTTTTTCCCCGTGTCATTCTCTATTACACATACAGCATGCTGCCGAGTATCCCAGTAGTCAGATTGTTTACCTGCAAATAACAACAAAGGGCCAGAAGAGAACTAGGGAAATGAGGAAATAATTTTTTCCCAAAAACTTGCTTAGCTTATGTATATATTGCTGACCATCAGATTTACAGTGCTATTTTTTTTTTTTACCTAACTCAGACAACTCCTTTAAGGGTTTTTTTTTGGCATTTTATATCTTAAATGCACTTATGTGAATTAATAGTAATTTGGACTTTTAAATTTGGTTAAAACCTATAATAAAAAAAAAAATTGATAAATTTGAAGACAATTTTGCATTTTGTGGCAAATCATGATGTCTAGGAGGTTTTTTTTCAATATTTTATTTGTTTTCAGCACACCAAAATACATAGAAATTAGATGAAAATAATCAAACAGCTTTTTAGTCGCAGACTTGTGAATTAGAGTCATATGATTGAATATAGCCAGGCTTGATTTCAGCTAGTCCTGTTGAATCTAAATCTCACTATATATTGAACCTTACTATGAAAGTGGTCCCCACAAAATTTCCACAAGAACTCTGTGCTACAATCAAAGGAAATTCCAGAAGAGATAAGAACTGCAGACCTCTCTAGTATCAACTAAAGTCATTGTTCATGACTCTACAATAAGAAAGTAACTGAGCAAAAATGGGATTCATAGGAGAGCAGCAAGGCAGAAATCATATCATCAATGCTCATCTCATATGTGCAAAAACTACCTGAAGGATTCCCAAACCTTTTAGGATAATGTTCTATAGACAGAGAAGTCAAAAGTGGAATGGTTTGGACAATGCAGATCCCATTATGGCTGGTATAAAGCAAAAACAGCATTCCACTATTTATTTATTTAAAAATTTATATATCGCATACAACTATATGGTTTCCAAATGACATACATAGAATCTTGTTTCCCTCCGACTGTCACATATAACAGACATATCAAGACAACATCGTTAATCATCCCTGTTATAACAGGGATAGAGCACAAATTTGATCAGTTCAGAAGTACAAACAAGCTTTAAATCTTACTTCAATGTTGGAAAAATTCTAGAAGGCGATTATTAACTGAAATACATCTTAGCATAAGAAGACATTAGCAAACAATTGAATTTTCAGCATTTTCCTAAAATTCATCATCCCCATACAAAACCACAGGATACCAGGCAAGGCATTTATAGGCTTCATATCCAAGATAAGTCTCCAGTCATTGTGCCTATCTTGGCACTATGGAGTAACAAGCCTGAGCCTGACTTCTTTGGAACTGGTTCTATGGCATGAATCCCCAAGAGATGCTGTACCTTCATTTGGACCCTGGCTTCCTTTTCTGGCTGTCTGGTGGGAGAGTCAAGGAACAGATCTGGAGGAAGATGAGAAAACTCACTCCTGTGACCCTCTTGAATAATGTCCAGGACTCAGCAATCTGAGAAGATCAGTTTCCATTCCCTCAAGAAAGCTGATCAGCTCCCAATATAAGGAGGCGTGGCAGTCAACCTGTGCCACCGCATGACCCCAAGGGTTTTTGGCATCTGTAGTTGCCAAATCTCGTCTAGACCTTGGAAAGGTCTCTGGGAAGAGGAACCAGAGGAGAACTGGCAAGATCTCAGACAGGAATGATAAGTGTCTCTGCCTCCCCCAGCGGAACGTTGAGTTCTGCTATCTAGGAGAGATATGGGTCAGTGATCTGCCATGCTGGCCATTAATTCATCCAAGCTTTTGCCAAAAAGCATCTGCCCATTACAGGGTAATCTGCTAGAGTAGCCCAAGAGGCTGAATCACCCACCCACTGCCTGATACAGAGCATCTGGCGGGCAGAAAGGGTGTATGCCAATATGTTGCTCGTGACTGTCTGGGAAGTGAAGTGGAGAGGCTTAGTACCGGCAGTATATAAGGGGGAATTCACAAAACAGAGTGGTTTCGAAGTGTTGGTAACAGGCAAGAGTTCTTTTTGCATTGCTCTCCTTTTCACTCATACAAGTAGCTCAATACCTATAGGAGAAGTTAATATTCTGTTTAGAACTCCCCCAGAAGTCCATTTAATTGTAAGTCATTTTAAAATGATCTATATAACAGGCAAGATGTACTTACTTATAGCTGGGGCAATTCCACCCACTGATCCTGGTCCAGGCATGTTTCCAGCCACTGCTGCAGCTTGGGCAGCAGCTGCTACTTGTGCAGTTGCAGCCTGCTGTTGCATTTGGCGATGACACTGACGTAAATCAAATACCTTTAAAAACAAAACCATAAATTTATATCTGTTTAGTGTCTATTTACATTCACTTGGTTTTGTTTTAGAGAAAGAGGGATAAACAGTGTTTATTTATGCTGATATTAAAGTCTTAATGCCTACTGATTTTACAGATTCTATGGTGGCCACTGTTAAGAGGCTTGTCCAAAAATGCACAACTATTATAAGCGATTGGATGTTAATGCATCATTTGAAGTTGAAGAGGAAAAAACAAAAAGAGATAAAGGTTCTTACCTTGCTAATATTATTTCTAGTAAATAGATGTGTCATTCTGGACAGAAGAGTATTCTTCACTTGGCTGCGAGCTGTGCAGAAGGAATCTATTCCAGGTTTTCAAATATTTCTCCTTCTCCAGAGAGCTCTGCTGCCCCCTTCAGTTTGTACCAAGGCAGGCGATAGAACATAAGAACATAATTGCTGCTGCTGGGTCAGACCAGTGATCCATCGTGCGCAGCAGTCCCCTCACGCAGAGGCCCTTAGGTCAAAGACCAGTGCCCTAACTGAGACTAGCCTTACCTGCGTACATTCTAGTTCAGCAGGAACTTGTCTAACTTTGTCTTGAATCCTTGGAAGGTGTTTTCCCCTATAACAGCCTCCGGAAGAGCATTCCAGTTTTCCACCACTCTCTGGGTGAAGAAGAACTTCCTTACGTTTGTACAGAATCTATCCCCTTTTAACTTTAGAGAATGCCCTCTCGTTCTCTCTACCTTGGAGAGGTGAACAACAAAGTCTATTCCCTTCATTATCTTGAATGTTTCAATCATGTCCCCTCTCAGTCTCCTCTTTTCAAGGGAGAAGAGGCCCAGTTTCTCTAATTTCTCACTGTACAGCAACTCCTCCAGCCTCTTAACCATTTTAGTCGCTCTTCTCTGGACCCTTTCGAGTAGTACCGTGTCCTCCTTCATGTATGGCGATCAGTGCTGGATGCAGTATTCCAGGTGGAGGCGTACCATGGCCCGGTACAGCGGCATGATAACTTTCTCCGATCTGCTTGTGATCCCCTTCTTAATCATTCCTAACATTCTGTTCGCCCTTTTCACAGCCGCCACGCATTGTGGACGGCTTCATCAACTTGTCGACCAGTACTCCCAGGTCTCTTTCTTGGGGGTCTCTCAGAGTACCACATCAGACATCCTGTATTCGTGAATAATATTTTTGTTACCGACATGCATCACCTTACACTTATCCATGTTAAACCTCATTTGCCATGTCGTGGCTCATTTCTCAAGCGTGTTTATGTCACGTTGCAGGTCTTTGCAATTTTTCTACGTCTTTACCACTCTGAATAACTTCATATCGTCTGCAAATTTAATCACTTTGCTCGTAGTACCAATTTCCAGGTCATTTATAAATATGTTGAAGAGCACGGGTCCAAGCACCAAACCCTGCGGCACTCAACTCATGACGCTTTTCCAGTCTGAGTATTGTCCATTTACCCCCACTCTGTTTCCTATCCGCCAACCAGTTTTTAATCCACATGAGTATTTCACCCTCGATTCCATGGCTCGCAATTTTTCAAAGTAGTCGTTCATGAGGGACCTTGTCGAACGCCTTCTGAAAATCAAGATATACAATGTCGACCGGCTCGCCCTTATCTTTCTGCCTGTTTACTCCCTCGAAGAAGTATAGCAAGTTCATCAAGCAAGATCTTCCCTTGTTGAAATTGTACTGGCTGGTCCTCATCAGATTGTTTCCATCAAGGTGATCAATGATGCGGTCCTTTATCAGCACCTCTACCATTTTTCCCAGTACCGAGGTCAGATCACTTTCCAGTCTTCCGGAATCCTTCCCGATTTGATTGACAGATTGGCTATTAGTTGAAGCAGTTCAGCTATAGCCCCTTGATTATCCTTGGATGGATGCCATCTGGTCCCGGGAATTTATCGTTTTTAAGCCTATCAATCTGCCTGCATACCTCTTTTAGGCTGACCATCAATCCTGTCATTTTCCCATCCTCATTTCCTGCATATAGCCTGTCGACTTCCAGTATGTTGTGTATATTCTCTTCGGTAAATACAGACACAAAAAATGTGTTCAGTTTGTCTGATGACTTTGTCCTCCTTTAGCACTCCCTTTATTCCATGGTCATCCAATGGCCCCACCGCTTCTTTTGCAGGTCGTTTCCCCTTAATATATCGAAAGAACGGCTTGAAGTTTTTCAACTCCTTGGCTATTTTTTCCTCAGTCTCTTTTGGCCCTTCTTACTGCCTTGTGGCACCTATATAGGAACACATAAGGAAAGGTACAGGAAGACAGCCCTATATAGGAACACATAAGAAGGAGGGGTACAGGAAGACTACCTGATCTAAATCTGTTCTGCTCTGAAATTATAACAAACGTTAAACATTTTTATTGATTGAAACATTGAAATAACCATACCAATCAGAAATATTTATTGAGCTCAAACATTCCCCAATGTGTTATAGCAATAGACTATTCCTCATACCCTTAAGGTCTGACATCAAAATCTCAAAACTTCCCAATTGAGACAGTAGGCAGGCGGAGTAAATACTGACAGGGTGGGGTCCCAGAATGACACACTTATCTACTCAAAGATATTAGCAAGGTAAGAACCTAATCTTTTTCTAGTGCAATAGTTGAGTCATTTGGGACAGTAGGGTTTGTACAAAAAAGCAGTCTCAGAAATCTAGGGTAGGACCTCTGCACTTGCTCATAAAACTGAGGACCCAAAAAATGGTGTCCTCCCGTGCTGCCACGTTCACTACTACTTGGAGAATGTATGCAGAGCAGACCAGGTCACTGCCGTACACATCTCCCCAAGCGAACTCGCCCAAGCTTCTACCCACGAAGAAGCCACACTTCTTGTGGAATGTGCTTTCAAGGAGATCGGTGATTGCTTGGCATGGGCAATATATGCTGACAAGATGGCCATCCATATCCATCTTGAAATGGTAGCCTTAGACACCAATCTATTGCATCTAGCCTGAATGGTGAGCACAAATAGATGGTCCAACCGTCAGAACTCATTGGTGACCTCTAGATAACAAAGGAGGATTCTCCTTACAGAATCCTGTCCTTTTTCTTTGACTCTGTCATCTGGAATGCTGGTAATCTTATTTCTTGATTGACACAACATGCCACAATGACCTTCAGCAAAAAGGACAGGATCATGCATTAGGAAATGCCTACCTCTGTTATCTTGAATAAGGGCTTCATGCACAGCAGGGCCTGCAGCTCTGAGATTCATCTTACTGCCATAATGGCTGCAAAGAAAACAGTCTTGATGTTAAGATCCAACAAGATGCCTCTTGAATATTATTTCCAGTAAATAGGTGCGTCATTCTGGACAGTAGAGTATTCTTCACTTGGCTGCAAGCTGTGCAGAAGAAATCTATTCCAGGTTTTCAAATATTTCTCCTTCTCCAGAGAGCTCTGCTGCCCCCTTCAGTTTGTACCAAGGCAGGCGATGGAACATAAGAACATAAGAAGTTGCCCCCACTGAGTCAGACCAGAGGTCCATCTTGCTTAGCGGTCCGCTCCCGCGGCGGCCCATCAGGCCTAGTGCCTGAACAGTGATCCCTGATTAATTTTATAACTTACCTCTAATCCCATCCCTATAATCTACCTCTACTCTTATCTGTACCCCTCAATCCCTTTGTCTTCCAAGTATCTATCCAAAGCTTCTTTGAACCCCTGTAGCGTGCTCCTGTTTATGACATCCTCCGGTAGCGCGTTCCATGTATCCACCACCCTCTGTGTGAAAAAGAACTTCCTAGCGTTTGTTCTAAACTTCTCCCCTTTCAATTTCTCTGAGTGCCCCCTTGTACTTGTTGATCCCCTTAATTTGAAAAATCTGTCCCTGTCTATTTTTTCTATGCCCTTCATGATCTTGAAGGTTTCTATCATGTCTCCTCTAAGTCTCCGCTTTTCCAGGGAGAAAAGCCCTAGCCTTTTCAGTCTGTCAGTATATGAGAGGTCCTCCATACCTTTTATTAGGTTAGTTGCTCTTCTTTGAACTCTCTCAAGTACCTCCATGTCCTTCTTGAGGTACGGCGACCAGAATTGAACACAGTACTCCAGGTGCGGGCGCACCATAGCACAATACAATGGCAGGATGACTTCCTTCTTTCTGGTCGTGATACTCTTCTTAATGATACCCAACATTTTGTTTGCTTTCCTTGAGGGTGTTGCACACTGCGCCGACGCCTTCAATGTTGTGTCTACCATCACTCCCAGGCCTCTTTCAAGGTCGCTCATCCCTAGTGCTGATCCCCCCATTTTGTAAGTGAACATCGGGGTTTTTTTCCCTATATGTACGACTTTGCACTTCCCTATGTTGAAACTCATTTGCCATTTTTTGGCACATTCTTCCAGTGTTGTCAGATCTTTTTGGAGATCTTCCAGTGTTGTCAGATCTTTTTGGAGATCTTCGCAGTCCTCCATGTTATTTACTTTGCGATATAGTTTGGTGTCATCCACAAATTTAATAACCTCACATTTTGTTCCTGCCTCCAGGTCGTTAATGAATATGTTGAAAAGTAGCGGTCCCAGCACCGACACCTGTGGAACTCCGCTCGTGACCCATTGCCAGTCTGAGTAATGGCCCTTTACTCCAACCCTCTGTTTCCTGTCCGCCAACCAGTTTTTGATCCATCGGTGGACCTCCCCTTGCACCCTGTGGTTCCATAGCTTCCTTAGTAGTCTTTCATGTGGCACCTTGTCAAAGGCTTTTTGGAAGTCAAGGTAAATGATATCTATGGATTCTCCTTTATCCATCTGGCTGGTTACCCCCTCAAAGAAGTATAATAAGTTCGTGAGGCATGACCTGCCCTTGCAGAAGCCATGCTGGCTCGACTTAAGAACATAATTGCTGCTGCTGGATCAGACCAAGTCATACGGAACCTGACTGAGGCCATGCAAAACCACATTAAGGTTCCATGACGGAAACGGTTGTTTTACTGGTGGTCTGATCCTTAGTGCCCCCTTAAAGAATCTGGCTATGTCTGGATAAGAAGCCATGGAAGCTTTGTGTCCACAGGCTCTGAAGCAGAAGAGACCCACCACTTGGATCCTGAGTGACACCACTACGAGGCCCTTGTCGAGATCTGCTTGGAGGAAAGCCAGCATCACCACGATCGGAGCACAAAACTTCACCTTCTCTTTTGTGCACCAATGTTGAAATATCTCCCATGTGCACCAATGTTGAAATATC
The DNA here is from genome assembly GCF_902459505.1 of Geotrypetes seraphini. Lineage (NCBI taxonomy): Eukaryota > Metazoa > Chordata > Amphibia > Gymnophiona > Dermophiidae > Geotrypetes > Geotrypetes seraphini. The sequence continues at coordinate 85,787,511 of NC_047084.1, forward strand.
TCCTATGCCTTAGCACAAGTGCAGACTGTTGCAGGATTCTTGGCTCTGAGGAGAATAGCAATGACCACCTCCGAGTATCTTTTGTGCTCTTATCGTGTGCTCAAGAGCCATGCCGTAAGATCAAAGCGAACTGGATCTTCTATGACCAGTGGGTTCCAAGACAGATCGAGCTGTCTTGGAACCCTGACCCTCTGAAGACACACTAGGTCCACATATCACGGCCTGCATGGCCAATCCAGTGCTCTGAGGACCACTCTCTTCCTGGGTGGCTTGCTATTCTGTGAAGTATTCACCCTATCATGAGCCATTGAAGAAACACGTAGAAGAGCTCGTTCTTTGGCCACAGAAGGACTAGGGCTTGGATCTTTGACTGAAGAAACAGTCAACCTTCTTGTTCTTTGCCATAGCCATTACACTTCTCCCTCAATATTCGCGGGACTTAGGGGCAGAGCCAGCCTGCGAATATTAAAAAGCCGTGAATAATATTTGGGCCAGTTCTGACCCACCCCCTGCCTTCCCCCGGAATCCCAGACCTTACCTTAAGCCCTCTGAGACTCCCCAGAACCATACCTGGTGGTCTAGTGGGTTTTCGGAGAAGGAGTGATTTTTCTACACTCCTGCCCCATGCAGATCACTCATAGGAAGATTGCTCCTGCCCCGAAAGCCCGCTAGACCACCAGGTACGGTTCCAGGGAGTCTCAGAGGGCTTAAAAATAGCCCCCCAAAAATAAAACAATTAAAAAAAAAAAATAAAACAATTTTTTAAAAAAATTGCAAATAACCAAATCGGAGGGAGAAGTGTAGATTGAAAGTTGTCTGACCCCGTCAAAGAACAATGGACTGAAATGCCACTGCAGATAACCTCCATTCTCCTGGGTCTAAGGTCTGCCTGTTGAAGTAATTGGAATGGACATTGTCCACGCCCGCTATATGTGCTGCGGAAATCTCTATAGTTGTAGCTCTTCCCACATGAACAATAAGTAGGCTTCCAGACTCAGCTGTGCACTCTTGGTGCCTCATTGGCAATTCTCATATGCCACTGCTGTAGCATTGTCCAAGAAGACTCAGATTACCTGCCCCTTCCAGACTCTTCTCCAGCTTTTGTATGTCAATTGAATGGCACAAAGCTCCAGTTTGTTGATGGACCATTTTCTCTGGGCGACCATTGGAATGGCCTCCATGGCCAAACAGACTGGTATCTGTTGTGAGAATCACCCTTGAAGTTATTCTGGGGGCATGTCCCGTAATAACATCTGTGGATGGAGCCACCAACTCATACTGCGGCAGCATTCCAGAATCCACGGGAGAGTCATTTGAAGGGAGTGTTTGTGGGGCCCACCAAGACAGTGTTCTAGAGAGGACGTATGTGAGTCTTCGCCCAAAGGACCACATCTATAGTAGCTGCCATGGAGCCTTGTATATGAAGGTATAGAGCCATGCAGACAAAGCTGGCTTGGCCATTAAGTCTGTTATCTGAGAGCCAAGCTTCTGTCTGTGTGTCTCTGGAAGATAGTCCCGGCCTTCTGCCATGTTGAATAGCAAGTATTCCAGAGATTGGGAAGGAACCAGTTGGCTCTTTCAAAAATTCACTAACCAGCCCAGGTCTTTGCAAGACCTGGACCACTTGAGCAACTGCTTGTTCCCCTTCTAGTAATGACAGAGTACTGATCAGGCAGTTGTCCAGATATGGATGCAAGTGCAATCCTGCCCTATGGAGATGAGCAGCTAACACACCACCATTATCTTGGTGAGCATGCAGGGTGCTGTTATCAACCCAAAGGGAAGTGCCGAGAACTGATAATGTCTCTCTAGCACATTGAATCTCAGGAATCTCCTATGTTCTTGAAATATAGGAATGTGCAGGTAAGCTTGCATCAAGTCTAGGGAAGCTAGAAATTCCCCCAGGGTTGCCGGTACAATTACTGACCACATGGTTTCCATGCAAAATTGTAGAACCGTCAGGGCCTCATTGACATGTGCGAGTTCCAAAATGGGCCATCAGTCCTCTGAGCCTTTCTTGGGCACTATGAAGTATATGGAGTATTTGCCTGATCCCAATTCTTCTGGTGGCACCGACTCTATGGCCTGAATTTCTAGAAGTCTCTATACTGTTGCTAAGATTCTGCATGACTTTTCTGGTAACTCCACCGGGAAGTCCACAAACCAGTCTGTTAAAGGATGGGTAAACTTGAGCTATAGTATACATCTTAGTCATTGTCTTGGCTACCTTTAAAGTGCCTTCAGCAGCATCCCAGTACTCTGTGACTAAAACACTCATATCGGGATGCCAGGGAAAAAATACAGGCTGCGCTCTCACTCTGCTCAGGATAGAACCCTAAGTGGAAGGAACCTACTGGGAGTCTAACTGCAATTCCTGCAGGAAGTCATTAATGAGCTCTAATAGCACCGAAGGCTTGAACAAACAGTGTACTGTGGGGTCCTCCGCTTGGACAAGGGCCACCACTGCTACTTGCATACGTGCTCCTGTTTATGACCCCCTATTTCACCCAGCAAGGAAGATTCTTTCTGTGACTGCAAGGGCATACAGAGTGATCCCTCACCTTCCGAATCCCTGTCGGAAAGGTCCACCGGATCCTGGTCAGCCTCTTCCAATCACCCTGAGGCACCCTGGGAGCCCAAGACCCCTTGTGCAACCCCTAACTCGCTGTCAGAACTCAAATAAGGATCCTGGCTATCCAAATAAGCTCTCCATATCAAATTAACAAATTTAGGAGAAAAGGCTTTACCAGGCAGCCCTGCATCCCCCTATAGGTAACTCCATCTTACGTCTCTTAGGCTCCACAGCTTCCATGCTCTTATGCTTACGTACGCTGCTGTTCTGGGGCTCCAGGAGTAATTTTTTTTCCAGTAAACAGGCCTCCCAAAGGATCCTCAGCCCTAGAAACCAAAGGGGGGTCTAAACCCGATGCTCCTGTCTTCTCTTCACGTGCTGTGCAGCACATGGCACAAGGGCACTCCTCCAGCATCCATCTAGTGCAAATCTGGCATGAATTAGAGGTAAAGGAGCCCGAGGATGCCGTCCCTGCCAGTTTCAAAATGAAAGGAGGTGACCGGAAGGATCTGGAGAACTTTGAAGAAAAAACAATTGTAAAATCAAAGATGGCCACTGCAGCAGAGTTTTTGCACCAAAAAACAGCTCAAAAATTACTTAACTAAAATGATAAAACTATTATAAAAAGGTTAGAGGTGGGGGACCTTACAACATTTGGCAGAAACCTTAAAAAAATAGGTTTTTCAGACCCCCCTACGAATTTGCCCATAGGCTGTAATAGCCTTACTCACTGTGACATGTGCTCTGAAAGTGCTGCAGTCTGCCTTAGCTCTAAGCAGTAGCTGGATCTGGGAGAAGAATCTCTGCCTCAATCAGCCAGTCCTCCAAAACTGAGATCTTTGGGCTGTCAGTTGGACTAAAGTTGAACTGATCCTCAACCCCCCTTGGAACTGTGCACATGAAGGAAGGGGAGGTGAAGTCTCAGCCAGCACCCTGAAGAGCTCCGCTAAGCCCCCTGCAGATGCCTAAAAGTCAGTGCTCAAGCCTCTGTGATTCAGTAGATGAGCTAAGCTACTAGGGAAATGAACCCAGCGCTCCAAAAAGTTTTCTGCTAGCTAGCCAAACAGGTTCTCAATGGATTAAGCTGCCAGCTGCAGACCCATATCTTACCCACACAATTGGGAGCTCTGGAACACTACAACAAAATACTAAAAATAATAAAGAAATATACAGAGCAGATCAGAAAGACACCTTCTGGTTTGCGTGCAAAAGGAAAAACTGAAGGGGACAGCAGAGAACTCTGGAGGAGTTGAAAACCTGGAATGGATTCTTTCTGCACAGCTCACGAGTATAGGGAGAACACCCTACTGTCCAGAATGGCACACCTATTGCACTAGAAATTATGTTAGTAAGTAGAAATCAGACCAATTGTTTTGGAAAATCACTTCATATTAATTTGGATCTTGAATTGAGCCCAATGCTATGGATATTGGGGGTCTGGTTGGATTGGTTTCTGTCCTTGGATCCTCAGATTAATTTTCTGCTTAAGAAAATGGTTTTTCTTAATGAGAAAATTAAGCAGTCTGCAATTTTGATATATTGCATTTTCGAATAATGATTCAGGCATTATTATTGTCTCAGACTACTACTACTACTATTAATTTCTGCTTTGGACTGCCCAAAGCAGGTCCTGAAAAGCTTCAGATGGTTCAAAATACAGTAGATGGCTGCTTTTTCACTCACTAAACCTGACCATATTGCCCTCTATTATAAGCGTCTACATTGGCTTGCAGATTCTGTTCAAATTTTGTTGTTCTGTTTAAGATTTTGTATCAGGAAGCTCCAATTTATATATATGATCTTGTAGTTTTCCATCTGCAACAAGAGCGTACAGGTTTTATTCTGTCTGCCCTTTTCTAATTTTCCTATTTTTAGAGGGAACTATTTGAGGTGATTATTTAATTCTTCTTTCACTTCTCAAGCTGCTCAAATGTGGAGTCAGTTTGTCTTTTTACATATGAAGACCTAAAATTCTCTAAAATGGCAAAACTTTCACCAACTGTATTTTTAAATAATCCTTCATCAACTTCTCTAAGTCATCACCAAAGCGCAAGTGCCCCCTTAAGAGAAGCTAACTCAAAAGCTTTTTGAAAGCTGCATCCACATCCAGTGGCAAAGTCACGAGCAACAGTGACCCTTGACAACGCCACTAAGTGGAAAGCCAGACAGACCAGACTGTATAAGATGTCTACCTAAAAAGGGGCAAACCGGATTCCAGGTGAGAAATTTCCAGGGACTGCAGCAACTGCTGGAACCAACGCAGCATGGAGCTATGTAACTGCCACAAATAGCAGCTTGAATGCTGGGAGCTGCTGCTCCACATACTTTTCTACGACCTCCCTAAAGGCCAAGCCCTGTTGGACAAGTACAGCAGTCACCTTTGTGACCACTGTAATCAGGGTATTCACCTTTGAGAGGACCCCATACTTCTCTACCTCCTCAATAAATGAAGAGAGACAAGCAAGAGCCCCAAAAACCCCAAGGGGGCCATCCAGGGATGCCCACTCCACCATTATCAAGTGAATAATCAAGGGCCTTATGGTGTGGAAAATGCTTTGGGGCCCATTGAAGGAAGCTTAAGCATAGCCAAAGCCTCTGCAACCCCATCTAAGAGACAAGACAGCACATCATGACAAAAAGCCCAGAACCTTTGGGATTGCTTCTTCACAGCCCCCAACAGGGAAAATCCCTGGAAATGGAGTTCCAAGAGGGCCTCTGAACCTTCCTCTGCAGAACTTGGATTCCCTGGAGTGATGCTAAGAGAATTATCCCAAGATATTCAGCCATCTACTGTACATATGATTTCTCATCTCCAAATGTATCAGTTACACAATTCTGTAAAAAGGTTTTCAACTAAAATGGTTGAAAAAAATATAAGATGAATTCCTAACTGTATCATACACCTACAGGAAAATGCAAAATTTCCCCAAGAGAGCACACCTCCTGCTTCATAGCCAGGGGAACTGACTCCTCCTCTCCGGGCCCTCTTACAACACACTAGGAAAAATTCTTAATCTTCATTGCATCAAGTCTGACTTAATGTGTGTTATATTTATAGCAATTTACAACACACAATTAACATCAGAAATAAAAAATGTAAAACTAATACGATTACACCTACCTTTATGTATGCACTTGGATAAATTTTATGAACAGCGTCTCCTGGTGCACGCCCTGCTTCTCTGTCTAGATAGTAACTCTGAACAAAGACCGCATGGTCACTGAGGCATCTGACCCACACATCCCCTTCACCTTTACATTCCAGCTGTACGCCTTTACCTATGTGCAACCTTAAAAAAACAACAACACAAACACAGTAAAATTCACTACCAATATTTTCAAATTAATTCACTGCTTTCCTATTTATATTTTCTTGAAAACTTAATGTGATTAGAAAAAAATAATCAAGTACAACAATGCAACACAAGAAAAGTTGCCAAATACAATGAAACAAAAAGCAAATACAGTGGCACAAAGATCAAGTTAAGCAGTTATCCATCCAATCACCCAACCCCAACCCCACCCCCCCCAACCCCAGGAATGTGAGGGAAAGAACAGCAAAAATGCAAGTCAGGGGCAGCCAGGTAAGACACAGCTGTGTATCCAAAAAGGGCTGCCAAATAAAAAGCAACACTTGTCCCCGTTTAGTATCCCAGTCAGATGCATGGTTTCCATAGTCAGGAGGTGTAGCATACGAGAGCACCAGTGGCCATAAGTAGGACCGAGGGGACCCGCCCAATGAAAAAGAAGAACCTTCAGGCCCGAGAGAATAGCCCTTCGAAGAAAACCCTTAAGACCTCTGGGTATAGGATGTTGAAGGTCAAAGAGCCAAAACAGACTAACTATTACAATGCCATCTGGTTTGCCACATACAGCCGACCCTGGAGAAGATAGCAGACCAGAAAGTTCACACCAGGGGACAGTCCCAAAACATGTGCGACAGGGCGGCCTTGGGGTGACCACTCTTTGGGCAGAAGCCCGCGGAGACAAGTGTTGCTCTAAATGCGTGTGAAGGTGCTATATATAACCTACAAAGAATGCTTTCCTATTTATTATGTTATGTGAAAACTTATATCCCACAATCCTCATTCATTAGAGTTCTCAGCAGGTTACAAGCAGCTCATTGTTACATAGACTTCTGTAGACAGCCAAGCATGTTACAAAGAGTTGGGAAAAGAAAAGGGATTGGGACTTTTATACCACCTTTTTGTAGTTTTTGTAACTACACTCAAAGCGGTTTACATACAGGTACTTCAAGCATTTTCCCTATCTGTCCTAGTGGGATCAAATTCTATCTAATGTACCTGGGGCAGTGGAGGATTAAGTGACTTGCGCAGGATCACAGAGAGCAGCACAGGGTTTGAATCCACAACCTCAGGGTGCTGAGGCAGTAGCTCTAACCACTACGCCATAATCAAATTGTTATCACATCATATATACAATCAGAGGTAATATATAAAAAAATAGCAGCTGGACTTTAACATAGGCTAATAATACAAGTCACCCTGAACAAAGGCAAAGTCTCTTTGGACCCCCTGTTAGAAATTTCTTTAAAAACATGTTTTTAGATTTTTTTTTTCCAAAACTGTAGTTGTGCAAATTTTGATGGGAAGTGTGTTCCACACTTTTGCTATTTGGTAGTTGAAAGATTTATATTTTATTATATCTTTTAGAGCTAAGTCAGGTTGTTAGTGTTGACCAGCAGATCTACCTAATAGTTCAATAAATCTGGGGAAGCTGTTAGGGGTGTCACCGTATAGCATAGCATTTAAAATGCTATACAGCATAGATCTGAATGCTATTCTATTTTCCAACTGTAACCAGTATAGTTCTATAAGCAGTGGTGCGACATGGTTAAATCTCAATTTGTAGTGCATACAGTAGGTTTTGCTGTGTTTTGCAATCAGTTGAAGTTTCATAGCCTGTGCTCATGTAGATTTAAAATTAATAATAATAATAACAACTTTATTTCTCTATACCGCCATAGTCAAATGACTTCTAGGCGGTTCACATCGAAAGAAGGCTGGACAATCAGCGAAATACAGAATGCATGAAGAGAAATGTTACATAAGAAATTGGGGGGTTACATGGGGAAAGAATACATGAGGGATTGGAGATACGAGAGAGGTTACATTCGGGTAAGCAGCGGGGAAATAGCATGGTGAGAGAAGGTAATCTGTTTAGGTAATGAATTTGTCAAATAGAGCGGTTTTAATTGATTTTCAGAATGCGTTGTAGGTCTGTCTGGTGTTATTTATTTGGTTTCCCAGCCAGGATTGAGACTGTTTGCTTGGAACATGAAGGTTCTGTCGAAGAAGTATTTGTATTTGCAGCCTGTGATCTTTGGGTATGCGAAGATGTTAGAGTTTCTAGTCTCAAAATGAGTTGCACATTGCTTTAAAGCCCACAGGAGCCCAGGAAGCAAAAATTAGACATGCAATAAGGAGGAGCTGACTGGCATGCAAGAATCAAACATTGAGAACCATAAACAGAATGAGACAGTAGTCAGGTGCAGAAAAGGACAGGGCGGGGGTCCAGAATGGCTCACCTATCTACTGGAAAAGATTATCAAGGTAAGGACATAATCTCTTTTTTTCAGTGCAACAGGTGAGCCATTCTAGACAAGTCCCCAAAATCTAGGGCAAAACCGAGGACCCAAGAGCAGAGTCCTGCTGTCCTGTCCTACTGCCACATCCACTCTGTAGAATTTGGTAAACATATGCAGAGTGGACACGTTGCCACTCTACAAAACTCCTCAGGGGAGACTGCCCTAGCTTTGGCCCATGACAAAGCCATACTTCTGGCAGAATGCGCCTTAACAGAAACAGGAGACTGTTTCCCACAGATAATGTAGACTGACAAAATGACCTTAAAGAAATCGTTGCCTTGGAATCGGAAGTGCCCCGCATGGAAGAATACATCAGCAAAAACAGATGGTCAAAGAGGCGAAACCTACTGGTGACCTCTGGTTAGTGCAGAAGAACTCTATGTACTTCCAACTTCCTCAAAATGTGATCCTGTAACTAGAACCAGTAAGCTGAAAAAAAGAGGCAAACGTACTTCCTAAGAAACATGAAATGCCGACACCACCTTCGGCAGAAGAAAAGGAACCGTGTGTAGGAAGATCCCAGTCTATGAGATTTTAAGGAAAGGCTGTCTACAAGAGCGAGCCTGGAGCTCCGAGAAACATTTTGCCAAAGTTATGGTGACCAGAAGAGAAAAAAAAAAAAAGCCTTCATCGTTAAGTCCAAGAGGGATGCATCCTTCAGAGACTCAAATAGAGCCTTGGTGAGGCCAGTCAGAACCACATTAAAGGTCCCCTGAAAAGAACAGTGGTACCCTGAAGAGATCAGAATTCTAATGTGAAGAGCCCCTATCAAAAATCTGACAATGTCAGGATGAAATGCAAGTAAAGGATTATGGTCCCGGGCTCTGAAATAAGAGATTCCAGAAACTGGGATCCAAATGGAAGCCACGGTGAGGGCCTTATAAAAGCCCACTTGGAGAAAGATTAGCACCACTGAAACAGTAGTGGAATACAGCTCCACCATTTCTTGGTCGCTCCAGTGTTGGAAAGTCTTCCAAGCCATGTTGTAAGAACAAAGCGATCTGGATTCTCCATGCAGACTGGATCCTGAGAAAAGTTCTGTATGAGCCCACAACCAAAGGCCGTGACCCCTGCGAAGACACATCAGATCTGCGAACCACATCCTGCAAGGCCAGTCTGGAGACACCAGAATGACTCTTCCCTGATAGGCCAGGTTATTTGACAGATCACGACCTATCACGGTCCAGGGAGGGGGAAAAAACACACTCTACAGCAGGATTCCCCGAGGCCAGTTGGACTAGAGCATCTAAAACCCTTGCTTCTGGGCTCGGATCTTCAACAAAAGCAGCGGTCAATTTTCTTGATCTTCACTGTCAACATGAGGTCAAAGTGAGACCGATCCCAGCGCTGAACAATGGCATGAAACACTGCTGAGGACAGCACCCACTTGCCCAGATCTAAGGTCTGTCTGCCTAGTAAGTCTGCCTTTACATTGTTGACTGCCGCTACATGCGCTGCCAAGAGCACCTAGAGATGGCGCTCTGCCCAGAGAAAGAGTAGGTGTGCTTCCAGCCAGAGAAGCACTCTTGGTACTTTCCTGGCGATTGATATGTTACCGCTGTTGCATGTTGGAAAATAATTTGACTGCTTGGCCTTCCAGAGTCTTCTGCAATCTCACCAGAACCAATCGAATGGCCCTCAGTTCCAGCCTGTTGACTGACCATTTCTTCTGGAAGGATGTCCAACACCCCTGAATGGGACAACGATTGCAATAGGCTCCTCAGCCCAGGAGACTGTCATCCGTTGTCACAATCACCCAGGATGCAATCTGTAACAGCATGCCTTTAGAGGGGGACTGCGGCAGGAGCCACCAATCCATGCTGGCCCAGACCTCCAGAGTCCAGGGAAAACTTGTCTGTAATGTATCAAGTTTGTGGAGACCAGCACAAGAGCAATGCTTGCTTGAGAAGACACATGTGTGCCCTCGTCCAAGGCATCACATATGTTGTGGCCATCATGGACCATAATATTTGAAGATAGCATCTCAGTTGTCATGGGACTTTGTCCAGGAGACAAGAAATCTAAGAGCACAATGTCTGCTTGCATGCCTCTGGCAGATATATAGATGTGGCCCGCTGCCGTGTTGAACAACACACCCAGATATACCAGGGACTGCATCAGCGTCAAATTGCTTTTCCTGTAATTCACAATCCAACCCAGCTCCTCCAGGACTTGAATCACCTGATTCAAGTTTATTAAAAATTTATTGTACGCGCAATGTCAAGTACTTCAATGCGTATAACAATTTAAAAATAAGAGAGAAAAAATAAAACAATTTTATACACTGTGTGCTGACCCTTGGAGAATGAGGGGGCTCTGATCAGCCAATTGTCCAAGTAGGGATGTACCTGAAGACCCATCCTGTATAAGTGGTCTTTCTTGATCACCATCACCTTGGTGAAGTACAAGGAGCCGTTGCCAGGTCAAAGGGTAGAGCTGAGAACTGGTAATGTTTTTCCAGAACATGAAACCAGAGAAATTTGCGGTGCGCTGGGAAAATTGGAATGTGCAAGTAAGCCTCAGATCTAGAGAGGCTAAGAACTCTTCCGGGGCCATCGCCGCTATGGCAGATCACCCCATCTCCCTGTGAAAGCACAGGATCTTGAGTGCTGTATTCACTTAAGTGCCAGGATGGGCCTCCAATCATCCAAGCCTTTCTTTGGCACAATAAAGTATATGGAATAACTGCTCGATTCCGAGTCTTGGAGTGCATCTGCTCTATGGTCTGAATATCCAACAATCTTTGTACAGTGGCTTGTACTTTGACCACCTTATCTGGGCACCCTGCAGAAGAGTCCACAAACCAATCTGTCAGAGGCCAGGAAAATTCCAGCTTGTAGCCAGACTGAAGAATGTCCAGAACCCACCGATCAGATGAACTCTAAAACCAGGTATGAAGGAACACCAAGAGTCTGCCTCCTATAAGCTGAGGGGCCTCCCATTACCTGGCATCATTGCGACTTCCTGGCAGAGGGAACAGCACGGGAACCTCTGCCTGTAGCTCTGAGAGAATTTCTGCATCAAGGTACTGGAAAACTGGCAAAATCGCCTGTAGCCATGAAAATTAAAATGTCCTGAGCCTCTAGAGGATCTGGGTCTGCTATCAAGCAGGGTCTTAGGGTAATGGTCCATCACAGAATTCATCAAATAATCCAGGCCCTTGCCAAACAATAACTGCCCTTTAAAGGGAAGCATGGGAAGAGTAGCCTTAGAGGTGGAATCACTGGCCCATTGTCCGATTCAGAGCATCCGACAAACAAAATCTATGCTTTTCCCAGAACATATAAAATGACAGAGCATCAGCCACATAATCCACACCAGACAAGAGAAGCTGAGGAGAAGGGTCAATACCCTCACTCTCCAAAGCGTGGAACCTGGACAGACAAGCACGTGTGACAAAGGAGGCCGCAGAGGCAGCTTTGACTTCCAAAGCTACTGCCACAAAGAGTCTCGTGAGAACTACATCCACACAGCGGTCCTGCATGTCCTTGAGGACCACGCCAACTCCGCTTGGAAGAGAAGTGCGCTTAGCCAACCAGAGAGTCCACTTTAGGCTGACTAAAAAGATGCCAACACTCCTGTGCAATAGGATACAGATGGGACATGGCTCTCGCCACTTTGAGAGTCCCTTCTGGAGCATCCCACTGCTCTGAGATTAGAATATTACTAACAAGATGTCTAGGAAATGCTGAAGACTGAGCTCGCACTCCACACATGAAAGAGAAAGTAGAAGGCTGAGTGACCAAAATCAACTCATGCAGAAACTCAGAAATTAGATCCATTAAGGCAGCTGACAAACACAGAACCGTAGGATTGTCCCCAGGTTTGAAAGTCATAGAAAAAGATCTGAAAATCCAGCATACTGTCCCGGATCCCCAGTTACAGGAAGAGTAACCCCCAGAAAACAAAGGGGGGTCAGCAAACCAATCATAGTCAGCAATATCGCCTAGAACAGGGCCAGCCAAATCTGTAACAGCAGAAAAGTCACTGCTTATCAAAATTATATAATTTACTTTTCTACTTGTACATTGACATTTTAGTCACTCTTCAAGTTTTTTGTGCTTGAATTGCTTGCCCTGTTCTATTTGTTTTGACTAAATATGTAACAGCAGCAAACTGAGAAGACATGCCTAGGGAGGAACATGCTTTGAGGAACTTTAACATTCAATTCAGATCCCCTATTTGTCAAGCAGGGCACAGAGGGTATAGGAGACCAACTCCCTTTAGAAAATGGACTACAATCTGGTTAAGTGGTTAAGGAACAGTTTCATAAGCAACCTTAAAAAGGAAGAACCAACCCCCCCCCCAAAAAATAAAAATATATATATCTCTTGCCACCTGAACCTTCAAAAATGTAGAATAACCCTTTCCTAAGGTCTTCTTGTAGAAAGGCCAAAATATTAGCAATGAAGAAGAATGGGAAAATTGATCTTTCTGAACATTAGCTCTCAAAGACTCTCCATACTCTAGCATGGTAGCAATGATATGTTCAAGCATCCCTTTTTATCTCAACCTAGACCTTTTAATATATAAAGCCATGACCAAAAGGAGCCAGATCTATGAGGTTTGGTCCTGGGGACAAGAGTCCCTTGTGCTGGGATAGAAGTAGCAGTTATCTACTTGCAGCTTTACAAGATTCATATAACAAGAGGGATAGGGAATGGGACTTGAAATACCGCCTTTCTGTAGTTATAATCAAACCATGTATTTGCATGTATTTTGTACCTGAGGCAATGGAGGGTTGCAACATGCCCAAAGTCACTAAGAGCTGTAGTAGGAATTGAACCCAGTTCTCCAGGTTCTCAGGCCACTGCACTAACCACTAGGCCACTCCTCTACACCACAAAGTCTCCTGGGACTCTTGCAAGTGTCTCATATGTCAGCTCTTGCCCATGGAACTACCTCCAACATAGCAACCATCAACCCAGGGACCTTAATATAATCCCAAACTCTAGGATTCAGGTTGGACAAGAGAAGCTTGATCTGACCTTGCAACGTGTGCATACAAAGATTGGGAAAGCTACTCTCATTTCCTGTGTATTAGAAAGAACTTTATTCCAGAGATTCAGAATGAGTCAAGCTTGCTCTTGACATTTATTTCCCAGTCAAGGATTTGCAGGGTTTGCAGTAATTATCAACATATCGGTTGGGCTCATGTTTACTTTTTATTATGTTTGCCATCAGTTGGTTCTATTCAATTATAGTTTGATTGTTTTAAAACACTGTCCTCTTATACATTTCCTACGATTGGGTAGCACGTTTGTTTGCAGTTCAATATCCTTTATTGGTGCAATGTAACATTTGCTAATGTTGTTAGTGTATATAATTTTATTATTATGGGTTTTTGTTGGGGTTGTTTTTTTTTTTTGTAATTCACTTAGGTTGTAAGCAGACTAGAAACAGAATTACGCAAGTCGCAAAGTTTTTAATGCTCTAAAGTCCAACAATGATTTAAAAGATCTAATCTTTACAAAATAATTTTCTAAGGAGATTATAAGGGATGAAGATAAAGACAAGAGACAATACTGATTGCTTCACAGGAACAAAGGGGTCATGAATAAAAGGATAGCATGGAAGTAATCTATTTTTCTTTGAAACATGTTACACTTCTGTTTTCAGGGAATTAATGATCAATTTGTCAGGCAAGAGTCAGCATGTTTTGATGGCTCCAGTGTAGCAGTCTTCAGAAGGACAAGTAGCTTTCCCAATCTTTGTATGCACACGTTGCAAGGTCAGATCAAGCTTCTCTTGTCCAACCTGCATGGGTTAGGGACTGGCTACACGGTAGACTTCAAAAGATAGTGGTTAACGGTACCCTCTCCAAAACGTCAGACGTGACCAGTGGAGTGCCACAGGGCTCGGTCCCGATTCTATTCAACTTACTCATAGGTGATATGACTCAAGGGCTTAGAGGAAAAGTATCTTTGTTTGCCGACGACGCCAAACTATGCAACATAGTAGGCAAAAGCATTTTGCCCGACAGTATGACGCAGGACCTACTACTACTGGAACAGTGGTCATCGACTTGGCAGCTATGCTTTAATGCTAAAAAGTGTAAGGTAATGTACCTGGGTAAGAGAAATCCATGCAGAACTTACACACTAAATGGGGAGACCTTGGCTAGGACCACGGCGGAACGTGATTTAGGGGTGATCACTAGTGATGACATGAAGGCTGCCAATCAAGTGGAGAAGGCTTCCTCCAAGCCAAGGCAAATGATGGGTTGTATCCGTAGGGGTTTTGTCAGCAGGAGACCTGAAGTGATAATGCCATTGTACAGATCCATTTGGAGTATTGTGTTCAATTCTGGAGACCACACTACCGGAAAGAGGTGCGGCGAATTGAGTCGGTTCAGCGAATGGCCACCAGGATGGTCTCGGGGCTCAGGGATCTTACGTATGAAGAAAGGCTAAATAAATTGCAGCTGTACTCGCTAGAGAAACGAAGAGAGAGGGGGGACATGATAGAGATGTTCAAATATGTTACGGGCCGTATCGAGGTGGAAGATGATATCTTCCGTCCTATAGGTCCTTCGACCACCAGAGGGCATCCGCTAAAAATAAGGGGAGGGAAATTTAGTGGTGATTCCAGGAAATACTTCTTCACAGAAAGGGTGGTCGGTCATTGGAACAGTCTACCTCTGCAGGTGATTGAGGTCAGCAGCGTGTCAGATTTTAAGAGAAAATGGGACATTCACGTGGGATCTCTAAGGGAGTAAAGTCAGGGGGGTGGGTCATTAGAGTGGGCAGACTTGATGGGCTATAGCCCTTTTCTGCCATCATATTCTATGTTTCTATGTTTCTAAGGGAGTGTCCCTGGCGAGGCTTATCCAACCTGCAATTTTATCCAATCCGTGTATCAAAATGTATGGGAAATCCTGATTCAAATATCATGAGCAATACAACTACGAGTATTCCCATTCAAAATAAAATATAAATGGCTCATGCAAATACAATAAAAAAGAACAGGGGGAGGTAACCTATATGGAGCAAAAGGTACAACCCTAACAAAGGGGAGGGGTAGCCTGCAGAGTGTGGTAAGTGCAACCCGGGCCTTCTTTCTGGGCAAATTGGACAGACAATATTGGTCTTTATGTGCTAACATTAGGTATATCAGTATAAAAATTTTGTTACTGTTCATTTTGTCTTTAGGTTTTACTGTATATGTATTTTTGTCCCATTCCCAGTACTGTTAATGGAGAAGGTTTTTTATATATCTATCTATATATCTATATAAAAACCTTCTCCATTATATATATATATATATTACATTACATTAGTGATTTCTATTCCACCATTACCTTGCGGTTCAAGGCGGATTACATCCAAACTAAAACAAGAATTACATTCAAAATTTGAAGGAATAGAATAAGCGATGACATAAAATTTTTAAGATAATAAAACATTGGGTAAAGAGTTACCAACGGGAAGTAGAAGTCTTTAGGAGATAAGAATAGGGTGAATTATGGGGTTTTAGATAACGTTTGGTAGAAAGAAGAATATTAGAGAGTACTAAGGGGATAGAGAGTATTGGATGTTGGGTTGGGATTGGTCGTGCTGGATAGGTTTTATGTGTTTTTTGAAGAGTATTGTTTTAATATATATATAAAACCTTCTCCATTAACAGTACTAGGCATGGGACAAAAATACATACACAGTAAAACCTAAAGACAAAATGAACAGTAACAAAATATGACAGGCAGGAAAAAGCCCCTCTTCAAGTTTAGTACCACCCACTAGCTATAACAAGCCCACACATCACAGGCCTGAACCAACGATGGAAGTAAAATCATCAAGACCGAAATGCTTGTTGAAACAAAACAAAACAAAATTTCCATTTTTTTTTTTTCTAAAATCAAGGACATTCTCAATTTCTCTAAGCAGGCCCTTTGTCTCAGAGAGTTATGCCAACACCACGATCATTTTGTGGGAGTCAATCAAGGAGAAAAGAGGTAAACTCACAAAAGGCATGCTGCTTCTTAACAATGCACTGGTACACTTGTCATGATAATCACAGGCTTCCATCTGAGAATGTGGTTTCAGCAGCTGAACCATCCACCCTGGTTCCCTCGGATTTATTTCCTGTTCCGAGTTTTGAAGAAATCTCTCCATGGACAGTGGTTTCAAGTGATGAAAACATCAAGGAAGCTGTGACATCCTGGTTTTAAGGTCAAACAGAAGAATTCTTTTCAAAGGGATTAAAAGTCATTGCAAGAAAAGTGGATGAAGTGAAATGGAGCTATCAGGGGACTATATTGAAGAATAAAACAAAAATGTTTTGAAAACTCTTTTCTTTCCTACTGAGGTAGATAAATTATTGAAAGTCCAACACTGCTCCCTTTGACATAACTTACGTCGCATGTCTCCACGTCGGGCTGTCAAATTCACTTGTTCAAGCACTCTACAATAGAACGAAGCAAAAAGTATGCTAGTGCTGGATACAATGTTCCACTGAGGGTTCCATTAATTTCCTTGCTGAAACGCAGTGCCGATGTTCTGTCAGGCGGCTCTTCAATTGCCGAGACGTCTTTCCCACGTAATATAAGCCGCAAGGGCAAATGAGTAAATATCACATTTTCAGATGAACATAATATGAAAACATGAAGTTTAAAGGTCCTGTTGCCATTGTGATCACTAAAGCTTGCTCCTTCTAACATGGGATAAGCCATACAGTGACCATAACTGCAACATAAGCTACATCAAAGGGAGCAGCGTTGGATTTTCACGCTTGACTCCGTGGCTCCAGCTGGCTTGAATTACGCTGTAGAGCAGAAGGTGTTTCTACAGTGAGCACTTGTGAGTATTTTGAGGAAGGCGGGGAAGACCACCTATGCAGGTATGTACAGGTGAAGATAGGTAAGCCTTCCATGACACGGGAGGTGAAGCCAGATCCCCTGAAATCCCCAGAATAATAGAAATATGACAATATATTTTATAGGCCTGAAAGTAGGCCTAAAAGACACCCTGAATAAAAACTGTCAGCTTTTACACAATCTGTTCTTGCTGAGATAAGCAAGTCAAGCAAGTGAAATGCTGCGAAAGCAAGGCAAGTGGAAATTATTTCTTCACATAGCAACTAACATGAACATCTGCTGAAAGTATCATAAAAATAAGGAAGCAAAAATAAGAGGATTAACATATACTATTGACCAAGAATATAAAATTAACTATTATATGAGAAAAGTCCAGGAATGGGCAGGCCTTACTGGAAAATTGATGACCTTGATATTGAAATGGCATATGTCGGGGAAATAGCATGATTTTTGGTAAATGACAAGTGCGTCACACGCGGTATGACTCAGAAAAAGTAAAAATACTGTCCAATCAATAAACTGATAACAATTGTAAGTAACCAATAAAAACTAAAAAAGTAATATGTACCAACATGGTCTCAGAGACTGTCAAAAATATATAAAAGGACAGTCTCTTGAGGCCTGTTTCAGGACAGACACCTAGGTATACTCGAGCGCTTGATGTATATTAAATCTGTCTGCTCCATATGCTGAAAGACCTGTTCTTGTAACCTGTTATTGTTTACTAGTCTTATAGCCCGTTACATTAACGGGTGCTAGAATATATGTGTGTGTGTGTCTGTCTTTATTTATTTTTCTCTCTCCTTAGTCGCTTTCTGTGTTTTTTTTGGGGGGGGAGGTTTCCTTGGCTGTCCACAACCACCCCTTGCCTGCTCCCCATCCATTATCCCTTCCTTTTACCTCCCCTGTGTCCTCCACCACTCCATCACTGCTCACCTTATCCAGCAGCAGCCCCTTTGTTTTACATCCCCCCTGTCCATCATCACCTTACATTAACGGGTGCTAGAATAGATTAGTCTTATCCAGTATGGCTATTCTTCTTATGTCTTACCCCCTCTATTCAGGCTCCCATTTCCCCTTTTACCCTCCCTATTTCCACCTTTTTTCACCAACTTAAAAATCTGTCCCCTTTCTCTGTCCTTCACCTCCATAGAACTCCCTCTTCATTCCCCCTTCACTTATTCTTCCAGCTCCTGTCTTCAGCCCCTTTCTCTCACATGCCCCCTTTTGTAGCCCCCCTTCTCCCATCTCATCCTTTTTTCATCCCCAGCTCCCTTCTCTCACATATTCCTTTATAGCCCCCAAACCCAACCCCCTTCTCATACCTACTCTTCCAGCCCTCAGTTCTCCTCGAACGGTTGGGAGTGATCTATCCCTCCACCCTTTTCCGGGCATCCGATCTTGCTCCAGGGGAGTTTACTTGGGGTGGGGGGGTCACAGCCGCAGGCATCGGGAGTAGTTTTTGTTGTTGCTTGGGGGGAGGTGGGGGTTCGGGAAATCGGGGGTAGTGCTGATCTGTTACATGTGGGTGTCGTCCGGCTCCCCTGGAGCAGGTTACTGTTCCATCCGAAGGTGAACGCCAGTCCCAAGTCTGAGCGATCCTCCCAAACTTGACCTCCCTTACCCGGGTTGCATTAGCCAGTGCTAATGTGTGCAAGCGGCTGTAGCACCGGCTTCTCCACCCGGACCCTGAGCACGCGCCGCGCTCCGCCCCTTAGCTACCCGGAAGTACCGGGCTTCACTCGCCTGCTCCCAGTGGGCCAAGAGAGAGGGGGGAGTGGCTGCCCTGGTGATCTGGCCGACTCCTGGTGACAGGAGCCGCGGCGGCACCTTTAAAGTGAAAAAATAACTGTGGCAAGGGAGCCGGCCAACTGGCAGTTCAAGTTGGAGCTTTGGTCTGGCCTGCTCCCTGCCCGCCTTGCCATATTGTATTTTTTTATTTGAAAGACGCGGCGGTGGCTCCTCTCATGATCCCCACCTGCGTCGGAAGTCTGACCCAGGCGGGGATCGTGAGAGGAGCCACCGCCGCTTCTTTCAACTAAAAAATACAATACGGCAGGGAGCAGGCCAGACTGAAGCTCCAACTTGAACTGCCAGTTGGCCGGCTCCCTTGCCACAGTTATTTTTTCACTTTAAAGGTGCCGCCGCGGCTCCTGTCACCAGGGAGTCGGCCAGATCACCACGGCAGCCACTCCCCCCTCTCTCTTGGCCCACTGGGAGCAGGCGAGTTCAGGTGAAAGGAAGAACTACATACCTGTTTAGCTCGTGGTTTTAAAGTTAGGCGGCCAGGCCAGGTCTTCAAAGCAGCTGCAGCCGCGGGTTTAAAGTTAGGCGGTCAGGTATTCAGAGCGGCAGGGGGAGGCAACCTTTTATTAAATGTCTGCCGGGTAAAGCGCCGTGCCGAGTAGAGGAAGCAAACGCCGTGGCAGGAGAGCAGGGAGTGAGTTTTTCCTATGCGGTTTTTTTTTTGGGGGGGGGGGGGTTGTGAACAGGAAGTCGAGCAGAGGCGGGAGTGAGCTGTTCAGCTTCCCCTATCTGGGCAAACCGCTCTGGCGAAAATGGAGTGAAGTGCCGCATGGGGCCGTAGTAAGCGCGGGGCATGCTGCAGTCTTGGCGGCCACGGACATACGGATCATGGAAGCACGCTGATAAGACTGCGCATGCGCCGCCTACGGTTTTATTATATAGATTAATAAAATATATATATTACTTATATCGGCATATTGAGTGTTGAGGCCAGTTATATAGGGCCCAAATAGGGGGCTTCTCAATTTGTGTGTTCATTTCTGGCTATGTTTTCAGAGTTAGAAGTATCAAGACATGCTGTTTTGTTACGGGGTATTCCTGTAAGGATTTGCATTCACATTTGGTACCTGAGGTTAACAGTGAATTCATTGCGCTTGTTTTCAGTGCAGTGTGGCTTTATTTGTGGAATGGACAGTTGAACATATCGAAGAATTCCTGCCTGCTTGGGTGTTCTTCCAGCTATGGATGTAACCAACATTTTGAGCTAATTACTTTGAACTTTGCAGTTGGCATTTTTGGATGGCGTTTGCATTTTGCTGGCTTGGATAAGTTGGACAAGTGTATTTCATGAACTGAACTCTGAAAAGTGGCTGCCCCTGGTTTTCCCCTGCATGCAGCTTTTTTTCCCCCTGTATGCTGTTGTATATCTCATTTGTTTGAAGAACTTTTCTATTTGTGTTTTTCCTGCTGTTGGAAGGGAAAAAAAAATCAATGGTTTGACTGGTGGTGGAATTTATGACCTATGATGAACTGAGGGCTTATTCACTTGGCAGCTTTTACTGTTCTGATGAGTACCTCGTTATAAGTGAGGTCTTTTTCTATAAGTGAGGTCTTTTTCTCCACCACAGTTGTGTGCTAACACTTTCCCTCTCCAGCAAAAGTCATTTATCTTGACTTCCAAAAAGCCTTTGACAAAGTCCCTCCCGAACGACTGCTCAAGAAGTTGTGGAACCACGGGTGCAAGGGGATGTCCACCAATGGATCAAACACTGGCTGGCAGGCAGGAAACAGAGGATCGGAGTAAAGGGCCATTACTCAGACTGGCAATGGGTCACGAGTGGAGTTCCACAGGGATCCATGCTGGGACCGCTCCTATTCAATATATTTATTAACGACCTGGAGATGGGGACGAAATGTGAGGTTATTAAATTTGTTGAAGACACCAAACTCTGCGGCAGGGTTAGAACCACGGAAGACTGCGAAGACCTACAAAGGGACCTAACGAGACTGGAAGAATGGGCAAAAAAGTGGCAAATGAGTTTTAACATAGAGAAATGCAAGGTCATACATGTAGGGAAAAAGAACCAAATGTTCAGCTACAAAATGGGGGGATCATTGCTAGGGGTGAGCAACCTTGAAAGAGACCTGGGGGTGATGGTGGACACAACAATGAAAGCATCGGCACAGTGCGCGATAGCCTCAAAGAAAGCTAACAGAATGTTGGGTATCATTAAAAAGGGTATCACAACCAGGACGAAGGAAGTCATCATGCCGCTGTATCGTGCAATGGTGCGCCCGCACCTGGAATACTGTGTCCAGTACTGGTCACCATACCTCAAGAAGGACATGGCAGTACTTGAGTTGGTCCAGAGAAGAGCGACTAAACTGATAAATGGTATGGAAAACTTTTCATACGCTGACAGGTTAAAAATGCTGGGGCTTTTCTCCCTAGAGAAGAGGAGACATGATAGAAACCTTCAAAATCCTGAAGGGCATAGAGAAGGTAGACAGGGACAGATTCTTCAGACTGTGGGGAACCACAAGTACTAGGGGTCACTCGGAGAAATTGAAAGGGGACAGGTTTAGAACAAATGCCAGGAAGTTCTTTTTTACCCAGAGGGTGGTGGACACATGGAACGCGCTTCCAGAGGTTGTGATAGGCCAGAGCACAGTATAGGGGTTCAAGGAAGGTTTAAATAGGTTCCTAAAGGATAAGGGGATTGAGGAGTACAGATAGAAGCAAAGGTAGGTTATAGAAATGGTCAGGAACCACTTCACAGGTCATAGACCTGATGGGCCGCCGCAGGAGCGGACCGCTGGGCACGGTGGACCTCTGGTCTGACCCAGTGGAGGCAACTTCTTATGTTCTTAAGTGGCTTGTGTATTAGTGATTATATTTATCTTGTCTAGTGTATTTTGATTTCAATTATCCCAATATTGACTACATAAATAACATTACATCAGGGAGTATTAGGGAGGTAAAATTCTTAGATGTAATAAATGACTTGCTTCTTGGAGCAACTGGTCCAGGAACCAACAAGAGGGGGAGCTATTTTAGATTAAGTCTTTAGTGGAATTTAGGGCATAGTACGAGAGGTAACAGTGTTCGGTCCACTGGAAAATAGCGAGCATAACATGATCAAATCTGAATATCTGGAGTGATATTACTAAAGAAATCTATTGTAGCAGCATTTAATTTTTAAAAAGGAAACTACGATAAAATGAGGAAAATGGTTAAAAAAGAGACCTCAAGTGTTCATGGCAGTCTGCCTTTGGAACACGTCCTGTCAGAACAACCCCCTGTGAACTATCATTAGTCTTATATGCCTATTTAAATTCAGTACTTGTTATATCACTAAGTTTTGAAATTCAAAATCTAAATCTAATATTTAAAAGTTAAAAAAAAAATTAATAAAAAGAGACTTTAATAGTGATAAAGAATATAAAAAGAAAGACATACGAGATTAATGATAGTTCACAGGGGGGTCGTTCCGACAGGACTTGTTCCAAAGGCAGACAGCCATGAACACTTGAGGTCTCTTCGCCCTTCAAAAAAAGTATATTAAAAAAGTACCATTTATAGTTAAGAAGATTAAGAAGATTTTGGAAAAGAATTCCTTCTTATATGCATCATAATTGGAGGGTTATTAGTCTTTGACTTACTATTTTAAGGACAAGTTTGTTTACCAATAATAAAACAACAGCACTGACTTTTTAATTTAGGGGAATCTATCATCAATCTAAAGGATTCTGAAAACTATCCATCTTTGTGATCACCATCCTCCTGTTCTACAGTTTCAGAGTTATCTGTCCAAGATAGTGTTTCAGTCACATCATATTCATCACATAGCCACAGTATATCACCTAAAAGAAAGAAAAAATCTGATCATCCAGGAACCAACATAGAAAGGTTTATGATAAAAACCAGCAGATTAGAAAGAGATAATTGATTGAAAAAAAATTGCCTAGTTTGTTTATGTGACAAACTCTTCTTTCTGTCCGATTGAAAACCCACACTTCATTAATATGGTTCAGACACTGAAGCCAGGATACAGTCTACCAAGTAGAGCAGATGTTGCAGTGAAACTGCTAGATAAAGTGTATGACAGAGAAATGGAGCAATGTGCACCAGAGGGTAAAATTGTTGGCCAGATTTTACAGTAGATATCCTGCAAACAATGGGATGGTTGGATAGGCTGGAGTGAGCTTAGATGGCAACTTCAGCAGTTGGAACTTAGGACAATATCAGGTGGACTTTAATCTATAGCCTAGAAATATCAAAGAAGAGACAAGTTAATCTAAACATGTATTTTTAATGAGAATAACTAATGGACAGACTGGATGGACTGTTCAGGTCTTTATCTGCCATCATTTACTATGTTAAATATATGCTTACCGATGACGTTTTAAAGAAAGTTACGAGACCCGAAAAAAAAAGCAGAAAAGCTTGTTTTTCTTTCCAGATTATAAACAAGAAGATGAAGGTAAGTGATCTACAGAAGACAGTATTTTAAGTTTTTCATGTGCAAACCGGGCTGATAGTCTAGTTTTTGTTTTCTTTTAAAATATTTTATTTAACCACAGTTAACATGAATATTTAAGCAAATACAAAAATACATTTATTTAAAAATGTATTACTTGCTACATTCTACTATTCTGAGCGAGTCACATTATAAAAACATACATAAAAAACAAACAAATACACAAAACATACTGTTCACTCATACCTCAATATATCATAACCCTTTCTACCTGACATAGCCATTCATAAATCAAATGCTGCAAAATCAAAGACTTTTGTCAGACAAAATGTCTCTGGAATAAAATAGTTTTCACCACCTTTCTAAATTGAAGCAGACTTAACATTCCATACATCAACTGAAGAGCATTCCATAATATCGCTCCCTGTACTGCAAGCATCGACGGATGAGAACCTACTAGCCTCACATTTTTCACAGCTGGCACCACCAGGTTCAGTGTGTGCCCAGAACGTAAAGACCTAGCTGGTTGATATATATGAAACAATGATCCAACAACTAATGGGCCATTGTCTGAGGGCCTTAAAGATCTCACAGAGAATGTTATATACTATAATGTTATTGTTTTGGTTAAATAATACTAAATTATTAAGGTAATGATTTATTTTTCTTCTCTCAATAAAGTACAGCAGAAAAGTTGTCCAAATATGATTAACCTACTAAAACTGGAGATAGTCCAACTCTCTATAGTTTATCTATTCATTTCCAATTTGAAAGCACATACACCGTAGACAACCAACTCAAAATATCTAATATCACTAAATCCCACCCTCTACTCACGTGCTATACCAGTACAATCAAAGAATCTCTATTCTATCATCTCTATTACCCTATTCATAATTCCATCCTCCTCAAACTACTAATGTAGTATATTCATTCTGTAATCTGAACTATTGTAAATTGCCTTGAATCTGATTAGATTAGAACCAAACCAAATCAATTTTTTGATGTAACTGTGAAACTAATCTGAAAAATTTTCTCTCTCAAAAAATGAAACCTTCATCTAAGTTGTAAATATTACGATTATGCACTACTGAAATCAAATGTCTACAAAGACCCAATAAACAATAAGATTGGCTAGCTGTTAAATTACATTTAATTGTGTTTAAATCAACCATATAGTAATGGGGGGAAAAGACTTCAAGTGCTCAAGAAAGCAGGGCTTTAAAACAATCTGACCCTGCTCCAAACTTTAGAGCTATCATTAGAAATCTCCCTTTTCTTATAAATTAGTATTGGTGAGGTCACACTTGGAGTATTGTGTTCAGTGTTGGAGGTCATATCTGGCAAAGGAAATAAAGACTTGAAGAGGTCCAGAGGAAGGTGAAAAAAATGGTAAGGGGTTTGAACCAAAAGTAGTATGAGAACAGACTGGAAGACCTAAACATGTATACTCTAGAGGAGAGGAAGAACAGTGGAGATATGATAGACATTTAAATACTTGAAGAGTATTAATGTAGAACCAAATCTTTTCTAGATAAGGGAAAATGGTAAAACTAGAGGGCATAACTTGAAGTTGCAGGGAGGAAGACTTAGGAGTAATGTTAGGAAATTTTTTTTCATGGAGAGGGTGATGGATACCTGGAATGCTCTCCTGAGGGAGGTGGTGGAGAGGAAAACGGTGATGGAATTCAAACAAGGGTGGGATAAACACAGAAGATCTAATTAGAAAACAAATGGTATAAATTAAAGAACTAAGGCTGGTATTGGACAGACTTGTACGGTTTGTGTCCCATATAAGCGTTTAATCCAATTTTTTTAAGTTATTTAACATTTATGCTATGTATGGGTAATTGTATCAACGGTGAAACTAAAGTTGATAGAATAGAATTGCTAATCAATGCAATGGATGTGCTTGTTTTTGAGTGCAAATTCATTCAAAACATGGTTTGACAGATATGACAAGCAAACATGCATTCCATCATCCACCATCTGCAGTTCTCTTCTTTTCGATTTAATTTCTGTCAGAGCTGAAAATCCAAGTTTGCAAAGATAAGATTCAACAGGTAAAGCCCTGATTGCTTTGTTGCTCCAGTTAGGACAGCTACTGCATAAAAAATAAAAATAAAATTACTTGCTGTTATGTTTTCAAGGACCAATTATGTCCAAGAATGATGCTTGTCTGGGCGGTTGCATCCTTACATACACAGGCGCTCATAACATAGAAACATGACAACAGATAAAGGCCAAATGGCCCATCTAATCTGCCCATCCACAGTAACCATTATCTCTCTCTCTCTCTCTCTCTGAGAGATCCCACGTGCCTATCCCAGGCCCTCTTGAATTCAGTCTCTATTTCCACTACCTCTTCCAGGAGACTGTTCCATGCATCTACCACCCTTTCTGTAAAAAAAGTATTTCCTCAGATTACTCCGGAGCCTGTCACCTCTTAGCTTTATCCTATGCCCTCTCATTGAAGAGTTTCCTTTCAAATAAGAGAAACTCGACTCATGCACATTTATATTATGTAGGTATTTAAAGGACTATCATAACTCCCCGCCTTTCCTCCAAAGTATACAAATTGAGATCTTAAGTCTGTCCCCATACGCCTTATCACAAATACCACACACCATTTTAGTGGCCTTTCTCTGGACCGACTCCATCCTTTTTATATCTTTTTGAAGGTGCGGCCTCCAGAATTGTACATAATATTATAAAATGAGGTCTCAGAGTCTTGACAGACTCTTGCGTACATGAAGTACATATCATCTATTCTAATGTATACTTATGAAGGAAATTTTTAAAAATAAAATAAAATTCTGGAATCTCTCATGGCACACCTGGAATCTCTTCGTGGCACACCTCTGTACTATGGCGCACAGTTTGAGAGAGACTGCTTTAATCTAAGCTTTCTACTTCTTTCATCATCAAATCAATGTTATACCAAAATGATTGAATACAACTAGCTTCACTACGGTGGAAGTTTTTTGCTGAGTTATCGGTGCGCATTCATTCTAGAGTTTACACAGGCTTAAGTTTACCATCATTTTCATTTTTATATTTGCGGTTTTAAGTCAAACCTTAACAACCCTGGACCCCTGAAGAACGCGTGTTTACCGAAGCACGGACCTTAGGCTTGTTTGAAGGGTGGTAATATCTAACCGCTTTGATATAATAAACATAGCCTGCATCTTGTACATCTCGTCTGCAGTTCCTTTTGTTTTGTGTTTGGTTACTCATTTTCACTGCAGCTTTTGTTGGATTTTTGTTTCCTGAATACAACTATACTCATCTGATCTGAAATCAGAATCATATTATGTTAAGCATGTTCCAAGATGATGCACAATAAAAGTCTATTTGTTAGACTTAACAAATTTTATATTTTGAGCTACCGACTATATATTAGTTACAGGCAAGACAAGGGGCATTTCAGCAGAATATCTTCAATCACCATAGCCATGTCTACAGTATCACTTTATGTACTAGCATTTTCTAAAGCATTGTACTGGAAGTGTTCAGAACTCAAAAAGAAAAGCCTGTTGTAAAATAAAAACCTGTTATAGAATGATGATGTACTATAGACCTTTTAAATATAAATTGACCAGCATGATGCAAGAAGTCATAGAGCTTCTGAATGTTTCATTTACCTATATAACAGATGCAATACAAGCATACGAAAGCAAGCAAGAAATTGACCCTTAATTCCACGGAAAATGCAAGTCCAACGAAAACAAAAACTGTGGAGATGGTGATGTTCAAGATGCAGGCTTTATTCAAAAATATACAAATTCATAATCCATATAAAATATACCTAGGACCCAAACTGTTGGGAGATATGGACCCAACACGGTCCGTGTTTTGACAATGCTGTCTTCCTCAGGGGTCCCTGCACAGAGTTACGATTCACTACTGTTTTTAGTCTTAATCCATGTGTTTTTATATCATGACTTTTAGGGACCCCTGAGGAAGACAGCATTGTCGAAACACGGACCGTGTTGGGTCCATATCTCTCAACGGTTTGGGTCCTAGGTATATTTTATATGGATTATGAATTTGTATATTTTTGAATAAAGCCTGCATCTTGAACATCACCATCTCCACAGAGTTTTTGTTTTCATTGGCAATGCAAGCACACATTATATTTATCAATTATCAGTTCAATACCTTGCTCGTTCAATGGCTTCTGTTCTGTGAACATTGGAGAGTTGGCCGAGGCAAAAGCGATCTCCTCCGGAAGGGTCCACATAGCCATCAACAGTAACAATAGGACAATTTGAAGGAACTTTAAAGGTCTCTCCCACCTGCACATCCATTTCAAAGTATGCAATTGAACACCAGTACTCAGGAGCTACAGGATTAAACATGTGGAACAAACATAAAAATGCATGCCAAGAGCAGGCAGACTAAAAGACACAGCATGTCATACAGATTGCCATCTGAAGCTCAGTCAGCTTCACTGAACATCAGAGGATTTGTATGAATACAACCACACTAATGTGGCAACTACATAAAACTTAGGAGACATTCATGTGAACAAAATCCACATCAAGATGCACAAAAGTTGATACAGTCAAACCTCGGTTTACGAGTGCACCAGTTTGCAAGTGTTTTGCAAGATGAGCAAAAACATTCGCAAAATCGGCACCTCGGAAACAGAGTTTGACTCAATTTATGAGCGCCACCCCCCGCAATCCGGCATCCCCCCAGCAAGCGTCGTCATCCCCCGCGATCCTACACCCCCCCGAGCACTGAAACAAAATCCCTTACCCCGATTGGGCACCAGCAAATGCTCATGGCCCAGTCCAGCCCAGCACAGGCAAGAGGGAGGATCTCGAATGCCAAATCGGGGTAATGGATTTCGTTTCGGTGCTTGGGGCGGGGGCGACATGAGCGGGGGGGATGCCGTATCACGGGAGGGGGGTATGGAGCAGCATCGGTGGCCTCAAGGGGGGGGGGAATGGAGCAGCACCGGTAGCCTCGGGGGGGGGGAGGTGGAATGGATCAAAGCGAGTTTCCTTTACCTCCTATGGGGAAACTCGCTTTGCTATACGAGCAATTTGGTTTATGAGCATACTTCTGGAATGAATTATGCTCGTAAACCAAGGTTCCACTATATTCTAGAGCAGCCGCACAAATGTGCGTCATGTACGTGACCTGAAAGGTGGCACATCTAGGGCAGAGAGCAGGCATGCACCAGGCAGAACTAGCATCCAAGCATGTAGGGCATATTTTATAAACATTGGATGTGCAAATATTTTGTAAATGAGACCTCTTATAGGTGACTATATGGCAGAAAAGATGGCTGTTGACCTGAAACTAGAGAAAGACACGGTGACAAAATTCATCACCGTTCCCGTCTCCGCGGATAACCGCGGGAAACCATCTGCATGTCATTCTTTAAGGAAAGAGGGAAGAATCAGAGTATGAATGGCCACAACCATTGACCCGCAAGCTTTGCTTTGAAGAATGCTGGTGTAGAAGGACAGAGGATAAACTAGACACTAGAAAATGACATGGGTTTATTTCCCGTGGTTATCCGCGGGGACGGGAACGGTGATGAATTTTGTCACCGTGTCATTCTCTTCCTGAAACATCATTTGGTGTGTTGTACTACTAGTCTCTGTTTCCCCTAAGCTGAGCACATAAGGAGTGTTCACAGATTTTACAAATTCTGTCACCATGTCATTCTCTGAGCTAAATGGCCATATATGCTTTCAAGAAAAGCAACACAATGCACAAAAAATTCTGCTAACACAACACAAAAAAAAAAATTAAACTTGCCTGGATGATTAGATATAGGCGGCTGGAACGCAAGTTCATTATGACTTGGCCCTATAATTTAAAGAAAAAAAAAAGAATATATATATATATATATATTTTAATTTTATTTTTTATATACCGCCCAAACAATAGTTCTGGGCAGTTCACATCAAGAGAACTGTTACATTGCAGTGAAAATACAGAGTCAGAGAATACATTCCGATAAAAATATAAAAATCAGAGAATAACACTATAAAATTAATGTACAAATCTTTCAAACAGGTAAGTTTTCATTAACTTTCTAAATGCATAATAGGATTGTGTTTGAGCAATCAAAGAACACATCCACGACTTCGTTTTTCCAGCTTGGAAAACAAGTGTCTTTTCCACAGAACTCTTGAAATGACATACTTTTGGAGTGGGATACATAAACATACAAGAATTTCTTGTATTCTTATTTCACATGTATAATTTAAATTGGGAGGATAGGTATGTTGGTATTAAACCAAGAGTGCTTTAAAACAAATGCAACCAAATTTAAAGATGACTCTGGCTTCAAAAGGAAGTCAGTGGAGCTACAAATAAAAAGGACTCGCGTGATCAAATTTTTTCAAGTCAAAAATCAAACATACTGCTGTGTTCTTGTCTGGCAAGTGTTTTCTTAAGACCCCAAATAGATAATATTACAATAATCTAGGGTAGATAGAATAGAGGGTTGTACTAATATCCTGAAAGAAGCCAAATCAAAGAACTTTTTTATGGTTCTAAGTTTCCACAAGATCGCAAAACATTTTTAAATCATTTGATCGGTGTGATTCTCAAAGGATAAGTAATGATCTAAAGTTACTCCCAAGACCTTAATATTGGTAGCTATTCCAAAATTTTGGCCATTTAATTGAATGGTAGTCTCCATAAGTTTATCATTAGGACTAGCTAGAAAGATCCTAGTTTTTTTCAGGATTAAGTTTAAGTTTGGACTTCATCATCCATTGTTCTATTTTTATAAACATATTTGAAATTAAATTGTTCAATTAAAATGAAAAATATTTCAATGGTATTAATATAGTGATGTCATCGGCATAAATGTAGAATATCACATTCAGGCTTTGTAATAAATTAGCCAAGGGAACAAGATATATGTTGGCGATAATGGAGAACCCTGAGGGACTCCACAAGTATTTGTCCATGCAAATAACTTAACAGCAGTATACAGAGTTCTGGATAGTTTCAAAATGTTCAAACTGTTTGCACTGGAACAAAATAAGGTGATATATTTAACCAATAGATTCTGCGCCAATTTTCAAAGGGAAGGCATGAGGGTAATGCTATAAAAGTAGGCATCTACTTTTCTTTATAGAATATTAGTACAAGTGGCAAAAGACATGCTTAAATTTAGGGTCTGATCACTTACATCAACCCTACAGCTGCTATAAATGTCCACACTAGATGTTACAACGCATGCAAACTATTTTATAATTTATGCATATATTTGTGCATTCAGTCCAAAATTCACTCAAACTTAACCCATGCACATAGCATCAAATTATGACATGTACTCTGCTGCGAGACAGCAGTCTGTAACAGGTTATATATGCACACATGCACTAGTACTACTACTAATCATTTCTACAGCGCAGTCCATTAGAACATTCAAGACACGGCTTCTGCTCAGAAGAGCTTACAATCTAATCAACAGACAAACATGACAATTAGGGGGTTGGGAAGTTCATCCGGCATGAATGCCTTAGAGTAGGGGTGAGCAATCACTGTCCGAGGGCCAGAACCCAGTCGGATTGTCACACAATGAATATGCATGCGATTAATTTGCATGGATTCCTTCCATTGTATGCAAATCAATCTCTTGTGGAAAATCTTGAACACACAACTGGGTTGTAGCTCTCAAAAGCCATGATTGTTGTCCCCTGCCTTAGAGCGAGTGGGGGTTAGGAGTTAAAAGCAACCTTTTAGTGAGCCTTGGGCCTGGATTTGAATATGGCCAGAGACAGATCCTGACGTAATGATTCAGGAAGTCTGTTCCAGGCGTAAGGTGCAGCAAGAGAGAAGGAACAGAGTCTGGAGTTCGCATTAGTGGATAAGGATACTGATAGGAGAGACTTACCCAGTGAATGGGGTTCATGGGGAGGAGTACAGGGAGAGATAAGAAAAGAGGGATATTGAGGAGCTTCAGAGTGAATGCATCTATAAGTCAGTAAGAGGAGTTTGAATTGTATGTGGCAATTGATAGGGAGCCAATGGAGTGATTTGATATAGCAACTCTGGCAGAATATAAGTTATGCAGCAGAATTTTGGACGGATTGAAGGGGAGAGTCACGAGGTGCAATAGTCGAGGCAAGAGGTGATTAGGGCATGAATAAGATGGCAATGGTGTGCTCAGAGTAAGGGTAACATTTTTGTTATATTATAGAGCAGGGGTGTCAACTGTTGGTCCTCGAGGGCTGCAATCCAGTCGGGTTTTCAGGATTTTCCCACAGAATATGCATGAGATCTATTTGCATGCATTGCTTTCATTGTATGCTAATAGATCTCATGCATATTCATTGGGGAAATCCTGAAAACCCGACTGGATTGCGGCCCTTGAGGACTGACATTTGACATCCCTACTATAGAAAAAGAAGGGACAGGTTTTGGCAGTCTACTGGATTTGTGCATAGGGGAGAGAGGAGTCAAAGATGATCCTGATAAGAAAGGGAAGATGAAGAGGAAGTAGACTTACCAAGAGGAGTTTGCACGCAAGAGGCAAGGTATGGTTTAAAGTATAGGTAAAAACAAATCTGCATCCCTACAAGCAGGTAAGGAAGGAAGTCAGCTATAAATAAGTGAGGAATTAGAGCTAAGGGGGAGGGGGTTACTGGAAATTAATGAGCAGACAACAGGTCCTGTGCTGTGCAGACTTCTCATAGAGACAGAGGAAAATCTTGAACAATCTGTAGCGACAGCATGAGTGGATACACATTTAACAGAGAAGCCATGACTGCATATACACTATACAAAGCAGAGAAAGCATATACATTTGCCAAGGCAGAGAAAGACGAGTACATTAATTTAGCAAGATAGATGAGAACTCACAAGCAAGAAAGGAAGGAAGTCCACTATAAAAACGTTAAGCGCCTGTTTAGATCAAGGGGGGTTACTGGGAGTTAATGAGCAGACAAATCAAAGCTCAAGTGCGGGGTCACTGGGAGTTCTTGGCTTATGCAGATGAGATGAGCTTACGGGGATGGGGCACGGAAGGAACTTGTGGGGACCAGACGGGGATGGAGATAGATCCTGAGGTTTTAGGGACAAATTTGTCTCCATGTCATTCTCTAGTGGGAAGGATTTCTTTCTATTACGATGGGCTGTGGATTCCTTTAGATATCTAGGAGTCTTACTTTCAACCTCAGAGCCTGCCATTTATTCCTTAAATGTCTCATGACTATTGGAGCTCATGCAACAGTGGCTGTCCACTTGGTTCACACTTCCACTTTCATTGTTAGGTAGAGCCAATCCAATCAAAATGACACTATTTCCAAAATAGCTATGTGTCTTGCAGGTCCTTCCTCTATACCAGGGGTAGGCAATTCCAGTCCTCGAGAGCCAGAGCCAGGTCAGGTTTTAAGGATATCCACAATAAATATGCATGAGATAGATTTGCATCTCAAGGAGGCAGTGCATGCAAATCTATCTCATACATATTCATTGTGGATATCCTGAAAACCTGACCTGGCTCCGGCTCTCGAGGACCGGAATTGCCTACCCCTGCTCTATACCAGTGGTTACCAACCCTGTTCTGGAGGACCATCACGCCAGTCAGGTTTTCAGGATAGCCCTAATGAATATGCATGTACCAGATTTCCATTCTATGCAGATCTCTCTCATGCATATTCATTATGCCTATCCTGAAAACCCGACAGGGGTGGGAACCACTGCTCTGTACCTTAAGAAAGATTTAGTATAATTACATAAGCTCATTTCTCAATTGTTGGAGGGAAGACGTTGAAAATGTGCACACAGCTTCTTTATGGCAACTGGAGATATAGTGGGATGGGACTTCCAGATCTCAGGATCTATAATAAAAGAATGGCCCAAGGAGAGCTGGATTACCAATAAAAATTTGGCAACATTAAAAAGATTATGGGAGGAAGTTATGAACATGGACTAACTTTAAGAAATGTTCTTTCATTGTTTTATTAGTAATTTGCTCCCCCCCCTTTATAAAACCGTAGCATGATTTTTAGCACCGGCCGTGGAATTGTATGAGCATAAGAGCTGTTACCACCGCGGCTGGTGCTAAAAACAGCATTATGGTTTTGTAAAAGGTGGGGTAGGTGTCATTGCATAAAATGGGACTGTTCTACTTTATGTTGAATCGATTTTTATTATCAAATAACACAGAACAGACCAATATGTCAGAACCACAGTAACAGAAGAAAACATCAGAAACAAAATAGGAGATCCAACAATCCCACCCACACCACCCCCCCTCCCCAAACCCCCTAGCCTGAAACGAGAAAAATGGAGTGCAGTAGGCTTGGACTCAGATAGCCCACTGCCCAAGACAATGAGTAACACCAACACTGAAAGAAAGAAGAAAGAGAGTAAAGAAGAAGAAGAAAGAAAGAGAAAGAGAAGTATACCTGGCGCCCCTCAAGGATGGAAAACAAGCCCAGGTCTCAGAAAAAGTCACAAGGAATTTAGAATGTCACTTCTAGCCCGTGGTGATAATGAAAAAAGGTAAGAATCCCAGATCCAAAGAAAGAGTCGCCTTCGTCGTAAGCTATAAGACGCATCTTTACACTCTAGCAGCAGCAGAGCATGCAAACGATTCCTCCAGTCCCAAAAGGATGGAGAAGGTTCCCCAATCCAAACAGATAGAATCACTTTCTTCCCCAAGACCCCCACCCGTCTCATAAACTGCCGCTGACCCGAATCAGACAAGCGGAAGGCCTCATACTTATCCAGCAAGAGACCAGCGGCAGAAAAAGGTAATGCATTGCCGAAGACGCCTTCCACATAAGTGACAACCTGCCGCCAAAAACGTCTGTTCTACTTTAATTAGCCTGAAGTTCTGTTCAGTGTGAGACTGATCAAACATATATTTGGCCTCAGGTAGATAAATTTTAAACACTATGGCAAAAAGGCCTATAGGTAGGGGGATATATGCAAATTACGTAATACCTATAAGAGAAATCCATAAGTAAAACTATACGTCTGTTGAACTGAGATCTTGGTACAAGTCACCTCAAAGTAGGGTTACCAGGCGTCCAGATGGCTTTTCAAAATCCGGCACTTATATATATATATATATAAGTTCCTTAACTAGATGTGAAAACTCAGGATTTTTGACCTTTACCCAAAACAAAGAAGAGCTACAACTCACAGCAATGTCCCATATGAGACATAGGTGGATGATGCTGAAGGTGTCCGTTCTGATGGTGGGATATGTTAGGGGGAAATGCTGGGGTTCTACTTCCAGTCCAGGCTGTGGTGTTGTCTAGAATAGGAAAATAATGTTATTAACCTGCTTTCGTGTTTACAGTAGAATATCAGTTAACCGGAATTAGACCACGTCTCCCCGCTTCTGTCTAAGCTTCACTGGCTCCCAGTTATCCTCAGGGTTCACTACAAATGCATCTGTCTAGCCTTCAAGTTTCTACACGGCATCCTTCCTACCCTTTTTCCACTATCTTGGCTCTCCTTGAATCCTAACTCCACCAGAACCACTCAAAAATTCAAACTATTCTTCCCATCTTTAAAAGGCATATCCCATACAGGAAAACTTGGGACATCCCTCCTCTTCAGGATCACCGAGCTGTGGAACAGCTTTACTGCCCCTCTTCAGAGTTCGACCTCCCTCCAACGCTTCCGAAAACATTTGAAAACTTGGCTTTTCTCAAAAATGTAACTACTCCCTCCCTCTCCATTATACTAAGTCCCCTCTTTCTTTCTTTTTACTAAGCCCTTCTTCTTTCCATTGGAGTTCCTTTCTATATTAATTCCTGTAAACCGTGTCAAGCTCCACTTCTGTGGAGATGATGTGGTATACAAACTTAAGGTTTAGTTTAGTTTAACCGGCACTCTCACCCAACAAGCAAAAAATAAAAAACAAAAAAACAAACCAGGGATTAAAAAGGACCCCCAAAGTATCAGCGGCAGTGGTCCTGAGCTGCAAAACCCCCCTCTCTCCCACCCCAAAGCAGAAGGCGGCTGTCCTGAGCTGTGAACCCCTCCCTCCCTCTCCAAAGCAGCAGAAGCAGGTGGCAGTCCTGAGACATGAACCTCTCTCCCTCCCTTCCTTCCTTCCTTCCCCGAAGCGGATTTCGACGTGTCAGAAAAAAGGCCCTGCCATTAGCAGCCTGTTTTGAGCGCTGCCTCCTGGTGATCAGCTACTGCTTTGGGACAGGAGGGGGGGAGGGTTCACGGCTCAGAACACCTACTGCTTCTGCTGCTTCAGGGTGGGTAGGAGGGAGGGAGGGAGGGAATTGAGATCTGTCTCCTTGTACAGTAACTCTCAGGCAACCAGAAAACCAGTTATCCGGCATCCACCAATCCTCATGGGTGCTGGATAACAGATTCTACTGCATTTACTTTATTCGAGTATTCTGAGTTTGTGAAGACAAAAACAAAGTTTTAACTCTGTTACTTACTGTGATGATAGGTTGCAAGCTGAGCTGGGAACCCATTCTGCTGTGCTGCTTGCTGGGGCCCCGGTGCAATCTGAAGTAGTCCATCACTATGACTTCCACCCAGTATATTGGTGGATTGACCTGAGCAAAAACCAGTGGCATTAATCAAGGGAAAGGGGATAGGATTTGATATTACTGCCTATGGTCAACAAAGTGGTTTACAAATTATATACAGGAACTTATTTTGCCTAGACAGCAGTAACCCACAAACTA
Organism: Geotrypetes seraphini; assembly: GCF_902459505.1. Taxonomy (NCBI): domain Eukaryota; kingdom Metazoa; phylum Chordata; class Amphibia; order Gymnophiona; family Dermophiidae; genus Geotrypetes; species Geotrypetes seraphini. Next base: position 85,823,386 of record NC_047084.1, read on the forward strand.
CTTCATGGAGCATCTATTAATGAAAAGCTTATATCAGACTCCATTTTTCTTGGTTATCACAGGGAATCTCTCTCTCTCCCCCACCGGCTTGCAATTTGGCATTTTTCTTTCTTGCTGATTTTCTGATTACGGTAACTTCCTTCCTTGTAATCTGAGGGATGAACTGTTAACCAGATTCAAAGTTGCACTTAAAACATTTTTTTTTGGTCTGGCTTTCCCATCTGTGGGCTAGGTGTGGTTTGGAGAGATCCAGCTTTTGGGATCTCTGGCGTTAAGACAGGACTTAAAAAGGCTCCCCATGCACTCTAGTGATGTCATCAGGGAGGCTAGTCTGAGTACAGGTTCTTACCAGGTGCAAATGTTACTATTACTACTACTACTAAATGTTCCAATGTGAAAATAGGCAGTTCTCACAGCAGCACGCAGATGATTAATTAAATTAATTATTTGCTTCAGTCTTCACTGAGCAAGACAAGGAGTTACCAGTGCCAGAAATTATATTCAATTTTGATGAATCACAGAAACTCATACATCTCTGTAACACCAAATGATGTAATAAGTCAATTTGACAAAATGAACAGTAGCAAATCACCTGGACTGGATGGTATACATCCCAGAGTGCTGATAGAATTGAAAAATGAACTTTTAGAGCTATTGTTAGTACAGGCAGTCCCCGGTTAAGAACAGGTTCCATTATTTAAGCTGTTCTTAAGTTAAATTTGTATGTAACTCAAATCCTAGTATTCTTCCCACTTCCGAGGCCCCTCTTGCATCTCTTTCCATCCATCCCATTGTCCCCTCCTCCACCATCCCAACATTTCTCCCTCCCATCTCTCTCTTCCCCATGCATCTCTACCTCACTCTTCTCTGAGCACCATGTCTAATAATTCTCTCTTCTTCCCTGTGCCCAACAATTCTCTTTCATCATTTATCCATGTGTACCATTTCTTTCCCTCTCACTCAAGACACCCAATTCTCCCTTTCTATTCCCTCCCCCACCTCAGCATCTCTTACCCTCACTCCATTCTTCAATCCCATGTCCCAACTTCATGCCCCCTCCCTCTTTCCTTCCATCTTTTGTCCAAGATTGTGCTCCCTCCCAAGTCTCAGAGCCCCTCCCCCCATTCTGTATCCCAGGTTCATGCTCCCCCTCACGGGTGTTTACCTTCTTCTGGCTGGCTCCCTCTTCCTTCCAGCTGCAATCATTTCTCTAGACAAAAGCAGCGGGCAGTGGCTTCTACAGCTGACCCAGAAGCCTTCCTTCTGATGTTGCATGCAGATTGTGAAAAATTGCAGGCCGACCTTAGGAAATTGGAAGACTGGGCATCCAAGTGACAGATGAAATTTAATGTGGACAAATGCAAAGTGATGCACATTGGGAAGAATAACCCAAATCAGAGTTACCAGCATCCAAGAACAAGATCTGGGTGTCATTGTAGACAATACGATGATACCTTCCGCCCAATGTGCAGCGGTGGCTAAAAAAGTAAACAAGATGCTAGGAATTATTTTAAAAGGGATGCCAACAAGACTAAGAATGTTATAATGCCCCTGAATCGCTCCATGGTGCGACCTCACCTGGCATATTGTGTTCAGTTCTGGTCTCCTTATCTCAAGAAAGATATAGTGGCACTAGAAAAGGTTCAAAGAAGAACCACCAAGATGATAAAGGGGATGGAACTCCTCTCATTTGAGGAAAGACTAAAAAGGTTAGGGCTTTTTGGCTTGGAAAAGAGACGGCTGAGGGGAGATATAATTGAAGTCTACAAAATCCTGAGTTGAGAAGAATGGGTACAAGTGGATCTATTTTTTTATTCCATCAAAACTTTTAAAACCAATAGGAGGAAATATTTTTTCGCTCAGACAATAGTTAAGCTCTGGAATGCATTGCCAGAGGTTGTGGTAAGAGCAGAAAGCGTAGCTGGTTTTAAGACAGGTTTAGACAATTTCCTGGAGGAAAAGTCCCATAGTCTGTTATTGAGAAAGACATGGAGGAAGCCACTACTTGCCCTGGATCGGTAGCATGGAATGTTGCTACTCTTTGGGTTTTTGCCAGGTACTAGTGACCTGCATTGGCTACCGTAAGGACAAGCTACTGGGCTTGATGGACCAGTGGTCTGATCCAGTAAGGTTATTCTTATATTCTTATGTAGTCAATTTGGTTGTGATGCTGCCCATTTTGGGATGTCTAAGTGTAGACACACCGCTTCAGCAGGATGAAGGTGTTGGCGATTCTAAGCTTGTTCTCTTGGCAGAACTGCACAAGGCAGTTTCCAGCTTCATTCCTCTCCCCTAGGCCATGCCTGCCGAACAATCTTGTACCCTCTCCTTCTCCAACTTTGGTACTGAATTCGCCCATAATGTAGATGTCTTTTCTTGGGGTTCTATCAAGTGCACTTTGGACATGGGCATAGAAATCCTCAATGTCCTGCTCTGATGCATCTGCTGTTGATGCATAGACTTGGATTATGGTCACATTCAGAGGTTTCCCTCTAATGCGGATGGACATGACCCTATTGTTGATGTACTGGGGGCTCTGTACACACCTTGCGATCCTTTTGTTGGCCACAATGGCAACTCCCTTTCTATCTCATTGCCCGAGTAATACATGGTGTAGTCATCTAAGCTGAAATCCCCCAGATCCAGTCCACAGACTCCTACTAGGTCTACGCTTGTTCTTTCTATTTCCCTCTTGATAATGTCCAACTTTCTAATGTTCATCCCTCTCATGTTCCATGTTCCAATGGTATATTGTTCTTTGCAGCTCAGGTGGCTCTCTTTATCATGGACTACATAAGCAATTGGGCTCCATTGCAGGTTTCCCCCTCTTGCATCATCCTTGTCCTGATTACATTGGGTCTGCCTTTGCTCTTCCCCAGTCACTTGAATGATGCTGTCCAGCCCAGGGGACCAAGTGTCGAGCACCATATTCGAAGCATATTGATTCTGATCCTTAGAGTTTCATGGTGAAGGTTTTATGGGGTAGTCACCAGGTCTTTCCCCAACCCATAGCACTTAGCCACACAACCACTTCAGTTGGTATGTGTTGTCACCCTTCCAGCACTTTCAGCTGGTATGTTTAAAAAAGGACACTAATGCAGATTGTGGTGCCATAATGTAGTATCATTTAGGTTACCCTGCAGAACATAGTAATGAGATACAAAACAAGCAAATGCATATTGAGTAGCTCATTAGCATAACAAAACTTGCAGTAAACACTGGATGCCTACTCCAAATCAAGTTACAGCTGGTAAGATAATGGATATTTTACTACCTGGAAGCATTGGACTGCCATTATGCGGAATTATCTGTCACTGTTAACAGATCTGGAAGGATGAATTTTACAGATTAGGCAGAGGATGCTTCTGTACTAAGGCAACAGGTGCTGATATGCTTCTTTACCACTAGGAGACCATAGATCTATCAATCAGTAGCAAACTATATTGGTAAGTTTCCCTGTAAAATTAGTAAATCAAATGCGTTTCATTTTCTTTGTTAACAGTCAATCCAATAGGAATAGATGTGTGGCAGAAGGGGGGGGGGAGAATTGGTAGGGAAAGCATTTGAAGCACACCTTGTGGAATTATTTCCAATCCATTTGTGTGCGTATCTGTGTGGTGCACGTCCGATTGTACCTGATCAGGCAATCTAATCTATAATTTGTGGATTGCTATATGCCTATATAGGTTCAAGGTGATTTCCAAAGGTTAAGAGTCCATACAATGCATAGGGAGCTTACAACAGAATGACTTTCTGCTAAGAGTACAAACAAAGGGCCTTGACATCTTCTGGTGCTAATAATTATAAACTATCCCCCTTTTACTAAGCCATGGCAGAGGTTTCTACCACGGCCTGGAGTGCTAAATGTTCTGATGCTGCTCCAACGCTCAAAGAATTCCTATGAGCATCGGAGCATTAAGCGCCCCAGGATGTGGTAAAAGAGGGCCCATGTAAAGTAGAACAAGTCTGGTCAGCTATACAGTGTAGTACTAGTTGAGCAGAGTATACAGCTTAATTGTATGATCGATCCTAATGGCTTGTGGTATAGAAACGTTTTCAGTTTTCTTCTGAACTTTAGGTAACATGATTCTTTTCGGATGTCTAGTGGCAAATTATTCCAAGTTTTGGTGGAGGCAACATAGGTGACCAGTGAGTTGAATATACATTTGTACTTGGTTCCTTTTGGCGAGAGGAACAAAGTAAAAGAGCAGAAGAGAGAAACAGTTCTAAATAAACAGTTCCCTAATTGCTATGTTTTCTTAGTGTATCAAAGTTTCTATGATACAGAAGATGGAACTGCTTCTCCCACAGAAATAAACTGTGTTAGTTATTTGTTTCATTTGTTCATTGTTTTTGGAGGGTAAGCTTCTATTTCTCTGGAGCGGTGTCTAATCTGACACATTTTCAAAAACTCAGTATCTTTTTACCAGTTCTCTCCCCCTCCCAATACATTTTGAGAGTTATTTTGCCTCCATACAAGGCAAGTGAATATGCCTGACCTTTAGGGAGTGTCCCCACCCTCCCCAACGTCCACTGGCAAGAAAGAATAAAGTTTCTGAAGAGATTAATTAAAAAAAAAAAAAAAAAAAAAATCTGTCCATGTTAATCCATGAACAATGGAACCTTACAAATGGTAATGTGGAATGTCCAACACAGGTTAAGAGCATAAGAATAGCTTTACTGGGTCAGACCAATGGTCCATCAAGCCCAGTAGCCCGTTCTCACGGTGGCCAATCCAGGTCACTAGTACCTGGCCAAAACCCAAGGAGTAGCAACATTCCATGCTACCAATATAGGGCAAGCAGTTTCCCCCATGTCTTTCTCAATAAGACTATGGACTTTTCCTCCAGGAACTTTCTTAAAACCTGCTACGTTATCCGCTCTTACCACATCCTCTGGCAACGCGTTACAGAACTTAACTATTCTCAGAGTGAAAAAAATTTCCTTCTATTGGTTTTAAAAGTATTTCCCTGTAACTTCATCGAGCGTCCCCTAGTCTTTGTAATTTTTGACAGAGTGAAAAATCAATCCACTTGTATCCATTCTACTCCACTTCAATCATATCTCCCCCTCAGCCGTCTCTTTTCCAAGTTGAAGAGCCCTAACCGTTTTAGTCTTCCCTCATACGAGAGGAGTTCAATCCCCTTTACCATCTTGGTCGCTGTTGTTTGAATCTTTTCTAGTGCCACTATATCTTTCTTGAGATAAAGAGACCAGAATTGAATGCAATACTCCAGATGAGGTCACACCATGGAGCAAATCAGGGGAATTATGATATTCTTAGTCTTGTTAACCATCCCTTTTTTAATAATTCCCAGCATCCTGTTTGCTATTTTGGCTGCCGCCGCACATTGAGTGGAAGGTTTCATTATATTGTCTACAATGATACCCATATCTTTTTCTTGGGCGCTAACACCAAAGGTGGACCCTAGTATCCAGTAACTGCGATTCAGGTTATTCTTCCCAATGTGAATGTAATGTAATGTAATTTATTTCTTATATACCGCTACATCCGTTAGGTTCTAAGCGGTTTACAGAAAATATACATTAAGATTAGAAATAGGAAAGGTACTTGAAAAATTGAATCACTTTGCATTTGTCAACATTAAATTTCATCTGCCATCTGGACGCCCAGTCTTCTAATTTTCTAAGGTCTGCCTGCAATTTTTCAAAATCCGCATGCGTTTCAACAACTTTCAACAGTTTAGTGTCAACTGCAAATTTAATCACTTCATTCATCGTTCCAATTTCCAGATCATTTATAAATAAGTTAAATAGCACCGGTCCCAGTACAGCCCCCTGCTTCACACCACTGTTTACTCTCCTCCACTGAGAAAAATTACCATTTAACCCTACCCTCTATTTTCTATCCGATAACCAATTCCTAAAACATAACTGAACTTTGCCACCTATCCCATGACATTTAAATTTTCTCAAGAGCCTCTCGTGAGGAACTTTATCAAAAGATTTCTGAAAATTTAGATACATCATATCATCCGGCTCACCTTTATCACATGTTTATTCACACCTTCAAAGAAGTCAAGCAAATTTGTGAGGCAAGATCTCCCTTGGCTGAACCTATGCTGACTCCGTCTCATTAAATCATGTTTGTCTAAGTGTTCCACAATTTTATTTATTTTTTTATAAAATTGTTTCTACGATTATGCCCAGCACCAAAGTGAGGCTTACCGGTCTAATTTCCCGATCTCCTCTGGAGCTCTTTTGAAAAATAGGCATTGGCCACCCTCCAATCTTCAGGTACTACAGACAAATTTTAGCGACAGGTTACAATTTCATGTTTGAATTCTTTTATTACCCTGGGATGTATACCATTCAATCCTAGCAATTTATCACTTTTTATCTTGTTGATTTGGCTCAGTACATCTTCCAGATTCACTGAGATTTTTCAGTTCCTCCGCATCACCCTTGAAAACCATTTCCAGTTCAAATATATCTCTTACATCTTCCTCCATAAAGACCGAAGCAAAGAATTCATTCAGTCTTTCCACTATGGCCTTATCCTCCCTGAGCGCCCCTTTTGCTCCTTGATCATCCAATGGTCCCACAGATTCCCTGCTTCTGATGTACCTAAAAAATTACTATGAGTTTTTTCCTCTTTTGCAAGTTTCTCTCTTAGTTGTTTTTATCAGTGCTTTGCATCTAACTTGCCAGTGATTGTGTTTCTTCTTATTTTCTTCATTAGGATCTTTTTTTCATTCTTTAAAGGATTTTTTTTTTTTTACTCTAATAGCCTCTTTCACTTCACTTTTTAACCACGCTGGCTCTTGTTTCCTCTTCTTTCCACCTTTGCCGATACGTGGAATACATCTGGTCTGGGCTTCCACAATGGTATTTTTTTAAAAACATCCACACCTGGTTTACAGTCCTAACCTTTGTAACTGATCCTTTTATCTTCTTTTTAACCATGTTCCTCATTTTATCATAGTCGACCATTTGAAAATTAAAACACCCCTAGAGTAGATTTGTGACGTTACTCCCGGTGTCAGCTCAAATATGATCACGTTATGATCACCGTTTCCCAGCAGGCCCAACATAGTTAACTCTTGTACTATGTCTTGCAGTCAACTATGGATCAAAACTAAAATAGCACCCCCTCTTTGTCGGTTCCTGGACCAATTGCTCCAAGAAGCAGTCAATTATTACATCTAGGAGTTTTACCTCTCTAGCACTCCCCAATGTAACATTTAACCAGTCAACATTGGGATAATTGAAATCACCCATTATTATAGTGTTGCCCATTTCTCCAGCTTTCCTAATTTCTGAAAACATTTCTTCATCTGTCTGCTCATTTTGTCCCGGGGGACAATAGTATAACCCAACTTTTATATTCCTTCCCTTCACACATGGAATTTCTATCCATAAGGATTCCATACTATCTATGTCATGCAGAATGTTTATCCGATTTGATTAAATTCTCTCTAACATATAGTGCAACCCCCCTTCCAATTTGATCTACTCTATCCTTGCAATATAATTTGTACCCAGGTAACAGTGTCCCATTGATTGTCCTCCATCCACCAGGTCTCCGAGATGCCTATTATATCTATCTCATCATTAAGTGCTTTATATTCTAACTCTCCTATTTTATTTTTTAGGCTTCTAGCATTTGCATACCGACACTTCAAATTGTGTTTTTTCCTTGTAACTACAGTGTGCTGAGAAGACAGGGAAAATTTGAGTCTTTTACTCTGCCTTCCTCTTAAACCCTCCTAGCTTTCTTTCACCATTATTGGAATCTCTCTACTGGGATACCCTAAATATCCTGTTTCAATAGTATCCTCCAAGGAAACCTCACACCGAACCATCCATTCCAGGGTGACTGTCTGTTTTCCCCTACATCTCGGTTTAAAAGCTGCTCTATCTCCTTTTAAAATGCTAGCACCATCAGCCTGGTTCCATCCTGCTTAAGGTGGAGTCCGTCCTTTTGGAACAAGCTCCCCCTTTCCCAGAAGGTTGCCCAGTTTCTAACAAATCTAAATCCCTCATCCCTGCACCATCGTCTCAACCACGCATTGAGACTTTGGAGCTCTATCAGCCTCTTGGGTCCTGCACGTGGAACTGGGAGCATTTCTGAAAATGCAACCCTGGAGGATCTGGATTTCAGCTTTCTACCTAAGAGCCTAAATTTGGCTTCCAGAACCTCCCTCCCAAATTTTCCTATATCATTGGTACCTACATGTACCAGGACAGCTGTCTCCTCCCCAGACCCATCTAAAATCCTATCTATGTGATGTGTGAAGTCCGCCACCTTCGCACCAGGCAGGCAAGAGACCAGGCGATCCTCATGCCCACCAGCCATCCAGCTATCTACATACCTAATAATCGAATCACCAACTACAACCTCTATCCTAACTTTTCTCTCCTGGGCAGAAGCCCCTGGAGACATCCTTGGTGCGAGAGGATGTTGCATCCACTGGTAGGCAGGTCCTAGCTAAAGGATTATTTCCTACTTCACCAAAGTGATGCTCTCCTTCTAGGAGACCTCTCTCCTGCAAGGCAGCACAGGGGCTATCAGATTGGAGGTGGGACTTCTCTACAACATCCCTGTAGGTCTCCTCTATGTACTTCTGTCACCCTCAGCTCTTCAAGTTTGCTACTCTAGCCTCAAGGAAATGTACTCGTTCTCTGAGAGGTTAGTTAAAATAGAAAAAAATATTCTGGGTCTGTAATGTTATTCTACTTCTGTGCCTGGATCATCCTGTTTATCATAAGCCTCATTCAAAAAGTGCACAACTGGAATGGACTGATGGCTCAGCAGCAGCAGTACTATGTGCATCAGTGTATAAAACCCACCAGGCTAGATTTCAGTGTCAGTTCTTGCTCCTCCCTGCATCAAAGGCTGAGAAGTTCTAGTCTAGCCTTCAGGGGGAGAGACACCAAATAATTGCTCAACAGAGAAATTCAGTGGTTTTTAAGAGCATATAAGTAATAAGTTCTGGAATGAATTGCAGTCCATGTTCCATACTAATTTAAATGGTCCGCTATTGTGATGGCATTAAAACAAGGATAAATTTAGGTCCATAACAAATCTGAAAGCTGTAGCTTCTCCACCTCACAACCAACCCCATCATTACTGGCAATTTATAGGGTCAGCAAAGGTTCTGAATAGAATGAAAATCAATGAGACAGCTGACTGATCATAAATTAAAACTAGCCAAATCCTTTTGCATAATTCAATCATGCTCACAGGTTCAATCCCTTTCCCATCCACCAATGTTAGCTCCTCCGATTCCATTCTCCAAATCGGGTTGCTTACTTGTGGAAGCCACAGGAATGCTGGGAAAGTTAGTGCTGCTGGGAGTATTCTGCTCAACAGGAGCTAACATGGCTTGGTTACTGTAGGTCTCAGTAGATGTCCTGTTATTCGTTGGGTGCTGAATTGTCTGAATTGAAAGCCCTTCAGGAGTAGGTAATGACTGCTGTCCTTCCACATAGTCATGCACATATTCATCCTTCACCAACAAGTTTGATGGAGCTATGTGAAAGAGAAATAAAATGTTTAGATTTTAAGCCAATATTCCATGAACAAGAGGGAAAACTAATAGATATCTATTATTTCAGAAATGCACAGTCATATCTGTCTTTTAGAACACCAATGGTATAACCCACAGTTTAATACTCTAATTATATTCATTGTTTTCAATAAAGAAAAATATTTTGACATAATAAATGCTGAATGATCTCGGCAGATACTTTTACTTAAAAGTTATACTGAAGACAAGTTTTCATGTTTAAATCTTTTTATTAAACAAATGCACAAAATACATCCATTGCTTACAACGCCAAAAAAGATTATGTGCTTACCCTGTAAATTCCATTCCTCTCCATATTATTCAAACTCCACATTGTATTTATTCTGTTTTCTAATTTTTGTAAACCATGTTGAGCTCTATTGTTATAGAGAAGATGCGATATATAAGCCTAAGATTTAGTTTAGTTTTTTAGTACATAGATGAGACATTCAGGACAGATGGGTAGTGTCCCCAGTGCCACCTGCCAAAGGTATCCACTCAGGATTTTTGTCTGTGCTTCTGCTCTACTTCACTGGTTTCCTTAGGTCCCTCTACAGTTAGTACCCAAGCACCTAGAGCCACTAAATAAATGTGAAGTAGAGGCACCTAAGGCAATCAAGTTCAGAAACAACCATTCTACTCAATAAAGTAACAGAACATTAACTACAAATAGTCAAAGGCCTCAAGAGCTCAGAAACTACTCTGGCAGAAAAAGTAACTTATATACAGTATTCTTCTCAGCAACCCCCCCTCCCCCCCCAAGAGCTGACAGGCATTCAAGAAACAACTTGGAGAAGACCAAACAAATTGAGACAGTAGACAGGCACAGGAAGGACAGGGCAGGAGTCTAGAATGTCTCCCCTATCTACTGGAAGAGAGCTTACCAGGTTAAGTACATAATCTCTTTTTCCAGTACAATAGGTGAGACATTCTAGACAGATGGGATGTACAAAAGCAGTCCCCAAGAAGCTAGGGTGGGCTAGCTGCGCCAGCCCGTAAGACCAAGGACCCAAAGACAGTCTTGTCTTGCTGCCACATCCACTCTGTAAAACTTGGCAAACATGTCTAGAAAGGACCACGTTGTTGCCCTGCAGATCTCCTCAGGGGAGACAGCTCTAGCTTTGGCCCAAGAAGCACTTCTTGTAGAATGTGTTCTTATGGAAACAGGAGACTTTCCCAGAAAGAATATAGGCTGACAAAAATGGTTTCGAGATAAAACAGTATATTTCTGTGTCTCGTTGGCTATGAATTTGGACTTGGAGATTGAAATGTACAATGTCAGCATCTATGAGACAAACATGGTTATTTCTGTTGCATAGAATTTTTTGGACCCCAGTTTGATTAAATAAAATAGATAGTTCTAAGTCTAATAGATGCTAGCATTGTCATATTGATATAGGGACTTTGGATCATCTGCTATATTTTTTGTCCTTTTATATTTATATTTTGGAAGTTAATATGGGGACAAATAAATCTTGTTCTGGACTCAAATGTTCCATTGTCATATGAAGCTATAATATGTGGAACGAGACTACATGTGAAACCCACTTTAGATAAATATAAGAGCCGTCTTTTTATGATCATGATGGGCACAGCCATGCAATTGATCACGAGTAATTGGAAAAGCCATGACAGATTAAGTTACACTTTTTGGTGGGTGAATGTATTCACTACATACAAATATTAACGCAGAATGTAGGGGATTTAATGGTGTATTTAATAAAGTTTGGAGCCCATTAACTAAATTTATGGAGGTATGATAATATTTCTTTTATTCATTACCTATACACATCCATGGGGGGAGGGGGGAAGGGAGGGAAATAAATAAATACTGATGGTGACATTTAGGTAACTTTAAGAATTATTTAAATCATTTATTATGTTAAATTGTATTATTTAATATATGAAATTGAAAATCTCGAATGATTTATAAGTTGCCTGTACAGATAATAGTGCATTGTATGTAATATCTACTGTTCTTTATTTGTTTGGCCCTGTTTTTAGTTTAAAAATCAATAAAGATTTTTTTAAAAAAATGGCCCTACAGATCCATCTGGAAATCACGGCCTTGGAAGCAGGAACGCCCCGCTTAACAGAATGAGTCAGCACAAACAGATCAGAGAGACCAAGTCTGTTAGTGACCTCCAAGTAGTGAAGTACTCTGCACACATCCAGTTTCTTCAAAAGGCGATGCTGCATCCTGGAACCAGTAGGCTGAAAAGAAGGCACATGCACTTCTTAATTAACGTGAAAAGCTGAAACCACTTTCGGAAGAGGGAAGAACCATATGCAGGGAAATCCCAGTCTCTGAGATGGAGAGGAACGGTTCCCTACAAGAAAGAGCCTGGAGTTCCAACCAGAAACAGTCTTGATCGTCAAGTCCAAGAGGAAAGCATCCTGAAGGAGCTCAAAGGGAGCCTTGGTAAGGCTAGACAGCACCAGGTTGAGGTCCCAGGAATGGAACGGCTGCTTGACTGGTGGTCTGATGTGAAGAGCTCCTTTCAAAAATCTAGCAATATCATAATGAAATGCCAAAGAGGAATGAATCCTGAGATCTAAAACAAGAGAACCTGGCTACCTGGACCTGAAGAAATGCTACAGTGAGGCTTTAATCAAGTCCAGCTTGCAGAAAGGCAAGAATCACCGAGATCGGAGCCAAATAAGGGTCCATCTGGTCCTGAGCGCACTAATGTTGGAAAACTTTCCATGCCTTAGCATAAGCAGAAACTATGGATGACTTCTTAAGACTTGAAAATAGCCTTTGTGTTCTAAGGCTTCATGCTCAAGAGCCATTTCATAAGAGCAAATTAACTTGGGTCCGGACCCTGCATAAGCAGGTTAGGATGGGCGCTCAGCTGAAGGCTGCAAACCTTGCGAAGATGCATCAGATCTGTGTGCCATGGTCTGCAAAGCCAAACTGGAGCTACCAGAATGATGCAGCCCAGACGGATCCTGATCCACCAAATGACTCAGCCTATCATGGGCCAGGGAGGAAAAGCATATAGGAGAATTTCCTGAGGCCATGGCTGCACTAGAACATCGAGACCCTTGCTTCCAAGTGTTTTTTTTAGTCTGCGCATGTTGAAGGTGGTCAGATCACTATTCCATCAAGAACATTTCTCAGTATTGGTACAATCCACTGTGCTTTCGCAGCTAGACTATTGTAACTCAGCTTATCTGGGCATTAAGCAGAGCAGTCTAAAACAATTTCAGTTAATACAGAATACTGCAGCTAAGCTCATTTTTGGGAAACGAAAGTATGATCATGTTTCCCCTTTGTTGATAAAGCTTCACAGGCTCCCAGTTCTCTTTAGGATCCAGTTTAAATGCGCATGCATGATCTTCAAGCTTCTCTATGGAATATTTGATCCTTTTGTCCCCTTATGTTGGAATACCCTTAGACTTTGACATTTGAAAAACACACAAAGATAAGTTAGCCTTCCTTTCCTTTAAGGGAATTAAATCTGCTGGGAAGCTCAGTCGATCTTTTGTTTTCAAATTTGTAGAGATCTGGAATGAACTTCCTGACTCCATTAGGCTTTTAGGCCAACTGCAATTATTTTGTAAATTCCTGAAAACTTTGTTGTTCTAGCAATTTTTAAATGGTTTAACTACAGCCTCAATGAAATATTAGTTATTTTTCTTATGCACTTTAGTTTTTAATTAGCTCTTCCTTCTCATGTTTTCTGCTATGTACTCTAGTCTTAATTATATATGAACCGAGTTGAGCTCCATTGGGAGATGACCTGGTATAAAAACCAAAGATTCGATTCGATTCTTGTTCTTTGACGAGGCCATGAGGTCGAAGCGGGGCCATCCCCAGTGCCACATTATGGCTCAAAACATAGCTGCAGAGAGGGCCCACTCACCCAGATCCAGAGCCTGTCTGCTGAGACAGTTGGCTTAAACATTGTCCACTCCCAGCACATACACTACTGATAGCACTTGGAAGTGATGTTCCGCCCATAGAAACCAAAAATGAGCTTCCAGAGCCAGAGGGGTACTCTTGGTCCCTCCCTGGCAATTGACATAGGCTACTGCTATCACATTGTCGGAGAAGATACTGACCGCTTGCCCTCCAGAGTCTTTTGCAATTGCACCAGAGTCAGCCAAATGGCTCTCAGCTCAAATCGGTTTATTGACCATTTCCTCTGAGAGGGTGTCCAACAACCCTGGATAGGACAATGATTACAGTGGGTTCCCCAGCCTCAAAGGCCGGCATCTGTCATCACCATGATCCAGGAAGCAATCCGCAGCAGAATGCCCCTATAGAGTGACTGCAGGAAAAGCCACCAATCCATGCTGGCCCAAGCATCCAGGGTCCAGGGAAGACAAGTCTAGTGCATCCTTGTGCGGAGCCCAGCAAAAGAGTAAGGCATGCTGGAGAGGACGCATGTGCACCCTTGTCCACAGCAGTACATCTATTGTGGCCACTATGGATCACAGGACTTGAAGATAGTCCCATGCCAAAGAAGTGGGCAGCTCCAGAAGGGAAGAAATCTGGGCCTAGTTTCAATCTGTGCACCTCTGGAAGATAAACACAGCCTGCAGCCTTGTCAAAGAAAACTCCCAGTTATTCCAGCAACTGTGTGGGCATCAATTGCTTTTTCTGTAGTTCATGATCCAGCCTAGGTCCTTCAGCACCTGGATCACCCACCATACAACAACCATTGGCCAACAAGGGAGCCCTGATCATCCAAGTAAAGATGTACCTGCAAACCCATTTTTCACAGGTAAACTTTAGTGAAGGTACAGGGAGCTGTTGCCAGCCCAAAGGGCAGAGCTGAGAACTGGAAATGCTGTTCCAGGACATGAAAGCACAAGAACTTGCAATGGGCTGGAAATATCAGAATGTGCAAATAGGTTTTTGTGAGATTCAGAGCAGCAAAGAACTCTTCTGTGGCCACCGCTGCAATGACCGATCGCACCATTTCCATGCAAAAGCAGGAGCTGCATTCATGTGCTGAAGATCCAGAATAGGCCTCCAATCTGCAGCATGATGAAGTATATAGAGTATCTGCCTAAGCTCAAGCGGCACCGGCTCTATAGCTTGAATATCCAGAATCATTGAAAAGTGGGACTTGAACTTTTAGCGCTTTATCAAGCCGCCCCACGGGAGAGTCTACAAACCAGTCCACCAGCGGTTGGGTAAATTCCAGCTTATAGCTTGTCTGAATAAAATCCAAGACCCACTGGTCAGAAAAAATGCAAACCTAGGTGGATAGGAACGCTGAGAGTCTGCCCCCTATCTGTAGACTTATGTTACAGACGAAACAACAAGGAAAGACAAGAGGGATGTCTTAAAGACATACCTCTTGTCTTTCCTTGTTGTTTCGCACAATTTAGGTAAGCATACAAAGCTGGCAATCAAGCCTTTAACACATTCTCACATCAGAGAATACTTAATTACATCAGCATTGACTTATTGAGAAGTCCTTGTTAAAATGGCTCTGCCAGTTGTCAGCCTGTGCTTGCAGTTCCTGGCGCTAGAGGTTCTTCATTGTGAACCGCCTAGAAGTCGCAAGATTATGGCGGTATAGAAAAAATAAAGTTATTAATCTCCTGTGGGTTTAGTAGAGGGCTGGCAACTGAAAGCTCCGACAATCTCTGGTGGGCCTCACTGGCTCTCGTTCACACTAAACTTTAGTTTCTGTTTCAGTGTCAGTCAGTTTTCATTGCACATTTTGTTAGGAAGAGGTTGCAAGACTTGGGTAGGGGGGTAGTTAACAGGGGCTACCTTTAAGACATATTATTTTACTGTTAACCCCAGTTATTAGTAAATTAGGTTTCATGGTAAAAATGGGGACCAGTGCTAAAATAGAATGGCATTATTATTTAACTTGTATTTGGTTCCGTTATTTGGTGTGCTGCATGAATTGCAGGTCAAATTTAGACTATACGCTGATGAAATTAAATTAGTTTTCCCCTGTGGATTGGGATTTTCAACTTGAATATGAAGTTAAACATATTCTTGAAAAAGGTTTAGCACTGAATGTATTAAATGTTTTGAAGATTGAAATTATGATTGTTAGTAGGGTTCCTATGGATTGTGGTTATGACCCTGTTTTTGAAGGCATAAAGATGTCAATTTAAAAAAGTCAGATTTTAAGTTTAGGCGTTTTGACTCACAATTGACATTACACCGACTTAAGTATCTGAGATTGCAATGTCTTTTTCAATTGAAAAATTTAAGTAATATTGAAGCCCCTGCTGCCAAAGCCTGACTTTTGGATCACTGTTCAGAATTTAGGAAGCTGAGTGCTTGGATATCTTCATGGGTTATTGGGGATAGATCTGTCTCTCTCAGCTCATGTATTGTTTGATGATTTTTATGACAATGGGAGTGGCAAAGAAGAGGGATCTCTTCCTACGAAATGTGCGATTACTGGCATGCAAATATATACCAGAAAACTGGAGAAAGGAGAATACCTCTTATCTATTGGAAGTTTAAATGTAGACTGATAATTAATGATTGAGCCATGTGCATTATAACTAAGGAAGAAGGGTTGACAAAGAGGGGAGTGCTTTTTTTGGGGAATAAAAGAAAAGACTTATGTACTTCTTTTGGTTTGAAATGTATTCCTTGTTTCCAATATAACATGAAATTATGATTATAGGGCAGACTGGATAGATCACTCAGGTCTTTATCTGAAGTCATTTACTATGTTACTATATTGTTAAGCGCTTAAGTGGAGAGGGCAACAACCCGATTTACTCAAGAGCTTTGTGAAGTGGGAGAGTGTAGTTTTAACCAAGTACAAATATAATAATGAAAAATAACTTACCAGAACTTTGCAGTGTCAATCCAGAAAGATCTGTAAGAAAAAAAGAAAGAAAAGATTTCTCACATCAGTAAAAAATGTGTCCAGTTTAATAAGCACTGTCTTGTATGTATAATTATCTAGTGTGTATTAGATACAATCTGTGACCTATCTATCAAAATAAAAATTCTAGCATTTCCCAGCAATTTCCCAGCATATTGGGAAATATCTGAAAATATAGCAAAATTACTCACACATAGCAGACATTCTCGAAGGACAATTTTCTTTCTGTTAGTCTGTAGGATTCCATTCTCTAGGTGTTCAATCCCACCCTGCAATCCGGGAGTTGCAGAAATCCAACACTTTTCGGAGCATATGCTCCACCCCCTTAGCCTGAGAGCTGGCAAACATACCAGTTAAGTCCCAAAGCCAATCAACATACCTGAATAAATCCATGACAAGGGGGTACAGGGGAAGATCCCCAACATCATAAGTAATTCTTTAACTGGTTTGCTCTGCAAATAATTTACAAGTGATAAACAGGCACAAAGGCAACTCAGAAAAAACATTGAGGAACAATGTAGAACTAACCTGCTGTGTGCAATGAGCACCCCAAAAAGGTCTTCGGTAATGCGTATATTCACAGAAAACGCTCCACAGGATCTGTCAACTGGCTAGAAAATCTTCAAGCCTGTAAGGAGAATCAGCAATGCAGAAAGAAGAAGGCTATTCCTAACAACTGAGTGTACACAGAGAGCGCGGGTCATATGGAATCCTACAGGGACTAACAGAAAGAAGATTATCGAAGGTATAAACCTAATTTTCCATTCCGTTACATCTCTTCCGGATTCCATACATTAGGTGACATACCAAAGCAATGGTAACATCTAGGGAGGGACAGAAGAGCCTACCCTCAACAGCAGCATTAGAATGAGAGGACCAAGTAGCCGCCATGCAAAGTTAATCAAGCGCAAAAAAAAGTCGAGATAACTACATCCGAAAAACCGCACTTCATCAAATGCAGAAAACTGGTGATGCTCTGGGTAGATCAAAATATGGAGGTAAGCTCTGTGAGATCCACGGACACCAGAAAATCTCCTGGAGAGACAACAGCTATCACTGTGTGCTCCGATTCCATGTGGAAAAGAGGAATCTGCAAGAAGCGGTTGACCGACTTTAGATCCAGAAAGGGTCTCCAATCATCCGAGCCTTTCTGTGGCACAATGACGTATAAGGAGTAGCTGCCTAAGCCCAATTCGTATTCTGGTTCCAGTGCCACTATGTCTAAGAGGCACTGCAGAGTATCGTGAACCCTGGACTCCATTCTGGTCGACTTACCGGAGACCAGAAACAAATCCGGAGGCAAGCAAAAGAGGTCTAACTTATGCCCCTCCCGAATAATGGCCAGCACCTATTGATCTGAAGAAAGTAAACTCCTGATAAAACTGAGAAGTTGGCCTTTAATATGAGGAAGCCATGACTGATCTCTAGCGTCATCATGGGCTTTTTAGGTGCAGCCACTGCATGGGAACCTGAGGACATCTGGAATTGGAACTGTTGTAACGGGCCATAGTCATGGGAATGTCTCTGTGAAGCAGAACCTGTGGATCCCTGACCTGTGGGAGGAACGAAGAGCGGTACGATCCCCTCCCGATGTCCGGTGAAACTTGTTCACAGGGAAAGACTAAGAGCGATGCTCAGCAACACCTGTGTAAAGGTCATCCAGACCTGTACCAACAAGCTGGCCCTTGAAAGGACATCCACTTATGGAGGCCCTTGAGGCAGCGTCCCCAGCCCAAAGAGAGATCCAAAGAGTCCGACGCACAGACACTGCACCAGCAAAGAATGTACTAAGAACTCTAATGAGATCATAAAGGGCATCCGGCATATAATCCACACTAACCATCACCAGCAGAGGACAAGCATACACCTCCACAGAGGATGCATCACGCAGGCCAGAATGAGAGGCACATTCCATAAAATAAGTGGCCAAAGCTGCTTGAAAATCTAAAGATGCCACTCTAACATAACATCCACCCTGTGATCCCAAGAGTTCATAAACCTCACTCCCCCATCACTAAGCGGGGCTGCACGCTGGATAACCTGCACCAAGGTGGAATCTACCTCAGGCTGTTCAAAAATCTGCTGAAAATCAGGATCCAGGGGGATAAAGCTTAGACGTAGCATTAGAAGGTCGGAAAGAGCTTTCTGGGGGTATCACATTGTTCTGAAAACAGACCAAGAAGCTGTGGATGGAATGGAAAAAAAAAAGGCGCAGGAGAATGGTCCATGATCAAAGCCCGAGAAGTGGAAGGTGGAGAGAAATCCAAATGGAGCTCTTTCAGAACAGCAGCAGTAAAAAAATAGATGAATAAAAGCCTGCTGAAAAATTTGCGACAGAAGGGTCATCACCCAAATCCGGACGCTCTCGACAGCTGAGGTGACCAATTCAAGCAAGCATTTTAAGAAAAAATAGGATAAGCATGTGGGTTCACTTCGAGGAAGTGCTTAAGGGGGGAGGGTCCTTAGAGTGGGTAGACTTGTTGGGCCGGTGGCCCTTTTCTGCCGTCATATTCTATATTTCTATTTCTATGTTTCTATCCGCCAGATCCAATATAGACACAGTGTCAGGAGACAGAAGAGTCATGATATCTGCATGGTAACTGCTGCAATCAAGGTCTGCCACAGCCAGACAAGAGGACTCCTGAACAGGAAGCTGCGCCACAGGCCCAACATACCCAGAAAGATTCAACGCACCCACCAGCTGTGTCAAACGAGTGGGGTCTGAAGAATATGCCTTTCAGAGAAGTCGAATAAAATCCGGTGAAAAGGCCACCCCACAATCATAAGTAGGGATCTTTTTTTGGCACAGTGCATGTACCTCAGAGTCCCCAGACTCTGAATATAGGCGTTTTGCTCCAGACACCAGGACAGCCTCTGGGCGAGATTTTCTGCCCAAGCCAGCTCCCCAGCCCAATAGTACTCTTGAGGAGGCAAAGTCCAAAACTCCCGCCTCATCCCCCTGCACGAAGTACATGGTCGCTGATCTGGTGCAATCAATGTCCACATTCAACAGATTAGGGGCTGGGGAGTCCATCCCAAATGATTTTTTAATCAAAATCGAGGGGTTTTGAAGCAGAAATAAAGCTTAGAAAAAAAGATTGTTTAAAATCCAAGATGGCCACCGTCAACGAATTTGCGCCATAAATAAACAAAACCCAAAAAATAAAAAATAGCAATTTAGGGTCTGGGGAGGTGGGGGACCTGAACCTTACCCTAAGAAACTGTGAAAAACAACCAACAACGAACCAGAAGCCACTCCCAAAGTTCCCATAGGAAATAATGGATGGTACTCACAGTTCTGCAGTGCCATACCTGTCAGCAATTTTAAACTGAATGGAGGAAAATAATTTTTCTGCCTCAGAAACTTCTCCAAATGACTAGAGTGGAAGCTGGCCAGACAAAGACTATGACCTCCGCCCTCACGGATCCTCGCAACGTGGTTGGGTGTAGGAAAGGCAGCTGTGCCTTGAAATCCAGTGGGTTTCACGCCAAACGCATACAGCCTGTGCCTGAAACCCATGACAAGGTCAATGGGCAAGCAAACTCCCAGGCGAATGGATCCCGAGTAGGAATGGTGACAAGGCTGGCTGGCTCCACAGGTGAAAAGGCAGGCTGGCTCCACAGATTCACCAAAGTTTCTCTGTGAAGCAG
Source organism: Geotrypetes seraphini (assembly GCF_902459505.1). Taxonomy (NCBI): domain Eukaryota; kingdom Metazoa; phylum Chordata; class Amphibia; order Gymnophiona; family Dermophiidae; genus Geotrypetes; species Geotrypetes seraphini. The sequence goes on from NC_047084.1 coordinate 85,843,394, forward strand.
CAGTCTGGCACCGTGGGACTGCATCCTTTCCTCCGACAGGGGACTACTGGGAAGGGATCTCAAGGCACCGAAGCCACTGAGAAAATGAACTTTATGTGAAAAAAATAAGAAATAGCAGCAGAGCAACTGCAAAAGACATCTAAACAGATTGCTTGTAGAAATTGTAACTGGATATGTTTGCTATCTCTCAGGCTAATGGGGTGGCGCATGTGCTCAGAAAAAAAAGTGTTGGATTTCTGCAACTTCCAAATTGTGGGTTGGGACTAAATATCTAGTGTATGGAATCCAGAAGGGATGTAACAGAAACTAATATCACAGATGAGCGACATCTTTGATAACCTCAGTGCAGACACTACCTAACGTTTTGCAACTTTTAAGCCTTTGCCAAGCCTGCACCTTACATGTGCAAGTGACAGCCCTCCCTCTGGAGTCGTGCAGAACCACCAGTCTGATCCAAACATAGAAAAAAAGAACGCAACTCTAAGGGAAGGTAGGAGGGTATGCGAGAATACTAGTTCTGCTGTCCTCAGAGAACACCTGGTACAGATCGGTAATTCTGCTTTCTCCAAGGACAAGCAGGACTTAGGCATCTCTAGCTATCAGGCTCATAAAAAACAATCATCAATAGGATCCTGCAAGAAAAAGGTCAACCAACACCACCTGCAACAACACCACAAAAAAACCTTGTTGTGAAGGTGCAGCCTGGATCAAAAGCAAATGTGCCTAGGAGGGTAGAATTAGGTTCTAGACAAACAAATTCTGCAGGACTAGCTGATAAAAAAAAACCAGCTGTTGGCGTCGGGTGTATTGCTCAAGGCAGCAAGATAAGTGTGTGGACTGAAGACAACATCGCAGCTCTACAGATCTCCTTATGGAAGCTGATCTCAAGAGGGCTACCAACGCAGCTAGCTCTCACATTGTTAGCTGTGGCATGAGCAAAAGTGAAACAGATGCTGTCTGCTAGCTAATTGGAAATAATTAAAATGTATCCATGGCTGCCTCCATCCTGTTTGGATCAAAAGAAACAAAGAGCTGGGTAGACTGACTATGGTCTTTAGTCTGTTCCACATAGAAGGCTAAGGTTTGCTTGGGAAAAATGTTGGTAGGATGATCGACTAAGATGGAATTTCAACACCACCTTAGGAAAGAACTTAGGGTATATGCGAAGAACTATTCTGGGTGATTAGAGAACTGGATAGAAAGAGTGCGCTACATGTCGTGTATTTAGATTTGGGTTTCTGCTAAGTAATTGTGCCTTGGAGTGGCCACTGTTGAAAAACAGGAAACTGGACTAGATAGGTCATCTGTTTGACCCAATATGGCCAAACTTATGTTCTCATACTGATCCTATTCTATCCAACTCCTTGAATGTTATTTTGCTCCCAGAGGGAAGACAATCTCAGCCCCTTACATACACATCTTTCCAACTTCCATTGGGTTGGAAAGAAAGACACTAGAGACTGGGAGACAAACACAGAAATGTAAATAAGCTGATTATATATACAGAATACTACATTTTAGTTAGTTCTGTTTACTGCATGTCAGCAGACAGTGTGCTTACCAAGGCCAGGTGACACCACCCGCTCATAGTGATATGGATTTACGCACACACTGTCACACTTTAGATCAAAAGCAAACTGACAATATTTGACGTGCTTAAGCTCATTTTTGTGAAGATCAGGCCATCTCCAGAGTCGAGCATAGATCACATGTGGAAAACCTTTCCGTCCAGCCACCTACAATAAATAGAAAACAAATCAAGGCTAATTAAGAAAAGCAATTAACCAATTTAGTTGACTTTAAAACACTTGTCTCTAACAGTATTGCTCCCATTTCTCCTCCTGTAATGTATTCTAAATATAAAGAAAATAATAACAGTTTATATACTGCAGGACCGTGACGTTCTATGTAGTTTACAATGATTAAAAGATGTTAGACTGAGTAGAATTAACAAAGTTAAGGGTTAGTGATTAACTGTTCTGGAGATCAGTTGTTGTGGACTAAGATTGTATAGGTCAGTTACCTAGATACTTCAAGAACAGATATGTTTTTAGGTGTTTCCTAAATTCCCCAAGGTGTTTAGCTGTAACATGTTCTTAAAAGTAAGCATGATTACACAGACACAAGTACAGCTCTCCCAGAACTCAAAACTAAATTAAAATTCTGACTTACAAGTTCAAAATTCTCAGTTTAAAGCTCATAATCAGCTCTTGGAGAAGTGGCAAGGATTGTGTGTGTAGGGATAAGATCCCTGCCGCTATTATTAGTGTGCTATAGAGCTTGGTCAATACCATCAATAATGGTTAAGGAGATGTGTGAGCGATGGAATCCGTTACATCTTACTTGGTGAGGGAGAGTACAAACAATTAAAATGATGATTGCGCTGGTAATTTGCTATCAGATGAGTATGCTTCCTATCTGTTTTCAGATCTCTTTTTATTAAAAAAATAGAACTCTTTTGGATTTTGGGGGGCCCTGGTAAGACCCCTAGAATTGCCTTATCTTCATTACAAAAAAAAAAAAAAAAAAATTCAAATTAATGGTGGAATCAATTTTTCAAATTTTTTATAAGTATCATCAAGCATATATTCTTCATCAAGGTATGTACTGGGTTTTTCCAGAACTTTTAGAATATTTCACAGATTGGCTTGCTCTTGAAACAAATCTGATGGCTCCACTCCGACTTAATCACTTATTAAGTATTGGACTTCCAAGGGTCTCTAAAGATGATAGAATTTCTCAAGCTACTTGGAAGACTCTAAGATCTTTGGATGCTTATGTTGCCACTCCCGGTTAAGAAAACAAAATTTCAATATCTTTGGCTGAACTCTAAAATGATAGCAAATTCAAAAATCTTATGGAAAGACTGGATAAATGCCGGTATTAGAACACTAGATGATGTATGTCCCCAAAATAATCTATCTTTTACCCAAATACAACAAACATTTGACTTACCAAGAAATCAATACTTCAAATGGCTACAATTAAAACAAGTTTTCCTGACTGGAGATCATTAATAGGACAACATAGCCTCCAGTTCTTGTGTTTACAAGTGAACATCCAAGGTCACCAAGCTTCTAGTTGGTACAAGTTACTAGGTGAATACTCAACTAAAAAACATAAGACAGGTCTGTGAGTCATTTGGAGCTTGGAGACACAGTATAATACCTCATTAAAACAGTGGCTCCAGCTTTGGAACTCCCAAGCGCATAAGGACAAACGCCTTTTGATAATGACGGCATGACTCTACAAATAACTAGAAATTGGAAAATTTAACCTATCACATTGCTTCCATCTGGTGGGAAACGCTGTGTACATACTATACGTAGATATGAAAAAATTCTAGCAGAACATAAGGATGCTACCAAGAAATTTAAAAAAAACTAAGGGGTCCATTAGATGATTTTGTAACACACATTCAAGGTAACTGAAGTTGTTATAAATTAATCTATTTTACCAGATCTGTAAAGGGAGGGAAGGTGGATGGGAGGGATTATAAAAGATAGAAGGTTTATATTTGTTATATATATATATATATATAAAAAATAAAAAAATTTAAAAAGAAAAAAATACTATCCTGTGCTTCAGAATACAAATTTGCAGTCAAAGTCTCCAACACAGCAGGAACTTTGCTTTGTTTTTTTGCCAATGCTTACATTTGAGAAGGAAAATATCTGTGACCCACTTTGGCTGATGCATGATGTAGGCAATCATGATAAGGGCTCTTGGTCTGATTGACCCCAATCCCTTTGGAGCCTGAACTTGGAGAAAGTCTCCAAAATGATGTAAAAAGGTTCTTGTGGTTTTTCAAGCCATAACATCAGACACATGAAACATGATGGCAGATAAAGGCCAAATAGCCCATCCAGTCTGCCCATCAGCAGTAACCAATATCTCTTCCTCTAAGAGAGTCTGATTCCACAGAAAGAACTTTCCAATCTGCATCCAGCAGGTTGAAATCACCCAGCAACAGCAACTCTTTCTTCCCCAGCTTATGGATATCTGCAACAAGATCTTTATCTGATTGTTGCAATTGGGTCGAAGGTCTGTAGACAACATTCATGTAGATAGAAGGTCCATCTTCTCTTTTCAAAGTTATCCCTATCATTTCTTCCTTTCCCCAGGATCCTGCATCTCAGTTGCTTGGATATTGGTCTTTACTGCTCCACCTTTTTGACCATCTCTGTCCTTCCTAAAAACATGGGAATAACTGAACTATGTATCTGTGATTGCTACAATATCACAATCTGCCTCCAACATCAGGGCATGTTGATCATGATTTTGGTTGTCTGGACTACAAGCGTTTGTGATCATTGCTTTCCAGCGGCAATTTTAAATTTATGTAGTTTTTTTTGTTTAGTCTCACTTCCTGTTACTTTGCCAAGAAGTGTATTGCTAATATTGTTATTTGTATTGCTATCTTTACTACCGTCACCTTCTGTCCACTGTAAGTGCTCTGCATACATATGCCACCCCCACCTTCTAGTTTAAATGCTTAGAAACATTGTCTGAATTTCTCAGCAAGGATTCTCTGCCATTGTAAGATAAAGCCCATCATTGTAATATAGTCTCTTGTTTTTCCATGCATTTCCCCATCCTCTTATGTACCTAAAGCCTTGTTGACACCAGGTTCTAAGCCACCTATTGAAGATATCTGCATTTATTACTCTTTCCTCTCATATGTTGACAGTGCTTCCAAGAAAGCTACAGTCTTTCCCTCTCTCAGACCTGAAAAGCTTTTTATGCACAAGTGGGATATTGCTGACTAGGTCATTTATTCCCAAATGAACATCAGCTTTAGAATTCTTAGTTTCTTCCCTAATTAAAGACAGAATTTATTTGGTACTACTGGTAGCAGAGGATCCTGGGAGACATTTCACTATTTTAGGGACTGTTTTCTTCTTTCTGACTCTGTACAACGCTGGGTACATCTAGTAGCACTATAGAAATAATTAACACGCCGGAAACAAACAATAAGGTAAAGTCTCTATGGGCCAAAATACCAGGAACAAATAGAACAGACATGAAGATCGGCATCTACTACCAACCTCCAGGGCAGTCCGAAGAGACCGATAGAGAAATGACGGACGAGATTAAACACAATTGCAAGGGAGGCAACACAGTTATCATGGGCGACTTCAATTATCCAGGGATAGATTGGAACCTAGGCAACTCCGGCTGCAGTAGAGAGACCAAGTTCCTGGATGTTGTAGGTGATTGCTTCCTGGAACAACTTGTCATGGAAAATACGAGAGAAAATACAATTCTGGACTTAATTCTAAATGGACTACGAGGACCGGTACAAGGTATAGAAGTAGAATGGACACTGGGAAACAGTGATCACAACATGATCCACTTCAACCTAGACACAGAAACAAACAAACAAAAAAAAAACCAACAAAAAATGATCCAGAATGACTGCCATGGCACTGAACTTCGGGTTCCAAGAGGAAAAAGAAAAAGGAATCAGCATGGCTCACTGTCGCAGTGAAGGAAGCTATCAGAGACAAGACAACTTCGTTTAAGGAATGGAAAAGAACAAAAACGGACGAAAACAGGAAAAAGCACAAACATCAAAGCAAGTGCCATAAGGTGGTAAGAGGGGCCAAAAGCGACGAGGAAAAAATAGCCAAGGAGGCAAAAAATTTTACGCCGTTCTTTCGATATATTAAGGGGAAATGACCCGCGAAGGAAGCAGTGGGGCCGTTAAGATGACAATGGGATAAAGAGAGTACTAAAGGAGGACAAAGCCATCGCCGACAAACTGAACACATTTTTTGTGTCTGTATTTACCAAAGAGGATATATCCAATATACCAGAAGCCAACAGGCTATACACAGGAAGTGAAGATGGGAAACTGACAGGGTTGACTGTCAGTATAGAAGATGTATGCAGACAGACCGATAGGCTTAAAAACAATAAATCCCCGGGACCGGACGACATCCACCCAAGGGTAATCAAGGAACAGAAATGGGGTTATAGCTGAACTGCTTCTACTGATAGACAATCTGTCTTTCAAATCAGAAAAGATTCTGGAAGACTGGAAAATGGCGAATGTTACGCCAATCTTCAAGAAAGGTTTAAGGGAAGATCCTGGAAACTACAGATCAGTACTAGGAAAGATGGTAGAGGCACTGATAAAGGACCACATCATCGATCACCTTGACGGACACAAACTGATGAGGACCAGCCAACATGGCTTCAGCAAAGGAAGATCTTGCTTGACAAACTTACTGCACTTCAAGGGAGTAAATAGGCAGATAGACAAGGGTGACCCAGTCGACATTATATAGCTAGATTTTCAGAAGGCGTTCGACAAGGTCCTGCATGAACATCTACTTTAAAAACTTGCGAGCCACGGAATCGAGGGTGATATACTCATGTGTATTAAAAACTGGTTGGCAGAAAGGAAACAGAGTGGGGGTAAATGGACAATACTTGGACTGGAAAGGTGTCACGAGTGGAGTGCCGCAGGGTTCGGTGCTCGGGCCTGTGCTCTTCAAAATATTTATAAATGGCCTAGAAATTGGCATGACGAGTGAGGTGATTAAATTTGTGTACGATACAAAGTTATTCAGAGTAGTGAGGATACAGAAGGATTGCGAAGACCTACAACAAGAAAAACACACTCGAGGAATGGGCTGCGAAATGGCAAATGAGGTTCAACGGGTAACAAAAATCATATGCATGAATACAGGATGTCCAGTGCTATACTTGGAGAGAGTCCCCAGGAATGAGACTTGGGAGTACTTGTAGACAAGTCAATGAAACCGTCTGCGCAATGTGCGGTGGTGGTGAAAAAGGCTAACAGAATGCTAGGAATGATTAATAAGGGGATCAAACAGATCTGAAAAGGTTATCATGCCATTATACCAGGCCATGGTACACCCCCACCTGGAATACTGTGTCCAACACTGGTCACTGTACATGAAAAAGGACATAGTACTACTCGACAGGGTCCAGAAAAGAGTGACAAAAAATGGTTAAGGGACTGGAGGAGTTGCCGTACAATGAGAGGCTAGAGAACTGGGCCTCTTCTATCTTGAAAAGAGGAGACTGAGAGGGGACATGATAGAAACATTCAATATATTGAAGGGAATTGACTTGGTAGATAAAGACAGGTTGTTCACCCCCTTCAAAGTAGAGGGAATAGATTTTGTACAAATGTAAGGAAGTTCTTCTTCACCCAGAGTGGTAGAAATCTGGAATGCTCTTCCAGAGGCTGTTATAGGGGAAAGTACCCTTCAGGAATTCAAGAAAAGGTTGGTTAAGTTCCTGCTGGAACAGAACATACGCAGGTAATGCTAGACTCAAATAAGGCACTGGTCTTTGACCTAAGGGCCGCTGCGTGAGCGGACTGCTGGGCATGATGGACCACTGGTCTGACCCAGCAGCGGCAAATCTTATGTTCTTATGGTTAATGGAGATAGGCTTCAATCAAAGCCAAAGATGCCAGGAATTCCCATGGTGTGACCGCCACAATGACTGACCAGTCTCCATGTGGATCCATGGCACCTTCAAGGTTGCATTGACCGATGTTAGATCCAGAATCGACCTCAAGTCTTCGAGACTTTTTTGGGCTACTATGAAGTAGTTTGCCGCTTCATCCCTACAACTAGAGTATCTACCCAAGCCCAATTCTGTGTGTGTAACGGGCTCTTTGGCTTGAATGGCTAAAAACCTGTGCTTTAACTTTAGCCACCTTTTCTTGCCAATGAATCCACAAAGTGATCTGCCAGAGGGAAGTTGAATTCAAGACAGAACTGTCCAGTGAAGAGGCGCACTGTCCAGTGAAGAGGCGCAATTTCAATAAAATAATTCCAGAACACTTTTCAAAAAACCAAACATTTGAGATTGATTGATTTTATATATATGTATTTGGAATTGTTCACTGCATCAAAAGATATGCCAGATCCAAGGGTGAGCAAGGAGGTCAGACACTAACTGAGCTTTCTGGTCTGTGAGAATAGGCAAAAAAAAGAAGAGACAGGTGAAAAATGCCTACTCACCTGCCTGGATTAGCACTGGCCCAACCTTGGCCCAGACCTCTATCCAAAGATTTTTGTCATCTATAGCTGGAGTGGAGACTTCAGATGACTTGAAAGCAGCACTCAGAGAAGCCGCTCCGGCATTGTAGGAAACTTTGCTGAGTCCCGAACAATGCGAGATCCCTCTAAGACTGGGTTTCCTGGTCGCACCAATGGGATCATCACAGAGTTCTGACATGGAAGTATGGGCAGTGGCTGCCGATGGTGGTGGTATCCCATCGCTGTTAGGTGTTTTGACTCCACAAAATTCTCTTTTGGCATCCATTGAGAAGGTAATGAGTGGAAATTATCAAATGGGCCCTAGGGAGACTCCAGGTAGTATCACTGTAGAGCAAATGGGGTCAGATAGAATAACTGGCATGTATAAGAGATTTGAGCAGGATACTACCTCTTTAGGAAAAGTTTGTAGAGCTACTGAAAAATTGGAGTCAACATTTGGATAAAATTGATGATGGGTTGCATCTCCTACAAAACCAGGTTGAGAAACTCAAAAGCAATTGGATAAATATTCTGGGAGTCTACAGAAACTAGAAAAAGATCAGGAGAAAGTTCTGGATTATCAGAAAGAACTAATTAAAGATACATTATGGATACATCCAAAATTGGAGACAATTGAGAATTTCAATAGAAAATTAAATTTTGAGATTTATGAATTTTCCTAACACACCTCTCTTGTCTGACAAATATGGTAAAAAAATATTTTGGAGGAAATTTTACAGATTCCTAAGGATTCTATGCCACCTTTAACCAGGGCCTTTTATCTAACTTCTGGTTTGTTAAAGAAGGGAAAAGATGGAAAGAAGAATGAGACACCTAGCCTAGATCTGACAGGTTTTTGTTTTGTTTTTTTTAGAAAAAACTCAGTCTCTGATTATAGCTGCTAGGCTAACATTGACAGTGACTTTCGCCTTAGAACCAGATAGAAATTGGATTTTGAGAATGTATTTTTGATATAAAGATGTTACATTCTGTGGTTCAAATGTGTTGGTTTTCCCTGATTTGTCCAAGGTAACAGAGCAGATGTAAGACCTTTATGTGTCTGCATCAGCAGGTTGCGTCTTTGGGTGCTACTATTTCCTTCAATTTCCTTGTAAGTGTATTGTGAAATATCAAAGTCATACTTATGTTTTCTTAGAACCATCACATCTAAAAAAAAAAAATTTTTGAAAACTAGAATAGCCCCAATTCCAATAATTATTTCTTCTCCTTTAGGTTAGCTCATACTGGATTGACACACTCGCTTCATATAAATGCCAGATAATCTTCTCAAATCAAAAAAAAAGATAATAAAGGCTATCTCCATTATTCTTTTCCAATATTTTGCTCTCCATTATTGTGGACTTAGACAAGCATTAATATGTAATTATACTACAAAAAATGTTTTCATTGATGTAATTGTCTAACCCAGTGTTTTTCAACCGCTGTTCCGCGGCACACTAGTGTGCTGCGAGATGTTGCCTGGTGTGCCGTACGGTCAGGGCCGCCATCAGGGCAGTATCACCAGTCCTGCATTCAGGGGCCCGGAGCTGACAGGGGGCCCAGGCTCCCCCAGGGTCCTAGGCCACAGTCTAGGGAGAGGGGCGGTCCGCCCCACGTGGACAGGAGAGAGCTGGACGGGGGACCCGCGGAGTTCAATACATCTCGAGCCGCGAGGCTCGTCTTCTGTTCCTGCCTGCCCTGCAGCTAACATATAGCCGATCGCAAGCGTTCCCCGATGTCAGCGCTGACGTCGGAGGGAGGGCTTAAGCAAAGCCTGCCCTCTGACGTCAGCGCTGACGTCGGAGAATACTTCCGTTCGGCTATTTGTGCGCGGCAGGGCAGGCAGGAAGCAGAAGACAAGCCTCGCGGCTTGAGCTTCGTTTTGCTGAGAAAGTTGCAAAGATGGGCTGGGAGGCAAACACGGAACACAAAAGGGGGGAGGGAGTGCATTTTGGACACAAGGCATGGACTTGGGAGAGAGGAAGGGAGGGAAAGAGATGCTGAGGTGGGGGAGGGAATGCGTTTTTGGACACAGAAGGCATGGACTTGGGAGAGAGGAAGGGAGGGAAAGAGATGCTGAGGTGGGGGAGGGAATGCGTTTTTGGACACAGAAGAAATGGACTTGGGAGAGAGGAAGGGAGGGAAAGAGATGCTGAGGTGGGGGAGAGAAGGTAAAATTATGCAGCAGATGAATCCAGAGACCAATGGGAATAGCCCACATCTACCAGCAGGTGGAGATAGAGAAACTGATTAACAGGTGGTTATATTGGCTGGCAATCCTCCTGTCTCATTAGTATAGCTCCTTGCCCAAGCACACGTAACCAGCAATAGGCATCACATGTAAAAAACTTCTTCCCAGGAGAAAAGGCAAAGATATCGAATACAACCATCAACCACAACAAACCGCGTAAGTTGCATAAGACAAAACCGATAGACAACTACCAGAAAGGGAGGGGCTCTGGATTCATCTGCTGCTTCTAAAGGAAAGAAAATTAACAGGTAAGAACATAATTTTACCTTCCTTAGCAAAGCAGCAGATGAATCCAGAGACCAATGGGATGTAGCAAAGCAATTCTTAATTTGGGTGGGAAGCAAACGCCGCCTTCGCAACGACCGAAGCATCAAAAAACCCCTATCGCATGTGCCCGCACATCCATGCAGAGACGCGGAGAGAAGGTACTCTCGGAAGACCTGTTAGCCACGAGACAAATCTCCTCCAAGGCAAAAAACCTCTGGGCCGAGCCCAAGAAGCAGCCATCGCTCCAGCGGAATGGTCATGAAGTTCAATCGCCACCCGCTCCCCCTCCAGTAGGCAAGCATAAAGAATGTTCTCCTGGACCTAATGAGCGAAGTAGGCATCGGACACCGCCATACGCCTGAGGCGTCTCTTGAAGAATATCAAAAGGAGATATAAACACTAACAGACAAGGCAGGCTCTTGGTTCTTCTCTTTTTTTTTTTTCAACCTTCTGAGCCAAAGTGATAGCTGCAGCTGCCGCGACGCTACCGCCCGAGAAACTAATCCACGTTCGCGCTTCCGCGAGCGGGAACGGCTCGGACCTAAGTTAGAGGAGCCTCCACCAGCGCCAAGGAAAAAAAAAAAATGCGTGCTACTGGCCCGTGGCAAAAGCAAAGCTACTACAACCTCCAGCCACACACCCAGAGGGTCCCGAGGTACTGCCGCTTCCTGGGCCAAACATATCATGGAGGCCACCAGCACTTGAACACAGCTTCACCCCCGCGATAGCTCACAAGCTCCAGCGCGCCTCCAACCCAAAAGAAGCATACTCACATACAGAGGCTAGAGCCCATCAGTGCCGGTATATGCCGGTAAAAGCCGGTTGCTCAGTACCATGAGGCCCGAAGAACCCTTCATAAACTGTGGAGTCCTGATTTTTTTTTTTTTAATAACCATGGGAAGAAGAAAAAATAGGGACTCAATCAAACCCTCTATCAATGGAGGGAGGGTGAGGCAGGGACAAGGGGGGGGCCCAAGTATAACCTCTAAAGCCGGCACCGTTCAGCCAGACACCCCTGTCTCACTGAAGAGAAAATCTCAACAGGAGCAACTGAAATTTCCAGCCAGAATCCAGGAGCTATTGGAATAGCGACTTTCCCCTGCTGGGAGATAGAGCATACTAATGAGACAGGAGGATTGCCAGCCAATATAACCACCTGTTAATCAGTTTCTCTATCTCCACCTGCTGGTAGATGTGGGCTATTCCCATTGGTCTCTGGATTCATCTGCTGCTTTGCTAAGGAATGAGTGTTTGGACACAGAAGGCATGGACTTTGGAGAGAGGAAGGGAGGGAAAGAGATGGTTATGTACACGGGGAAAAGAAGAAAGGAGAATTTTTGGTCATAGGGAGGGAGTGAGGTACAGATAGTGGCATACCAGGGTGGGGGGGGGCGGTCTGCCCCACCCCGGGTTTACGTCCCAAGGGGGTGCACAGCTGGCCACCCTCCAGTGTTGTCCCTAGGCCGGCAAACTGCGGCTCTTTAGCCACTTGAGTGCCACCGCCGCCATCGGGAACAGGCCGGCGCCAAGTTCTCCCTGCTTTTCCCTGTGGGGCCGGCCAACTCTCGCCACTCGCGTCAATTCTGACATCGGAGAGGACGTTCTGGGCCAGCCAATCGCTGCCTGGCTGGCCTAGAACGTCCTCTCCGACGTTAGAATTGACGACGGGTGGCGAGAGTTGGTCGGCCCCGTGGGGAAGAGAAGCAGGGAGAACTTGGCGCTGGCCTGTTCCCGATGGCGGCGGTGGCACTCAAGTGAATTACTTTATATATAGTCAATATAGGCACAGAGTTAAATTTTTTAACATTTTCTAATGGTGGTGTGCCTCGTGATTTTTTTTCATGAAACAAGTGTGCCTTTGCCCAAAAAAGGTTGAAAAACACTGGTCTAACCTGTGTACTTTTTTTGGGAAATTTGCAAAATAAAAATAAAATGCCAGATCCAGTAAAGGCTGTTAGCTCTCAAAGTCGACTCTTGTAGGCCTTCTACCAAAGCTGATTAAAGTCTACAAGATAGTTCTCTTATGACCACTCTAGAAAGTAAAACAGCTGGCTTACTAAATTTATACCAACCTGAAGCCTGCCATCCAGTGTTCTTTGTATGGTCACACACTTGCTTGGATGAGCTCCATTAGTAGTTATAGCTGTAATCAGAGAATCCAATTCATCTTTCTTTTCCTTTAGCTTCTTTACTAAGCTTTCAATTGCACGTTTTGCAAAGGTTTCACTCTCTCCACCTTGTCGGTGACACATCAAACTGTGAACAATGCTCAGACAAGCATCATTACTTGTTGGTGTGTTGGTTATAGACATACTGTTAATTTGATCCAGCTTCGTCTATGGGCTGCTATTCTATTCTGCCATGCGATGAGGCACAGATTCTGTTATGAACAAAGTGACAAAGATTATTTAAAAAAAAAAAAAAAAAAATTATATTTATATATATATATATTTATGATTCATAACTGATTTAAAGCTAATATATATATTAGCTTTAAATCAGTTATGAATCATAAATCATATTAGGAGTGTATGGTACAGTAGTTAAGAGTACAGCTTCAGCTCTGAGGTTATAGGTTTAAATCCCATGCTGACCCTAAGCAAGACATTTAATCCCCTGTTGTCCCAGGTACATTAGGTAGAATGTGAGCCCACCAGGACAGGGAAAAATTGCTCAAGTACCTGAATGCAAACCACATGGAGGGGCATAATCAAAAAAACGTTTAAGTCCCCTTTTGGCCTAAGGTCTTAAACATTGAAAGTAGAAGCAGGGAAAAGGAGGTTTTTTTTGATAAATGGCCTGCCTCTACGTTCAGCTGTTAAAACGCCCAGACCACCACTACGTCTAAACTTATACCATATAATCAACCTAAAAAAAGCCTAAGACTCAAATGTCCAAAACAGGGGCTTTTAGGCAAAGGAGGAGCCAGTCCTTCGCCTAACAACTGGATTCTGTAACCGGCTTGGGCTCCCTCCTGCCCCGATCCTGTCGGGGAGTTCGGGGGTGGCCGGAGTAGGAGGGCTTGGGCTCCCTCCTGCCCTGATTGTTGTCCGGGGGGGGGGGGGGGGAGGGGAGAAGGGTGGATCACGGCAGGGGAGATGAGCCATCTCTCCTGCTGCGATTATTGCTGTAGGGGGTAGGCAGGTTGCTGGGGCCGCTGAGCTGATCGCAGCAGCCACGATCAGCTTAGTGGCCCCTTTTCGGCACTTATACCTGTTTTGACTTGGTTTAAGTCAAAACGTATAAATGCCGACTAGGCAACCTGCCTAAAGTTTTGGTTATATCTGCTGCACGCCTAGGTCTAGGCCGGCCCACCTCCCACCCATTCCCCTCCTCTAAAAACACCTCTTTTCTCTCTGTGCGTTTAGAGGCAGGGGAAAGGCCTAAGCTGGTTTTAGATATGTCTAAATCCAGCTTTGATTATGGGTACTTGGACGATCAGGCTTTTTGATCGTCCAAGTACCCATTTAGGCCACTTTTTAGACTTTTTTTTATTTTTATTATGAGCCCCTTAGCCTTTAAGTGGTATATAAATACTAGAAATAGAAAATGTTTTGGAATCACTACAAATCATAATTTGTAGATTAAAGCTGCAAAAATTTAACTTCCAAACAACTATACCTATCACATAAAATGTAATACTTTGTAATACTTTTTATGATTCAGATATTTTTCTTATGTCCCAGATCAAGCATGTATCGGGCTACAGAAGCTTTCATTCACGTTTCTCCATGGGAAAATTAGGTTCTTACCTTGATAATCTTTGTCTATAATTTAAAAAAACCCAAAAACAAAAATCTACCTGCCCCAGCCAGACAGCATGCTTAACCAATATTCTAAAGTATTAGTAAGAGCTCTTGTGCTAAAGAATTATAGCTCTAAGAGACTTGTATTTATAGAACAACTGCATTTAACAAACTCACCGTGATTACTTTTTTCAGTTTTGTTTTCTAAGAAAAGGAAATGTTTTCGAAAGCTCCTACTTAGCCTCTTCCAAAGTTCCAAATTTAGGTAAACGAACACCACAGAAACTTTTAGGGAACAGGCACACCCTGTCCAGTAACAAATGTGGAATACTCCTAAGCCACAGCCAGAGAGAACAAGATAAGCAACAGATCCAGGATAAGAAAATGCATAGCCTAGGAACAAAATCCCAGAGGAGTGCTAACTTTAGTTACATAGAAAGAGCTTCATCCGACTCTGTCATTCAAAATTGGAGGGGGGGGATGGAAAGTATCAATGTGAGCTACTTTTAAGATGTGTTATTTCACTGAACTCCAGTTACTAGGTCTTGCTGTTATAAAACAGGACCTGTGCTAAAATAGCACGACTTAGTGGTAAAATGACATGTCTTAACAGTAGCTGACAACAAAACTAGAAAGAAGGAAACTGGGTGGAAATGCTAAGTTGTAAGAAAATAAACCTAAAGAGGTGGAGGTTGCTGCTGGGAGTGGTGGCCGTGTATGAAAAACAAAAAGTAAACAAAGACAGAAGCATAGAAAGAAAAGCTAAAAGATGGAAGAAAAAAAAAAAAAAAAGACCCTTTCACTAAAGTGTAGTGCATGCTAAGTGTCTCATAGACCAGTGATCCCCAATCCTGTCCTGGAGGACCACCATGCCAATTGGACTTACAGGATAGCCCTAATGAATATGCACGGAGCAGATTTGCATGCCAGTCACTTCCATTATATGCAAATCTCTCTCATGCATATTCATTAGGGCTAGCCTGAAAACCCGATTGGCCTGGTGGTCCTCCAAGACAGGGTTGGGGACCACCGACATAGACCACAGGTTAAAAAAACAGACAAAGAGCATTTAGCACACACTACATTTTAGTAAAAGGGCCCCAAATAAGAGTCAAACTTAAAACAAAATGTTTACATTTACAAAAGCACTGGAAAGAATAGTCTAAGAAAATATCACTGTGGGTCCTCAAAACTTAGGTTCTACCTAGTTTTCCAAGGGGATCATTTACTAACATATAACTGCATCAGAACACACTAATAAATATGCAATAGTTACATCAAGGCCCATTATAGAAACATAGAGACGTGATGGCAGATAAAGGCCAAATGGCCCATCTCTCTGAGAGATCCCTTGTGCCTATCCCAAGCCTTCTTGAATTCAGACAGTTTCCATCTCCACCACTTCTTCCAGGAGACTGTCCCATGCATCTACCATCCTTTCTGTTAAAAAAAAAAAAGTATTTCCTTTGATAACTCTGGAGCTAACCACCTCTTAACTTCATCTTATGCCCTCTCATTTCAGAGCTTCCTTTCAACCGAAAGACTCGACTCATGCACATTTTCACTATGTAGGTATTTAAACAACTATCATAATCTCCCCTCTCCCACCTTTCCTCTAAAGCAGGGGTGTCGAAGTCCCTCCTCGAGGGCCGCAATCTAGTCGGGTTTTCAGGATTTCCCCAATGAATATGCATGAGATCTATTTGCATGCACTGCTTTCAATGCATATTCATTGGGGAAATCCAGAAAACCCTACTGGATTCAGCCCTCGAGGACCAGAGTTGTGCAGGCCTGGTATAAAATATTCTAAATGAGGTCTCACCAGAGTCTTATACAGGGGCATCAATACCTCTACCAATGTGCCCTACTATCCTTCTAGCTTTTGCCTTCTCCTTGTCAACCTGTTTGGCCATCTTAAGATCATCACATATAATCACACCAAATCCCGCTCTTCTGTCGTGCACAAAAGTTCTTCACCCCCTAAACAGGTTTTTGCAGCCCAAATGCATGACCTTGCATTTCTTAGCATTAAATTTTAACTGCCAAAATTTCAGACCATTCTTCAAGGCTCACTAGGTCTTTCTTCATGTCTTTCACACCATCCGGGGTGTCCACTCTATTGTAGATTTTGGTGTCATCCACAAAGAGGCATATCTTACCCAACAGCCCCTTAAGCAATATCACTTACAAAAATGTTAAAAAGAACAGGTCCAAGAAAAGAACCTTGAGGCACACTACTGGTAACATCCCTTTCCGAAGAGTGATCTCCATTGACCATTAACCTCTGTCGTCTTCCTCTTAACTAGTTCCTGATCCAGCCCGTCACTATGCTGGAGTGAGCAATCCAATCCAGATCTGGCGGCCATAATGCCATAACCTGGCAAAAAGGAAGTTACTTTACCAGTGGACATTATGGCTGCCGGATCTGGATCCAGTTGCTCACTCTAGCACACTTAATATTCCTCCTGAGGAAGCCTCTATTAGCGAAACTTGGGTCCGAGTACAGGAACAGTCTTTTGATGCATTTCTATGGAGCACGATTCACTTTAACTGCAAGCAAGAAAAAAGAAAAATTCCTGCTGGGCCACTTTATAGTTACATCTTTAGAATATGAATTGGTATTTCTCAATAATGGAGATAAGTACTACTTAGTTTCAATATCTATTGCAACATTTATAGTAGCAGTGATATATTTAAGATTGACTATAAGTGTTCTCACATTGACAGAAAAGTGATATGATAGTCCCATATTTGATCTCTTAGCGGCTTTAATTGCAGGAGACAGGACACTGAGCACTTTTCACTACACATAAAAAATTTATTTTTATTTTGATTATTATTTGGAAAAAAGTTTTGTTTTTTTTTTAATGGCAGTTTAGTGGGAACCAGTACACCAAGCTTCATCCCACTCTTTGTCATCCGAATGATAAGGCAACCAAGCACCAGTTTAAATGTAACACATCCTCTCCCAGGTCCAAGGTCGTAATTAGGTTAAGTGCCTGGCCAATATGGCAGAAGGAAATCTGCTGAAAAAGGTCCCCCTAATATTGTAATGGATTTATAAAGAAAGGGTCATAAAAAATTACCCATACTGTTCTTAACCCAAAAACAAAGAAAAAGAGGGTAATATCATAGAACAAATGTGATCTCCAAAAATTCTTTTGCACATATGTCTACAATTGCATCAATGCAAATTGTGCTCTAATAAATTATAACGACTTCACAAAAAAGGGGGTATCGACCAAGAAAACTAAGAAAAGGTAGGACATCATAGAACAGATAAGTCAGATCATAGTATCTCTTATATCCCTAGTTATTTCAGATCTACATCCTGAATTCAGAATTCTAATCATTTGTCCAAACCCCTCCACCTTCTATAACTTAGTCAAAAATCACCATCAATGACAAAACTTACAAATACAGTTCGAATCATCCAAGAATGGCAACACTTATCTCAAATGCCCCTGCTGGACTCCAGTGCTGGTTTGGCTTTACATACTCCCCCTAATATTGTAAGCAGAAGTTAATGCTTTTGACTGCACAATTATGCAAAAACTGAACCATATAAGAAGGTGGCTCACACAGTTCAGCAGACTTCAATGGGTGTGCAGAAAAATCCATCTATGGGGGGTGGGGAAAGAAAACCAACATTGATGAAAGAGTGCAAAAAAGGTATTCATAAGAACATCAGAATAGCCTTATTGGGTCAGACTAATGGTCCATCAAGCCCAGTAGCCCGTTTCCATGGTAGCCAATCCAGGTCCCTAGTACCTGGCCAAAACCCAAAGAGCAGCAACATTCCATGCTAATGATCCAGAGCAAACAGTGGCTTCTCCCATGTCTCCAGCAAATTGGCCAAACCTTTCTTAAAACCAGCTACACCATCTGCTCTTACCACAACTTCTGGCAACGCGTTCCAGAGCTTAACTATTCTCAGAGTGGAAAATAAAATTCCTCCTTTTGGTTTTAAGAGTATTTGCCTGTAACTTTGAGTGTCTCCTAGTCATTGGAATTTTTGAGAGTGGGGGGGGGGGGAAAAAAAAGATCCACTTGTACCCATTCTACTCCACTCAAGATTTTATAGACTTCAATCATATCTCCCCCTCAGCAATCTCTTTTCCAAGCTGAAGAGCCCTAACCTTTTTTCCTCATACAAGAGGAGTTCCATCCCCCTTTATCATCACCTTGAGAAAATTTTGTTTTTATATTGGCCACTATAGCTCAAAAGAAAAACCAAAAACAAACGCCTAGCAAAAAGGAAGTTAGGTATGAGAATATTAAACTGGGTTATTTAAAGCCTATTCTTAAGACTTAAGAATAAGCTTCATTACAAAAGATCAAGAACTTTCATCCTATTTTGAACTTGATGCTCTTTTCTAAGGTTCTTGAAAGAACGGTACTACTTCGGCTGGAGGATTTTATGGGGGAAAAAGGTTTATTTAACACCTTACAGTTTGGCTTTAGAGCCAAGCATAATGCAGACATGCTTAATTCTCTTATGTGATAAAATTCATTCAGTTTTTGAGGCTGGGCAAAGGTTTTTGCTGGTGTCTCTTCATGTGGCTGCCGCCTTTGACACAGTTAATTATACTGTATTGCTTGACCGATTGAAATCGCTGGTGTTGTGGGCAAAGTGTTCCAGAATTGTTTAAAAATAATATGCTTAGTTATACACCAAATAGATCATTGCGCTCTGAGAATCTTGCTTTACTGAAGACTAATGTGAATCCAAGGCTTGTTGAGACTGGTAAAATGACTTTTTATTGTGCAGAAGTTAAGATAAGGAACTCCCTTGTGGGCTAGATACGAAACTGCCGTGAAAAGGGCGCATTTAGAAAATTATTTAAGACGCAATTATTTGTGGATGCCTTTTTCTTTATCTATCATTTCTATACAACCAAAAATGGCATACGAAATACTGAAATATATATAAATAAAACTTAGTCAACATCAACTAAAGAAAAATGAACAAAGCAATATATAACTTATATAGTCCTCTATTAAAGGAGGTAGGCAAGACAAGAACAAGAAAACCCCCTGGGGAGAGGGGATAAAATGTACAATTAACAAAGTAAAGCAAGAGCAGTATTTGATGTTAACCTACTATCTAACTAAACTCCGCACTAAACACTTGATTCATTCTAGCTGCATTAGAGTCCCTTTACTCTTCATGAAAAAAACCTAATTGGGCAGGTTCAAAAATATATATATATATTTATTCCCTTAATAGGAAATAAAACACTTGAAAGGAAACCTTAACTGAAAAGTTGACCCATAGAAATCACTTTAGGGTGAAATTGCAAAAATTATTTCCTCCTGGAATTGTTTCCATTTTGAGACATCAGGAAATATATATATACCCCTTCACCTAAAAAGGTGGCTTGTTTTAAATTAAAATACAATTTCAGCAGCATTTCTTTATCCTTCATAAATACAAGAGAGACTAACAATGTCGCCCGACCCAGTGTTTCAATATCAGAAGATTGCAGTATAGCAGATACATCCAATTGCAAAGATTCAGCTTCTAATCCTTTTTATTTTTACATATTCTTTAGATAATATATAATAGCGGGATCTGGATAGTCCCTGCTGCTGCCCATAAACTCCCACCCTTTCTCATGCTCCAACCCCTAATAAAATCAACACACATTATTATGGAATATAGCCGCAACTCTTTATTAATCCACAATAGCCAATAAATTTAACTTTGCATATATTAATATTTACACATTGAACATCAGCATGCTCCTACCGAGCTACCCAGTGTAAACATCAACATTTGCCCCCGACTCCGCCACAAACAGTAAGAGTCTGAGGGATGGCATGACCTCATGCCCCTTTAACCCGGGTCACCTGACCCCAAGGCATGGCTCTCAGCCGGCTCACCGCTCATCGCCAGATGAGCCCTAGCACCCAGTAGCTCTGGAGACCCGCCTTCCTGAGCTACCAGAGCCACCAACACAAGGGCGGGCGGGTGGGGGGAAAACTGCCCTGGAGGACCTTAAACAAACCAAGTCCTCCAAGATCACGGTTTTATCAACTCCCCCGCGCCGTCTATCATCCCGTTTGCCCAATCCTACACTCACCTTTTGGCATGAACCACTCCCCTATTACCTCCCTAACTCTCCCCTACTACCGATCCTCCCCCCAGCCTGCCTCGCGGGCGACACAAGGGCCTCCCAGCCCCGTGTTACAATATGCCTGTCAAGACAAGCTCTCAGGCTACTCTTTCTCTGCATCAGGGGAAGATTCAATTCTGGAACTTTTAAGACTTAACATAAAGTTCTTAAAGAGTTCCTGTGGGGACATAAATCTAGCTATTGGAAAGTTAAGAATCCTTAAATTCAAATTTTTCTGTCGATTTTCCAGATTTTCTATCTTCCTCAGAAACATCATTTTATCAGTCATTTGTTTAGTCACCAAGTTTTTATTCTCAATTGTTAATTTCTCTAATTTAGAAAGTTCAGCCTTCTGCTGTTGAACTGAGGTCTCCAAAAGGGTTATCCTGGAAGAGGAATTTAAGGTAAAAGAGAAAGTTTGTACAGACATAGTGCAGGTTTTCAATCGCTGACCAGATGGAGTCAAGAGTCACTGCCTGTGGTTTCTCAAGTGGCTTGAAGGGGAAGATACCTGCCAGATTTCCTTGGGCTAGCTCCCCAGAGAACAAACTCCAGGCTCCCTCACCCTCCCTGCCGCTGGCTCCCTCAGGTTCCAAACTCCCAAAGTGCAACGGCTCCTGTCCAGGAGTCGGCATCGCTGGAATCACTTCCGGGTCAGTTCCGGGTGCAGTACATTCCCTGCTCAATATATCTGGCAAGCCCTCCTGTATCGTCTGCTCTCCCAAAGTTTTACCGGGCTTTGGGGGCATGTGCGGTCCTCGCAGGCTCAGTGAAGGTTCGCCGTCCAAGCTGTGCTCTACCCCAGACACAGCAGCGGATGCGCCCAGTGAATAGGGTTGGACTGTAAACAGTCTGCCGCAGTGTTGAAGAGCCAGGGATAGGTGGAGGAAAACCCCTCTGCTTTCCCCTTCTTTTAGGCATCAAAATAATTTTACAAAGTATAATTCAAGAAGAAAAGTCGCCGTTAGAACAGGAGCTCTCAACCCTGCGACTGCTCAGGACGCCATCTTGCCTCATGGATGCCTTTTTCTAGTTAACAATTGTTCTCTTGGGTAAGCTTAAGGAGTTATTCATGGTTTTTACTAGTAAGCTATTGGATTAATTTGTAGTTATAAAACCAATCTAAAAAAGGTCATGTCTATTTTATCATGTTTTTCTTTAAAATTATGTATGTAAATTATATAAACCGTTTAGCTTTAAACAGTATAGAAATTTTTAAAATAGATCACATTATTGTCACACGCTGAGAGTGAGGGTGTTATGCAGTTCGGGAAGGGGAGGACTGACTGGTAAGTTGAATACTGTCACCAATACTTGCAGGTCCTTTTGCTAAGGTGCGGTAGCCAATTTAGTGCATGCTAAACGCTAACGCGTCCATTATATCCTAAGGACGCGTTAGCGTGCGCTAAATTGATTAGCATGCGCTAAATCAGTTAGCACGCCTTTGTAAAAGAGGGGGGTTGGAGTCTTGGTTATAACCACATATTATTCCCATCATGTTTGGCTTCCTATAAGGTTGGCATGCTGGAGACTTGACAAGCAGATTTAAGCATAGGTGACTTTACAAACTCCTTGACTTTTATTAAAGCTGGCTTTTTAATTTTTTTTTTTAAATCAAATGGGATAACTGGCATAAAGTCTATAACTATGTACTATCGTGCTTACAGGTCATAAAGGCCTCAGACTATGGAGCTTCCTATCCAATTAAGGTTTCAATCATGAATTGCTAACTTGCTCCTGCTGATGTCATGGGCAAAAAACCCCTTCAATTTATTTTTTCTTTCTTTGTGCCTATTATTCATATTTAATTCTTTTCTATCCTTTAAAAACCTCAATGCCTTCTTAATCCTTTACGACATTCATTTCATCTCAACACCAACACTGTAGTGAAAACTTATACTTTAAATATAGATTAAATAGTTGAAGATAAAGTGTTTGAGGCCAAGTCAGAGTCCATACATTTGTATCTTTTTTTTCTTAAAACATTGTATCAAAAGCTGAACTTATCTTAAATCCTTCTCCAGTTTGTTCTTGAAGTGCCTTTTTTTTTCAGCTTTCTACGAGTTCACCACTGCTGTGTTCTAACCGACCGATGTGGCCAGCGTTTCACGGGGGTTCCTTCACTCCTGCTGCATAAGGGAAGATTTTCTTCCTTTCACTTTCCTCTTCGCCGGAAAGTAAAAAAAAAGAAAATCTGCTGCCCAACAGCTTCCCTGATGCAGCGGGAGTGAAGGAATCCCCACGAAATGCTGGCCACATCGGTCGGTTAGAACGCAGCAATGGTGAACTCAGAAAACTGAAAAAAAAAGGCACTTCCAAGAACAAACAGGAGAAGGATTTAAGATAAGTTCAGCTTTTGATACAATGTTTTAAGAAAAAAAGATACAAGTGTGTGGACTCTAAATGGTTGAAGATTGCTGGTTTTGAAATCATTGATAGTTTTGAGGCCAAGTCAATTTATATTTAAAGCATAAGTTTTCGCTGCAGTGTTGAAAGAATGGAATGAAGCAAATCATCTGTCTAATAAAAAAATCTTAAAGACTCAATTGCAATTGAGTAAAATTACCGACCTACTGCCAATCTACCATTTATCACTAAATTAATAGAAAAAGTTGTTTTCAATCATGTAAGCAACTTCGTTGGAAAAAACACACACTACATCCTAATCAGACAGGTTTTAGATCTCTAATCACTCAACAGAACACTCTGATAGGTCTTACAACCAACATTCAATATCACTTTTGATCTCACTCGATTTATCTGCAGCATTTGACACCATTGACCATTATTTACTCAACAAGAGACTGTCTTCCATTGGCATCTCTGACCAAGTACTAAACTGGTTTAAATCATACTTTCAAGATAGGTCAGCTAAAATTATTTTCAACAATTCATCATCAAATAACTATTACAAACTCTTATGGTATCCCTCAAGGTTCAATCTTGTCCCCTCTTATTTAATATTTTTTTATCACCACTCCTCACTTTAAGTCAATCCATTGGATTCTCCGCTTTTGCCTATGCAGATGACATTCAGCTTTTATATCCATGAAATACTGCTGACTCCAATGAAATAACAAATATAAATAAGTTAAAACAAATTAGTCAATGGCTTAAAGACAACATGCTAGCCCTGAATGCAACTAAATCCTCAATAATGTTTTTTCCATGGAAAAAGGATCTTATATTCTCATCACAAATACTACTGGACAATTTCCCACTGCAAAAAGTGACGACAACAAAAATACTGGGAGTATTATTGGACCAAGAATTATCTTTCCATGATCAGTTTAGTTCTGTAGTTAAAAACTGTTTTTATAAACTACGTCTCATTAGATCCTTATCCAAAGTCTTAGAACCAAAAGCACTTAATGTTCTAATTCATTCTTTGGTTATTTCCAGGCTGGACTACTGCAATACATTGTACCATGGCATAACTCAGAAAAAAAATAAGGTTACAAATTATACAAAAATACAGCAATAAAAATTATTACAAACTCCAAAAAATACAATCATGTCACTCCTCTTCTATGAAAAGCACACTGGCTACCAATTTCACACAGAATAATCTATAAAATTGCATTAATAACCTTCAAAATCCAACACACCAATATTTCTACATCGTTATTTGATACCATACTCTTCAACCAGATCTTTAAGATCAACAGAACAGCATTTGCTAAGTATCCCATCTTTAAAAATAATAGGCACCAGAAGAGCTACAATTTTTTCAATCATAGCACCCCAGCTTTGGAACAAGTTACCAATTTATCTGCGTGGTGAAACTTCTCTAGAAAAATTTAAAAGCACATTAAAAAGCTACCTATTTAAAGATGCATTTGAGTCATAGACAGGTTAATTCTTTTATCAACAATTTCGGGCTCAAATACTTAAATTTAACCAGATCTATATACAGGTCACAACTTCTCCCTTTCACTTTTAGGCCTAGCCTTATTTATAAGAACATAAGCAATGCCTCTGCCGGGTCAGACCTGAGGTCCATCGTGCCCAGCAGTCCGCTCACGCGGCGGCCCAACAGGTCCAGGACCTGTGCAATAATCATCTATCTAAACCCCTCTATCCCCTTTTCCAACAGGAAATTGTCCAATCCTTTCTTAAGCCCCAGTACCGTACTCTGCCCTATTACGTCCTCTGGAAGCGCATTCCAGGTGTCCACCACCCGCTGAGTAAAGAAAAACTTCCTAGCATTTGTTTTGAATCTATCCACTTCCAATTTTTCCAAATGCCCTCTTGTTCTTTTATGTTTTGAAAATTTGAAGAATCTATCTCTCTCTACTTTCTCTATGCCCTTCATGATCTTGTAGGTTTCTATCATGTCTCCTCTGAGTCTCCGCTTTTCCAGGGAGAAGAGCTCCAGCCTCTCCAATCTTTCAGTGTATGAAAGGTTTTCCATGCCCTTAATCATTCCTGTCACTCTCCTCTGGACCCTTTCAAGTATTGCCATATCTTTCTTAAGGTACGGTGACCAATACTGAACACAGTAGTCCAGGTGCGGGTGCACCATTGCCCGATACAACGGCAGGATGACTTCTTTTGTTCTGGTCGTAATACCATTTTTAATAATACCCAACATTCTGTTTGCCTTCTTCGCGGCTGCTGCGCATTGCGCCGTAAACATTTTCAATTACCTTCCTGATTTTTCCTTAAATGTTCTTCTACTTTCTTTAAAAAATTGTAGTTTACCCCTCTTCCCTTATGTTTCGCTAATTGTGTACATAGATTGTATGTTTACTTGTATAAATTGTTTCACTTTGTCCCCCCCCCAACAATTTTTTTTTATAGTTATACGCATTGAAAATATTTGACACTGTGTTTATATCAAACTTTTAATAAACTTGAAACTTGAAATGAAATTAATGTCAAAGGATTAAGAAAGCATTGAGGTTTTTAAAGGATAGAAAAGAATGACATAAAAATAATATTTTCAGTTAACTAATTTCTTGTCACTATCCCTTCTGAAGAAAGGAAATCATTAGCTCTTTAGATTAAATTAGGCACTAGCTCTCAGCCCTACAGCCTCATATACTTTGAACTTTTACTTATATTTCTCGCTTTTTGTTAATCTTGGATCCATTTGTAGGACTTGAGTAAAGTTAAACATATATATGGTTTCTTTTTTCTTTTGATTGTTGGAATGTTAATTTTGATGGAACTTGTTCTTATGTTTAGTTTCTTTCTGTACAAGTTATTATGCTTGATATTGAAATTTGAAAATGAAATAAATTTTAAAAAAAGAAGAAAAAAAGGGTTTTTTTTGCCTATGACCTGATCAGGAGCAAGTGAGCTATTCACAATTGAAACTAATTGGGTAGAAAGCTCCATATTCTGGAGGCTTTTTTATACCCCATAAGCACGATAATACATAATAGTTATAGACTTTATACCGATTTGATTTAACAAAAAAAAAAAAAAGCAGTTTTAAAAAAAAATAAAAATAAAGGAGTTTGTAAAGAAATTGTAGGTTGCAAAAATCATGATTCCATACTGGGGGGTTTTGGTTTCTAGTTTCTATGGAGTTGAAGATACTTTTGGACCAGTTGGTCAAATTATACATGGGCATGGCTTTGGCCACCTTGTTGGACAGATTGGATGGACCGTGCGGGCCTTTTTCTGATGTTATTTCCAGCGTTATTGTGTTTTCTGAGCAGTAAACAAAGATTCATAAATTTAAAAAACATATACAGAGAGCCATACAGACAGAAAGAAACATACAGAGAGCTATGACAAACAACAAAAATTCTAACCACTATAAATACTATAGTAAGGAGCTTCCATCAAGTATTGATGTGGGGGTGGAGGTGGGGAGTTTATCCAACTGTAGCATTTTGCTTTGCTTGGTCTCTGAAAGGTGTGGGTGTGGTGCATTGAGTAGAGTAAAATACCTTTAACTAATATGCATGCAAGTTGGATGCACTGAAAGGTCAGTTACTACCTTGTCCCCCCTCTCCCCCCCTCAATCCCTAAATTACCACCTCTCAGTCTCCTCTTCTCCCTATCCTCTACCCCACAGCAAGCCAGCCTTGGTCATCCTCCTCCAACCCAATCTGAATATCTTCAGACTCTAGCCAGCTACCCTTCCCTTCACCTTGTTTGCTGACTTTTGTCATCCTAGATAAAGTTTTCTTCTGATTTTGCATCACAAACTTTCCACGTTTGTACCATATAGTACTTGAATTTTCCACTAATTCTGCAGTTTCAAATCTCATAAGATCAATACATTAGTTTGAACCATGTGGTACCTTACCTCATGCAGCCAAGCCCTGCTCTTCCAAGGTTGCCATAGCAACCTAGCAAATACAGTTTGTCAAACTTTGACTTACAATAGGGCAATAGATAAAAATCAAAAGATTTTAACACTGCATGAAAAAAGGTGAAAAGAAATTCAACTTTATAATATAAACAGTTATTGTCATGCTCAAGAAACTTTGTGCAAATAGATGCAAAATGGAATTTTATCCCAGGATACATGTTAAACTCTGAGGCCTGCAAGGAACTATAACCAATGCTGAGAACAAGCCATTTTGGTACAATTTGGATCAATAGTTTCAGTCCAAAACTATCACAAGTGCTATGTCAGAAGTGTCATCTTAGAAAAGGCTCTCCACCTACCTAAGCTTTTGATGCTGAGTGATCATTTCCTGATCATACCTATAAGTGTTTCTTCAAAACCAGCAACATCCAGCAGCAGCAGTAGTGAAACCCACGATCCCCAGCCTCAATTTTTCCAGGAAACAATGCAATTCAAGCATATGCATTGAGAGGGGGTAAGGGCATCCTGACCAACTGTACTGCCACTCTCTACTGGCTTGATAACTCTAGACACGCAGCCCTTTGTTTTACTGCACCACCGTTGTGGAATAACCTCCCCTTTGATATCTACTTATTTCTTATTATCCTAAATTTAAGGCAGCATTTAAATCCTATTATTTTTTTGCAGAAAGCTTTTTGTCTCAGTTATAGTAATGGCAGTGTTATGACTATCTTCAATTCCCTCCCTTTTTGTCTTTTTAATTTCTAT
Source organism: Geotrypetes seraphini (assembly GCF_902459505.1). NCBI lineage: Eukaryota > Metazoa > Chordata > Amphibia > Gymnophiona > Dermophiidae > Geotrypetes > Geotrypetes seraphini. The sequence goes on from NC_047084.1 coordinate 85,870,843, forward strand.
ACTTGAACTGTACACTTCCTTGATGTCATTAAATAATTTATGGTATAACAAAATGTACAAATACATACATACAATGCTAAGCTAAGAAAGAAATACAGCACCCCCACAGATACATGCACTCTGGTGCCGATCTTGTGAAATTCAGACTGTCAGATCAGTGTTGCTAAGTGAGCTGATCTCCCACTAAATTAGGTTATTTTTACCTCACTCCTACTGACAATGAGCCATTATTCCCTTTCATATGTGTTAGTGAAGGAATGACAGAAAGACAGCAAAAAAACAAAAAAAAAACCCCAACCAAAACAAACAACCTGGAGCTTAAAAACCAGAGATAATGTTCATTATGTTATTTTTAAAAAAGGAAGAAGCAACCCCATACTATGCATACAAACACATCCAAAAAACTCAAATAGACACTACTACTATTTATCATTTATATGGCGCTAAAAGGCATATACAGCCCTGTATATTTACTATGTAATAGACGGTCCCTGCTCTGAAGAGCTTACAATCTAATATGGACATGGAATTCAGCTCCTGGAAATACATTATCATCCTTGGGTGGTATAAATACGTTATTATATACTGCAGGTGTGCTTAAGTCCTAACTAATAAGAAAAAAATCTTCCGTTCAGTGAAAACACTGCAACTCCGAAGGCCAGCTGAGACTCGTAGCTCCTCACTCACCTGCTGCCGACATTCAGAACAAGCCCACACCGAAACACACTTTTGTGGTAAGTAGCTTCGAGCAGAACCGAGATTTTACACTCTCAAAAACAAACAAAAAAAAAGCCTCCGCTAGATATCTAATGCAACCCTCCCCCCATAAAATGTCCTTCTCTAGAATCCCTGTGGTTTTCAGCTAAGAGCATAAACCGTTATTTAAATGTTTAATTGTTAGCACAGATTTTGCATTCAAGAAAGGTTTGCAGAACATAACTAGAAAGCTTCCGAGATTAGGGAGCAATCTTTTCTCACACTGTCAGATGCCAAACTCTCGCGCGCGCACACACTTGGCTACTCTCACACGCAAGGGGGGGGGTGATGGGACTGGCCTCCTCTCCTCACGGACCCCCCCCCCCCCCAAATCCTCCCTGTCCACGAGCCCAGCACCTACCATCAAACTCGTATATATCCCACCACCAGTCCCGCAGCTGTCCTTCTCCGGCACCCCGTCCCCCCTCTTTTGACACAACTTCGCTTCCCCCTCCGATGGGTCCCGCCTTATAGGAAACAGGAAGTTACGTCGGAAAAGAAGGGCGGGGCGGGACGCTGGGGGGGAATTGAAAAAAGTTGCGTCAGAGGAGGGGCGGGATGCTGTTAGAGAGTTTACACGGGGGGCGGGGTTTGAAGTCATTCCTGTGGGGTTCCCGTGGTAATTAATATACGAGCCTCTGAGTGAACGGCAGGGCCGGTAGCATCAGATATCACCCAACCCCCCTACTGTTTCATGCGTGTGGCGGGAGGAGGTAAAACGCGGACCTCACCTGCAAGTCCTTAAAAATCTGAGGTCTGTGGCACTAGTCTCAGCCTAGGTCATGGCTCTGACAGACCTCGACCCTAATGCTTCTCCCTCCCTATGCTGAGACTAAAAGTGGCACAGCTTTTGCCACTTTTAGTCTCGGCGCAGGGAGGGCAAAGCATTAGGATCCGTCAGAGCTAAAGTGTCATAGATGCCTGTCAGAGCCATAACCTAGAGGTCTCCAAAGTCCCTCCTTGAGGGCCGAATCCAGTCGGGTTTTCAGGATTTCCCCAATGAATATGCATTGAAAGCAGTGCATGCACATAGATCTCATTGGGGAAATCCTGAAAACCCGACTGGATTCGGCCCTCATGGAGGGACTTTGGAGACCCCTGCCATAACCTATGCTGAGAGTAAAAGTGCCACGGACCTCAGATTTTTAATGATGTGCAGTTAAGATCCGTCAGATCCGCGTTTTGCCCCCCTCCCCTCCATGTGGCTAACTCCACGGGCAAGATAGTGCTGGCTCGTGCGTAAGTCTCTAGAGCAGGGGTCCCCAAAGTCCCTCCTTGAGGGTTGAATCCAGTCGGGTTTTCAGGATTTCCCCAATGAATATGCATTGAAAGCAGTGCATGCACATAGATCTCATGCATATTCATTGGGGAAATCCTGAAAACCCGACTGGAATTCGGCCCTCATAGAGGGACTTTGGGGACCCCCTGCTCTAGAGCAAGTGTGGTTGTGCTGAATTACTGAAGCGAATAGTGGCTCAAGGAATAGTAACATCCTGAGCCAAACTGCTTTGGTGGGCGGCCCCTGTGACACAGGTTCAGCACTACTCGCTCACCAATCATTCCCCTGCGGTCCTGTAATGTTTATGTTGGTCACCCTTTGGTCAGCCCCTGGCTCTTTCCACCGCCACATACCACCCACAGAAAGTTACATCAGAGGCAGCAGGATGTGGCAGAGGGAAGACCCAGGGGCTGGTCAGGCCCAGGCCAGCCTGTCATGCTGCTGCTACTGCCCTATAACTGAAGTAAACTGTACTGGAATGCAGAGAAGTGAGAGAGGTTCAACCTAGTTTGGCCCCTTCACGAGTTCAGTCTGATTCCAAACGCACAAGCCTCAAATAGTTATGATTTTGTACTTAAATCATTTTTATTAAAGTATTTTTTAAAAAAAAATCCAATAGGATAAGACCATATCAGAGAGACTGAGTGAATGATTTGATTCGGTCTTTACGGAAGAAGGTGTAAAAGATCTACCTAAACCTTCTGTGTTTTCAAGGGTGATGATGCAGAGGAACTGAAAAAAAAAACCTCTGTGAATCTGGAAGACGTACTGTGCCAAATCAACAAATAGTGTCAAACTATTCATATACATGTTATCTTTCCTTCGGTCAAAGGTTCTCGATCAACCAACAAAATTGCTTGATCTTTTTCCTTCCTATTGACTGCACTACGGAATGACTTTCCTGTTCAGATATGGTCATGTATTTCTTTTCAGGTTTTCCGTAAAATTTTAAAAACTAGCACTGTTTCAACCCCGCTTGCCGAAAGACCCCCCACCTTCCCCGATGATTGCCGGCAAGAAGGTGCTCAACCCTTCCTGCCGGTAGACCCAGATCCCCCCCTCCGAACATTACCCGCAGGAAGGTGCCCAACCCCTCCTGCTGGACCCCCCTCCCAGCTTCTACAGCCAGAATCATGTTTCCCATACTTCAAACATTAGTATATACTGCTTTCAAGAGCTTAACTATTCTCTGAGTGAAAAAATATTTCCTCCTATTGGTTTTAAAGGTATTACTCTGTAATTTCAAGTGTCCCCTAGTCTTTGCAAGTCTTGATGCAGTAAAAAATCGATCCACTTGAATCCGTTCTACACCACTCAGGATTTTGTAGATTCAGTCAAATCTCCCCTCAGCTGTCTCTTTTCTACGCTGAAGAGCCCTAACCTCTTTAGTCTTTCCTCATATGAGAGCAGTTCCATCCCCTTTATCATCTTGGTCGCTCTTCTTTGAACCTTTTCTAGTGCCGCTATATCTTTCTTGAGATAAGGAGACCAGAACTGAATGCAGTACTCTAGCTGAGGTCGAACCATGGAGCGATACAGAGGTATTATAACATTCTTAGTTTTGTTAACCATCTCTTTTTTAATAATTCCTAGCATCTTGTTTATTTTATTTTATTTTTGGGGGGGGTGATTTTAATTTTTTTTTGGGGGGGGTGATTTTAATTTTTTCAGCTATTTTTAAGCCTTACCTGATGCTCTAGCGAATTTTCAGGGCAAGAGCGATCTTCCTACGCTCCTGCCCCGTGCAGATCACTCATAGGAAATGGCTGCCGTGAGCTCCCGTAGTCAGAGACTACGGGAGCTCATGGCAGCCATTTCCTATGAGTGATCTGCACAGGGCAGGAGCGTAGGAAGATCGCTCCTGCCTCAAAAACTTGCTAGACCATCAGGTAAGGTCCAGGATGCCGGGGGGAAGGCGGGAGGGATGCAGGGGTGGGTCAGAGCTGGCCGAGAAGTTATTCATGGTGTTTCACACTTCGCAGTCCGGCTCTGCACCTAACCCCCGTGGATACGGAGGGAGAAGTGTATTTACTAGTATGAATCAAGGTAAGAGTAGAAGATCTGTTCTTATCAGAACTTACCTGTTAGGATGAATCTTCCCTCTGCTAACTTGTTTCTTGTTTACATGATCATTTGGTGGATCTCAGAGGCAAGGATAAACAATAGACCAGTAGCATACATCTAAGAGCAGATACCTGTATGTGCAGCCTCCTCTGACATCCGCAGTCCTCCTCTGTTCACGCAAAGGGCTGCAACAAGCCCTTTGCAGGGCCTGCATGTGGGAAAGGCCAGCCTTGCTGCAGGCCTTTTAATGGCTGAAGAATTGGTGCAGGAGTGTTGGGGCACAGCTTCCTCCTGGCGGCAACAGCCCTATGTTATCCCTGATGCTAGATTCTAGTGGAGTAAGGAGGGATACGTAGCAGCAGTCTTCCTCCTTACCCTGCCCTTGTGCTACAGAAAAGGAGTAAAGCCCTGACTAGAAGGCTTCAAGGACCCCTTCAGGGCTTCCTGCGGTCTCTTCTTGGGCTCCATGGTGTCCACGCATCTACGCTTTGCCCGATCACTATCCAGAGGCTCTAGAGGGGATTTTTTCACAAAGGAGCCATCTGTGATCCCGCAGCACTGGAGGTACCAGAAGAGGCTAAGCCAAGGTTCCCACCCCTCCCTCACATGCCCTGCAACACGTGGCGTACAGATGTTCCTCAGCCGACTATGCAGCACAAATCTAGCATGAAATAGGGATATCACCGCCTGAAGGACAGCTGGAGACTTTTAAACAAAAATTAGGAAATCCAAGATGGCCACTGCAGCAGCGTGTTTGTGCCAAAAACGGCCTGGGAAAACCAAAGGTCAAAAGATTCTGGGAAAGAGTTTTTGGAGGCAGGGGACCCTATGTCCAGCCTCAGAAATGCTTTAAACATGCAATTTTAGGACCCCCCCCCCCCCATTTTCCCATAGGCTACAATAGCCTTACTCATTGTCCATCTGTGCTGGTGGTAGCCTGCTTCAGCTGTCAAAGGAGCTGGAATCTGGAAAAGACTGCCTCAGTCAGCCAAATCAAGTCCATGTGCTGTGATCTTCAGGCTGCCAGTTGGAGCAAAGACACACTGAGACCTCAATCCCCATGGATTCATGCAACAAGGGGGAAGGAAAACGCAGCCAGCACTCGCCAAAGCCCGACAAGACCACCATGTGGAGGCTAAACTAGACTGCACTCAAGGACCTGACAAATCAGGTTGCAAGCCTGCTACCCGGGGAACGGACCCCGAGCTCCAACAAGTGCAACCTGAGGGTTTCCTTGTTAGCTGCAGACTTCTTTCCTCCTCCCAGGCAGAGCTGGCCCAGGGTCACTGGGAACCTCTTGAGCACCAAAAAACCTCCGGATTCAGAGAAACACCCCAAAATAAGAAAAACTAATTTATCAAAGTAGATCAGAACATCTTCTCAACTTGCTTGCAGAAGGAAAAACTGAAGGGGGCAGAGCTGAAGAATGTAAATTTAATTCTTCTGCATACAACTTGCGATTTGGGGGATATTACCTATAGTCAGGACTCCTAGACACATTGAACCAGAACAATCCATTTGGGCAGAATGGTTTTGCTGACTAAAGAAAAGAAAATTATCAGAGAAGGCATAATTTTTCCTTTGTACATAATAGTGGGGTGGAATCTGTAGCAGCCTGTGTTGAGACAATGGCACAAGGCCAGAAGGTACAGCACTCACTCTCCTGGATCAGCCCCTCTCCCAACCATTCATCAAACATCTCAGGGGAGGGCCTGATGGAGCCGAATCACTTAGGCCCTACATGCACTCTCTTAAGACAGGAATGTGTCACAGAGGAGAGATCACTTCTGGAACTGAAAAAATTATGTAAGAAATTTCATGAGTAAAAGACACTTGATCTCAATGCTCAGAACACCAATTAATGAAAATTAAACCCAAATATTGAATGAATTGAGAAACTGTTGAGAAACAAAAAGTTGTAATTCTGTTTTTATTTATTTCAGACTCGATCCTTTATTATCCACTTAGCCCAATTGCTGCAGTACAAATTCATGTCCATAAGCCAAAGAGCAGAGCACCCTCTGGAATGTACTGTGTGTTCACCTACTGGCTATGCTTAGCACATCACTGTTTGACAATAACAAATTCCCATTCCTGGGCTGTGTTTACTGTTTCCACAGCATCTTCTGTCAGCCTAATGCACAGAAGAAATACTACAGCAATCAATGCCAGGTCCTATGCAAGATAACATGCAGTGCTGTAACTAGGCTGCGTTTGAAGCAAGACCTAACTTGCTAGCAGATTAACAAGATCATCTTGTTTGCTTTTTCATTGGTATTTCAATTGTCATAAAATCTTCTGCTAAAATCAGTTCTTGCTGATCAAGTACAGCTTCTGCCTGTCCTTTTAATTCTGTGACATCATCATCCCCTTCTCCAGCTAGACCAGCTGGCTTGTATCTCTGACTGAAGTGTGTCAAAACCAACTTCTTAACATTGCATAATTTTGCAAATTTCGCTGCTATCGTAGGGGTGCTGTGGCCATACTCAGTGGCCTTTAGAGTCTGGGTGTCATCTAGTGTTGCTTCATGAATGAAGAGATCAGCTTCTAAGCATAGTCTTATTCCTCCATTTCCCACAGGACCAGAGCAGTCACCTAGAATGCACACTTTTCTTCCAGGGATAGGATCTCCCAAAACATCTGAAGGAGAAACTGTTATTCCATTTTGCAGAACAATGCTCTCTCCATTTTTCAGTTTACTACATAAAGGTCCAGGTTCAATACCTAGAGTAATAAAAGGCAAGAAAATTAGTATTCATATGTAAATGATAGGTTAGTTTATCTGACAGTATGGCCAAAGCAGAAAACATTAATACTTGGGATCTAGCTAGGTACTTGGGACCTGGGTTGGCCACTGTTGGAAACAGGATACTGGGCTTGATGGACCTTCGGTCTGTCCCAGTATGGCAATTCTTATGTTCTTATGTGAGTCAAGTATAGAATAATCAAGCCATTGTGACATCACTGATGAGGCTGGTTCTTAGACATTGGTGGAATGAGGCATTATGACATCACAAGCTCAGCTCTGGAATGTTGCTACTCTTTGGGTTTCTGCCTGGTACTTGGGACCTGGGTTGGCCACTGTTGGAAACAGGATACTGGGCTTAATGGACCTTCAGTCTGTCCCAGTATGGCAATTCATATGTTATATTAATATAGGTTTAACACTGCTTAACTACAGGTTTCACTGGCTGAGCAATGCAGAAAAGGGTTTCAGCATGGATATTAACTTGTACGGAAACTCTTACCACACACTGTATTAAAATGCATGATAATGTGGTCATTATGGATTCTGTAGCCAGGCAGGTAAAAAAAAAAAAAAAAAAATTTACCTGGGCATTGTGAATAGAAAACTTTTTACCAGGTCTAGGGCAGCGTAAATGGGCTGGTTGAGAGGAATGGATGTCTAGCACCACCCTCTCTCTACAAAGCACTCAACCCCAGATTGCAATACTCCCTTCTCCTGCTATTTACAGAGCCCCACCCCCCTCTCTCACACACACACACACACTTCAAAAAATGTTGTCGGTGTCTAGTGGCACCCACCCCATGAACATAATTGCCATATCGAGACAGACCAAAAGTCTATCAAGCCCAGAATCCTGTTTCCAACAGTGGCCAACCAAGGTCCCAAGTACCTAGCTAGATCCCATATAGTAAAACAGATTTTATGCTGATTATCCTAGGATTAAGCAGTGGATTTCCCCCAAGCCATCTCAATAATGGTCTATGGACTTCTCTTTTAGGAAATTATCCAAACCTTTTTTAAACCCTGCTAAGCTAACCGATCCCTTATCTAACCCCCCGACCCCCGACCCAATACCTTAAGTGAGGCAGGAGTGATGCCCAGTCACTGCTGTCTCTAGCACCTTTGTCTTCAAAACAGCAGTGCCCTGCCCCACGCGGTGCATCCCAGGATACATCATTATTTTGATCAGTAAACCTGCTGGTAATAGTTGCAAAACCAAATCACTCAACATAGAATAGTTCAAAAACCTAACTAGAGCAAAAAAGTACAAAGATGTTTACAGAGAAAGTCAAAGAAAATATTATTCGTAAGTGTTTTGGGGTCATTATTTGTGATAAAACAGAGATAGGTACAAGTAGGGAGAGCCACACTAGCAGATAAAGGCTTCTGGAATATCATCGATTGGCATCAAGCATAGTCATGTCTCCCAACTGCTTCTTTTCAGGAAATGTAACAGGGCCAAAACTTTACACCAGGAAAAAAAACACTTGCACTGTGAACTAGTTTGTAGTATGCAGTCCTCAAAAAGGCATTACCTCTAACTTTCAAAATTAAATTGTGTCAAGAGCCAAGGAATACAATAAATAGGCCTGTTCAACATGAAAAGCAGCTAAAAAAATGTAAACAGTGTCTTATTTGGCACTCTTACCCCTAGTGGTAGTAATGCGAGATCAACTTTAGAGGTCGCTATTTATTGTATTTATTTCTTTAATTTGTTTTCTATATCCTTCTCCCCAACGAGCTCAGAACGGGTTACTAAGGTCCCCATCACCTCTGTACTCCTGGGGCAAATCGGGGGGGGGGGGAGGTGATGGGGACAGGCCAACACTTTTCTATGGGAAGGGTAGTATTTTGAAAGGAGTAGGTCTTAGGGCAACTTTAAATATGTAAAGCCTGCATCAGGTTGGGGATGGGGGTGGGGGAGTGGGGGGGTGTCAGGTTCAGTTCATGAAGCCACCAGGGTGTTTGACAACTTTCCCTGATGGGAGATGATTTGGAGGACCCTCTAATTCTTCAGAACAAGTACAACTCTTTTCACTTTTTTTTTTTACATTAATGAGCTGTTTTGCATGATTTTGCGTCGCAGCAGTTAATACAAAACTTACCTAACTTTCATGTTGCATGAAAGTTTATAAGCATACATAAAGTGGGCTTTGCAAAAGTGCACTTTGCAGGGAAAAAATAGCCCAAACACCTGTGTTTTGGCTCATGTGAGAACACAAACACCTTCTTCCCTTTGAAAATAAATGAAAAGAATTCAATTACCAAATCCCTTCAGCCTCTGCACATCAAGTTTGCCAGGACGCGGGCTCTCTTCTACTACGAACCCAAATGAAGGTATGCGGTGAAAGAGCTGGAACGCTTTCACAGCGACATCTTCGTTCTGAAACAGCAAGTAGGACTCGTCTGTAGGATCCAAATGAACAGTCCTTCCTTGCACCTCCTTACAGTCAACATCTTTAGCAGACAAGTCCTTAAATTCCTCTGCAGGGCACTGATCAGGTGTGGGCACCAATTCATGAACAACATAGGGGAAAAGCAGCTGTGAGTGAGAAATTTCCAAACTTCTCCAAACAAAGTCCCGTAATCCAACTGGCCCATAGATTTCAACGGGCTGCTTAACAGTAGTAGGACAACTCTGAAGGCTCACTGTGCACAGCAAGCCAGGAAGTCCAAATAAATGATCCCCGTGCAGATGGCTTATGAAGATCTTAGTAATTCTACCTATGAATCAAAATATGCAAAGAATTACCATTGGTGATAAACACAGAACAATTATTATATACAAACTCAATACTCTGGATAGAATGAAACGTTTCAAGGAATGCTTTATTTACAGCCAAGTTGCTTTAGAAAAAATGTATACTTATTATTACATTCCTCCCAAAAAACTTGAATCTGCCCAGGAGATGGACCATCTGACCACACCAGAGGTAAACTTGACTGAATTTTTAGAAGATACACAGGATGTGATTCAGAGTCGGTCCACCCTGGTAATAACATGCTTGAGTGAGATGGATAAAATGTTGATAATGAGACTTTACTTTAAAAATAGGTTAATGAAATTTTGTGGGGATTTGGTTAGGATTTTTCCAGATGTATCCAGGACCACTCAAATGAGGAGGAAGGAATTTCTGAAATTGAAGGATAGAGTTTTGGCCCTGGATGCATCTTTCTATCTGAAATTTCCTTGTAAATGTCTAGTTAAATTACAGGATGTTGAGTACGCTTTTTGGGATCCTATACAATTACAACAATTTTTGGTTGCAAGAAAACAAAAATGAGAGATGAGATTTGTTTCATTTAACTGAGAATATGAGGAGAAATTAGAATTAACAATATCCTATTTTTTTTTTATTTTTTTTTTTAATCTTTATTCCTTTTTATTTCTTTCAACAAGTGTACAATATTATTACAATTAATTCACATAACTCACTTGACATTCTTAAACAATATTATTATACATGTTTTAATACCCCCATCCACCTCCCATCCCTTCCCATATCAACAAAATATTTCATCCAAACTTATACATACTTGTACATCCCTCTTTCATAATACAATTAATCTTACATTAAATCTGTCCCTCCCCCCACCCTTTCTTCCTCAAACTCTTTATTTATTTTATTATACAAAGTAATGCACAACAATATATATCTCATCATAGTACATATATCCCCTTATATTTCATAACAACATATTTCCAATAAATTTACCCTCTTTCCTTTTCTATTCATACCTATATACCATGTTTCTTATATCCATTAATCAGTTGAAATATATCGCTAGCTAACTAAATTATCCTATCCCCCCCACCCCACCCCATTTCTATAAATTATCCCCTAAGGAAAAAGAATAAATCTTAATCATTATAATAATCAATTAATGGCCTCCACACCTCTTGAAACCTTTTAAAATACCCCCTTTGTATTGCAAGAAATCTTTCCATCTTGTACATATGACAAACTGAGTTCCACCAGAAACTACAATTCAGTCTAGAACAGTCTTTCCAATTAGTTGTTATTTGCTGAATTCCCACACCAGTAAGAATCATCAATAATTTATTGTTTGCTGCAGATATTTGGCATTTGGCCCTCATACACATTCCAAAAACCACTGTGTCATAGGATAATGCCACATGACTCTCCATCAATATGTTGACTTGATCCCAGATTGATATCCAAAATGCCTGAATACGTGGACAATAAAATAAAAGATGGTCTAAAGTTCCAACTTCAATTTTACAATGCCAGCATCTATTAGACTTAGAGCAATCTAATTTTTGTAATCTAGTAGGGGTCCAGAATGCTCTATGCAACAAAAAGAACCATGTTTGCCTAATAGATGCTGACATCGTACCTTTAATTCTCCAAGACCAAATATGTGGCCATTGAGATGCATTAATCTGATGCTTAATCTCAATGCTCCAAATATCTCTTAATCCATTTTTAGGCTTCTTATTCAAATAATTAGATATAATTTTATACCACTTTGCGGCCTGATGACCCAGAAAATCTGCCTGGAAACATAAGAATTCTAAGCTGTAATGATCATTTAAAGATTTCCATTCAGGGAACCCCACCTGAATAGCCTGCTTCAATTGCAACCACTTAAAACTTTGTTTTTTATTCAGACCATATTTATGTTGCAATTGTGAAAATTCAAGCATCTTACCATTATCAATTACTTCCGTTAATGATCTTATACCTGCTTTAATCCAATCTTTCCAGACAACCTTAAACCCGCCTATTTGTATCTTGGAGTTTACCCAAATAGTCTGTTGTTTCGATTTTAAAATATTTTAAAATATCCTATTTTAAGGAATGATTCAAGGTTCTCTAGTTTGAATCGAGAATTATTGTCCTTTATTTTCCTGAATTTATTTGATAGAAATAGCATTATGTGTTCCCTATTAATGTGGGCTTAAAAGGTATTATGTTTGTATAGTTTGATTATGTATTGATTTATTTACTTGTTTTCCTTTTTTCCTTTGGAATTATTGGATATTGTAAATGTATTCAAAATTTATTAAAAAAAGAAAGAAAAAACGTATACAATCCAGAGTTTAAAATAATTTTATATTCAAATAGTTTTTATTATAAAATTAGTAAAGCACACCAGTACAAACAGCGTAGGTTTTTTGGTATGAAACAGAACAACTATCAACCGTCCGCCCCCCCTCCCCCCCCCCATATCCCTTCCCACCCCAGGAATCCAGTACTACAACAAAAATGGAGAGCAAGAGTCAAACTTAGAGGTTCAATAATCTGCTGCGGGCATGCGGAGTGAGATCCTGCCAGAAACATTCCCAGGTCAGACTGAATCTACGACCAAGGCCACGATCCAGGGCTCCCACCATTCTGCGTTCCAGTGTCGCATGGGTTATCATCAGGGATCGCCACTGTGCATAAGATGGGGGATCACGGGACAGCCAGTTCGTAAGTATTGCTTTTTTCCCCATCAAAATCGCTCTAGTGAGGAAAGCTGACATGCCTTTGGGTTTAGGCGTGGCTATATTGTAAAATCCGAATAGTGCTCTTGGTTGTGGAAGCCATCGCCTCCCCCATAGCGTCGTAATGTAGTGCCCCAAATATCTCCAAAACTGTAAAATTTTAGGGCAAGTCCAGAGCATATGGCCTAAAGAAGCGTGATCCTGATCACATTTCGGGCAGGAGTGAGATGCTGTAATCCCCATCCGAGCTGCTCGTTCCGGCGGGATGTAGAGTCGCAAGACTATCTTCAATTGCATTTCCCAATGCGTAATGTTAGGAGAGACCTTCTGAATATTTTTCAAAACCCGCTGCAACTGCTGGTCTGTTAAAGTGCATTGTAAGTCCTCTGCCCATGTTGTCGCCAAGATGGCCAAATTAGTGCCCGATTGACAGTCCCGGACTCCCACAATGTGAAAACGAAGCGGAACCCTCTGTTGTGCAGAAAGACTGAAAAGTTCCGAGAGGGCCTCCCGGGTAGCTTCAGTTAGGTGTTCCCCAGGTAGAGACTGAGCATAATGTCGGATTTGATAATAAGCAAAAAAGTCAGTTGGCTGTAGATCAAATGTCTGACGTAATTCCGCAAAGGTGGCTATTCTCCCCTCCTCCAGAAACAGATGGAAAAGATATTGTAATCCCAGCCTGCTCCACCTCTGGAAGGATGTATTTTGCAGTCCAGGCAGAAAGGCTCCATTGCCCTGGATGGGTAAATAGCAGGAAACCTCAGAAGACAACTTTGCTGTTTTACATACCCACTTCCATGTGCGCCGCGCCGGCGCAAATATCGGGTAGGGAGACACCAAAGGACGGATCTGTGGGTCCGCTACATGCAAGAAATAGCTTACATGGTACGGAGCCAACAAAGATAATTCCAAGGGAGTCGCAGAGAAATCTGATGTCCCCCTAAACCAATCATTGAGATGTCGCATCTGGCATGCCAATGCGTACCAACGGACATTCAATAAACCAAAGCCCCCTCGTTCCCTGGGTAAGCACATCCTAGAAAATTGCATACGGGGACGTTTACCCCCCCACAAGAAACATTGTAAGCCTTTAATTAAACGTGCATTATGAGTATAGGAGAGGAGGATTGGTAACACCTGAAAACGATATAACCACTTGGGAAAGAGCACCATGTTAAAAAGAGCCACCCGTCCCGCTACTGAGAGTGGGAAAGAGGACCAATTTTGTAAATATTGTAAGGTGTCCTGCAGGAGGGGATTAATGTTATTGTCATAAAGAGTTTTGAGGTCTCTGGGAATCCATATTCCCAAATAGCGAATCGACGTTGTCGCCCATGCAAAAGGAAACTCTCCCATCCATGTCTGCTGTAGAGCCGCCGGGCTAGCTAGAGCTATAGATTTCTGATAATTCAAAGTAAAGCCCGAGTAGAATCTAAATTCCCTTAACGCCTGCAGCAGATGCGCAATAGAATGCGTGGGGTTAGTCAGTGTAAATAATAAATCATCTGCAAAAGCTAGCACTTTAATAGTGCATTTCCCAAAGTTCACTCCCACTATATCAGGGTCCAGAGTCACTGTCCGGAGAAAGGGCTCCAGGTATAGCAAAAAGAGGAGGGGAGACAAAGGGCACCCCTGTCGGGTACCCCTTTCAATTAAAATAGGGGCTGTAATGAGCTCATTAACAAGCAATCTCGCCCTCGGTGTCGAGTACAATGTGCGTATCGCTCTGGCGTACCAACCTGTCATCCCCATATAGTCCAACACCTCAAATAAATAATCCCAATTTACTTGATCGAAAGCTTGGGCTGCGTCTAAACTAAGCAGCAACATCTGTGTATTATGGGATTGTGTATGGGCCAGTGATAATATGGCCTTTCGAACATTATGCACCGCCTGTCTGCCTTTCACAAAACCTACCTGAGCCGGTGCAATAATGTTTGGGAGAAGAGTAGCTAGTCTATCGGCTAATATTTTAGAAAGAATTTTAATGTCCACATTTAAAAGAGAAATAGGACGATAGGACTCGGGAGCAACGCTCTCTTTTCCTGGTTTCAATATCAGAGTGATTAAGGCCTCATTTGCTTCAGCGGGAAAGTGTTCATCCTGTATTGTCTGAGAATAGTATTCCCGCAAATGGGGACCTAATTGAACCGATAAAATCTTATAAAATTCTGCCGTGAAGCCGTCCGGCCCTGGAGCAGTAAAATTCCGTTGGCGTTGGATTGCATTTTGCAATTCTTTCGGGGTAATGGGTGTATTAAGATATTCTATGTCTGGGTCAGAGAGTGGCAACAATCCAGAATCTGCTATATAATCCCTAATAAGGGAAACTGTTCCCGAGTCCTGGCGTCTATAAATCTTCTGAAAGTGAGAATGGAAAGTTTGGGCAATGTGAGCAGTAGAATGTTGTAGACATCCCTTATCGTCCCTCAATCCCAACACGTATCGATGTCCTCTGGCCTGTGCAGTCAGCCGTGCCAACAATTTCCCAGCCCGATTACCGTAACGATGGTAACGATATTTTTGATATAGAAGCATTTTGACTGTTCACTCATGTATATATGAATTAAGAGTCGCTTCCACCGATATTAAGCGTTCCCTATTAGTTCGGGTCGGGTATTGTGTATATTGACGTTTAGCGGATGTTAGTTCCTTCTCTAAGTTAAGGATACCTTTAGACAAACGACGGTTTCGCGCTACAACATAAGCTATACAATCTCCTCGGAGCACTACCTTAGCGGTGCTCCAAAACAACGTCGGATTGTCACAATGCGTACCATTAAATTCAAGAAAATCTTCCCACTTAGATGTTAAATAAGTTTTGAAATGGTCATCTGAAAATAAATAACTAGGAAAACGCCAGCGTACTGGTCCCCGCAAACTAAAACCCACATTCACATCGATCCAAATCAACGCATGATCCGAGATCACAGTCGGGCCTATCATTGCCGCATCTACATTCAGAAAGGCCCTGCTCGTAGTAAGGACATAGTCTATTCTAGATTGGGTATTGTGTGCCCTGGATCGATGAGTGTAATCCCTTTCTGTGGTGTGTAAAAGTCTCCAAGGGTCTACTAGATCTAAAGTGGCACAGAGATAGGGAATACCCCTAGTGTGGGACACGCTGGTGTTCGGTCCTGGCGTAGATCGGTCCCAATTTGGGTCTAAGACTTGATTGAAATCTCCGGCTACGTAGACTGGTTCCCCCACACGCTCTAATAACATTGCTGTAATACTCTCAAAGAAAGAATGATCATATTGGTTAGGTGCATACACATTCAAGAGAAAAAAGGAATAAGTTCCTACTGTCAAATGTAACAGTACATATCTACCCTGTGGATCAGTTACAAGCACTCTGGCAGTATAGGGTAAAGTCTTACGAATTAATATTGCTACCCCCGCCCGTTTTTGAGGGGAAGAGGCTGCAAAGACTGCAGCCACCCAGGACCTCTTCAACTTCTGATGTTCTACGTCCGTCAGGCGGGTTTCCTGCAAACATGCAATATCTACATTATGTCTTTTGAGCTGAGTTAGAATTTTGGTACGTTTAATAGGGGATGTAATGCCCGATACGTTCCATGACATTAGGCGCAGAGAATTAGCTATGACCTTTGAAGATGGACAATATTAGCGAAAGAATAACAGTGTATTGAAACCAACCACCCCAGGCTCCCAGCCACACCCAGGGTAGCCATGTGTTACTGAGGACCTGTCGAAGTATCTGCAATACCACATGCCCGCCCACTGCAGAATTCCAACTCTCCTGCCTCCAAAATTGTCTTACATACCTCCAACATAGCAAAGGACTCCCCCCCATATCCCCCCCTCCCACCCCACCCACTCCCCCCTGTCGACCCCCCTCTCGCATCAGTAGGCAGTCACAACTAAAGGTCCACCCCAAGGCGGTCCTAAAGGTGTGAGAGATCACAAACTAATGCCACTCCAGGCCCCGAACCACCCACAGAGCAAAAACATTAGGTCCATAAGAAACCCAGTAACAATTCAACGGATAGTGGACAGCAAAATGAAGTACTCAATCCTGTGAAGTACACAATACTGTGACCACTTGAATGCAGTTCTGAACAAACCCAACCCATATCAACAAGTATGAACAGAAGAAAGAGAGAGTCCCGAGCTTCCTGCATTCGGGAATCTAAGCATCCCAAAAATTTCCAAACCATAGTGCAACAAGCAGAATGCTGTGAGTGCGTCCATGAGTAGACAGTCAGGTAAGGTCCGCCTGAGAGAGCACTTGAGTATTCATAAAAGTGGCTGCCTCCACAGCTGAATCAAAGACTTGCCATTGACCCTGATGCTGTATACGTAAGGTAGCTGGGTATAAGAAGAGAAAACGGATTTTCTTTTCTGCCAGGGATGAACAAAGCGGGTAAAATAGCTTCCTGCGCTCGGTCAGGGCCACGGAGTAGTCTTGAAAAATGCGCACCTCCGAATCTTCAAACTTAAGGTCCTCACGAAGTTGTTTATATTTTCGCAGTATTTCAACTTTGTGATTATAGTTCAAGACTTTTGCTATGACCATGCGAGGCCGCGCCTCCCGCGCCTGCTCCCTTCCAAGTCGATGCACCCGCTCCAACCGTATCGGGCCCAGGCTCTCCCGTAAAGCAAAAGTATTTGTCAGCCATACCTCCAGGACCTGTAGCAGGTTAGGTCCAGTCACTGTCTCCGGGATGCCTAAAAAGCGCAAATTGGACCTGCGGGAGCGATTTTCCAAATCCTCCAGTCTCTCTGCTTGCTTTTTTGTTAGTGCCTGCAGCTCCTGCAAAGTAGTGTCATGGGTGCTCTGTGTATCTTCCAAATCAGAGACCCGGGTCTCTAAGACAGTTGTTCTGCGGGTAGTCTCAGTTAGTAGGTTTTCTAAGTTGGACAGTTGATCAGAAAGCCGGTCCAGACCGGGTTGCATCGCCGCCGTTACCGCCGTTGTTAAAGCCGCCAGCGCCTCCGGCGCTATTTGGTGGATGGCTGAAGTTGGGGCCGGCGCCATTTTGTCCACGCTAAGCTGCGGGCGATCGCGGTCTTTTTTGGTGGTGCGAGTGGCCATCGGCGACGCAGGGGAGGACAAGAACCTGTCCATGCGCACCCCACACCCCGCGCGATCACTCGTCGTCCTCCGCCGCGTCCCCGGGGATCGGTAACGGGGCTGTTCGTGGTTCGGGGCCCGGGAGCTCAGGCAGCCGTCGTCTGCCCGCGCTCAGTGCATCACGTGATCCCTTAAAATAATTTTAAAACAAATGCCACAAATGATATCTGTCATTATTGTATGTCAACATTTTAGTAAATTCACCTTCAGCAGCACAGAAGTTCCAAGAACGGTAAATACTACTACTACTCCGACATATGTTGGCATATATTTGCCATCATACAACCTTTCCCCAAGTTAATATAAATTTAAAACTTCTCAAAATCATTTTGTTTTCTTCCGGGCCTCAGTGACACCACTTAAACGCTCAACAAAGCTCATAGCGGTGAGCTTTATGTGTCCACTCGTCACTGGCCCTAAACATTCTTAATCATTCACTATTTTTAAATATTATTTATTTCAAACTTTTAAATAGGTTAAGTAATTGACTTATCTTATAAAGTGCTTCACCGTACCAAGGAAAGATTAGGTTCTTACCTCGGCAATCTTTTTTCTAATGGACAGACATTTTATTCCTGAACCTTTGGGTAGTCAACCCCTTTTCACGAGAATTCTTGTAGAGAGCCTCATTGCAATTCTTTTGTTCCCATCCCTTTGGTCGGTCCTTCAATTTCTCAGTTCGTACCAAAGCAGACAGCCCTGCAGACGAAATAGAATAGGGAGGGGTATGATGATGCTCTCCAAGAAATATGTCTGATCTGCTCATATCATTAACAAATAACATATGAATCAAAAACTTGACCATTTGCAATACATAATAAGGTGAAAACAAACAAGTCGCCAACCTGAACACAACCTGCACTAAGAGTGTGGGGGATTCTACAGATATCCCCTAAGTTCTTCAGCATGGCAGTCGCATCCTCTATATTGTTAAGACTGGATAAAGGAAAGAAACAAGATGTCCAGATTCCTTGGTACATCTGAGGCAATAAGCAGACAAATGAACATCTGACAGGGAGGGCTTAAGGAATAAAGTGTCTGTCTGCTAGAAAGAAGATTCCTTCTAGTATGACAGACACTTTATTCCGGAATCTTTGGGATGTATCAAAGCAGTGCCCAGAGTCTAGGATGGTGTAGAGGAGCCTGCTGACAGTACAGATGATTCAAATGCGGAGTCCATTTTGGCTGCTACGTCTACCCTGTAAAACTTTGTGAACAAATGCATTTAATTGAAAAATAAACACAAGCAGAAAAGATAGGCTCCTACCTACTTGCTTGTAGAGAGACAACTGAGGAACTGGAGGACAGCTCAAAGGAATGGGAGGCAGAGCAAAAGAATGCCAATGAGGCTCTCTACAAGAATTCTTGCGGGAAGGAGTTGACTACCCAAAGGTTCAGGAAAAAAGTGTGCGTCACACTAGAAAGTTAAAATACCTTCTGTACCTGAATGTAACTCACCTTGGAAAACGTTGTGAGGTAAACGCTTAAATAAAATAAATATCTCAGATCCAGTGTGACTGGAATTAGCACGCATGGTGCAAATAAAACACTGCTGTGCTGCCAAGCTTGCATGCAACTTAGAAGTGAAAGTGCCAGCAGAACTGACATGTGGGCTGTTTCATTTCCTTTACTCTCTAGGAATAATAGGTCTCTCACTTTTATACACATACCTAATCAAGTCTTTATTTATTTGATTTATTAGATTCTTTTATACACTGCCTTTCTGTGGTAAAATTGAAGTAGTTCTGGCAATTCTCTGTCCCTAGTGGACTCACAATCTGTTTTTTTGTACCTGGAACAATGGAAGGTTTAAAGCGACTGGCCCAGGGTCACAAGGAGCCACAATGGGAATTGAACCAGATTTCCTGGGTTCTAAGCCCACCGCACTAACCATTGGGCTACTCCAAGTTCCACTTACAGATATCTTAACAAAGACACCATAAAGAGACAATGATTATTCAATTCCCCCAGATGACCATTTGAGAAGAAAGGAAGAAAGAAAGAAACATTAATGTGTACTTACCTGCTCTGAGGTGGCTTTTCATGAACTGTGTCTGTGTGCCCTCACCACAGTCAAATAGCCAGCATTCTCCTTCACGCCTGAGGACCATGGCTGAGGCACCCCGGGTTGGAGATGGGTATGCTGAGCCTGTTCCCAGAAAAGTCACATCCATGGACATTGTGTCCAAATGGCTGTTCTTGCAAAAAAACAACAAAAAAAACAACAAAAAAACAAAAACCAACCACACAAAAGTTAATAGATTAATAGCCCAACTATGGTTCAAAATAACTTTATCATATTGTTTGTGAACAATTTTCAGATCAAAAACTATCAAGTAGACCCTCTAGACTTTGGAAACTCCCTGATTAAGAAAATTCGCTCTCTTCATAAACAGACTACTCTGGTGTTCATTGTTTTTCCCCACTAGCACTCCCTGACAAGTTTCATATAATAAAGGGAATGTCCCCCACCAGTTGTTTTTCAGACTTTTCTTCAATGACCCCTTTCTTTCATTAGGAAAAACTGTTGACTTTGGTAAATGGTGCATCGCCTTTAGCAGACGGTATTGTGTGCAAATTGATTAAGGACTGCTAGTCATCGTGTTCCCAAATTTGCCTAGGGATTCTGAATTCTAGTTTGCCAGAAGGCTCATTTCATGATGCTTGGAAACGTTCTATGATTCATCCTTTACTAAAGGAGGCAAACCTAGAAAGGTTAGCTTTAGCTATTTATAGGCCTCTCTCAAACCTGCCATTTATAGCCAAGATACTAGAAAAGGCAGTGGCACAACAAATCTCCTGCCAATCAGGGTTTCATTTGTCTATAGCACAGAAACACTGTTTATGAAATAATCAAATGAGAAAATTTGTCAAACAGAAAATAATAGGGATTTTTTGATGATATGACTTAGCAGCACATTTGACACTATATATCAGTATAGATCAGTGGCTCCCAACCCTATCTTAGGGGACCACCAGCCAGTCAGGTTTTCAGGATAGTCCTAATAAATATGCATGGAGCAAATTTTGCATGTCTGTCACCTCTATTATATGCAAAACTCTGTCATGCATATTTATTAGGACTATTCTGCAAACCTGACTGGTGTTGCTGAAGGAAAGTATAGTGAAATTCCTAGAATCAAATGGGTTACAAGATCTGAGACAAAATGACTTTACTAAAGGTAAATATTGCCAAACGAATCTGATTAAATTCTTTGACTGGGTAACCAGAGAATTAGATCGAGGAAGTGCGATAGAAATAATTTACTTAGATTTCAGCAAAGTTTGACAGTTCCTCATAGGAGGCTCTTGAACAAACTTGACCAGCAGAAATTACAACCCAAAGTGGTGAATTGGATTAGAAACTGGTTGACGGACAGAGGGTGGTAGTTAGTGGAATTCGCTCGGAGGAAGGAAAGGTGAGTAGTGGAATGCCACAAGGATTGGTGTTGGGGCCGATTCTGTTCAATATATTTGTGAGCAACATTGCTGAAGGCTTATGAGGTAAGGTTTGCCTCTTTACAGATGGTACCAAGATTTGTAACAGAGTGGACCCCCTAGAAGGCGTGGAAAATATGAAAAAGGATCTGCAAATATTAGAGCAATGGTCAAATGTTTGGTAAATAAAATTCAATGAAAAGAAGTACAGAGTGATGCACTTAGGGAATAGAAATCCAGGGGAACCGTATGTGCTGAGAGGTGAGAGACTGATATGCACGGGTGGGGAGAGGGACTTTGGGCTGATAGTGTCTGAGGATCTGAAGGTGATGAAACAGTGTGACAAGGCAATGGCTGTAGCCAGAAGGATTCTGGGAAGTACAGAAAGAGGCAGAACCAGCAGAAGGAGGTGTTGATGCCCCTGTACAGGTCATTGGTGAGGTCGTACCTGGAGTACTGTGTTCAGATTTGGAGTCTATATCTGGCTGAGGATGTAGAACAATGAAGCAGTCCAGAGAAAAGTGACAAAAATGGTATGGGGCTTGCGACAAAGATGTACATGAAGAGATTGGAAGATCTGAATATGTATAATCTAGAGGAGAGGAAGGACAGGGGTATGTAGATGCCTTCCTCTGATGCTATGTATAAGGGAGATGTTTAAAGAAGAATTTGAACTATGAATAATGCTCTGGATTCATTAACTATTGATGATATGTAATCCTACTGTAGTTCCCTGCCATTTTTAGTGGGTTAAATGTGTGTACTGAAAGTATTGTTATATGCTGCTCTTTGAATCATTGTGAATGTTTTTTGCTGTAAACCGCTTAGTTATAGATGGTTAAGAAATTTTAGAAATAAATAAATACTTGAAAGGTATTAATATAGAAACAAATCTTTTCTAGAGAAAGGAAAATGGTAAAACTAGAGGGTATGAATTGAAGTTGCAAGGTGGAAGATTTAGGAGTAATGTTAGGAAATTCTTTTTCATGGAGAGGGTGGTAGATGCCTGGAATGCCCTCCCGAGAGAGGTTGTGAAGATGAAAACTGTGACAGAATTTAAAAAAGCGTGAGATGAACAAAGAGGTTCTCTAATTAGAAAATGGTATAAAACAAACTAAGGCCTGTACAGGGCAATCCTGCATGGTCTGTGTCCCATATATGGTGATTTGGTTTAGGATGAGCTGGGGAGGGCTTTGATAGAAGCTCCAATGACAAAATAGTTAGGATAGACTGGGGTGGGCTTCAATGACAACTCGCGACCTTTGAATTACAGGGTTCTAAGTGACAATTTTCAGTATTTTTAACTCCGATGACTTACGGGTTCTATCTGACATGTAGATGTTACAACACTCATGAGGATTTATTGCAACTTAACCGTTCCTTCATTTCATATGAAATGACATGGTTCTATATACAGAAAATAGTCTATGCATGGGATTACAAGGTTCTAACTGCGAGAATGACTTTCAGTACAGTTAGAACCATGTACT
This sequence comes from Geotrypetes seraphini, assembly GCF_902459505.1. Lineage (NCBI taxonomy): Eukaryota > Metazoa > Chordata > Amphibia > Gymnophiona > Dermophiidae > Geotrypetes > Geotrypetes seraphini. The sequence continues at coordinate 85,893,169 of NC_047084.1, forward strand.
TCTAAGGTCGCAAACTGCAGCAGAGGGAACCTAAAGACAGTACTGGGTGGACTTCTATGGTCAATTGCCCAGAAATATTAAAGAAAAGACAATTTAACCATAACCATGAATGTTTAATGAGCATGACTATTTGGCAGACTGGATGGACCATTCAGGTCTTTATCTGCTGTCATCTACTATGTTACTATGAATAGAAAACCTATGTAACATAACATAATAAATGAAATTCCCTGCTGTTATTTGGTCTGTTTGTCTGTCTTGTATAGATTCTAACCACTGTCAAGCAAGGACTCTCTTTTATGTGTTTGTGTACAGAGTTGCAAATATCTAGTAGTGTTACAGAAAAAATGAAGTAGGAAGAAGAGAATTTTTAAAAAATTAGCTTACAACATTTCTGGTAATAGCTCAAGGTAACAGAAGTAAGGCGAGTTATAATCAGGTACAGAAGATGGAATAATACAGGTAAATAACTAAACATACTGGTAAATAACTAAACATATAAGGCTGAGTATACTTCAAGCATCCTAATGAATGGAATCATGTACTTGGATTAACATTACTACTACTATGGTACTATTTATAATTTCTGCAGCGCTGTACATTCAACAAGGAACAGATGGTCCCTGCTCAGAAGAGCTTACAATCTAATTTGGACAAACAGGACATTTAGGGGAGTTGGGGGGAGTTTCTTGCACAGAATGACAGGATGGACATTTATGTATGAACTATGTACTTGGATCCATCATCCTTAGCACATACAGTACTCCACATCTTAATAAACAATTAGGGTTTTCTTCCTTCTGTGCAAAATTTCAAGCAACTGCTTGACAAGAAACCCCCCCCCCCTTACAGTGTCTGCAGGCTCTATTTCAAAGAACTAAATTCCATTTGAGCATTTACATAACCTTTCCCGATCTCCTTTAATTTAAAAGAGCTGTTTATTTGCCACTTTCAATAAAGGAACTAAAGTATACTGTATAAAATTAACTAACCAATTCTGCTTCTGCCTGGTATTCGGTAGGCTGTGTTTTCCAAGCCTCGTTCTCAAGCTTAAATAGCTTCTTTCAAAGCATTCCAAGCCTCATCCTCACCTTCCAATAGCTTCGTTTGACGCATTTAAAGCCTCATTTTCACGTTTCAATAGCTTCTTTCAATGTATTTCAAGCCTTAGTCTCACGTTCCAATAGCCTCTTTCAAAGAATTCCAAGCCTCATTCTCATGTTCCAATAGCCTCTTTCAAAGAATTTCAAGCCTCATTCTCATGTTCCAATAGTCTATGTCTAACTGTTCCTAGTCTCAGTCTCTCTCACTTTCACACATACTCGTTGTATTTCAAAAGTCTCACTCTAGTTCTCCAATAGTTTCTCTCATTGTGCTTCAAACCCTTATTTTGGTATCACCATTTTTATGTGCGTTAGGCTGCTCTGCATAACACAATGATCTGAGCAAGATACTTCAGAGACAGAGGTTGGAGGCTCCTTCTTGTCACCTGCCCATACTACCCCTTTTGTTTCACCTTCCCCATCCACCTCCTCCTGAGACTATTACTAAAATACTTTGATGTTTCACTTACATATATTGGCAGTTGGCACCCTTAGTTTATTTCTGATTTGAAGAAGGGTTACCTTTGAAAGCTAATCAAACAATGCACCAAGGCCCCCTTCTTGTACAATCCCACTCTATTCCTGGGCAAGTGGGGGTATATGCATCCCATGTCGTGAGACAGCTTGTAGGAAGCCTCATTGCATAATTTTTCAGACCCTCCCCTCTTACCTAGGGTCTCCAGTTGCTTTCCTACAAGCCAGACAATAGGAGCTAAAGCTGATATGTGCCTTCTTGAAAACTGGCTTTGACAGCCTCGCAGTACCTGGAGGTCCTGGCGTCCATGGTTGTGACCACAAATGTGGTCCTCTGGGCAAGGGCCCACCTGCGCCCATTGCAGGATGCACTTATTTCCTGCTGGAGTCCACAGAGGGATCTGTTACATGCCTGGCTTCCTTGGACGGCGGAGGTCTTCCCAGGGTCTTCCCCTCCAGGTCCCCACCTGGATAATCCTGACGATAGATGCAAGCCTGTAGGGCTAGGGGGCTCTTTGCTTGGATAGTCCAGTTCAGGGTCAGTGGTCCCCATTTGAGAGGAAGTGGCCAATCGCCTGGAGCTTCAGGCGATTCGTTTGGCTCTCCTGCACTGTGTTTTTTATGGAATCAGGTGACACACATCTTCTCGGACAATGCCACAGCGGCCTATGTCAATAGGGGCTGCCCAATTCCGGTCCTCGAGATCTACTGGTAGGCTAGGTTTTCAGGATATTCACAATGAACATGTATGAGAGAGATTTGCCTGCATTGCCTTCTTGGTATGCAAATCTCTCATGCATAGTCATTGTGGATATCCTGAAAACCTGGCCTGCCAGCAGATCTCAAGGACTGGAATTGGGCAGCCCTGGTTCGTTTCTGCGCCTGAAGCCCAGCTCCTCTTTCGCTAGGCGGAAAGCCACCTCTTCACGATTTCTGCGGCACACATAGCTGGAGTGGACAACGTACAGGCAAATTGTCTCATCTGTCAGACTCTGGATCCAAAAGGATTGGTCCCTGTCCCAAAAAGGCTTCAGCCTCATAGAGGAACAATGGATCATCCGACATTCTACCTCATGGTGTCAGTGGCCAACAAAAAGGGAGATTGGTTCTTTAGCCAGGAAGTGAGAGCTTGGACGCCCTAGTGCAGCCCTGGCCACAGGAGGGTCTTCTTTATGTTTTCCCTCCGTGGCTTATGATAGGCCGTCAACTAAGACAGATCAAGGCACCCGACTTGCCGAGGTGACCATGGTATGCTGACCTGGTTTGCTTACAACTGGAGCAGGGGCTCAGGCTTCCCTGTCATCCTCATCTCTTTACACAGAACTTGATTGCGCTGCAGGATCCGGACCACTTTGGTCCTACAGCCTGGCTCTCAAGTGTGCAGTCTTAGTCTGCAGAGGCTACTCTTTGGGAGTGATAGCTACTCTCTTATGCAGCAAAAAGACATCAACTGTGGCAGCCTATACGAAGGCTTGGAGATGTTATCAATCTTAGTGCGTCCAGAAGAACGAGGATCCAACCTTATCGTCAGTTTCACTGATTCTCATGTTTCTTCAGGATGGACTGGAAAAGGATCTGGCCATTATTTCTCTGAGGATTCAGATTACCAATCTTTCTTGTTTTGGTCCTAAGCCTCTGAGAGGCTCTTTGGCCAATCATCCGGACATTCTCTGGTTTCTTAGGGACGCATTGCGGCTTCATCCCCTGCTGCAACAACCCTGTCCAACTTGGAATCTCAATCTAGTTCTCTGATCGCTGGCTCATAAGCCTCTGGAGCAGGCATCCTTAATGGATCTCATCGTTAAGACAGTTTTCCTGGAGGCTATAACTTCAGTCCACAGGGCTTCTCAGATTCACGCTTTATCATGCAGAGATCCCTTTCTTCAGATTATGGATTCCTGCGGGTTTCTGTGCACTGGAAGGAGCACGTTGGGTCAGGGGAGGGGCACAATTTTGGGACAAAGGCCGGAAGGGGGCATGAACTCGACAAAGAACAGAGGGAGAAAGGGAGCACGAACTTGGGACATAGGAGGGAGGGAATAGAGGGAGAATTGTTGGGCACAAGTGTGTGAGTGAGAGGGAAAGAGATAGTGCACACAGAGAAAGGAAGAAAGAGGAACATTGGGCATGGAGAGGATTGCAGTAGAGATACATGGGGGAGAGCAGTATGAGAGTGAGAAATGTTGGATATGGTGGTGGAGAGGAACAGAGGGACAGATTGAAGGGGAGGAATATTGGACATAGTGACAGAGAGATGGGGCATGGTGCTGGAGAGGGGGACAGGAGTAATGGGGCTGGTGGGCAGTGGTGAAAAATGCTGCACATAATCTGGGGGATGAGAGAGGGAGAAATGTTGCCAATAGGGGTGGAGGAGAGAGATAGAAAAGTTGGACTCATGGAGAGACAGAGAGAGATGTTGGTTGGGGAAGGGAATGAGGGCCGGAGGAAAGAAAGCATGCAGGAGGCAGAAAGAAATATTGGATGCACAGTCAGAAGGAAGTGCAACCAGAGACTCATGAAATCACCAGACAACAAAGGTAGGAAAAAATTATTTTATTTTCAAGTTAGTCAGTTTTGAGAATTTAAATCTGCTGTCTATGTTTTGCACTATATTTTCTATAGTTGTTACTGAGGTGACATTGCATATTTTAAAGTCATCTACTTTGACCTCTTTGGAAAAAAACAAACAAATATAAATGATAATTAACATTTTCTCTGCAGTGTGCTTTGTGTTTTTTTAAATTTTGTGGTTACCATTATGTATTAATAAGATTATATTGTGTGTATATGAAAAATGAATGGAAGAAATTGCATTACAATTAGTACTATTATGGGGTTGGGGTCTGGGCAGAGCTTGGGCTTGGTGTTCTCTGTGGACAGCGGTTTGCAAGTGATGAAGATGTCAAGGAAGCTGTGAAGTACTAGATAGTGTGCAATCCAACAGAAGACTTGGCCAAGCAGGGGCAACAGGAGAAACAATTGCAAGAGCTCTTGTCTATAGCCACGCCTGGAGTAATATGGCCAGCCCTTCACTTTCAAGTTTATATCTTCAACTGTAAAAACGAGGCATCTTGGTGTTCACTGCTGAGACCATCAGATCCAAAAACCGCAGAACAGATTAGAAATACTTCTGAACAAATTGCTTGCAGAAAATTACCTGAGGGGGCAGAAGCAGCTCACTGGGACGGAGGCAGAGTTGAAAACATGATTGACAATTTTCTGCAAGCAACTTGCGAATTGGGATATAGAACCCTATTGTTTCAGGACCATTATACACACTGCACTAGAATTGGGTTTAATATTTCTACAATACCTGGAGAAAGTGAATACTACACTTTATACACTTTATAAAATTATCCTTATCAAATTCATCAGATAACATGGTATAGTTTGAATAACTGCTAAGTTACCCAGTTCCAGTAGGAAGAATCTTGGGCAGTCTGGGCAGTCCTGGTTTACAACTCACAATCCAGAGCAACGTGCTGTTTGTAACTTCTGACACTACCCCATTGAAATCAATACAATGCTCCCCCGGTCATTTGCGGTATTTTCCGACCGCAAATGACCAGGCAAGAGAGGGCAGCTGAAGTGCCGGCGAGTGAAGGAGATCACTCGCGGTATGCTTTGACCGCCTCTTCCTGCACTAAAGTCGGGCCTCAGCAATCAGGAAATGCTTTGATACACCACTCCTGATTGGTGAGGCCCAACTTTAGTGCAGAAGAGGCGGTTGGAGCATACTGCGAGTGATTTCCTTCACTCACCAGCATTCCAGATGCCCTCTCCTGTCTCCCCCGCTAAAAACCATATTCATGGTTTTTCAACATTCGCGGGGGTTCCTGGAACGAAACCCCCATGAATATCGGGGGAGTACTGTACTGTAAGTCCTATAATACAATACAATAGAGCTATTACAAATCTAGGACTGGCCTAAAATCTTTTTCTTAGAACCAGGTAACTTGGCAGCTCTGCTTTTAGTGGCCCTTAAAAAATTGACCCCTTTATGCCTACTGTGACAGGATAAAAATTTTAAAAAAAGAGGTATTCCTTCATCTATGGTAAAAGGCCCAGCGTTAAGTTTCCACAGTTATGAAACTCGCCGGTGTAGTGGGAACACTTAGTAACTACACTACCCAGGTAATGGTCCTGACAGTCATATAACCTGCAGGAATAAAGACACTAGCTGAAAAAACCCATTAAGGTAGTAGTTCAATTTCTCTTAGAGGCGATGAGAGATATAACTGGGAAAAGCTGAAAGAGTGACTATTTGGAGTTTCCCTTTGGGTTCAAGAACTCTGAGAAGAAGGTAACTGAGAATTATGTGAAAGAATCTTGCAGGTCAGATGAGATGGAAGAGAGAAAGTATACTGAAGTGCATGCAGGTTAGATAAATGAGTTCCTGATATGAACATGATGCAAAAAAGAGCAGGATTTCCTGATATATGAGCAGGAAGAGCTCTGTATTAGAAGCTGGAAAAAGGAGAGAAGAAAGAAGGGTTCAAAGTGTCCTACGTAGTTTTGTCTTGTTCTCTTTTCCCGTTAACTATTTAAAAACAAAACAGATTAACTATCATCAGCCAATAAAAGCTTTGGCATACTATCATAACCAACACTGGCTGGATGCAACCTTATCTAGGTGAGTGAGAAAAGAGCTTGGAGAGATAGTGGCAATAAATATAGGCAACAAAGTTATTTATGGCCTCTGAACTCCAACAATGGTTTTTTAAAAAATTTCAATAAATCTCATCTAAAATTATTATACCATAAAAAAGCAAAACCAAAAATATATCTGGTTGTGTGAAGTCAAAGCAGGACTTCTCGGTGTCACTGTTACAGCAGGGGATAAAAGCACATAACTTTTCAACACAATAACTTTAGCTGCATCAGCAGGGCACCTCCACTCCAAAACTGCAGATTTATTAGCCCTAAGATACAGAGTTTGTCTGCCTTCTCTGACTGGCTCCCCATTCCCTTCCACTGCCTCTCAAATATGGGGAAATATGGGCTGCCCCATGTGGTGTCTGTCTGGAAGGACAGAACAGATTTCCTGAAGAATTGTCCTCCCTCACAGGCCCTGCCTGGGGCAGCCCACATATGCCTTCAGATCAAGGACCCCTTCCTCACTGCCAGCTTTCCAGAGCTTCCCAGGAATGCAGCAGCAGGTAGAAGCTACCGTGTTTCCCCAAAATAAGTCAGTGTTCAAAAAAACACACTAGGTCTTATTTTCATGTACAATGATCATCTCTCCCTTCCTCTCCTCCACCCAATTCTTCCTCTTTCCTTTCTCTCCACCACATGTGCATCTTCCCTCCCCTCTCTCCTATCCCCTTGGGCCTTCCCTCTGCAGCATCTTTCTATCCTTCCCTCCCTCCCATCCCCACCCAATGAAGCATAACCTTTGCACAGCATCTTTCTATCCCTCCCTTCAGCCCCCCCATGCAGCATAACCTTTGCACAGCATCTTTCTACCCCTCCCTCCCATCCCCCCCACAGCTGAACCGGTTCATAGACAACGGCGCGAAAGACAAAAGCATGCGCCGACAATTGAGCGCAGCGCATGCCGCCGCGCCACTCTAAATTACAGTTTTTAGGGGCTCCGACGGGGGGTTTTGTTGGGGAACCCCCCCAGTTTACTTAATAGACATCGCGCCGGCGTTATGTAACCCTCCATATTTTACTGTAAACTTCACTTTTTCCCTAAAAACTGGGAAAAAGTGAAGTTTTCAGTAAAATGTGGGGGGTTACAACCCCCCACAACGCGGCGCGATGTCTATTAAGTAAAGTGGGGGCTAAAAACAGTAATTTAGAGCGCTGCGCTCAATTGTCTGGGCGCGCCTTTGTCCCGGCGCGCTTTTGACCTGAAACCCAGCTGAACCCCCACTGACCCTCCCATCCAAACCCTGCTGCTGACATAGTGGATATACCTCCCTTCAAACGGCAGCACTCTAAACAGGCTGCTTCATGGCCTTTTCCTGCCAGGTCCTTTTGTGTTCCGTGTTGCTGATGACATTGTCAGAGATGCGGCAGAGGAAATGCCCCGGCAGGAGAAGGCTGCGAAGCAGTCTGTTTAGAGTGCTGGTGTTTGGAGGGAGGTATGTCCACTATGTCGGTGTTGTGGTGGGAGGGTCGCGATGGGAGTGTCGGCAGGGTTCAGATGGAAGGAAGAGATGAAAAGATGGGTCAGTGGGAATTCGGCTGCGCAGGTGGGGCGAGGGGGGGAACGCTGCTGCCAGCGAATCCAGGGATGATATAACTAGGGCTTATTTTGGGGGTAGGGCTTATATTAAGACCTACTTCAAAAATCATGCTAGGTCTTATTTTCGGGGAAACACAATAGCAGAGGGGATAGAAAGCTAGCCAACTGGTGTGTGGTAGATCCCCCCCTCCAGTGGTTACTGCTTGAACGTCAGCAGCTGGGGGGGGGGGGAAGGTGCATTTAGCAATAATTTTGGTCACGTCAAGAAATTCAGTGTGGTCAAAATTATTGCATAAAAAGTTCTCTGCTGCTACATCTTGTGCTGTAACTGCAATGCTGACAGGTCACGCATTTGTGTGAAGTACCTTTTTCTCCGAAAACAAGTAATTGATAATGGTCAACAAATTTTTATTATTATTTTAATACTTTGATAACTGCATTTGAGCAAATTTGGTTTCTTTTGTAATACAAACAATTTTTTTTTTAATTTTATGCATTTAAATACATTTTTTTCTGAGAAAAGATCCATGGTACAAAAAGGTTAAGAACCCCTGATATAAAGCATTCAAGAATAAAGGCTCTTGAAGTTTGTCTTTCTGCCCCCTGCTCCTCATGGATATAGAACAGGGCTAAAGTAACCTCAGTCCTTAAGGGCCAAAACCCAGTTAGGTTTTCAAGATTGCCACATGCATTCATTTGCATATACTGCTTCAGTTGTATGCAAATAGATCTCATGCATATTCATTGTGGAAATCTTGAAAACCCAACTTGGATTGTGGCTATCAAGGACCGCGATTGCCTACCCCTGGATCTAGAAGATAGGAGATCCATCTCAATCTTTACACAAATATCTGGCCTCCAAATTTAGCCTGGAAGAAGTTCCAGCATAGTAGATTATGTGAATATGCATCAAATGTGTCATGTTTAAAAAACTATGATAATTACAGGCTCTATACCAGGGGTGCCAAAGTCCCTCCTCGAGGGCTGCCACCCAGTCGGGTTTTCAAGATTTTCCCAATGAATATGCATGAGATATATTAGCATACAATGAAAGCAGTGCATGCAAATAGATCTCATGCATATTCATTGGGAAATCCTGAAAACCCAACTGGATTGCAGCCCTAGAGGAGGGACTTTGACACCCCTGCTCAATACCAAACTTTAGGAGACATAATTTTCAACCTTGTGGAATATCAAAATAAAATGCAAAACAGGTACAATGCACAAGAACCAAAATGGTTAAATTGCCACTTCAGCTTCTACTTTTAGGTTTTTGTACATGCCCTTACAAAGTTCAATAAATATCATTTTTAACATGTATGCAAATACACAACTGCTTAACCAGCAACAAGCTACATAATCTTTATACGTCATACCACTTCATGGATAGCTGCCTGAACAATCTAGAGTTCTTTGGAAAAAAATTATGCTAAGAAAATAAACCTACATAACTACAACAGAACTGGGGAAAAAATGTTAATACAAACATCAAATTGTTGCATAATTTATAGGTTGACAAAACTGGTCTGTGGAAAGATTGCCTACTGGAGAGATTTGCCAGACTTGCAAGGTGCATCAAGACATGCGGCATGGCTTTGAGGCCGATTCAGGCCAGCTGTACACGTTTGGAAGGAACGAGTCATACTCTGTGCGCCAGAGCTTAGATCGTATATATTCATTCTTGTTTGGAGGCTCTGGATAGCGGAAAGCCATGCCATGCGAATACACAAATTCCATGACCTGAAAGCAAAAAGCTATTTACTGTTTTGAAAGATTGAAAAGTTAGTCGTATATTCATAACAGGTTATCCATATCCAATGCCTCAGGTATAGACTCAGATTGTGGGTTACTAGGGACATAAAAATACCTACTACTGTACCCGAATGTACACTACGATAGCTTTTGAGCTTGCATATGGCAAATAAATTACATATGAAACACATATATGAATGCATAATAGTTAACATGGTTTCTTCAAGGATAAGCAAGCATTAAATTCTCACATGTGGGTGACATCCTCCACAGAGCCCAGTTTGGACACTGCCAAGTGCAGTGTCGCTTTAAATCTTTGAGGCAATGCCCCCACTGTGCAGGTGCCTTCCAGCCCCATGCCCGAGCGTGGAACCAGCAGTTTATCATCTTCTGTGCAGGAGAGGTTGTCTTTTTCAATCTCTCCTCAGCACCTTAATCTTTTTACCTTTTTTGATGTCTTCCCAGTTTTATTTTTGCTTTTTTCTTCATTTTTAACATTATTTTTATATGTTTAACTTAATTTGGGTTTTTTAAATTGCATTTTCAGGGGCCCTAAAAGCCTTTTTCTCCCAGTGGAGCATCACATTTTTTTTTAATGTAACTACCAGGGCTGTAGAGACGGTAGATAAATGTTCCGACTCCGACTCCTCAGTTTTTTGTACTTCAGACTCCGACTCCGACTCCAGGTACCTGAAATTTCCTCCGACTCTGACTCCTCGACTCCGACTCCACAGCCCTGGTAACTACTGCTCAAGCTCCTCAAGCCATTGAGGGGAAGAAAAACTCCACTGGAATATTTTACCTGCTGGCAATCAAACTTGGGAAAACTTGGGTAGGTTATTTTATTGTCCTCCTCTTTTCCTTTTTTTAGTTCAGTACTTTGCCTTTTCAGCAAAGTCAGTTTAGGCAATAACGTAGCCTTTAGAATCTCTGTTAGGGCTTTTATATAAAAGTGTTTTAGTCTAGATTAGTATTTTGGGTTGCATTTCAGAGCATAAAATAAGATCAGATTAGGGCACAGATAGCAGTTGAGGAAAGTTTTTGTTTAGTGTTTAATTCTTGCCCTCCTCCCCAACTCTCACCCACCCTAAGGCTAATCTTTTGATTTATAGCCAATTAGGAACAGGGCATTGTTTTGGTAGGATTTTTTTCTTCTCTTTTTTTCCCATCAGGTGTGAGTACATCTGCAACTACAGTAAGGCTGGGAAATATCGTGTCACCAAAGCTGTTTGCCAGGGTCATGGATGGAAAATTGCGAGCCATGGAATCGAGGGTGAAATACTCATGTGGATTAAAAACTGGCTGAAGCAATGGAAACAGAGAGTGGGGGTGAATGGACAATACTTGGACTGGAAGAGCGTCATCAGTGGGGTGTCGCAGGGCTCGGTGCTTGGACCTGTGCTCTTCAACATCATTATAAACGATCTGGACATAGGTACGACAAGTGAAGTGATTAAATTTGCGGACGATATGAAGTTATTCAGAATAGTGAAGATCTGCAACGTGACATAATCAAGCTCGAGGAATGGGCATCGACACGGCAGATGAGGTTCAACGTGGATAAGTGTAAAGTGATGCATATCGGTAACAAAAATCTCATGCACGAATACAGGATGTCTGGGGTGGTACTTGGAGAGACCTCCCAGGAAAAAGACTTGGGAGTTCTGATCGACAAATCGTTGAAGCTGTCCGCGCAATGTGCTGTGGCGGCGAAAAGGGTGAACAGAATGCTAGGAATGATAAAGAAGGGGATCACGAACAGATCGGAGAAGGTTATCATGCCGCAGTACCGGGCCATGGTGTGCCCCCACCTGGAGTATTGCATCCAGCAATGGTCACCGTACATGAAGAAAGACACGGTACTACTCAAAAGGGTCCAGAGAAGAGCGACTAAGATGGTTAAGGGGCTGGAGGAGTTGTTGTACAGCAAAAGATTAGAGAAACTGGGCCTCTTCTCCCTCGAACAGAGAAGATTGAGAGGGGACATGATCAAAACATTCAAGGTATTGAAGGGAATAAATTTAGTAGATAAGGGCAGGTTGTTCACCCTTTCCAAAATAGGGAGAACGAGAGGGCACTCTCTAAAATTGAAAGGGGATAGATTCCGTACGAACATTAGGAAGTTCTTCTTCACCCAGAGAGTGATAGAGAACTGGAACACTCTTCCGGAGTTTGTCATAGGGGAAAACACCCTCCAGGGATTCAAGACAAAGTTAGACAAGTTCCTGCAGAACCAGAACGTACACAGGTAGGACTAGTCTCAGGGCGCTGGTCTTTGACCTAAGGGCTGCCGCATGAGCGGATTGCTGGGCACGATGGACCACTGGTCTGACCCAGCAGCGGCAATTCTTATGTTCTTATGTTACAGCTTCTGTTTTTGTGCAGACAGAAAATATTACTCAAGCAGAGGGTATGGCTCCATGTGCAAGATGTCTTCAGCTTGCATCCCTCATGAAGGAAGTAAAGGAACTGAGAGAGGAAGTGGCAAGACTGATAAGCATCGTGAGAATGAGAGGTACACTGATGAAATGCTTCATGAGGCATCAAATATTTCCAGCAATGGAGAAGGCCATGTTGAGGGAGGACAGCTGGACTCAGATTAAGTGACCCTACAGGACTGATTCTGTGACTTCACCTGCTGAAGAATCAGGATGCAACCCTGAAAGTGGAAGAGATGGGAGCATCCCAGAGAGAGGAAAGATCAAGGCTCAAAATCCCAAAAAATGCTGGATCCATGACCACTAGGAGGCATAAGGTAGTGGCGTTTGGTGATTTCCTTCTGAATGGTACAGAAGTATCCATCTGCAGACCAGACATGATGTCTCAGCAGGTATACTGTCTGCCTGATACCAAAACCCAAGATGTTTCAGAAAGCTTGTCGAGACTCAACAAGCCTAATGACTATTATCCAATGCTGTTCATCCATATCGGCACTAATGATACTGCTAGGTACCCCTACGAACCTATCAAAAGTAACTTTGTGGCTCTGGAAGAGGAGGCGAAGCAGTCAGTTGCACAGGTGATATTTTCGTTGATCCTCCCTGTTGAGGGTAAAGGCCAATTTAGAGAAGCTTGCATCCTGGAAATGAATGCATGGTTAAGTGGATGGTGTCGTCGAGAGCATTTCGGCTTCCTGGACCTTTGGGATGATTTCCAAGGACTGCTGAGCTGGGATGAAATATCTTCAGCAGCAGACTGACTAACGTACTGAAAAGGGCTTTAAACTAGAATTGCTGGGGCAAGGTGATCAAAGTCCTCAGGCGAGTATAAGCCCTCAGATAAGTGAATCCCTAAATACTTCTAAACAAATAAGAAAGGGGGGCAATGTCTGGAAAGCAGTATATACTAATGCTCGAAGTATGGGAAACAAGGTTTTGGATCTAAAGGCTGTGATGGAAGAGGCTAAGTTGGATTCTGTGGTGATTACAGAGACATGGCTCACAGAGAACCATTACTGGAATATAGTTATACTGGGTTATAATCTGTTCAGGAAGACAGGGTAGGAAGAACAGGAGGGGGGGGGAGTGACGTTATACTGTATGTTAAAGATCATATTAAAGTCACACAATTGCAGGATCTGCAGGGTAAGGAAGAGGCACTGTGGATCAATCTGGAAAGAGGGAATGGAAAATATACTTACATTGGCCTCCTTCACAGACAGAAGTGGACAGAGATTAGTATGTATCTTTCTATCTCTACTTCTTATTTGGCATTTAGAAAATCTATGAAGACTGATCTATTTGGTAAATATTTTAAATTAATTGTGTTTATAACTTATATACTTGTATTTTAATTTTTGTTTACCGCACAGAACTATGGTATATAAGAAATTTTGGTATGTTATTTAATAGTAGACATTCAGAATATAGCTGTAAAAGGGGAAGTATTACTAACAGGTAATTTTAACATACTAGATATTGATTGGGATATCTCTATTGCAGGGTCTTCTAGAAGTAGGAAGATCCTGGATACTCTAAAGGAGAACTGTTCCAGCAGTTGGTAATGGAACCCATGCGGGATAGGGCCATACTCGACTTAGTGCTTACTACTACAACAAATTATTATATTTATAGCGCTACCAGATACATGCAGCACAGTACATTAAACATACAAGAGAAGATCCCTGCAATATGCAATCCCTGCAATCTAATTATGACAGACACATAGGAAACAGGACAAAAGTGAATCAATATATGCTGCTCATTAAGGGAAATACAAAGGGATGAAGAAGTAGAGAGGGTAGGGGCTACAGAGGGAATGAGAAACAAATATAGTGTATTACAAGGTGGCAAGTCAAATGAACGCAATTTGTCTATGAACCATATTACAAGCTGGAAGGGTTAGGACCTAAACGCAGCTTCGAAAAAGTGGGCTTTGAGCCTGGATTTGAATACCACCATAAATGGAGCCTGGTGTACTGATTTAGGCAGGTTGTTCCAGGCATGTAGTGCAACAAGGTAGAAGGGGGTGGAGTCGGGAGCTGGTAACAGAGGAGAAGGGTAAGAGAGACTTATCCGAAGAACAGAGCTCTTGGGGAAGGATATAGGGAGAGATTAGAGAGGAGAGATACTGAGGAGCTGCAGAGTGACTTGAGGAGAGGGGTAACATGAGCACAAGAACACTGGTGGAATACGAGGCGCGCAACAGAATTCAGAAGAGATTGAAGGGGGGGGAAAGATGGGTTATTGGGCGACCTGCAAGAAGCACGTTGCAGAATGCCAGGTGAGAGGTGACGAAGGCATGGATAATGATCTTTGCAGTGTGCTTAGAAAGGAAACTCCAGATTTTAGTAACATTGTAGAGAAAGAAGCAACAAGTTTTGGTGGTTTGTTACATATGTGATGAGAAGGACAAAGATGAGTTAAGGGATGGCCCCGAGGTTGCAAGCCAACGAGACAGGGAGGATGAGAGCGCAATCCGCTGAAATAGAGAATGTAGGGAGAGGAGATGCAGGTTCAGGATGAAAGATAAGGAGTTCTGTCTTGACCATGCTTTAGATTTTGGCGAGACATCCATGTAGCAATGCCAGACAGGCAGGCCAAGACTCAGGCCTGGATTGCCATAGAAATTTCAGGTGCAGGGAGGCAGATTTGTGAGTCATAGAAACATAGAAAAAATGACGGCAGAAAAGGGCCAAAGCCCATCAAGTCTGCCCACTCTGGTGACCCTTCTCCCTGAGTTTGCTCACCAACCCCCTGCCCTTACCTCATTAGAGATCCAACATGAATATCCCATTTATTTTTGAAATCTGCCACGCTGTTGGCCTCAATCACCTGCCGTGGGAGTTCATTCCAATGATCGACCACCCTCTCAGTGAAGAAATACTTTCTGGAGTCACCATGAAATTTTCCTCCCCTGATTTTCAGCGGATGCCCTCTGGTGGACGAAGGACCCATAAGACGAAAGATATCCTCTTCCACCTCGATACGACCCGTGATATATTTAAATGTCTCAATCATGTCCCCTCTCTCTCTTCGTTCTTCAAGTGAGTACAGCTGCAATTTATTCAGCCTTACTTCATACGGAAGATCCTTGAGCCCCGAGACCATCCTGGTGGCCATCCGCTGAACTGACTCAACTCTCAGCACATCCTTCCGGTACTGGAATCCATGGGAATAGATCAGAGCACCAAAGGAAGAAGTGTAGATGGAGAAAAGAAGAAGTCCAAGGACAGAGCCCTGAAGAATGCTGCCCGATAGTGGAATGTCAGCAGAGGATGATTCTCCAGAGCATATGCTAAAAGTGCGTCGTGAAAGATAGGAAGAAAACCATGAAATAACAGAGCCCTGAAATCCAAGCAAGGACAGTGTATCAATGAATAGGCACTGATATAGTGTCAAACGTTGCAGATAGATCAAGGAGGATGAGGACAGAGTACTGGCCTTTGGATTTGAGCAGGAGCAAGTCATCTGATACTCTAGTAAGGGCAGTTTCCGTAGAATGGAGAGGGCAAAAGCCCGATTGAAGGGGATCAAGAACAGCTTGAAATGAAAGAAAGTCAAGACCACAGTGGTGAACAGCATGTTCAAGTAGCTTGGCTAAGGGTAGGAAGGAGAGGGGGCGATAATTGGAGGGACAGATAGGGTCCAGTGAGGGTTTTTTTGAGGAGCAGCATAGCTATGGCGTGTTTGAAGACGCTGGGTACAGTCGCAATAGAGAGGGATAGGTTGAGGATATGACAGATAGCAGGGATGATAGTAGGAGAAATGGTGATCAGTAGATGGGAGGGGATAAGATTGGAGGAACAGGTGGATTACTGCAACTCCTTATACAGCAGTATTGCAGAAAAAGATTGCAAAAGACTGCAAATGCTTCAGAACACAGCTGCCAGACTAAACTTCTGATGGAGCAAATTCAAGAGTGTCTTCCCACTCCTGAAAGACCTACATTGGCTCCCAATTAAGAAGAGAATTCAATACATAGATAGCTTGCATTGTCCACAAAGCCATCTATGGCGATAACTCTGCAGTACTATGCACAGATATCGCCACTATGCATTCCTTTCTCACCATCAGATCTCATCAGCAGTTCAAACTGGCCTCCCACCACCACCACAGCCTTCCCCCCACCCTTTCATGTACCAGGGACCCAAGGTATGGAACAAACTTCCTCTTTCACTTGCAATAAACATGCACATACTCTATCTTCAGGAAAAAGTTAAACACTCACCTTTTCTCCTCAAACCCATAGCATAAACTCAGCACTCTACCCACCCACCTGACTTTTATTCAATGTTCTTGTTCACTGAATAATAATCTTATTGTAACCCGCATTGAATCCTAGTCAAAACTTTCGGTACTTAAAAAAAAAAAATATATGTATGGTACGGTTGTCTCAATCTTGCAAGCTGTTGGATTTCAGAAGTTCACTATTCTTTCCCTCAGCAGAACCTCCATTATTACTCTAACCACAACAGTGAGGGTTACCAGCCTGTAGTTTCCGACTTCTTTTCCATTATTATTTTTTTGAAGGACCACATTTACTCTTCTACAAGCCCACAGAACCTCTCCTGTCTCCAAAGGTTTATTAAATAAATCCGAGAGGACCCAGCAGAACGTCTCAGAATCATAAGATGTGGTTACTGTACTAAGTCGAGATAAATGGGAGGCCAGAATGTGTCTAAAAAAAGTCTCCTTGTACAATTTTGTGTTTATTATTATTTCCCCACAGTTACCAGTAGTGTTTTGAATTCTACAATACAACTTGCCAAAACAAACTCATGTGCACAAAAGGTGCGTCATCCACTTACTTTAACAGCAATGCAAACTGAGACCTCTCTGATGTTTGACAGTGGTGGATATAATCTTCCTTGAGTTAATTCTTCATCTGTCAGTTGCTCTGTCAAAGCCTACAGTACAAAAAAAATATGGTGGAATTTTATTGTATTATGTTTTAATATCACATTGGAATAATATATACAATACCTTGAATAGTGTGTGCAGTTCTGCTCTCTGCATCTCAATCAAGGTATAGTGGAATTAGTAAAGATACAGATAATGAACAACCAAAATAATTAAAGGGACGGAATTCCTTCCATGAGGAAAAGCTAAAGATGTTAAGGCTTGGGAAAGAGATAGTTGAGAGGAGGTAGAGAATGACATGGGGACGGGTACCCAAAGGGCATGGATGGGAACAGAGCCTGTGGGGTGGGGATGGGGACAGGGACAAGGACAAACTCTGTCCCCTTGTTATTTTCTAAAAACTCAAGATGAGTATCAATGTGTAAAAACTTAACACATATTAGACACCTGGCAACTGAATTCAATGATTTGAAAAACTTCAGAAGCTGCTTTTGGATTTCAGAGAACTTTGTTAAATGACATCATTTCTGTTTTGTCTGCCATCTAGAATGTCCTTTCATCATGCCGAGCTACTCAATAATTTTACTGTTAGTGCACCAGATCGTCTATCATTGCTGGCATTCAGGTGGCAATGTCAGACAGGCAGGCTGAGACTCTGGTCTGGGTTTCTGTAGAGATATTTGGCACAGAGAGGTATAAGAACATAAGAACTGCCGCTGCTGGATCAGACTAGTGGTCCATCATGCCCAGCAGTCCGCTCACATGGCAGCCCTCTGGTCAAAGACCAGTGCTCCAACTGAGACTAGCTCTTGCTCACCAGGAACTTGTCTAACTTAGTCTTGAATCCCTGGAGGGTATTTTCCCCTATGACAGACTCCGGAAGAGCGTTCCAGTTTTCTACCACTCTCTAGGTGAAGAAGAACTTCCTTACGTTTGTACGGAATCTATCTCCTTTCAACTTTAGAGAGTGCTCTCTCGTTCTCCCTACCTTGGAGAGGGTGAACAACCTGTCCTTATCTACTAAGTCTATCCCCTTGAATGTTTCGATCATGTCCCCTCTCAATCTCCTCTGTTCAAGGGAGAAGAGGCCCAGTTTCTCTAATCTTTCGCTGTATGGCAGCTCCTCCAACCCCTTAACCATCTTAGTCGCTATTCTCTGGACTCTTTCGAGTAGTACTGTGTTCTTCCTCATGTACGGTGAGGGCGCACCATGGCCCGGTACAGTGACATGATAACCTTCTCCGATCTGTTCGTGATCCCCTTCATTATCATTCCTAACATTCTGTTCGCCCTTTATGCCGCCGCTACGCATTGCGTGGACAGCTTCATTGACTTTCCGATCAGAACTCCCAAGTCCCTTTCCTGGGAGGTCTCTTCAAGTACTGCCCCGGACATCCTGTATTCGTACATGAGATTTTTGTTACCGACATGCATCACTTTGCATTTATCCACGTTGAACCTCATCTGCCATGTCGATGCCCATTCCTCGAGCCTGATTATGTCACATTGCAAATCTTCGCAATCCTCCTGCGTCTTCACTACTCTGGACAGCTTCGTATCGTCTGCAAATTTAAACACCTCGCTCGTTGTACCTATGTCCAGATCATTTATGAAGATGTTGAAGAGCACGGGTCCAAGCACTGAGCCCTGTGGCAGCCCACTAGTGACGCTCTTCCAATCTGAGTATTGTCCATTTACCCCCACTCTCTGTTTCCTATGGTCCAGCCAGTTTTTAATCCAAGTGAGTATTTCACCCTCGATTCCATGGCTCGCAACTTTCCGAAGTAGTCGTTCATGCAGAACCTTGTTGAACGCCTTCTGAAAGTCCAGATATACAATGTCGACTGGATTGCCCTTGTCTATCTGCCTGTTTACTCCCTCGAAGAAGTGTAGCAAGTTTGTCAAACAAGATCTGCCCTTGCTGAAACTGTGCTGGCTGGTCCTCATCAGACCATGTCTGTCAAGGTGATCAATTAAGCGGTCCTTTATCAGCACCTCTACCATCTTTCCCGGTACCGAGGTCAGACTTACCGGTCTGTAGTTTCCCAGGTCTCCCCTCGAACCTTTTTTGAAGATCGGCGTAACATTCGCCACCTTCCAGTCCTCCGGAATCTTTCCCGATTTGATCGACAGATTGGCTATTAGTTGAAGCAGTTCAACTATGGTCCCTTTCAGTTCCTTGATGACCCTCGGATGGATGCCATCCGGTCCCGGGGATTTATCGCTTTTAAGCCTATCAATCTGCCTGTATACCTCTTCTAGACTGACCGTTAACCCTGTCAGTTTCCCGTTTTCACTTCCAGCATATAGCCTGGGAGTAGATCTGGGAGTCGTCAACTTAGAGGTGATATTGGAAGCCGTGGGAGGAGATCAGCGCTCCAAGTGAGCAACTGTAGATAAAGAAAAGGAGTGGTCCCAGGACAGAGCCTTGAAGTACACCAATCGATAGTAGACCTATTCTGAGAAGAATTTGGCCTTTGAAAGGACGGCCACTGAAGGAGATCCTTGAGGCAGTGTCTGCATCCAAAGACAGGTCCAAAGAGACCAGCGTTCAGACTCTGAACCAGCAGAACATGTACTACAACTCGAATGAGACCTTAAAGGATGCCCGGCACCACAGCCACACCAACCTGCACCAGCAGAGAACAGGTATGCACCACCACACAGGAAGCATTGCACAGGCCAAAATGACAAGCACGCGCCATAAATGAAGTGGCCACCACCACTTGGTTACCTGAGGATGCTAGAAAAGAAAATTTTGTATCATAACAGCCTCCTGCGATCCTAAGTGCATTCAATGTCCAAATTCAATAGATTAGGGGTTGGGGAGTCCATCCCAATCGATTTTGAATCAAACGGAGGGGTTTTTGAGGCAGAATTTAAAGTTAGAAAAAAGATTGATTTTACAATCCAAGATGGCTGCCAGAACAAATTCGCACCAAAAACAGCAAAAATAAACAAAATTTGAAAATAAAAAATAGGGAACCAAACCCTACCCTCAGAAACTGTGAAAAATGACTTAAATCGTTTTACAAGCCACCCCTGAAGTTCCCATAGGAAATAATGGAGGTACTCACAGTTTTTGTAGTGCCTATGTCTGTCAGCATTTTAAAAGCAACTCAGGGGGTCACGTGATGCACTGAGCGGAGGCAGACACGCGCTGCCTGGGCTCCCGGGTCCCGAGTCCCGAATCGCGCGGTTGCCAGCCGCTAAAGGAACGCCGGAGGTCAGCGCTTTGAAGCGCACAGTGCACCCGCTGTATGGACAGATTTCTGTCCTCGCCCGCGCCGCAGATGTCTACCCGCCTGCAAAAAAAGGACCGGGATCGAGCACAGAACGGCGGAGACAAAATGGCGCCGAGCACTCTCACCCCGGCAATACAACAAATAGCGCCGGAGGCGCTAACTGCACTCACCCAGGCGGTAACCACGGCTATGCAACCTAGCATTGACAAATTATCTGCACAACTTTTAAAATTGGAAAACCTGCTCACAGAGACAACTAGCAGAACAACTGCTTTGGAGACCAGAGTTTCAGGAATTGATGATATACAGAGATCCCAGGACACTGCAATGCAGGACCTACAGACCCTGACCCAAAAGCAGGCGGAGAGACTGGAGGACCTGGAAAATAGATCACGTAGGTCCAACTTACGCTTTTTGGGTTTTCCAGAAACAGTTGCGGGTCCGAAGCTGCTACAAACCCTAGAAGTATGGCTGACAAATACCTTTTCCTTGCCAGAGAGCTTGGGACCTATCCGCCTAGAACGGGCACACCGCATGGGCAGGGAACAGGCCCGGGAGGCGAGACCTAGAATGGTCATAGCCAAGCTCTTAAATTATAATCATAAAGCGGAAATTCTGCGTAAATATAAACAACTCCGGGAGACCTTAAAATTTGAAGATTCGGAGGTCCGCATCTTTCAGGATTATTCCGCAGCCCTGACCGAACGCAGGAAGCAATTTTACCCGATTTGTTCTTCACTGGCAGAAAAGAAAATACGCTTCCTTTTTCTATATCCAGCCATTTTGCGAATACAACATCAGGGGCAGTGGCATGTTTTTGATGTAGCAGCGGAGGCAGCCCTCTATGTGAACACCCAGGTGCTCCCCCAATCGGACCTTACCTGACTGAGAGAGGGGTTCAGGAATGCACATGCCTCCTTCTGATTGTGGACTTGTGAATCTGAAGTACTGGCACCTCTTTGGCCCCCCGAGTGGGGGGAAATGACACTTTCACCAGCATACTTCATATTTGGGTCTATGGTTTGCATTGATATAAACTTACCTGTTCAGTTTTACTGTTTATGGGATAGTAGCCTGTGGAGGGGCTATATCCTATTTGTTCTGGTTGTTTTCAGTATATTCTATGGTATAAGATAATATTCCTTTTGGGGGGCTCGGGGCCTGGAGTGGCATTAATTTGTGATCCTTCACACCTTTGGGACCGCTTCGGGGTGGACCTTTAGTTGTGACCACACACCATGCGACAGGGGGAAGGGAAGGGATGGGAGGGTGGGGAGGGCTGGGGTTGGAGGGGATGGAGTCCTATGCTATTGTGGATGTATGTGAGTATGTTTCGAATGTTAGAGAGAGCGGGTCTGGCTGTTGCGAGGAGAGTCCTGCCAGCCTTTCTGTTCATTGCATGGCGGGCACTCGGACAGGTCCTGAGTGCCACATGTCTACCCTGGGTGGGGCTGGGCACCTGGGGCAGTTTCTTGATAGACATGATACATTTTCTGCATTTATTTTCTCCTCTCATAAACTATAGCTAATAATCTGAAGATAGTATCATGGAACGTATCTGGCATCACTTCCCCCATTAAGAGAACGAAAATTTTAACACAGCTGAAACGTCAAAATGTTGATATAGCCTGCCTGCAGGAAACCCGCCTGACGGTTACAGAACATCAGAAATTGAGGAGGTCCTGGGTAGCTGCAGTTTATGCAGCCTCCTCCACACAAAAGCGAGCGGGGGTAGCGATCTTAATCCGTAAGACACTACCACACACAGTACAAGTGGTTGACATTGACCCTCAGGGCAGATATATTCTGATACAGGTGACAATAGGAACATATTCCTTTTACCTTATGAATGTCTATGCACCTAATATTTATGATCATTCTTTCTTTGAGGGCATTACAAAATTGCTTCTGGAGCGAGTCACAGATCCAGTCTTCGTGGCGGGAGATTTTAATCAAGTCATGGACCCGAGTTGTGATCGCTCTCTGCCAGGAAGCAATTCCAGTCAGTCCCAAAGAAGAGGCCTACCCTATCTTTGTGCGACTCTAGATTTAGTCGATCCCTGGAGATTATTACATACCACAGAACGAGATTATACACATTGCTCCAGAGCCCACAACACACAATCTAGAATCGATTACATTCTTACCACGAGTAGGGCGTTCTTGAATGTAGATGCAGCAGTCATAGGGCCGGCGGTAATATCTGACCATGCGATGATTTGGATTGATGTGAATGTAGGATTTGGCATGCGGGGCCCTGTACGCTGGCGCTTTCCTAGTTACCTATTCTCTGATGACCATTTCAGAACTTATTTAACATCTAAGTGGGAAGATTTTCTGGACTTTAATGGTCAGCATTGTACGAACCCGACGTTGTTTTGGAGCACAGCTAAGGTGGTACTCAGAGGAGATTGTATAGCATATGTTATAGAGCGCAATCGCCGTCTGTCACGGGGCATTCTTCGGCTGGAAAAGGAATTAGCAACTGCCAAACGTCACTATACACAACACCCGACCCGAACTTCCAGGGAACACTTGATATCAGTGGAGACGACCCTTAATTCTTATATACACGAGCGCACGGTCAAAATGCTGTTGTATCAAAAATACCGCTATCATCGCTATGGCAACCGCGCGGGGAAGTTATTAGCACGGTTGACAACACAGGCTAGGGGTCCTCGTTATGTCATGGGTTTGAGGGATGATTTGGGACGTCAGCAGCATTCTTCTGCACAAATAGCACAGATTTTTCAATCTCACTTTCAGAAGATTTATGGTCGCCAGGACTCGGGAGATGAACCCCTTATTAGGGACTACCTAACAGATTCTGGTCTATTGTCGCTCTCTGAATCAGATGTAGAGTTCCTTAATGCAGCCATTACCCCAAAGGAATTACAAAAAGCAATCCAGCAACAAAGAAATTTCTCTGCCCCAGGGCCGGACGGCTTTACGGCTGAGTTTTATAAGCTTTTAGCGGTACAGCTGGGCCCCGTCCTACGGGACTATTACGCTCAAGCAATACAAGATGAACACTTTCCCATAGAAGCGAACGAGGCTCTAATCACTTTGATATTGAAACCTGGAAAAGAAAGCACTGCTCCCGAGTCCTATCGTCCAATCTCTCTTTTAAATGTGGATATTAAAATTCTTTCTAAAATATTGGCTGATAGATTGGCAACTCTACTCCCGAATATCATTGCCCCGACACAGGTGGGATTTGTAAAGGGAAGACAGGCGGTGCATAATGTTCGCAAGGCACTATTATCCTTAGCGTACACTCAACATCATCATACCCCGATGCTACTCCTAAGTTTGGACGCGGCGCAGGCTTTTGACCAAGTTAATTGGACATATCTCTTTGAGGTGCTGAGCTTCATGGGAATATCGGGTTGGTTCGCCACAGCGTTGCGCACGTTATATTCGGCACCACAGGCGAGACTCCTGGTTAATGACATTATCACGGATCCAATTTTCATTGAACGTGGTACCCGACAGGGATGTCCCTTATCCCCTCTCTTATTTTTGTTATACTTGGAACCCTTTCTGCGTACAGTGTCCTTAGACCCTGATATTGTGGGAGTGGATTTTGGAGCTCATTCGCTGAAGGTGTTAGCTTTTGCAGATGATTTATTATTTATGCTCACCAATCCTGTTCACTCTATTGAACATCTACTGCAGGCGCTAAATGAATTTAGATTTTATTCAGGCTTTACTTTGAACTACCAGAAATCTGTTGCTTTAGCTAGCCCGGTGACACTACAACAGACGTGGAGTGATCACTTTCCTTTTACCTGGGCGGCAACCTCGATTCGTTACCTGGGGGTTTGGATTCCGCGAGACCTTAAGACTCTTTATGATAGTAATATCTCCCCGCTGCTACATGACACTCTGCAACACTTACAAAACTGGTCCACCTTCCCCCTTTCCGTAGCAGGCCGGGTGGCCCTCTTTAATATGGTGCTCTTTCCCAGATGGCTGTATCGTTTTCAGGTCCTACCGCTGCTTTTATCATACACTCACAATGCACGTCTCATCAAGGGTCTCCAAAGATTTCTATGGGGGGGCAAACGACCCCGCATGCAATTTCTTAGGATGTGTTTGCCCAGGGACAGGGGGGGATATGGATTGTTAAATGTACGATGGTATGCTATGGCATGTCAGATGAGACACATTAATGACTGGTTTAGGGGGACATCTGATTTTTCTGCCACACCACTGGAGTTGTCTTTGTTGGCTCCGTACCATGTAAGTTACTTTTTGCATGTGGCAGACCCGAGGATACGTCCTTTGGTGTCATACTATCCGATATTTACGCCGGCACGGCGAACATGGAAATGGGTGTGTAAAACTGCTAAGTTGTCTTCTGGGGTCTCCTTGTACTTACCCATTCAGGGCAATGGAGCCTTTCAGCCTGGATTACAAAATACCTCCTTTCAGAGGTGGAGTATGCAGGGACTTCAATATCTTTTCCACCTGTTTGGGGAGGAGGGGAGAATGGCACCTTTTGCGGAATTACGTCGGACTTTTGCTTTACAGCCCACTGATTTGTTTGCTTATTACCAGATCCGGCATTATGTACGGTCTCTACCGGAGGCCCACCTTACTGAGGATAATAGAGAGGCCCTTTCGGAACTCTACAGTCTTTCGGCGCAACAAAGGATTCCTCTTCGTTTTCACGTTGTGGGGGTACGGGATTGCCAACCTGGCCCTAACTTGGATATTTTAGCGACAACATGGGCAGAGGACTTGCAATGTACACTCACAGCCCACCAGTTACAACAGGTCTTGAAACATATTCAAAAGGTATCTCCTAATATCACCCACTGGGAACTGCAACTGAAAATTGTTTTGAGACTCTATATTCCGCCGGAACGTGCAGCCCGGATGGGGATCACACCGTCACACTCATGCCCGAAATGTGACCATGCTCATGCCTCTTTGGGTCATATGCTTTGGGCCTGTCCTAAAATTTTACAGTTTTGGAGGCACCTGGGACAATATATAACGCTGCTTTGGGGGAGGCGTTGGCTACCGCAACCGAGAGCATTATTTGGGTATTACAATATAACCACACCTAAACCCAAGGGTATGACGGCTTTCATTACCAGAGCACTCTTGATGGGGAAGAAAGCCATTCTCACCAACTGGCTGTCTAGCAATCCTCCGACTTATGCCCAATGGAGATCCTTGATGATAATCCACGCAACGCTAGAGCGGAGACTAGTAGGAGACTTGGATCGTGGTCCGGGTCGTAAATTTCGTCAGACCTGGGAATGTTTCTGGCAGGATCTCACCCCACATGCACGTAGTAGACTTTTGAATATTTAAGTCGGACTTGGACTCTCAGGTTTTTGATCCGGCACTGGACTCCGGGGATGGGGAGGGATGGAAGGGGGGGGGATAGTTGCATCATTGTTTACTGAACTATACTACTGATTGTGTTGAGTGTTTATTGTTGAAACAATAAAAAACATTTGAACATAAAAGCAACTCATTGGAGAAAAAGGACTTTCTGCCTCAGAAAACAGCTCCAACTGCATTGGATGGTAGATCTTCATACTGCCAGCCAACCAGAGACCGACTACACCCCCTGCCCCCATGGATCATCTGCCACGCAATTGGGGGCAGAAAAAGGCAGCCTGCGCCTTGAAACCCGGGTGAGTTTATGTCCAGACGAACTCAGCTTGCGTTAGAAACCTGTGACTGTGGGGTTACCGGCCAGCAAACTCCATGGGAGGACCCCGGGTACTTCCAGAAGGTGGCACACAGCAGGCTGGTTTTACAGAACCACCAGAGATTCTCTGTGAAGCTGCAGTCCAGCATTGCAGGACTGCGTCCTTTTCTCTGATAGCGGACCACTGGGGAGGGGTCTCAAGGCACTGAAGCCACCGAGAAACGAACTTTAAGCGAAAAAAATAAGAAACAGAAGCAGAGCAACAGCAAGAAACTTCTGCTTGCAAAAATTGAAACTGATTCTACCACTAGGGGGAGTACAGCATGTGTTCTGAAAAGATTGAATTTTTGCAATACCCAGACTGTGGGTTGGGATTGAACACCTAGCGTATGAAATCCGAAAGGGACATAACAGAATAATTATGAATATATTCAAATACACACAAGAATAAGGAACCTTCAATCCCCACCTTTTTGTTAATACAATTTATTAGGTATTTTGGTTATCCTAACACTGTGATTGGGGTCTCATTTTACCAATGGCTGTAAAAATGATTTTTTTTTTTTTAACATGTTTATGTTAAAGGCTACGTAATCTCCAATCCTTATTAACAGAGTGTAGAGTTGGACTTGTGGAGTTGGAATCAAAAGCAATTTTGGGTGGAGTCTGAGTTGGTAAAAATAGACTCACTCCAGATTCAAAATAAAAACTTACATTAATAATGTAAATATATAAAATGATAAATATACCATATATTTGACATGGATCTAAAGTACTGGTAAATATAACTTATAATTTACCAGTACTTTATATCCAGTATAAAAAAAATTTAGGGCTCCTTATACAAAGCCACGGTAGTACTTGCTCTGTTTTTCTTTCCAATGTTGTGCTGGTTCTTGTGAAGCTCATACATCAACGTTTCTGAACCGCAGTTGGACCACTGTAGTCTTCATTGTTGGGTCATAGCGAGAAGAACTTCATATATTTCATCAAGGCAGATGAGGAAAACGTGTCTGTGAGAGTACGCCAGAGGTACTGCAGCATGGCTAATTATTTCACCACCGTATGTTTGCCGTCACATTTCAAGAGTTTCATTACCACTCTTTCCAAGTTTAATACAAAAACTCAAACACACACCTCTGGTGTCCTCTCACAGACACGTCTTCCTCATCCGCCATGACGAAACATTGTGACCCAGCAATGAAGACTACGGAAGTTCAACTACAGGTTCAGAAACGTCAACATATGAGCTTCAGAAGAACCAGCACATCATTGCCATGTCTACTTCTCTTGGAAAGAAAAACAGAGGCAGTGTCATTACTTTTCTTTTCAAATCAGCCCATGTACTTACACCATGTTTTGCAGAAATAACATGATTTCTGGCAAACCTTTGGCATTTAAGGGAGAAAAAAAAAGGCTGCTGTTTTAAAAGTGTCTTTGGAGCTCAATACAACTAGTGATGATGTGTGCACTGTCCCTATGGAGAAGAGGAGTAAGGGGAGAGACCGGGACAGTATAGGACAGCGTATCCCAAGCTGTATGCCGCAGCACACTAGTGTGCCATGGCAAAATTTCTGGTGTGCCATGAGACACTGGCGAGGCACCAGCTGACTGCCTACAGGACGTGCCTCTTGTGGCAAGGGTCACATCTTGTAGGCCAGGGGTAGGGAACTCTGGTTCTCGAGAGCCGTATTCCAGTCGGGTTTTCAGGATTTCCCCAATGAATATGCATTGAAAGCAGTGCATGCAAACAGATCTCATGTATATTCATTGGGGAAATCCTGAAAACCCGACTGGAATACGGCTCTCGAGGACCGGAGTTCCCTACCCCTGTTGCAGGCAGTCAGCCGGTGCCTCTCCTCTTCCAGCACCCCCTCACTGGCAGCTCAGGACCCTATCTGGAGAGCCTCTACGCTAGGGGTCTCAAAGTCCCTCCTTGAGGGCCGCAATCCAGTCGGGTTTTCAGGATTTCCCCAATGAATATGCATGAGATCTATGTGCATGCACTGCTTTCAATGCATATTCATTGGGGAAATCCTGAAAACCCGACTGGATTGCGGCCCTCAAGGAGGGACTTTGAGACCCCTGCTCTACGCATATGCGGACGTTGTGATGATGTCCTACATGCGTGGGACGTCATCGGGTCAATGTCCGCGCATTTCCAGATGCCCTCAAGTCGCAGCCCCAAGTTTAGTGTGCCGTGGCTCCGGAGAGTTTGCGAGACACTGGTAAAGGAGAAAAAGCAAAGCCTCATTAAAAAAAAAAAGGACTTCTCAGATTTATCATTATTTATCAACTCAGATATAGAAGCATAATTTATCATAGTATATTACAAGAGGACAGACATAATAATTTCTTTAGACAAAATGTATTTTGAAAATGCAACCATGAAATTTTAGGTTATTTGGGAGCCATTAACAAGATATTGTAAATATTGAAATTATTGCATAGAATAAATATTAATTCCCTTTTGTTCATACACGTCTAGGGTGGGGTGGGCGGGTGGGAATATTTTATGATTTCTTCTGCTTATGATTAATTGTTGGTTATAAGGGAGGGGGGATATTTGATGAAAGTTATAATTTGATGATATAATAAGTAATGTTAAAGTATAAAATGATTGTATTTGTGTTATACTTATTGTGAGTTTAAAAAATGAATAAAGATTTATAAAAAAAAAAGAAAATGCAACCACGTAGCTTCTCGGACTGCAGGCAGCAAACAAAGACCAAGATCCTTGCTAGTTCCCAATACATCCACCCCTCCATCCCTGAGGCATCTTAAAGCCACATTCTGGAAGCAGTTTGTATGTAAACTTTGTAAGCCAATTGAGACACTATTGATGACTTCAGTTTGGGGCTTCTCCAGCAAAGAATTTTTGCCCACATAAGAAGGCTCGATTCTGGCTCCGTATATGTTTGATACCAACCTTTGCTGCTTCCAGGAACACCTGATCACTAATGTGCCGAACACCGCTGAGGATTACTCCTAGGGCAACACCTAGTAAAATACACAAATAAGAAACTCTCATAAATCACACGTTATACCACAGTGCTGTATTCTCTGTAGGATGAAGAAAAATAAGTTTGCCGAGAGAATAAAATACAGTACATAAATCTAGAAGAATTGTGTATCTTTGTACCCTGTGTGTTCTTAGGGCATAAATGCCAGAATGCTACCTAAAACTATTTTAACTTCCTTTTAGCCGATGTTCCTCTCTGCTCTCTTTGATGCCTGCGATATTCAGAATACAGCTGTAGAGATTCGTTACCACAGCAACAATATATATATATATATATACGGTATATATATATATATATATATATATATATACTACCCCTCTTCTGCCTGCACAACAATGGTTACTGATCTCTAGTAGAATACAGTTTAAAAATTTGCTTTGGCACATAGGGCCCGATTCTATACACAGTACCTAACTCCTAGGCGCTGTTGAGCACGATACTTAACCACCCCCTAGGCATTGTTTATAGCATCGCACCTAGCAGTGTCTAAGTGGACTTAGGCGCCAGAAGGCATTGAATTCCTAGGTGTACTGACATTTCGGCCAGGGTTTTTTGGCCTAAATGAGTGCACCTTAAGTGAGGTGCTACTCTAACCACTATGCCACTCCTCAAGGAAGCCATTAACCTGTTGCAGACATTCATGTGTAAAGTGTGGGAAGGGAAAGACATACATGGATTTTCCCATGTAAAATCTGTTCTTATACATGCATCCAGCATGTATATGTATATTTACACCAGCTCTTGAGTAGGTTTCTGTTATATGTGTCTACTGTGCATTTTGCAAAGTATGCACACAAAACCCCAATTCCACCCTCAGTACTAATGTATGCACGTATAAGACTGGCTTTCTACATGTAAATCCAGGTTTCACATATAGAAAGCCTTTTTTAAAACTGCCCTCTAAATATGTTCAAAACAACTCAAACCGTGTCCGTAAAATAAGCAGTATACGAGGGGGTGCTGAAAAGTTCTCAGCCCAAACAACTTCCTAAATTCTGAGCGTTATTTTGCCACTTTAGCTAAAAAGAGTGTTATTTTCTTCTGCAAAGTAGAAATTTACAGAATCATAATGCTTGTTTCAGATCGTTGATTGAACCATGTCAACAAAATGTGTAGAATTTTCAAGTGTGGAACTCCGAGCCATCATGAAGTTCCTATTCGTGCCGAAGAAAATACCAAAGGAAATCCGCGAATTTACGATGCAAACTTTGAGTGACAAATGCCCCTCATACTCCACACTGAAGAAATGGTGTGCAAACTTTCAGGTGGAGATTTCAAGACTGAAGATGCAGCAAAGGTCTGGGAGGCCTCAAACAGTGTCAACTCCTGAAATTGTTAACCATGTCCATGACCTAATTTTGGCAAATCGGCGAATATCGACTAAAACAATTGCTGAGACACTACAGACATCCAGGAAACATGCTGGATGAATAATCCATAAGCAGCTGGGTATGCAGAAACTGTCAGCCAAGTGGGTGCCCAAATGTTTGAATGCCGACAAGAAATGATGTTGAGTGGAAACTTCCCAAGTTGATTTTTGCAACATTTTCAGCGAGCTGACGACAACCTTTTGGAATGACTAGTTACTGTTGATGAAATATGGGTACACTACTATGATCCTGAGACAAAACAGTCATCCATGCAATGGCAACACTCAAGTTCTCCAAGGAAAAAGAAATTCAAGATAGAGAATGACACGGGGACAAATTTGTTCCTATCCCCACAGGAACTCAATTTCCCCATCCCGTCTCCGCACCATTCTTTAACCGCATAAGCCTCAAACACTTATTTATTTATTTAGATTTTTATCCCGTCCTCCCAGTAGCTCAGAACGGTTTCCAAGTAAACCGTTCACAATGGAGTGAATTGGACATACAAGATTATACAGTAGATTTAAATACTTGGACATACGAGACTGTGCAGCAGTGTAAATATAGGGACTATACAGCAAATTAAGAACAGTAGTTTAAATACAAGTAGTTTAGTTTAGATATAAGTTATTTGAGTATAGGCTGAGAGTGGACTATACAGAAATTTAGGCAGAAGATTAGAATGGAGAAAGAAGGGTAGAGGTGGGGTTTAAGGGGTTGGGTGTAGGCTGAGGGTGACCTTTAATTGAAGAGGAGGGTCTTTACCATTTTCCGGAATGTCATTAGTGAGTTCTGTAGTCTGAGTTGAGGGGGGGAGTTGGTTCCAGAGTTGGGGAATGAAGTGGCTGTAGGAGCGTTTTAAAGCGTTTGAGGCTTGTGCAGATGAAGATGGAGCTTGCAGAGATGGGGCAGGGACAAGAAAAGAACACGTGGGAACAGGACAGGAAAATGAGTTTCTGTGCAGATGAGGAAAAATTTGTCCCCATGCCATTTTTTAATTGAAGACTCAAATGTCAGCAGGAAAGGTCATGGCCACAGTGTTTTGGGATCAGAAAGGTGTTGTAATGTCTGTCTGTCTTCCAAGTGGCAAAACAGTTAATGCAGAATACTACTGTAACTTGCTGTGCCAATTAAAGGAGGCACTGAAAGAAAAAGGGAGAGGGAAGTTGTGGAAAGTTCTCTTTTTTTGCAAAACAATGCACCTGCTCACAAAACGATGGCTGTTTTGACGCAGTTGGGGTTTCAGTGCATAGACCATCCACCCTATTCACCAGATCTTGCTCCATCTCAAACCTTAAAAAGAGTTTGAAAGGGTGACAATTTTCAAGTGACTCGGAGGCGACTGCAGCAGCGAAGCAGTATTTCAGTGACCAATCAGAGTATTTTTTTGGAAGGGTTACAGAAACTTCAGACACGATGTGCCAAGTGTACTGAACTTAGGGATGAATATGTGGAATAACTTGTAAGTTTCATGGCACCATGTCATTCCCTTCTTGGTTGGGCTGAGAATTTTACAGCACCCCCTTGTATGGTGTGAAATAATTCATGATATAGGTTGAAAAAAAATCTGCATAAAGAATAATGCTTTCATTTTTTTCCTGAAAGGCAAGCAAATCTAATTATAACCTCAAGACCAAAATTAACTTATTCCACAATCTGGGAGCTGCAAATGTAAAAAAAAAAAAAAAAGCTATATTTCAATTAACATTTTTAATTGCGATTAATTGTGTGATTAAAAGTAGGGCATAGGCAGCAGTCTAATGGAGGGGGCACAAAAGGGGACTGGGGGGTCATACATTTTCTCTCTTTTGTTCCCCCTGTCAGTCGAAGAAATCTACTGTCAAAGCTGCCCCCTTCCTGCTTGCACTGCCTCAGGAGTGAGGAAGTTAGTGGGGTGCTTTCAGCATGCTCAGTTCATACATGAACTGAGCATGCTTTGAGAGTGCAAGGTATGCCACTGACTTCCTTGCTCCTGAGGCACTAAGAAAAGAAAAGGGGTGATTCAGGCAGTATATTTCCTTGGCTGGCAGGGCCTCTACTACCCTACCAGCAATTGAATGAGTTCTGCAGCTTTGGAGGAGGTCTGAGTCTAAAGTGGGGGGCCTAGGTCTTCAAGGTGCCCCCCACACACTGTTTATAGGCTCAATATCTTCCTTTCTCCCACTCCCAGGTCCAACTCCCTCCTTACCTTCTACCCTCAGGTCCATCATCTCTCTCTCTTCCTTCTCCCCTATCCCCATTCTGAGTCTAACATCCCTCTGTTTCTCTTCCTTCCTGCCACCCTCTCCACCTCGGGTCCATTCTCTCTCTCTGAACCCATCACCTCTCTTTCTCCCTCCATCCTTCTCTCTATCAGTTCGGCATCTCTCCCTCTCCTCTTGGCTCTGCCCGTGGTTCTCTTTCAATTCCCTCTCCCCCCCCCCATGGTCTAGCATCTCTCCATCCCCTCCATTGCCGTGGTTCTCTCAATTCCTCCCCCTGATACCCTTTTACCCCCACAGTTCAGCATTTCTCCCAGACCTGACCACAACGTTCTCTCAGGTTACCCCCCAACCCTGTGTACCTTTTCAAATATAAGCATGTCTTCAGCCCTGCATCATCAGTCATACTCAAAGGCTGCCTGCGGCCTGGCCCCTCTGAAAACAGGAAGTTGTATCAGAAGGGGCGGGCTGGATCAGAGGGAAAGACCTGGTGCAGGCTGCCTTTGAGTATTTCTGCCAATGGTGCTGCAGAGCCAAAGATTTGCCTGTGTTTGAAAAGGTACACTGGTTGCAGGTGGAGGGGGACCTGATAGACAGCTGCAGTTTGGGAGAGATGCTGGACCATGCACAGAAGGGGGAGGGGTGGAAGGGAGGCAGATGGGGGTAGAACTGAATTATTCATCACAATTACATTTTTAATTGTGATTAATAATTAACGCATTAATTGTGGTATTAATTGCAATTAATGTACAGCTCTAGTTAAAAAATAAAAAATACTATTTTGGATATCCATTTAATTTCATTGCTCTAGCTCCTGCAAATTGGCTAATGTTTGTCCCTTAAAACCAAGGCAAATACAGTGGTGCCTCACACAACGAACTTAATCCGTTCCAGGAGCAAGTTTGTTATGTGAAACGTTCGTTGTGTGAAACGCGTTTTCCCATAAGAATACATTTAAAACAAAATAATTCGTTCTGCAGCCCTGTTTTCCCATAAGAATACATGTAAAAGAAAATAATTCGTTCTGCAGCCCTACATTTCCCTCCCTCCACCTCACCTTATATGCAGAGTCTGCCAGCCCTCTCCCTCACCCAGCCGCACGCTTCCAAACCTGTCTGGCTCTTACGTCGGGTTGAGAACCTTTGCTCTAGGAGAAGCGATCCTTGTTAAAGAGCCCCGAACCTGATACCAAAGGTTAAACCGGAGGCGGAAGGGTTAAACAATTCTCATTTTAGCTCTTGAGCCTGACTAACATCGGCTGTTCCCTGCAGAGACGGTACAGAGGGTTTTACTTTATCGAGCGGGGAGGGACGGGGGAGAGGTGGGGCCGCCCAGGTAGAGAGAGAGAGACCAGCATCAAGACGCATTTACCGTGGCCTGGGACGCCAGTTCCCACCGGAGGCCCAAAAGTTTTCTGTTTGGTGAAGGCGGCCGGGGACGGGAGAGATGTGCGGAGCTGGAGGTGCGGGGCGGCTACTGCTGCTGCTGTGCGGACTCTTCCAGGCCTGGCAGCGGATAGGTAAGCGCATAACCGGGCGCAAGTCCTTGCGGGCCACCTCTGGGGGAGAGGGTTTGCGGAGTGGGCCTCGAGACTTGGGCGGGGGAGGGGGGGCTTGTTTTGTGCTCTCTTTCTCAGGCGGGTAAATGCACCTTTGTGCTCTTCAGGTTGGGGAGGGGGAAGGACTGAGGGCGAGTTGGGTGGAAGGAGGGAACTGAAGACAAGACTTTTTTCCGGCTTGTCTGTTCGCCTGGGAAAAGGCTTCCAGGAGCGCACAGTTTCGGCTTAATCCCGCGCCATGTGCGTGTAAAGGGTGGGAGGGAGGGGAATGTCCTGTCCTGTCCCCAGGCGGCGGGGGGGGGGAGGTTTAAAAATATGCGGTGGCGGCGGGGGGAGGTTTAAAATATGTAGCGCCACTGAACGATGCAGCTCGGGCGACTTCGTTGTGTGAAACGAAGTCCGTTGTACGAATCAAGACAAGAAGTTCGTTGTGCGCAGCGTTCGCTGTGCGAGGCGTCCGTTATGCGAGGCACCACTGTACTTCAGTTTGATTCTGGCTCAGCTATGCCCATCAAATGGATCACCCATGCCCATGAAGCGGCATGAAAGAGAAGCCATATGAAAGTGGGAGAATACAGCACAGTATTATATAATTTTCTGTTACAAGTCAGCCAAGTGGTCAGTAAAATCAGTTGGATGGCATGCTCATTTAAAAGATCCTGAGGAGTACACTGAAAGACATTCCCATCCATCTCTATTCTTTAAGATCCAATTTAATTTGAATCATCATCATGCATTCTGTTACTTCCTAGCTAGGCTTGATCATTCATGAATGGGCCACCATATGGAAAACAAGCTCACAAGGATGCGGTTGCTGATTGTACAATGCTGGAACAAAGGGTGAAAGACAGCCAGGGTTCAACCCAAGAAAAGAATTTGCTAGCTACAAAATTCATACATTTGGTTAATTCAGTTTGAGTAAATAGAATACAATAAATCGTATTTTACCTGGGAATATATAAGCATTGTTTCCCTGGCCTGGTCTGAAAGTCCGTCCATCACTTAAAGTCACAGTCTCAAAAGGACTACCACTGGCGAACAGACAACGACCCTGGCATTTAGATTAATTACACAAATCAATACCTAGCAGCAAAGCTGATTATAACTTTAAAACAGTCATCCATATGGTTTTTGTGAGTTTGACACTGTCACAGCTGGTACAACACAAATCATTGGCCTTCTTTATAGCAAATGGGTGCATATTAAAGTCATAGAACTAGGTCATCTTGCTCTGCCAGGACCTGTCGACTTGCTGCTAAATTTCTGTTGCTCCAGATCTCCAAAAGATTTTTTCTGTTTTTTTATTTCAAATTTTTTGTTTATTACAACAGCAGAATAAAAAGTCATACAGGTTTGCACTTTGTATCAAAAACAAGCTTAAAGAAATTAGCTGTTTGTCCTGTTTTGGTTAGGCTGTAAACTCTGTCGAGCAAGGATCAACATAAAGCAAAGATACTTACCCAGAGCAAGTGTTCAAAGACAGCAGGCATATATTCTCATGTGTGGGTGACATCATCATGGAAGCTGGTATGGACACTACCAAGTGCACTATCATTTTAAATTTTTAGGCAATATCTGGTGCCTTCCTGGCTGACGTCAGCTCACAGGACCATCAGTTGAGTAAAAAAAAGCTAAGAAGCCAACTCAGAGAAAGCAAAGATACTTACCTGTGGCAGATGTTCTCTGACAACAGCAGGCATCTTTGCTTTCTCCAAGGACAAACAGGCATGATATTCTCACATATAGGATTCCCAAGCTGCCAGGATCATGGCTCTGGATAAGGATAACGGATATATAAACACGAGTCTCGCAAAACCCAAGTGGTTTGGAGAGAAAGTTGGCGTTCACGAATTAAAAAGATTCTGCAGAATTCCTTGTCCAAACCAACCTTCTCTTCTGGATTTTTGTTTCAAACAGTAGCGAGAAGTAAACGTATGTATTGAGGACCAAGTGGCTGCTTTGCAAATGTCCTCAATTGATGCAGAGTGAAAACGAGCTACAGTAGCAGACATAGCTCGGACATTGTGGGCTGTTACATGGCCCTGCAACATCAGCCCCGCCTGAGTATACATAAAGAAGATACAGTTTGCTAGCGAAGTGGGGACGGTTCTCTTGGAAACAGAAACTCAAAAGCCTCACAAGAGATGGAAGTAACCTCTATGAAGTTTAGTACGTTATAGGTAGGATACCAGAGCACGTTTGTGGTCTAAGGTGTGCAGTACTACTTCTCCAAAATGTGAATGCAGCTTTGGAAAGAAATCAAGGCATACTATAGATTGGCTAAGGTGAAATTCGGAAATGACCTTGGGTAGGAATTTTGGATGAAAGCAAAATACTGCTCTGTCACGATAGAATCTTGTGAAGGAAGGATCTGACACAAGAGTTTGAAGTTCGCTCACATGGCATGCAGACGTATGGCCATTGAGGAAGATGTTTGAGAAAGCAAGATGTAAGTAGCTCAAAGGGAGACCTCATAAGAGCTCTTGTTGGCAAGTTTCTCTTCATATTCTTTCTTAGCTCTCTTTTACAATGCTTTGCAACTAACTTGCCAGTGCTTGTGTCTCTTCTTATTTTCTTCATTTGGATCCTTTTTCCATTCTTCAAAGGATTTTTTTTTTTTCTATAATAGCCTCTTTCACTTCAATTTTTAACCATGCCGGATCTCGTTTCCTCTTCTTTCAACCTTTGCTAATAAGTGGAATACATCTGGTCTGGGCTTCCACTACGAAATGTATATTGATGCAAATATATATTGATACAAGAACCTCGGTATGCATCATGTTAGGATAAAAACTTGTATTGTAAAATCTTGTACTGTAACTGACAAATTTAACCTGTAAACTGTATATTACGCAAATTGGTATTAGATCCCTAGTATGTGTCGAGTTAGAATAGTGGTCTCAAACTCAAACCCTTAGTGGGGCCACATTTTGGATTTGTAGGTACTTGGAGGGCCACAGAAAAAATAGTTAATGTCTTATTAAAGAAATGACAACTTTGCATGAGGTAAAACTCTTTATAGTTTATAAATACTTCCCCTGGTCTGGCATCTGTCTCCTTCCCTCCCCCAACTTTTTATTTCTTTCACCCTGCCCTCTTCTTTCTTTCTCTCTCTATCCATGCCCCCATTCTTTCAATATGTCTGTCTTTCTTTCTCTCTCTCCGTGCCCCCTTTCTTTCCTTTTTCTTTCTCCATGCCCTTTCTTTCTTTCTGTCTTTCTCTCGCCATGCCCCTTTCTGTCTGTGTTCCGTTTCCCTTCTTTCTTTCTGTCTCCCTGTCCACCCTTTCTTTCATTACTTCTCCCTGCCCTCCCCCAAACCACCACCATTGGGGGAACAGGCCGCCACTGCCGCAATCAGGGAACAGGCCGCCACTGCCGCAATCAGGGAACAGGCCACCACCGCCGCAATCGGGGAACAGGCTGCCGCCACCACAATTGGGGAACAGGCCAGCGTTGAGGTCTTAACTCTCCCTGCTTATCTTCCCCAGCGAGGGGCCGAGCAATTCACGCCACCCGACGTCAATTCTAACGTCGGGGAGGAACTTCCGGGCCAGCCAGGCAGTAACCCATCCTGAGCTCTTTGGGGAGGGTGGGATAGCAAACAAATTAAATAAATAAAGGTGGCAGAGGACACAGCTAATGTCCCAATATTCAGGACCTAGACAATGGATACGCCAGTGGGTTAGAGTCTGATATGGTCCAAATACATTGAGAAAATGTCTTAAAGCCACTCAGTACCCTCTTTAACATAGAGGGGAAAACAGCTAGTGCAAAGTCAAAGGGCTCAATGGCCCAGGGAGTTCAAGTAACTAGGATGCTGAAAACTATCAATGCTGCTGGGGGAAAAAAGGGACCAGAGTTGCCTGAAGACCTAAAAATGAAAAAAAACTTATAAAAATGAAACAAAGACAGGTAAAATACTGGAAACGATAAAACAACGAACTATGAAGAAAATAATTAAAAAATAAGTACAGGACGGTAAAACAAAAAAGTAAACATATGATACGCTGAAAAGAGAACTGAGACACTGCTTTTCAGCTCTGTGGAAAACGAAGAACTGATGGTCCCACGAGCTGTAAGGCAGGAAGGAACTGGCAATGCTAAAAAATTTAAAGTGACAGTTCACTTGGTAGTGACTGTATAGGTTCTGTGATGACAACACACACGTGTGAGAATACCATGCCTGCTCAGAGATATAATATAAGACTTACCATAAAGAACTGCATATGTCTTGCAGCATTATAAAAATGCTAAGTTTATTTATTTATTTATTCAATTTTTTATACCGTTCTCCCAGGGGAGCTCAGAACGGTTTCCATGAACTTATTCAGGTACTCAAGCATTTCTCCCTTTCTGTCCCGGCGGGCTCACAATCTATCTAACGTACCTGGGGCAATGGGGGGATTAAGTGACTTGCCCATGGTCACAAGGAGCAGCGTGGGTTTGAACCCACAACCTCAGGGTGCTTAGGCTGTAGTTTTAACCACTGTTTTTGACCTCCAGCCTCAAATACAGATTTGCAATAACTGGCTATGCTAATCATAGAAAATGAATTGCTAGTGTCTTAACAGTTTATTAACAGAATTCCTTTCTTCAGAACTGCTCTTCTTTACAGATATCTATTTGCCTTCTGTGGGTTAGCCTATGACAGGATAGGTCAGAAGCATCTCTTCCACAAAAAAAAAAAAAAAAAAATCTGGACCATATGCTCCTATGGAATTTCTCAGCAAGAATGGAGATGGCGAAAATAAGATTTCAAAAGAAAAAGCATCAACCACAGCCAACCTCAAACATTTTTTAAGTGAAGAGTAAGGAGTGCATAAATCAATCTAACATAACCTATAACCCATTCTGAGCTCTTTGAGAACAGGATAACCCCCCCCCCCCCAATTAAATAAATAAATGCAACAGTTTACAACATACCAAAGTGGAGGAGTAGTGGACTGAGAATTAGGGAAGCCAGGATTCAAAATCTCACTAATGTACCTTGTGATCTTGGGCAAGCCGTTTAATTCTCCATTGCCTCAGGTGCAAATAGACTGCTACAATGAGCTATCACACCCCTTGAAGTTAAAAACATTGCTTCATCTCTAGAGCTGGCATTAAAAACCAGTGCTAAGGCTAAATTTGGCATACTTTCCTGCACCGGCAGTTCAATTACACATCTAGGTCTTTTCATGCATTTGCATAGAACACGTGTTAAACTTAAAGGCATTTATTTCCATGCTAAGAACACGTGGATAAAGGCAGCATGGATAAAAGCAGGCTAAAACTTGAGCAAAAGCAAGCTTCAGCTGGTGCATTGGGGCTTCTGGAAATTACTGTCTGAATATTGTATGTTGACAGAACTCAGATATTCAATCTCCACTGCCATACCTCTGTCAGCGTGTATGCCTCCTCTGCAGTACATTCAGCCTGCGTTGTAGGGTTACTAAGTGCAAATATGATGGGGGTTTTATTGATCAAACCCATTGCTTTAATTACATCAGCAGTAAACAATCTTCCAGCGCCTGCAACCCCTGAAAGACACACACAATAAAATTAACACAGTTGCACAAGAAGAATACTATCAGAAAGACCATATTTAATTCCACAAATTCATTTCAGATGTATGTGGGTGGTATGTTTACTTACTGGGTAGAGGAACAAGCTGCAAACTGTGGAAATCACAAGTCAAATCCCACAGCCATTTCTTGGGGCCTATGCAGAAAGCTACTGCAAGCCTAACTGAACAGCTACTACAGGTTGAATGAAGAGCTGAATGCACCAAGCAATAAAGAGAGGGCTTGAGTGCACAAGTTTACTTGTATGGAAGACATGTATGCACAAAACAAAAAGAATTGACCCCAAAATATCCACAAAGAAAATCCAGAGAAAACCAAAAAAAAACTCTGTGGAGTGACGATGTTCCCAAATGAACTTTATTTGAAAGTATCAAAGTTCCAAAGGTACACTAAAATCATCCACATAAAATAATTCCATCCACATAAGAGCCTTAAAGAAACCTAATCTGCTAGGGATACAGGACCCAACACGGTCCGCGTTTTGACAAAAAGTCTTCTTCAGGGGTCCCTGGGGGTCCTATAAAGGTGAGTACGTGGGAAACAATAGTGTGGTGAACCGGAAGTGAGACACTGCTTGCATTTGCCTGGGACCAAAATGATATGAATAATGACCAGACAACAAAAAGTAGAAAAAATAATTTTATTTTCTGTTTTGTAATTACAATCTGTCAGATTTGAAATGTGTATCCTACCAGAGTTAGTATTAGACCG
This sequence comes from Geotrypetes seraphini, assembly GCF_902459505.1. Classification (NCBI taxonomy): domain Eukaryota; kingdom Metazoa; phylum Chordata; class Amphibia; order Gymnophiona; family Dermophiidae; genus Geotrypetes; species Geotrypetes seraphini. The sequence goes on from NC_047084.1 coordinate 85,933,340, forward strand.
CGAATGTGAGCTAGGATTTAACAGAGAGAGGAAAAGTATTTAAAAAAAAATTTTTTGTTTACACCACAGCGCCAGCTTAGGTGGGAGAAGTCAAAGGGGGTGGAGTGGGTGAAGAGGCTATAAAATAAACCCACAAGGATGTTTGGAAAAAACACCCAATTGGGCAGGAAAATCGAATCGAAAAATCGATTCAATAGGCTGAATCGAATTGAAATTTTTTTTCCTAAATCGGGCAGCACTATTACGTACTGAACAAAACTGAAAGTGAAAGCGCATCAGTCTGTTCTTCTGTGCCTAAATATGAGCCTCACAAAAATTTCATGTGCAAGCAATTTTTACAAGACCCACATTTAGGCACATAAGAACAACTGCAGATGTGTGCCGACACTTTTGGTTTTTGTTTGGACATGCGCACAAGAGCCATGCTTAGTGCAAAACCTTTGTTTGCATGAGTCCAGCATGCCCCCTCTCTAGGGTTACCAGATATCTGGGAAAACCCGGACATGCCCCCTTTTTAGAGGACTGTCTGGGTGCCTAGACAGACTTTTTGTCCGGGTTTTGGAAAGCCCCGACCTCCTGGCTGCGTCTGGAGGGTCTCTGAGCATGCGCAGATGTCACCCGCATCAGTGCATGCTCAGAGACCCCTTCAGACGCAGTCCGGAAGTCAGAAAACAAAGACAAGGCTTTGCAGGGGCGGGGTTAGAGGCAGAACTGGGCAGGGCTGGAGGCAGAGGGCATGGCTAGGAGAATTTATGCTACCACCCCCTCCTACATAAAATCCAAGCTACCCATCTACATCCCCACCCGCACCCTCCGCTCAGAATCGGAGGCACGCCTATGCATTCCCCCAGGAAGATCCCTCATCTCAGAAACTGCCCGCAAATGCTCCTACAGCCACTACATTCCCCATCTCTGGAACCAACTACCCCCTCAACTCAGACTACAGAACTCTTTAATGACATTCCGGAAAATGGTAAAGACCCTCCTCTTCAACTAAAGGTCACCCTCACTCTACACCCCTTCCCTTAAGCCCCACCTCTACTCTTCCTTCTCCTTTCTAATCTTCCCCCTAATTCCTATATAGTCCTCTCTCAGCCTATACTCAAATAACTTGTATTTAAACTCGTATTTAAACTACTGCTCTTAATTTGCTGTATAGTCCCTGTATTTAAACTGCTGCACAGTCGTGTATGCCCAAACATTTAAATCTACTGTATAATCTTGTATGTCCAATTACACTCCATAGTGAATGTTTCCTGTAGACCGTTCTGAGCTACTGGGAGGATGGGATAAAAATCTAAATAAATAAATAAAACAGGGTGAGGCCCTGTGTCTGGGTTTCTCCAGAAAAAAATCTGGTAACCCTACCCTTCTCCCCTATTGGCCACAAGGTTTTCTGGCAATAAAATTAGCATGCAATTAGCTTTCTGCATGGCATGGTAGTATGCTTGCAGAACCACTCGGACTGTGGCTGTTGCTGCGGAACCACTCAGACTGTGGCTCGACTGTGAGCCTCTCTACATGAGCCTCCTTGTGATCTTGGACAAGTCACAACCCTTCACTGCCTGAGATGTAAAATTAGATTTTAAGTCTTCTGCGGACATGAAAATACCTGCTGTACTTTGAAATATAAGTCACCTTGAGCTACTATTTTAAAAAGGTATGAGCTAAATCCAAATAAGCAAACCATTACTGGTAAAGCATTAGCTACATTAAAAAGATTAGTTGCATAATAGCAGCAATTATAGCACTATTACTTTATTTGCCATCATTTGGCAAGAAATACACCAGGCTTTGTTTTTGGCATCCCAAGTACATTAAGAATGTAAATGGAGGCAATTTTTTATCTAGCTTGACATTAGTGGAGAGAAAAAAGAAACCACAAAAAACAATGAATTTCCAAGCTCTCTTCTCCCTCCCAGACAACTTATGCCACATCTGCTGCACAAATAAAATGTCTTGGTAAGAAATAACTTGATTGTAATGGTATGGAGAATCTTGTTATTCTGTAGTAAAGCGTAATAATCACAAAAGGGGTCATGTACTAACAACATGTGGTAACTCATCATATATTATCTACAGCAGGGCACATTTCCCTGTGGGAAAGAATATACAATAACTATGTTAGTATGGACTATTAGTAAAAGATCCCAAAGACAGTAAAAGCTGGACAAAAGATGGTAAAACAGACAGATTGGGTTGTTGCACATAGTGGGCAAGCGAGGCAACCACTCGGGCTCCAAATTTAGAGGATGCCACATTGGCCTCTTAAGGCAGTCTTATTCTGAGCACACAAACCCTGAGGAGGAAGGGTGGGTATCAAAAGCAACCTTTGTCCTGGGTGTCATTATGTCCAGAAACTATCCTGGAGAGAGACTAAGAGGGTTAAAAAAATACATAGTTATCATGACATAGTAAATGACAGTAAATAAAGACCTGACTAGTCTATCCATTCTGCCCATTAGTAATATGCATTATAAATTCATGATTAAATTAATTTGGCTTTTTTTCTTTCATATTTCTGGGCCATAGACCATAAAGTCCACCGGATGCTGTTCTTAAGTTCCAACTACTGAAGTTGCCATCAGGGCTCACTCCAGCCTATCCATCTTGTCATTTGCAGGATATTTTTCAAGTTACTGAAGTTCCCATTGATGCTCTCCCTAGCCCAGTGGTCTCAAACTCGTGGCCCAAGGGCCACATGTGGCCCTCCAGGTAATATTTTGAGGCCCTCGGTATGTTTATCATAATCACAAAAGTAAAATAAAACAGTTTCATGATCATATGTCTCTTTAGCTATAAATTACAATATTATTATTAACATTTAGCCAAAAGTAAAGATTTATAAACTATAAAGAGTTTTACCTGATGCAAAATTGTCATTTCTTTAATAAGACATTAACTATTTTTTCTGAGGCCCTCCAAGTACCTACAAATCCAAAATGTGGCCCTGCAAAGGGTTTGAGTTTGAGACCACTGCCCTAGCCCATCCTACACCGAATCGCCATATACAGGAAACAGACCATGCAAGTCTGCCCTGTAGCAGGTCTTAGTTCTTCAATTTATACGTATCATTCATTTTTTAATTAGAGATCCTGTGTTTATCCCATGCTTTTTTGAATTCTGTCACCCATTTTCCTTTCCACCACCTCCTTCAAGACGGCATTCCAGGTATCTACCACCCTCGCCGTGAAAAAGAATTTCCTTACATTACTCCTTGAAATGACCTCTTTTGCATATGCTGACAGAGGACACAGGAAATGTCCCAATGCTCAGGGCAAAGCACTGATGCACCAGTTATGTGGATCAGAGCCTCAAATGGTCCTATTGCATGAGAGCATTTTTTGAAGCCACTTGGTACTGATTTTGACATGGAGGGGAAAACAGCCAACGTAAAGTAAAAGGGCTCAATGGCCTGGGGAGCTGAAGTAAAATTGAAACTGAAAATGATTGATGCTCCCAGATAACAAAATGAACCAAATTTGGTAAAAACAAAACAAAACACCAAAAAACAACCAGGAACACAAAGAAAATAAAGAATGATAACAAAAAAATAAGAAAAATAATGACTGGAAGGCACACAAGAAACGCAAAATTTTGATGCACTGAGAACACTGAAGACATAGCTTGTCAGCTCCACAGAAAACGAACTGATGATCCTGCAAGCCGATGTCAGGTGCGAAGGTAATGGCACATGCATGGTATGGGCACTGCTAAAGTTTCAAAGTGAGTGTGCACTTTGCAGTGTCTGTACCGGGTTCCACGGATGACGTCATCCACTTGTGAGAATACAATACCTGCTTCACCTCAGAGAAAAGTCTATCTATTACCATGTACTATGTTACACTACATATTAGCAAATTACTTCTAGTTATTCCCATCTTCGTTTAATTTTTCTCTAAACTGTAAGGGGGAATGAGGGGCTGTTTTTACAGAATGTTTACACACTACAGAATGTTGACAGAAACTTATTTAGACCACCCTCTAAACCAACCTGCGGCCCCGTGAAGTATTTTGTGCGGCCCCGGTCGAGGGCGACACAGTGTTTTCCTCTGCCCCCCCCAGGTATTTGCCGTCTTCCTCCTCTGTCTTGCTGCAGCATTTGCGTGGTCCCAGAATCATTTTTTTCGGCCAATGCAGCCCAGGGGTAGACAAAAGGTTGGACACCCCTGCTCTAAACTGTCTGAAACAGGTATGCTTACCAATAATGGCTGACGGTTTAATCATATTCACAGCATCCACAAAGTTCCTAGGTGCCTGGTCTGAAATTTGGTGTGCAAAAGCTTCTTGGTTGCTATCTATATCCTCTTTTCGACCCTGCATTGAAAGAAATATAGACTAAAATAAAGAATACAATGAAAAGTTCAAATTATTTGTTAGTATGCTTTCCCCTCCAAGGAAACCAATATCTAAAAATGTCTTCTGTGATATGGTCAATAATAATCTGCATGCTAAACAGCAGGAGAATATGGCATCTTTTAAATTAAATTAAAATACCCACATGTCCTGTCCAGCGGCTAAGAAGTAATGCTGTGCACTGCTCTGTGGAAAATCACTAGTTTCAAAGCTAGCTAATCACAGAGCAACTGTATTTCTTCTACATACCTGTTTTTTAGCACCTAGGCTTATACAAATGATGTCCCACAAAGGCTGTCTGTACACCCCCTACAGGGCCCCCCCCCCACTAAGCTGTCTGATTTGTGTACCAGGTCTTCCACATTCAAAGTCAGCTTCGACTAGATATGTCATGAGGTAGGGTTCACCATTAGCCACATCGATTATTGCAATTCCCTATACAGTGGTATCAAAGTTAAAGATCAAAAACGGTTGCAAATAATCCAAAATACTGCCATTAAGCTGATCATTGGCCACCATTACTTAAAGCAGCCTGTTGGCTTCCTGTTTCACACCAGATCACCTATAAGATACTGTTGCTTGTGTTCAAATTAAGGTCTGCACGCACATCCTTATCTCTCCAGATTCTTAACCCCTTATTGTCCATCCCGAGACCTTCATTCCACATACCATAATTGTCTTATTACCCCTTCCTTCAGGGAAATTATTCTCATCACCACTTGCAGCTCTGTCTTTTCAGTGCAAGGTGTGAACTATGGAATATGTTACCATCCTACCTTAGACTTCATACTTCCCTATCCAAATTCAAATTCAACCTCAAAATATATCTTTTCTCTGATACCTATAATTAATTAAACCCTTTCCGGAGATCTCTGGAAATCACAGCAGCAGGGTTCACCCTTTCATGCTACCCTTCTTTTCCTATATTATTCTGTAGTTTAGCCTTCTTTTCCTCTCTATCTTGTCATCTCACAATCCACTCTATAATCTTAGCCTGTAAGCCAGCCACTTTAACAACTGTCTTTGTAATTTGGCCATCTTGGCGACAACATGGGCAGAGGACTTGCAATGCACTTTAACAGACCAGCAGTTGCAGCGGGTTTTGAAACATATTCAGAAGGTCTCTCCTAACATTACACATTGGGAAATGCAATTGAAGATAGTCTTGCGACTCTACATCCCGCCGGAACGAGCAGCTCGGATGGGGATTACTGCATCTCACTCCTGCCCGAAATGTGATCAGGCTCACGCTTCTTTAGGCCATATGCTCTGGACTTGCCCTAAAATTTTACAGTTTTGGAGATATTTGGGACACTACATTACGATGCTATGGGGGAGGCGATGGCTTCCACAACCAAGAGCACTATTCGGATTCTACAATATAGCCACGCCTAAACCCAAAGGCATGTCGGCTTTCCTCACTAGAGCGCTTTTGATGGGGAAAAAAGCAATACTTACTAACTGGCTGTCCCGCGATCCCCCATCTTATGCACAGTGGCGATCCCTGATGATAATCCATGCTACACTGGAACGCAGAATGGTGGGAGCCTTGGATCGTGGCCTTGGTCGTAGATTCAGTCTGACCTGGGAATGTTTCTGGCAGGATCTTACTCCGCATGCCCGCAGCAGATTATTGAACCTTTAAGTTTGACTCTTGCTCTCCATTTTTGTTGTGGTACTGGACTCCTGGGGTGGGAAGGGATATTGGGGGGGGGGGGGGGAGGAAGGTTGATAGTTGTTCTGTTTAATAACAAAAGCCTATGCTGTTTGTACTGGTGTGCTTTACTATTTTTATAATAAAAACTATTTGACCATAACAACTGTCTTTGATAAGCAGGATATTAAGTTCCTGATAAACTTAGAAACCTGGAAAAATCAACTGCTTCCACTATCATCTGAGGTCATCGGGGCCGGCTCAAAGGGTTATAGTGCCCTGAATCAACTTCGATGACGACACCTCCGCCCCAAAGTTTAAACTTATCTCATTTTCTCTTAAGTCCTAGCCTGGCATTGCTCCTCTTCTTTCTCCCTCCCCCATGGCCCTCTAAAACAATATCTCGCTTGCCGGTAGCAACAGCAGGCTGTTTTCGGCCAACCCTGGGTATTCCTTCTCCTACGTCCCGCCAACAGGAAATTGCAGGCAGGACACAGCAGAGGGAAGACAGAGCTGGCTTAAGGCAGCATGCTATACATGCTGCTGCTGCCAGCAAGCAAGGCAATGTTTAGAGGGCCATGGAGGAAGGAGAGAATGAGCAAAGCCAGAATAGGGGCTGGAGAGAGAAGGAAGAGAAAGATTTGAACCAGATGGAGTACTGTTGATGAGCTCAGGGCCAGGGATTTCATCTTTGGTGCCCTGAGCCAGACTTTCATCTGGTCCAGTGGTTCAGCCGGCTCTGGAGGTCATGTAATTTTAAGTCTTCCATTGGGGTCATATACTGCAGGATAAGTATTTGGGAAGGGCTGCTTTAGTTTGGCAACTTGCTCTATTACATTTCCAGTTTCCCACTTATTTGCTTCAGTTCCTCTAATCTCCACCTACAAAGCAAGTTTCCAACATGACATAAGAACAGCCAAATGAGTCAGACCAATGGTCCATCTAGCCTAGTATCCTGTTTCCACAGTGGCCAATCCAGGTCTCAAGTACCTGACAGAAACCTAAATAGTAGCAACATTCCATGCTACCAATCCCAGGGCAAGGAGTGCCTTCCCCCATGTCTGTCTGCTAGTGCTGCCCGATTCAGGAAAAAAAAATTTGATTCGATTCAGCCTATTGAATTGATTTTTTGATTCGATTTTCCTGCCCAAGTGGATGTTTTATTCAAACATCCTGGTGGGTTTATTTTATAGCCTCTTCACCCCCTTTGCCTTCTCCTAACCACACTGGCGCTGTGGTGTAAACAAACAAAAAAAGACTTTTCCTCTCTGTTAAATCCTATCTCACATTCGCGGTCTAACACCACCTCTGGCAGGATACACATTTCAAATCTGACATATTGTAATCACAAAATAGAAAATAAAATTAATTTTTCTAACTTTTGTTGTCTGGTCATTATTCAAATCATTTTGGTCCCAGGCTCTGGTTGTCTTCGGATAACTTGCTTGCCAGGGTCTCCTTCTTTCTCCATGCTAACCATCCATCTTACATCTCTGTCCTCCCCTTCCATTTTCCTTCCCTCCCCCGGAGGTCTGGCATCTTTCCTTTTTTTTGTCTCCATCCACAGATTCACCTTTTCTCAACTACCCTTTCATCCAGCATCTCTCCCTCCTTCCCTACCACCCCAGTGTTCACCATCTCTCCCTTTCTCTTCCCAACTACCCTCCTATCTAGTATCTCTATCCCCCTTCTACACCATCCCTTGTGTCCAACTTCTCTCCCTTTCTGTTCCTTCCCTCCCTAAATTCCATTGTCCACCATCTCTCTCCTCCTCTAGTTTCAAGTTTCAAGTTTATTAGGTTTCTTGATTAATCGCTTAATCAGACTTCTAAGTGATGTACATTTTAAAATTTACATTTGTTAGGTGACAATACAATAAATAAAAATACTAAAAAAGGACAGAATTACACTCAATTTAACATATTCATAACATTAGGTAAGGAGGAATGAAATACAATTCTTTAAAGTAAAGAGAAGACATTAAGGGAAAATACAGAAGGTTAACAAAATAACAAAATATAATAAAATAAAATAGAATGGGGTTGTAGGATAATAAAATTAGTTTGCAAAGGCGTCCTTGAAGAGAAATGTTTTTAAGTTACTTTTAAATTTTCCAAATTCCTTCTTTTCCCTTAAAGATATAGGGAGAGCATTCCAAGTCTGCAGTGCAGTAACTGAAAAAATAAATTGTCGTCTAGTATTTATAATTTTCAACGAAGGAATAGACAATAAGTTTTGTTCATTAGATCTTAAAATTCTCTTTGCAGAATATGGAATTAATAATTTAAATAAGAAAGCTGGGGTCATATTATAAAGGGTTTTGAAGGTAATTATACAAAGTTTATACGTTATTCTGTGAATAACTGGAAGCCAGTGTGCATTTTTAAGAAGAGGTGTTACATGATCAAACTTTCTAGATTTGGTTATTAGCTTAATTGAGGCATTTTGTATAATTTGAAGACGTTTTATTTCATGTAAAGCAATTCCTTTGAAAAGAGAATTGCAATAGTCGATTTTAGACATCACCAAAGAGTGAATAAAGATATTAAGTGATTTGGGACATAGAAATTTAGAAATAGATCGAATTTTACGTAATCTGTAAAAGGTAGTTTTCATGATGTTACTAATATGATCGTGAAAATTTAGTTTGTTATCGAAAATCACCCCTAAAATTTTAATATTATTAACTGATTGAAGGGGGACATTTTGAATAGAAATAGGAGTAACAAGAGGAAAACTATCTTTCCATGGAAAAAGCATAACATTAGTTTTTTTAATGTTAAGAGCCAATCTGTTTGTATCCAGCCAATGATAAATTTGGTCAAGTTTTTCATTAATCGCTAAGATTTCAATTGTATTATTATTATTTAGAGGATGCAGTATCTGGATATCATCAGCATAGGCAAAAACGTGAAAGCCTACAGATTGGCATAAAGTCATTAGTGGTGCAAGAAAAATATTGAAAAGTAAGACCCATTAATTCTTCCCCCCAAAGTCCGGCATATGAACGTCTCTTTGAATCCCCCTTTCCCTCCGTGTACTTCTACACCAGGGTCCCCTCCCTCGAAGGCCTATCCCCCCTGAAGGCCTGCACCAACACCCCTGAAAGTCTGTCTCCCCCCCCCAGAAGGCCTGCACCCCCTGAAGGACTGCACCCCCACCCACCCCACCTTGAAAGGCCTGCGTGTGCCCCCTGACCTCCCGCGCATCCATTTACCTAATTGCAGCAGCAGAGCAGCTTGCAGAGAGAATCACCGGTGCTAGCGATCTTTGAAAGCTGCCATAGGCCTCTGGAGCTGTCTTCCCTCTGCCAATACCCCGCCCCTCCTCTGACACACCAGAGGCAGGATCGCGGCAGAAGAAACAACAGCTCCAGACGCCGATGGCAACCTGCAAGGATTGCTAAAGTACCGGCAATCCTCTCTGCAGGCTGCTCTGCTGCTGGAATTAGGTAAATGGTTGCGCCAGAGGCCAGAGGGGGAAGCTGTACACTAGCATTTTCCGACTGACCCCATCCTCGCCCTCTAAAACAGGAGCGGCAACGGCCGGCCAGCAAGAGGCAGTGCTGCCGCTCCTGCTTTAGGGGGCGAAGGTCAGTCACCAAATTGGGAGACCAATTTTTTTTTGTTTTTAAATCGATTCGATTCACCCGAAGTGAATAGATTCAAATCGTGCATCGGGCAGTACTACTGTCTACATTTCTCCTCAGCACAAACCAAATCAAAGCATCTAGTTTTTCTACTACAGCCTTGCCCTCCTCAAGTACGACTTTAATTCCTTGGTTATCTGGTAGTTTGACTCTAAGGCTTCTTCCTTCAGAAGCAATAGGTTTTTATTATTAATTTTTTTTTTTTTTACTCTATTGCAAGCTTCTTTTCAAATTATTTTGTGACCCTTCTTATTGGTCATTTAAATCTGACTTGCCAGTGCTTGTGCTCTTTCCTATATTTCTCATTTGGTTCTGCTTTCCGGTTTCTGAAATAAGTCCATTTGGCCTTAATTTCTTCTGTCCATTTTTTTTTTAAGCATTTAAAATATATCTTAACTGGGCTTCTTGTGGTGTGTTTTAAACAATGCCCATGACATTCTAATTTTAACTCTGCAACTTCTCTACTAAATGTTAAATGTACAGTTATATAGAAATGATAAATAGTAGTAGTAGGCTCCCTTTTTATTCTTTCCAACCTAATATAAGTTGAAAAGAATCAGAGGTTGAGCATATATCTGTCAACAAAACAATTATCCCAAAAATTAATGGAATTGGATGAAACTAGGAAAACCTGGTGAAGACACAGAGTGCAAAAATGAAGTCCTAGAGCAATAAGCCCCCCCCCAATACGGTCAATATATTTCTACATGAAAAGAAGTTCAAACTTCTAGAACTAGAAACTTACACATAATTAAAAAACAGTTGGGGAATTTCTTCTTTCAAACCATGTCTACTCTCCTAACCTCTCCCTTTCCCCCAACACACAAACCATCCTCTAGCAAATGCCCCACCACTTTCTCAACTGCAATTCCTCATATTTTTTCCAGCCAGATGGCATGAAAAGTAGCCAGGTGTGGCGGGACGGGAAAATTTGGTGGTGGAGAAAATTAAATATGAACTATTTTTATTAGTTAATTATTATTAATTATTTTCCAATGCTCAATATGGACTTCCTTTTTTAAGGTTTGACACTTATGCCAGAATAATTTTATTAAATTTAAGAAGTATTCAATTCAGAATCCTGCAACCCTAAAAAAACTTTCTCAACTGCAGTAGCATTTAACACGTCTAGTGGTGAAGCAGGGCAGGGGTGTTCTTCCTATGCTCCTGCCCCATGAGAGCCGCAGTCAGAAATGGCTGCTGCTAGTTCCCACGGCAATCCTGTGAGACCATGGGAATTCACAGCAGTCATTTTTTATCATGGCTCTCACAGGGCAGCAGCGTAGGAAGATCTGCTTCACTGCTAGACCACCAGAGCTTTAAAGGTAAGGTCGAGAGGGGTCAGGAAGGCAGAAGGGAGGTGGAGTGGTTTAAATTTGACTGAAATAGGATGTGGGAAGGATCGCTACTGTTCCATCTCACCGCTAGACCACTAGTGCTTCAAGCTGGCCCGCGTGAGACCTGCAACAGGTCTGGGCAGGGGGCAGCGCAGACCAGAAGACTCAAATATAAACCAAGACCCCTATTTTGGGGCCAAAAATTTCTATTTTATATTTTAAATGTTTATATTTGAGTAAATACTATATTTAAATGTTACTGCAAATCTGACTGCATTAATAATAATAATAATTTATTTCTTATATACCGCTATACCGTGAAGTTCGAAGCGGTTTACAATAAAGATACATTTGACAGTACATGGGATAGAAACGGTTTACAATAAAGATACATTTGGTCAGTACATGGGATGCAAGTGGGTTACAGTAAAGATATATTTTGTCAGTACATGGGATGCAAGTGGGTTACAATACAAGTGGTTTACTATCAAGGTGCATTTTGTCAGTGTAAGGGATACAGGTGGGTTACCATAAAGATACATTTAGTCAGTACATGGGTTACAATAAAGATACGTTTTGTCAGTACATGGGGTGCAGGTGGGTTACAATAAAGATACATTATGTCAGTACATGAGATTCAAGGTGGAAAGTATAATTAGTTTCGGGCCTTGGAATTAGGGGGCGAGGTGGAAGGGTCATGGCGAGGAAGAGTTGGGTATGGGAATTTAGAATTTGTTAAACAGTTGAGTTTTCAGGGATTTTCTAAAGTCTGCGTATGTAGTGGCCTCAAGTATGGGCTTTCCAAGCCATGTGTTCAGCCTAGCTGCCTGGAATGATAACATTCTATCTAGAAACTTTTTGTATTGGTAAGATTTCAAGGAGGGGTAATTAAACAGGTTTGTTCTGCGAGTGCTCTTGTTGGACTCGTTGGGGGAGAACTGGGAGATTAGGTAAGCTGGAAGAATCCCAAAGACAGCTTTGTAGCAAAAACATCCAATTTCTTATATCCCGCAAAGTTTGACAAGGATTCATTGCGGCTTACGATAATAAAAGTTTCCTGTACAATTACAGTAAGATTCTTAGATTATAATTTAATGACAATCATGAGAATTACAAAGAGAAAAGTCTAACATTTTCCTAAAATGATGCGGATACAATGGTAGGTTATTCTAAGGTTTTGGGACCCTGAAATTCAAAGATAGTCTCGAATAGCTTTTACTGATGGGACTTCTTGTGGAGCAAGAAATGTCAGCTTAAAATGCTGTGTTGCTCTGGAGTTATAGAACAAACCTGTAACTTTGATATCAGATATTAGTCCCCAAGAGTTCTCTCCATATATGGCCGTATATATTAACATAGTAACATAGTAAATGGCGGCAGATAAAGACCTGAACGGTCCATCCAGTCTGCCCATTAGTTATTCTCATTAAAAATACATGATTAAATTAACTTGTCTCTTCTTTGATATTTCTGGGCCATACGCTATATTGGCAGCCAATGTTCTTTCAATAGTGGGCTTGCCCTTTCAAAGTGACTTAATCGGAAGATTAGTCTAGCTGCTGTGTTCTGGAGAAGTTGCAATCTCTTATATTCCTTCTCTGTGATACCAGCGTACAGAGAGTTGCAGTAGTCTAAATATGGGAGGAGCCTGAACAATTAGCCTAAAATTATTCTGACTCAAGGCAGATCTAACTGTGCTTAGTTGTCTTAATCTAAAGAAGAATTTTATTTATTTATTTTTACCAAGGAATCAATCTGAGTTTCAAAGGTTAGATAGGAGTCCACAATTACACCCAGAACTTTGGATGTTTTCCCAACCTTTTGTTTTTCTCCTGAAATTAGCACCAAATATGTATGTGGTAATAAATTGTAGTCTCCAAACCAAAGTATCTTGGTCTTCAATTTATTAAGTCTGAGGAAGTTCTTCCACATCCATGTACTCAAGTCTGCAAAAATCCTCATTAAGTACTGTAATCACTATTGCCAACAGCCTTATCATCGTTACTCCTTGTACCACATCCTATTTTCCACCGAGAACTAAATCTAAATTGGTTGTCCTTATTATTGGTTCTAGGACTAGATGCTCCATGAAGTAGTTTTTGTAGGGGGGCGTTGTAAGAAAAATATTTCAGTTTTAGTTTAGTTTTTTTCCTTTTCAATCAAAACTTTTCCCATATGCTCATTGATCTTACCTTAACTAGTAAGCCGTACTTATCAAACATCCAGATCTTCTGCTGTGCTTCCTGTTCAGAAATACCATTTTCCATCATAGCCCTAACTATGAGGGTCGCAATTCCAAGAGCAGCCTGAGGGAGAGAAAACAAAACACCTAATTTTAGTTATTATCAAAACCACCGAAAAATATGATGCCACTCAGAAGAACTGACGTCAGAGAAAGGGCGGGACTGCCGGAAGAGGAAGCAGCAGGACAACGGTAGGAGCTACTCCATGATGGGGAGGAGGCTGTGGAGGTGCGAGCGGTCCTTCGGGGTGGGGGTGCGGGTGCGAGTGGTCCTTCGGGGTGGGGGTGCGAGCGGTCTTGCAAGGGGGTGAATCGGATGTCGGGGGGGCATCAGGCTTTCAGGGTGGGGACAGGACTTCAAGGGGGAGAGTAGAGTCGGGGCGGCCGAAAGGAGAGTCGGGGCGGCCAGAGGAGAGTCGGGGCGGGCGAAAGGAGAGTCAGGGTGGCCAGAGGAGAGTCGGGGCAGGCGAAAGGAGAGTCGGGGCGGGTGAAAGGAGAGTCGGGGCGGCATGCGCGGTATACGGGTGTGCGCGGTATATAAAAATTTCTTTACATAAATTACAGTGTCCCGCGCGCTATACCCGGGTGCGCGTTTTACACGGGTGCGCGGTATATGAGTGAAAATACGGTACTCAATAAGCATCACCACCTACAATCTTGTGGGCTAACCCTTTTGCTGACTTCAGAGAGCTCCGAAATGCATGGCCGTCTCAGATATATCTATAGGTTTCATAATATATCCTTCTGATATTTTTTCCAACAACTTATGAACCAGGCCTCTCTCTCCATTCAGTCCCCTTATATCTGACTATGAATTGTTCATATTAGCCTTATGTTTTCAGATTTCCACAATGAATATGTAAGAGATCTATTTCCATTCACTGCGTGCAAATAGTTCTCATACATATTCATTGTGGAAATCCTGAAAACCAGACTGGGTTGAAGCCCTTGAGGACTGGAGTTGAGGACCCCTGATCTAGTGGTAACTTAGACCATGAGGTATTTTCATTATGCGGCAAATATAGATCCTTCCAAAACAACAAAACCTCTAAAGGAAAGAAATGAAACAATGGCCAAACTGCAAAGTTTAATTCAAAATAATTACTGCACACCTAAAAAACTAGAAGTCTGGAAGGTGGTTCAGAGTCGGCCCTAAAGTTACATCAGTGAGGGATTCGGCAGAGGAAAGGCCTCCATGCATGTCTTTGAAGATTATTCTCCATGGCAGCTGAGGCTAAAGGCAAAATATGCGTGGGCTGAGAAGGGAGTTGAGAAGGAAGGTTTAGGTGTGCCAACTCGTATGGGGGGGAAATTCTGCTGCTATGGCTTGGTCTGGGGGTTGAGTGGAAGGGAGATAGGGGCTGGAACTGGAGAGAAGAGACAAAGAGGGTGTTGGCTCTGCAAGGGGAGTGACTGGAGCTAGAAGGAAAGAGGTGCTGGGCCCATGTGGGTGGTGCTGGAAGGGACAGAGGGACTGGAGCTGAAGAATGCTAGACCCAAGTGTGTGGGGGGAGCTGGAGCTAAGGGAAGGGAAGGAAGAGGTGTTGGACCCATGTTGGGGGGTGACTGGAGCTGGAGGAAAGGGAGAGAGATGTTGGACCTGCAAGGAGGAGGAAAGAGAAGTGAAGGGAAAGAGAAGATGCTGAACCAAGGTGATGAAGGAAGAGGAAGTAAAATACTGAACACAGCAAAGAAAGGGAGGAAAGAGAGCGAATGACACATTGGTGTATGGGGGTAAGAGAGGGGAGAAGCTGAACACAGGGAAATACTGTATATAAAAAAGGGGAGATGGTGGGCATGGATAAGAGCATAGGAGACACAAAGGAGAACATTGCATGGGGGTGGTAAATGGACACAGAGGGGCAATGCCAGACAAGGGAGGGTTTACAGACACAGAGTGAAGATGGCTAGGCATGGGGGAGAATAGGAACACAGAAAGGAGATGCTGGACTTGGGGGGGCATAGGGACACAGAAGAGTGATGCTGGACACAAGAGGACAGGATGGGGACATAGAATAATGATGATGATGAAGACAACGAGATGGACACAGGGAAAATACTAGAAAGGGAAGTATCCTCCCCTTCTGTTTCCCTTCCCTCCCCCGGAGGTCTGGCATATTTCCTTTTTTTCGTCTCCATCCAGATCCACCTTTTCTCAACTACTCTTTCATCCAGCATCTCTTCCTCCTTCCCTACCACCCCAGGGTCCACCATCTCTCCCTTTCTTTTCCCAACTATCCTCCATCCAGTATCTCTATCCCCCCTCCACACCATCTCTTGTGTCCAACTTCTCTCCCTTTCTGTTTCTTCCCTCCCTAAATCCCATTGCCCATCATCTCTCTCCCTCTCCTCTATTTTTGGACCCATTATTTCTTCCCCCCAAAGTCCGGCATATGCACCTCTCTTTGAACCCCTCCTTCTCTCCCTCCGTGTACTTCTACACCAGGGCCCATTCCCCTTAAGATCTGTCTCCCCCCTGAAGGCCTGCACCCAAGGCTTGCCTATCCCCCCTGAAGGCCTGCCCCCCAACCCTGAAGGCCTGCATCCAAGGCCTGCCTGTCCCCCCTGAAGGCCTGCATCCAAGGCCTGCCTGCCCCACTGAAGGCCTGTATCCAAGGCCTGTCCATCCCTTCTGAAGGCTTGTACATCCCCCCCCCCCGGAAGGCCTGCACCCCTCTCCCCCCCCGGAAGGCCTACGTGTTCCCCTCTGGCCTGATGTCAGAAGAGGGGGTGGGACAGCGGCAGAGAGAAGGCAGCTCCGAAGACCCGATGGCAGCTTGCAAAGATTGCTAACACTAGCGATCTTATGCAGGCTGATGAAATGAGGTAAATTGATGCCGGGAGGCCACGGGAGGAAGCCGGACAGAAGCACTGACACTTCCCACTCGCCCTCTAAAGCAGGAGCGGCAGCGGCCGGCCAGCAAGAGGCAGCGCTGCCGATCCTGCTTTAGGGGACGAGGGGAGAGGGTGAGTGCCGAATCGGGAGGCCGATATTTTTTGTTTTTGAATCGATTCGAACCGATTCACCTGAAATGAATCGGTGAATCGATATCGAATTGTGAATCGGGCAGCACTAGTGTCCATAGCTTCACTCAGTGTGTTGGTAATAGTTGGTAATTAGGGAAATCCCTTTTCTTCAAATTCACTGAGCTTTGGAATAACCTCCCTGCCCCGCTGTGGAACCTAGGCTCATTCCAATTATTCCAAAAGCATCTGAAAACCCAGCTTTGCTCCAAAACGTAAAATTATCTATTTAAAATGTAAAGCTAGCTATCCTCTTCATAACCTCTAATTTCTTATTATGTTCTTCCCTCATTTATTGAATTGCCTGTAAACCGTGCCGAGCTCTATCTTTATGGAGATGATGCAGTATACAAACTCAAGGTTTAGTTTAGTTTAATAGTCTCCGCTTTGCCATCAATCATATTGTGGGTTGATACAAACCCAATTCTGACCTCTTTAGTGACCTGACAAACATATGTAATATAAATAATTAATTGTTTTACAACTGAGATGTCTATGGTTTGATCACCTAGAATACTGAAAAAATTTTCAGTGTGTATATTTTTCAGTATGTTAGACTTTATTTCTGATGCTAAGACATCTAGCAGTTCCTGCATTATTCTTTCAGAGGTGTAATGTGCATTTTTACCAACACTGAGATGTTGCAAAAAGGAACAACCCATTTGTTTACAGTGTTCCAACAGTTTTTTCAAACAACGTTATATGTGGCAACTCATTTTTTTGCCAACCAATACATGGATCTTAAAGCTCCCACAAAGGTATCTCTCTGTAAGTTACGTGTTTAACACAGATACAGATCTTTCAATTTGTTCTTATATTTGCTCATATTTGATTCCAGTTTGCTCTAGTACATGCTTTCCTAAAAGGTCAGAAGACTCAATGTGCGTTTTACTTTTTCCAGGTTCAACAAGCTTTCTTTTCGAATTCTTATGCATGGCACTTTTACCAAGGTAACTCCCACCTTGGGGGGCTGTTTGAATATTTCATGCACGAGCACCACATACCATTTTCTTTGACCATTAGCCAATCAAAATCGATAAACCGTTGTTTGTTTATGCCGGATAAGCGGTGCTTAGATTTATCAATTGGCAGAGTATGTGCTGAAGAGATTTCCCCTGATGGATCAGCCTCTGCAATGTCTTTGGCT
This sequence comes from Geotrypetes seraphini, assembly GCF_902459505.1. NCBI lineage: Eukaryota > Metazoa > Chordata > Amphibia > Gymnophiona > Dermophiidae > Geotrypetes > Geotrypetes seraphini. The sequence continues at coordinate 85,950,749 of NC_047084.1, forward strand.
GAAATTGCTACATCAGGAGTTGATGCTGCACCTTCATTAATTTGTAGCATCTCTTTTCTGAAATAACTGAGTGGTGTTGTTTTCTGAACACTATTTTTTTTACTCATGTTGGTAAAACGTTTGGAAAATATTAAAAGTACCTATGAATAAGACTTTCGAGCGGGAGCCTGTTAGATATTCAATGCACACTTGCGCTACGGCAGGGCAAGATATGAAAAAAAAAAAAAAAAAGGAATGGCAGATGGGTCACTTTAACAAAACCCTCAGCAATTCAGTGGCAGAACTTTTGCTCAGGACACAGTGTGTGCAGCAAAGGATTTCTGCACGCTTGCAATATGGCCGCAGGTATGAGCAAATATAAGAACGGCAGATGGGGGGTCACTTTAATAAAACCCTCAGTATAAGCAAATATAAAAAAGGCAGAGGGAGTCACTTTAACAGGAACCACAGTGAGTGCTACAAGGATTTTTGCACACAGAACACACCTAATGTTCAAGTTCAAGTTCAATTTTATTTGATGAATCGCCTATAACACTTTCTAAGCGATGTACAATTAAATCATATATGATAACAAACAGTATTAAAAACAAAACTTCTTAACAAATTTTTGAAAAGCAAAAATTTATGACATACAATGTTAGAACTTAAGGGGTTACATCACTAACTAGATACATTAGGGAAAAGAGGGGAACAGTTACAATTTTCTCAGTCTAAGATGGAAGAAACATTAACGGTAAATACATAGGGAAGGGGCAAAAATAAATTTAGAAGAATAAAAATATGAGCTTGAAAAACAAGAATTTTTAAACAGAATTTAAAATATAAAATAGTAAAAGCGTCTTTAAATAAAAAAGTTTTCAAAGATTTTTTAAAGGAATTGAGGTCTTTTTCTTTTCTTATATAGAGGGGCAAGGAATTCCTTTGTTTAATGCTTAAACAACTGTATATATATTGGTTTGCTTTGTACTGAACAAGAAGAGAGCGCCTAGCACCACTACACAGACTGCACCGACACTGAGAACAGATCATAAGATCATAGCTTACCTCGCCTGCTCCGAGAAACAGAACTGTGTGTGCTGTGATGGGTTTGCCAGTAGCCTTCTGGGCTGCCAACAATCCTGCTAGTGCAACCGAGGCCGTCCCTACAAAGAAAATAAAAAATTTTCACACGATGAATGGGATCTTTGCTTTCAGTTCATTTTATCTTTCCTAGGAATTTTAAGGATCAGTATTCAAAAGGGTTTAACCAAGCTGAGATGGCCAGCCACCGACACTCAGCGGCCCTTATTCAGCGCTACTATTTGGCTAACTCCACTAGCAGGCCTTTCCTTAATAGGCTGTGTTAGGGGCAGGGGAGGAACTTGGGTGGAGCCAGAATGTAGATGTTTAGTAATGATATTTAGTCCGCTAATCAGCTAAGTGCATAAAGTTAGGATAGCAGACCAGCTATACTAACTTTAAAGTTAACTGGACAATGGTCTAAATATCAAGTGGTGCACAGTAGAGAATGACACGGTGACAAAATTCATCACTGTTCCCGTCCCCGCGGATAACCGTGGGAAACCATCTTCATGTCATTCTTTAAGGAGAGAGGGAAGAATCAGAGTATGAATGGCCACAACCACTGACCCGCAAGCTTTGCTTTGAAGAATGCTGGTGTAGAAGGACTGAGGTTGAAACAGACACTACAGAATGACAGACTCTGGTATCCAGAGCAGATATTGTGATGTCATAATGCCTCATTCCACCAGTGCCTAGGAGCCAATCACATCAGTGATGTCACAATGGCTTCATTATCCTTGGCTCACATAAGCACAGCCACTGACCCGCAAGCTTTGCTTTGAAGAATGCTGGTGTAGAAGGACCGAGGTTGAAATAGACACTAGAAAATGACATGGGATTATTTCCTGCTGTTATCCGCGGGGACGGGGACAGTGATGAATTTTGTCACCGTGTCATTCTCTAACTGCACAGTTAACTTCCAGGTCAGCGCACATACCTGATATTGTTTATTGAAAGCTTCTATACCGCTACTAATGACTGGGGAGTCAATTCAGAGCAGTTTACATGAGCTTCTGTAAAGGTGTTAAAATGCAGAGTTAGCGTTTTCTGAGATGGTTTTCAATTCAGACACATTGATACCATAATCAGTCATCCTACCTATATACATGTATAATACTAGTATCATGTACTATGTTCATACTAAATCCTATTTATTTGCACACATAATACCTGTATCGTTCTATGTTTATCTAAGATGAACATATTCCATGCTAAGACTTTTGTATGCCCTGGCACTGAATATCCAGGGTTAGGTCAGTCTGTGGCTGGAAGTGGTTTACAACTTGCTTGCCGCCACAGGCTGAATATTACCCCCCTTAGTGGAATTTTTCATTATTACTAACTCCAAACATTCCAGGTAATTCCACGCTTTATTCTCGTTTCCATCTGTAAAGGGATATAAATATAAAAATTCCAGGACGTCTATTGTCTTTTCAGGCTGCTTTATGGAATAAGGACCCGACTCATAAATTTATGTTTTCTAACTCGTATCAACAGTGTCGACGTGCTCTAAAGAGGCATCTCTTTAAAGAATCTTTTGAAAGTTAGACATTTGTTGCTTTCATTTGTATTTTTAATCTTTGTGAACCACATAAAACGTAACAGTACTTGCGGTATACAAGCAGGGCTGTGGAGTCGGAGTCGGAGGAAATTTCGGGTACCTGGAGTCGGAGTCAGAAGTACAAAAAACTGAGGAGTCGGAGTCGGAACATTTATCTACTGACTCCATTTTTGAACTTGGCATACCAATCACGAGCGATTCTTTCAGCTATAGCACCCACTATATACACAGCACAAATGTTGCGAGCAGCTTCTGCGGCCTTAGAACCTTGATTAAAAGCAAAAAGAAGGTGGTGTCGAAAATGCTCATTTCTCTCAACTTGACATTCCATTTTAACGATCTGAAAATTAACCAGTGCTGTGGAGTCGGAGTCGGAGGAAATTTCGGGTACCTGGAGTCGGAGTCTGAAGTACAAAAAACTGAGGAGTCGGAGTCGGAACATTTATCTACCGACTCCACAGCCCTGTATACAAGTGAGTTTTATGTTACGTTATGTTACAACATGCTTACCACCACAGGCTGACTATTACCCCCTTAGTGTTAATCATAGCAAGGAAAAAAGGAGAAAATTAGTGCAAAAAAATAAAAAAAAGTGGAACGACCAAAACAAGGAGAAAAACTGCAGAAACGATGTGCAAGGTATAAAAGTCTTATTTTTATTGGAGAAAATGCAATGTAGCATTCCAAACAAATGGTTCTCTTGTGTGAGTACACAGGACCCAACACGGTCCGTGTTTCAGAAAACACTCCTTCATCAAGGGTCCGGGATATAATGGTACACGAACGCCGAGGACCTTATTAAAAACAAGTAATCCTTATAAAAAAAAAAAAACTACCGACATAGAACTCCTGTTCAACTGCAATTCAAAAGACTTGCAGGTAACAAGAGTGAAAGGGAAAAAAAGTGGCTCATTTTCCTGGATAATCGTCAATTTAAAAAAAACAAAGAAGGTAGATTAAGCCAGCCACTCTCATCACTCCCTTCCACAGCCTCCACTTCTCACTCTAACCCTTCACTCTTCCACTGCTCATTCTCTTTCCACCACCCACAGTCCTCATGCCTTATCTTCTGTTAGTCTCTGACATTCCTCACTGACTCTTGGCCTCTTGGAGGACAACTCTTAAAAAGGCAAAAAAAGGTAAAATATGGTCGAAACACTTAACACCAGACACAAAGATAGGGCAAGTGCTTCAGTTTATAGTAAAATTATTGCTATACTGCCTTTCTGTGGTACAACCAAAGCAGTTTATATATTACATACTTTCTCTGTCTCTAATGGGCTCAAATTGCACTTAAACTACTGAAACATACATAAATTATCTTATAAATTATGGGGGGGAATTCTATAAATGGCAATGAAAAATTAGTACCAGGAAAGATCGGCACTAAGCATTATTCTAAAAAAGGCACATGTCTCTTTCTAAAAATACTAGGACTAGGGGGCATGCGATGAAGCTACTAAGTAGTAGATTTAAAACAAACCAGAGAAAATATTTCTTAAGAACATAAGAATTGCCGCTTCTGGGTCAGACCAGTGGTCCATTGTGCCAAGCAGTCTGCTCACGTGGCAGCCCGTAGGTCAAGACCAGCGCCTTGAGTCTAGCCTTACCTGCGTTCTGGTTCAGCAGGAACTTGTCTAACTTTGTCTTGAATCCCTGGAGGGTGTTTTCCCCTATAACAGTCTCCGGAAGAGCGTTCCAGACTTCTACCACTCTCTGGGTGAAGAAGAACTTCCTTACGTTTGTACGAAATCTATCCCCTTTTAGCTTTAAAGAGTGCCCTCTCGTTCTCTCTACCTTGGAGAGGGTGAACAACCTGTCCTTATCTACTAATTCTATTCCCTTCATTATCTTGAATGTTTCGATCATGTCCCCTCTTTTCAAGGGAGAAGAGGCCCAGTTTATCTAATCTCTCATTGTATGGCAACTCCTCCAGTCCCTTAACCATTTAAATCACTCTTCTCTGGACCCTCTCAAGTAGTACCATGTCCTTCTTCATGTACGGTGACCAGTGCTGGACGCAGTACTCCAGGTAGGGGCGTACCATGGCCCGGTACAGCAGCATGATAACCTTCTCCGATCGTTTGTGATCCCCTTCTTAATCATTCCTAGCATTCTGTTCACCCTTTTCATCGCCACCACACATTGCGCAGATGGCTTTATTGACTTGTTGACCAGTACTCCCAAGTCTCTTTCCTGGGGGGTCTCTCCAAGTAATTAAACTCTGGAATTCATTGCCAGAGAAAGTGGTGAAATCAGTTAGCTTAGAGGGGTTTTAAATAAGGCTTAGATAATTTCCTAAAAGAGAAGTCCATAGGCCATTATTGAGATGGTTTGAGGAAATCCATTGCTTATTCCAAGGATAAGCAGCAAAAAATCTGTTTGACTCCTTGGGATCTAGCTAGGTACTTGGGACCTGGGTTGGCCACTTTTGGAAACTGGGCTTGATCGATCTGTCCCAGTATGGCAGTTCTTATGTTCTTATGTCCTTTTTAGAATAGTTTTCAAGTTTTCATTAAAATTTGATAGTCGCTTATCCAACTTCCAAGCGAGATACAGATTAAAAAAACAATGGGGAAAACAAATAAACACAAAAAACGCCAATAACAATACAATTAAATAGAGTAAAAGCAACATTAATCAAATGGCATTACTAGTCAAAAGCATCCAGTACAAGACTTACATGAAACCAAAGGTTAAGTGGGAAGAAATATAAGAACATAAGAACATAAGAAGTTGCCTCCACTGGGTCAGACCGAGGTCCATCTCGCCCAGCGGTCCGCTCCCATGGCGGCCCATCAGGTCTGCGACCTGTGAAGTGGTTTCTGACCACTTCTATAACCTACCTCAAGTTCTATATGTACCCCTCTATCCCTTTATCCTCCAGGAACCTATCCAAACCCTTCTTGAATCCCTGTACAGAGTTCTGGCCTATCACTTCCTCCGGAAGCGCGTTCCATGTGTCTACCACCCTCTGCGTAAAAAAGAATTTTCTAGCATTTGTTCTAAACCTGTCCCCTTTCAATTTCTCTGAGTGACCCCTAGTGCTTGTGGCTCCTCTCAGTTTGAAGAATCTGTCCTTATTTACTCTCTCTATGCCCTTAAGGATTTTGAAGGTTTCTATCATGTCCCCTCTAAGTCTCCTCTTCTCCAGGGAGAACAGCCCCAGCATTTTTAACCTGTCAGCGTATGGAAATTTTCCCATACCTTTTATTTTTGAAATAGGATAGGATACAATTAAAAAGAGATCGACAGGAAGGGAAGCTCTGAGACTTGCTTCTTTGAAGAAAAGATTGGAGGGAGTCTAAGGAGGTCTTAGCATTCAGGTCTTTAATCTGCCAATCTGTATTCAGTTCACTATTTGACTAAACTTCATCTGGGACTTTTCAAATATTCATAGATCAAATCTTCCCAGCATATCAAAACATATTCATAGTACAATCTTATAAACCACTGAATATTTTTCTAAAGTGTGTACTGTAGAATCTTCAGAGGGATCACTTTCCTTTATTTAGAGTTCATAGAAGGATAATATGAGCCAATATCTTCAATGGATCCTTTTTTTAAATATTTTTTTTAACTTTTTCTTCTTATATATAAAGTGCAAATGCAGCAGATTTTTGTACAAACTTAGCAGTAATAAATAGAAGATGCATAAGAACTTATCTTATTGTTAAAGTGCATTACAGAAGCGCCTCCACCAACATACCATGTTTCAAAATTTTCATCAGGGTAGAGGCTCCCAGCCCAACATTAGCAGGCAGTTCTCATGTTGCGCTCCAGTGAATTTCATTCAGAGTGACAGATGCAGAACATAAGGCTGTAGGATTGTTCTATGAACAACTTCAAAATGTAATAGATCAACATGCTGAAACAAGATCTACTGGTCATTATGGGAGATTTTAATGGTGGGAAAAAAATGTCCCCCGAAACTAGTACTCCTTTTTGTGCATCATGTGGGCATTAGTCGGAGTGCTCATTTTAATATTAATGAGCTTGTTGTAATGTTTTTACAAACGATGATCAGAGGCTGCTACAAACCATGGAAAAGATTGCGATTTGTCATTTTGTGCATCGATAGCTAAAATACTTCGTCACTAATCCTGTTAAAACTGGTTTAGCAACGATCTTTAAACATATGGTGAGTTTTATTTATCTGAGTCTTAATCTTCTGGACTCTGGTAAACAAGGAAGCAACTAGCAATGAAGAAATACTCCCCAGAATAGCAATCAGTCGCTCTATAACGAAGGTTCTTGATAAGGTAATTTAAAGGCAAGGGAATAACAGTTAAAATGAAGATCAGACTGGTCTATGCATTCATTTTCTCAGTGGTAAATTACAGATGTGAAAGCTGGACATTACGGAAAAAAAACTCTGGTACTGGAGAAGGATTCTATGAGTGCCATGGACCATCAGGAGAACTAACAAATCAATTTTAAAAGCAATCAGACAAGATATGTCACTCAAAGCTCACATGATGAAGTTACGACTATCTTATTTTAGTCACACTGTTAGAAGAGAGAGATCACTGGAGAAGGACATCATGTTTACGAAGATTGAAAGAACTAGACGAAAAGGGCAACCTGCAACTACTATGAGGATGATGCTGGAGGACTTCGTTGGCCTAACACTTACTGACTTCTTTTTGGATCTTTAAGTCATCAAGTCGCTAGAACTCAAATCTGAGTCGACGACACCTAACACACACAGACATTGTAATAAGCCAGCATAGTATTCACCATTAATGGTTTTTCCCTCTTCCAGATAGTCAATAAAAGTTATTCTGTGGAAATCTCAAAAATCGGTCACCATCACCTTCCCAGCTGAAAGAGCCATTTTTGCTTTCTTTGGAGTAGGCTCATCTGTTGCTGTCCATTGTTTGGATTGTTATTTTGTCTCAGGAGTACAAGATGAACCCAAATCTCATCCACAGTCACAAAACATCGCAAAATGTCAATTCTCATTGCACTTAATAAGCTCAAGACACATTTTTGAAATGTCCAATTGAACTAATTTTTGGTCAACAGTTAGAAAACACAGCATCTATCACACACTTTCTCATGCCTAAATATTAGTGTAGGATGGTGTGTACACGTTCTGATGAAATGCCAGCAGTCTCTGTGATCTCATTTAAGGTCATTTGGCAATTTTCCATCACAATTTGATGAACTTCCATCAACCATTTCATTGGTTGTTGCTGTTTTTAGACATCTGGAACATACTTCATCAACAATGTTTGTCCAGCCACTTTAAACTCAGCAGCCCAAGCTTTCACCATTTAAAATGAGGGAGACGCATCACCATACACTGCATCTACCTAAGATTTAATTTCAGTAGGCAATTTTCCCTGTAAATGAAGGAATTTTATCACAGTCCAATACTCAAATGTTTTTTTTTTTTAATATAAAGTAGAGCAGTTGTTCATTTTAAAAGGCTGACACAACAAAACTAGATGTGAGACTGACTTCTGACTTAAAAATCAAGCTGTAGATGCTTGTTAATGCCATCTGTTGGACAGCTATAAAATTGTGATGCTAATTTTGCTCTTACTTGGTCAGGCAGGAAACTTTTCAATTGACCCTCGTAAAACAGCAAGAGTAAGAACCAGAGCTACAAAGAAGAGTTTCATAAACACTGTTCAAGACAATTTAAAATTACACTAAAAACTACTGTATTTTTCGCTCCATAAGATGCACCTTACCATAAGACGCACCCTAGATTTAGAGGAGGAAAACAAGAAAAAAAACATTCTGAACCAAATTCTCCCTGCCAGGCTCTGCACCTGTCCCCCTTCCCTGCTAGGTTCTGTACCCTGTCTCTCTCTCGCAGTCTAGTGGTAGGCTTGGACAGGGCAGGCATGCCCAGTAGCTGACAGGCAGATCGGGACAGGGCAGGCAGGTCAGCCTCCCCCTCCCAGGCCTCCCCTCCAGGCAGGCAGACCTCCCCCCTCCCAGGCATCCCCCCAAGCAGGCAGGCAGGTCTCCCCCCTCCCAGGCAACCCCCCCAGGCAGGAAGGCAGGCCTCCCCCTTCCAGGCCTCCCCGCAGGCAGGCCCAGCCTCTCCCTGCTCCCTCCATATTTTTAATTCGGCAGGGCAGGCCCCGACCCCCTCACGTTTTTTTCTGTTCTGGCGTCCTCCCTTGCTGGACGCGGCTGCCTGCCTATTCTCCGCTGGTTCCAGCATGCAGTGACAGCTGACGCGGCTCGAGTCTTCTTCTTTTCTCTTGCAGCAGAGCGGAGCCCAGGGCTGCCTGCCCGATCTTGCGCCGCTTCCCGCAAGAACTGACAATTAACTGTCTTAGTTTCTGTATAGCTCCCCCTATTTCTATGTTCACTCCTCTAGCTTCTCCATATCCCCTTCCCCCTCTACTTTCCCTTCTCTTTGATCTGTCGCCTTAAGCCTGTATAGGTATGTGCAACTCACAAATGGAAAATTAGATTAGATTAGATAAAGACAACCACAGGTACATTACTAGTATGACAAAATGAGTCACGGCAGTAACAATGAGGTATTGCATTTTACCCTGAATGTCATCGTTGAAGGTACAATATTTTTCTCTATATTTCCTCAGAAATCTAAAAGCATTGTGATTCCCGAAGTCTTCAAACTGAATAAGCGTGTTCTGCCCATACCTGCAAAATATTAAGTACAATTATATAAACTGAAAGATTATCATTAAAACACAAAAACTTTTAAAAGGAGTTTATACAAAAGAAAAAACTATACTTAGGGGTCCTTTTACTAAGGCACGCTAGTGCATCTTAGCACATGCTAAATGCTAATGTGTCCATAGAATATAATGGACGCGTTAGCATTTAGCACGTGCTTACGCACTAATGCGCCTTAATAAAAGGACCCCTTAGGATCCAAGACAAGTTTTGTTATTAGTTTTTATTGTAACTACTAGTTTTTTAGCCCATTACATTAATGGGTGCTAGAATAGATGTGTAGACTTAGATATTTCTTTATTTCTGTCTGTCTGTCTGTCTTTCTGTCTCCCTGCCCCCTTTCTTTCTTTCTGTCTGTCTTTCTTTCTGTCATAAGAACATAAGAATTGCCACTGCTGGGTCAGACCAGTGGTCCATCGTGCCCAGCAGTCTGCTCATGTGGTGGCCCCCAGGTCAAAGACCAGTGCTCTAAATGAGTCCAGCCTCACCTATGTATGTTCCAGTTTAGAAGGAACTTGTCCAACTTTGTCTTGAATCCCTGGAGAGTGTTTTTCCCTATAACAGACTCCCTGGCCCCCTGTCTATCTTTCTTTCTTTCTGTCTCTCTCCCCCTGTCTGTCTGTCTTTCTTTCCGTCTCTCCCCCCCTGTCCAGCAGCACCCCTTCCATGCTCCCCCTGTCCAGCAGTAGCCCTTCTCCCTTCCTTTTACCTCCCCCCTGTCCAGCAGCACCCCTTCCCTGCTCCCCCGGTCCAGAAATAGCCCTTCTCCCTTACTTTTACCTCCCCCTGCCCAGCAGCACCCCTTTCCTGCTCTCCCTGTCCAGCAGTAGTCCTTCTCCCTTCCTTTTACTTCCCCCCTGTCCAGCCACACCCCTTCCCTGCTCCCCCTGTGCAGCAGTACCCCTTCTCCCTTCCTTGTTTCCCCTGTCCAGAATCCGCTAGACCGAGCAGCCTCGGGGCTTTTGCTAGGCCGGCCCGCCCGCCTCACATTATCAAAGAGGGGGCTGGCCTAGCAAATGCCCCACGGCTGCTTGATGAAACCGCATCTACTGCCGCTGCTGGTCCGGGGGTGAGAAGAAGAAGCATCCCGGCAGCGGCAGCGTAATCAGAAGGCAGAAAGTCAGCCGGCGTCTGGAGACTGGGGCAGGAAATCAGCTGAGGCAGGAACTACGTGACATGGAAGCACGGAGAGGCACAGATTGAAGTGCGCATGCGCGCTAAGGGTTTTATTATAGTGGATGTTGTAAGTGGTTTTTTTGTACATTTAATATTACAAATAGGGAAAACTTCACTTGCTAAAAAAAAAAAAATGGTTACACTCTAACAAAAGCTATAAACTAAGCTTAGCTTCTACAATTGGTTTTTTTTTTTTTATTGTATAGCATTGTAGAAAACTCAGTTACTGCCAGCCTCAATTCTAAGGAGGTACAAAGGAGGAGGAGGAAATTTCTGCATTAAAGCACCTCCCCAGCAACAAAAAAGAAAAGAAACAACTAATCATCAAGACAGAACAAGTGTACACCCATTGAATTGGCTAAAATGACATGTGTCATCTCTAACAAATGTTATCATCAAAACAAACTATACCTTCATGTAATGACTTCAAAGAATATGTGTTTTAATTACATTACTTCTTACATTGTATGCGTGTAGGAGTATAGGATTTGTGTGTGTGTGTTGGGGGGGCATGAAGGAAGGATAGGATGCAGAATTAAAAAAATATCAATTATAATGAGAAAACACAAGTTCTGCTTTACTTTCTACATAGCCCCTTCTGAAAAAGAGAACTAGTTTAATCTCCAAACCCAGCCCCTAAATAAAGGAAATAAAAATTGATCAAAGTAGGAAGTCATCTGCTAGGCAAGCATTAGCAGCTGCTCTTTTATTAAACATGGTTTATTGATTATGTTTTAGTACCTATCTGTAACAGCTTGCATGAATTCATCAATAAGGTCATCATAAAGCTGTGATCGATCTCTCGTCTGATAGAGGCCCATATAAAATGGATCTTTCAATAATTTCTATAAAATGAAAAGGTAGCAGCAGATTGGTTAAGAGCATTAAAACATTACATTCTGTTCTTGCATTCATTTCAGTCAATTTATCTAAATGCTAACAGCGTCTAAAAATTTACGTACTAGACCAGGCGTGGGCCGGAATCCAGTCGGGTTTTCAAGACTTCCCCAATGAATATGCATGAGATCTATTTGCATGCACTGCTTTCAATGCATATGCATTGGGGAAATCCTGAAAACCCGACTGGATTCCGGCCCTCGAGGACCGGAGTTGCCCAGCCCTGTACTAAACCTATGAAAACTTTTTTGTGGACCCAAAATGTTTGCACTTCTCCACAATACACAAAGCTTGGCATGCAGGCAACTAAGGCACAGACTGAATGTCCAGGGCCCCATGTGTGGTAAAATCCAACATTCCCACACTTAAGTCTCACTCATTCCGCCACAAACTCATCTCACCTCAGCTCCCTCCTCCTGTTCCTCTGCTCTTATCTTGGCCGCCTCCTCCTGGCTTATTTCCCACCAGCCCCCTCTGCACGTGGTTTATTTGTGTACCCTGAAGTAGCATAACAGAACTGCAGCAACTGGCTGTTATCAGCAGGGCAGGATTAATTCGTCGAGGGCCCTTAGGCACACAAGTACACTGCGCCCCCCTGCCCCGCCCCACCCCACCCCACCATGCGCCCAGGCGGAAACAGGAAGCTGCGCCAGAGGGAAGCTTTGGGCAAGCAGCACCGCTTGCACAATTACAGTTCCCGTTGCCTTTCTTATCCACGTTGCTTGCTTGTCTTACTTTCCGTCGATAGGGGGGAGGCTGCGTTACCGATAGGGGTGGGGCCCGCATTGCCGATCGATGCTGGAGAGGTCCATCGTCATTTGGAAAAAACCTAGGGCATGTACCTAGGGCCCCCCCTGACCATTTCGGGCCCTAGGTACATGCCTACTTAGCCTATTGGTTAATCCTGCCCAGGCTATCAGAACACACTAACCATGGTTTATCAAAGCCTTTTGGAGGGGTAAGAGGGGTAAGTCTTGAGAAAAAAAAAAATAAGAGAGGGGCTAATGGCACCTGGAGACTAACTGATTTCTTGTGGCTGAAGTTTACAAAGATAAAAGCCGATTTCCTCAGATGTATTATGTCCTTCTATTTGAGGCTTGGCTACTCAAGCACTCTGCTTCCTAAGGATTAATGAGGCCAGTAAAGCTGTGTGAAATTAAGACTCTCCATCATCAGGTCACTGCAGAAACAGGGCATTATACTGGGAGAACTCCTGAAAGCTTGTCAGATATATTTTATGCTTATTGTAAACCACAGTGATCTTTAAAAGCCAGGAGGTATAGCAGATTCTAATAAACCATTTAAAAAAAAAATTCATTCAATATAAAGTGTTTGTATGGACTTAGATGTCACAGTTGATTTCCGAAGAGATGCAGAACTGTGAGATCTGTTATGTTCCTAACTCAGTAGAAGGCATGAGTAGGGAGACAAGAGAAAGAAAAAGGAAAATTGGGGTCATCTTTGACTACTCTCTTTCTCTGCACAAATCCAACAGACTGCTAAAAGTTTCTCTCTCTATAACAGTGGTTCTTAAACCTTGTTGGAGGTACTGAACCCCACCAGTTTCATATGCGTGTTCACCGAACCCTTCTTTATTGGAAAAATAAAATATGATTTTTACAAATTCAAAACATAGGTATACAGTGAGGGAAAAAATAATATCAATTTTGAAAACAAAAAAGTTCTCCTATATTTCGAATAATAATAACATAATAATGAAATTTACTGCAAATCAGTGTGACTTCTGCTGTTGCCTCTCAGAGACCAGTTCAGAAATGCGCGGCTTTACCTTGGCAAGTGCCACTCTCATGTCATTTTCGCAACAAAGTCTGTTCCTTTTCTTCGTTTTTATGTCCAGCATCCTCGAAAAGGATTGCGCACTATATGAGTCGGAGGTGTGTTTTGACCTCCGCCGAACCCGCGAGACTGACTCACCGAACCCCTGGGGTTCGGTCGAACCCAGGTTAAGAACCACTGCTCTATAATAACCACCAAAATCTGACCTTTCCTTTCTGAGCGTATGGGAGTGTTGCTACTATTTGGGTTTTTGCCAGGTACTAATGACCTGGATTGGCCACTGGGCTTGATGGACCATTAGTTTGACCCAGCAAGGCTATTCTTATGTACCAAAAACCTTATCCACACTCTATCACCTCTCACCTAGATTACTCAACTTGCTTCTCAATGGTCTTCTACTAAACCATCTCTCTCCCCTTCAATCCATTCAAAATTCTTCTGCACAACTTATATTCTGCCAGTGTTGTTATGCTCACATTACTCCTCTCCTCGAGTCACTTCATTGGAACCCTATCCATTCCCACATACAGTTCAAATTCCTCTTACTGACTTACAAGTGCATTCACTCTGCAACTCCTCAGTATCTTTCCTCTCTTATCTCTCCTTATTCTCCTCCCCAAGAATTCCGTTTACCAGGTAAGTCTCTCTTATTTGTAACCTTCTCCTCAACTGCCAACTCCAGACTCTGTCCCTTCTATCTTGCTGCATTGTCTGACTGGAACGGACTACCTAAATATTTATTTATTTTTTATTTAATGTGGTGTCTTATATATATATATATATATATATATATATATATATATATATATATATATATATATATATATATATATATATATATATATATATATACAGTAGAACCTTGGTTTATAAGCATAATTCGTTCCAGAAGCATGCTCGTAAACCAAATTACTCGTATAGCAAAGCAAGTTTCCCCATAGAAAGTAAGGGAAACTCGTTTGATTCGTTCCCCCCCCCCCGAGGCCAGTGGCACTGCTCTACCCTCCCCCCGAGAACTGGCATTGCTCCTCCCCCCCGCTCATGAAGGCCCCCCCATGTGATCCGCCATCCCCCCCCACGAAACGGATCGCCTCCCTCCCCCCTGCCGTGATCCGACATCCTCCCCGTACCCATCACCCACCCAAACACATCACTTATCCCCCATCTGGCACCAACGCACAGGACATGCCGGTGCCCGAAGATCTGTCGTCCTTTTTGCTGGGCCTTGAGCATCAGCGCATGCTCAAGGCCTTAGTTCCTGCTCTCTCCTGCCCAATACACCACTGGACTACTAGGGATTCAAAAAGATATGCAGGGGAGGTGGGAGAGAGGTAAAAAAATTGTCAGAGTTGGCCGGGACAGGAGATGGGAGGGATTCCTCCTGTCCTGGCCCACCAGGTCATACAGTAGGCCTAGTGGAGGCCTTTAGGACATCGGGAGAGAGGGGGAACAGGGTACAGGGCAGAGAGGTGGGACAGGGTGTAGAGCCTGGCAGGGAGTGATGGGAGCTGTGTGCATTTCCTGATAGGGCAGGGCACATGAATATTAACCCCCCCCCCCCCGGCTTATATTTGAGTCAACCTTGTTTCCTCCTTTTTTTTGGGGGGAAAGGGTACCTTAACTTATATTTGGATCGTCTTACATTCAAGTATATACGGTAGCAATTTTTTATTGTTCACATATTCCAAACTGGAATCCTTGCTCCTCAAACAATTTCAAGAAAACAAACTGAGCTCAAAGTTCACAATACCCAGTCTGTAATAGTTCCTTACCAGAGATGGGCCAAAAGATCAATACCAGTGATCACAGAACTTGGACCCCTAGGAAATCAAGATAATGATAACGACAAGATTGTGACAAAAAGATAATGACAAGGTTTGCTGAAGGGTTTATCATTCCAATTTCTATGGTCAACTTCATTCCCACCTGCAATGGACATAGGATTGGCACCTTCCATCTGCAATAATACTCAGAACAGCTTCAATGAACTAGGCCCCTACTCTTGTTGCAATTAGAAAAAAATGCAACCACTATGACTTTTCAACATCTGAGAAAAATTATCTTTATTCAAAAATCACCATTAGGTACAGCATGTAATATAAAAGACCTAATTGAAAAAAAAAAATTACTGCAAGTACATGCTAGTAAACTGTGTTGTGAAGGCAGAAATGAAGAATAAAAATGAATGCTACTCACGGGATTGTCAGTCCCAACATCAATACACACAGGAAGACATTTCCGTGGGTGTATGCCAGCACATGCTGTATACAAGCACAACTTTCCCACTGGAATCCCCATACCATAGACCCCCAGATCTCCAAGGCCCAGGATTCTCTCCCCATCGGTTACCACGACAGCCTATAAATGGAAGAAGTCATAAGATGCATTTCCACAATACATGTAGAGTATAAGACAATAGACATACACAGCAATCAAAAATCAATTAAGGCCATGTTTAAAACTACAGGGAAGATCAATCAAACTGAAAAACCACCCTGAATCACCATTGCTGTAAAAATCGTTGAAGTTAGATAAAGACGAGCAGAGATATACAACACTGATAACGCGGCAGGACCATCTGGAGCAGAATTAGCCTTGATTGGCGCTCCTTTGAGATAAATCCCTACAATTTTTTAGGGCTGTGCCGCATATTGTGTTTATGAGATGCCATGTGCCCTTTTCACGGTTAATTTGGTGTGGTTTGCACTTATTTATTATCACACAAAAGTTGGTTGATGCTATGATAGTGTGATGTATTGAGCCTTCGCCCAAACAAGGGTTGTGCGCTTTGTGCTTACCTGACTTAATCAGTCCACACTGTCTTCCACACAAAACAAAAATTTTTTTTTTTAAATTATATATGGTATAATATTAAATGGTGAGTTCCCTACTTTCTCCTAAATACTATTGTCCTTAAAACTTTTCTTATATTATAGAGCTACAGGGAAACAGCAAAAACAAAAAAATAAAAAACCCAACAAAAAAAGGGGAGGTGGTTGCATAAAACGAGAACACACAAGTCTGCAAATATTTTAAATGTTTTAAAGTTTAAATTTCTAGAAACTTCTGGAAGAAAGAAAATACACCAAAAGTGTTCTGCTGGAACTTTCATTGTCCCCAAAGGGCTCAGCTTAATCTTTAGCCAGTTGCCTAAAGCAGCAGTTATAGGAGAATATAAAGAACAGCTGCAAAGCAAAATCACTCAGAACCATCAGCTTTTACTTTTACCTCGAAGAAAGAGGGTAAAGATGACTGAGGAAGGTAATGGCAAACTACCCTGCTAGTGGTCTGCTAGAAAATGGTCACACAAGTGGTGGTCTCCATAAGTCATTCACAACTTGGTACTTGGGTATCTCTTGGATTATTTTTATTAATCAACAAGGAATGGGGACTTGAGTGGTGTCCTGGTTTGCCCTCTCCTGCCATGGGAAGAAAATGAGTAAGCCACACAGAAATAGAACGACACGGACAACATTGTGGAACACTTGTACCTTCACATTTGTTTCTGGCCAGTTGTCCAAAATGGATTTAATATGACCCCGATCAAAAATGGATATAAATAATCCTCTGAAATAAAGCAGAATAAAAACAAGGCTTTAACAACAAATTTAACCCTCTGCAAGAAGAAATATAGCTGAGTTTGCTAACTTGTAATCTGTTTTAGACTGCAAATCACTTCAACCAAAAGGGAAGGTTCTTACTTCAATAATCTTAATAGTAGAGAGGCATATGAGTCTTGAACCATTTTTCAGCTCTGCCTCCTCTGACACTGCTCTGTACCCCTCAGTTTGTACCAAAGCAGTTAAAAAGCACTACAAAGATAAAAATAAGGAGGGGAACTTCCTGCTCAGCCCAAGTATGCTCTGATGTCAATTAAATTATCAAATATGTTAAATAAGAATGGAAAGAAAAACCAGGGTGGAACCCAATATACCACCTACCAGAGTGCACTCAGCACTAACAGTGATGTGACTCTCATAACCTCCCATATATATGATGGCAGATAAAGGCCAAATGGCCCATCTAGTCTGCTAAAAGTATTTACTGCCCGCCTAAAATCATAGGTGAGTTACAATTCTAGTAAACTCACAATCTAAGATTTTTGTAGTCAGAGGAATGGAGGGTTAGGTGACTTGCCCAGGGTTACAAGAGCTGCAGTGAGAATTGAACCCAGTTCCCCAGTATCAACACCTGCTGCATTAACCACTAGGCTATTCCTCCACTCCATATCATGGTCCTGGCAACCCGCAAGGGATCTTCTGGAGCCTCCCAGTGCTCCATAAGTATTATAGTAATGTCTGGATGTGAAGGAAAGAAGGTGGTATGGGGCTTAGCATTGTTCATAACTTAATGCTGAGCAGTGGAGGTCTGCAAGGTCTCCAGCTTCAGGACCTGCAAGGACTACATGATGGCCTCCAGCAATGCCGCTGGCTTAAATAGGTGGCAAACCACCGTGTCTTCCCTCCTGGTCCGGGGGAGATAGCCACTCTCTGTGAGAGAAAAACCCCCTTTTGTGCCAGCCGGCATGACCCCAGGAGGAAAAGATGAGCCCAGATAGCCCATCTAGGCTTCAAACATCAGTCTGACAAAATCAGGAGTAAATTGCTGAACATAAAAACCTGGATAACCTATAGGGGACCCCCCCCCCCCGTCTTCTCATGGGCCCAGAAACTTTTGTGCATCTACATTTCGCAAATAATGCCAAGTCATTGACCGAGGGCTCCAGGGAAGGAGTTTTAACATAGTAACATAGTAGATGACGGCAGATAAAGACCCAAATGGTCCATCCAGTCTGCCCAACCTGATTCAATTTAAATTTTTTAATTTTTTCTTCTTAGCTATTTCTGGGCAAGAATCCAAAGCTTTACCCGGTACTGTGCTTGGGTTCCAACTGCCAAAATCTCTGTTAAGACTTACTCCAGCCCATCTACACCCTCCCAGCCACTGAAGCCCTCCCCAGCCCATCCTCCACCAAACGGCCATATACAGACACAGACCGTGCAAGTCTGCCAGTACTGGCCTTAGTTCAATGTTTAATATTATTTTCTGATTCTAAATCCTCTGTGTTCATCCCATGCTTCTTTGAACTCAGTCACAGTTTTACTCCCCAAAAACCAAGCCACCTGCCTCTCCACTGCTCTAGAAGGGGCTAAGCTCAGCAATTCTGCCCTTCCCACACATGCTCTGCTGCAAGAGGAGCAAGGACACACCTCAGATGGCTATCCAACACAAATCTGACATGAATCGGTGTTAAAACAGCATAAGGAGTCCATATTTATTGATTTTAATCAAAATAGAGGTGTGTCTGAGGCAAAATGAGCCTTTTAAAAACAGACTGAAAAATTCAAGATGGCAAATGCTGCAGCATTTTGTCGCCAAAATATGGCCCTGGCAATCAAATAAAAGTGCAAAAAATATGGGAAAGGAGTTTTTGGAGATGAGGAACCTAAATCTAAGCTCTAGAAACCCCCAAAACAATTAAAGACTCTCCCACCATATGTCCCATAGACTTCAATGGGTACTACTCAATGTGCTGCTGTGCATAATTCAGCTTAAACAGAAGCTGGAAGATGGTGAAGAATTACTGACTGACTCAAAGCATACAAAAATCCTTTATATGCTTGTTTCTGCTGGCTGCCAATCAGACTGTGTTAGAGCCTGAATACCCAGACCCCTATAGCTCCTCACGCCTCTTCGGGACGGGGGGAAAGAAACAAAGCTAGCAACTGATAAGTCCCAGGAACCAAAACGAATGTCAAACAGCCTGCACTCAAGCGCCTGTATCGACCAGGAGTGAGCTCTACTGCAAGGGAACGGTGCCCGAGCTTCAAAAGTGTTAGTACAGGCTGGCTAGGTAGTTTCCTTGTAAAAGGGTATCCGTCCCAGCTACAGACCTCAGACACTGAGTTTTTATTCCCATCCAGGCTTAGCTGACCCAGGCAACCTGGGTACTTCTGTGGCACTGAAAAGCCTCTTAAAGTGAATAATTAAAAAACAGAAAATAATAAACCAAACAGAGCACAGCAGAAAAACACCTTCAACTTGTATGTAGAAGGAGAAACTGAGGGGCATAGAGCAGCGTCAGAGGGGGTGATGAAAAAAAGTAGATGACGCCTTCTACCCAAACTTGCAATATTTATTTAAAAATTTTTTATATACCGCAAATCTACAAATCTAAGCAGTTTACAACATACATACTGTACATAAAATAGATATAGCATTAAACCACGCTACTCTTGAAGACATACAGTATTCAAAAACTTGAACAATGTCTAAAATCTCTGTTTTAATTCATAAAAATGCCAGAGAAAACAGATGTGCTTTTAAAAGTTTTCTAAATGTACTCCAAGACTCGATCTTTCTCAATTCCTTTGGAAGAGTTCCATAATTGAGGTTCCGTGATCTTAAAGATCGAGTCGCTATACATCTCCAATCTAATTTACCTAAAATCTGGATCATTAAATAGGTGTCTGATTGAGCGAAAGGGATGTCCTGGCACATGAACCTTCAAGTTTGTAGCCAAACAAAATGGTGGTTATTAATAAAAAAATGTTAAATTAGCGTTAAAATTTTAAAATGAATAGAGGTTAATAACCCAATGATTCAAGACTCATATGCCTTTTGCACTAGAAATAGTGTTCCGGTGTATAGAACTGCTTAGTTGCAGACACAGTTAGGTAAGACCTCCAACTGTTTATGACTTACTTCTTACTCAAAATTTAGTGGCATTAAAAACCCAGAGTCCAATATTCAAAGCTAGGAAAGGCTCCCTGCCATTTAAATGGCTTGTATGGAGCTATCTGGGGATATTCAATGGCACTTAACCAGTTGACCAGCCATCCTCTAACCAGCTAGGTTAGGAGCAGGGCATGAACTTAGGTCAATTAACAGTGATTTTCAGCCCACTAATCGGCTAAATAACCACATAAAAAGTTAAGACAGCAAAAAGGCCGTCCTATCTTTATTAGGTGAAGTTGACCATGTGCCAGTCTGAATATAGAAACATGATGGGAGATAAAAATGTAAATGTAATTTATTTCTTATATACCGCTAAACTCCGATTAGGATTCTAAGCGGTTTACAGAAAATAGACAATAGGGTGTATTAGAATTAAAGTAATATAGGTTTACAGAGAAATATGCATTAAAGGATACAATAAAAATAAGATAAATAAATAAAGAATAGGTACTTTGAAATTCCCTTACTGTCCCGAAGGCTCACAATCTAACTAAAGTACCTAAAAACAAACAAATTAGCAAAAAATAGAGAGGAAAATAAAGATAGAAGAAAAAAATGAGATATGAAACATCCTAACAAGAATACATTGAACTCTCAATACCATACTGTTAAAAACAAAACGTACATCCAAAATAATAATGTAATGGAAAGAAACTAATTAAATAGAAAATAATTTTAAGAATTAAATCAAATATAGTAATGTAAAAAGAAAATAAACATTAGAAGTGAGGAAAAAAGTAAAGGTAGAGGAAGGCATATGAATAGAATGGAATGAGAACCTGTGCATCCCCAAGTACAGGAAAGGGTGCAAAAAAAAATAGAACAAAAAACCCAGTGTGGATAACAAATGCAGTAAAAAAGGCGATAAGTGACAAGAGAGCATCATTCAAAAAATGGAAAAAGGACAAAACAGAGGAGAACCAAAAGGAGCATAAAAAACACCAAAAGGAGTGTCACCGAGTGGTTAGGAAAGCAAAAAGAGAATATGAAGAGAGACTGGCGGGGGAAGCAACAAACTTCAAATATTCTTCAGGTACGTTAAGGGGAAGCAACCAGCAAGGGAGGAAGTGGGACCCTTGGATGATGGGGACAGAAAGGGAGTGGTAAAAGAAGAAAAGGAGATAGCTGACAGGCTAAATAAGTTCTTCACGTCAGTCTTCACGAGGGAGGACACAACCAACATTCCGGAACCTGAGGAGATCATAAAGGGGGAGCAGGATGAAAATCTGGTCCAACTAGAGGTAAGCAAGGTGGATGTCCTCCGGCAGATAGACAAGCTAAAGAGCGACAAATCGTCAGGTCCGGATGGCATTCACCCAAGGGTACTCAAGGAACTAAGGAACGAAATAGCTGAACCACTTCGACAAATATGCAACCTATCCTTAAAAACTGGAGAGATTCCGGAAGACTGGAAAATAGCAAATGTCATACCCATCTTCAAGAAAGGCTCAAGGGGAGACCCAGGAAACTACAGGCCGGTGAGCTTGACCTCGGTCCCGGGAAAGATGATGGAAGAACTGATTAAAGACAGCATCTGGGAACACATCGACAACTATGGGCAGCTAAAGTCGAGCCAGCATGGCTTCTGCAAGGGCAGGTCATGCCTCACGAACTTATTATACTTCTTTGAGGGGGTAACCAACCGGGTGGATAAAGGGGAATCCATAGATATCATTTACCTTGACTTCCAAAAAGCCTTCGACAAAGTGCCACATGAAAGACTACTAAGGAAGCTATGGAACAACGGGGTGCAAGGGGAGGTCCACCGATGGATCAAAAACTGGTTGGCGGACAGGAGGTTGGAGTAAAGGGCCATTACTCAGACTGGCGATAGGTCATGAGCGGAGTTCCACAGAGGTCGGTGCTGGGACCGCTACTTTTCAACATATTCATTAACGACCTGGAGGCAGGAACAAAATGTGAGGTTATTAAATTTGCGGATGACACCAAACTATATCGCAAGGTAAATAACATGGAGGACTGCGAAGATCTCCAAAAAGATCTGACAACACTGGAAGAATGGGCCAAAAAATGGCAAATGAGTTTCAACATAGGGAAGTGCAAAGTCATACATATAGGGAAAAAAACCCCGATGTTCACTTACAAAATGGGGGGATCAGCGCTAGGGGTGAGCGACCTGGGAGTGATGGTAGACACAACATTGAAGGCGTCGGCGCAGTGTGCAACAGCCTCAAGGAAAGCAAACAAAATGTTGGGTATCATTAAGAAGGGTATCACGACCAGAAAGAAGGAAGTCATCCTGCCACTTTATCGTGCTATGGTGTGCCCGCATCTGGAGTACTGTGTTCAATTCTGGTCGCTGTACCTCAAGAAGGACATGGAGGTACTTGAGAGAGTTCAAAGAAGAGCAACTAAGCTAATAAAGGGTATGGAGGACCTCTCATATACTGACAGACTGAAAAGGCTAGGGCTTTTCTCCCTGGAAAAGCGGAGACTTAGAGGAGACATGATAGAACCTTCAAGATCATGAAGGGCATAGAAAAAATAGACAGGGACAGATTTTTCAAATTAAGGGGATCAACAAGTACAAGGGGGCACTCGGAGAAATTGAAAGGGGAGAAGTTTAGAACAAACGCTAGGAAGTTCTTTTTCACACAGAGGGTGGTGGATACATGGAACGCGCTACCGGAGGATGTGATAAACAGGAGCACGCTACAGGGGTTCAAAGAAGCTTTGGATAGGTACTTGGAGAACAAAGGGATTGAGGGGTACAGATAAGAGTAGAGGTAGATTATAGGGACAGAATTAGAGGCAAGTTATAAAATTAGTCAGGGACCACTGTTCAGGCACTAGGCCTGATGGGCCGCCGCGGGAGCAGACCGCTGAGCAAGATGGACCTCTGGTCTGACTCAGCGGGGGCAACTTCTTATGTTCTTATGAAACAGTTAAACAATAGAATTCTAAGAAATTTTAAATGAAAACTAAACAAATAGATAAAAAAGAAATAGATATAATATGCATAATAGAACAAAAGTCGGGAAGGACTTAATTTCATTTCCATCAATCATCAATATCATCATCCCTAGTGCTTTAGCCGTTTCAACTGGGGAACCGCCAACATCGACCTCTGCACATCAGCCATGGGTCCACTTTTTCAAAGCAGAGAGAAGCATTTCTCAATTTTCCAGAATACTGTCCATTACACTCAACAGCTCACAGATCTTCCAGCTTCAATTCTTCGCTCCTTGGTCTGGACAATGCAGCTCACTCAACCAGTCCTCACCCTTGATGGTACCGTCCCTCACAACAGTAATCCAAGTAGGCTGTGGGACAAGCCCATCTAGTCTGCCCATCCGCAGTAACCATTATCTCTTTCTCTCTCCAAGAGATCCCACGTGCCTATCCTAGGCCCTCTTGAATTCAGACACAGTCTCTGTTTCCACCACCCTTTCTGTAAAAAAGTATTTCCTTAGATTACTACAGAGCCTATCACCTCGTAACTTCATCCCATGCCCTCTCATTGCAGAATTTCCTTTCAAATGAAAGAGATTCAACTCATGGTGCACGGTTAATTTCCACATATTCAATGCTGGGGAGCTGCGCATGCCCCAGCATTGAATATCCAGGGTTAGTTCAACCTGTGGCTGTGAGCAGCTTAGATCCCATTCACTACCATAGGTTGAATGCTGAGTGGCTACTTCTTTACTTTAGCATTTTCCAAAAAGTGACTCGAAGGAGAAATTAGGTTCTTACCTGCTAATTTACTTTCTTTTAGCCTCTCCAGACTGGCATAGGAATCTTACAAGCAGGTATTTATCTCATCATGACCAGCAGGTGGAGACTGAAACAAAACTGTGGAATAGTACATAATAGGTGCCTTTCCCTATTCTTATCAGTCTGAACGAATAGCCAAGCAGAACTAAGAGCTTGAAACATAAATAAACAAGACTCCGTAACAACTAATATACCCAAATGCTGTTGAAAAATGCAAAGGAGAGATCCCAGCAAGAAAAGAGACAGCCCAGCCTTTTGGAACAATTGACTAGTTCAATCCACCTCAACCAGACATAGGAGAACCCATGCACCATTCACACACCCTCCAACCAAAAACGTCAAAAGAAAAAAAAACAAAAAACTGTACAACAACCCTCGAGCTACAACATTCGACCCAAAACTCTACAACCTACTGACCACGACCACAGACTACAAAACCTTCAAAAAAGAAAAAAACTCTTCTATTCATAAAACACATAAAACCGAACTAACACAATCAGAAATGTCCCAAGCATCACCTAAAACTACTACATATGAACTTCCAATATCATGACAACTCAGATGTAATCCTCAACAACTCAAAGAAATGTACAAACTACTCCCTAAATACTTCTAATCTCCAGACAATCCATTTGTAATCCGCCTTGAACCGCAAGGTAATGGCGGAAAAGAAATACCTAATGTAATGTAATATAAAATGTCCCCACAGCTTGTCAGCTATGCCAGCCAAGCCATAGCCGCTGTTCTTCAATTCTCCCCGGCCCTAGAAAAATACTAGAACCTGCATCAGCCACAAGAACGATACGACAATAGACAGGATGGGGGTCCAATGCCAATCTGGAGGGGTTAAAAGAAAGTAAATTAGCAGGTAAGAACCTAATTTCTCCTTCTTTAGCAACTCTCCAGACTGGCATAGGAATCTTATAAGCAGGACATACCAAAGCAGTCCCCAAGGAAGACAAAACAGCAGCCTTACAAATGTCCACCAGAGGCACTAGCGAAGACTCAGCCCAAGACGCTGCCTGACCCCGAATGGAATGAGCCTTGAGAAATTCCAAACAGGCTTTTTCTGAAGAAGATATGTGGATGCAATAGTCTCTTTGATCCAATGTGCAATTGTAGCCTTGGAAGCGCCATCCCTCTTACAAGGACCTGCAAGAAGGGCAAAGAGATGATCTAATTTCCTCAACTCCTGGGTCCTCTGCACATAAGAGCGAAGAACCCAACAGACATCTAGCTAGCACAACTGTTTCTGCTCAGAAGATCCCTACTGACTACTCAACACCGGGAGGACCACTGCCTGATTGACATGAAAAGGAGAAACTACCTTTGGCAGAAAAGAAGAACAGGCCTCAACACTACCCGCTCCCTAGAAAACACCAAGAGAGACCTACAAGTGAGAGCCTACAGCTCCGAAACACATCTAGCAGAAGTAATAGCCACAGCTCACAAGAATTCACAGGAGCCAGTAAGGAAGCCGCTGAGCGCCGAGAAGCAGCACCAAATCGCGCTGCTGCTCGTGCCGCTCAGATGAGGATATTTGATCGCGCAGCCAGTTAGCAGCGGGGCAGGAGTTTGAAAAGCTTGCTCCTGCCCGCTGCACCTCCACTACGGATCGGCAGAGGACCCGCTGCACCTGCATCTCCACCACGGATCGGTAGAGGTATGAAGATAGAGCCATGGAGGGTGGGGGATAGAGGGCAGAGCCTGGAAGGAACAGTGCAGACAGGGGAAGGAAGAAAAGGTGCTGGGTGCAGTGTCTGACAGGGGAGGGGAGGGTTCTGGGTGCAGTGCCTGACAGAGGAGGGGAAGGGAGGAAGGAAGGGTGCTGAATGAAGAGCCTGACAGGGGAGGGGAGAAAGGAAGAGTGCTGGATGAAGAGCCTGACAGGGGAGGGATGGAGGGAAGGGGGCTGTGTGCAAAGCTTCGCAGGGAGGGGCTGGGTGCAGAGCCTGACAGGGCAGGACACTTGAATATTAAGCCACCCGACTTATATTTGAGTCAACCATTTTTCCTCCTTGGGGGGGTGGGGGGGAGGGTCTCGACTTATATTCGGATCGACTTATATTCGAGTATATATGTTATGTGTAATATGTATTTTTCTGATCCTTCCCTTCATATTGTATCTTAATTTAGTATCTGCTTGTTTTTCTCTATATGTGTGTGTAATATAACCTAGGCTTCCTTCTGTATCTTGTCCATCCCTCCTCATCTTTTATCATCAATTTTAAAATTTATACACTACTTTTTTTTTTAGTAATAAGATGTGGCAAACAAATTAAAGCATAAATCCTACCCACAGTAATGAGATCTCTCGGAGGAAGGCATTGTTACAGAGAAACTCCCCTATAATGTAGTAACAATACAAGTAACAATTACATTGTCCTTCATTGCCTTCTGGCCCTCTAATGTCCATTCTGCCAGTCACAAGGTCAAAATGATAAAACCAGTAATGGAAGCCAGCTGGTATTCACATCAAAGCATGCTATTTTAAGAAACAAGATCATATTTTCATCAGCTCAGGCCCAAATGAGAACTTGGGAAGAAGGGTCTGATGCTGTTCACCTTGAGCCAAAGGAAGCAAAAGTCATGTGCAAAGCTAGCAGAAATCCACACACAAAAAAATTAAAATTAAAAAAGATGAAATCAAAAAGGAAAGTAAGTTATCAGATGAGACAGTCAAAGCAGATGAATCCAGAGACTTATGGGTTATGACCATCTACCACCAACAGGTGGCGATAGAAAGCACTAAACAGAACTCTTGTCATGTATGCATTTCTTATAACAAAGCAGAAGGAATTATTCATATGCTTCTCTCTCCTCACAGAAATGAGGTATAACATATGAACCTTAAATAAACAAGAATGGCCACAATCTAAACAGAGACACAAAATGAACAACAGGCAGAATTTTCATGAAAGGGAGGGTCTTTGGATTCATTTGCTGTTGCTAAAGAAAAAAACATTATCAGGTAAGACATAATTTGTCTTTCCTTGTCATCAGCAGATGAATCCAGAGACTTGTAGGATTTAGCAAAGCAGTCCTAAGGTAGGATGCAAACACTGACACGGAAAGAAAGCTTAGGGTATCATTATTGATTCTACACTTTTCTATAATGATCATCTCAACTCTCTGGTAAAAAAAATGTTTTTTTAGTCTTCACATGTTGAGGAAAGTGAGATCCTGCTTCCGCCAACAATATTTTGTTGTCCTTGTACATTCAATCATTCTTTCCAGACTGGACTATTGTAATTCCATCTATCTATGTCTAATCAAGAACAATCTTCAAAGACTTCAGTGGATACAGAACACTGCGGCTAGGTTGATCTTCGCAAAAAGCAAATTCGATCATGTTTCCCCGCTTCTGTCAAAACTTCACAGGCTTCTGGTGATTTCTAGGATTCACTTTAACTGTACCTGCCTAATTTTCAAGATCCTACATGACATTCTTCCTCCCCTAATCCCACTATCCTGGAATTCTTCGAGACTTGACACTACCAGATCCGCCCACATACTCAAATTATCTTTCCCCTCGTTAAAAGGTGTCATGTATGCAGGTAAATTAGGGAAATCCCTTTTCTTCAAATTCACTGAGCTTTGGAATAACCTCCCTGCCCCACTGCGGAACCTAGGCTCATTCCAATTATTCCAAAAGCATCTGAAAACCTGGCTTTTCTCCAAAATGTAAAGCTATCTATTTAAAATGTAAAGCTAGCTATCCTCTTCATAACCTCTAATTTCTTATTATGTCCTTCCCTCATTTATTGAATTACCTGTAAACCATGTCGAGCTCTATCTTTATGGAGATAATGTGGTATACAAACTTAAGGTTTAGTTTGGAAAGAAGCAAAACCCCAAAGGACACTTCAGCTTGAGCTGAAACATCTACTCAATAATATTTGGAAAACTTGTGCAAAGATGACCTAAGTAGCTAGAGATTTCTTCAAGAGAATAAAGTGTGGGATAGAGAATGACACTGTGGCTAGCTGCGGGGAGCAGCGGGTAACCCGCTGAAACAGGGAGAGAAAAAATAGTGGTTACCGCGGGGACAAGGCCATTCACTGCCCCATGGAGCGGTGAATGGTCTTGTCTCCGCAGTGAAGTAAGGGAACGCGCATGGATTGCGTGGTACAGCAGCCCCCTCCCACCTGATCGCCACATCACGCCATCTCTCTCCCTCCCTCACCTTATGTACCGAATTTAATTTTTCTTCTCCCAGCGGCATGCTTTCAACAAGTCATGCGAACGGCTGCTTCAGTTGAATCTTCTCCTCTGATGCAACCAGAAACAGGAAGTTGCATCAGAGGAGAAGATTCAACTGAAGCAGCTACGCGCGCACCATCGCTTTGTCTACTTTTAATTTAGCTAGCTTCTCAGTAACACAACCCTCTGAAAATTGATCAGGGTCTACCACTCCTCCATCTCTATTCGTGTTTAACTTCTATGGTCCCGTTCCCGGCGCTTCAGCTGTGAACACAGAGCAGAAATCTGTTAAGCAATTCAGCCTTTTCTTTATCAGCTTCTACATATTCCTCCCCTTCACTTTTGAGTCTCACAATGCCACTTTTGCACTTCTTCCCATCAGTGATATCTGAAAAATGTCTTGTCTCCCAGTTTTACCGTGCCTTCTATATTTTCTTCCATTTGTATCTTTGCTTTCTTGACTACTCGACCAGCCTCTCCTAACTTTTCCAGATATTTTTGCCTGTCTTCCTCTTTCTGGGATCTTTTGGAGTTTATGAAAGTTGACCTCATATTCCTTACCGTCTCAGCTACTACTTTTGAGAACCAAAGTGGCCTTCTTTTCCTCTTTCTTTTACTTACTTGCCTCACAAAAAGAAGGGAGGAAGGGAAA
The DNA here is from genome assembly GCF_902459505.1 of Geotrypetes seraphini. Classification (NCBI taxonomy): domain Eukaryota; kingdom Metazoa; phylum Chordata; class Amphibia; order Gymnophiona; family Dermophiidae; genus Geotrypetes; species Geotrypetes seraphini. Next base: position 85,979,239 of record NC_047084.1, read on the forward strand.
GAGTCTAAATAGATCAGACCCATTCATATTCAGGCCAAAAGACCACCTTTTTGAGGCTACTTTTAATTCTAAGCCCTTATTCACCAATTGGATACCATTGTTGTTTTCATTACCATAATAAATGTAATTCTCTAATCCTTAGTTATCCTATCTTGAATAGATTGTGCAGACAGACAGCAGTAACTAGACGTTGGGGAAGGATGAGTTTGCGAAGAGGATGTTTAAAGGAGAGAGTGCGAGAGGGAAAGAGCAGAGAAAAGAATGGAAGAATATGGCTAGGGAAAAAAACAACAACCAAAAACAAAGGAAAATGGGCCTTGGGAGTGAAATAAGCCCAAGAAGAAAGATAAGAGCAGGGTGCAAGTCCAGATGAAAAGAAAAAAAAAAGGAGTTACAGAACAAGGAAACTTAAAAAGCAAAGGAGAGGAAATGTAGAAAAAATAAAAAGAAGGTCCAATGCATGGAATTAAAAGAGAAAATATGAAAGAAACTGCATCAAGAAAAAATGTTTAAATATTTTATCTAATCGTCCTTCATTACTGACAAGTGAACAGATAGGAGGGCTGGGGGTTCAGAGTGAGCAGGAGAGAGAGTCAAGCCTGACTTTTGCTGAACAATCCACCAGCCCAAAGAGGGGGAAAGAAAGAACCTCTGCCTCATCATTCTGATCTCCCTACTCCTCACCCCTTCTCCCAAAACTAAACCAGCAAACTATGCCTATATCTCCATCTAGTCCTACCTGCTGAGAAATGAGGTACAGAAAGCAGGATACGCTCAATTTTCTGTGTTCTGCTTCCTAACTGGCTAGAATGATTTGGATTAGTTTGTTGCATTTTCAAAACTATTCCATCTTACATATGCACAGGGTACATCTGTCTGCTATTCATGCATACTACAAGGGTAGGGGGCCTTACTTTGGTCGTCTAAAGATGTGTCCATACTGTGTGCAGGCCAGACCCACTGTTGGTGTGTACACTATGGGCATCAATTTCTCAATATCTTCCTGCAAAATCCTGTAGAAAAGCTTCTCATTCCTTTCCTGTATTCCCATTATATATATGTACCTAAAATAAGTCACAAAAATTGCACTGTTAATAGACTGCTTCTGTGTCTTCATTCTCAAAACTGTCCATACAAAAACATGAAAAGTCATCTAAATGGGAGCACAAAGCAGTGTAGCACATTGGTTCTCAACATTGGTTATGCTACACCTGTGGTTCCTAACCCTGTCCTGGAGGACCACCAGGCCAGTCGGGTTTTCAGGATAGCCCTAATGAATATGCATGAGTGAGATTTGCATATAATGGAAGTGACAGGTATGCAAATCTCTCTCATGCATATTCATTAGGGATATCTTGAAAACCCGACTGGCCTGGTGGTTCTCCAGGACAGGGTTAGGAACCACAGGTGTAGCATAACCACAGGTGATTCTTGATAATTACTATAGGGCAGGGGTAGGGAACTCCAGTCCTCGAGAACAGTATTCCAGTTGGGTTTTCAGGATTTCCCCAATGAATGTGCATTGAAAGCAGTGCATGCAAATAGATCTAATGCATATTCATTGGGGAAATCCTGAAAACCCGACTGGAATATGGCTCTCGAGGACCGGAGTTCCCTACCCCTGCTATATGGCTTATCGTCCCAGAACAAATGATGATATTCAAAAGGTATTCCTTCAAGCATGAGGGGTGTTACCAAGAGACATTATCGCTGCTATTGAATGGCCCCCTGAGGAAGCCATAAGGCTAAACAGCGAAAACTGGGACATCCTATGTATTCTAGCACAGCAGCTGTTTAAGATAAGTGAATAGTCTCTTTATGACAATGACAGTATAGCTTATTCAAGGAAATTTTAAGCAAAAATTATGAATATTTTCACATGCATAATTTAAAACAAAGAGGTTTTATGACCAATGATCCATAAGCAAGTCACATATTTGCAATTAACAATTTTGGCTTTTGAATTTATGGCCATTCATTGCATGAAAGTGGCTACTGAGATCTTTTTCCTCCTATAGTAATTATCCAGAATATTCAAGCAAAATATTGGTGTATTTCGTGGGATGTGTGGTTTCATGTCTGAGGTTTCAGTTTTCGAGCCAACATAATTTTTCCTTATCATTTGTGTTATAACCACAGGTGAGCTTCTGCTTCCACACACTTTAGAGCCAGGTACACCTGGTCAGTGGCACAAGTGATGTCTACGTCTGTACTGCCCTGTGCTCACCCAAGTTAACATCAAGCCCTACCAAAAATCAGTTTTGGCTATACTACTAAGCACATCTCTGGTTTAAAGTTTAAAAGCTGTTCTCACTGGAGATTAGGTTCCCACAGAGATTTTTTTTTTTTTTAAATTACAGATATATCCGATGCTCCTCTCAACTTGATCCAGATAATCCTTCTGAAAGTTACCATTGACTGCCTCAGCATTATCTGGATAGTGCCAGGAAGGGTGAAGCTAAGGGAAAGTCAAGAATTACCCCATTAGCAGCTGTAAGTCTGTTAATCTGTAACTATCCAGATACAGTTGACACCAAAAAGGCCATTCTAACTTTAGCTGTTATTGCCACTCCCCATCCATCACCCATCACTTTCTCCCTCCTTCTATCGATCCTTGCAGACTCTCCTATGGATCGTTTCATAGAAACATGATGGCAGATAAATGTCTAAATGGCCCATCTAGTCTGCCCATCCTCAGTAATCATTATCACTTTCTCTCTCCGAGAGATCCCACGTGCCTATCCCAGGCCCTTTTGAATTCAGACACAGTCTCTGTCTCTACCACCTCTTCCGGGAGACTGTTCCAAGCATTTACCACCCTTTCTATAAGAAAGTATTTCCTTAGATTACTCCGGAGCCTATCACCTCTTAACTTCGGTGTCAGGTCAAAAGCGCGCCGGGACAAAGGCGCGCGCAGACAATTGAGCGCAGCGCACGCCGCTGCGCCGCTCTAAATTACTGTTTTTACAGCTCCGACGGGGGAGCGTGGGGGGGGGAACCCCCCCACTTTACTTAATAGACATCGCGCCGCGTTGTGGGGGGCGTGGGGGGGTTGTAACCCCCCACATTTTACTGAAAACTTCACTTTTTCCCTGTTTTTAGGGAAAAAGTTCAGTTTACAGTAAAATGTGGAGGGTGACAACCCCCCAAACCCCCCATAATGCCGACGCGATGTCTATTAAGTAAACTGGGGGGGGGGTTCCCCAACAAAACCCCCAGTCGGAGCCCCTAAAAACTCTAATTTAGAGTGGCGCCGCGGCGCGCGCTGCGCTCAATTGTCGGCGCGCGCTTTTGTCTTTCGCGCCGTTGTCTATGAATCCTTAACTTCAGCCTATGCTTTCTCATTGCAGAGTTTCCTTTCAAATGAAAGAGACTCGACTCATGCGCATTTACATTGCATAGGTATTTAAAAATCTCTCTAGAAAAATAATAATAACAACAACAGTATATAAATCAATCCAATCCCAAAAAATATTATTAGCCATTTCATTAAAGTGGACAAAAAGCCTCAACTTTATTTCACATGCAGACGGCAACCCAATGAGTTTTTTAGCCGTTCTTATTATGTATCATGGGCAAAAAAACTCCACTATTCCTCAAAAAATGTAATCTTTCAAAACGGGAACATATCCCACCACTGTGCACAGGGAACAGGTAAAAGAACCTAAGAAAAAATAACACTTATCTTCACAGCTGTTAACAGAACCAGGATCGCGATCCAAAGCAGTGATCTTCCTCCAATAACATATTCAGCACCGAAGTGAATCTGTTATTCCAACAAGGCTCTTGTTTCACCAACAAATGGTTGCTTCAGGGAGTTTCCTTTTTCTTAGGTTCTTTTACCTGTTCCCTGTGCACAGTGGTGGGATATGTTCCCGTTTTGAAAGATTACATTTTTTGAGGAATAGTGGAGTTTTTTTGCCCATGATACATAATAAGAACGGCTAAAAAACTCATTAGGTTTTTCTCCACTTTAATGACATGGATTTTCAGTGGGCATTGCCACCACTTGGCTAATAACATTTTTTTGGATTGGAAGATATTTGTCGACTTTCCTTCAGCCATCATTTTGGACCCAATTACTGAAAACCACTGGTTTAGACAGTTTTGGGGGAATGATATTGATTGAATGTTAACCTGTATTATTTAAATATGTACTTCACTGCAAATGTAAAGTTTTCTCGTATGTGAACCGCATAAAACTAAGGTGTTTTCAGGATAGAAATAAAGGGTTATGTTACACCAAATGAGAACAACATAGTTGCTATCCTTTTTGGAAAGACCTCTCTCTCAGGCCCAACAACATCAGGTAGCTAAAACTAATGATAGCTACTCATCGATTAACAGTAACTTAAGAGCTGTACGTGGATCCTTGGCTGATATGCATAAAGACATTAGTAACATGACTAAGGCCATGTATACACTTGCAAAGAGAATCAACAATCTAGCAAAGAGGAACTGTAACACTGAATACCAAATTAGTGTGTACAAATCAGGCTATGGGTGAGACTATACCAAAGGTTATCTGAGGCGCTTGACACACTTGGAGCACTGACTGGTGTGACTGGTTGCAGAACTATGGGAACTGATAGAATCATGCAAAGAAGCTACTAAATAGTAAATTTAAAACAAATCAGAGAAAATATTTCTTCTCAATTTTTTTTTGCCAGAGAATGTGGTAAAAGCAGTTAGCTTAGCAGGGTTTAAAAAGGTTTGGATAAATTTCCTACAAGAATAGTTTAAAAGCCATTTTTAAGATGGACTTGGGAAAATCCACTGCATATTTCTAAGATAAGCAGCATAAACTCTGTTTTACTCTCTTGGGATCTACCAGGTACTTGAGACCTGGATTGGGCACTGTTGAAAAACAGGATACTGGTTTGATGGAACTTGTCTCACTTTATGTTCAAATGTGCAAAGGCAAACTTTCTTAGAGACAAATTGAGCAGGAAGACATATCCTATGTTACTGATGACTGTAACAAAGGAATTTGAACAGGAAGGTATATATCAGTGTATTACAGACTGTGTGCCCCAAGATGCCACCAGCGGCTAACTGCTTACAGGACATGCCTCTTGTGGCAAGAGGCATATCTTGTAGTCAGTCAGTGCCTGCACCTCTCCTCCTTCTCCTCGCCTCTCCTTTTGCATGTTCTTGGGATCTTATTACATACGTGCTATAGGAGAAAGAAATTTAATCAACTTACTTTTGCAGTGGATCATTCATTTCCTTTATATTGTTATGGAAACGTAAGGCTTGGATGTCTTGGGTCTCTATTTTAGGTGGAAAAAGCCCTTGAAGTCCAAGTATCTGACGCTCCTCCAATGTGAATGCCATTCCCTAAAATAATAAAATACATTTAAACCCACAGACATCATTCAAGATAGATAATAAGAAGATGTCACAACAGTTTATTCAACTTTCTATTCACAGGTCCAAAAGTCAGCAACCTAAGTTTAGAATCAAATGGGCAAATTTAGAATCAAGTGGGATCTGTTGCTACCACTACACCTCTACTTAGAAATACTATTTCTGCCAGGTTTATGCATTTTTTAATCTATCAAAAGGGAAGCAATCGCCTCAACAAGCTCACAATTTATCTAATATATCTGGGGCAATGGGGGATCAGGCGACCTGTCCAGGGTCACAAGGAACAGTGTGGGTTTGAACCCACGATCATAATCTCTACATGGTGTTGAAGTCATCTAAATGAGGTGGCTGGTATTGGTGTAGGCTTATTGCTAATTTATTCAGGATGCTATATTCCAAATTTTATTGAAATGGGTCAAGTTTTGGGTTTTGTTTTGTTTTTTGGGGGGGAGGGTTAAAATCTTTTGTAGTAATGTTCTGAACCAGGGCAAGGTCCACACACAGGCAAGGTCAGCACACTAATCTGAGGCCCTGTGTAAGGATCTAAGGCCCTGTGAAAGAAGATTCCCTTCTCATTCCCTTTCCCCTCCTGCCACGTAGACATTCTAAACAATGCTAGCACCTTGTAACAGAATGCTGAGGCATTCCCAGACCCCTGTCACATATTAGCCCTTATCTTATTTAAGCTGTCCTTATTTGGAAAGGACATCAGCTGACAGGCCTTGAGGATGTGCAAAGACTCAGGTTCTGTCCACGTGATAATCAGGCCCTTGTCTAAGTGCCGAGTTGGAGGATGATCATGAGGTAAAAACATGTACCTTTCTTTGTATCCACACTGTAAAGGTATAATAATAATAATAATAACAACAACTTTATTTTTGTATACCGCAATACCACAAGCAGTTCAGAGCGGTTTACAGAAGAAGAGACTGTACACAGACAGTGAAGTTACAAAGAAAAATTTCCTAATTACATTGGTAAGCCAGGAGTAGCTAGGTCTATCCGGAAGTGTTTCAGAGAAGTTGCAAGGCAGGAAGGAGTCGGAGGAATTTGTCAAAGAGATAGGTTTTAATTGATTTCCTGAAGGATTGGTAGGAAGGTGAGTTGGAAATGAGGGTGGTTAGATATTTATTCCATTTGCCTGCTTGAAATGACAGTGTTCTGTCAAGGAATCTCCTGTAGATACAGCCTTTCAGGGATGGGAAGGCAAACAAATAGGCATTACGTGTGCAAGTGGTGCCTGGAAGGTCAAAATGATGCGATAGGTAGATTGGGGATATACCGGTTATGGTTTTAACATAACATAGTAGATGACAGCAGATAAAGACCCGAATGGTCCATCCAGTCTGACCAACCTGATTCAATTTAAATTTTTAAATTTTTTTTTCTTAGCTATTTCTGGGCAAGAACCCAAAGCTCTACCCAGTACTGTGCTTGGATTCCAACTGCCGAATCTCCATTAAAACCTACTCCAGCCCATCTACACCCTCCCAGCCACTGAAGCCCTCCCCAGCCCATCCCCCACCAAACGGCCATACACAGACCATGCAAGTCTGCCCAGTACTGGCCTTAGTTCAATATTTAATATTATTTTCTGATTCTAAATCTTCTGTGTTCATCCCACGCTTCTTTGAACTCAGTCACAGTTTTACTCTCCACCACCTCTCTCGGGAGCACATTCCAGGCATCCACCACCCTCTCCATAAAGTAGAATTTCCTAACATTGCCATTGAATCTACCACCCCTCAACCTCAAATTATGTCCTCTGGTTTTACCAGTTTCCTTTCTCTGGAAAAGATTTTATTCTACGTTAATACCCTTCAAGTATTTGAAGCAGAGGTAGGCAAACTTGAATATGACCCTTGCATCCATCGGCAGCCAGTATAGTTTTGTGTAGTTTTCTGTAGTACGGCCTTACATGATCGGATTTTTTGAGACCATAGATGAGGCGGACGGCTGTATTCTGAATGATTCTCAGTCGTTTGGTGACTTTCTTGAAGGAACCCAAGTATATGATATTGCAATAATCTAAGGTGCTTAAGATTAGGGACTGAACCAGCAAACGAAAGGAGAGGAAGTCAAAATGGTGTTTGATGGAGCAAAGTTTCCAGAGGGTGCCAAAGCATTTTTTAACTTGAGCATTAATATGATCTTCAAATGACAGGCATCGGTCTAGGATGACTCCAAGGATTTTGATGGTAGGGTTGATTGGGTAGGTTAACCCATTTAATTTCAAGGAGGTGTTTGTTAATTTGTGGTTGGGACTTGCTAGGAAAAGCTTGTTTTTTTCTGGGTTCAGTTTTAGTTTGAATTTAGTGGTCCATTGTTCTACCCTAGAGAGGATAGATGAGGTGAATTGTTCTGTCTCTTGAGTCAGTGAGGTTATGGGAATGATAATTGTAATACCATCCGCATATATGTATGATTTCAATGTTAAATCAGATAACATATGTCCCGGTGGTGCCATGTAGACATTGAATAGAGAAGGGGAGAGAGGGAACCCTATGGAACTCTGCAGGGGTTACACCAGGAATGGGAAAAGGCTCCTTCGCTGTGGACCTGGTAAGTATGGTTTTTTAAGAAGCCTGTAAACCAGGTTAGGTATGAACTTTGTATCCTCCAATCATTAGATATGTAAATCGAGGGAGTTACTTTGATGTAATTAGCATAAGAAACTCAATAAAAGGGACTCTGAGCTAGCCCCTGGCAGCGCCTCCATCTCAACTCTAAGACTGCATGTGTGTGTTTCTTTATTGATTTTCAAACTTTGATAGTGTAATACAAATGGTAAATCAGAAATACTGCACAAAACACACTATTAACTATACAGTTATTACATTAATCAATTTCTCCCACCCTCATCTTAATTCTTTAAATTAATAATACATATGGAGTGATTACAATATTATAATTAAATAATTTAACTCTTCAAAAATATATTTCCCTCCCCCCACTCACCCACCCTCCCTGGATGTGTAAGGAGATCAATGAAAAAGAAAGAATCATGTCCCTTACTGTAATCCATGTCTGGCACGAGTTAGTTCGAATTCTGTATATTGAAATTGGTCAAGTTTTGTCAGAGTAATGCAGAAAAAAAGCTTTGTATAGTTAGTTGGGGTTTTTTAAAATATATTTTTATTCATTTTAAACTTTCAACAAATGATTTATAATACAATCATATACACTCTATTATCACTTTTTAATCACACATATATTGAATCACAATATAATTCTTCCCGTCCTCCCTCCCTCCAATATAGTTAGTTTTTTGTTATTTTTTTTAGGGGGGGTTGGGCAGGGGGGAAGGAGTGTAAAATGCACTATATATTTAATTTTTTTGTGTTTTGCATTTGTGTGTGCATTTGTGTTTTGATCCGACTGAAAAACACCTTTAGAATTCAATGAAAACCTGAATCAAAGGGTAATAGTTGCCAAAGCTAACTGGCATATATTTTTTCCAATCTCTTTAGACAGGTTAGATGCCATATTCCAGTTATGTGCTTTTCTGATCACCTTTGAACTCTAAATTTCATCCATATTTAGTCAAGATGAGGAAACCAAAATGATATATCCTACCATCTAGAAGTATTTAACCAAACCTTAAGCAGTGGTAGGCTTCCCATTGTTTTTTTCTACTACAAATTAGAATTGTCCTTAATGTTAGGTGCCAAATACACAATTAGGCTATGCATACCACTGGTGCCAATTATTGGCATTTGCACACATAAGTGCTAGGCACTAATCTATAAACAGGTGCCAAAACCACTTAAGGAGAAATTCTTTTTTTTTTTTTTAATATTTTATTATTTTATTAAATTACAACAGTGTAATACATTTGGTTAAAAGTATCAAGTTCTTACAGAAAATACACCATTTCATATAAATAGTATATAGAAATATAACTATATCCCCCCTACTAACAATAAGTGATAATACTAAACAACTTTATTACTATAATAACAATATTTAATTTCCATTTTTCCAGTATCTTTCCCTCCCTCCCCTTCTCCCGCCCCGGATGTGTAATGAAAAAACTCAGAAGGCAAAATATTCTCACTGTGAATCAACAAATAAAGCCAATGGGCTCCATATTTTTTTAAATAAAGCACTAAATCCTAAACATTCCGCATTCATTCTTTCATATTGATACGTAGTACATACAGTTGTCCACCAAAATGTATAATTAATCTATCATGGCTTTTCCAATTCTTTGTGATCAATTGAACCACAATTCCAGTCAAAATCAAGAGAAGACGGCTTTTAAATTTATCAAGGAGAGGTTTAACTTATAACATAGTGCCACAAATTATTACACCATTAGCAATGGCAAAAACTGGCAAGATTGAAGCGCCTACCATAGGCGGTTTTAGGGAGCCAAACACCAAAGTAGGCGTGGCGAACGCTGGAAGTGGTGTTAGGTAGCCTAAAGAGCCTACGTCGGCACGATTAGGCGCGATTCACTCAAAGATAGGTGCCAGAAATGTAGGCCCTGAAAACCCTGGCCTACATTTTTGGCGCCTATCTTCCCCATAAGCGCGATTCCGAAACTGGCGCCGATGTGCGATTGACACATGATCAGCGGTTGCAGATATCAGCGCTGGTTACAGAATCCAGGCATTAGTGCATAATTCCAAGGGGGGGGAGACTTGGAGCATCATGTACACACGAGCAGAGCATACAGCAGACAACCATGGGCATGTCACCAAGCGACACACGCAACTCACTGTTAAATACTATTATTTGTAAGTATTACATGGTATGTTTAGGTACATGAACTTATACCAGCCATTGAACTGCTATAAGTGAGCGCGCCTAAGTTTTGGTGTGCCAATGCACCTTTACGCTAGCATACTTTAGTGCACCTTGAAACCATTACAGAATTGGAATCAAGCACACTCCACTGTAGCCACGAAATAGGAGGTTACCAAGTTATAGAATTACCCCCATTATTCTTTTCAGGCACTAAAATCTCTTCAGTGCCCTCACTCCTGCTCTATATCATTACAATTCTCCCTCCGTATTCACTGTGATAGGGGATTAACAGAACCGCAAATATAGAAAAAACGCGAATAACTTTTTCATATGTTATTCTCTGTTTTCTATTAAAAAAACCATCGTGAATATGGTGAAACCGCGAATAACATGGTGGGAGACCTGGTCTGTTCCTGAAGGAGAGGCAGAACACGGTGAAGAAAGTGCTGGGAATCAGCGATTTCTCTATGCAAGCTGATATAATTCGGGGGGAGGAGCCAGCAAGCTAAACCCCCGCAATTGCTGAAACTGCGAATAAGGAAGGAAAAGTGTATTAACAATGACTCTAATTTCATTTCCAGTTAGCTATCCATCTCAACAGTGTCTCTTCTACACAGATACATTCCTATAAGCTAGTGTCTCGCAAACTTCACAAGCTGCAGCGCACCAAACTGGCAGCCGCGGCTCAAGGGCACCTGGAAGTGCACGGACATCACGCAACGATGTCCACGCATGCGCGAAGGCCCTCGAGACGGGGCTCTGAGCCGCCAGTGGGAGGTGCTGAAAAAAAAGAGGTGCCGGCAGCAGCTGACTGCCTACAGGATGTGCCTCTCACCGCGAGAGGCATGTCCTGTAGGCAGTCAGCTGGCGCTGGCACCTCTCCGCCTCCCCGGCGTCTCACGGCACACCTGAAATCTTGTGAGCCACACAGTTTGCAATACACTGCTATAAGCAATAGTATAAATCAGTGGTCTCAAACCCTTTTCTGGACCACATTTTGGGATTTGTAGGTACTTGGAGGGCCTCAGAAAAAAATAGTTAATGTTTTATTAAAGAAATGACAATTTTGCATGAGGTAAAACTCTTTATAGTTTATAAATCTTTACTTTTGGCTAAGTCTTAATAATAATATTGTTCTTTATATGTAAAGATACATATGATCAAGAAACTGTTTTATTGTTCTTTATATGTAAAGATACATATGATCAAGAAACTGTTTTATTGTACTTTTGTGATTTTGAAAAACATACCAAAGGCCTCAAAATAGTGCCTGGCGGGCCACATGTGGCCCCCGGGCCGTGAGTTTGAGACCACTGGTATAAATCCTCCTTCCTCCTCCCCTGCAATTTCGACACTTACTTACCTTATTTGTTCTGGGGTTCAACATTAAGGGTTTGCCCCTCTCTTTGATGTGCACATGACGACATGCTAGCGTGCAGGGACGTGCAATGACTCTCAGCCTCGACAACATTTCTGCTCTGTAATCCAGTAAAGTAAAAATAGTCAAAGATTAAATCATCTGCCTAGAAAGCTGCTTAAAGAATGTGTCAATCACTTTAACGGTTGCTGCAATTATCCGTTTCAGGGGAGACTCAAAATTGTCTACCCACAATTCAAGTACTTGAACATCCTGCATGTGAAGGAAGAATTGATGAATGGCAATATTTTTTTCATGGGGCATATTTGTCAGAAAAAAAAGTAGCTCAAACACAGATAGCCTTTTCAAATCTTTGTACATACTTTGCTCAACAAAATTTTACTTGCAGAAAAAGTAGATGCAAGTTATGGTTTGTATTCTGTACCTCTAGCAAGTTTCAAACTAAAAGTATAGGCATACTGTCTCCTGAAAACTAGTGCACCTCCTATGGTAAAAGGTATATCAGGGCTAGGGTTACCAGAAGTCCAGATTTACCTGAACATGTCCTCTTTTAAGAGGGCATTTCTGGGCGTCCAGACGGCTTTTCAAAACCCGGCACTTTGTCTGGAGGTGCCAAAATCTCTTGGTGCATTTACCGCTCACATTTTCTTACATTGCCCAGTAATTAAAACTATCCTTCCCCTCGCTAAAAGGTATTTCCCACACAGGAAAGCTAGGGACCTCCCTCCACTTCAAAATCACTGAGCTCTGGAACAACCTTACCTCCCCTCTTCGGAACTTGAGCTCTCTCCAAGTTTTCCGCAAACATCTGAAAACCTGGCTTTTCTCAAAAAATGTAAGTCTCCCTCCAACTTAGGAATCAAGGAAACTCTTATATCTTGGCATCCCAAGTCCTCTAAATTTTCTTCGCACTTCTACCTCTAACCCTCTGTTGTAGTTCCTTCCTATTTCTCCTACTGTAAACCGCGCCGAGCTTTACGAACGTGGAGATGATGCGGTATACAAACCTAAGGATTAGATTAGATTAGATTAATGCAGCAGTATCTTGGGTTGCCTGTGTCATAAGATAGGAAACTTTACTGCACTACACTAAAGTGTGCATCTGAGCTTAGCAAGGAGCAGTTATTTGCTTTCCAATGAGCAGCTGACCAGAAGAGCCATTGCATAACCATTCGCACAGGCCCAAAACCAAGCACAGAGTTGCAGACCACAGCTCTTATCACCGCTTGTTTTGTCAATGAACCCAAAACTGCAAACGTCACAAACTCTTATCCTAGTTTATTCGCTGATTATTCAATAGAGTGTGACATGCACGTAAGAAATCAATATCCAGGCTTCCAGATAATATTTATCCAACAGCATAGTTAACTAGTCTTTGGTGAGAAGACCCCTGCAAGATAAATAATTTTATCAGTCAAGATTCTCACTATTGGATCATTTTCAAGCTCTAAACTGACTAGCACTGACAAAGGCCAACTGGCTTGTTCAACTACTCATGACTTATTTGTCTTTGATCCCATAGTTGCATTACACAGAGCTATTGAACTGTTTTTATGCCATGAGGTTTCTTCACCCAGACTTAGGCCCAGATTCTCAAAACTTTACACTGTTTTCCAGCTGTTTAGCCTGTACGCAGTTTAGCGACGGATTATCAAAAGGGATTATCTCCTTCTTTAGCAAGGACTCTAGCAGTCTCCGACACTGACATGCAAATGAGCTCTTCAACATTGAAATGAGCCCTCCGGTGGATTCTTAAAAAATGCCGAGCCATTTTTAAAAAGCAGCGTCAGCTTTTGGCGGCTAAAAAAAGCAACTGGTCCAGAAGTACCGGTCAGTGTCAAGACTGCTAGAAATCCCTGTGTTGTAATGCAGTAGGAGAGATGCCCATTCTCTCCGTTGCATCACAACACCATTTCCCGGCATCAGTGGTGGTAGCACCCCCCCCCCCCCCCCCCGCAGCAGGAGAGATGCCCTCACTCTCCCACTGCACTAAAATCCCCACCGAAACTGACCACCCCACCCACACCCCCGCATGCCCACACTCTCCTGCTGCACTAAAACTCCCACTGCAACTGACCAACCTCCCCCCCCCTGCAGCGGGAGAGATGCCCACTCTCCCCCACTGGCAAGTAACCCCCACCCGCCATCTCTGCTGACCCCACGACAGTGGGAGAGATGCCCACTTTCCCCTGCTGGCAAGTAACCCCCCCCCCCCGGCCATCTGCACTGCCCCCTCTGCGCCTTACCTCAAAGTTGAAGAGCAGGAGGGACACGGACCCACTCCTCCCAGCTGCCTGCGGCGTCTAATTGGGAATTCCTGGTGCATCTTGGGATGCACCAGGAAGAGGCTTGAGGCTCTGATTAGCCCAGGTTGTATAAAGCCCCTCCAATGGGAGGGGATTTAAACAACTTGGGCCAATCAGAGCCTCAAGCCCCTCCCCAGATGCATTGGGAAGGGGCCTAAGGCTCTGATTGACCCTGATGCCTAAAGCCCCTCCTATGGGGCATCTGCACATGCAAATTAGGAAATCTTCACTGCTGTCCACCGACCTCACTTGCATGCATCATATTTTAAGAATGTCTCGGGTTTTTTGATTCATTATCTAAATGGCTGCGATAGCAGACCGTCGCTTTTTAACACAGGTTTTTGAAAATCCTGCTTAGGGTGGAGGCAGGGTTTTAAGGCTTTTTCCTCCCCATTAACAATAGTGTATATGGCATATGTGCATTAGAATCTTCACATTTGCATTTATATCTACAAGTTTTATAGGGCATCTATGATTATTATAAAGTAGATTTATTATTGAATTGTTCAACTACTCTACATATTGATGAATTGGCATGATAGGTAGAGTTTTCCAAAACTGAATAAAAGGAGATCAGGGACAGCTGTTGCTGAATTCTTTCAAGGCTGTATAATATCATTATTGATTACCTTTTGAAAAAATTCATCCAAGGAGGTATATACAATACAGAAATTCTGGTTTCAATTTGCAAGCCAGGAATCATTCCCCACATTTGCAAGGATAAGAATGCTAGATACAGTATTCACAGCCCTTTGGTTGGGGAAGGAATCCCAGTTGTTGCACAACAGTGACACCTAAAGGCTAGATGGGAAGATTAGGTACTTACATCAATAATCTTCTTTCTAGTAGACAGGCACTAGAGAATGACACGGGGACCGTTTACCACGGTAAACCATGGGTCACCACAGTAATGGTGACATTTGCAACTGGTTTACTGCAGGAATGGGGACAAGACCTTTCGCCGCCCTGCAAGAATGGGGACAAGACCTTTCTCCTCCCCGTGGAAGCAGTGAAAAGTCTTGCTCCTGTGGTTAAAAAATTGCGCCTGTGTCAGACTCGGCATCTCCTCCCCAGCTCATCTTGGGCCTATTTTACCTTCAGGAGCCAGTTATGCCTCAATAAAGACAGAAGGAACCCCAAACCAAAGCCTGAAACCAATGTGATTTGAAGAATAAAATTACCAGACAACAAAAGGTAGAAAAAACAATTATTTTATATTTTGTGATTAGAATATTTCAGATTTGAACTATGTATCCTGCTAGAGCTGGTATTAGACATAACTGGGAACCGCAAAGCCCAGGCTGTGCTTCTTTAGCTTCCAGCTGGCTTAGGGCTCTCTCTCTGACCAGGGGGTAGTTGCCCTAGTTGCTCTCCCCTAACATTATTCCTGTCATGTGTGACTGTGGTATTCTATTAACTTGATTTTTCTATGTAGCATTCTATAGTAATTTGGTTTGTTCAGTGTTCACAATAGTGGAGGGGATATTTGTGAAAGGGAGGGGAGACAGGGGTTTTGTTGATCCTTGCCCGGTATTATTTGTGTTTATAAAATGATAAAATAAGTTCAGTATAAAATCATAACTATTTGAGGCTTGTGCGGATGGGATCTGACAGTTTGCAGGGCGGGCAAGGGGATTGAGCTTGCGGGATGGGGAACTGAGTTTGCAGGGATGGGGCAGGAATGGTGATAATTTTTTTCCCCGTGTCATTTTTTTTTCCCCCGTGTCATTCTCTAACAGGCATTTCATTCCTGAACCTTCAGGTAGTCAATCTATTCCCATGAGAAATTGTGTAGACAGCCTCATTATAATTTTTTTTGCTCCACCTTCCATCTCTCTGGGCCGTGCTCCAATTCCTCAGTTCATATCTAAGCAGATGGTCAGCCCTAGAGATGAAACATAAGAGGGATACTCCCTGAGAGCCATGTCTGTTCTGCTCATATCACAAAAATATAAAACAATTGAACCTGAAAAACATGAACCCATTATAACACATAACCAGGTAAAAACAAATGAGTCACCTACCTGAATGCAACCTGCACAAACCATTTTGGAGTAAAAGGAATACTCCCTGGATTCATTGCAATAGGAATGGCATTCCCCATCCATGTCCTTATTGGATAAAGAGGAGACATAAGATATCCAGTCATCCCGGCACCACCCAGAACTATGTTTTCTTTAATTTCTAGCCTTTCTTGCAGGAATGCTAGCAGTAAGGAGATTGGTGTTGTGACCAGGTCCAAACTCTTCTGTGCACACTGCACACCACACCTGGAAACACTTCCAGGCCTTTGTGTAGGCAGCTAAGGTTGACTGTTTCTTGGATATTAAAAGGGTGGCAAAGCCTTTGTGTGTTAAGGCTGCGTGGTCAAGAGTCATGCCCAAGACCAAAGCAGTCCTGATCCTCCAGGGCAATCGGGCCCTGTGTAAGCAACCTCAGAAGAAGTCTGAAGCCTTGGTCCTTCTGCATACCATGGATGTCTTGGCCAGTCTGGTATGACTAGAACTACCAGCCCTGGGTGTGACATTATTCACTTTAGGACCCTGCCTATCATGGGCCACGGAGGGAACACATATAGGAGTTCTGCTGTTGGCCACAGCTGCACCAGGGAATCCAAGCCTTCGCTTCCTATGAATGTCAGAGCTTTTAGCACTGCGGTCTGTGATTTAAAAAAAACAAAAACTAAAACAGCTAAAAAAAAAAAGGGGGGGGGGGAAGGCAATTGTTTTTTTCTGGGGGATATTTTGTATTTTCTTTATTGTATAATATTGTGTAGGTTCTACCAGATTTTGAAGTATATGTTTGGAATATTGCATAAAAAGTGGATAGCTGCAACAAACTTGTTTTTCAATTTTAGTGCAAATGTATATTGTATAATGGTAAATAAAAAAAAACCAAACCAAACATTAAAGAAAAATCCAGCCTGTGGTCCTGGGTATCTTTCAATATGACTCTGCCTTCACTGGCGAGAGAAGTACACTTGGTAACCTGCACCACCAGGGAATCCACCTTTGGTGGAGTAAAAAGAGATTAGGTTCTAACCCTGATAATATCTTTTCCAGTAGATAGGGATGGTATGCTGAACCAAGGGCTAGATTCACTAAGCCCATTGATCAAGTCCTGACCACTTAGCGACCCCTTTGCGACCCGATTTTCCTCCTACCAGATTCATTAACCTCTGTCCCGATCATCCTCCGATCCGATCATGCAAATGAGGGGGAACGGCATTCAAATGTAGGCAGGCAGCGATTCACTAAACAAATCTGGAACACCGACTGGGCTGGATGATCAACAAAAGAAGTATATGCTCGGGACCAGTCACTCACTGCTTTCCAACTGCATCTCCTGCTCTCTCTGCCTGGATTCTCCTGCTCTCCTGCCCCGACTCTCCTCTCACCCCCCTGCTCTCTGCTCCGACTCACCGCCCTGCATCTCCTCCTCCTGCCGCCCTGCTCTCACCCCGAATCTCCTCCTCTCGCCACCCCGACTCTCCTGCCCTTCCCCGCACTGCGAGCCCATGGTTTTAACCCACGGGTTTAAAGCAGGTTAAAACCACGGGCTCGAAGTAAAAAAAGTTTTTAAAAAAGGTCGCTGCTCTGTAAGCATGTGCAGACCATCTACAGATGGTCCACACATGCGTCGGGATCGTTATTCAGCGTTCCCTGCAGTCAGTTGGGGGCGTGATTCTAATCATCCTCATTTGCATGAGGACACGTCATGAATCAGCCCCCCCCACCCCCCGGATCCAGATCAGATCCGGATCGAAAGGTCCGTTTAGTGAATCTAGCCCCAAGAGTCTTGCTCCTGTGAGTCTTTTGCAGGTGATAGTGATCACTGCTGTCAGTACCTCCACCTTCTCCCTGCTCTCTGCTGCCTCCAGTCAGTTAGTTTCAAAGCCGGAGACAGCCCTACAAGAGAGAACAACAAGACTTTGATCTGTTCATAATTGTAAACATAGTTGGGGAGACTCTCCAACAAGACTTTGATCTGCTCATAATTATCACACAGCTCATAACCACATCATGGAGAGAAAAGGAAGAAACAAAAAACTTTATTAGCAAAAAGTCATAATAAACTGTAGAAACCCCAAAAAACTATAATACAGCTTATATACAATGTCTTTCAATTTACAACAGCTGGCAGAAAAGTCAGAGAAGCAGCCTTCAAGTAGAAGTACGTCCAGTCAGGCGCATCAACAATGATGGGCCGGGGGGGTCAGAATACCATCTCTATCTACTTGAAAATATATGATCAAGGTAAGAACCTAATCTCTTTTTCCAGTGCAATAGGGATGGCATGCTGAACCAAGGGGTGGGAGAAATGAGCCTGCCCTCAAAACTGAGGCTCCAAAGGAGGAGTTCTCCTGAGCTGCTTTGTTCACCCTATAAAACTTGGTTAAAGTATGAAGGGATGACCAAATTGCCGCCCAGCAAATCTCATCCAGAGGAATGGTCCTGGCTTCAACCCAGAAAGAGGCAATCCCTCTCGTCGAATGCGCTCGAAGTGCAAAAGGAGGCTGCCTGCTGCAGGCAATGTAGCAGGACGAAATAGCTAACCTGATCCATCTTGAAATGGTAGCCTTGGAAGCCAGCCTTCCCTTCTTAGCCAGATTCGTTAACACAAAGGTGGTCCAAGATGTTATTTACCATAGGGCTCATAGGAATAAAATTGGTTTTGTGGCAGATAACATATGCTAATCCATAATAATAAAACCCTTAGTGCATATGTGCACTTCAAACTCCGTGCCACGCATGCGCAGTAGGCTGATCTGTCTGAGGAGGAGGCAGGGTAACGCTAAGTACAACCATCCACCAAACAGAAACACCTGCGCGCTCAGTGTGTGCACTGAAGAGGAGGAAAAGTTTTCTGCTGCTTTGTCACCGAACGGGTCTGACAGAGCCATTGCGCGGCAGGGTGAGGCGAGACAGAGCCGAGAAAAGGGGGGGAGGGAGTTGAACGCAAGCTGTTGGGGAGGAGGATGGACGTTCAGCACAGCTAGAGCAGTTTGTGAGCTCCCGGCCCTTCAGTCACAGCTGTCTTCTATGAGCTGTCTGTCTGCCCCGAGCAGCCACTTCTTCCCCGGGGCTCTTAGTCTCTCGCCTTCTCCCACTGTCTCCTCAGCTAAGAAGGCTCAGTAAGCATTAAAGTGCCCAGATGGAGGGCTAAAAGCGCTCCAGTCACTGGTACTAATTTTAGTAGTCTGTCAGGGATTAGGTGGGAAGAAGCCGCCTCAGCCACCAGTCGCTTTTTGTTGTCCCCTTTGAGGTTGAGCTTCCATTTACTATGAGCAGGAGTGAGAAGGCTCCAGAGTCAGAAAGAGGCTCTTTACCAGGAGCAGAGAATAACAAGGGCAGGTCTGAAACACTAACACCAGACTGAGAAAGAGAGAGCAAAGGAATACAGGAGAGGGGACCGGGAAAAGGCAGCAAGGCAGGTACTGGAAGAGAAAGGGAAAGCGAGGCAGAAAATGGGTGAGAACAGGAGAGCAAACCAGTGAGAGGGGGGCAAAAGGGAGGAAGAGTGGGAGAAACCCCGGCCAAAACCAAAAATAAAAACAACCGCTGCCACAGAGGGGGGAAAGGGACACTTCCATTTGTGGCAGGGAAGGGTGGGGCTTCTGGGTGATGGATAGGCGCCAGGGACATCAAGTTTCAAGTTTATTAAAAGTTTGTTGTACACGCAATATCAAATACTTCAATGTGTACGACAATAAAAAAATTGGGAGACAAAATAAAACAATTTGTACAAGTAAACATACAATGTATATACACACAAGTAATTAGCGATATATAAGGAAAGAGGGGTGAACTACAACCTTTAAAGAAAAAACATCAGAAGGGTAATAAAGAATGTTTTACAAATATGGCTAAGCCAAAAAAGAGGATGGGGGAGGTTGTGACCTATACATAAGGTCTGGTTAAAATTATGTATTTGAGCCTGGGATTTATGATAAATAAATTATCCTATCTATGACTCAAATGCGTCTTTGCACAGGTAGCATTTTAATGTGCTTTTAAATTTTTCTAATGAGGTTTCTCCACATAAATAGATTGGTAAATTGTTCCAAAGCTGAGGTGCTATGACTGAAAAAATCGTAGCTCTTCTGGTACCTATTATTTTTAAAGAAGGGATAGTCAGCAAATGCTGTTCCGTTGATCTTAGAGTCCTGGCTGGAAGCTGAAAGGGAAAAGATGGGAGAAGGGGGCTGGGGGGCTAAAAAAGGAGTTTGGAACTGGGGCTGAAAATAGGGGACATGTGAGGGAAGGAGGCTTTACTAGCACCCGTTATGTAACGGGCTTAAACACTAGTATTTAATAAAAGACCCCCTTAACTAAATTGCCACCAGACCATACATGACCATCAAATCTCAGTTCTCTTCTGACTAGATCTTTTATCTTGCTATTATCTCATTTACTAGCCTGATAAAAACAAATCTTTACTCAAGCACTTCCAAGGTCAAATAAAGTATCTGTAACTATGAATACAGCAGAATGACAACAGCCACACCTTACTATTAGACTATTTTTATTCCTCTTTGCTTTCTGTTACTGACTCTCCCTTACCCTAGCATTATACTGTACTATGCTAAAGCCCACAACGGCACAGCATAATTATATAATACTTTCAGACACCACAATCATTTACAATTTTTTAGGGTCTTACAACTTGGGTTACTATGCTTCCCTAGTTCAATTTGTTGCAAAGCCTTATCTCCTCCTATATTGCTCACACTCAATTGTCTTTGTATATATTTCATTTAATCCACTCTATCAGGGTTGACTTAATGCCAGTATGTACACTGTGCCACCCAGCAGTTAAAGCTGAATTCCTGAGCTCAACCAGGCCTGGTCACTGAGCCTACTAGCATCCTAGGTAGTCCACAAAGGATTTACCCTTCCAAGTTCCAAATGTCTTGAGTGAGGGGGAGCCCAAGTGATTGCCCATCTCAGCCCCCTGCTCCAGTCCTGAATTCTACTCCCATCTGTATTGGGGAAAATATCTCCGTATCTAAAACAGAGATACCAAGGGTGGTACATCCAAAAGCTGGAGATTTACCACTGCTATGTTGGAAAATTTTCTAATGGGCCCCAGTTGGTAGTTCTACCTTTGTCATCTGGTCATTTTCAAATTATGTTGGCCCCAGTCTCGGGTTTCTGCTTTCCCCTGTCTTCTCTTAGCTCTCTTGCAAGGGTCTCACTGCCCACGTGGCATTTCTTTTCTTTCCATGTTCCCTAATCGTTGCTACGGCTCTGTTCAGTATCTCCCATCAATGTCCCTGTCCCTATCCTCCCACCATGTTGAGCATCTCCCTTCTCTATATCCCTATTTTTACACTATTCAGCATCACCATTCTGTCCCTACCCACAGGGCAGAATTAATTCTTCAAGGGCCCCTAGGTACACAAGTACACTGGGCCCTCTCGCCCTGCCCACGCCTCACCCACACCATGCCCCCATTCATTTACCTGTTTTCTTATTTACTTATTTCCACTTGTATTTCTTTTTTTTTTTTTCTTTTATTATAAAATTCAAAACAACAAATTACCAGTGCCATTGTACAGTTTTAGTTCTATGCAAGTCCCAAACATCTCTGACCAAATTCCCCCTTCCTTCCCTTCCCACCTACTTGCCCAGGACTTTTACTCTGAACCCTTTCCATACATATATAAAAGTGTTCAAATGCATTGTAAAGCAGTAATACTATCCAAAACATAAGTCTATATTAATAACCAAGTTTGCAACTCCTCTCAACTGCCTCATGCATGGAAGAGGTTTTTAGCGCTGGCGGTGGGTTGAATGTTCTGCGCTGTTCTGAAGAACATAGGAATTCTATGACCATCGGAGCTGTGCAGAGCATTCAGCTTGCGTTACAAACCGAAGGAACAGTACAATTTAGGGGGTGAAGAAACAGTGGTGCATATCCTCCAAAACTGAACAGATTTCAGATGTAAATTTAAAAAACTGAGATAGCAGATGTAAAAAAACTGAAAGATAGCAGATGTAAATTTAAAAAAAAGAGAGACAACAAATCACTTTACAAATTAATAAATAAAAATAATAAATAAATGGAAAATAGGATAATACCATTTTATTGGGCTAATACATTTTTTAATTAGCTTTCAGAGGTCAAACCCTGTCCTTAGGTCAGTAAAGTATACTGCTGTTACAGTATCCTGTCCTGACCTGAGGAAGGAGAATTTGGTCTCTAAAAGTTAGTCAAAAATGTATTAAAATTAGTCCAATAAAAGGACCACCATTTCTATTTCTACCCCATTTATCAAAACAGCTACCATACTATTTTGTCCTAAAGCAATCTATATATATATATATATATATATATATAAAATCGGAGGTATGTGTGTATGTATGGTGTGTATATGTGCCGCGATCACGCAAAAACGGCTTGACCGATTTGAACGAAACTTGGTATGCAGATCCCTCACTACCTGGGGTGATATGTTCTGGGGGTCTCGCGGCCCACCTGCACACGTGGGCGGAGCTACAAACAGAAAATCAGATTTCACCCATTCAAGTCAATGGAAAAAATGTAAAAAGCTGTGGGATCTCCAGTTATTTTACTTAGCAACCTTGACCCACCAAAACTTTGCAATGGCACAAGGCTTTGTGTAAAGAGGTTACTGGCCAATGTAATTGAAGCGACTATCTTAACCGGAAAGGGACAAGGTGAAACCGTATTTATCCCGCGGATACTACTTATTCCAACAGATCTTCCTTTTCAGTTTAAGAGATTGCAAATTCCAGTGAGACTTGCATTCTCTATCACAATCAACATATCACAAGGACAGACTATTACATACTGTGGAGTGGATTTAAGATCCCCCTGTTTTTCCCATGGACAACTCTATGTTGCTTGCTCAAGGGTGGGTTCACCCAAGAATGTATATGTTCTTGCTCCTGGAGGTGAAACTAAAAATGTTGTTTATAATCAAGTTTTGTGTTAGTTGTATTGTATTCATTTTGTCAAATATTTTACTTTATAATTTGAATATTGTACTTTTTATAAAGCTGTAAAAAAATAATTTCATTCACCACTATAAAGTATCTTTATTTGAATCCATTTACAGTGTTATTGCTATAATTAAATACCCGTGCAACGCCGGGGCATCAGCTAGTAGGAGAATAAAATGCAGCCAGCTCACTGAAACCCAAAGGGATAAAAGCCTCTAATAAATCAAAAGGCAATCAGGCTCCCAGGGGAACGGATCCCGGGGCTCGAGGTAACATGAAGCAGGGTCATTCCATGTCAAGTGATCAGATTCTTGGAAAGTGCCCTGCATGACCATCATGGATTTTGATGAAACTTCATATGCAGAGTCCACCATGTCTCAAACGAACTTTGGTAAAGTTTTAGTTTCGCCTGTGGAATATTTGTGGAGATATAGCCATTTGTTTGACCCCATACCACAATGAAATACAGTACGACGATGACATTCTTTCAACTTTGAGACACAATATCTCACGAGCTATGTTTCCAAAAAAACTGAAACTTAGCTACCCTGCACAACTTTTGGAGCTCTATTCAGTGCTACCAATAATAATTTTTGTCGAGCACTGAGTGAATGGCTGAATTACAGTAAACTTGGCTGAAAAAATTAGTGCTCCAAAAAAAGTCAAAGTTTGACATTACTTAGCTCCCACAATAATTGGGTAATAAATGCGAAATTTGGTGCATAATGTCTCAGTACAACGTTGTTTTCAAAAGTACAATTTCAACCTCCAAGCTCTTTCCATTAGTTTACAAATTAAGTGTAAAGTTGCTAATTTGTGTAAAAAGAAAAATACCTTTTAGAAACTCTTTCAAATCAGTCTCATTAGAAAGAGCATATTTCAAACCCCCTAGAAAAGTGGACTTCATTTTTCAAAGCAGATTAACAATGGCTGAAAAAGGGGGACAAAGTTGGGAGACGTTGCCACGGCAACAACCTCTATTTCAACATAGTTCTGTCATTTTTAAAGTTACAGTTTTGTATTGATGTAGTATTACTACTACTCTATTGCGTTGGTCCATGGTGACATTGTCACTACCAGTTCAAGAGTTTGAACTGGCAACCCCAACGCCATAGGGGTCACGCCCGATAGCTGTGCAATACCAGCCACGTGTGGGCCACTTCGTCCAGGTTCCCAAGCCTCGCATTTGGTTTCTTTGTCAAGGTTCCAAAGCCTTTTGTTGGTATCTTTCTGGTTCCAAAGCCAATGATTAGGGTGTCTTATCCTAGGTTCCCAAGCCTAAATTGGGTATCTTATATGGTTCCCAAGCCGAAGTGAAGTCCACTTTGTTGGCATCGATTCGTTGGTATCCATTTTAAACTGAATTAATAATAATATGGATCTGAAAAAGAAAACAAGTTGTAATTTGTGATCTGCATGCAACAAAATTATCACCTCAATTTCTAGTTAGGAATAATCATTAATTAAGAACACTATAATTGTACCCAAAGCTTGAGTAAAAATAAACAGGGAAAAACAGTGTGAAAAGTGACATAATTGTAAGTTGAAATGTAGGCCGTTGCCATGGTGACATCTCCCAACTTTGTCCCCCTTTTTCGGGCATTGTTAACCTGCGTTGAAAAATGAAGCCCACTTTTCTAGGGGGTTTGAAATATGCTCTTTCTAATGAGACTGATTTGAAAGAGTTTCTGAAAGGTATTTTTCTGTAAAAGCAGGCTGAAAATACCCTATTTTTGGCCTTTTTACACAAATTAGCAACTTTACACTTAATTTGTAAACTAATGGAAAGAGCTTGGAGGTTGAAATTGTACTTTTGAAAACAACGTTGTACTGAGACATTATGCGCCAAATTTCGCATTTATTACTCAATTATTGTGGGAGCTAAGTAATGTCAAACTTTGACTTTTTTTGGAGCACTAATTTTTTCGGCCAAGTTTACTGTAATTCAGCCATTCACTCAGTGCTCGACAAAAATTATTATTGGTAGCACTGAATAGAGCTCCAAAAGTTGTGCAGGGTAGCTAAGTTTCAGTTTTTTTGGAAACATAGCTCGTGAGATATTGTGTCTCAAAGTTGTCAGAATGTCACTGTCGTACTGTATGTCATTGCAATATGGGGTCAAACAAATGGCTATATCTCCACGAATATTCCACAGGTGAAACTAAAACTTTACCAAAGTTCGTTTGATACATGTGGGACTTTGTGCATAAAGTTTTATCAAAATCCGTGATGGTCATGCAGGGAGCCCTTGATCACTTGACATGGAATAACCCAGCAGGCTGGCTCATCAGGTACACTTTGGGGTTGCCCTGCGAGTTGCAGTCCATCCTCGCTGAGTCTGTGTTCTCTCACAGGCAGAGAAGCCCCAAATATGGGTTCCGCTGGCACCAAAACCAAAGTCTCCCAAAAATGGAGTAAAGAGACCTGAAAATAATTAAAACAAAAAAACACCCAACAAATAGAGCAGATCAGAACACCTCTTCTTGGTTCACTTGAATGAGGAAAAACTGAAGTGGGAACCAGTGTTCCCTCTAAGCGGGCGGGTGTTGTGAGCAAACTTTTTTCACCGTGAGCCAAAAATATCGGGCGCCAGCAAGTTATGAGCCAACTCGCCCGATTCTCCTCTCGCCGCCCTGCCATCTGCCGTACGCCTCTTCCGATCGTGCGCTGTGACGAGAAACGTGTGTGCTGCGATGTAATATTTTGTGCGCCAGCGCACGCCAGCGCAGCTTAGCGGGAACACTGGTTCAAATGGTTTTATTTATTTCCCCAAATTTATTTTTGTTATACGCATTGAAAATATTTGATATTGCGTTTAAATCAAAATCTCAATAAACTTGAAACGAGTGCCCTTGAGATTGTGGGAGGGTTAAATACTCAAAACTTAGAAGTTTTTGCTACGCCAGCTTTCTGGTATCTTTAAGAACATAACATAAGAACATAAGCAGTGCCTCCGCCGGGTCAGACCATAGGTCCATCCTGCCCAGCAGTCCGCTCCCGCGGCGGCCCAAACAGGTCACGACCTGTCTAAATCACCAGAAGGGGCCCCCATGCCACCTCGGTTTCCTAATTGAGTCCTATCTTCCCATCAAAGTCCTAGCCCTCCGGTCTTGCACCTGCACGACCTGGTTGGGTTTCTACATTTATTTTCTGGTTAGCTTTCTCAGTATCCCATGATCCCTTTATCCCTCAGGAATCCATCCAGTCTCTGTTTGAATCCCTGTACCGTACTCTGCCTGATCACTTCCTCCGGTAGCGCATTCCAAGTGTCCACGACCCTCTGGGTGAAAAAAAACTTCCTTGCATTCGTTCTGAACCTATCTCCCTTCAGTTTCTCCGAGTGCCCCCTCGTACCTGTTGTCCCCTTCAGTCTGAAGAATCTGTCCCTATCCACCCTCTCTATGCCCCTCATGATCTTGAAGGTCTCTATCATATCACCCCTGAGCCTCCTTTTTTCCAGAGAGAAGAGCCCCAGCCTATCCAACCTCTCAGCATATGAGTAGTGTTCCAGCCCTCTTACCAGTTTCGTTGCTCTCCTTTGGACTCTCTCAAGTACCTCCATGTCTTTCTTGAGGTACGGCGACCAATATTGAACGCAGTATTCCAGATGCGGACGCACCATCGCTCGATACAGTGGCATGATGACTTCCCGCGTCCTGGTAGTTATGCCCCTCTTTATGATGCCCAGCATCCTGTTGGCTTTTTTTGAGGCCGCTGCGCACTGTGCAGATGGCTTCAGTGATGCATCCACCAGCACACCCAAGTCTCTCTCAAGATTGCTTTCTCCCAACAATGCCCCCCCCAATTTGTAGTTGAACAACGGGTTCTTTTTCCCTATATGCATGACTTTGCATTTTTCCACGTTAAAGCGCATTTGCCATTTGTTTGCCCAGTCTTCCAGCTTGTCTAGGTCCCTTTGCAGGTCCTCACACTCCTCCCTGGAGTTAACTCTGCCGCACAGTTTCGTACCGGAACTCTTACTGCAGCAGACGCCCGTCTAGGCAGGAACAGGAAGTCACTGTTGCAGTAAGAGTTCCGGGGCAGGCCGAGGTTAGACATCTCCACTGATGGATACAGCTCCGCGGCTATAACATTTAAAATAATAGCGATCCAAAGGGGGAGGGGAGAAGGTGCGAGGAAGTCTGGAGCTGCAGGGCCGACATTAGAGGGAGTAAGAGTTGATGGTGCCGCAGGGTCCCGCGGGGGGGGGGGGGGGGAGAGGAAGGAAGGAAGAAGAGGAACCGAAGCATGGCAATTGTGGGGAAGTGCAATCCCCCCAATGCGTCCCCTTACCTTACCGACGCGTGTGTGCGCTGTGAAGAGAAACTTTGCGCTGCGATGTAATATTTTGTGCGCGAGCGCAGGCCAACGCAGCTTAGCGGGAACACTGGACTAGTGAAGGAGGAGCTTAAAAATGTGATCAACACCCTTCTGCAAATGTTTCACGAGTATGGATTGATCACCTAATGTACGGACACCTATGTATATGTAACAGAAATTGATTTTTCACTCTTTCAAAAGAGTACAAAAAACAAGTGACACTCAAATTACAAGGGAATACACTTAAAACAAATAGGAGGAAATATTTCTTTACTCAAAGAATAGTTAAGCTCTGGAACTCATTGTCAGAGAATGCAGTAACAGCAGTTAGCGCAGTTGGGATTAAGAAAGGTCTGGACAAATTCCTGGAGAAAAAAGTCCATAGTCTACTATTGAGACAGATGTGGGGTAAGCCACTGCTTGCCCTGGATCAGTAGCATGGAACGATACTACTAATTATGTTTCTAACAGGTACTGTGACCCGAATTGGCCACTATTTGAAACAGGAAATTGAGCTTAGATGGACTATTGGTCTGACC
Organism: Geotrypetes seraphini; assembly: GCF_902459505.1. Classification (NCBI taxonomy): domain Eukaryota; kingdom Metazoa; phylum Chordata; class Amphibia; order Gymnophiona; family Dermophiidae; genus Geotrypetes; species Geotrypetes seraphini. The sequence goes on from NC_047084.1 coordinate 86,006,873, forward strand.
AGGAATGTCTGTTTTTATGTCTTCACTACTGACATGTTTTCTTTGTCGTTTCTTATCCCACCTTTCTATTTTCTTTTCTTGCTTAGTCATTGCAACAGAAAACACCACAGCCGTTTTCTATGAAACCCTGCAAACCGCACAGGCTGTCAAATGAAGTGAAACTTATCTATGAAGGACTCAGCAAATCTGTTTTAAGATTCTAATCTGCATCTTTCTCACACTTATTTCTCTCTCTACCTTTATTTTACCTGGAACGTGCTTGTTTAGGTAGTTAGGATACAGTTTGTTGTATTAGATATGCTATGAAGAAAATTTCTTGAGGAATGTACGAATCCATGTTCATGTTCTGCATTTCATTTTTTGTATTTGTTGATTCCATTCATTGGCATATCTTTTGTTTTCCACTATTATGGATTATTTTATTCCATACTTTGTAATTTTGTAAAAATTCAATAAATAAACATTGACTAAAAAAAAAAAAAAAGATTCTAATCTGCAGTCCTGAGGATTGTAACTCCCTGAAAAAAAGGTGTTAATCTAAATTAAAATCAGCCAATTAACCACCCATTAAGTTGTCTCTTCAAAGTGGTAACACGGAACAAATTGGACAGGTGGAAAATTGTTACCCACTCCGCCACTAATGCAACTACTGAAAAAGAGAAAGTTGCGCCTCGGAAGCGCAGAGATACCAAGTCCCACGCACGCACTCAGCTAACCTCACCCGAAGAGTACCAGCACTTCCAAGCGTCACGCGCAATCGGGCACGAGTCTGTCTTCCCCGTTGCTTTTTTTGCCATCCCTCCCTCCGTTCCACGTTCCCCGGTCCAGCATGTCTTCCCTGCTCTGCCCCTCCCCGTCCGTGATCCTGCATCACTCAAGCCTCCCCCCCCCCCCTCACCTCTTCATCCAGCCCACCGTCAGACGCATACCTGAGGTCGCCCGCCACCAATCCCGCAGCTTTGCTTCTCCAGTACACCCGTTCCCCCCTTCTCTCCCCTGGATGGGTCCTGCCTTGCAGGAAACAGGAGATTGCGTCAGGGAAGGGCCGGACGTTCGAGAAAGAATGCGTCAAGGCGAGCGCCCGTGCATCAGCTCGGGTGGAGAGTGCGGCTGTGTTGAATGGTTTACTCCTGGCGGAATTCCGCAGGTTTATTTGCCAACATTACAATATTTTTGCTAATTATCCATAGTTCATGTAAAGCGTTTAAAATTTAAAAAAAAAATGTTTTTATTCTACCGTTGTCTGGATGTTTTATTTTTCCATCAGGTTGGTTCCAGTTTATCTGCTAATTCTCCTTCAAGTGGCTGCTATCCATTTGTCTCTTTTCTACTCTCTCCTGTCTCTTCACTCACTACACCTGCCTCAGAGTTATTAATCATTCCCTTTTTTAGCTCTTTTCTGCCTTTTACCCTTCTCTTTTTCACTTTTCAGCTATCAAATTTCCATCTTCTCTCCCATTCCCTAGCTCATCCCTTCCTCCCCCCTCCATTCCCTTTCATCTTCAATGTACCTCCGACCATCACCAAATTTCTACCCTGTTATATCTATCATCTTTCCACCCTCTCCTCCCCCTCAGGTAGTTACCATATTTGTGAAGCAAAAAAAAAAAAGACACATGGCCCCACCCCTCACCTAGACGGTTGCCTGCTGTGTGCAGTCAGGGTTGTAGCAAGCTAGAATTGCATTCCATGCGTCTTGCCCTCCATTCTTTCTTATGCTGTGCCCTTGATATATCAGACGTTCAGTTGTGAGTCTAAAATACTGAGTGAGGTGGACCAACCCTTTAGTTGATAACCACCACGTGGAAACAACATTAAACAGTTAAGCATCAGGAGCAATTGAAAACACCAAGCAAACACCAAAATAGCAGGCGCTGTGGGCTTTATTTCAAAGCCTAGCCAGGAGTTCAGTACCTCTCCCTACCAACTTTTAAAAAACATTCAGTAAATGGTCACATATAGCAAACAGCCCCAGATGTCTCAGTAATAGTGCTGCCTGATTCATCAATTCACTTTGGTGAATCGATTCATTTTCTAAAAAAGTTGGGCTCACCAATTCGGTGACCAACCCTCCTCCCTGTACCTTCAGGTCTCCTACAGCAGGAGCGGCAGCACTACCTCTTGATGGCCATCCATTGCCACTGCTGCCCCTGCTTTAGGGGGCAGGGTCAGTTGGGAAATGCTGCATAGGTGCCAGTACTGGGTACCCTCGGCTCTGCAGATTTAGGGGGTCCCCCGAAAGCATGCATGTGACCCCCTTCTTTCTAGCATCCTCCGGCTTCCCATTCTCACCTTCAAAGCTAATTACGGCAGCCTACAGAGAATCACCGGTACTGTGGCGATCCTCTGTAGGCTGCCATCAGCCTCCGCAACACATTCTCTCTGCCGCGAACCCGCCCCTGATGTCAGAGGAGGGGCAGGACCATGGCAGAGGGAATGTGCTGCAGAAGCCGATGGCAGCCTGCTGGGATCACTACAGCACCAATGATCCTCTGCAGGTTACTGTAATTAGCTTTGAAGGTGAGACCGGGAGACTTGGTGGGAAGCCGGAGGACACTAGAAAGAAGGAGGAACATGCAGGCCTGGGGGGGGGGCCCTGGTGTTGAAGTACACAGAGGGAGGGATCCAAAGACGTGCATATGCCGGACTGAGGGGGGAGGGGAAGAAATAATGGGTCTAAACAGGAGAGGGAGAGAGACATGAACAATGGGATTTAGGGAGGGAAGGAACAGAAAGGAAGAGAAATTGGGCACAAGGGATGTGGGGGGGGGGAGGTAGAGATATTGGATAGGAGGGTAGTTGGGAAGAGAAATGGAGAGATGGTGGACCCTGAGGTGGTGGGGAAGGAGGGAAAGATGCTGAATGAAAGGCTAGTTGATAAAAGGAGAGATGGTGGAGTCCATTGCTGCAGCTGCAGGGATAGAGACAAAAAAAGGAAATATGCCAGATCTCCAGGGGAGAGAAGGGAAATGGAAGAGAAGGGCAGAGATGGAAGATGGATGGTTAGCACAGAGAAAGAAGAAAATGACAAATGGGCAGGAGTCCCTGGGAAGCGAGTTATCAGAAGAGAAACAGAAACCACAGCCTGAGACCAACATGATTTGAATAATGAACAGACAACAAAAGGAAGAAAAAATAATTTTATTTTCTGTTTTGTGATTACAATATGTCAGATTTGAAATGTGTATCCTGCCAGAGCTGGTGTTAGACCGCAAACGTGAGCTAGGATTTAACAGAGAGAGGAAAAGTCTTTTTTTGTTTGTTTATTTTGTTTACACCACAGCGCCAGTGTAGGTAGGAGAGGGCAAAGGGGGTGAAGAGGCTATAAAATAAACCCACCAGGATGTTTGAAAAAACACCCAATTGGGCAGGAAAATCAAATTGAAAAATTGATTCAATAGGCTGAATCGAAAATTTTTTTCCTGAATCAGGCAGCATTACTCAGTAACACATGCAGAGCACAAGTTACAGATTGTCAAACCCGTCCCCTTCCTCCCCCCCCCCAAAAAAAAAAAAATCTTCAGCATCCATTCCATTGGAGTTTAGTTCTTGAGAACCTAGTAGCCAGTCCATAGCCTTTTCTTTTTCTCTTTCCCAGTACTTCCTGATACATCCGCCTTTTGGTTGCCCCTAATCTTAGCACAGAGTATTATTTCATTTTGTTCCAACTTCAGGCTAACTTAGGCAGCATCTACTGTCCATGCAGTAAGTCCCTCCCGTATCCAGGCTGGCCGCTTGAATCTTTCCTTTTCTCCTCGGGCTTTGGCGGCTGCCAGCTACATGTAGTGCAAAAGACTGGAGGAGAAAGGAAGCACACACCAGAAGATAAGATGATGGGTGTGACCTGAGCTGACCTTCACTGGTGCATCTGTGATAACCGTCAGCGCTGACTGCTGCAGCATAGAGTCTGGAACTCCCAAGTCCATCCATCAGTGGCATACCCAGCATATTTGACACCCAGGGCCAATTGTTTTTAAACACCCTCTTTATATGAAAAAATATATATTTTTAGTAATAATCCATGAGTCACACCTAGGAAAAGGCAGCATCCTAACCTTAGCAATGAGCACTAGAACATCAATACACCCATTGTAAAACTAAAGTCAGATTAGTACAGATCAATTCTGCACAGTCAATGCCAACAGAAAAGCATGTCTTTTTTTTGCACACACAGAACACAGATATACTCACCCTGTATAAAATAAGTACCCACAAACTAAAAGTAGAATATGTAGACAGCAATGAAACTGCACCCTAAGCAGCCAGATTCTGCATAGAATGCAGCACCACAAAAACAATGATACATATCTTCTAGTACTGTGCAAATATAAAGACAGATGTAAATTTGAAGACTGACAAATACCAATCATCACATAGAAACAAAACAAAGATGGAAAATAAGATGCCATGTTATTGGACAAATCCATTTTTCTATTAGCTTTCAGCAACCAAAATCTCCTCCTGACCTGAGGAAGGGAGTTCTGGTCTCCTAAAGCTTGTCAAAAATGTATTAAAATTAGTCTGATAAAAAGATAACCTTATTTCCATTTTCAAATTATAAACATTTATTAACACAGCTATAATACTACTTTAGCCTCAAGCAAACAAATCCAAAAATGACTTTTATCTACCTCGGTTGTTTCTGGGTTTCTGCTTTTCTCATCTTCTCTTCACTCTCTTATTCTTTTCAATGTCAGTCCTCTTTCTGTGCCCCTTCCATATGGCTTGGCCCTCTTTCTCCCCATTCCATCCAGTCTCAGCCCCCATCTCTCCTTGATCCAGCATTTCCCTTCTGTGTCTGTCAAGAGTCACCATTCCACCTCTTTTCCAGCATCACCCTTCTGTGTGCCCATCTCACCAATGTCCCTCTTTTCCAGAATCTTTGCATCTCTGTCCTTATCTTCTTCCTCCCCACCCCATGTTCACCATCTGCCTTCTCAATGGCCTTATCTTTCCCCTTTTTCAGCATTGTTTCTGTCTCTATTTCACCTCCCCTTTTCAGCACTACCCCCTTCAGCATTGCTTCCTCTGTGTGTCTCTAACACCTCTTTCCTTTTTCAGCATTGTCCCATCTGTATCCCCGTCAACCCTCCATTTCAGTATTATCCTCCTCTGCATGCCAATCTAGCCTCTTTCAGCATTGCCTCCCTCTGTAAACCATCTACCCCCTTTCAGTATGGCTCCATCTGTATTCCTATCTACCCCTTTCTCAGCATTTCCCCTTTGTATCCCTATCCTTATAGCTCCTGCTTGTCCCTTCTCTGTTACTGTTTGTCTCCATTTTCAACGTATCCCCTCTCTTCCTTTGTTCCTACAACCTGTAGCTAGCATCTTTCCACCCTCTCTTCACTCCAGCCCAGCTCATTGACATCTTTCCTTTTGTTTCCCTACCCTCTATCTTTCTCCTCCCTCACCCATGAGTTCTGCATCTGGCCCTCTCCCTTCTACCCACACCCCTTTCCCCATGGCCCTCTTTGGCGACTTGGCAGTTGGGCGATCAAGACAGGCTGCCAGCGTCGGGACCTTCCCTCTGCAAGACCCACCTATGCGGTACAGCTCACCAATCCACCTGCTCGGAGACTGAGAAGACTGTTAGAGGGAGGGACAGCTATTAAGTACTATAACCAAAAGTTTGGTCTCAGTCTCCACCTGCTGGTCATGATGAGCTATTACTCATCAGTGAAGTCTGTACCGGTCTAGAGAGATTGACAAATAAATATTTTTTTCTACCTTTTGTCATCTGATTTCTGCTTTCCTCATCCTCTCTTCATTCTCTATTCCATCCAGCATCCGCCCTCTTTCTCTGTCCCTTCCATTTTTCTCTATCTCTATTCCCTCCCCCATGCTCTGGCATCTCTCTCTTCTCCTTTCCTTCCCACCCCAATTCACCTCAAGGTCTGGCATCTGCTTTTCTTCCCCCATACTCTCTCTCTCCCTCAATGCTGTGGTATCTCTCCTTTACTTCCTTTCCCTCCCTCCCTTCCTTCCTGATGTTCTGGCATCTCAGTCTCCTTCCCTTCCCCACACCCTGGCATCTCTTTCCTCTCCTTCCCATCTCTCCCCCCCCCCCCCCACCCATGCTCTGGCATCTCCTCTCTTTCCCTCTCTTCCTGAGGGTCTGGTATCTAGTCTCCTTCTGTGTCCCCTCCCCATGCCCTGGCATCTCTATCCTCCCCTTCCATCTCTCCCTCCATGTTATGGAATTTCATCTCTCTCTCTCATTGTCGGTGTCAGACCTTCATTTCTGTTGGATCCCACCTACTTTCTGCTTCCGGAAAAGGCAGGACCTGGCAGAATGGAAGGCCCTACACTGGAGAGAGAGCTGTAAAGGCTGAGGTTGCCGCTGCTGGGAGAAGATTCTGGACCATGACAACAACCCCAGAAACACTCCCTTATGGTCTGCACCCGGGGTGGACCACCCCGGTACGTTATTGATGATGATACACACACCTATGGCTTTTTGATGAGTGAGTGGGAAAGAGACAACACATTTGTCTGTAACAGATACACAGAATAGCACAAGCTGAAACGTGATACCATTTTTAAAGCTTGTTTTATTAAATTTCAGAGTTCCATACAAACAAATTTTCAACATTTCAGAAAAGCTTTACACAAACCATAATTTTTTCCAAGTAGAAAGATAGTCAGTGTTCTAAACATTTTGATTTAAATAATGAGAAAAAGAAAACACAAAAGATATTAAGGGCTCCTTTGACGAAGGCGCGTTAGGGCCTTAACACGCGCTAAAATGCCCCGCGCGCTAGCCGCTACCACCTCCTCTTGCGCAGGTGGTAGTTTTTCAGCTAGCGCGCACTAATCTGGTGCGTGCGCTAAAAATGCTAGCGCACCTCCTTAAAAGGAGCCCTAAATGTAAGCAAATCAGCTAATAAATAAGCTGATACTGTTTCATGCTTCTCAATTCCACTACCTTCACTCCACCCCATTTCTGCTCTAAATGAATATATAAAATTAAAACAAAACAAAGCAAATAAAATGATACCTTAATACATTTTTGGATTAGCTTTCAAATCTAACATTTACTCTTTAGGTCATAAATATTTCTGATCTGAAGGGTTAACTTTGAAAGCTAATTCCAAAATGTATTAAGGTATCACCTTATTTCCTTTATGTTTTGTTTTAATTCTGTATGTATCGAAATCTAAGAAAAGATAACAAGTCTTAGTGCATGCTTACTTGAGAAACAAGGCAACAATGTCAGTAGGATTCTATTTATTGTTGAATTATATTACATTACATTAGATTGATGTCTTCTATCCCGCCAATACCTTTCAGTTCTAGGAGGTTTGCAAAAAAAAAATTAGCCTGGGCATTCCCAGGGAAATTGCAATGTTGATACCTAAAGTATGCGTCGGGATCTATATTGCTAATTGAAACGGTATATCTCTGGCAATAATAGAAAGACGTGGTTTGTTGCATCTGAATCAGCATCTTCTTGATTACTTAGCCAGCTGAATAACTCCGTTTCTAAGACATGGTCCCTTTTCTTAGATTATGACACATATCTTTAAAAGTGGACCAACATGGTTACCATACCATTTTGTTCATGAATACAGAAAACGAAAGACAGGGACACTATCACTTCACATTTCTATATATGTATACATGGGAAATGATGGCTTCCCATATGGAAAGTAACAGCAGCATGGGCTTCCAAGGGTAGAGACAGTGCTTGCTGGATTCCCTTTAACAACAGGATAACAAAGGGTTGGGTTGATTGCTTTGACTGCAAATTTCCAGCAAACCAGAGTGACCTCAGATACAGCATGACAGACTTTCCAGCTGCTCAGTGACCTCTTACCCTCCTCTTTTTTTTTTTTTTGGGGGGGGGGGAGAAACCCTTGAAGTCCCAAGGATAGCAGTTCTTTTACTGAAAAAATTAACTTGTTGATATTCTCAAATACAACCAAAAGGTGTCCAGCTCCCAATTGGAGTGCCATGAACAAACAGCACAATTAGCATAACTCCAACTTTTGCTAGGAATGGAAACAGAACTCAATAGTCATGAAGTCTAGAATTCCTAATGTGACTTTCTTAAGTTAATTCGTGAGACTTATACTGGCCTAAGGTGGTGGCGAGCTTACATGTGAAAGAAGACTTCACTCTGGTTCTTTGTACAGGTATAAACTTATGTACATAAATTGCACTTGTCATCCATTTTCATTGCTACATTTGTCCCGGGGACAGCTTCACTTCTGCTTTCGTAAGAGCTTGTTGGTAGGCCCCCCCCCCCAAAAAAAAATTATGCAACCAGACCCCCATATGAGCCCCCAATTGCCCGTGATCCAGAGAAGCCCAATAATGCTTTAACTGACAGTAAGCATAGAGATTACCCCACTTTTCCCCGAGCCTGCACTGCAATTCAGCAAAACCCACCAGAGTCTCCTCGAGTGTCAAAACATGTTCCAATTGCCAAATCCCCTCCCTTTCCCAAGCTGCAAAAGCGACATTATCACTCCCCGATGGAAAAGGGGCATGCCCACGGAGCGGGATCTGGTCAGTAATAGACGGGTTGCCATCCAAGTTATGAACCAACCATTTCCGATGTGGCACGTTTCGATCCTGCATCAGGGAACCAAATGCTTGATTCAAAAAGTTGTAACTAAGACGGTGTTTCTCAAATGAGATTGAAAAACATTCCAAAATGTAACCAACATGTTTACTTCCTCCACTCGCGGTGGAGACAACACCGCCTTAATTACAACTTTTTGAATCATGCATTCGGTTCCCTGATACAGGATCGAAACGTGTTACATCGGAACCTGCAATTCAAGATAAGTTTGTTATTTTGGAAACTTTAAACTTCTAACTTCATGTGAATGTGCTAGACTGTGGGAACACAGCACATTGAATAGTTTTTGATATCAACTAAATTATTTTGAACATGCGATGATGATTGGGTGGTGAGGCAATAGTCTTGAGCATAAGTTTCATTATAAGTTGATATAATTTCAAATAATTGGTTTTGACTTAATGAAAGAGTGATTTTGTATTAGATGTTCATCGGTTGTCTTGTTGGGAGGCTAGGGATGTGAGGGGTTCTAGGAAGGGATAGGGGTGGTCAGTGATTAATGATCCTTTGGGATGTTTACCTTAATATTTTGCATCCAAAAGGGCATAATTTTCTTCTGACTGAGCTGGGAGGGTAGGGGAGTGTGTCTTGGTGTGTTTGATGGGGCGGTTGAGGGGGGGGGGTCGGATTTGGTGCAGGTAGGACTGGTTGTTTTTTGGGTTCGGTGGAATCTTTTGAGTTAGGGATAGGTCGCAGGATGGGTTGTTTTTCTTGTGGATGGTTTGCTCTGGGAGGGGGGGGCTGTTACCCCTGACTGATGGGTTAGTTTGGCTGTTACTGTTGGGGAGGGGGGTTGTCTCTGTAAGATCTCTAGGCCAATGTTGAATTTAATTAATGGATTTAATTAATTAATTTAATTATGGATTAATGTTGAAATTAGTTAATGGATCCAGGGATTCTAAGAAACCAGATTCCCGGGTTCCTCATTTCAGAAAGTGTAATGTGGCATTTTAGGTACAAGGTCTTTTGGTCTATGTTTCGTACGGGGGGGGGGGGGGGGTTAGTTTTGAGATGTCTTTGCTACTTGTTTGTTGATTTCTTGTGTGCTCTATAATGTTCCATAAAATGTTTCAACACTAAAGAAAATGCTCACTTTATTCTGAAACCTTTGAGCAGTAACATTTATACAGTATTCACAAATGGTAAAATGCAGGTTCCATACACTGTTCCCTCTAAGCTGAGTGGGAGTCCTCCGACTGCATTGCTGCTTGCTGGGGGGGGGGGGGGGCTTCAATATGCAGTCCTACCTGCATGACAGACTTTTGTGCACTAGAGTGCAAGTGCAGCAGCACTGAAATTACTGAATGGAGGAGGAGGAGGAGAAGGAGGCGGCGTACTTGGACCCTGGGTGGTTAGGTAGATCAGTGTTTTTCAACCGCTGTTCTGCGGCACACTAGTGTGCCGCGAGATGTTGCATTCAGGGGCCCGGAGCTGACAGGGGGCCCGAGGCAGGGGCGCCAGTAGCTCGCCAAGGCAAAGTGAGTCGATCACCCAGGACTCACTTTGTCTTGGCGATCTAATCTATCGAGCTGATAAGTCTTCTTCTCCCCGACGTCAATTCTGCAGTCGGAGAGGAAGTTTGGGCCAGCCAATCGCTGCCTGGCTGGGCGGAACTTCCTCTCCGATTGCAGAATTGACGTCAGGGAGAGCAGGCGTCGGCTTTGGGGCTTGTTATCCATTGGTGGGTCCTGTTCCCCGATGGCAGCGGCAGTGGCTTGGGGAACGGCAGGGAGAAAGAAAGAAAGGGGGCAGGCAGGGAAACAGAAGGAAAGAAGAGAAACAGAAAAAAAGAAAGAAAGGTCAGGGAGAGAGGAAGAAAAAGTTGGGGGAGGGAATGAGGTGTGGAGGAGAGAAAGCATACAGGCTGATAGAAGGGAAGAAAGATTGGATGCACAGTCAGAAGAAGAAAGTGCAACCAGAAATCACCAGACAAGGTAGGAAAAATGATTTGATTTTAAATTTAGCAAAGTGGAGGCAGTATTACCACAGTTTTCAAAGGAATTTGCCCAAATAACTTAATAGTTAACTGGGTAAATTCCCAGAGATGAAAACTTCCCTTCACTTACTATGCACAGTTCTGAATTTATATCTGCTGTCTATATTTTACAATATGGTCACCTTTTACTAAACCGCAATAGTGGTTTTTTAGCGCAGGGAGCCTATGAGCGTCAAGAGCAGCGCTGGGCATTCAGCGCAGCTCCCTGCGCTAAAAACTGCTATTGTGGTTTAATAAAAAGGATGGAGGGTATATTTGTCTATTTTTGTGTGCTATAAAAACCAAATACAGAGAGAGACTGAGAGCTGTTGACGAAGAGCTACTTGTGTGTCTTTCTTCGATTCCAGCCAGAATATCAGCTTTGTGTTCAGCCAAACAGGCCCAGGTTTCGCACTGAATAAAGTATTTTATAATTTTTCACTATTCTGTTTACTTAATATTTCATAATAAAGTAATTATAAAATACTTTCTTTGTGTTTATTTGATTCCTATTCAAGAGAATTACTTTATATATAGTCAATATAGGCACAGAGTTAAATTTTTTAACATTTTCTAATGGTGGTGTGCCTCGTGATTTTTTTCATGAAACAAGTGTGCCTTTGCCCAAAAAAGGTTGAAAAACACTGAGGTAGATCATGACTACTGAGGCTCGTACATCCCCTCGGAAACCACTGTCATCTCTACGCCCGTTCCCACGCAGCTCTCTACCAACTTGTTTTGGGTTTGGGTTTTTTTAGAAATCGCTCGCAACTTGCTTTCTCCACTGCCCCGCCTTCTTTTGACCCACCGTTTTCATTCTCCGACGCAGCTTCCTGTTTCCGCCAAGGCGGGATCCGTCCGAGGGAGAGAAGTTGTAGCTGAGGGGACCGGGCACCGGAGAAGGGGAAAAAAAAAAAACCTGCGGGATTTGCTGCTGGGTGTACGAGTTTTGACGGTAGGAGAGAGAGGAAGGCTCGTCCCCGAATGCGCGCGAGGATGGATGCTTGGCGCGCGGGGAGGGCAGCCGAATGCGCGCGTGACTTGGTGCCTCTGGACTGTTTATTGTTATGATTTTTTTTGTACCTGGCAATCGCGAGGATTCTGGGAAAGGAAATGTTGGGAGGAGGAGTTGCATTAGAGAACAAGCGGGGAGTCTTTGTCTCTTTAAGGATGCTCGTCTCCTTTCTCTTAAAAATTAGTTCCCAGAAAGCTTTTCTGGTGGTTTTTGTTTTTTCTTACCGTCAGTGGCAAGTGAATGAAGAGCTATAAGTCGCAGCTGACCCAGAGAGTTGCAGCTTTGACCACAATTTATATTTTACAGAATTATTTCTCTTATATGAGTAGCACTTCAACACATTTGCTTTGTGTAGTAAATTCTTAATGTAAGCCAAGGATGAAAATAAAGATCCTGTCAGGAGTTGTGAGTTCTATACATGTTTATTTATAGAATACTGTCCATTTACGCGCGCGCTCTTTTTTACTAAGCTGCATAGCTAGTTCTAGCCGCATAGCGCTGCACGCTAAAAACACTATCGCAGCTTAGTAAAAGGAGCCCTTGGACTGTTTTCAGGGCTGGCGTTAGTGGGTGACAGACAGGGCAATTGCCATAGGGGAGGGTCCCAAGCTTGCCCAAGCTGAAAGCCAGCAAAGGGGGCCCATCTCCAGTTTCTGCTCCTGGCCCCTGAACGTTTAACATCAATCCTGAGTGTGCTTAGTATTTGTTAATAAAAATAAAAGAAAGACACATCTGATATTAAAGCAGTCTGAGCTTCTTCTTTTTTTTAATTACTGGTATTAATATATAGTGGTCTACTTTAGTCTTTTAGCCATTCCTTCCCACTTTCACTGTCATTCTAACCTTCATTAGCAAGCAAGGAGACCAAAGCAAAGTTTAAAAAAACAATTTAAATGGAAGCCTAATAAGGTGGGAGAAAGCTTGCTTGACAATGTTGCTATATCTTCACACTGATTTAGTAGTCCGAGTCTCAAAAAAATTAGTGCCCAAGGGCAAGTATTTTGTTGGTGTCGCATCTTTTATCAGCTTTTTTAGGACAGTATAGTGGAAAGTCCTGTACATTTTTTCCTTAATGAACTGTTGGGGGGTGGGGGGATTGTACTTCTTTTTTGGCACTATGTGTGTTTGGAGAGAGGTGGAATGAAGATGGTAATTGAGAATTGCACTGTTTTGCCTGCAGAATGTATGGGGTGGAGGGAGGGGGTGCGACCTCAGGTCTGACCCAGCAGAGGCATTGCTTATGTTCTTAAGAGCTGTTTGATATTAGATGTCATTAGGAAATTCACCAAGTGGTCAGGTGAAAAGAGTGGGAAAGAGCATTTTCTAAATTGACATTTCTGAGACTTAACACACATGATCAGTTAAGGCTGAAATTGTTGCCAGTATGCTGTGCATTTGATTCAGATCGTACAGAAATGTCCTCAGCATCAAAATACTTTGTCATAAACTGCAGACTGAAAATAGGTATTGGAGCTAAAGCAACAATTATCTACTGTATATATACAAAATTTATTGAAGTATATTTTTTAATCACAAAATCCATCTCATCCATATTTATTGTGGATATCCTGAAAACCTGACCTACCTGTGGCTCTTGAGAACTCGAATTGCCAACCCCTGGTCTAGACTATTGTAATGCATGTTTTTAAGGGCATTTGTCAGAGAGAGATTAATCAATTGCAGCTGACACAGAATATTGCTGTGAAGTTAGTTGCTGTTGAGCACTGGCTCCCAGTGAAGTACTGTATAATCTACAAAATATTGTTGCTAGTGTTTAAGATCATTCATACAGGCTCATTTCAGTTTCTGTCTTCATATCTCTTTCAATACAGCCTATCATGGGCTTTGCGTTCTAGCCAACTACACCTATTGTCTGTTCCTTCAGTCTGAAATATCTCATCATCTACATTCCAGAAAGCAATGGATTTCGCTAAGCCATCTTGATAATGACCTATGGACTTCTCTATTAGGAAATTATACAAGTTTTTTTTTGTTTTTTTTTGGGGGGGGGGTTTAAACCCTGCTAAGCTAACTTATTTTACCGCATTCTCCGGCAACAAATTCCAGAGTTTAATTACACGTTGCGTTCTAGCCAACTACACCTATTGTCTGTTCCTTCAGTCTGAAATATGTCATCTTTTACATTCCAGAAAGCAATGGATTTCTATTGTCTCAAAAAAATAAAAAGTTGTGAGAGCCTGTATACTTTTTATAGCTAAAAAAATTCAAGATACTGAAGGTGAGAAGAACGAATAAGCTGGATCCCAAGGAATAGGCTCCTTTGGAACACAGAAGTTGGTGGTGTTCTCAGTTGTCATGCAGGCAAATATTGGTGCTGTCTGAGTATATCTCTGTGCCACCCTAAATATGTTTAATGGTTCTTGGCTATTCCTCACATGCCCAGTGTATAAACAGCACAATACTGCTAAGCAAGTGTCATACCTTCCGCTACAATTTTAGAGAATTTAGGATTGTACGTTTGAGGAACTGATTCATCCCTCGTCTGCCTTTGTGTGTCTGGCCCCGCTACTTGCAGTCAATATGAGGAAGCAAGGCATCTAGAAGCACGACCTGCTATTGTAGATTTTCCATAGCCTGCTATGATCCAAGGTGTCTCTACGATTCAGTTTCCAAATGTGGGGCCTCCTCTTGAATTTGGTTGACTTTCTGGAGAGGAGGTAATGGAGACCATATAACTAGATACAGGGAATGCAGAATGAAATGTTTTCCCAAAGAAGTCTTCATTAGCTTGTTGTGTAGTGGCTCATCCTCTTCTCTCTCAGGCCAAAGAGCAAGAACTTGAGCATCTTTCTGTCTAGCTCCTGATTATTACAAGATCCTCAGAGAAAGCAAGTGCTATTTGAATTTAACAAATGCCTTGTTCATTGGTACAAGGTGAGTTATTTTCAGTTACACTGGGAATTTTCCTGTCCCTAGAGGGTTTACAGTCTAATTTTGTTCCCGAGGCAATTAACAGTTTAGTGACTTTCCTAGGATCACAAGGAACAGCAGAGGTCTGCTGTTCTAACCATTAAACTACTTCCTACTTCTCTGCCTTATGTATGCAATAAGAAACGAGGTGCTAATTATTTTGATATTATGTGTCTACAATAAATGATTTTTGGTAGTTGTATTTTCTTTTTTTCACTTATTATAAAAGAATATAACAATATTTTCATATATGTACGTGTCTTTAGTGTGTTACAGTATCAGCTGAGAAGTCTAGTTCAGAGCATTTTGGGATACTTGATATTTATTTGTTTGTTTGATCGTATGGTAGCTGGTGAGTTGATTTCACCTCTGGTTTTGCAAAGATTGTTTGCTGTATTTGCTCCTATTGGTCATTATTCCTGTTATGTCTACAACTGTTGCAGAAAAGAGCAAAGCTGATGTTATCGAAGAATCCCCTGAACCCCTTCTCCCTTCCATTTGAACCAGGAGATATGCTTGCCCTCCTTCATGGACCAGGGGTCAAATTTGAGAGCCAGGAGGTTGTACAAATTGGATGTCTTCGGATCCTTGCTTTGGTACTTAAAGGAGAGGCTCTCTCTGTTCATCTTTGTTTTGTTCTACAGTCCTCATAATAGCCAGGTGGCGTCCAGGGCTTCTGTTGTAGATTGCTTCAATGGCCACCTTTATCCACTGCACATTTGCAGGAACAAATGAGCACCTTCAGAGAGTACATTTGACTCAGGCACAGGAGACTTCTTGGGCAGAGGCCTTTTTGGTCTTCTCGGAAGATATTTGCTGGGTGACAGCTTGATTGTTGCTACATTCCTTTGTGAAACATTACAAGTTAAATGTGCTATACAGACCCTGTTCAGACTTTGGCAGAAAAATTATTCAGGGGGCTTGTCTTCCCCTACCCAGTGAGTTCGAATTGAGTACATTCCAATAGTCAGAATGGTGTTGCCTGGATGCTAAGGAAGGTGAAATTTAGTCATACCTGTTAATTTATCTCAGTATATGTCAAACCAAGATGACCTAAGACTACTGTACACATGTAGATTCTCAATTTGATTGTCTACGCATTATGTATGTTAACTTTGTAACTCATTCTGAGCTCATCGGGGAGGACAGGATATAAAACAAACCAAATAAATAAATTTAATCCACCTGCACTGTCCTGAGATGACCCCCCCCCTCTGAAGACATAGGATTTATGGGGATCTCTGATTTTCTCTCTGTTGATGAAAAAAATTCTGAAATTTCTGATGTAAAAACTACAGCTGCAGTGGTTGATAGGACTTAGATGTGGTTTAAGGAACCTTATGCTGTTTTGCTTCTTACAAAGCACAAGCTATTACCGGTATACTGATGATATGGTTGGGAAAAGTCAGTTTATCTGCCTCCCATCTGCTGGTAGCTGGGGAATATGACCCAGTAATCGAGACAGTACAGTTGGCCTAAAGCAGGGGTGTCCAATGTCGGTCCTCGAGGGCCGCAGTCCAGTCGGGTTTTCTGGATTTCCCCAATGAATATGCATGAGATCTATTTGCATGCACTGCTTTCAATGCATATTCATTGAGGAAATCCTGAAAACCCGACTGGATTGCGGCCCTCGAGAACCGACATTGGACACCCCTGGCCTAAAGGGTATGATTAAATTTCACCATATAAAAATATGGGGGGAAACTGGGTAATTGTGAATAAAGGCTTCTAGCACCATTTCCCAATACCTAAAGCAGGGGTAGGGAACTCGGTCCTCGAGAGCCGTATTCCAGTCGGGTTTTCAGGATTTCCTCAATAAATATGCATGAGATCTATTTGCATGCACTGCTTTCAATGCATATTCATTGGGGAAATCCTGAAAACCCAACTGGAATACAGCTCTCGAGGACTGGAGTTCCCTACCCCTGCTCTAAAGGAATGGGAGGAAAATACCTAGGTCATAAAAACAAACAAAAAGTCTACCAACCAGTTAAGTATTACATTTTTTGTAATGGGTATGATTATTTAGGAGTTAAATTTTGTAGTCTTATCTACAAATTTTGATTTATAGTAATTCCAAGTTATGGTTTCTAATTTATAAATGTAAACTTTTTTTTGTCACTTTGTTCACAGCAGTACCTGTGTCTCATCTCTTCTGCAGAATAGGATAGGAAACCACAGAAGAAGCTGGATCCAGTTAACAGTATGTCTATAACCAACACACCGACAAGTAATGATGCTTGTCTGAGCATTGTGCACAGTCTGATGTGTCACCGACAAGGTGGAGAGAGTGAAACCTTTGCAAAACGTGCAATTGAAAGCTTAGTGAAGAAGCTAAAGGAAAAGAAAGATGAATTGGATTCTCTGATTACAGCTATAACTACTAATGGAGCTCATCCAAGCAAATGTGTGACCATACAGAGAACCCTGGACGGGAGACTTCAGGTTGGTATACAGGTTGGCTGTTTTGCTTTCTAGAGTGGTCATAATAAAACTGTCTTAGAACATAATCCGCTTTGGTAGGAGGCCTACACTAGAGTCACCATTGAAAGTTCAGTAGTAATAACTATTCAGAATCTCTGCTCATGTTGGAATGACAGTCTTGATTCAGGATCTAGTGAATTATCTTGTAGCCGGTTCTCTGGGAAATATGATTCAACTTTGGGAATTGCCCTTCTACAGCACTGACACAAAATATCACTAGGTTTTTCTCAAGTGGTAGTTAGGCAACAGTCTGAGGCTGCAGGAGGGGGCTGCAGAGGTTGGTTTGTAGTCACTCCTGAATACTTGATTGGGAAGGGCTACAGCCTACCAGCCATGTGCTTAATGGTTGAATCACTAACTACAACAGCTGTCCTAACCCTTCCCTCCTGAGTAGAAGCCCCTGGAGACACATCCTTAATGTGAGAGGATATTGCATTCCCTGGTGGACAAGCCCTGGCTATAGGATTATTTCCTACTTCACCAGGGTGATGCTCTCTTTTTAGATCTCCCTCCTCCAAGGCAGCATAATGGCTGCCAGACCAGAGGTGGGACTTTTCTACAACATCTCTGTAGGTCTCCTCTATGTACTTTTCTGTCTCTCTCAGCAAATCCAAGTCTGCTACTCATTCTTTGAGAGCTGGGAGCTCTTTGCAGCGTGCACACACATATAACTTCTCACCAACTGGGAGATATTCATACATGTGACAGTGCAAAAGACTAGATAACACCCCTCTTGCTATTGGACTACTATCTGCATCTTATTAGTGAGTTGACTAATTAAACCCTATTAAGCTACTAGGAATATATTAGACTAGTATAGAGAGCCGTAGGATTATTTTGTATGCTTTATTTAGTGTTTGATTCTTAGCAGGTAATATATATATTAAAAATATATAATGGCTACTGGATCTTCAAATACTACAATCTTTGTTCCAGCATTGGGGAATTCTTCAGATTTGTTCACTAGCTTCAAAAACACCAAGTTATTTTCTGTTCAAGACAGATATTTCCCAAATCCCCTTCACAGGATGCAGTAAATATAGTGAATCTGGTCCCTCCACTGTGCGTATCTTCCCATACCTTTGGTACCTAAAGTTTTTTACAGAAGGTCCAGCGCAGGCTTGAGTGCAGTGATCATTTTAGCACCTTACTGACCTTGATAAAACTGCTTTCCTTTCCTCAAGAATATCAGTTCAACCTCCACTCGGATTTCTTTAGTTTCTAACCATTTCAAAACTTCCTTGTTGCAAGAAAACCTTCAATAAAATAATTTCTATATGGTGATCCATGCATGTGCAAGACCTCTTTTGATATTCACCAAATTCTGGGCCCTCACTGTAAAAATGAAGCTGAACGAATCCAAAACGAAACTTCTCTGGCTTGGCCCAAAGTTTGATCAGCTACCCACGCTCATCTCATTACTTTCTGGTCCCACACTGCAGATTGAATTCTGAAGTAAAGTTTTGGGCATTATTATTGACTCTACACTTTTTTTTAACGACCATCTCAACTCTGGTAAAAAAAATGTTTCTTTAGTCTTCACATGTTGAGAAAAGTGAGATCCTGCTTCCACCAACATTTTGCTGTCCTTGTACAAGCGATCATTCTTTCCAGACTGGAATATTATAACTCCATCTATCTAAGCCTAACTAAGAAAAGTCTTCAAAGACTTCAGCGGATCCAGAACACTGCGGCTAGGTTGATCTTCGCAAAAAGTAAATGATCATGTTTCCCCGCTTCTGTCAAAACTTCACTGGTTTCCAGTAATTTCTAGGGTTCACTTTAAATGTGCCTGTCTAACATTCAAGATCCTACATGGCATTCTTCCTCCCCTAATTCCACTATCTTGGAATTCTTCAAGACCTGACACTACCAGATCCACCCAAAAACTTAAACTATCTTTCCCCTCGTTAAAAGGCGTCATCAATCTGGGAAAATTGGGGAAATCTCTTTTCTTCAAGATCACTGAGCTTTGGAATAACCTTCCTGCCCTGCTGCGGAATCTGGGCTCCCTCCAATTATTCCGTAAGCATCTGAAAACTTGCTTATTCTCAAATGTAAATCTCTCTACCCTCTTTATAATCACTAATTCTTATTATGTTTTCCCTTCCTTATTTTAAAGTTCCTGTAAACTGTGTCGAGCTCTATCTTAATGAAGAGGATGCAGTATATAAACTTAAGGTTTAGTTTGGTTTAGTCTTAATAGAATATTATACTCCTCCCTCAATATTCGCGGGGGTTAGGAGCAGAGCCGACCTGCAAATATTGAAAATTCGTAAATAACTTTTGGGATGACTTTGACCCACCCTCACCTCCCTCCCGCCTTCCCCCGACTTCTCAAGAGACTACAGGAACGCACGGCAGCCATTTTGGATGAGTGATATGCACGGGACAGGAGCATAGGAAGATCGCTCCTGTCCCGAAAGATCGCTAGATCACCAGGTAAGGTCCGGGAGGGAGGTGGGGGTGATTCTGGTTTTAGGAAATCGCAAATAATCAAAATCGCGAGTCTTAAAACCGTAAATTGGGAGGGGGAAGTATATTTATTTTTAAAATTGATATACACTTCCCCCTCCCCATTTGCGGCTCCTGCACTCGCGGTTTCATATAATCGTGATTTTTTCTGGGGAGGGGGAAAATAAAAAAAACAGTCTTAATGTAAAAAGAATCCTTCTTTTTTTCCTCCCTGCCACCTTCCCAGCCTTACCTGGTGGTCTAGAGGACTTTCGGGGCAGGAGCGATCTTCCATCTAGTACCTGTACAAATAGAAATCCTTCCTTACATGAAAGCAGATACAAATAGCTGTGTGTCTCAATAGTTTTTTACATTTTAATCTGTCAGCACATGGGCATAATTGTCCCATCAATGCCTTCTACATATCGATTATTAGTTCAGTTACTCATACTAGGAATTATCCCAGGACAAGCAAGCAGCCTATTCTCAACATGTGGGTGACGTCATCCACGGAGCCTGGATACGGACAGCTTCACAAGCAAACTTGCTTGAAGAACTTTAGAAAGTTCACGACTGCCGCACTGTGCATGCGCGAGTGCCTTCCCGCCCGATGCAGGGCGCCCATCTCCTCAGTTTTC
The DNA here is from genome assembly GCF_902459505.1 of Geotrypetes seraphini. Classification (NCBI taxonomy): domain Eukaryota; kingdom Metazoa; phylum Chordata; class Amphibia; order Gymnophiona; family Dermophiidae; genus Geotrypetes; species Geotrypetes seraphini. The sequence goes on from NC_047084.1 coordinate 86,026,960, forward strand.
CACGGATCCGAGAAGTCCTATTTCGGCGCTCTGCGCTAGACTCAGTTCTACTTCGTGCCTTCTCTCACCGCGGCTCGTGCATTCTTTTCTTACAGGGTCGCTGTGTTTGTGTGTTCATTTAAAAAAAAAAAATAATATCTTAATTTTATTTTTCCTTTACGTCAGGGCAGGGCCTGCCTCGTGGCCTCAGCTTGCACTCTTCGATCTCACTGAGGCTATTTTCCAGTCTATATCCCGGCCGGTCACAGGCTTCAAGAAGTGTAGCCATTGCCAGCGCGCGATCTCCCTTACTGACCCACGTAGGTGGTATGTTAAGTGTTTGGGACCTGACCATCGTCTGGAGTCGTGTGCCCGCTGTGCTACCCTTCAACCTCGAGCCATCAAATTTGTCGAGTTCAGGTGGAGAAACTCTTCGGCGGTCTGGATCCACTTACCCTGGTCTCAACCTCGAATCCGGTCAAGCTTCTCATGGGGGTTCCGCCTTCTGCCTTGACCTCAACCTTAATCAAACTCTCCTCATTTGGGGGGTTCACGTCCTCAAGCAAATCTGCTAAGTCGTCTCCTGAGGAGCCGCTTTCCTCGCTGCCTCCCTCAGGTCAGATACTAGCAGTGGTTATCAAACTGCCCAAGAAGCATGTCTCAAGTTGAAGAGTCATTCTTCCTCCTCTTCCTCGGAGACTATAGCCACCCCAAATGTACCAGATCCTCAAGTCTTGGTGTCACATTTGCAGGCTATGATCCAGACCATTATGGCTCAGCAGTTTGGTAATATGCTTGCCAAACATACTCCTACCTTGACTCTGCTTCCTGCAGTCCAGCCTGAGTACTCAGCAGTATCACAAGGAGTCGAGTCCTTGGTAGTGTCTCGAGCTGAATCTACCCACTCTATACAAGGATTTGAGTCCTTGGCAGTGCCTTGAGCTAAATCAACCCACTCTACAAGGAGTCGAGTCCCTGGGAGTGACTCAAGAGGATTCTACACACTCTATGCAAGGAGGCGAGTCTTTGCGAGTGTCTCGTCTGGAGTATAAGCACGCTACTCAAGGAGACGAGTCCTTGTCAGTGCCTCAAGATACTTTGACACAAGGAGCTCAGTCCTTTTTGGTGTCTCGATCTCCAGCCTCCAGCCCTCCTTCCTCGCATAAGGCGTCGTCCTTTCCGAGGCATAGGGCAAAGACTCCTCGACGTTCCTTTCAGTGGGACCTGGCTGGTTTGAGGCACAGTTCTCCACATCAGTCGAGGCATTCCTCGAGGCACAGGTCCTCTTCTCAAGACAAGCCTCGCTTTTCCAAGCCTAGAGACTCTTCGAGGCCTCCAACTCCAAAGTCGAGGACACCACCCCCAGAGCCTTGCAACTATGCTTTTTCTCCTGTGAGGGATTCTGTCCATTCTCTCAGTGAGTCATCTATACCTGCATATTCAGACCTCAGGTATCAGTACTCCAGAGAAGCTTCACCTTCATTCTTTGCTTTGCAAGGCGCCTCGAGGTCACCTTCTTCCCCTCAAGGTCACCCTTCTTTGGAGCAGATATCTTTTTCTTCATTCCTACGTCAAATGAATAAGAACCTCAATATTACTTTGGACTCTGATACCAAATATTCTACAGAGTATTTAGAGGAAATGGGTATGCCTCGTCCTCCTGCGGAGTCTCTTAGGTTCAAACAATGTTTATTGATGCAAACAACAACAAATACAATGCCAGGGCACCCCAATGGTGCACAATACAAGCAATGATGCATCATATACAAGAATAGAACAAGCATGTACAGAAGAAGAGTAACAGCAACAAAACTCCCCCCTTTTCTAATCTAGCAGGGCAAGCAAGACCAGTGGGGGTGGAAAGGCACTCCGAGGCCCTGAACATGCGGAGTCTCTTAAATTGCCCATCAATAGACCTCTTTCTCAAACTTTCAAGCAGAGTCTTGAAACACCTTATTCCATTCCTGCTGTACCAGGCATCCTTATATCCCCTTCTAGATCAGAACGATTGGTTATGTTCTCTAGATCTCAAAGAGGCTTACACTCACATTCCCATTCATCCAGCCTCTCGACAGTTCCTCAGATTTTGGGTGGGAAATCTGCATTTCCAATACAATGTGCTCCCCTTCGGCTTGGCATCATCTCCAAGAGTCTTTACCAAGTGCCTAGTTGTAGTAGCAGCAGCTCTGCGGAACCATGGTCTACATGTGTTCCCATACCTGGATAGCTGGCTCATCAAAGATTTGACATCTCTAAAACTCTACAGTTCATCGGAGATGTCTTGGACAATGTACAATTCAGAGCATTCCTTCCTCGTCAATGTCAGGATGCTCTTTTTCAGCTGTGTCACAGTGTTTTCCCTCTCTTCGATTTCAGCAAGACACATGATGGTTCTTCTAGGTCGCATGGCTTCTACTGTTCACATGACTCCTTTTGCCAGACTTCACCTCAGAATCCCTTAGTGGGCTCAGGTTCTCGACCCACTCTCTCAAAACATCAGCGTGACTCCTTCGTTGAGACAGTCTCTCCACTGGTGGATGCTCTCTTCCAATCTCTCCAGAGGTTTACTGTTTCAAACACCCCCTCACGACAGATTCTTCAATTTACGCTTGGGGGGAGAGGCTCATCTCGATGGTCTCCGTACTCAAGGCCATTGGTCCAGCATGGATTGTTAGTGTCATATCAATCTATTGGAACTCAGAGCGATCTTCAATGCTCTCAAAGCTTTTCAGCATCTTCTTCATGACTAGGTAGTCCTCATTCGTACAGACAATCAAGTCGCCATGTACTATGTCAACAAGCAGGGAGGAACAGGATCTCTCCCTCTTTGCCAGGAAGCTCTGAAAGTTTGGCATTGGGCAATCATTCATAACACCTTCCTGAAAGCTGTCTACATTCAAGGAGAGAAAAACTGTCTGGCAGACAGTTTGAGTTGTCTTCTCCAACCTCACGAATGGACACTCAATTCCTCACCGCTTCATCACATTTTTTCTTTGTGGGGGACTCCTCAGATAGATCTCTTCGTGTCTCCCCACAACAACAAACTGCCTCAGTTCTGCTCCAGGATATACTCTTCTCACCGACTGGAGGCAGATGCTTTTCTCCTGGAGTGGATGAATCAGTTTTTCTATGCATTCCCTCTCATTCTCAAGACACTTGTCAAACTCAAACAGGAACATGCCATCATGATTTTGATAGCTCCTCGGTTGCCCAGGCAACCTTGGTTCTCCTTTCTACTTCAACTCAGCAGCAGGGAGCCACTACTTCTACTAGTTTTTCCCTCTCTGCTTACAGAGTCAAGGGTCTCTACAACCCAACCTGCAGTCTCTACACCGGACATCTTGGTACTTCTCAACCAAACTGCCACTCTACAGTTTTCTCAATCTGTACAGGACATTTTAGAGGCTTCTAGGAAGCCTACCACTAGACAATGCTACAATCAGAAATGGACTAGATTTTCTGCTTGGTGCACCATTCATCACAAGGAGCCTCAATCTACTTCCTTGTCTTCAGTTTTGGATTACCTGTTCCATTCGTCTCAATCAAGCCTCAAATCCACATCCATTTGAGTCCATTTCAGTGCAATTACTGCTTTTCATCAGCCTTTCTGCTCATCCTGTGGTTTCCAGATTTATGAAAGGTCTTTTCAATGTCAAACCACCTCTCAAACCTCCTCCAGTGGTTTAGGATCTCAATGTTGTTCTTGCTCAATTGATGAAGCCTCCCTTTGAACCAATGGCTTCGGCTCATCTCAAATATCTCAATTGGAAAGTGATTTTTCTCATTGCTCTCACGTCTGCTCGCAGAGTCAGCGAGCTACAAGCTTTAGCTGCAGACCCACCTTTCACAGTATTCCATCATAACAAGGTGGTCCTCCATACTCATCCTAAATTCTTACCTAAAGTGGTTTCAGAATTTCATCTCAATCAATCCATTGTACTTCCAGTGTTTTTTCCAAAGCCTCATTCTCATCCTGGAGAAACAGCTCTTCATACTCTGGACTGTAAGCATGCTTTAGCTTTTTACTTGCAAAGGACTAAGCCACACAGATCTGCTCCTCAATTTTTTGTCTCCTTTGAGCCAAACAAGTTGGGACATACGATTTCCAAGCGCATCATCTCCAACTGTATAGCTGTTTGCATCTCTTTCTGCTATGCTCAGGCTGGACTGCATCTACAGAGTCAAGTCACAGCCCCTAAAGTCAAAGCCATGGCGGCATCAGTAGCTTTCCTTAGATCTACACTTCCCCCTCCGTATTCGCGGTTTCCATATCTACGGATTCACTTATTCACGATTTTAAACCTAAAATTCCTTTTTCTTTTTTCGGGCTATTTTAAGCCCTGTAAGCCCCCCCTTAAGCCTTACCTGGTGGTCTAGCGGGTTTTCGGGGCAGGAGCGATCTTCCCACGCTCCTGCCCCGTGCAGATCACTCACAGGAAATAGCTCGAGAGACTACGGGAGCTCAAGGCAGCCATTTCCTGTGAGCGATCTGCATGGGGCAGGAGCGTGGGAAGATCACTCCTGCTTGAAAACCTGCTAGACCACCAGGTGAGGCTTAAGGGAGGCTTTCAGGGCTTAAAATAGCCAGGGGAAGCGGGGGTTAGGGGCAGAACTGGCCTGAATATTATTCACGGTTTTTTAATATTCGCGGGTTGGCTCTGCCCCTAACTTCCGCGAATACAGAGGGGGAAGTGTACTCCTATTGAGGAAATCTGTAAAGCTGCCACTTGGTTCTTGGTTCATACCTTCACCTCTCATTGTCTGGATGATTTTTCCAGATGGGTTGGCCATTTCGGCCAGGCAGTGTTACATACTTTATTCTCCTGAATTGCCAATACTCCCACCATCCCATCCTGGTTAGCTTGGAGGTCACCCACATGTTGAGAATAGGCTGCCTGCTTGACCTGGGATAAAGCACATTTACTTACCATAACAGGTGTTATCCAGGGACAGCAGGCAGCTATTCGCATAACCCACCCACCTTCCCGGGTTGGCTTCTCTGCTAGCTATCTGAACTGAGGAGATGCGCGCCCTGCATCGGGCGGGAAGGAACTCGCACATGAGTGGTGTGGCAGTCGCAAACTTTCTAAAGTTCTTCAAGCAAGTCTGCTTGCGAAGCTGTCCGAATCCGGGCTCTGTGGATGACATCACCCACATGTTGAGAATAGCTGCCTGCTGTCCCTGTTATGGTAAGTAACTGTGCTTATGGGAGTAACGCAATATTATATATTTGGGAAGTCTCCAAAAGCATTTTTATGGACTTAGACTGATATTGGTACAAAACACCGCAGTTAGTCTAATTTTTAGACTGCGAAAGGCAGATCATATAACCCTCTATTATAGAGAGTTACACTGGTTATCATTTGAGGCGAGGGTGGTGTTTAAATATGGATATCTATATTAAAAGGCAGTGTATGGCATGGCTCTAGGATATTTAGTTGAGCATTTTAATTTCTCCAGTTCTCGATGTTCTTTACGAATATCAACAATATTTGATTTTCCATTGTTTAGGGCAGAGTTTCTCAACTTCTTCAAGCCAAGTACCCCCCTAAGTCTAACAAATATCAACAGAGTACCTCCGCACAAGCTCCGCCCCAGACCCCACCCCCATAATAATAATTGTAATGCAATTTCTTCCATTCATTTTTCATATACACACAATATAATCTTATTAATACATAATGGTAACCACAGAATTTTTTTTTAAACCCACAAAGTACACTGTATGCAGAGAAAATGTTAATTATCATTTATATTCATTTTTTTTCTCAAGGCAGATGACTTTAAAATATGCAATGTCACCTCAGTAAAAACTATAGAAAAATAGACAAATATAATGTCAAAATATACAGCAAATATAAATTCTCAACAGACACATTTCAATCACTAAATTGCAAATAAAATCATTTTTCCTACCTTTGTTGTCTGGTTGCCTTCTATCTGTCCTAAGCTCTGTAGGCAGCAGCATGAGAGAGCTCTCCTGGGATTGGGTCTTGTATACTGTCTTTTTGTAGTTTTACAACCACACTCAAAGTGGTTTTACATACAGGTACTTCAAGCATTTTCCTTATCTGTCCCGGTGGGCTCACAGTCTATCTAATGTACCTGCTTATCTAATTTATTTATTCAATTTTCTATACCGTTCTCCCAGAAAGGTTTACATGGATTTATTCAGGTACTCAAGCATTTTTCACTGTCTGTCCCGGTGGACTCATAATCTGTCTAATATACCTGGGGCAATGGGGGACCAAGTGACTTGCCCAGGGTCACAAGGAGCAGTGTGGGTTTGAAACTCCCAACCTCAGGGTGCTGAGGATATAGCTCTAAACCCTGCGCCACACTCTTAGACATAGGGGTCCTTTTACTAATCTGCGTTAGGGCTATAGCGCGCTAAATTGTTGCCTGCGCTAGACCTTAACGCCAGCATTGAGCTGGCATTAGTTCTAGCCGTGTAGCGCAGGTTTAGTGCGTGCTAAAATGCGTGCGCTAAAAACGCTAACGCGGCTTAGTAAAAGGAGCCCATAGTATGGTAGAAGATAGCATGGCAAACATTGTCTGACAGAGATGGCAAAGCATAGTTAACAAAAACATGGTATGGTGAGTATAGTACGGCAAAACCTTGCACAGCAAAACATAGAATTACAAAGCAAGATTAACATAATATGACACGATTTCACAAAAATAGTAAGGCAAGCATGCATGATGCAACACAGCATGGAAGACGTGGAACGGCAAACATCATGTGGCCAACATGGCAGGAGAGAATGTAGCATGGCAGACATAGTATGGTAAAAACACAGTATGGTAAATATGGCATATAACTTAGTAGGACAAAGATGGTGAAAAATATGACAGTGTGGAAAAACATTTTATGAGAAAACATGGCATGGTCAGTCATAGGATGAAGCACATAGGGCTCCTTTTACGAAGCCGCAGTAGTGGCTTTAACGCGCGTGACTTTTAATCACGCGCTATCCCCTGCGCTAGCTGAAAAACTACCACCTGCTCAAGAGGAGGCGGTAGTGGCTAGCGCGTCCAACGGTTTAGCGCGCACTATTACATGTGTTAAACCGCTATTGCGGCTTCGTAAAAGGAGCCCAGAGCGTTTGAGACTCAAGACAATGGAGGGTTAGGGGGATTTGGTGAGTTGTTGGGGGTTTTTTTGTTTGTTTTTATTGCTTTCCTGAAGTTCAGTAGACCTAATGTGGTACGGTATATACTCAAATATAAACTGAGATTTTGGTCAAAAAATGAGGGTCTCTGTTTATATTCAAGTCCAACATATAGCTGGCACATTAGTCTTTCCTTTTCAATGTTAGATGATGTTTTCCTGCATTCCTGTCGGCCCCCCTCCCAATGACCGACGACGCTCTCCCTGCACATCCCCTCCCCCATGACCAACGACGCTCTCCTGCATATCCTCTCTCACATGACTAATGCTACTCTCCTGCACACACACCCGATGACCCACGCTTCTGTTTGCAACCCACTATGACTCATGTTACTCTCCTGCACCCACACCCGATGACCCACGCTGCTGTCTGCTCCCTCCCCCCCCTCCCAAGGACTGACGCTGTTGCACTTCTCCCCCAACCCCCACATTCTCTTTACCTCTCTGGTACCGAAGAAGGCTGATGTCAATGCTCTGTTCGGGGCTGGTGCGGGGCCTTGAGCATCTTCCCATGCTCAAGGCCTGTTGTCTCCTGTCCTCTCTGAGATTCCTGGAGAGAGTGGGAGCTGGCAGGCCTTGAGCATGGGAAGATGCTCAAGGCCCCGCACCAGCCCCGAACAGAGCATTGACATCAGCCTTCTTCGGTACCAGAGAGGTAAAGAGAATGTGGGGGTAGGGGGAGAAGTGCCAACAGCATCAGTCCTCGGGAGGGGGGGAGGGAGCAGACAGAACAATATCATCTTACTTGAGCCAGTTTTCTGCAATCTTTTGTTTCAGCTCTTGTAATTTCATCCCATAAATCAAGAATCTGATATTTCTTAAACAAATATTGCTTTTTCAGAGTACGGTGGCATGTTTCTTGGTTGACTTTCGCAACACTGGGGGATATACTCCTAGAAATAATCAAATAAGTTTAGCAGTGATAATAATATGTACTGTATATTATATTATCAATAGTAAATTTAGACAAAGTGAGCACGTCCCTATCTGATGCTGCAGTTCAACAAGGAGATGCTGCCTTTCTGCTGTTGTTTTTTAAAAATATATTTAAGATTGCTATTGAATTGGTTAACTGTTTTTCTATCTGTACTTTATTAAGATAATTTCAGACCTTTCATAATAAATGGAGGGGGAGAGGGGAAGGAAAGAAATCATTACCGTACTTGGATATAAACCCTCGGTTTATATTTGAGTCAATCTGTTTTTCCTCTTTTTAGGGAAAAAAGTTACCTCGGTTTATATTCAGATCGGTTTATATTTGAGTATATACGGTAGGTAGTTTGTTCCAGAGGCACAATAGATAGTGCGAGTAAGATCTTGTATGGGTGTTCTCAAGGTGTAGGGCATGTCCTGAGGGTGTGTGTAATCATTTTTATTCTTGTGAACGAAACGGTTGATTTGGGGCGTAGGGTGGAAGTTGGGAGGCTATGTCGGCTGGTACCATGTCATGGAAGAGTTTGTAGGCCATTACTAGGCCTTTGAATATACATCATTTATTGATCAGCGCAACACCAGGGTCATTGGGGCTCGTATGTGGAGATTCTTTAGGAGTTGGAAGCGGGATTTTGTTCTCATTGTAATCGATGGAAGCTTTTTGTAGTGAGCCTGTTTAGGAATGCATTACAGTAATCCATACGGGAGAGGATGAAGGCATAGAGTAGTTGAGAGAAGTCCAGTTCTGAGAAATATGTTCTGATTTTCCGTAGCTGCCAGAGGTAGTAGAACGAGGTGGATACTACTTGGGAGATGTGGTCAGAGAGTGAAAGGTTACCATTGAGGATTACCCTTAGGCTGCATACCTTGTCTTTGGCTGTCAGGGTGGCTGATTCCCAAGAAATTGATGGGTGGGCGAGTTCGGGTTCACATGCGAGTTTTTACAGAGTACCTAAAATTAAAAAAAATCCACCAGTAAGCCAATAGTTACATTACAGGTACATTAGATAGATTGTAAGCCCAGTGGGACAGACAGAGAAGCATGCTTGAGTACCTGAATAAATTCATGTAAACCGTATGAGCTCCCCTGGGAGAACAATGTAGAAAATTAAATAAAATAAATAAATATACCATTCTCCCAGGGGAGCTCAGAACGGTTTACATGGATTTCTTCAGGTACTCGAGCATTTTTCCCTGTCAGTCCTGGTGGGATCACAATCTATCTAATATACCTGGGGCAATGGGGGACCAAGTGACTTGCCAGGGTCACAAGGAGCAGTGTCATAAGCAGCCTTTTGTCTCCGACCTTAACAGACTTGGTACTCCGGTGGGAAAGCATAACTAATTATTTTGCTTCATGTGTTCAATTTTGTTAAGATATATGGCGTATTCCTCTCACCAACAGAGTTGAGCCTTACCAGATGAGAGCTACTGTTGCTAACATAGCTCTGTTGAAATCTGCATCTCCTGAGAGCATATGCAAAGCTGCTACCTGATCCTTGTTACGTACTTTTATTTTGCATTAGGTCAACTCTTTGATTGTTCAGTACTGCTCAATCTGTCCACCAGCTTTTATAAACATGAGAAGGGATTGCTCAGCAACAGCGAAACAGTTTTCTTAACACTAAAGCAACTTTGAACTTGGGAGCCACCTACTCATGTGCTTGATTCTGTCCCTCTTGTCAGTGCAGAAAGCAAAGTTGCTTACCCCCAACAGGTGTCTTCCATAGACAGCAGGACTAAAGAATGACACAGGGACAAATTTTTCTCCATCCCCACAGGAACTCATTTTCCCATACTGTCCCTGCGAGTTCTTTTCCTGTCCCTGCCCCTGCCCCATTCCTGCAAGCTCTGTCCTCATCTGCAAAAGCCTCAAACACTTTAAAATAATAAATGTTTGAGGCTTATGCGGTTAAGGCAAAGTTTACAGGAATAGGGCAGGGACAGCAACAAAACTCACAGGGACGGGAAAATTGAGTTCCTACGGGGACAAATTTGTCCCCGTGTCATTCTCTAAGCAGGACTAACTAGGCGCTCAGTCCTTTCTCACAACCCAAAGAGTTGATTCTTACTTTTAAACTGAGGGGACTGATGCATGCAGGAATGGCTGTACCTGCTCAGGACACATTCATTATTTTTTATCTCTGGGGGAGCTTTATGTCCCTACATGACTAGATGAAGTCACCAACTTGCATACCTGTTTACTCCTTCTGTCTGTGCAGAATACCTGTTACAGGTAAGCAACTTGCTTTATATCTAGAATGCAGTAAGACCAATTCTGACTACCTATAAAGAGATGTTGCTGTGGATCTGAAGATCAGTGTTTAAATTTAGTAGTTAATTGCTTCTGATTGTTCTCACTAATCATGTTTATTTTCTATTTATGGTAGGTGGCTGGACGGAAAGGTTTTCCACATGTGATATATGCTCGACTCTGGAGATGGCCTGATCTTCACAAAAATGAACTTAAGCACGTCAAATACTGTCAGTTTGCTTTTGATCTAAAGTGTGACAGTGTGTGCGTAAATCCATATCACTATGAGCGGGTGGTATCTCCTGGCGTTGGTAAGCACTAGCACACAGGAAACTAAAATAACTAAATGTATTTTTCTCTATATATGAACAACTTACTTTTCTGCGCATTTGTCTCCAATTTTCTAGAATCTTCTCCCCCCCCAATAAATCTTTATGGGTCTATACACACTTTTTGCAGTAGTTAATCCCGCTTAGACTTTTTTCCTCATATATGGACACCTTCTGGGATAATATGACTAAAAGACTAGTCACATATGCGTCAATAAAAATTAGAGCATGGGAATTTTCAGTAGGTTTAACTAGCTAAAATCAGAAGTTAGCTAGTTAAAATTATTGAAAATTATCCCCCTCCTGACTAAATTTAATCTCCTAAATGCAAAATATGCATACATTTATTAAGACTAAAAACAAAGGGCACATTTAGGTTGGGGAACTTAATTAGCTGGTTAGTGTGGCTTTTCACTGGTAACTAAATAATTGCCATGCCTAAAAGAATTATAGCAACTCAGATTTTTACTGGTTAGGTTTTGGCAAATTTTCAGCTACAAACCTAGCTGCTGAAATGTTAAAATTAACACATTAACTTTGTGTGGGAACAAGTTTTTTATAAAGGTACATAAGTACCCATAAAATTATCCTGCACAAAAGCAGTGCTATAATATAAGCTGTTCACATTTGCATACTCCTAGTACTTAAATGAGTAAAACGTAGAAACAGAAAATGAAATTCGGCCTATCCAGTCTGCTCATCCATACCACCTACATGCTTATAGAATGTTTTCTTAATTTAATTAGTCACTGTTGGGAGGTTGTTTCTCACACATTCACCACCCTTTTCATAAAGAAGTACGAGAGTTGATTCATAAGTCATGGCAACTATTTTTTTTCTCTTGAAAATGCACCAATACTGGAAATCTAATACAGGTAGTCTTCGACTTACGACCGCAATTGGTTCCGACTGATAGATCGTAAGTTGATTCGGTCGTAAGTCGGCCTATGTTAATACAGTACTGAATACAGTACTGTACAAAATATTTTTTACCCCTCCCCACCTACCTTTTCCCTGGTGGTCCAGCGGTTTATCCTGCCTGAGCCCCTCCTGCCGATGTCAGAAGCCAGCAGTGCACTTGGGCCGGCACGCGCAGGAGCGAGCATTTAGAACTCCCGCCCCACCCTGTGCTGCTGACTGAAACACTGCTGTACGTTCTCACGGGACTTGTGGTTCTTGAGGCAGTGTGACAGTATACACATTTCACATCGTCGCAACTGAACCGATGATTCTTCCCTCTCTGACATTCCGGGAGTGTAGTGACTGTTCAAAATGAGCGAGGTCTTGCAATTCAAGTACGTATAGTATTTTGTATTAAAGTTTTTTGGGCTGTGGAACGAATTGTCGGAGTTTCCACTATTTCCTATGGGAAAATTTGCTTTGATACGAGTGCTTTGGATTACAAACATGCTTCTGGAACAAATTATGCTCACAAACAAAGGTTTTACTGTATTTACTGTATTTCAAATATTGAATAACCGAGTTTCAAAGAATGCTGGAAATGAGAAACAATCTTACTGGAAAGGATAAATATCTTAATAAACGTTCAGGTCCCATACCATATACTGTTTTATATATGAATGTAACACCACTTTAAAATATATTCTCTTCACAACCATCAACCAATGCAATTAATTTAAAAATGGAGTAATACAATCATATTTCTTAACTTTGAATATCAGACGTGCCTCTGTGTTTTGAAGCAATTGCAACTTATATTTCAACTTCAGTGTAATACCACAGTACAATAAATTACAGTAATCTAACTGGGGTAGAATAATTGCCCTGACTATTGTTTGAAAACTATTAGTAGAAAGGTCAGAACATATCTAATTTTTTCTAATTACCAAACATTATCTAAAACCCATAATTCTCCCTTAAAACTTTATCTCATCGTTTATTCTATTACTTCAAAGTTGAAATGTAATTCTTGTTTTTAGTTTGGATGTAATCCGCCTTGAACCGCAAGGTAATGGCAGAATAGAAATCACTAATGTAATGTAATGTAATATTGCACGTAATTGAAAAAATAAAACCCTCTTACTCAATTCATTAATTTGGTTCTCAAAAGTTAAACCACAATACAGTATAATACCCTAAACCCTGAATTTCTCCTCAACTATATAAGTATCTTGCCAGTAGACAATACTATTTTTTTACCCATGAAACCTGGATTGCCAAAACAAACAACTTGGTCTTCTGTTTATTCATTCCCTTTTAACATCATTCTATACCCTCTCATTGTAGTGCATTCTTTCAGTTGAAAGAGCCTCCTGTTTCAGGGTCTCCTGTTGATCATTTATTAATTCGCCTAATGAGCATTTATTTCAAGGAGATATTTAAATGTCTCTCATATCTCCTCCCTCCCATCTTCCTTCCAGAGGATATACAGTATATTAACCCATGAATGTTCCATCACCGCAACAGTGCACAGAACTTCCATAGCCCGTAAATGAAAGGGGTGTGCATATATGGGTGTTGCACGGGCAGGGTGGCTCCCACTTGCGTGCATAACTTACAGAAGTACTTTGTTACCAATGCCTCTGCTGCATTTATGAAGCCACAGTTACACCAGGTCTGTGGCTGGTGTAACACTGGGTGTGTAAATTTAAGGCAAACTGATAGCAGATTACATTAGTATTTTGTAACGGAATTTAGGCACTGAAATAGAGTTCTAAAATTTCCCCAAGAACTGGGTGTTTGACAGTTATTTGAAATATTTTCATTTTTATTTCTTATATACCACCTGCAAGACTGAAAGCTATCAAAGTGGTGCACAGCAGAACCTCAGTATTTGCGGGGATTAGGGGCAGAGCCGGCCCGCGAATATTGAAAAATCGCGGATAATTTTTAGGGCAGGCTCTGACCCACCCCCCGCTTTCCTCCTGTGTCCTGGACCTTCCCCGGACCTTACCTAGTGGTCTAACGGTGACGCTGGGCAGGATCGATTGTCTTATGCTCCTGCCCCATGCAATGCCATCATCAAAATGACTGCCGTGAGTGTCCGTTGTAGTCTTGAGACGGCATTTTGATGACGGCATTGCACGGGGCAGGAGCGTAAGACGATCGATCCTGCCCAGCGTTGTCGCCACTAGATCACCAGGTAAGGTCTGGGGAATGTCCAATGCAGAGTTTTGTTTTGTTTTTGTTTTTTTAATTGTGATTAACCGAATCCACAGGTACTGAAACTGCGGATTCGGAAGGGGAACTCTACATTCAGGTACATTATTTATATGTGATGGCTTTTTCCTGAAAAGCACACCACTCACTAGCTCAGACCTGTGTAGGCATAACCCTGTTCTAATATGCATTGAAGCTAAGGAAGATAGCTGATATACCTGATATGTAAACTCCCTGGAAATGTCGAGTTTTCACCCAATTTTGTAATCCGCTTAGAACCGCAAGGCACAGGCGGAATAGAAATCTCTAATGTAATGTAATATTTGGGGGTCTGACACTTTGCTTTCATTTTGGTGGAGATTTTCTTGTTTATTAAAGGTTTTCTTTCAGTTGTGTCTTTGGGAAAATGCTTAGTAAATAGAGCACTCAGTCTTAAGGAATGAATGTGGGTTATTTTAAAAGTGCACTGTAAAATCACTGAGAAATGCTTGGTTTTGTTTGTTTTGATGGATAAATCATGGATTGCTTCTAATACACAAGGCGAGTGTTAAACAGGATACACTTGTATTGATGTGAAAATAACTGTTTCTTATATATATCTTTTTCATACAGACCTTTCTGGATTGACGTTGCAGGGCTCTGGTAGGTTTTTATTTCTTTGGACAGTAAAGGTGTTTTTTAAGTAAAGTGATGTGACTTGGCCAGTGAAAGGACAAGAAGATGAAGAGCACTGCACACAGAAGCACACATAATGCCAGCAAATTTTATTTATTTATATTCCAAATATCCTACAATTCTGTGGGGATTACAAATTTTTCAGGTACTCAAGCAAGAAAATCTCTGACCAGTGTTTGTCTCTACCACCTCCATCGGGATGCTGTTCGATGCATCCACCATCATTTCTGTAAAAAAATATAAATATATTATTAATCTTGAGCCTACAACCTTTTAACTTCATCCTATGTCCTCTCATTCTGGAGTTCTTTCAATTTAAATAGACTTGCATCCTATATATTAATGCCACAGAAATATTTATATGTGTCTGTTATAGCCTGTGATGGGTATACATCCCGTCACAGGAAGCAAGGAAACCTAGGAGAAAATTTCCCTCTGATGAAACAATACCAGAAAAAAAACAGGGTCTGAGGGTAGTCTCCAAAATCCTTTTGTACAGTTAGTAACCAATGGAGGCCCTGCTAGGTGGGAGGTAGTTACACTTCACCCTCCCAATTCGCGATGGATACGGGCAAAACTAGGCCGCGAATACAAAAAAAAGTGAATAATTTTTCCTTTATTATTCACAGGTTTTTTTGTTAAATCCTTTGCGAATATGATGAAATCGCAAATAAAACTCTGTTCCTATTCGTGATTGCTTTTGAAAACCAAGTTATTTATTGCATTTCAAAGTAGTGTTTGAAAAAAAAAGAAAAGCAATTTTCTCTCTCTGCATGAGTGAATCGAGCATATTTCTCTCTGCACGCCGAAGCAATTGCCTGGGAAAAAGCAACAAACCTTTTTTTGGCACTCCTGGATGATGTCATTTGTGGGCAGAGCCAACAAGGAAAAAACCCGCGAATAACCGAAGTCGTGAATCCAAAACCCGTGAATCTGGAGGGAGAAGTGTAGTTAACTGGGAAGACTGTGGGAGGTGGCAGGGATGGGCGTCCCTCGATAACTCCTCAGTGTATACAAATGTAAGCTGTAGTAGGTATATGATGGCATTTCAAGGAAGGTTTTAGGCAATGATTGCTTAAGATCAAGTACTAGAAAAGGAATGTTCTGATCTCCGAGGATTTTTCCTTCCCTTCACATTTAAATGTATTTTTTGATGGCATTGAGATTATATTGAGTGGTACTGGAATGGGAGCCGTAGCCCCAAAAGACTGCCAGATATGCCTGTTAAGGCTGTGTTATTAGGAAGTGCATTAAGTTTAAGTTTATTAGGATTTTATATACCGCCTATCAAGGTTTTCTAAGCGGTTTTACAATCAGGTACTCAAGCATTTTCCCTATCTGTCCCGGTGGGCTCACAATCTATCTAACGTACCATTCTCAGTCTTCTGATCCAGCTGAGATGCTGCCTATTTGTCTGAAAATTGTAGATAGGCCCATATGGGGATCAGATCTTCTATTTTATTTTATTTGACAATAAAATCCTTTTTGTCTTACCTGTTATAACTTGGCTTAGGTCAGGGGTAGAAAATTCCGGTCCTCGAGAGCCGGAGCCAGGTCAGATTTTCAGGATATCCACAATGAATATGTATGAAATGGATTTGCATGCACTACCTCCTTGAGATGCAAATCTATCTCATGCATATTTATTGCGGATAGTCTGAAAACCTGACCTGGCTCCCGCTCTCAAAGCCCGGAATTGCCTACCCCTGGATTAGGTGATACTGCTTATACAACTTTTCCCACCACTTTCCCATTACTGTCAGTCTTCATCACTTTACCTCACTATGTAGTCCTTTTACAAAGGTGCGGTAACTGATTTAGTGTGCGTGAACGCATCCATAGGAAATAATGCAAGCGTTAGCACGCATTAGTGTTTAGCGTGCACTAAAACGGCTAGTGCGCATTAGTAAAAGGACTCGTATGAATTAATTGCTTTCAGGTTCATTTCCTGAGAGTGGTCAATGCAATTTTGTGCACCCAAATTCATTATTTTATCCATTTTCAGGCATAATCTAAGGAAATATTTTTTTACAGAAAGGGTGGTAGCATGGAACAGCCTCCCAACAGAGGTGATGGTCACAAGGAATGATATCTGACTTGAAGAAAACATGAGACAAGCACAGAGGATCTTTTATAAAGTTTGGAAAATATCAATAGACTGCCGCTGGACACTCAGGTGTTGCATTCTTGTATTTGTGATGGGATGTCATGTTGATAAATAAAAAAAAATAAA
This sequence comes from Geotrypetes seraphini, assembly GCF_902459505.1. Lineage (NCBI taxonomy): Eukaryota > Metazoa > Chordata > Amphibia > Gymnophiona > Dermophiidae > Geotrypetes > Geotrypetes seraphini. The sequence continues at coordinate 86,043,654 of NC_047084.1, forward strand.
AAAGGAACCTGGATTTGCTTTAGGATCCCAGCCTATAGACAAAGCAGAGTACTTCCTTAAGGAAAATTCACTGGAGCCAGTCAAGAAGCCGCTCAGCGCCGAGCAGGAGTGCCAAGCGCGCTCCTGCTCGGCGGCTGAAGAAACCTGATCTCTCGGCAGCCACCACAGTCCAGGTTGACTTATGCAAAGAAGCAACTTGTGTACGAACTTTACATGCTAGTAATTTGTTGTCATTGCTGATGCTTTGACTTCGTCAGCTGTGCACAGAAAACGGAATCAGGAAAAATTAAGAAATCATATCGGTCTATGACATTATATTCTAAAAATCCTTCAAAGTTTTCATCTTCAGGGTCACTGTGAAAGATAAAAACTGATGTTTCTTGTACAATCCCACTCTATTCTGGGACTAGTCAGTTATTTTCCTATCCTTGACAGAACTTGTAGGAAGCCTCATAATTTCTGAGGCTTAAGCTCATGGGATCTCTTAGAGAGAGGAAGAGATAATGGTTACTGCAGGTGGGCAGACTGGATGGGCCTTTTATCTGCCATCATGTTTCTAAAATCCACAGTTTGTTTTTAAAAAATCCCTGATTATAGTTATTTGTTTTCACTAAGGGAAACTCTTAAGGGAAAAATGAATGCTGTACTATCCCAAGAGATGCTTTTATTTAAAATTATACTGATTAAGTGAACCAGCTACATATAGCTACTGTATGTGACAAAGGAGCACAATAGATAACTACAGAAAAAAACACCAATTTGCACATTTAGTATGCCCAGATATTCCTGTCTACATCTTTCTCTTTGATTATTTAGTGATTAGAGAAATGGATTGAGAGCCATGAAAGCCAGGGTTCAAACCTTGTTTCTGCCATTGAAAAATCCTTATAATCTTGGGCAAGTCACCTTTACCCACTGCCTCAGGTACCAACATATATTGCAAGCTCATTCCAGAAGCAGTTTACACCTTAATTATTAAATAGTGTTTTTTGCGCTTATATCCTGCCTTTACATAATAGTAATCAAGGTGGTGAACAAAAACCTAATGTATACCATTTCACCCATTAGTTTGGAACTTTCTTTCTCTACCCTTTCAAATAAAGACTGCAAACACATCTGGCCTGTTTAACTATATCACAGAATCTGGCCTGTTTAACTATATCACAGAATTATGTTCTAAGTTTGCCAGCCTTATATGGGCAATTATAAGATGAAAAGTGACAAGATGCCAGGATTTAATCATGAAGTAAAAGCTGCACAGGGTGCCAGATACAACTTTGGATGTCTTGGGCAGACTAGATAGACCATGCAAGTCTTTATCTGACGACATTTACTACAGTATGTCACTATGTTATGTAGTGTTTTTATGAAATGTGAACTTTTCAAAGTTTTCATTTAATGTCAAAAGACATTTAAGATATGTTATGGTGCCTATTTTTAGGCACTAAGAATACACATAAATGACCAGAATACCAGCATATACACACATACATGTGTATACAAATATAAATGTTAATATTCTATCTACATTCAACTCAATAAACTGGCGATGCCATGAACACATAGGCAGAGGCTGAGTGGAGCAAACAGTTATGCGTGTAAATGAGAGATTATTATAATTTTATGCATGTTTTTAGCAATCTGGGTGCAAACACCAGTTCTGTGGCTGCAGTGTTTCCTGTCAGCATATGTTTCTCTGAATACAAGCTAACAGCTTAAATCAGAGATTTTGGTGGGGTCTTTAAAAAGGGGGTTTTAGATGGTTTCCCTGCATGCCCTATGCCCCACCCCTAAAATCCTAAAATATCTATTTTAGAAGGTTCTCTGTGGTTTTCCTGGACTATTTTTACAAAAACAGGCCCTCGGTGGCCATCTTGGATTTTTCCAGATTTGATTTTAAAGTTATTTTTTATACTTGCCAGCTTCATTTATGAAAGAAAACCACATTCAGTTCTGATGTCCTTATCTCAAGAAATATATAGCGGCACTAGAAAAGGTTCAAAGAGCAACCAAGATGATAAAGGGGATGGAACTCCTCTCGTATGAGGAAAGACTAAAAAGGTTAGGGCTCTTCAGCTTGGAAAAGAGATGGCTGAGGGGGAGATATGATCGAAGTCTATAAAATCCTGAGTGGAGTAGAATGGGTACAAGTGGATCGATTTTTCACTCCGTCAAAAATTACAAAGACTAGGGGACACTCGTTGAAATTACAGGGAAGTACTTTTAAAACCAATAGGAGGAATATTTTTTCATTCAGAGAATATTTAAGCTCTGCAACGCATTGCCAGAGGTTGTGGTAAGTGCGGATAGCGTAGCTGGTTTTTAAGAGAGGTTTGGACAATTTCCTGGAAGAAAAGTCCTTAGTCTGTTATTGAGAAAGAAATGGGGGAAGCCACCGCTTGCCCTGGATCGGTAGCATAGAATATTGCTTCTTCTTGGGTTTTGGCCAGTTACCTGGATTGGCCACCGTGAAAGCTATCTTAAAAACCCAACTGGCCTGGTGATCCTCCAGGAAAGGGTTGAGAACCACTGATATATATGACCTTCCCAGGGCAGGATGTCATGGATTCATGCCTCATTTGCAGTGGATGGCTGTTGATGCGTAGCCGTGTTCCACATGTGCTGTGGCCCGAGAGGATTGCACAGATGTGATGCGTTCGGCCTCCAGGGAGGGTCTTCATACACCTTCTGCCGCGACACCTGCGAAAATAGCATTGGAGTGGCCTGGGGAGTACACTGGTATGTCTGATAAAGCATATTCCCAAATTCCGGGGGAAAACCATCCCCCGTGGCAGAAGCCAACCTCTGACCCTAGGATTTGGAATGCTTGGAAGGTTTATCGCTGGAGCTGCACTTGCATTTTGCTGAAACATGTTTGGGGGTGTACCCCACTGTACGCAGATTCTTCAAACCTACACACCTTGTGGATTTAATCTCTGAATCTCTGCAGGAATTGAAGCTGCAGATGGAACAGCTGGTCACTGCTGAATATTCCCTCATGAGTGATCAGAGACCACAATCTGCTTATTTTCCTAATCAGCTTGACCTTGTTCGGATTCTTACAGATATCTGGGAGACTCCTGAGGGTCCCTTGAAATGTGCTTGAGCTATGGCGTGGCTTTATCCCATGGCAAATTTCTTTAACGAGTGCTTTACTTCCCCAAAGAGGGGCCCCCAAGCTCTGTCCGGACAGCAAAAGAGACAAGAAAGATTCATTAATCAGATCCAACAGGCCTTAACAAACCTCAGCACAGGCTGCACAAGCTTACCACTCCACAAGCTGGAGACAGAACAGACTGGTTGTAGATGGGACTGCACAGCCTACTTATACTGTAGCCAAAGGTCAATGTCTCAGTCTCCACCTGCTGGCAGAAGAGTGTAAACCCATCCGTGTCTGTGCCGGTTTGGAGGGACTAAGAGAAAATTAGCAGATAAGAACCTAATTTCTCCTTCCTCAGAGCGATCTCCATTGACCACTACCCTCTTGTGCCTTCCACTCAACCAGTTCCTGACCCAGCCTGTCACTTTGGGGCCCATCCTGAGTGCACTCAGTTTTTATTAGATGCCTATGTAGAACACTGTCAAAGGCTTTGCTAAAATCTAAATACATCACATCTAGCACACTCCCTCTATCCAATTCTCTGGTCATTTAGTCAGAAATTGATCATATTTGTCTGACAAGACCTGCCTCTAATGAATCCATATTGCCTCTGGTCCTGTGGTCCTGTAATCCAGTGTTTCCAAGCCAAGTACCCCCTAAGTCTAACAAATATCAACTGAGCACCCCGCCCAGTTTCCACCCCTGACCTCACCCCCATAATAATACTGTTTCCCTGAAAATAAGACACTGTCTTATTATTTTGGGGCCCAAAAATGCACTAGGTATTATTTTTGGGGAAACTGCCCAATCACAAACCCACAGCATCTTTCTATCCCCCTTGCCATGCAGCTGAACCCCCCACTGACCCTTCCATCTGACCCTCCTCTTCCATCTCTCTAGCCCCACACCGACCGCGAGACTGACATATCATTACCTACTTCCAAAAGGCAGCGTCGCAGCAGCAATCTAAATGGGCTGCTTCAGGCTTCAGGACGTTCCACTGCCGCGTTGCTGATGACATCATCAGTGAAGCGGCAAAGAAACGGCCCGAAGCAGCCTGTTTAGATTGCTGCCGTGACGCTGCCTTTTGGAAGTAGGTAATGATATGTCAATCTCGCGGTCAGCGTGGGGAGGGAGAGATGGAAGGGTCTGCTGCTGCATTTAGGAAGATGCCGGTACCAGCAGAGGACTTTTATTTTGCTTTCCTCTACCCCAAAAATAAGCACTTCAGCTAGGGCTTATTTGGATAGGGCTTATATTAAGACCTTACCGAAAATCATGCTAGGGCTTATTTTTGGGGTAGGTCTTATTTTCGGGGAAACACAGTAGTACTAATTGTAATGGAATTTCTTCCATTCATTTTTCATATACACACACAATATAATCTTATTAATACATAATGGTAACCACAAAATTAAAAAAAAAAAACCCAAAGTACACTGTATGCAGAGAAAATGTTAATTATATTTGGGGGGGTGTCAAAGAAGTCAAGGCAGATGATTTTAAAATATGCAATGTCATCTCAGTAATATCTATAGAAAAACAGAAAAATATAATGCAAAAATATAGACAGCAGATATAAATTCTCAAAACGGACACATTTTGATCACTAAATTGAAAATGAAATCATTTTTCCTACCGTTGTTGTCTGGTGATTTCATGAGTCTCTGGTTGCTCTTCCCTCTGAATTTGCATCCAATATTTATTTCTGCCTCCAGCTCGCTTCCTTTCCTCTAGATCTCATTTCCTTCCCCAACCAACATCTTTCTCTCTGCCCCTTCATGAGTCCAACATTTCTCCCTTCCTTCTGAGTCAAGTTCTTGCCCCCTCCTTGCCTTCCAGCCGTTGTCCCAGAATCGTGCCCCTCCAATGCCCGAACGTGCTCCTTCCCCCCCCTTTCTCCCAGAAAGATCATGTCCCTTTACATGTTCGAAAAACACTGCTCCATCTGCCTTCAGCGGCTTGTTGGGGGATGAACAGCCGGCAGCGATTCACAAGCTGCACGTGGCTGACCCACAAGCCTTTCCTTTGACGGAGAGAAGGTTTCCAGGTCAGCTATGTGCAGCTTGTGAACCACTGCCATCTGCGCATCCCCCAACAAATTGCTGAAGGCAGAAGGACCAAATGTGGCAAGGAGGTAACAGGGACACCCCCTCTCCACTGACCCGGAAGGCTTTCCTCTGACATCAGCGGGAAGCCCTATGGGTTGGTTTTGGGAGAGAGGGAGGGTAGGGAGAATGAGCAGGGATCCCCGGTAGTAGCTTAAATGGGTAAGGAAGGGAGCAAGGAGGTATCCCTGGGGGTAGCAGCACAGCTTTGATGGGCAGGCAGAGAATATTCTCTGCAGCAGCCATGCCGCGTACCCCCAACAAGTGACCTGTGTACCCCAAGGGTATGTGAACTGCGTGGTGAGAAACACTGCTGTAATCCACCGGATTCCAGAAACTTCACCATTCTCTGTTTTAAATGTGTTTCCATTAATTTGCTTACTAGAAAAGTCAGCCTGTAATTCTCTACTTCTTTACATCCATCCGCCCTTCTCCAGTCCTCCGGTACCACTCCCGCCTCTAGAGAAGCATTGAAAAGGTCAGTCAGCGGAGCCACCAGAACATCCCTAAGTTCCTTCAGGACCCTCGTGTGTACACCATCCGGCCCCATCGTTTTGCCTATCTTTTCTGGTTGACATTCTAAAAGACAGATATACAGTGCATTTCTGAATTGGTAGAGTATTAATTTTCCCACTTTTATGTAGAAGACATATTAAAGATCTTCATGGAAATGAGGAAACTTGCTGTTGGTGAAGAAAGAAATATATATACAGTATATAGGTTTACAATCTAAACTTTTGTATTTTTCTTTCACTTAGCTCCATCAAACTTGTTGGTGAAGGATGAATATGTGCATGACTATGTGGAAGGACAGCAGTCATTACCTACTCCGGAAGGGCTTTCAATTCAGACAATTCAGCACCCAGCGAGTAACAGGACCTCTACTGAGACCTACAGTAACCAAGCCATGTTAGCTCCTGCTGAGCAGAATACTCCCAGCAGCACTAACTTTCCCAGCATTCCTGTGGCTTCCACAAGTAAGCAACCCGATTTGGAGAACGGAACTCTAAGGAGCTAAGGACAGATGGTTATAGTAGGTTTGGGGGGGAGTTTTGGAGGGCTCACCATACATTTTAAGGGAGTTATGATGAGATGTATACCTGGTACTCTTTATATGAAGTTCACAGCTGTGCTCTCTAAGGTGGCCCTCTGCTGTGCTCTGGCATGTCTGTGTAGCCAATCCATTAAAAATGCTGCCCCCCTCCTACATGTAAATGGCTTGTTTTGGATGTGTTTCATCTGGACTTCCTATTGTTTAAAAATGGCCAAAATAATAGATGTCTTGCTAGGTTAACGTCACATATCACTTATATCATTTATATAGCATTGAAAGGCGTATGCAGTGCTGTACATTTTGACATTTAATAGACTGTCCCTGCTCAGAAGAGCTTATAATCTAACTTGGACAGACAGACATGACATATAGGGTTGGGGATGCAGAACTCAAGGTGAGAGGAGTTAGTGTGTTGAATGCACTCTCAAAGAGGTGTGCTTTAAACTGGACCTTGAACACTGCCAGAGATAGAGCCCGCCATAGGGATTCGGGCAGCTTGTTCCAAGCATACGGCTAAGACATCTAGCAGGTCATTTTTGAAGAAAAAAAAAAAAATAGAAGTCTTGCAGGTTTGAAAATTGCCGTTTCTTCCGCTTGATATTAGGATGTGTTGCAGGAAATGTTCAAAGTCGGACTTAAACATCCTATCAAAAATGCCAGGACTCAACAGACCTCAACTCCAACACCATTCATTGTGGAATCAAGTGGTTGGATTATAAATTTAATAATTCTTTAGCACTCTTCAGACCGGTATAGGAAATCTCCACAAGCTGGTCATTTTGATCAGCAGGTGGAGACTGAAACAAAACTGTGGAATAGTGAATATGAGGTACCTTCCCCTAATCCTATCAGTCTTCTTTCAGCAGGTGTGAGGAGCTGTACCCATCTCTCTTGGTAGGGCTGTTGGAATTTGTTCAGGGATTCTAGTCCCGGTTTTGGTGCCGGATTGAGCTTGGGTGGGCCCTGTTTGGAGGTCCGTCCAACCTCAGGGGTGTCAAACCCAGCGGGTCTCATGTTAGGTCCATCCCCCCATTTCCTTCCCCTCCCCAACATTTTTTTAGAGGTGCCTCAGCAGTAACCCTTGCCCCCTAAGTCAAGCAAGGCATGCTGCTTTGAGAGCCAATGGAGTCTGTTCTGTAAAAAAAAAAAAAATCCTGAGGTAGTGCCAGTCTGAAGAATTGCTTTCCCTTTAAATTTGCTGTACATTACTGTATTTTTTGACTAACCGGCACTTTTTTTCTAGTTAGGTCGCAAATGGACCAATTGAGCACTTCTCAGGGGAAGTGGTGCACAATTTGATCCAGATGTGAGGCAGTCACAGCCGGCCTGAAAATGGCTGTTTGGGCCGGTACGGTCGTCGAGCCCCGTCGGCAGCAGTTGCAGGCATCCAGGGCTCCCTAGCCCTAGTGCCTCACGAGTTGGCAGGGAGCAGTGGGGAAGCTCGGTCTTCCCCCACTGCCCACGGAGGGATTCCCTCTCAGCTGATTTTTTTAACAGCTGATGCCGGCTTGCCTGTTTTAGAGACTGGGGCAGTTCAGGCTTCCCAGCCGCTACAAGCCCTGGAAGGGTTATTTTTGGCGGGAACCCCCATTTTGTCTGCAACCTCAGGTGACCTTCTGCCTGTATTGGAAACACAGGGGTAGGTTTTAGCTGGGTCCCCTGCTGTGGCAGGGAGTCCCATGGGACTCCTGGGGGATTTTTCCCCTGATTTAATTTTTTGCTTTGTGCAGAGCGTATTTTCAGGCGGTTGGGGTCCTGCATGTGCCCAGGGAGTTTCAGGGGGTGGGGGGTTCCCCTCTGCGCCCCCTGTGGCTTTGCCTCCCTCTTCTCCTTTGGCATCCCCTCTTCCTCGTCTGAGCACTCGAGAATGGTTTGGGATGATTATTGGTGGTCTGAGGAGTGTGTTGATCTGGATGAGGCCCTGGATCCTTTTGAGGAGTTCCAGGATCCTCTCGAGGGGATGGCTGCAGATGGCGGGGCAGCGGTTTTCCCGCCTTCCGGCGCAGCAGCATCTGTGGTGCGCCTTTTTTTCAGAGGGATGAGCTACCAGACTTGATTCAGCAGGTCTCCTCAGTGTTGTGTTTTGATGAAGCGCCACCAGAGACCCCGCGTGTGGGGACCCTCTTCTTAGGGGGATCTGCACTGTTTTCGGCTCTTTTCCTATGCATCAGGATATTTGGGATCTCGTGCTGGCACAGTGGAATGCACCAGAGTTGCCATTTCGGTTGTCGTGTGCCTTGGCTTGTTTGTATCCCATCCCAGAGGGGGATAGGGCTACTTTGAAGTCACCAGTGGTGGATGCGGTAGTCTCAGCGATTGCTAAGCGGCATACCGTGCCTGTTGAGAGCGGTTCTGCCTTACGTGGCTCTGAGGAGCGTATGTTGGAGACCATTCTTAAACAGAATTTTGAGGTCTCTGCCTTGGGGGTACAGGCGGCTCTTTGTGGGGAGCTGGTGGCTAGCGTTGTGTTTCGGTGGGCCGAGTGTGTCCTAGATCGGGAGTCTGATGACTGTTCCTTGTTGGATCAGGAGATGGCAAAGATTGAGATGGCTGCCTTGTTCCTCTCCTGTGCTCTCTATGACTTGGTGCGGACATCTGCCAAGTCTATGGCTTTTGGAGTAGCTTCTGGCTTCGCACTTGGTTGGCGGATGCCATGTCCAAAACTAAGCTTACTAAATTTCCCTTTTGGGAGTCTTTTTTGTTGGGAGAGGATTTAGATGAGTTGGATCAGACTCTGACGGACTCTAAAGTGCCCTACCTGCCTGAGGACCGTGCCCACCTGGCGTCTTGGGGTGGCACTGCCCGCAGGTGTCTGCAGGCATTCCGCAAATACCACCCTGGGCATGGGGCTGCTACTTTCCAGGCTTTGGTGTTTTCCCATGGTCGATTATATCAGTGCATACAGTTCTTTTGGTGGGCTTGTCGGGGGGCTAGGACTCCCTCCGCCGGTTCCCCTGCTGCCCATTCTGCACAATGACTCTCTGCCGGCGCCCCCTTTGGTTCTGGTGGGTGCCAGTCTGCGTGAGTTTTTTTCCCCAAGTGGGCTGAGATCACGTCCGATCAATGGGTCCTGGAGGTGGTGCGGGACAATTATGCTCTGGAGTTTGCCCGCTCTCTCAAAGATCATTTTCTAGCCTCTCTGTGTCAGGCAGCATGGAAGACGTAGGCCTTTCGCCAGACCCTTCAACGCTTATTCGATCTCAAAGCAGTCGTTCCATTTCCCCCCAGGAGTGCATTACCAGCAGGTACTCCATTGACTTTGTGGTGCCCAAGAAGAGGGGACTTTTTGGCCCATATTAGATTTAATGGGGTCAACAGGGCTCTCTGAATTCCCTCTTTTCACATGGAAACACTGTGGTCTGTCATTCTTGCGGTTCAGCCGGGGGAGTTCCTGATTTCTCTTGATCTGACAGAGGCCTACTTGCATGTTCCAATTTGGGCCTCCCATCAGCCCTTCATTCGCTTTGTGATCTTGGGTCAGCACTGTCAGTTCAGTGCGCTTCCTTTTGGCCTGGCCACGGCTCCCTGGACGTTCACCAAGGTTATGGTGGTTGTCGCAGCGGCCTTGAGGTCAGAGGGCATTCTGGTGCATCCCTACCCGGACGACTGGTTGATTTGGGCAAATTTGTTGCAGGAGAGCACCCGGGTTACGGCTCGGGTGGTAGAGTTTCTGCAGTCTCTGGGATGGGTGGTCAACCTTTCCAAGAGTCGGTTGGTCCCATCTCAGCATCTGGAGTACCTTGGGGTTCTGTCCGACACCTTCTTGGGGAAGGTCTTACTTCCAGAGGTACTGGTAGGCAAATTGCAATCTCAGATTTGCCTACTTATGGCATCTCAGTGTCCTCGGGTGCAAGATTTCCTCCAAGTCTTGGGGTCAGTGGTGGCTTCCCTAGATGTAGTGAGATGGACTTGAGCCCACATGCGTCCTCTTCAGTATGCTGTGCTTCTGAGGTGGGTCGCCCCAGTGGCACAGTTTGGATCTCTCTGTTCCTCTGCGAGGCTTGGCGCTCTGTAGTCTTCGTTGGTGGCTCCAGACCTCATCTTGTTCAAGGGATGAGTCTGGATCAACCACAGTGGCCGGTGCTTCTCACGGATGCCAGTCTCCTCGATTGGGGAGCTCAGTGTCTAGGTCACTCAGCTCAGAGCACCTGGTCCACAGAGGAGGAGTCCTGGTCGTTCAATATTCTGGAGACCAGAGCTGTCCGTCTGGTGCTGTTAGCCTTCCGCACCTTCTTGTCGGACAAGTCAGTCAGAGTTCTGTTGAACAATGCCACGGTGGTGGCCTATGTCAATCGTCGGGGGCACCAAGAGCACTCAGGTAGCGCAGGAGGCGGCTCAGCTCATGGTCTGGACAGCGTCCCACCTTCAGGACATCTAGGCCTCCCACATAGCCGGAGTGGAGAATGTTCAGGCGAACTTCCTCAGTCGTCACGTGCTAGATCCCGAAGAATGGTGTCTAAGCCATGTGGCTTTTCAGTTGATAGTGCAATCTTGGGGGTCAGCCCTTGATGGACCTAATGGCCATGAGTGTCAATATCAAAATACCCCGCTTCTTCAGTCGTCGCAGAGACGGTCAGGCCGAGGGTCTGGATGCTCTGGTTCAATTTTGGCCAATGGAGAGGCTGTTGTATGGTTTCCTTCCTTGGCCATTAGTGGGCAGAGTTCTTCTCCACATTGTTTGTCACCTGGGCCTAGTGGTTCTGGTGGCTCCGGATTGGCTCCGCCGTCGTGGTATGCAGATCTGGTGTGGCATCTGGTATCGGATCCTCTTCCTCTGCCTCTTTCGCCTGCTGTGCTGACTCAGGGCCCCATTCCCATGTTCGATCTGGGTCTCTTTTGTCTTACGGCTTGGCTCTTGAAAGGGAATGCATAGGTAAGAAAGGGTATTCAGATAAAGTGATCTCTACCCTCTTGGGGTCTTGGAGATTTTCCACATCTCAGGCTTATGTGCGGGTGTGGCATATCTTTGAGGACTCATGTGGAATGGTCTCTTTCCGCGCTTCTCTGCCTAACATCTTAGAGTTCTTGCAGGATGGCCTGGACAGGGGACTGGCTTGGTCTTTTCTCCGGGTTCAGCTTGCGGCCTTGTCAGCCTTTCATGGGTTGTTGCAAGGTTAGCGTTTGACTGCCATTCCTGGTGTGATTTGCTTCTAGCGGTTTGCCAAATTGCTCAAGCCTCCTGTGTGGCCCTCTGTTCCATCTTGGGATCTGACTCTGGTTCTGTCTGTTCTAGTGCATCCACTTTTTGAACCGTTGGGCGACTGCTCTTTGAAAGACCTTACTCTTAAAGCGGTCTTCTTGATGGCCATTACTTCAGCTAGACGTGTTTCTGAGCTGCAGGCTTTCTCTTGTTTATTTCTGTTTCAAGTTCTTAGTTCTGCTTAGCTATTCGGCAGACTGATAGGAATAGGGGAAGGTACCGCTTATGTACTATTCCACAGTTTTATTTCAGTCTCCACCTGCTTGTCATGATGATATATATACCCGCTTGTAAGATTTCCTATACCGGTCTGGAGAAGCTAAAAGAAAGTAAATTAGCAGGTAAGAACCTAATTTCTCCTCCCCACATGGAGAATCTGGTGCTGTACTGGGGTAATGGGAGACCACCATGGAAAAATTATAACCTATTCTAACTTTTCAACATAGGGCGAGGAAATTATTTGATTAGAACATCAGGTCCATCAGGATCGGATAACTCACTTGGTATTTTGTATGCAAAATATGCAAATCCCTATAGTCTTTACACTTAGAAGAACTAGTTTGAATGCCATGCTGAGGGATATATTACATCAGATCCTAGAAAAATGTGATTAAGATTCTTCAGAATAATATATTCATTATAATGTCCCATAACTTTAGTAACCTCTGCCCTCTGCATACTGAAATGTGGAAGAAATAAGAATTATTTATGTTGCCTGACATTTACTTGCTATAACCACTAGCTAAAATATCAACAATGGCATATCTACTACCCCAACTCACAATAATAGAAATGGAAAAACATATTTTTCTCACTTTCCACCCATACCACAAAAGTGCAGCAAAATTATCTCAAATGAAAAAGATGACTCAGCAAACCACAATTAATTAAACAAGTTAATCACCATTCGCAGATTATAACCAAAGGCTCACTCCTGTTACATGTGAAATTTACATAGAAATTAATTGGGAAATCTCAACAAAAGGTGGTGGCATCATTGCTCATGGATGTGTGGCTTAAAGCCTTTTGAAGTAATTTAATCTATTGCTGCTGCCTTCTTAGTTATGTGTTCTTACTTTAAAACTGCTTTCCTTGCATCATTAATGCCACTGGTTTCTTTGTTCAGGTCAACCCACCAATATACTGGCTGGAAGTCATAGTGATGGACTACTTCAGATTGCACCAGGGCCCCAACAAGCAGCACAGCAGAATGGGTTCCCAGCTCAGCTTGCAACCTATCATCACAGTAGGTCTATATGCACTTCACCTGGAACAGAGTTAAAACTTTGAGTTGGTCTTTCAGCAAACTCAGACTGCTTGAACAGAATAGATAAACAGTGTGAAAGCAGGTTAGTGATAGTGAGTAACATTATTCTGCTACTTTTTCAGACAATACCCCAACCTGGACTGGAAATAGAACACCAGCATTTCCCTCTAATATAGCTCACCATCAGAATGGACACCTTCAGCATCATCCACCTATGCCTCATACGGGACATTACTGTGAGTTCTGGTTCTTCTTTGTTTTGAGTAAAGGTCAAAATTCCTGAGTTTTCACACCATTCTGTTTTGTATCTTATTTAATTATGGCACCTTAGGATTTGCACAGCACTATATACCATCATTACACTGGGGCAAAGGGAAGCACCTTTATTATAACATTCCCTTGAGGTGACTTGTACTAATAAATCAGTTTAGCTGGCGTATTATTTTATTTATAAATTTCCACATATAGCCCTCCTATCTATAGACCTCTTGCATTTTGATTGTTTAAAACTTAAACGAATGCTTGAACAGAACTCCAAAGTAAGTAAAGTAGAACATTACCTTTATTCCTTTTTTAAAAACTTTTTAAAATTTATTTATTCTAAATCTCTTTTGGAGTGGTATGCCAAAATATGGCCGTTTCTTCTAGTATTTTAGAGCCCAAGGCACTTAAGCTAAAATACAAAATCCCTTCCAGATTCAGTACGCTAGGTGTTAAGTCCCTTCCTGCAATCTGGGCGTTGAAAAAATCCAAGTACTTTTCTGAGCATGTGCTCCTCCTACCTTACAAAGAGAGAGCCCCCAACAGTTTCAATTTCTGCAAGCAATCCATGCAAATCTTTGTCTTATTTTTTTCATTTAAAGTTCATCTTTTTGGTGGCTTGAGTGCCTTGAGACCCCTTTGTGGTTGTCCTCTGTAAGAGGATAGGGTGCAGTCCCGCGGAACCGGACTGCTGCTTCACAGAGAACCTGTGGAGCCACCCTTCTAGGACTCAGAGTCCATTCCCCTGTGAGCTTGCTTGTCCTCTGACCTTGTAAAGGGTTTAAATACAGGCTGTATGCATCCTGAGTAAAAGGCTCTCTGGGTTTCAGGGCTTAAGCTACGTTTCCCACCCCAGTCACATGGAGTGGTTTTGTGTGGGGCAGAGGTTACGGTCTAAGTCCGTCCGATTGGCAATCTGAAAATCTTCCAAATTTGGTCATTTGGAGCAGTTTCTGAGGCAGAAAATCCCTTTCCTCCATTCAGCTGCAGTGTAACAGAGCTGACAGGTAGGCACTTCAGACTTGTAAGTACACCTCCATTATTTCCTATGGGAGCTACAGGTGTAGTCTGAAACACAATGTAACTTGCTTATCAGAGTTTCTAAGGGTAGGGTTCAGATCTCTCACCTCTTGTACCCCAAATTGTTGTTTTTTATTTTTGGATTTTCTTTACTTTTGCCATTTTTGGCGTGAATTCGCTAACTGCCGCCATCTTGGATTTTTATTGATCTTTTTTCAAAGTTTAATTTCTACCTCAAAACCCCTTGATTTTGTTAAAAATTGTTTGGGATGGACTCCTCAGCCCATAATCTGTCAGATGTGTGCATGGATTGTGCCGGATTGACGCTGGATCAGCAACCGTGTGAGGCAAGAGCTTTAGGCTTCATCTCCTCCGGGTCCTCCAGGGCTGGGGAGCCGGCCTGGGTCTGTGGCAAAAAGTCTTGCCCAGAGGCCATTCTGGAGCCTGGTGTTAAAAGCCTGTGTTCTGAGTTTGGGGACTCTTTTGGTGTGGTGTGGGCGCCTTTGCAGGGCCTGGCGGTGGAAACGGAGTGTGAATTTTCACTAGACTATTCAGCTTCTCTGTAAAATGTATTCATCAGACTCAGCTTGTTTGATGCAGCCAGTGGGCGCGTCGGTTTCTTCTAAGCCAATTGTGCCTGTGGCAGAGATACCTGTTCGAGAGCCCTCTTGTCTGCCTATGACAGAGCTCGATTGCATTAGTTGTCATACGGATATTATGCCTCTTCTGTCATCTGACACTGTTTGTATTTTGGATCCTGCTGATACTATTTCTGGAAGGCTTTCTAACAGCGCAGACTTTAAGAATGTATCTGTCCACCATTTTATTTCTGAGGTTCTGAAAGAGCTCATATTGGAATTTCCACTTTCCATGTTAGTGTTCAGTCATGGACCATTCTAATGTGCTGCCCTCCCTTTTTCCATCCCATCCGCAGCTTCTTGGTCTGGTTACAGAACAATGGGATAACCCAGAAAGCTCTTTCCATCTCTCTAAGGCTATGTCTAGGCTTTTATCTGCTGGCTTCTGATTTTCAGCAGTTTTTTTGGTCAACCTAAGGTAGATTCCACCATTGCGCAAGTTACTGGGCACATAGCCCTCCCTGGTGATGAGGGAGTAGTGCTTAAGGACTCCCAGGATTGTAGGGTGGACGTTATATTGAAAAAGCTTTTTGAAATGGCTTCTTCAGGTATCTAGGTGGCGGAGGCAGCCTCCCTTGTGGCGCATGACTGTCACACGAGACTGCGCATGCCTGTTACACGAGATTGTGCGTTCCTGTCACACGAGATTACACAGTGTGCTCTCTGTGGAAGTGAATGCTTATCCCCAGCTAGTGTTGGATGGTATGGATCATGTGTCAAATACTCTTTATGCCCTCTTACGAGTTCTTAGGTTGCAGCTTACACGGTGTCTGCACACCAGACTCTTTGGATGCTGCCTCCAAGGCCACTTTAAGCAGACTTCCTTTCAAGGGTCGGCTTCTTTTTGGGAAAGGTCTGGATGACCTCATAGCTAATGTTGCATATCGCCGCCCTAAGTCTCTCCCTGTGAACAAATCTCGCAGGACTTCAGGAGGGGACCATAGTGCTTTTCGTCCCTCCCGCAGATTTCGTCAGTGATCCTCGTGCTCTTCCTCCCAGAGATATTCCCAGGGATACCGTCCTCTTTACAATATTTCCAATTCCAGATATAGTAACATAGTAGATGACGGCAGATAAAGACCCGAATGGTCCATCCAGTCTGCCCAACCTGATTCAATTTAAATTTTTTTTTTTTTTTTTTTTCTTCTTAGCTATTTCTGGGCGAGAATCCAAAGCTTTACCCGGTACTATGCTTGGGTTCCAACTGCCGAAATCTCTGTTAAGACTTACTCCAGCCCATCTACACCCTCCCAGCCATTGAAGCCCTCCCCTGCCCATCCTCCACCAAACGGCCATACACAGACACAGACCGTACAAGTCTGCCCAGTAACTGGCCTAGTTCAATCTTTAATATTATTTTCTGATTCTAAATCTTCTGTGTTCATCCCACGCTTCTTTGACGTCCTCAGGCATCTGGATCCTGGGCAGCTACTTCTCCTAAAAAGCCCCAATGATGCCAGAAGTTGGGCTTCCTTATATTGGGGGCCAGCTCTCTGTTTTACAGTGAATAGACTCGCATATCCTCGGATCATTGGGTGCTGGATATCATTCGGGAAGGGCACAAGATGGACTTCTTTTGCAAAAGGGAGGACAATTTTGAAAGCCATTTACATGCATACATGACTGTCTGAAAATTGCTCACCTTCAGTTAAAAATGTGTGTACTTTATAGCATTTAGGGAAGGTGTTCCTGGGCTTGTGTTTTTAATGTGATTTTGAAAATAATGTAGAGAGATCATATTTTCAAGTGTATGGTATTATTTTCTATAGAAAGTCATCCTACACACCAAGCTCATACAAACTGATGCAAACCTTCAGCGCAAAATATGCACATGCTTTCTCTTTGAAAACTGATGCAAAGTCTGTGGGTAAAATGTATCTGTTGACTTTGAACTAATTTATTGCTATTAGGTTATTTACTTTTTTATTATTTATTACAGGGCCAGGTCATAATGAACTTGCTTTCCAGCCTCCTATATCCAATCATCCTGGTGGGTATATAGTTTTGTGGTAATAGAATTGTTTGCACATTACAAATTGTCATGTTTCTTTAAAGCATATCTGATCATCTTAAGTTTTTAATAGCAAGCCCTTCTACTGCTTAAAGGAGATCCTCTCTGCTTATCTCTTTTTTTTTTTTTTTTTTTTTTTTTTAATCCTTTTACTATTTTTATCTTTACTGCTTTTCTGGGAGTCTGTTTATGTATTGACCATCATTTTTATGGAGAGATTTTCTGATGTTTTAGTCTGCTTTCTAGAGTACATTTTCCTTTGGAGAAAGTTTATTCCTTCCTATGTTTAATTACATTCCAGAACTTCAAAAGGTATTATCTCCACTCAGGCGTACATACTGTATTTAGATCATCGGTCTCATGTTTTGATGCCTATACTATACCATTTTATTAGCCTTTCTCTGGACTATCAGCTTTTCATATGCAGATCCCAGAATAGGAAACGTTGCCAAAACTTGTTTAGAAGTATCATCTTTTTGTTTCTCTAAAGGTGAACCATTCACAAAGCATATTATGAACAACAACCAATCTGTCTGAGTGCAGTGACTGTTCCATATGTCCTTACCAGGTCTCTTAGATCATTACAAGATCACAAAATGGTAATAACTCACGTTTCTGGAATCCATTGGAAAACAACTTGTGAGAAAGCGTGTTTTTTTTTTTTTGGCTGGTTCCAACATTATGACATTATCTACCAATCATAATTCATGCTGAGTCAAATTAAAAAAAATTTTAAGGACCTATTAAAGATTTGTGTTGTTTTTTTTAAAAAACAGACCTTTGATATCACTATGTAACACGATTTTTGTTCCTGGGCAGTAAGGGCTCCTTTTACAAAGGTGTGTTAGGGCCTTGACGTGTGGAATAGCGCACACATTAGCTGCTACCGCCTCCTCTTGAGCAGGCAGTAGTTTTTAGGCTAGCGCGCACTAAACTGATGCGTGCACTAAAAACGCTAGCGCACTTTTGTAAAAGGAGCCCTAAGTGTAATTTCCTAATTGCTCATGTCTGAAAAGTATAGAAAATGTCTTTATTTCCATAAAACTTTGCTTTTGTGACCAGAGTCACATTTTGCATTTTACAATTTATTTAAAATGTGAAAATGCCAAATTTTCATCTTTTCATTCTTATAAAATCATAAAAAGCAAAATATGAATCACAATTAGCATGTTTTTATTTTGAAGATATACAAAGATGATCGCAGAAGATTTAGAAATGTGTAGTTTTTTGAAATTTGTGATTATTTTGTAAGTCACTTTCACAAATCAGCCACCAGATGTAGTCTACCATCATGTTCTCATTATATTGTCCTTATCAATACTGCTAACGGACGTATTCAAATACAAATCTTCCCCTATTTTTGTTTAACCACATAACATACATTTAGAAGAGAAAAACTAATACATTAATAATTTATTAATCAACCTTACTTTTTTCACAAATATAAATATATTAAATATACCACTCTCTGACTTATAACAAACACCTATTTCAACAGACAACGCAGGCAAATGCCCTTGTTGCCCCGAAAACCTGGATAATCAGATCCACATTGTCCAGTGTTTTATTTAAAATGTCCTTGCCAAACTGGTGCTTCATGTATTAAACTCCTGCTTTCATGATAAGATCTTGTTCTCTCTTGAATAACAACTGACAGAATGGGTAGGCTTGAACATTCTGTCAGTTGTTATTCAAGAGAGAACAAGATCTTATCATGAAAGCAGGAGTTTAATCCATGGGGGTCGTGGCTTGGAAGCGCATGCAAATGGTCGGGTGAACAACAAGCTCTGTGCTGACAGGCTTATTAATGAAAAAATAAGCTTTTAAAAATAATTTCACTTTTCTGAAAAGATCAATATTGTCTGTACGATGGCTTCGGGTAAGCAATCAAAAGCGAAGATGGCTGGGACAGGAAATGCAAAGCGATCAAAGCCGGAACCGGCAACTCCTTCAAAGGTCCCGCTACTGAGTGAAGAAAATACAGACATTTTAGCAGAGCTCAGACAGATAAAACAAATTGTGACTGATAACACAAAAAGCTGCAAGAAGTAAATGAAAAAGTGGAAAATCTTACACAAAGAATGCAGCTCGTGGATATTAAGATAGAACAATTGGAAAAACGGTCAGATTCAACTGATGCTGAAATGGCTCATTACAAACAGGATCGGAAAAAAATTGAAATGCTATCAAGGGACCTGGAGGATTGTATGAATCGCGAGAGGAGGAGTAACCTTAGAATAATTGGGTTACCTGAAGGGGTTGAAAAAAACTATCCTATCTCCTTTTTAGAGAATTTTCTTCCCAAAATTCTACCTCTTAATACCAAATTCCTGCTGAAATTTGAGAGAGCACACAGGATCCCTATAAGAATAACCAATAAACAAACAGGTCCACGACCATTAATCTTTAAATTATTAACGCACCAGCAAGTTTTGGAGATTTTACGTCTGGTGAAAGAAAATAAAAATTTAAGATGCCAGGATGCTAGGATTCATATTGTGCCTGACTTTGCAAGAGAAACAGCGTTTAAAAGGAAAAAAATGCTTGAATTCCGTCCACAACTCAGAAATCTTGGAGCCAAATATGGCTTAATATATCCCGCAATAATTAGGGTTACATATGAGAATAAAACTTATAATTTTGTGGATCCAACAAAGTTACTGGAATTCTTGGAGCAATATGATCAACAGATAACTTCTTAGGAGGAAGGTATTTATTTTAAGAGTAAGGATGTGAGTGGAGAATGATATGTTTTATATTATTATTATTATAAAAGTTTGAAAATAGCATCCTATACATATTTTAAGTATTTCATATAAAAGTGACATTTAAAAGGGTTCTTTAGAATGTGTGGAATGTTGAATTGACTCTGGCAACAATAGTAACTGGAAATTCTATATTCAATCTGCTCTATATAGAATATGGAAAGATCTTGCAGCATAAAATCCATATAACACCTAATATATTTCACCAGCAATATTTTTATTAGGTGTTCTTTGATATGGTTTATCCATGGATCTATGGATTATAGAATGAACTGAAAGTTAGGAAATGGATGACAATGATTTTACAGATGTGTTTCTTATAAGAACTTCCAGCCCAAGATTACCGTATTTTCTCCTGAGGCTGATTAAATAGAGGAAGCATGGACACCAGAATCCCCTTTGTGGAATATCCATGCCCTGTCGTCTTCCTCCCTACCTTTGAAAACCCCTCACCTGGATTCCCCCTCAGGAGAGAATTCCATACACAGACTACAATAAAGATCTGATCCAGTTCCTGCCTCGGAATATTGTGTTAAAGCCTCCTGGAGCTCAGCTGGGATTTAACATACGAGGAAGAAAGGATTTCACAGCTTGGCATCTTAATCTTTAAGGTGATCCCAGATTCAGATGCCTGCTGTGCTGACCTAAAGGAGGGGAACCAGATCCTAATGGTGAATGATGTGGAATTTCAAGACATTGTGCACAGTAAGGCTGTGGAGATTTTGAAAACGGCTTGAGAGATTTTCATGCGTGTGAGGTACTTTCCCTATAATTGCCAGCGTCAGAAAGAGAGAACCGTTCACTAAGGCTAGCCAGTCCTCTGTGGTGAGGCCTCCTACAACAGCAACCCATTAGACTTCACTTCCTTTCGGCAGTGGTGTCCATGTCTCGATTACTGTCATGTTTAGCCTCAGTCTGCATGAGGTTTTTTAGAAGTTTTCAACAAAGTTATATACTATGGAGCGAACTGACAGCCAAAAAGAACTAAGAGGACTATAAAGGTTAAAATAAATGATATGAAACGCAGAATTAAAGCTTACCAGGATAAGAAAACTCTGCTAGATGAATTTATGGAAGTAGCTCAAGTTATTGAGAATTATAGTTGTGCAGAATTGAATGTTACCTCAGATATGTTTTATCTTCTTGTAGGTGGAAAAGGAGGATTAGCGAGTATAGAATGTATATAGATAACCTGCTTGAAATTAGCTCCAGGTCACCAAATTCTATTTTTCACATTCTTTTGTTTTAAGGTTACAATGCAATTTGATACAGGAAGGTGTATCATGAGAGAGGTTAATATTTGGATTCTTATACAGCGCATTTATTAGTGAAATGGAAAGTTTATATCTATAATTTAGAAGAATTATTTTTAAAGATTATACTTTTATTTGTTATATGTCAAAGTCAATTTTAATGAAATAATTTAAAAGGCTTGAATAATTTATTATAAGGTTATTAATTTAATGACATATGATCTTTCCTGAGAGAATAAGCATAAGTTATGGGTGAATTGATAGATGTAAACAAATGCATGATAGTTTAATTAGTTAAATTATTGCTTATCAGTTATAAATAATACATTAAAGAAGGAGATAATTGGGCATGATTAAATTTTAAAATGGGTATATTTGATAAGTAATCCTTATAAACTAGATTAATGATAAGATAAATTATCTAATTCATTAATTTGGGTAGTATTTTATTATTATTCTATTAAATTTATTGGTATCTAATATAATAAAATGGTAAGCCGCACATGCGCACTTCCTAAGCGTGCGTCCATTTTCTGTGAGCTGTAGCTAGGAAGTGCGCATGTGCGGCTCACCCCCTGCCCTCTCCGTCGCCTCCCGCCTCCAGCGGCGTGACAGTTTTCAAAGAGGCGCGGGATTCTTTCAACGCGGAACCACCAGCCGTTAAAGCTCCTGGCGCTGACTCCCGATGGTGGAGGAGAGGCAAGGTAGAAGAAAATTTCTGCTGCCCGGCACCCAAGTCCTTTGCCGCCGCCCCCCCCTTCCCTTACCGCGGCCCCGACTGGCGATTTCAGCAGCGTGTCCAGCAGTCTTCACACGCTGCTTCGGGCCCTTCTGCTGCCCTGATTTGCTCCGGACGTGCCAGAGTAAATCAGGCCAGTAGAAGGACCCGAAGCAGCGTGTGAAGACTGCTGGACACGCTGCTTGATTCGCCATGTGTAGTCGGACCCGCGGGAAGGGAAGGGAAGGGGGGGCCGCCAAAGGACTCGGGCCCGCGTTTGTAGTCGCTACTGTGGGAAGGGAAAGGGGGTAGAGGAAACAATAATGCTGCTGCACAGGGAACTGGTGTGGGGGGAGGGAAATGGAAGGGGGAGGGAATGTTGCTTTGGACAGACAGACAGAGGGAGGAAGGGAGACAGAAAGACACAGGGGCAGGTGCACAGGGAACTGGTGTGGGGGGAGGGAAATGGAGGGGGAGGGAATGCTGCTTTGGACAGACAGACAGAGGGAGGAAGGGAGACAGAAAGACAAGAAGAAAGACACAGGGGCAGGTGCACAGGGAACTGGTATGGGGGGAGGGAAAGGTGCTGCTGGACAGGGGGGAGGTAAAACAAAGGGAGAAGGGCTGCTGCTGCATAAGGAGAGCTGTGAAGGGGTGGTGGTGGACACAGGGGAGGTAAAAGGAAGGGAGAATGGACAGGGGGAGCAGCGAGCAGGCAAGGGGTGGTGATGGACAGCCAAGGAAAAAGAAAGACAGAAAGAAAGAAAGCGGCTAAGGAGAAAGAGAGAGAAAAAGAAATAAAGAGAGACACACACACACATATTCTAGCACCCGTTAATGTAACGGGCTATAAGACTAGTAAGAATAATATTTAAGTGTTATATTAATTTGATAAGGAATCTTAACCCTATATATTTGTAGGAAATTGATAAAATTGTATAATATACGGTTATAGGAATAATATAATTTGTTAAAGTAGGCAAAGGTATTTTTATTTTAGTCAATATGGAGTGTTGATTTCTGGGGGTCACCCGACGTTTGATCTCATGGCAATAGCAAAAAACAAGACGGCACAAGCAGAAAATTTTTTTACCCCTCTTCTCAATGTTGTTGCCTCTTTGACACCAATACACTACCTTCACATGTGACCCCTCTATTCTCTAGAATAGCCCACAACCAAGTTTCTTCCTGGTTCCCATTCCTCCTTCCACTGTCATGACTCCTTTACTCCCTCTCCTGCTGATATTAACCATCCCCAATCTCTCCCCTCACCACTGAACCCCTTAACACTTCACCACTCACTCTTTAAACCCAATGCCTACCCCTTCCTCATATCCACTACCCTCTTTTCTGCTTTAAAGATCCAACACCTCTCGGTTATTCCCTTTCTCTCTGCGTACACCTCACCCAACATCACAGCAGCAGATTCCTCCTAACCTCCTCTACCCTCACCCGTATCTTCTTCCTCCTCCTCTTGTTCTCTGCTGGGGACATCAACCCCAATCCCGGTCCTCCCAACCAATTCCCACCCTACTCTTACAGTCCACCTTACTCCCGCAGGCCAACCCACAATATCAGGAACCTTATTTCTATTCCTCTCCTCCCTGCCCTTCTCTTGTGCCCTATGGAATGCACGCTCCATTCCCAAAAAGCTTGCCTACATCCACGACTTTTTCATATCTCGATCTCTCCACCTGCATGCACTAGCAGAGACCTGGATCTGCCGTGATGACTCTATTTCAGCTGCTGTCATGTGTTATGGAGGCTACCTTTTCTCCCACACGCCTCGCTCAATTGGTCATGGAGGAGACGTTGGGCTGCTACTCTTAACCTCTTTGCAGATTTCAACCCCTTCTCCCACCAGAATTTCAACACTCTCCATCCTTTGAAGTCCATTCCATCTACCTATTGCTCCCCTACCTCTCTGAGTAGCAGTCATCTAACAACCCCCCGACATGTCCCAATCTTCCTCACCAACTTTGACTCCTGGCTTTCCTTCTTTCTCCATCCCTCATCCCCTTCCCTCCTACTCAGCGACTTCAGCATCCATGTTGACAATCCTTCCAACTCTTACGTTTCCTGGTTCCCTGCTCTAACATCCTCATTCAATCTCCAGCTGTACTCCACCACCCCTACTCACCAAAATGGACGCTGCCTGGACCTAATCCTTTCCTCCAAATGCTCAACAATTAAATTCTGCACTATCACCCTTCCCCTCTCTGATTATCATCTGCTAACACTTACAGTTCATCACTCCAAACCCCAGTTGCCACCAATATGTTCAGGAACATTCAGGTTATTAATTCTGGAGCCCTTTCCACCGCTGTCTCATCCCTCTCCTCAGCTACTAAATCATACTAGACTGTCAATGAAGCCGTCCTCTCCTATGATACCATTCTCTCCTCTGCTCTAGATACCCTCGATCCTCCCAATTTCATGCACTGTTAGATGTGCCAATCCCCAACCCTGGCTGACCCCTCCACATCTGCTACCTACACTCCTGTGCCCATTCCACCAAACATTTGTGGCTTAAATCCCATGTGCACGCTGACTTCAAACACTTCAAATTCATGCTGACATCATTCCAGTCTGCCCTCTCACTTGTCAAAAATGAATACTATATCCACTTAATCACTTCTTAGCTCCAACCCTCACCTTCTCTTTACCACACTAAACACCTTACTCAAAGCACCTTCGCGTCCTATCCCCCTTAAATTTCTTCCCAGAATGTGGCAGAGTTCTACAATAAGATCCAGAAGATTCACCTTGAGCTTTCAACCAGGCTGTCTCCCCCTCCTCTCCCTCCATCTGTTCCTTCTACTCACCACCTCTCAACACCTGCCACCCTTTCCTCCTCCTCTGAAATCACCAAGGAGGAAACCGCACATCAACTCTCATCCTTCAAACCCACTTCCTGCTCCTACGATCTGATTCTCATTCACCTACTCAGCGCTCTCTCTCCCGCTGTCATCCTCCCATCTGTCACATTTTCAACTTATCGCTCTCCTCTACAACAGTTCCTGATGTTGTCAAGCTTGCCATTGTAACCTCCCCCCTGAAAAAAACCCTCACTAGATCCCATATGCCCCTCCAACTAACGTCCCATCTCCCTCCTCCCCTTCTTATCCGTAAGAACATAAGAATAACCTTACTGGGTCAGACCAATTGTCCATCAAGCCCAGTAGCCTGTTCACTAGTACCTAGCCAAAACCCAAGGAATAACAATATTCTATGCTACCGATACAGTGGCTTCCCCCATGTCTTTCTCAATAGCAGACTATGGACTTTTCCTCCAGGAACTTGTCTAAACCTTTCTTAAAACCAGCTACGCTATCTACTCTTACCACATCCTCTGGCAACGCGTTCCAGAGCTTAACTATTCTCTGAGTGAAAAAAAATTTCCTCCTATTAGTCTTTGTAATTTTTGATGGAGTGAAAAATCGATCCGCTTGTACCCGTTGTGCTCCACTCAGGATTTTTTAAACTTCAATCATATCACCCCTCAGCCATCTCTTTTCCAAGCTGAAGAGCCCTAACTGTTTTAGTCTTTCCTCATAAGAGAGGAGTTCCATCCCCTTTACCATCTTGGTCGCTCTTCTTTGAACCTTTTCTAACGTCAGTATATCTTTCTTGAGATAAGGAGACCAGAATTGAACGCAGTACTCCAGATGAGGTCACACCATGGAGCCATATAGGGGCATTATAACATTCTTAGTCTTGTTAACCAACCCTTTTTTAATAATTCCCAGCATCCTGTTTTCTTTTTTGGCCACCACCACACATGGGTGGAAGGTTTCATTGTATTGTCTACGATGATACCCATATCCTTTTCTTGGGCGCTAATCCCCAAGGTGGACCCTAGCATCTGGTAACTGTGATTCAGGTTATTCTTCCCAATATGCATCACTTTGCATTTGTCCACATTAAATTTCATCTGCCATTTGGCGCCCAGTCTTCCAATTTCCTAAAGTCTGCCTGCAATTTTTCACAATTCGCATACATTTTAACAACTTTGAACAGTTTAGTGTCATCTGCAAATTTAATCACCTCACTCGTTCCAATTTCCAGATCATTTATAAATAAGTTAAATAGCACTGGTCCCAGTACAGGCCCTGTGGCACTCCACTGTTTACTCTCCTCCATTGAGAAAAATGACCATTTAACCCTACCCTCTGTTTTCTATCCAATAACCAATTCCTAATTCACTACTGAACTTTGCCACCTATCCCATGACTCTTTATTTTTCTCAGGAGCCTCTCATGAGGTACTTTATCAAAAGCTTTCTGAAAATCTACAGCACTGCATATGCCCTTCAGCACTATAGAAATGATAAATAATAGTAGTAGTAGTGTTAATTCTTCAGTCGCAGGTCCGAGCCCAGAAACGCGGGTCTAGATGCTCTGATTCAACTGTGGCTACAGAGAAAGCTGTTATATGTGTTCCCTCTGTGACCCATGATAGAAAGGATCTTCGACAGGATCGCAAGCCATTGGTGAAATGTCATTCTCGTGGTTCCAGATTGGCCATGCTGACCATGTTATGTAGATCTAGTTTGTCTTCAAACAGGTCCCAGTCTCAGGCTGCGAGTGCAACCAGGTCTCCTGTCTCAGAGACCAGTGGTCATAGAAGATCCAGATTGCTGTGCTCTTACAGTATGGATCTTGAGCGCGAGGCGTTAGTGCGCATGGGATATTCAGAGGTAGTCATTGCTTCTTTGCTCAGGTCTAAAAAGCTGACAACAGTCTCTTGTCTATGCTAAGGCTTGGAAAACTATCCAGCACTGGTACATCAAAGAAAAGGAAGAACCTTTCTTGGCTTCGGTTTCTGTGGTGCTTGCTTTCCTCCAGGCTGGCCTTGACAAAAGACTCAAAATGACGTCCCTTAGAATCCAAGTAGTGGGACTCTCTTGTTTTAGGGCTCAAGACAGAAGAACTACGCTGGTGTCTCACCTAGACATAGCCAGATTTCTAAAGAGATCACTGCATATCAGGCAACCGATGAGACCTCTGTTACCTTTTTTGAATCTTAGCATAGTTTTGCAGGGTCTCAGCCAGGCTCTTTACAAGCTGCTGAAGGAAGCACCCTTGATGGATCTGACACTCACCACGGTTTTTCTGGTGGTGACTCTTACCTCAGTGAGAAGGGTCTCAGAGTTACAGGACCTTTCTTGCAAAGAGCCTTTCCTCAAATTTACTGAAGCTGTATTCTCTTTGCGCACTGTTCCATCCTTTGTACTGAAGATTGTTTCAGCATTCCATGTTAATCAAGAAGTCAGATTGCTGGCATTCCTTTCCACAAGGTACAAGAAAAAGAACTGGATTCTGGAAGAAGTTGGACATTAAAAGAGTGCTTCTCCAATATCTTGAGGTCACCAAAGAGTTCAGGCTGTTTGACCATTTTTTTTCATGCTTACAAATCAAGCTTAACATGGTGTGTCTGCTTCCAAGGCCACAATTTCCAGAAAGATCCATAGAACTATTTTGTCGGCATATATTGTTTGTGGGAAACAGTACCCTGTTTCCGTAAAGGTGCATTCGACTAGAAGTGTGGTTTCGTCGTGGGCAGAAACTAAGGCGGTCTTCTCTCAGATTAGTAGAGCAACAACTTGGTCCACTCTACATACATTTTCCAAGTTTTATAGAATGAATATGGCAGCAAGGGAGGTCTCTGCCTTTGAGCCCTCAGTGTTATGAGTTAGCACAGTGGCCCCCACCTTAGATTTCTGGGAGTGCTTTTGTATGTCCCTTCTGACTGAATGACACACCTATTACACTGGAAAAAGAGATTATGTCCTTACCTTGATAATATCTTTTCTAGTAAATAGGTGTGTCATTCTGGACCCCCGCATCATTTATTTCCTGTACCTACCTACTATTTCACTCAGAATGTTCGTATCCAAACCTGTTGCTAGGTCTCTTTGGAGTTTTATTTGAGCTCCATGAATGTTTCTGTTTGGCATGATTGTTTCACTGTTTTGATTGTTGAATGTTTAACATATTTGTTGCAATTTCAGAGCAGAACAGACTTGTTTTTTGGGGAGATTCCCCATACCCCTCCTTCATGGGTGTTTCTAGAAGGTGCTATCGCCTGCTTTGGAACTAAACTGAAGGGGGCAGCAGAGTCCTCTGATGAAATGGGAGGGATTCAAAAGCCGGAGTTGATTTCTTCTGTACCGCTTACGGGCACTGGGATATTACCTGTCCGTCCAGAATGACACACCTAGCTACTAGAAAAGAACTTAATCTCTTTATATTATAAGTAAGCAATTTCATTTTACTAGTACTGCTTTCTATGACATAATCACAGCATATTTAGTGTGGGTGTACTTATACAAATCCTCTGAAATTCAGTGAAGCTGACTGAGCTTGAGCTGGCAGTCTGTATGACATGCTGTGTCTCTCTTTGTCTGCCTGCTCTTGGCATGTTTTAATGTTTGTTCCACATGTTTAATCCTGTAGCTCCTGAGTACTGGTGTTCAATTGCCTACTTTGAAATGGATGTGCAGGTGGGAGAGACCTTTAAAGTTCCTTCAACTTGTCCTATTGTTACTGTTGATGGCTATGTGGACCCTTCCGGAGGAGACCGCTTTTGCCTCGGCCAGCTCTCCAATGTTCACAGAACAGAAGCCATTGAACGAGCGAGGTATTTAGCTGATACCTAATAAATATAATGGTGTATGCTTGCTTTGCATTTGTTGTATAGGTAAATGAAACATTCAGAATTATGAGACTGCTTGTATTAAAAGGTTTGGAGTATATCATCATCCTATAACAGGTTTTATTTTACAGCAGGCTTTCATTTTGAGCTCTAAACATTTTCCAGTAAATTTCCTTGATCAAATACTAGTGCATGAAGTGATACCGTAGACATGGCTGTGGTATTTGAAGATATTCTGCTCAAATGCCCCTTGTCTTGCCTGTAATAAATATACTGTAGGGAGCACCAAAATGTAAAATTCTTTTTAACATAACATAAAAATCCACCTATATACCGCTGTACTTTTCCATTCTAAGCAGTTTACAAATCATAGTAAGTTTATTTATTTATTTTTAAAAACTTAATATACCGCCTGGAATCGCAGCGGTTTCCAAATAAACATACATAGATCAAAAACAATACAAATCATTCTTCAAAATAATAATCACACATATGAAAACAAGACCTACATATTCTTCAGTAACATATTAAAAAATGTTACAAAGATGCCCAAGCAATGTTAGGAAAGACAGATCAAAAGTATGCATCTACAGACAGCTTGGTTTTTAACATCTTCTTAAAGCTGTAGTGATCTATACATAGTCTTAGTTGCCCAGTAAGCTTGTTCCAATATGATATTCTAGCAATGGCAAACATTTGAAGTTGAGTTGCCACATATCTTACATTATCAGCTGTCATTGTTACCAATTTCATTTTCCCCTCAGAGCGCAATGCCCTCGGAGGTTTGTAAATTTGCCAGAGAGATTGAAACCAAAGTGGTACACTGTGATATACTATTTGATATACTAGTGGCAACACTTTGAATTGAATTCTCTGCTCAATCGGCACCAGTGCAAACTTTTCAATATGGGGGTTATATGGGCTGTCCTCTTCACCCCACTAATGACACTAGCTACAGAGTTCATAAGCACCTGCAGAACCTTCAATTTAGTTTTGGGCAGACCCAGGAACAAGGAATTACAGTAGTCCAGTCTTGTGAAAAGCAAAGATTGGGCCACAGTTTGAAAATCATATTTTTTCCAGAAATGGTTTTAGCCTGTACAACATACAAAGTTGGGCATAACCTTTCTGAATGAGACACCCAATTTGCTTCCCCATAGTTAGAGCTGAGTCTAAGCAAACACCCAGCACTGTAACATGCTTTTTTGCCTTTATCTCTTCTCCCATAATTTGAACACTCTCTCTTCCATTGATATGGAGGTGGATGGATACTAGAGTCCTACCTGAGTAAAAAACTGCTGACATGGGCAGGAAAATACATCTTGGAAAAATGCAATATTTTAAATTCTCTCTTATTTAATAAACTCACTTTATTTTTTATCAGGGTCACTATCATAGCAGCTTAACAGCAAATATATGTTGACAGGAGTATGCAAAATGTCTATTTCAAAACATTTGACATTTTAACAATGAACTATAGTGTTCTTACTTGATTTTCTGTTATCATTCCTCTTTATTTTTGCTTTCTAGGCTGCTATGCACTTTAAAGCAATGTGTGACACATTTTAAGACTAGAATAACCCTTTTAATTTTAAATGTCCATGAGAACAGGGCATGAAATATGAAAGCAGTGATTTAATTTAAAAATACTGGTAGTGAATTTTACTTTTCTGCATTTTTAAGGTTGCACATAGGTAAAGGCATTCAGCTGGAATGTAAAGGTGAAGGAGATGTGTGGGTCAGATGCCTCAGTGACCATGCGGTCTTTGTTCAGAGTTACTATCTAGACAGGGAAGCAGGGCGTGCACCAGGAGATGCTGTTCACAAAATTTATCCAAGCGCTTACATAAAGGTAGGTTTAATCACATTCATTTATTTTTAATATGTACTGTGTATTTAAATCTTTATAAATAAGAAGTGTATTCATTTATGGAATCAATTAGATTATATATAACCAGCTATCAAGATCACAAAGAACTTAAAAAATAATGCAAGAAGAATGTGCAATAATCCATAAAACAGCTGTCAAAGGGAATACATATAAACCAGTGCACAGTCACATACATATTTGCTAGCATATTCCCTCCTGCAGTCTATATGCTATGCTTTATACGAGTATTTAGATTTTGGCTAAAAACATATAGAGGGGCCCAATCAAATTCAGTTTTGGCACATATTACTCAAATAATTTATCCTGAGTCAAGTTCAGACCAAAGATGTTGCTTTGCATCTCTTATGATTAACACAGTGGAAAAATCATATTGAATGATTCAACCTTTTCTGAGTCAGAACTGTCTTCTAGATTAGTACCTGGGATTTGAGTCCTGTTCGATGCATTTCTTATATGGTTAATATCTCCCTGTTTCAAACTGAATTGTGTCTGAGGCAGATTCAAAAATTACATTGTCAGGTTATGAAAATGGCCCATGGTCTTTGTTGTAAAGCGTATGGTGTAGGATGAGGTAGAACTGATCATTCAACAGTCTGGTGATCTTAGTAGAGAAACTTTACACAAACCCATACATAGGTTGATGACTGAAAATACTGATAAAAATTTGTAATTTGTAAAAATTGCAGGCGGACCTTAGGAAATTGGAAGACTGGGGATTAGCGCCCAAGAAAGGAATCTGGGTATCATCGTAGACAATACGATGAAACCTTCTGCCCAATGTTCAGTGGCGGTCAAAAAAGCAAACAGGATGCTAGGAATTATTATTATTTTTTTTTTTTTAAAAGGGGATGATTAACAAGACTAAGGATGTTATAATGCCCCTGTATTGCTTCATGGTGCGACCTCATCTGGAGTATTGCGTTCAATTCTGGTCTCCTTATCTCAAGAAAGAAATAGTGGGATTGCATGAGGTGATCCTGGCAAGATGGCGTCCTGAGCAGAAGCAGCCGTTCTAACGGCAATTTTATTCTTGAATAACTACTTTAGTAAATTGGTTTCTATGCCTAAAAGAAGGGGAAAACAGAGGGGTTTTCCTCCACCTACCTCTGGCTCTTCAACACCCCAACAGACTGTAATAGCCTTTACAGTCCAACCCTACTCAGCGGGCATATCCGCTGCTGTGACTGGGGCAGAGCACAGCTTGGGCGGCGAACTCTCGCTGAGCCCGCAAGGATTGCACATGTCCCCAAAGCCTGGGGAAACATTGGGAGAGCAGATGATGCAGGAGGGCTTGCCGAACACATCGAGCATGGCACGTACTGCACCCGAAATGAACCCGGAAGTGACTTTATCGAAGCAGACTCTTGGACAGGAGCTGTTGCACTTTGGGAGCTTGGAACCTGTAGGAGCCAGCCGCGGGGAGGGTGAGGGAGCCCAGAGTTTGCCCTCTGAGGAACTAGTCCAAGGTAATCTGGCAGCCATCTCCCTCCTCAAGCCGCTTGAGAAACTACAGGCAGTGACTCTTGACTCGTAACTGGTCAGCGATTGAAAACCTGCGCTCAGTTTGTACAAACTTTATTTCTATTACTTTAAACTTTTCATCCAGGATATCTCTTTTGGAGACTTCAGTTCAACAGCAGAAGGCTGAACTTTCTAAATTAGAGAAATTAACAATTGAGAATAAAAATTTGGTCACCAAACAAATGACTGATAAAATGATGTTTCTGAGGAAAATAGAAAACCTGGAAAATCAACAGAAAAATTTAAATTTAAGGATTCTTATTTTTCTGATAGCCAGGTTTATGACTCCACAGGAACTCTTTAAGAACTTTTTGATAACAGTCTTAAAAGTTCCAGAATTGAACCTTCCCCCGACGCAGAGAGTCTATTATTTAAAGAATGAGCAAAAAGAAAAAGTTTTAGAAGCTGAAACTATGCAATTAGATGTATCTGCTATATTGCAATCTTCTGAAATTGAAACATTGGGTCGGGCGACATTGTTAGTCTCTCTGGTATTCTTACAGGATAAAAAATTGCTGTTGAAATTGTACTTTAATTTAAAACAAGTCACCTTTTTAGGTGAAAGGGTATATATATTTCCAGATCTTTCAAAATGGACACAATCCAGAAAGAAAGAATTTTTGCAATTTCGTCCTAAAGTGATTTCCTTGGGGGCAACTTTTCAGTTAATGTTTCCCTGTATATGTTTTATTTCCTATCAAGGGAATAAATATATATTCTTTAGCACTCTCCAGACCAGTAGAGGTTAACTTTACGATTGGGTATATATCTAATCATGACCAGCAGGTGGAGACTGAAAACAAAACTTTGGGACAGTATATCCTAGCCCCTCCTCTCTATTTCCCTCAGTCTTCTTTCAGTCTCCAGCAGGTGTTGAGTGATCTGTACCCATCTCCCTTGGTAGGGCTGTTGGAATTTGTTTAGAGGTTTATTGTCCCTGTTTTTAGCCGGACGGAGCTTGGACGGACTCTGTTTGGGGGTTCGTCCGACCTCGGGGGTGTCAAACCCGGCGGGTCACGAGCGGGGTCCCTCCCCCCACTTCCTCCACCTCCCCATATTTTTTTAGAGGAGCCTCAGCAGTAAGCCTTGCCCCCTAAATCAAGCAAGGCATATTGCTTAGAGAGCCTGTGGAGTCTGTTCTGTAAAAAAAAAAAAAAAAAAAAATCCTGAGGTAGTGCTGGTCTGGAGGGTTGTATCCCTTTAAGAAAACTGTATTTTACTGTATTTTTTCAACTAACCGGCACTTTTTTACAGCTAGGTCGCGTATGGAGCAATGAGCACTTCTAAAGGGAAAAAGTGCTCATTGTGCTCCAGACGCGAGGCACTCGCGGCCGGCCTGTGCAAGCGGTGTTCAGGCCGGTGCGGTGGAGGAGCTCCGTCGGCAGCGGCTGCAGGCGCCCAGAGCTCCCCGCCGATGGTGCCTCGCGAGTCGGCAGGGAACGGTGGAGAAGCCCGGTCTTCTCCGTCCGCCCACGGAGGGATTCCCCGAGCCGCCGACGGTCGGGTTTTAGAGGATTCCCTCTCAGCTGATATTTTGACAGCTGATGCCGGCTTGCCTGTTTTAGCGGCTGAGACTATTCAGGTCTCTCAGCCGCTGCAGGCTATGGAGGGAGCTGTTTTGGCGGAAAAGACGCCATCTTCTCTGTCTGGCCCCTCCATTTTGTCTTCCACCTCAGGTGACCTTCCCCCTGTTTTTGGCTAAGCAGGGGCAGGTTTCTGCTGGGTCCCCTGCTGTGGCAGGGAGTCCCTTGGGACCCTCGGGGGGTTTTTCCCCTGAATTTTTCTTTTCATTATGCAAAGCCTATTTTCAGGCGGCTGGGGGTCCCGGTTGCGCCCAGGGGGTCTCGGGGGGTGGGGTTTCCTCCGCGCTCCCTGCGACTTTGCCTCTCTCGTCTGACGTGACGTCCCCTCCGCCGCCTCTCTTGTCCAAGCGTCCGCGGGTGTCGTGGGACGAGGATTTGTGGTCGGAGGAACGTGTCGGTCTGGAGGAGGACCTGGACCCTTCTGAGGAATTCCAGGACCCTCTGGAGGGGACGGAAGCTGGCGGCGGGTTGTCGGGTTTCCCGTTCTCCAGTGACGAGGCGTCCGTGGTGCGCCTTTTTCAGAGAGATGAGCTGCCTGACCTTATTCAACAGGTTTCTTCGGCTTTGCGTTTTGAGGACGCGCCGCCGGAGACTCCGCGTGTGGGGGACCCTCTGTTACGAGGGATCCGTTCCGTTTCCCGCTCTTTTCCTATGCATCAGGATATTCGGGATATTATTCTTGAGCAGTGGAAAACGCCGGAGACGCCGTTTCGGCTGGCGCGCAGCATGGCTCGCCTGTATCCCATTCCTGAAGGGGATCGGGCTACGTTAGCTTCGCCAGTCGTGGATGCGGTGGTCTCGGCTATTTCCAAGCGGCATACCGTGCCTGTTGAGGGCGGTTCTGCCTTGCGGGACTCTGAGGAGCGCAAATTGGAGACCATCCTTAAGCAAAATTTTCAAGTCTCTGCCTTTGGGGTCCAGGCGGCTATTTGTGGGGGACTGGTCGCTCGCGCCGTGTTTCGGTGGGCGGAGCGGGTCTTGGATCGAGAGTCTGACGACTGGTCTCTGGTGGATCAGGAGGTAGCGAAGATTGAGATGGCTGCCTCATTCCTCTCGGATGCTCTGTATGACTTGGTGCGGATCTCGGCTAAGTCCATGGCTTTTGGCGTGGCCGCACGGCGTGTGTTGTGGCTGCGCGCTTGGGCGGCGGATGCTGCGTCCAAAGCTAAGCTTACTAAATTTCCCTTTCGGGGGTCGTTTTTATTTGGAGAGGACTTGGATAAGTTGATTCAGACTCTGTCGGACTCGAAAGTTCCCCGTCTGCCGGAGGACCGTGCCCGCCCGGCGTCTCGGGGTGGTGCGGCCCGGGGGCGTTTGCGGGAATTTCGCAAGTATCGCCCTGGGCGTGGGGCTGCTTCTTTCCAGTCTCCGGGGTTTTCCCGGGGTCGGTTCTTCCAGCGCATGCAGCCCTTTCGGGGGGCCCGTCGGGGGGCAGGGAATCCCTCCGCCGGTTCCCCCGCTTCCCGTCCTGCACAATGACGCCTTGCCGGCGCCCCCCTTGGTTCCGGTGGGGGCCCGGCTGCGCGACTTTTTTCCCAAATGGGCCGAGATCACGTCCGATCAGTGGGTCCTGGAGGTGGTGCGGGACGGTTATGCCCTGGAGTTCGCCCGCTCTCTGCCGGATTTTTTCCTCGCTTCTCCATGTCAGACTCCTGGGAAGACGCTGGCGTTTCGCCAGACCCTTCAGCGCTTGCTAGATCTCAGGGCAGTAGTTCCAGTGCCCCCCCCGGAGTGGGGCACGGGCAGGTACTCCATTTACTTTGTGGTGCCCAAGAAGGAGGGGACTTTTCGGCCCATCCTCGATTTGAAAGGGGTCAACAGGGCTCTCAAGGTTCCCTCTTTCCGTATGGAAACGCTGCGGTCGGTCATTCTGGCGGTTCAGCCGGGGGAGTTTCTCACTTCTCTCGATCTGACGGAGGCCTACTTGCATGTTCCTATTCGGGCCTCTCATCAGCGTTTCCTGCGCTTTGCGATCTTGGGTCGGCACTATCAGTTCTGTGCGCTTCCCTTTGGGCTGGCCACGGCTCCCCGGACGTTCACCAAGGTGATGGTGGTCGTCGCGGCAGCCTTGCGGTCGGAGGGCATCCTGGTACACCCCTACCTGGACGACTGGTTAATTCGGGCCAAGTCGTTGCAGGAAAGCTCCCGGGTGACGGCTCGGGTGGTGGAGTTTCTCCGGTCGCTGGGCTGGGTGGTCAACCTTTCCAAGAGTCGGTTGGTTCCGGCTCAGCGTCTGGAGTACCTCGGGGTGCTGTTCGACACCTCCTTGGGGAGGGTCTTCCTCCCAGAGGCCCGGGTGAGCAAATTGCAGTCTCAGATTCGCCTGCTTTTGGCGTCCCGGTGTCCTCGGGCGCGAGATTTCCTCCAGGTCCTGGGGTCGATGGCGGCGTCCCTGGACGTGGTGAGGTGGGCGCGGGCCCACATGCGTCCTCTCCAGTATGCTCTGCTCCGGAGGTGGTCTCCCCAGAGGCACGGGATGGATGTTCCGGTTCCCCTGCGAGGCTTGGCGCGCTGCAGTCTGCGTTGGTGGCTCCGGACCCCTCACCTAGTTCAGGGGGTGGGTCTGGATCTTCCGCAGTGGACGGTGCTCCTTACGGATGCGAGTCTCCTGGGTTGGGGGGCCCAGTGCCTGGGTCACTCAGCTCAGGGAACCTGGTCCACGGAGGAGGCCTCCTGGTCGATCAACGTGTTGGAGACCAGGGCGGTCCGGCTGGCGCTGTTGGCTTTCCACTCCCTTTTGTTGGGCAAGTCGGTCAGAGTCCTGTCGGACAATGCCACGGCGGTGGCTTATGTCAATCGTCAGGGGGGCACCAAGAGCACTCTGGTGGCGCAGGAGGCGGCTCGGCTCATGGTTTGGGCGGAGTCGCATCTTCTGGACCTCTCGGCCTCTCACATTGCCGGGGTAGAAAACGTTCAGGCGGACTTCCTCAGTCGTCACTTCTTGGATCCGGGAGAGTGGTGTCTCGGCGCCGAGGCGTTTCAGTTGCTAGTGCGTGCTTGGGGGCAGCCCCTGATGGATCTGATGGCTACAAGTGGCAACGCCAAAGTACCCCGCTTCTACAGTCGTCGCAGGGACGGTCTGGCCGAGGGTCTGGATGCTCTGGTCCAACCGTGGCCAACGGAGGGGCTGTTGTATGTGTTCCCTCCTTGGCCATTAGTGGGCAGAGTACTGCTTCGCATTGTTCGCCATCCGGGGCTGGTGGTCGTGGTGGCTCCGGATTGGCCTCGTCGTCCGTGGTATGCGGATCTGGTGAGGCATCTGGTGGCGGATCCTCTTCCTCTGCCTCTCGGATGCGATCTTCTGACGCAGGGTCCCATTCCCATGTTCGACCCGTCTCCCTTTTGTCTTACGGCTTGGCTCTTGAAAGGGGCCGCCTGAGTAAGAAGGGATATTCCGACAAGGTGATCTCTACACTTTTGGGGTCCCGGAGGCTTTCTACCTCTCGGGCTTATGTACGGGTTTGGCGTCTTTTTGAGGAATGGTGCCGAGCGCGGGGAGTGGTCTCCTTTCGCGCTTCTCTGCCTAACATTCTAGAGTTTTTGCAGGATGGCCTGGATAGGGGCCTGGCCTGGTCTTCTCTTCGGGTTCATCTGGCGGCCCTGTCGGCTTTTCGGGGGCTGGTGACAGGTCAGCGTTTGTCAGCCATTCCTGATGTGATTCGCTTTCTTAGGGCGGCCAAGTTGATCAGGCCTCCCATAAGGCCCTCGATTCCCTCTTGGGATCTCAATCTGGTTCTCTCTGTTCTAGTGCGCCCTCCTTTCGAGCCGTTGGATGGCTGTTCGTTGAAGGACCTTACGCTGAAGTCGGTCTTTTTGGTGGCCATTACTTCCGCTAGACGGGTGTCGGAGCTACAGGCTTTCTCTTGTAGGGCTCCCTTCCTGGAGTTTTCGAAGGAGCGGGTTGTTTTGCGGCCTGTTCCTTCCTTTCTGCCGAAGGTAGTTTCTCCTTTTCATGTCAATCAATCGGTGGTCCTCCCGGTCTTGGGTAGTCGGGAGGGTTCTTCTGAGCAACGACAGCTGCGCAAGTTGGATGTCGGTCGGGTCCTCCATGCTTATGTGCAGCGGACCCGGGATTTTCGGAGCTCCGATCATCTCTTTGTGCTTCTGGCGGGTCCTCGTCGGGGGGCTGGCGCTTCTAAGGCTACTATTGCGCGCTGGATCAAGGAGATGATTGCTTCCGCTTATCTTCTGAGTCAGAAGCCGGTTCCGGAGTTTCTCAAGGCTCATTCCACTAGGGGTCAGGCGGCTTCTTGGGCTGAGTCGTCGCTCGTGCCTCCGGTGGATATTTGTAAGGCTGCGGTTTGGTCCTCCTTGCATTCATTTGTTCGGCATTATCGGGTAGATGTTCAGGCGCGTCGGGACGCGGTGTTCGGTGAGCGTGTTCTGGTATCGGCCCTTCGGGGGTCCCGCCCGTGAGAGGGACTGCTTTGGTACGTCCCAATCGTAAAGTTAACCTCTACTGGTCTGGAGAGTGCTAAAGAAGGAGAAATTAGGTTCTTACCTGCTAATTTACTTTCTTTTAGCTTCTCCAGACCAGTAGAGGTCCCCACCCTGTCTGTTGTTGTTGTTGTTGGGGCTGTTGCGCGGGCAGTTTTTGGTTTTTGCTGCGGGTTCTAGTATTTTTCTAGGGCCGGGGAGAATTGAAGAACAGCGGCTGTGGCTCGGCTGGCTTAGCTGGCGAGCTGTGGGGACCTTCTTCCTTCGGGAATTTCTCCTCTGCATTTTCCAACAGCATTTTTGGGTATGTTATTTGTTACTCCTTTCGGAGTATTGTTTTTTCTCTCTGTTGTTTTCCAGTTCTTGGTTCTGCTTGGCTATTCGGCAGACTGAGGGAAATAGAGAGGAGGGGCTAGGATATACTGTCCCAAAGTTTTGTTTTCAGTCTCCACCTGCTGGTCATGATTAGATATATACCCAATCGTAAAGTTAACCTCTACTGGTCTGGAGAAGCTAAAAGAAAGTAAATTAGCAGGTAAGAACCTAATTTCTCCTTTTTTTGAACCTGCCCAATTAGGTTTTTTCTTGGAGAGTAAAGGGACTCCAATGCAGCCAGAATGAATCAAGTTGTTCAGTGTGGACTTTAGTTAAACAGTAGGTTAACATCTAATTACTACTCTTTTCTTTAATTATTTTTATTGTACTTATATCCCCTCTCCCCAGGGGGGTTTTCTGTTTGTGTCTTGCCTTTCTCCTTCAATTGAGGACTATATGAGTTATATATTGCTTTGTATATTTTTCTTTAGTCAATATTGATTAAGTTACATATATTTAGTATTTCTTGTACCATTTTTGGTTATATATAAATAAATGATAAATAATAAAAAAATGAAAGATATAGTGGCGCTAGAAAAGGTTCAAAGAAGAGCGACCAAGATGGTAAAGGGGCTGGAACTCCTCTCATATGAGGAAAGACTAAAACAGTTAGAGCTCTTCAGCTTGGAAAAGAGACGGCTGAGGGGAGATATCATTGAAGTCTACAAAATCCTGAGTGGTACAAGTGGTACAAGTGGCTCGATTTTTCACTCTGTCAAAAATTACAAAGACTAGGGCAGTGATTCCCAACCCTGTCCTGGAGGAACACCAGGCCAATCGGGTTTTCAGGCTAGCCCTAATGAATATGCATGAGAGAGATTTGCATATGATGGAAGTGATAGGCATGCAAATTTGCTTCATGCATATTCATTAAGGCTAGCCTGAAAACCCAATTGGCCTGGTGTTCCTCCAGAACAGGGTTGGGAACCACTGGACTAGGGGACACTTGATAAAGTTACAGGGAAATACTTTTAAAACCAATAGGAGGAAATTTTTTTTCACTCGGAGAATAGTCAAGCTCTGGAACGCGTTGCCAGATGATGTGGTAAGAGCGGATAGCGTAGCTGGTTTTAAGAAAGGTTTAGACAAGTCCTTGGAGGAAAAGTCCAGTCTGTTATTGAGAAAGACATGGGGGAAGCCACTGCTTGCCCTATATCGGTAACATGAAATATTGCTACTCCTTGGGCCAGGTACTAATTGCCAGAGGATGTAAGAACGGGCTACTGGGCTAGATGGACTATTGGTCTGACCCAGTAAGGCTATTCTTAAGTCTTATGTTAATTTAATATATTTAAAATGTATTAAGACAACAAATTGAAATTGCTTATT
The DNA here is from genome assembly GCF_902459505.1 of Geotrypetes seraphini. NCBI lineage: Eukaryota > Metazoa > Chordata > Amphibia > Gymnophiona > Dermophiidae > Geotrypetes > Geotrypetes seraphini. Next base: position 86,082,842 of record NC_047084.1, read on the forward strand.
AAAGAGGAAGCAGAAAATTCCTAAATGGAAATAAGTTGGCCTGCTTTGAATTATAAAACTAATACTTTTATAAAAATGTATATACAAGCACTTGTTATGATACAAAGATCATTTATTTTACAAATATTCATGTGAAAATAGCATTTACACATGCGTAAATACCAATTTCAGACATGAATACTACATAAATTTCAAGGGAGTGTGGCTTCCATGAAACTAAAATCTACATTACCTCGGGGAAATTTTTCATGTTGGGTTTTATACCAGCTCAAAGGGCTTTCAACTTGGGATGAAGGGAGACATTCTCCTTATGCCCATGTAGTTTATTTCCACCTCCAAAATAAAAATCAAATTAAAATTGCAGCCTCAGAACTTAATTGAGGGCACTTTAATTGTATAAATTTGAAAAATAGGACAGCTGTACATGGAAGTATGCAAAATTGCCATTTAAGAACATAAGAATATCTTTACTGGGTAAGACCAATGGTCCATCAAGCCTAGTATCCGGTCTTTATGGTGGTCAATCCAGGTCACAGATATCTGCCAAAAACCCAAATAGCAGCAACATTCCATGCCACCAATCCAGGACAAGCATTGGCTTCCCTTATGTCTGTCTCAACAGCAGACTATGGACTCGTCCTCCAGGAATTTGTCCAAACCTTTTTTAAAACCAGCTACGTTAACCGCTCTTACCACATCCTCTAGCAACACATTCCAGAGCTTATTAAATTATTAAAGATGACACAATTGTTTATTGATGCCTACATGTAGTGCGGATGGGAAATCCCCTATGCTGTATTGGATACTCGGCCAGTATATTTAATAATAATAATAACTTTATTTTGTATACCGCCATACCCAGAGAGTTCTAGGCGGTTCACAGCAATTAATTAAGATTACATACAATGAAAAAACTTTGGAATTAACATTTTTTGGAGTGTACAGGTCTTTGGAGTTGATAGGAGTATACAAGACTGTACAATAGGAAGGTAAAAATGTATTTACAGGGAAAAAACCGATCATTGAAGTTAATTGGTTTGGTGGGTACAATAAGAGGGGAAGGTGGAGGTTCACGTGGATTGAGGGGAGGTGAGAGGGTGTGTTAGGGGCTCTGTTCGTGAAATAAGTGAGTTTTTTGAGTTTTTTTCTGAAGTCGAGGTAGGAGGGGGCGTCAAGTACAATTTGGGCAAGCCATGAGTTTAGTTTGGCTGCCTGGAAGGAGAAGGTTTTGTCGAGGAACCTTTTGAGGTGACATAATTTTGGGGAGGGGAAGGCAAACAGATGGATTCTGCGAGAGTTCTTATTGTTGTGATTTAGCTTGAAATGAGGGTTGAGGTAGCTTGGGGATAGACCAAATACAGTTTTGTAGCAGAGGCATGCGAACTTGAATAGGACTCTGGATTTGAATGTGAAGGCAGAGATTGTTGATTTTGTTTATCTGGTGCTATGGTTTTATTTTTATGAATGTTTGATATTGGAAACCGCTTAGATATTAGGCGGTATATACATTTTTAAAATAAAAAATAAACTATCTGAGTGAAAAAATATTTCCTCCTATTGGTTTTAAAAATATTTCTCAGTAACTTCATCAAGTGTCCCCTAATCTTTGTAATTTTTGATGAAGTAAAAAAATCGATCCATTGTACCCATTCTACACTACTCTACTCAGGATTTTGGAGAATTCAATCATATCTCCCTTCAGCTGTCTCTTTTCCAAGCTGAAGAGCCCTAACTTCTTTAGTCTTTCCTCATACGAGAGGCATTCCATCTGCTTTATCATCTTGGTTGCTCTTCTTTGAACTTTTTCTACAGTAGTTCTGCTATATTTGTTTTGAGATAAGGCAACCAGAATTGAACACAATACTCAAGGTTTGGTCACACCATGGAGCATTACAGAGGCATTTTAACTTTCTTAGGGCTAGATTCTCTAATATTCTCGGTAAAGTCCTATGGGTCGCTGTCACAGCTGTTATTGTAACAATTTCAAAAAAGCCGAGTCATTCTCAAGAAAATACGCTTGCAAATGAGGTTTACGGAGCTTTGTGAATGGTTGCTCCAGTGGCATCCATTTTCAGAGCTAGTTGATTAAGCAGGTGAGTTGCTACACACTTCTTAGCGGATTCCGACTTCCATGGCCACCGTCCTGCTGTCCTTATCAACCAACACCTCTTCTAGGGTCTGATGAGCGTCGGCATCGGGTGCCTTAACCTGGCGTTCAGTTCATCCCGCAGCGCAAGTTCTGCTTACCAAAAGTGGCCCACTGGGCGCTCGCATTCCATGCCTGGCTCCAAGCCAGAGAGTCAGCTTCTTACCCATTTAAAGTTTGAGAATAGGTTGAAATTGTTTCAGCCCCAAGACCTCTAATCAATCTCTTTACCGGTTAAAACTGCAGTCGGAGAAAGAGTGCCTCTGTCCTACCTCCTGGTAAACCCTGAAGGCTACTAATGACAGGTGCCAACGGGGCCCGGTGCATTGGAGTAGGGTGGCCAAACTGACAGTCTTGACAGGGAGGACTGGTGCTGCAGAGTAAATTTTTTTTACAAGGAGCTCCTTTGCGAGCTGGGCGACCCTTGGGAGGAGGAATGCTGGCCTCTTATGTTCTTATGTAAATTTACATGTGATGAGTTACTGGTGGTAGCAATTGGCACATGTGCCGAATACACCAGGAAAAGCAATGCCTTAGGCACACATATCATATGCGTGCCTTATTGGAGCACACAACATGGAGCTGGTTCCTGAACACAGGAGTTTAAGAGTTCAAATGCTTTATTTAAAATAAAAACTTCACCAACAATCACTGGAGCCTAGACCCAACACGGGCCATGTTTCGGCAATTTTAACCTTCCTCAGGGGTCCTATGAAACTCACAAACAGAAAAGCTGTGTATTGATGATGTTGTTGAAACTGCCATGGAGGCTACTTTTTTTTTCAGTTTCATTATTTTGACCACAGTAGCCTCCACGGCAGTTTCAGCAACATCATCAATGTACAGCTTTTCCGTTCGTAAGTTTCACAGGACCCCTGAGGAAGGCTAAAATTGCTGAAACACGGCCCATGTTGAGTCTAGGCTCCAGTGATCATTGGTGCAGTTTTTACTTAAACTCCTGTGTCCAAGAACTGGCTCCACGCTGTGTGCTTTGTGGACATCTCTAGGTTCTTTCTGGAAGCCTAGTCTATTGCCTCTGTTTCTGGGTCTGCAGTCTTTTCAGCAGACCCCTCCAGTGGCATTGTGGATTGCCTTATTGGAGCACAATCTATGCATTCTTTTGATTCCCCCCCATCCAGATTACTATAATTTATATGAATCTTGTAATTTTTTTTAATGTCAACTTGCTCAAGATGCAATTCTCATAGTAATAATAATAATAACTTTATTTTTATATACCACAATACCACAAACAGTTCAGAGCGGTTTACAGAGAAAGAGACTGTATACAGACAACGATATTACAAAAATCTTTCAAAATTATATTAGCATGGTAAGATTAATCAAAAGGCAGAAGTGGAGTCAGAGAAATTTATCAAACAGGTAAGTTTTGATTGCCTTCTAAAAGTTTGGTAAGAAAGTGCATTTGAGATAAAGTACTGGCACCCCCAGAGCAGTCAGTGATTTTTGGTTGCCAAAAGCCGGCACCGTGCTTGGGGAATCGCACGGCAATGATAAAGAATCGCCAGAAGTGTTCCTTTGAATATTGATGAGATCATTTTACTACCATGTTAATATTAATGACCTCGCTGTACTACATTTCCATGGAAGAGTTGGAGACGGCTAGAAAGCTTGGAAAAGACTGCGGTGAGCCGTTTTAATAATCGGCCTCTAAAATACACATGCACGCTAAACCAGCTGGAACAGATTTAGTGACCATTGTTAAGGGCATGATAAGTTTTGAAATCTTCCTCTTAGTCTTGTTTACCATCCCTTTTCTAATAATTCCTAGAATCTTGATTGCTTTTGTGGCTGCCGCTGCACATTAGGCAAAAGGCTTCAGTTTATTGTCTACAAGGACACCCAGATCTAGCATCTGGTAAGTATGATTTGGGTTATTCTTCCCAATGTGCATCAGTTTGCATTTATCCACATTACATTTCATCTGCCATTTGGACACACATGCTGATACCTCCATGTGGAAGCTGCCAGGTTTGTGTTTGTTTATTTTTTCAATGCATATATTTGTAAAATAGCTGCTCCCACTGCGTTTGCTGGTAAATACATGTGCATTTATGCAAGTATTTTAGAAGAAGCTCTGCACTGGCAGAGCCTTTTAAAAAAATACTGTACAATTAGAACTGAGCACTTCTTGACCTGGATGTCTCAATTCTATAACACCTTGGGGTTCTACGTGTTTGCCATTTTTTCCTTTCCTTTTCTCAATTTATGACTTTATTTTTTTTTTAAGGTGTTCGATTTACGTCAGTGTCATCGCCAAATGCAACAACAGGCTGCGACTGCACAAGCAGCAGCCGCTGCCCAAGCTGCAGCAGTGGCTGGAAACATTCCAGGACCAGGGTCAGTGGGTGGAATTGCCCCAGCTATAAGTAAGCATATCTCATCTGTTGTAAGTCATTATATGATATTGTATATTTAACTAGAGAGAATGACTGGCAAATCCATTTTGTGCAGTGGGCCACATTAATGCTGAAAACACAGCTTTTTGTTAAAGCATTCTTTTAATGTTCGAAACTGTAAATTGTTGGAAAGGTGTTTTATATAGCTGCTGTATATTAGAGGAAAGAAGCATATGTTTTGATTTATTATCTAAAGTTCTTTTGTGGTGTTGTATAAGTTAGCAGTTTATATGTACATTCTTAAAATAAATAATAGCTCTTCTTTATTTATTTTATTTATTTTTAGCATTTATATAACATTTATAGCCTAAGTGGTTTACATTCAAGTACTCAAGCATTTTTCTCTGTCTGGCCCGAAGGGCTCACACTCTACCTAATGTACCTGGGGCAATGGGGATTAAGTGACTTGCCCAGGGTCACAAGGAGCAGCATGGGATTTGAACCCACAACCTTAGGGTGCTTAGGTTGTAGCTCTAACCACTGTGCCACACACTCCCAGGGGTCCTGTGGAGGGCTCAGAATTCAAGTTGAGTTATAGGCGAGTCCCTTTCAAACGTCTTTGTTCCGTCTCCCCTCGGAAACTTCTTCCATATGTTTTTTTTCTAACTTATAATGATGCCCAGGATTATTTGGCAGCTTCCTAAGTGCAAATACCAGCAGCTGATTTTCATTTTTGGAGGGGATGCTTTGCTATTGAGGGGCATTCCAGGGTTCAGCTTAGACCAGTGCATTTTTTAGATTGTGGGCTCCTCAACTGTTTTGGGCTATGGCAAGAAAAGGACAGAAAAAATACAGTGCTCCAAGGTCTCATAGAAACATAGAAACATAGAAATAGACGGCAGATAAGGGCCACGGCCCATCTAGTCTGCCCACCCTAATGACCCTCCCCTACCTTTGCCTAGTGAATAGAGGCCACGTGTCGATCCCATTTGGCCTTAAAATCAGGCACGCTGCTGGCCTCAATCACCTGCAGTGGAAGACCATTCCAGCGATCAACCACCCTTTCAGTGAAAAAGAATTTCCTGGTGTCACCTCGTAGTTTCCCGCCTCTGATTTTCCACGGATGCCCTCTTGTTGCCGTGGGTCCCTTGAAAAAGAAGATATCTTCTTCCGCTACGATGCGGCCCGTGAGATACTTGAACGTCTCGATCATGTCCCCCCTCTCTCTGCGCTCCTCAAGCGAGTATAGCTGCAGTTTGTCTAACCTTTCTTCGTACGGGAGATCTTTGAGTCCCGAGACCATCCGGGTGGCCATTCTCTGAACCGACTCCAATCTCAGCACATCTTTGCGATAATGTGGTCTCCAGAATTGCACACAGTATTCCAGGTGGGGCCTCACCATGGATCTATACAATGGCATAATGACTTCCGGCTTACGGCTGACGAAACCCCTGCGTATGCAACCTAGGATCTGTCTTGCCTTGGATGAGGCCTGCTCTACCTGACTGGCAGCCTTCATGTCCTCACTGACGATCACCCCCCAAGTCCCGTTCTGCTACCGTTCTTGTTAGGATCTCACCATTAAGAGTATAAGTCTTGTATGGATTATGGTTACCTAGGTGCATGACTTTGCATTTTTTGGCATTGAAGCTGAGTTGCCAGGTCCTAGACCAGCGCTCCAGTAGGAGTAGGTCGTGCATCATGTTGTCGGGCATTGAATCTTCGTCCGTTGTGCATTTTCCCACTACATTACTTAGTTTGGCGTCATCGGCGAATAATGCTATTTTACCTCGAAGCCCTTCTGCCAAGTCTCTTATAAAGATGTTGAATAAGGTCGGTCCCAAGACCGAACCCTGTGGCACTCCACTGATCACCTCCGTCATTTCTGAGGGGGTGCCGTTCACCACTACCCTTTGAAGCCTACCACCAAGCCAGTTCCTAACCCATTTTGTCAATGTGTCACCTAATCCTATAGAACTCATCTTGTTCAGCAACCTGCGGTGTGGTACGCTATCGAATGCTTTGCTAAAGTCCAGGTACACGATGTCCAGGGACTCCCCAACATCCAGCTTCCCCGTCACCCAGTCAAAGAAGCTGATCAGGTTTGATTGGCATGATCTCCCCTTAGTAAATCCATGTTGACGGGGGTCTCGTAGATTTTCCTCATCCAGGATCTTATCCAATTGTCGTTTGATCAGAGTTTCCATAAGTTTGCTCACTATAGATGTTAGACTCACTGGTCTGTAGTTTGCTGTCTCCATCTTTGAGCCTTTCTTGTGGAGTGGAATGACGTTAGCCGTCCTCCAGTCCAACGGGACGCTTCCTGTACTAAGGGAGAGGTTGAAGAGTGCCGACAGTGGCTCTGCCAAGACATCACTCAACTCCCTAAGCACCCTGGGGTGTAGGTTGTCAGGCCCCATTGCCTTGTTAACCTTGAGTTTTGACAGCTCATCGTAGACACTGCTGGGTGTGAATTCGAAGTTACTAAATGGGTCAACTGAATCTGCCCTTGTCTGTAGTTGAGGGCCAAGCCCCGGCGCTTCACGGGTGAAGACTGAGCTGAAATATTCATTTAATAGCTGGGCTTTTTCGGAATCCTTTTCCACATAGTCTCCGTTTGGTTTCCTAAGACGTACAATCTCGCCAGAGTTTTTACTTCTATCACTGATATACCTGAAGAAGGATTTATCTCTCTTCTGGATGTTCTTTGCCAGAGACTCCTCCATGTGAAATTTAGCCTCCCTGACTGCTGTTTTGACTGCTTTTGACTTGGTCAGGTAGTCTGCCCTAGAGTCCTGTTTCCCCGATTGTTTGTAAGAGATGAATGCTTTTTTCTTTTCCTTGATGAGGTCCGAGATCTCCGCAGTGAACCATTGCGGCTTGTTGTTTCTTCGCCGCTTACTTACTAATTTAACATAGCGGTTTGTCGCTTCTTGTATGGTGGCTTTCAAAGTCGACCACATTTCTTCCACGCTATTGGTTTTTGCTTGGCTTTGTAGCGCCTGGTGAACAAAGGAACCCATGTCTTGGAAGTTTGTGTCCTTGAATTTGAGGACCTTGGTCAGCGTGTTAGATTTAGTGAAACCTTTCCTAAGATTGAACCATACCATGTTGTGGTCACTGGAGGCCAATGTGTCGCCCACCGAGACCTCTGTGACACTTTCTCCGTTGGTGAGTAATAGGTCCAGTATTGCCTGATCCCTTGTTGGGTCCAACACCAGTTGCTTCAGACCAGCTCCCTTCATAGAGTTTAATAGCCTCTTGTTGCTGCCAGAATCGGAGGTTAGTGTATCCCAATCCACATCAGGCATGTTGAAGTCACCTAACAATACTGTGTCCCCACGCAAGGTGATATTTTCTATATCCCCGATTATTTCCATATCCAGGTCAACCTGTTGTCTTGGGGGTCTGTAAATTACGCCAAGATACAAGCATTTGTCCTTCCCTCTGGCCAAATTAACTCAAAGGGATTCTCCAGTGTATTGGACATCTGAGATTCTTGTGACCTTAATGTCATCTTTAGTATATAATGCTACACCTCCTCCCAATCTGCCTTCTCTGTCCCGGCGAAGCAAGTTGTAACCCGGTATGACCATGTCCCACCCATGGGAGTCTGTGAGCCAGGTCTCAGATATCGCCACCACATCCAGGTCGGCATTCCTTATTTCTGTTTCCAACTCCAGGATCTTGTTTCCCAAACTGTGTGCGTTGACGTACATAGCCCTCCATGTTGTATTTTACATATCAGTGGGGATATACCTGCTTGAGCTACTTGAACACCTACAGCATAATTTGCGTTATATATGTTACCCCCAGACCCAGCAATATTTGCGTTGTATATGTTCCCCCTGGACCCAGAACTACAATGTGTATTCCCCACAGACCCAGATCTACAATGTGTATTCCCCAAAGACTCAGAATTACAATGTGTACTCCCCCTAGACCTGGAATTACAATGTGGCCCATACTTATGATGTGAACCTACCCCCGACTCGAAGGTGTGTGTACTCGCCCCTGACCCAGACTTTCGGTGACTACTTACCACATCCTCAAAACAGTATTTGCAGTTTAATTTGTCAGGTATGTTGTTTGTGTCTGTACCCTCCCCCGACTTACCTAGTTTAAAGCCCTGTGAAGTAGGCGGGCTAGACGGTGTCCAAGGACATTCTTCCCTCTTCTGGTCAGGTGTAGGCCGTCGTGTCCATGTAGTCTGTGCAAAGCTTCCCCATGGTGCAGGAACCCGAAGTTCATCTCCTTGCACCATCCTCGCAGCCAGTCGTTTGCCCTCTGTATTCGATCATCTCTGGCTCTGCCCTTGCCCCTCACAGGGAGAATCGAGAAGAGCCTAATGAGTGTATATTATACAGCTAATCTTAATATTTTTATTGAAAATTGATTTTCAATTTTGCATCTGGAAGGACGGGTAGTGGAAATGGGAGGAATTACCACAGGCCAAATCCCAGGGTCGCTGTGGACTGGTTTTGGCCTCTAAGCCATAGTTTACCATGTCCACTCTATATAGTAGACTCTCAGCTATCCGGCACCCATGGAGATTGGTGGAGGCTGAATAACTAGTTTCTGGTTGCTTGAGAATTACTGTAAAAATAGTTTTGTCTCCCCTCCCACCTCACTCTATCATCCCCCTAAGAACATAAGAATAGCCTTACTGGGTTAGAACAATGGTCCATCAAGCCCAGTAGCCCGTTCTCACGGTGGCCAATCCAGATCACTAGTACCTGGCCAAAACCCAAGGAGTAGCAATATTCCATGCTACCGATCCCGGACAAGCAGTGGCTTCCCTCATATCTTTCTCAATAACAGACTATGGACTCTTCCTCCAGGAAATTGTCCAAACCTTTCTTAAAATCATCTACGCTATCTGCTTTTACCACAACCTTGGCAATGTGTTTCTGAGCTTAACTATTCTCTGAGTGAAAACATTTTTCTTCCTATTTGGTTTTAAAAGTATTTCCCTGTAACTTCGAGTGTCCCGTAGTCTTTGTAATTTTTTACAGAATGAAAAATCGATCCACTTGTACCCGTTCTACTCCACTCAGGATTTTGTAGACTTCAATCACATCCAAGCGGAGTAGAACGAGTACGAGTAGATTGATTCTTTTACTCCATCAAAAATTACAAAGACCAGGGGACACTCGATGAAGTTACAGGGAAATACTTTTAAAACCAATAGGAGGAAATTTTTTTTCATTTGGAGAATATTTAAGCTCTGGAACGTTGTTGCTAGAGGATATGGTAAGAGCGGATAGCATAGCTGGTTTTAAGGAAGGTTTGGACAAGTTCCTGGAGAAAAAGTCCATAGTCTGTTATTGAGAAAAACATTGGGGAAACCACTGCTTGCCCTAGATCGGTAGCATGGAATGTTGCTACTCTTTGGTGTTCTGGAATCTTTTAGCTCTTTGGGATTCCAGAATCTTGCTATTCTTTTAGATTCACTTCTTTCTGGGTCACTTTTTCTCCCTCCCCTTCTCCCTCCTTTACCTGAAGCAGCAGAGCCAGTCCTGACAACTCTCTCCCTCCATTCCTGAAGTAGTAGAGCTAGTGCTGACACCCACCCCCACCCACTCACCTGAAACAGTAGTGGCATCCGACGAGCATAGGAAGTGGTAGTAAACAGCGTTTGACCGGCCCCAGTAGGACCTTTCCTCTGCTGCTGATGCCTCTGGGGCTGGAGGGAGGAAGGGTGTTGGGTCAGGAGCATGACTTTGGATGTTGTCTGAGGAGCGCAGGAGACCATTTTTTTCCTTTTTTTTTGCTGAAAATTTTTTTCTGATTGGTTGAGAGTGCCTGTTAACTGAGAGTTTACTGTACTTGGTTTCTGCCTTCGTACCAACTTGAGTACAGCATATTTCTGTTTTAAGATTAAGTACTTGTTTTTTGTAAGCCACTCTAAGGTCTTAAGTAATTTATTTATTTATTCCATTATTTAGCCCTTCCTGACAATTCGCAGAATGGGTTCCAAAATAACATTCATAAAAAAAAATAAAACAATACAACATATATAGACAAGTATGATGGAAATCATTTATAATTCCAGCCTGAGAGTTTCTCTTCTAGACATCAAAATGGTGGTTTAAAATAAGTAGGTTTTTTATAGGAATTCCAGGAGGTCATTAATAGATCTGAAATGTTTAAATGGTCCTTTTACTTAGATATTTCTGGGCCAGAAACCCAGCGCCCTGCCCAGTTCTGTGCTTAGGTTCCATCTACTGGAGTCTCCGTCAAAGCTCAGTCCAACCCATTTTAACCATCCCAGCCATCGAAACCCTCCCCAGTCCATCCTAAACTGAATGTTCATATATAGGACACAGGCCGTGCAAGCCTGCCCAAAACTGGCCTTTCCTGCATAAGGAACCTTTTTTCATAACCAGACCAACAAATATAAGTAAGTTTGAGAACTGCAATTGAAAAGATGTGGCAAGGGGTAAGAGAATATATCTCTCACTCTGAAAACACAATGATCGCTCAGGACTATAAAGTGGTAGATTCTTGTATACATATTTAGCTAACATACCATGAAATACAGTCAAACTTCGGTTTACAAGTGTTTTGCACACACAAACGCTGGCACAGAAACTGCAGCTGCTTTCTAGCCCCAATTAAGAGCCAGAGTAAGAATTCACTTAAAAAATGTCAAATTATGGATTTTTTTAGGTGGGGGAACACAACAGATCGCCAGAAACTCAAGAAAACCCCTCAAAACTAAAGTTTGAAAATTGTTGTTGGAGCCTGTCAGCTCCTCTTACTCGCAGCACTGGACACAGAAGCTGCTTTTGCTCTCTAGCCCTTGTTAAGAGCCAGAGTGAGAATTCACTGCTACATTGCTGGAAAAGGTGTCCTCAAGCTGATCTTCGGGCTGCTGGTCAGACTCCACTGCTTGACAATGCCTCCATTCCTGCGGCCCACCGACTGCGCATGGAGATGGGCGGAGGCACGAAAACGCAGCCTGCACGCTGTGGAACACCGCTGAGCCCTCTAAGCGTGCTGAACAGTCTGCGCTCAATTCCCGGCTTAATAGGGAGTGAGATAAGGTCAGGGATGGCCCTGACATTCAAGGAAGACTGGCTGACAGGTTCTTCTTCGTCTTTGTGCCATCGAGGAGGTTCCTCTGGAACAGCAGAGCAGGGGGATTTACTCCCATTATTTCCTAGTTCCCAAGAAGACGGGCGATGAATTTCATAATTTAACATTTAATTTAATGACTTAGCTTTTCAACCGTCGATGTAAATCCCCTTAACCAATGTGAAATTATGAAATTCATCTAGGAAATTTATTTATGAAGTGGTGATAAGTTTTGATATATAAAAAATAACACAATATGAGGATAAAAAGTGTGTCCTTGGGAAGAATGAGGAAGTAAACCCTAGTGAGCTATACTGCTCAGAGGGTGGTTTGACATCCCACTGGCACTTATATGAGATATTTCTATCTAACATTGGACTGATGCTTATGAAATTTTAAGAGTAAAGAAAAAGACGTAGAGAAGATGGATCATCAAGGATTCAACATCTCAAGGGGTTATTGTAGTGACCCAATGGATTACATGGTTCCTACAAAGCTTGTGGTTCAAAATCAACTTTCCCAAGTCTCAGCTACAGCCCTCTCAGACTTTACAGATCATCGGAGCTGTTCTGGATACTGTCCGACTCAGAGCATTCCTTCCTCAACAATGTCAGGATGCTCTCATTCATCTCTGCCACAAAGTGTCTTCCTTGACTACAATTTCAGCAAGACACATGATGGTTCTCCTAGGTCACATGGCTTCTACAGTTCACGTGACTCCTTTTGCCAGACTTCACCTCAGAATTCCTCAGTGGACCCTGGCATCTCAGTGGGCGTAGTGACGTTTCAGAGTGACTCCTTTGTTGAGACAATCTCTCCACTGGTGGATGCTCTCTTCCAATCTCTCCAGAGGTTTACTGTTTCAAACACCCCTCATCAGAAGGTCCTCATGACAGATTCTTCGACCTATGCTTGGGGGGCTCATCTCGATGGTCTCCGTACTCAAGGCCATTGGTCCAGCACGGATTGTCAGTGTCACATCAATCTGTTGGAACTCAGAGCAATTTTCAATGCTATCAAAGCTTTTCAGCATCTTCCCGACCAGGTAGTCCTCATTTGGACGGACAACCAAGTCACCATGTATTATGTCAACAAACAGGGAGGAACAGGATCTATCCCTCTTTGCCAGGAAGCTCTACAGGTGTGGGATTGGGCATTCTTTCACAACACCCTTCTGCAAGCTGTCTACATTCAAGGAGAGAAAAAACTGTCTGGCGGACAAATTGAGTCGTCTTCTCCAACCTCACGAATGGACACTCAATTCCTCGCCTCTTCATTACATTTTTTTCTCAGTGGGGGGACTCCTCAGATAGATCTCTTTGTGTCTCCCCACAACAGCAAACTGCCTCGGTTCTGCTCCAAGATATACTCTCCTCACTGACTGGAGGCAGATGCTTTTCTACTGGAATGGACAAATCAATTTCTCTATGCGTTCCCTCCATTTCCTCTCCTTCTCAAAACACTTGTCAAACAGGAACATGCCACTATGATTCTGATAGCTCCTCGGTGGCCCACACAACCTTGGACTCCCTTCTACTTCAGCTCAGCAGCAGGGAGCCACTGCTTCTACCAGTTTTTCCCTCTCTGCTTACACAGAGTCAGGGGTCTCTACTTCATCCCAACCTGCAGTCTCTATACCTGACAGCTTGGTACCTCTCAACTGCCTCTTTACAGGTTTCTCAATCTGTACAGGACATTCTAGAGCTTCCAGGAAGCCTACCAATATGCAATGTTACCACCAGAAATGCACTAGATTTTCTGCTTGGTGCACCATTCATCACAAGGAGCCGCATTCTACCTCGTTGTCTTCAGTTTTGGATTACCTTTTCCACTTAGCACAATCAGGCCTCAAATCCTCATCCATTCAAATCCATCTCAGTTCTATTGTTGCTTTTCATCAGCCTATCGAAGAGAAACCCCTATCTTTTCATCTTGTGGTTTCCAGATTTATGAAAAGTCTTTTCAATGTCAAACCACCTCTCAAACTGCCTCCAGTGGTTTGGGATCTCAACGTTGTTCTTGCTCAATTGATGAAGCCTCCTTTTGAACCAGTGGCGTTGGTTCATCTCAAATATTTCACTTGGACAGTGGCTTTTCTCCTTGCTCTCACGTCTGCTCACAGAGTCAGTGAGCTACAAACTTTAGTAGTGGCCCACCTTTCACAGTATTCCATCATGACAAGGTGGTCCTCCGTACTCATCCTAAATTCTTACCTAAAGTGGTCTCAGAATTTCATCTCAATCAGGTTGTTGTACTTCCAGTGTTTTTTCCAAAGCCTCATTCTCATCCTGGAGAATCAGCTCTTCATACATTGGACTGTAAAGCGTGTTTTGGCTTTCTACTTGCAACGCACTCAAGCATACAGATCTACTCCTTAACTTTTTAACTCCTTTGATCCGAACAAGTTGGGACATCCAATCTCCAAGCGTACCATCTTCAACTGGTTAGCTGCTTGCATCTCTTTCTGCTATGCTCAGGCTGGATTGCATCTATAGAGTCGAGTCACAACCCATAAAGTCAGATCTATGGCGGCATCAGTAGCTTTCTTTAGATCTACTCCACTTGGTCCTCAGTTCATACATTCACCTCTCATTATTGTCTGGATGCTTTTTCCAGAAGGAAGGGCCATTTCAGCCAGGCAGTATTATAAAATTTATTCTCCTGAATTGCCAACTCTCCCACCATCCCATTCTGGTTAGCTTAACCCAGGGGTGCCCAACACATCGATCGCGATCGACCAGTAGCTCAGGAAGGCAACGCGAGTCGATCGCGGAGCCCATCCCGGGCTCCGTGATAGACTCGTGTTGCCGTCCTGATCTACCGGGCCGATCAGCCTTCCTCTGAGAGCCTTCCTCTGAGCCTTCCTCCAGTGTTCTCCCTAGTGCCTTTTAGCTGGGCGGTCCACCCAGCTGTCATCTGCTGCTGCCGCCGCTGCTGAACATTAAAAAAAAAAACAAAAAACCAGCTTGGAGATTTCAGCCCGTAGCGAACTTATGCTCTGTGGCTCTAACGTGTGCGTGCCGGCTTCCCTTCTCTTCCCTCCGAAACCGGAAGTTATGACCGGGGGGGGGGTGGAGAAGGGAAGCCGGCACGCACATGTTGAGAGCCCTGAAGCAAGCGTTTGCTACGGGCTAATGCGGGAGACAGGTTAGTGAAGCATTTGTTCTTCTTCCTGCCGGGTCCTGCCTACTTTCTGTTTCCGTGAAGGCAGGACCCGGCAGCATTTCCCCCAATAGGTCGATCGCGATCTTGGGCCAATCAGCCGTCTTCTCCCCGACGGCAGAATTGACGTCGGGGAGAGGAATGCTGGTCGGCTGAAGCAGGGAGAGCTTGGGGCAGCGTCGGCTTTCGGGCCTGTGGCGGTTTGGGGCCTGTTATTGGTGGCGGTTTGGGTCCTGGTCCCCGATGGCAGTGGCTTGGGGGAGGGCAGGGAGAAAGAAATAAAAAGGGCAGGCAGGGAGACAGAAGGAAAGAAGAGAAACAGAAAAAAAAAAGAAAGGGAGGCAGAGAGAAAGAAAGGGCAGGGAGAGAGGAAGGAAAAGTTGGGGGAGGGAACGAGGTCTGGAGGAGAGGAAGCATACAGGCTAAAAGAAGGGAAGAAAGATTGGATGCACAGTCAGAAGAAGAAAGTGCAACCAGAGACTCATGAAATCACCAGACAAGGTAGGAAAAATGATTTTATTTTAAATTTAGTGATCAAAATGTGTCTGAATTTATATCTGCTGTCTATATTTTACACTAAGGTCCCCTTTTACTAAACCGCAATAGAGTTTTTTAGTGCAGGGAGCCTATGAGCGTCGAGAGCAGCGCTGGGCATTCAGCGCAGCTCCCTGCGCTCTAAAAACTGCTATCGTGGTTTAGTAAAAAGGAAGGGGGGTATATTTGTCTATTTTTGTATGCTTGTTACTGAGGTGATAGTGCATAGAGTCACCTGCTTTGACCTCTTTGAAAAACCCTGGAATAAGAATGATAATTAACATTTTCTATGCGTACACTGTGCGTTGTGTTTTTTTTAAATTTTATTGTTGGTAGATCATTTTGACTTGATCATTTTAAAAGTAGCTCGCAAGCCCAAAAAGTGTGGGCACCCCTGGCTTAACCCATATGTTGAGAATAGGCTGCCTGCTTGTCCTGGGATAAAGCACAGTTACTTACCATAACAGGTATTATCCAGGGACAGCAGGCAGCTATTCTCACAACCCACCCACCTTCCTGGGTTGACTTCTCTGCTAGCTATCTGAACTGAGGAGATGCGTACCCTTGTGTGGGTGGGAAGACACTCGCAAACTTTCTAAGTTCTGCAAGCTTGATATTATGTTGAAATTTATAAATAAATAATAATAAAAAAATGTTCTGCAAGCAAATCAGCTTGTGAAGCTGTCCAAATCGGGGCTCCATGTATGACGTCACCCATATGTTAAGAATAGCTGCCTGCTGTCCCTGGATAACACCTGTTACGGTAAGTAACTGTGCTTTATAATAAATAGAGAGTAGAGATACAAATTAGAGTGTAAATACACTGGATCCAGTTAGGTAGGCATACACTAGTATTTTGATGAGCACTTTATAACTTACTGTCAAATTTTAACTTCTTAAAACTGATTTTAATCTTTTAAAAGTATTTATTGGTTGTGCAATAAATTTATATATGCATTCTGCAACAAAATCTTGGTTAATTTCAAGTTTTCAATTTTCAAACCACATTTCATCCTGGCCAGGTTCTCTTAAATAATATTTTTAATTTAATAGTGGCTAGTGTATATTTTTCCTGATATTCCTCCTTTTCTGGCTAGGTGTTGGGCTAAGCCACTTGGATAGCACGACTACTGATTAGAATCCTCAGCACCTTGGTTCAGAAAAGAAAGGGGGGTTAGAATAGAAACATAGTAAATGATGGTAGATAAAGAGTTTAATAAACAAATACATTTTGGCCCAGATTCTGTATAGGACGCGCGGGACAGGTGTCCTATACAGAATTGGGCCTACACCTGCCCAAACTAAACCCAATTCTGTAACCGATATCCAGGTTACAGAACCGGGTTACTTTTGATGCGGCCTACATTGTAAGCATCTGCTGCTCTACTAGGGAGACAAATAGGGCCGTCTACGTTCGCCTAAGGCTACTGCCTAGCCTTAGGCGAGCTTATGCGGGCTTGCGGGCCTCCCTAGGCTTCCGCAAGCACCTTCAACATAGGCAGCCTGCCTGGGGAGCATATATATATATATTTTTTTTTAAAACGTGCGTCCCGATTGGCAGATTAGACAGCTTTAGGACGCCTACAGCTGCCTACAGTCGGGACGCAGTTTACAGAATCCGAGCCTCTGTGACTTAAAGGTTCAACCAGCCTGATCTGCTACCCCAGCCTATGACGGTGAAATCTGCTTTAAAAGAGGTCAGGAAATTTTTTTAAAAAAAGTACATGCTCCAGTACTTGCCAAGTGTGTGTCTTGGATAAAGGGCCTTAGACAAGAGAATACGGTAATCCAAAGTAAAAAATATTAAAATGTTGGGTTTTTTTAGCCACAGGTTTGGGAGTAAAGCCTTTTACTACCCCACTGGAATTGTAAAAAGCTTTGCTCCTCATGCCATCTGCCTTCCTTTATCCCAGGACAAGCAGGCAGCATATTCTCACTAATGGGTGATGTCACCGACGGAGCCCCAGTATGGACACTTGAAAAGTGAATTGCAACTTTAAGCTTAGAAAGTTCGCAATTAGCCTTCACCGCACATGCGCGAGTGTCTTCCTGCCTGACATAGGCATGCGGTCCCTCAGTTTTCTAGTTTCCACGGAGCTAGAAAGATGAGTTTTTCAATACCTGTTGAATTTTTTCTCTCACTTACCTTTCTGCTCTCACGGATTGTGACTTTTTTGTCACAGTTCTTTCGGGTTTTTAAATTTTCTTTTCTGTATCAAATTTTTTTTAAAAAAATCTCTTTGTTTCTTTTTATTTTGCCGTCGCGGGCTTTGGCCCACCGGGGCCTTATTGACTCTTTTTGCCATAGTTTGATTTGTCAACGGCTGTCTTCCCATCCATGACCCGCCCGCCGCTAGGTTTCAAAAAATGCAATCACTGTGCATGGGCCATTTCTGTTACCGACCCTCACCGCTGGTGCTTGCAGTGTCTGGGACCCGAGCACAGTGCCGACTCCTGCTCCTGCTGCTTGTCCCTTCAGAAGCGCACTCTCAAAAATCGGTTGCTTCAACAAAAGCAACTGTAAGGTGCCACAATGGACACAGAGCCCAATTTATCTCTGACACTGTCCACGCCGACCAAGATGACACCAAGGGTGGATCCACCAACTTTGACTCCGGTGTCACAACTCACTCTGGGTAAGCCGGCTCAGAAGCCTTCCACTACCCCTTCTGGGACGCAGGTCGGAGCTGCAATGAGTCAAGTCCTGCCGACCTCGTGTAAGTCCCGTAAATGCACGGCTCCGATATCAGAGAGTGCCTCCTCTTCGTCCTCATCATCCCCGGACCATGTTGAACAGCCATCCGTATCAGCCAAAAAGAAGCAAACGGGACCGACACTTTCCCTTAAGCAGAAAATTGACAATCTGCTTTGGGAGGAGTTAGGAGAGCATTTTACCCTCTTGGCGCCGGCTCATTTTTTAGCTAGCACGGCACCGACCCTCCAGGAGCCGGTCTAGTCAGAATTGCTCACGGCACCGACCATTCCTCTTAATGCTACTCCACCAGTGCGGACATCCTCGACCCAGGACTTGAGCATTCCACTTCGGCACCGATCCTCCTCGGCCACATCTTGAGAGGCTACTCTGGCATGGTCAGGCAAAGTCTCCAGTAAATCTAAACATTTGGAGACCTCGACACCAATCCAATCATTTCAGAGATTCAGATTTATTGGGAAATACTGAACCTGAAATTCCATCTACTACCGATATGGACTCTTCTGTTTCTGGGTCACCTAGACGTTCACCTACCAGAGCTTCTTCTCCTTCAGAGAAACTTTCTTTTTCCAGATTTTTGTGGCAGATGGCACATGATCTGGATGTTTCGTTGGAGGCTCATTCCAAATACAGCAAGCAGTACTTGGACACACTTGATTATGATCTTCTTCCTAAGGAACTGTTAAAGCTTCCACTCCATGCCATTCTGAAGGAAACTTTCTATAAAAATCTGAAGACTCCTCTCTCTGTGACAGTAGCTCCTAAATGTTTGGAATTTCTGTATAAGGTGGTACCCTTACCCAGCTTTGATAAGCCTCAATTGCCCCCTGAGTCTCTCTTGGTTGAATCCACTTTGAAGAAATCCTCTGAGGCAAGTGTGTATTCGTCCATTCCTCCTGGTAGAGAGAGTCGGACAATGGACAAATTTGGTAGACGTCTTTACCAAAACTCAATGTTGACAAACAGCATCCAATTATACCTTTTTCTTTTCCTGTTACATGAAATATCTTCTTAAACAAATTTCATCGCTTCAGCAATATCTGCCTTCACATAAAGCCAAAAAATTTCAATCTCTGGTTTCTACCTCTCTGCAACTTCGAAAGTACATGGTGAGATCTGTTTATGATTCTTTCGAACTCTCATCTCAAGCAGCAGCTATGTCGGTGGCGATGAGACGTCTGGCCTGGTTACATGTTTCAGATCTTGACGTTAACCACCAAGACCGTCTAGCTAATGCTCCATGCCTTGGTGATGAGCTCTTTGGAGCCTCCACTGACACTGACACCCAAAAGCTGTCTGCGCATGAGAACAAATGGGATGTGTTGGTTAAGCCCAAAAAGAAGCCTCTACCAGCTCGGCCTTTTAAGCCCGCTTCCTCTTACCAATGCAGATATACTGCCAAGCCTACTCCTCAGGCACCTATCCAGCCTCATAGAAATCAACAGCTGCGTTAACAACCTAAACAACTGGCTGCTCCTCAGAAACCTGCACAGCCATTTTGTCGTGCTCCTTCGGAGCATAGCCAGCATTTCTCTGCTACTTTCTCTGCCTCAACCCATAGGGGACTTCTTCAGATCTACATCAATCGCTGGGAGCTCATTACATCAGATCTTTGGGTACTCAACATCATTCGTCAAGGGTATATTCTTCATTTTCACACCCTTCCTACGGATCATCCTCCAAAAGAGTCTGCTTTAAATCTGACACAGTCCTCTCTCTTCCAGGAGATTCAATCTCTCCTCCTCCTCAATGCCATCGAAGAAGTTCCTCCCTCTCAACACAACCAAGGTTTTTACTCCCAATATTTCTTGGTCCCCAAAGAGACAGGAGGTTTGCAACCCATCCTGGATCTCCAAGCTTTCAACAAATATCTTGTCAAAGAGAAGTTTTGAATGCACTCTCTCGCCCTCCTTCATCCCCTTTTGGCTCAGAACGAATGGCTATGCTCTCTGGACCTCAAGGAAGCCTACACGCATATAACAATTCATCTGGCTTCCAGGAGATACCTTCGCTTTCAACTCAATCGTCGTCACTACCAGTACAAAGCTCTTCCATTCGGCCTGACATCTTCTCCCAGAATCTTCACAAAGTGCTTGATTGTAGTGGCAGCAGCCCTCCGATCCCAGGGTTTTCAGGTGTTTCTTTATCTGGACGACTGGTTGATAAGGCTTCATCGTCTCAGGAGGTGACCCTGGCGACTTCTTACACCATTTTTTTTCTTCATGCCTTGGGCTTCGAAAT
The DNA here is from genome assembly GCF_902459505.1 of Geotrypetes seraphini. NCBI lineage: Eukaryota > Metazoa > Chordata > Amphibia > Gymnophiona > Dermophiidae > Geotrypetes > Geotrypetes seraphini. Next base: position 86,103,078 of record NC_047084.1, read on the forward strand.
CAATTTCCCAGAGTCCAACCTCCAACCAACTCAACGTCTTCAGTTCATCGGGGCTATTCTGGATACTACTCTCATGAGGGCATTTCTTCCTCCAGATCACCTAGCTCAGGGGTAGGCAATTCCAGTCCTCGAGAGCCGGAGCCAGGTCAGGTTTTCAGTATATCCACAATAAATATGCATGAGATAGATTTGCATCTCAAGGAGGCAGCGCATGCAAATCCATCTCATACATATTCATTGTGGATATCCTGAAAACCTGGCTTGCCTACCCCTGGCTTAGCTGCCTTGCTTCATCTCTGTCAACAGATGTTTCAGCTACAAACAATCTCTGTGAGATGCATGATGGTTCTCCTGGGCCACATGGCCTCCACGGTTCATGTCACCCCACTAGCCAGATTACATCTTCACACTCCCCAGTGGGCCCCAGTGGACAGATCCACTCTCACAGCATATCTCTAACCTCATCTCTTCTGCAGTTGCTCCACTGGTGGATGATCTCTTCCAATCTATGCAGAGGTCTTCTTTTCCATCTTCCTCCGCATCACCAGGTACTTACGATGGATGCTTCTACCTACACCTGGGGAACGCAAATGAGTGGCCTTAAAACGCAGGGTTATTGGACCTCCAAAGAATGCAACTTTCACAACAATTTGCTGGAGCACAGAGCGATGTATTACGTGCTAAAAACTTTCCAACATCTCCTGACCAACCAAGTTTTCCTCCTTTGCACGGACAATCAAGTAAGGATGTACTACATCAACAAGCAAAGAGGCATGGGCTCTCTTCCCCTTTGTCAAGAGGCTCAAAAGATTTGGCTTTGAGTGACCGACCGCAATCTTTTTTTGCGAGCAGTTTACATACAGGGCAAACAGAATTCCTTAGCGGACAACCTCAGCAGAATTCTCCAGCCTCACGAATGGACACTCAGCTCGACAACTCTTCAGTCCATCTTTGCACAATGGGACACTCCTCAGGTGGACTTATTTGCAGCTCCCCACAACCACAAAGTGCCCCACTTCTGCTCCAGGCTTTACTCTCCTCACCACCTGGAAGCAGATGCATTTCTTCTGGATTGGATACAACTGTTCCTCTATGCGTCAAGCAGGAGTCAGCCACCATGATACTCATAGCTCCTCAGTGGCCCAGACAACATTGGTTCATCCTTCTACTTCAACTCAACACCAGGGAATCCATACTTCTTGCAATATTTCCTACTCTGCTTACACAAAATCAAGGAGCTCTTCTTCATCCAACCTGCAATCGTTACACCTGACAGCTTGGTATCTCTCGGGCTGACTTCATTGCATCTGTCTCAGCCTGTCCGCACTATTATTGACGGTTCCAGTAAGCCAGCCACTCAACAGTGTTATCAACAAAAGTGGACTCAGTTTTCTTCCTGGTGTCTCTGTCATCATCATCATGATCAAGCTTCCTTGTCATTGGAATTGGTGCTGGATTATCTCCTTCATCTCTCTGATTCTGATCTTAAATCTACATCTGTCAGAGTCCATCTCAGCGCTATTACAGCTTTTCACCTGCCAGTTGAGGGAAAACCTCTCACTGCTCATCCATTGGTCTCCAGATTCATGAAAGGGCTTTTGAATGTTAAACCATCTCTCAAGCCCCCACCTGTCATCTGGGACCTTAATGTAGTTCTTTCCAGGTTGATTAAACCACTATTTGAACTAATGGCAACAGCTCACCTCAAATTTCTCACCTGGAAAGTAGTATTTCTCATCTCCCTCACTTCTGCCAGGAGGGTCAGTGAGCTACAAGTGTTGGTCACAGATCCACCTTTCACAGTTTTTCACCATAATAAAGTGGTTCTACACATGCATCCTAAGTTTTTACCGAAAGTAATTACGGACTTTCATCTCAATCAGTCCATTGTTCTTCCAGATTTTTTTCCCTAAGCCTCATTCTCATCCAGGAGAAACGGCACTGCACACTTTGGACTGTAAACGTGCTTTGGCCTACTACATCGATTGGACAAAGCCTCATAGAACATCTCCCCAACACTTCATCTCATTTGATCCTAAAAAGTAGGGTCATCCTGTTATCAAACGGACAATATCTAACTGGTTGGCTGCCTGTATCTCATTCTGCTATACTCAGACCGGACTGCCTCTGGAGAGTTGTGTCACTGCTCACAAAGTCCGTGCTATGGCCGCGTCTGTAGCTTTCCTCAGATCTACTCCTATTGAGGAAATCTGCAAAGCTGCCACTTGGTCCTCAGTTCATACCTTCACTTCACATTACTGTCTGGAAATATTTCCAGACGGGATGGGCACTTCGGCCAGTCAGTTTTGCAAAATTTGTTTTCTTAAAGGCCAACTCTCCCTCCATCCCTTTCTAGTTAGCTTGGAGGTCACCCATTAATGAGAATATGCTGCCTGCTTGTCCTGGGATAAAGCACAGGTGTTAACAGGTGTTATCCAGGGACAGCAGGCAGATATTCTCACATCCCACCCACCTCTCCTGCTTGGCTTCTTAGCTGGCTTATCTTAACTGAGGGACCGCGCATCTACGTCAGGCGAGAAGGCACTCATACATGCGCAGTGCGGGCTAATCGCGAACTTTATAAGCTTAAAGTTGCAATTCACTTTTCAAGTGAACGTACCGGGGCTCCGTCAGTAACATCACCCATTAGTGAGAATATCTGCCTTCTGTCCCTGGATAACACCTGTTGCGGTAAGTAACGTCAACATAGCATACTTTCTGGAGCCAGCCAATCCACACACAGGCCTCATCATGGCTTTTCCTCTGCTGGGTTCCTCCTTATGATGCAACTTCCTGCTTTCACAAAGTCAGGAAATTGCATTACAAGGAGGGACCCAGCAGAGTTAAGGCCACAACCAGGCCTGTGTGGGGATTGGCTGGCTCAAGAAGTTATGTGACGGGAGGAAGGTCTCCAGACTTCGGACCTGGCACCATGGGATTGGAGGCAGCTGGAGTGTAGCTGAGGGGAAGGCTGAGGTGCTTGACCAGGGGGAAGGGGAGGCAGAGAGGTGCTGGACCTTCAGAGTGAAGTTGAAGGGAAGGGAGAGATGCTGGACCCATTGGGGAGGCTGGAGGAAAGAAAGAGAGGTGCTGGACCCATATGAGGGGAAATGCTGCTGAGAGGAGGGGAGATGTAGCTGGAGGGAAGGGAGAGGAATGCTGGAGTCTTGGGAGGGAGCTAGAAGGTGGGAGGAGAGGTATTGCACCTGTGAGAGGAGACTGCTGGAGGAAAGGTAGAAGGATGGTGGTCTTGAGGGGGGCACTGAAGGGAAGAGAAGGGAAAAAAGATGGTGAATTAAGAGGATGAAGGAAGAGGGAGTGAAATGCTGAACACACAGAAAAGGTAAGGAAGAGAGAAGGTTGAGACACACAGAGAGGTAGGCAAGGAAAAGAGAATAGGGATAGGGACACAAAGGGAAATGCTGGCATGGGGATAGTACATAGACACAGAGGGGCAGTGCTCAAGTTTTACTACTGAGTCTCACAGCAGCAAACTACTGTATATATTTCAATATAAACAGAGTTAACCCTTTTTCTCTCAAAAAAGAAGGAAAAAGGTTGCCTTGAATATAAACTGGGTGGTTTATATTCAAGTGCCCTGCATTGCACCCAGCCCTCCTTGCCTCCCTCCTTCCTTCATTTCTTTTCTTCCTACCTAGCCCCCAGTGTCCACTGCAGGCCTACCTAAAGTCCTGGTGGTCCAGTGGTGAGCCGAGACTAGAACAATCCTTCCCGCATACTGTCCTGGCTGACTTTAAACTACCCCATCTCCCTGACCCTTCTAGAACTTACCTTTAAAGCCCTGGTGGTCTAGCAGTGAAGCAGGCAATCTTCTACGCTCCTGCCATGTGAGAGCTGCGATCAAAAATGGAACTTGCAAGACTGCAGTGGAAACTGATTTTTAATTGCAGCTCTCTCGGGGCAGGAGCATAAGAAGATCACTCCTGCCCCACTTCACAGCTAGACCACCAGGACTTTAAAGGTAAGGTCTGGGGGGGATTAGTGTCTGCTGGAACAGAATACAGGAAGGATCACTCCTGTCCCAGCTCACCGCTGGACCACCAAGGCTTCAGACAGGTATTTGGGAGACCTGCAATGGGTCCAGATGGGAGGTGAAATGAGGGGGAAGGGAGTGGCGCAGACCAGAGGACTTGACTATAAACCAAGACTCCTGTTTTTCGGCCTTTTTTGCCCCAAAATCTCTGTTTATATTTGAGTATATATGGTAAGTCCTGAGAACACAGACATGCTGTCTTCTATCAGCTAAACTTTAAAATCAGAGTATGTTTGACTGTGTTGTGATTTAAAGTATAGAAGACATACACAGAGCTGGTGTATGGGATCAGTAGACTATTTTGAAGCAAGGGAAGGAGGTAGGCTTGGCAGGATTGAGAAGATAGATGAGAAACCCCTTGGCAACCTAAAATTCATATTTATGTATCTGTACCCACAAGTGTTATTTATCCCAATTCTCTTTCTTTTAGGTCTGTCTGCAGCTGCTGGCATTGGTGTGGATGATCTTCGGCGGCTATGTATACTCCGGATGAGCTTTGTAAAAGGCTGGGGACCCGATTACCCAAGGCAGAGCATCAAGGAAACCCCTTGCTGGATTGAAATCCATTTACATCGAGCTCTGCAGCTTCTTGATGAAGTATTGCATACCATGCCTATCGCGGACCCACAACCTCTGGACTAAGATGCAGGACAGCAAACTGTAAAACTCCTTCTGTAACCTGAACTTGTATTTTACTTTCATTCAATGTAATGCTCTGAAATTGGGTACAAAATGGTTAGCCGCCTCATTTTAACTGGGAGAACCTATAAACTTGGAGAAACAAATTTTTAATTGGAGCTTTTTCCTTCAGACTGTCGTCAAATTCTGTTTCTGTACTGTAGCACAAAAGACCCTGCACAGAATTTGAAACAAAACGTTTAATTTGAAATGTTTCTCATAATAATCTCTCTACATCCAGAAACCAAATCCCTTAACCTTATGTGGCTCTCAGTGTCCTCAGAGACAAGGATTTTTGAAGTTTTGCACACTTGATTGAAGAAAATGGACAAACAGATCTCATCTTAAAATGTCTTCACATTAATTGCATTAAATTTTTTAAAATGGACATCTGTACTGGGACCTGCTTCATTGTAAATATGGATTTATTTTATCTGTACTATAAACTGTCAATTCTGCTTCAGGTTTTACTGGTAAGTAACTTGTAAAATTCAGTTTATTATCCTTTGTTATGGTGCACTTAAATAGATTGATTCTTATATATTTTCCTTTAAGTGATATCATCAGACCAGGAGCAGAGCACTGTGGTTTAATGTCAAGGTGAAGAGTACAGACGAGTGGGATTCCAAAGTCATCAGAGATGGTTTCTTTGCGAGATGGCATGAAGCAGTATAGAGATTTTAGCACTTTGTTGTAGTGTATCATTATCTGGTGATATTATTTGGAAGATGAGATTTCTTGTATGCTTTTATCCTACTAAGATAGTTTGCCAAAAATTTAAGTGTTAGTCTCATTGTTCAAAATACATGTAGCATGTCAAGAGAAGATGGAGAAAGTTTGAAGCTAATGCAATGTAAGACAGAAAAATTTGAATTTGAATGCAATGGCACCCTACTGGAATTCAAATTCCTTACCCTTAAAGGAGCATTTTTAAATTGTGTTGCTGATTGCTTTTTTAGGTACTGAAATGTAAGGATAGCTTCACTGTTGGTTTTGCCTTTGAATGAGTCATAGAATACTAGATTTCAGTAGAACCGATTCCTTTAACATGACTGGCACGCACATCTCATAGTTTAAGATAGGTATTTATGGCAGCTGTGACCTTCTGTCTTGCCTGGCCACGGCCAAGCTTATAAGAAAGCAAAATGGGTGAAAACCTGCAACATCTCTATCAGTATGTGTTTTTAGCAAAATTTTTGAATGTGAAGAGTTTGTTCGAAGCTAGGGGATAAATAGGTTGCAAATAGGAGAGTCGAGAGGATGTCCTTAGGCAAGTTCCCATTAAACTTACTCAAGAAAGGGAAATGTATTAAATTTTACAATGTTGAAATTGACGACGTAATTTCTCTTGGAGTGATGTTTCTTTGTTTCTGCCGATCATATTAGTTTAATTCTTGTATAAGTATTATCCCTCTAGCTCATTATTTTATCATTTTTAGTTTCGTGTTGTAAACTGGCATTGAAGTTTGTGTCTCTTGCTGGCTTTTTGTTAATCTACACTCTTCTACTGGATTGTTTGTTAGGTTTGTCTTGTTTTTAGTTCTTTGTCTCTTTTAATGTTCTACATTTTAATTGGTGGTTCGTTTTGTTTTTTTGCTATTGTTGCATTGTAAACTGCTCTGATTTATGCAGTGAAAGGAGGTATTGTAAATAACTAAACTTTAACACTTGAGTAGATGCTGTTTAGGCTAACTAGTATCAGAAAAGTGTATCATGTTTATGGTATTCAAAATTTAGGGCCTATATGTCGTAATTGAGGAATATGATGTTTCCAAATTGTTAATACAAGTATACTTCTATTTTTTGCAGCATTCTGGTTGATCGAAGATGAAAGGTTCCAGCCTGTGTGCAAATTTACTCAACAGTGAGAAATCATGCATGATTTTGTACCTATTGGTTATATGAAGCCCTTTGCCACTAACTTATATCAAATGGCAGTTATCTTGTATAAAAATTTTAAAGTGAACTGTGACAGGCACAACTTGTAAACTTTTTAACTAGCTGATAGCATAAATAAGATACTGGCTGTCCCCCACCTACATAATTATTGTGTGTGTTAAAATATTTTTTATACTGTAGAACTTGCATCTTGTATCTTATAAAAATAAAATGGAAAAATAGTTGAACAAAAAGTGCTTTCTCTGCAGTTAATGATAGTCTGAAGCTCCTGCCAGGTTGGTTTTCACCAGAGAATGACACGGTGACAAAATTCATCACCGTTCCCGTTCCCGCGGATAACCGCGGGAAACCATCTTCATGCCATTCTTTAAGGAGAGAGGGAAGAATCAGAGTATGAATGGACACAACCACTGCTTTGCTTTGAAGAATGCTGGTGTAGAACGACCGAGGTTGAAATAGACACTAGAAAATGACATGGGATTATTTCCTGCCGACCCCCAGTTGGGTTTTTTGTCTTTCTTGCTTTGGTTGTGTCTCCAGACTCTAGCTTTGCTCTTTGTAGGTGGGTTGGGGGGAGGGGGAGGGTTGGAATTTTAGATCCCTACTGTTTATTGCCACATATGTGTTGCCATATCACTTTGATCAGTATTCTCTTGAAAGTCTTGTGTTGCTGAGCTTAGGGGGGGAGGGGACTGTTTTTGCTTCTGTTGCTTATTGGAAATTTCACCTTCCATATTGGCAATTTGCTCTTTAATAAAAAAGATTTCTTTCTAAATAATGAGTTAATTCATATCTAGATGCAGGATCTGTAGTATTGCTAATCTCACTTGACCTTTTGTGGCCTTTGATCTAGTAGACCATGAGTTGTTATCTCAATTACAATCAATAGGGATCTCTGGAACTGTATTTCAATGGTTCACTGCTTATCTTTCAAACATAAGTTTTAGGGTATCTGTTTCACCTACTTTAGTATCATCTGCTGTTACACTGGACTGTGGAGGTCCTGCACAGTGTCACCTTCTCTTTATTTAATGTCATACTGCACTGCACAAGATTGTTTAGACAAAAATTGCATTGCAAATGCTAGCAGTGTCTCACTTCCGGTTCACCACACAATTGTTTCCCACGTACTCACCTTTATAGGACCCCCAGGGACCCCTGAAGAAGACTTTTTGTTGAAATGCGGACCGTGTTGGGTCCTGTATCCCTAGCAGACTAGGTCCTTTAAGGCTCTTATGTGGATGATTTACTTTTATGTGGATGGAATTATTTTATGTGGAAGATTTTAGTGTACCTTTGGAACTTTGATACTTTCAAATAAAGTCCATTTGGGAACATCGTCACTCCACAGAGTTTTTCTGGTTTTCTCTGGATTTTTTTCTTTGTGGATATTTTGGTGTCAATTCCTTTTGTTTTTAGACAAAAATTGAGACATTGTTGTATTTGGATTGTTTGAGTTCACTGCCTATGTAATTTACCTGAGCATGTCATCATCTGATTAACTGTTCGTTTACGATTTTTATTATCTATTAATTGCAAGCACACATTTTATACCATTTATATGGCAGTTGGCAGTCCCATATATGTAAATATTTTATTGCATGATATGATATGATTTAGAAACAGAAACATTGAAACATGATGGCAGATAAAGGCCAAATGGCCCATCCAGTCTGCCCACCCCCAGCATCCACTATCTCCTCCTCTCACTAAGAGATCTCACGTGCCTATCCCACGCTTTCTTGAATTCAGACACAGTCTTTGTCTCTGCCATCGTTACCGGGAGACTATTCCACACATCTACCACCCTTTCTGTAAAAAAGTATTTCCTTAGATTACTCCTAAGCCTATCACATCTTAACCTCGTTCTATGCCCTCTCACTCTGTAGTTTCCTTTCAATTGAAAGAGACTTTCCTCGTGTATTTACACCACATAGGTATTTAAACGTCCCTATCTTATTTCTCCTCTCTTACTTTTCCTCCAAAGAATACTCCATCCTTTTTATATCGTTTTTGAAGGTGCGGTCTCCATAACTGTACACAATATTCTAAATGAGGTCTCACCAGAGTCTTATACAGGGACATCAATACCTCCTTTTTCCTACTAGCCATACCTGTTCCTGTGAATACTAGCATCCTTTTCAACATGTTTTGCCACTTTAAGATCATTGTGGATATCCTGAAAACCCTGAGGACTGGGTTGAATACCACTACTTTAGAGTATACATCAGGGGTTCCCAAAGTCTCTCCTTGAGGGCCAAATCAGTCGGGATTTCATGATTTCCCCAATGAATATGCATGAGATCTATGTGCATGCACTGCTTTCAATGCATATTCATTGGGGAAATCCTGAAAACCCGACTGGATTCAGCCCTCAAGGAAGGACTTTGGGGACCCCTGGTATACATATTAAGTTCTCTAAGTCTGTCTCCATAAGATTTATGGATACAATCACACCCAAGTCCTGCTCTTCTGTCGTACATATAAGTTCTTCACCCCCTAAACTATACTGTACCCTTGGATTTTTGCAACCCAAATGCATGACCTTTCATTTCTTATCATTAAATTTTAGCTGCCAAATTTCAGACCATTCTTCAATCTTGCTAGGTCTTTCTTCATGTTATTCACACCATCCTGGGTGTCTACTCTATTGCAGATTTTGGTATCATCTGCAAAGAGGCAATTCTTACCTGACAGCTCTTCAGCAATATCACTTATAAAAATGTTAACTAATGGAGTGTTTTCCAGTACTGATCATGCAAGAGCAGGGCATGCTGTTGCATCCCAACATAGAGTCCCAAGCCCTTACAGCATGGCTGTTGAAAGATTCAGCTTCTTCCCTAAATTTTCCTGACAGTGCGTCTCAATTCTTGCTAGCAGCAGGAATCTTTCTTCTAAGAGGACATATGGTTTTTAAATGGAAGAGTTTTGCTATCTGGTATGAGGGTGAGGTCATAGATCCCTTCACTTACACTACAAAAAAATACTGCTTGAACATCACCTACATTTGTCTCAGGCAGGTCAGAAGGCCAATTCTGTAAGAGTTCACATTGGTGTGGTTGGAACCTATCTTCATGTAGAAGGTTAAACTTATCTTAGAAACAGAAACATGAAGGCAGATAAAGGCCAAATAGCCCATCCAATGTTCCCTTCCACATCATCCACTATCTCTTCTTCTCGCTAAGAGATCCCACATGCAAGTCCCACACTATCTTAAATTCAGAAATAGTCTTCATCTCCACTTCTTCCACTAAGAGACTATTCTGCATATCTACCACCCTTTCTGTAAAGAAGTGTTTTCTTACATTACTCCTCTTAACGTCATCCTATGCCCTCTCCTTCCAGAGTTTTCCTTCATTTGAAAAAGACTCTCCTCCTGTACATTAATGCCACGGGTATATATAGACCAGGGATCTCAAAGTCCCTCCTTGAGGGCCACAATCCAGTCAGGTTTTCAGGATTTCCCCAATGAATATGCATTGAAAGCAGTGCATGCAAATAGATCTCATGCATATTCATTGGGGAAATGCTGAAAACCCGACTGGATTGCGGCCCTCAAGGAGGGACTTTGGGGGCCCCTGGTATACATATTAAGTTCTCTAAGTCTGTCCCCATAAGATTTATGGCAAATGCCACTAACCAATTTTGTAACAGCCCTCTGGAACTACTCAATCCTCTTAATATCTTTTTTGAAGTTGCTTATCCTAAAATTGCATACAGTATTCCAAATGGAGCCTCACTAGAAACGTATACAATGGCATTATTACTGGCCATTTCTCTCCTTATGCACCCAAGCATCTTTATGGCTTTGCCCATCAACTTTTCTACCTGTTTTGCCACCTTGAGATCATCAGATACAATCACCCCCAAGTCCCGCTCTTCCGTGCACAGAAGTTTCTCGCCTCCTATACTATACCGTTCTCCTGGATTTTTGCAGCCCAAGTGCATAACCCTGCAGTTTTTAGCATTAAATCTTAGTTGCCAATTGCCTGATCATTCTTCAAGATCCCACCTCTTGTTATCCACATTCTCCAGGGTGTCTACCCTATTACAGAGCTTGGTATCATCCGCTAAAAGACAAACTTTGCCAGACAGTCCTCCGCAATATCACTCACAAAGATGTTACATAGAGCCGGGCCAAGGATCTTTGTTCACCCTTTGCTTTAAGCAGGCCTTGTTACTTCTCAAGCCTCCTGCAGTGTCAGGGGACATCATTTTGGTTCTAACTCAGCTGATGAAAGCCAGTTTGCAGTTAGTGAGTTCCAGGCCCTAGTAAGTGATCTGCCTTATACTAAGAGTCAGAATTTCACCTTAACTAGTCAATAGTCCTTCCAAACATTTTCCTAAACCACATGCTCAAAAGGATACAAGCACAGTGCATACTTTTGAACTGTAAAAGATCCTTAGCTGCCTATCTGCAGCGTAGTCCAAAAGTGAAGACAAAAATACCAAGAAAAGAAGCCAACCAACAGGAAAAATAACTGGATTCTTTGTTTAGCAGAATCCCATTGTGAATTATCAGTATATCTCCATATATAATAATGTTTCCATAAAACAAATACAACATGGAATATTAAAGAAGCTCTCTAATTAATAAAATAGAAAATAATGGAAGAATGTTTATGCATACAAAAAACCTGTTTTGATCATTTCCCAAGAATAAATTTTGTTTGGAGGGAAAAAATGATATTTCTAGAAAAACAAATTAAAGAAACTCACGTATCCTTTTTTGAAGGATCTAATAAGCATGATTGATAGCTTCAAAATCTGCTGAGAATGGATGTACACCAGAATAGAAATTACCTAATTACTCTAGGATTTGAAAATATATTTAGTGGCTACTAACACAGAAAACAGCTGAAAAATATTGTAAAACATTTTTCTCATTAAGTAAAAATGTAAGCATACATTGCTAAATGCTAACCTATTATGTGAAAACTGATAGCTCTAATGAGTAAAACTCAATCTAGGCCAAGTGCCAGATGTTGCTGATATCAACGTAGTGACTTTGCATTCCTTAAAAGGGATAATGAACCTTGGACATATTCTAATAAAGCTGATAGTATGTGCTGCTCCTTTTGACCCTGGCCATCCTCCACTGCCCCAGATACATTAGATAGATTTTGAGCCCACCAGGACAAATAGGGAAAATGCTTGAAGTACCTGTAAGTAAACCGCTTTGAAGTGGTGGTAAAACTACAAAAAATATATGAGAAAACAAAATTGGCCCACAGTCTATATTCAAATTCAAGTATAATTTTGAATTTAGGTATGTTATTTGAGGAAAAGGATTGAAAGGAATAGTATCAGTTCAATTTAGTAGTCATAAATCCACAAATGTGGAGGAAAACCTTTAAACTTAAATGTCATTCCTCCCATGGACATTCAGTATGAGCCATGAAAAAGGCGCTCGATATATCTCAAAGACTCAGGTAGTAACCTTGCGATGACTTGCATCATCCAGACTTTTGTCTGGGTAAAAGTCACTGCCTCATACATCATGTTAAGTCCATGATATGGGAGAAAAAAGACTTTAGATGTGGAAGAATAATGTATGAAAAAAATTGAATAAATAAATCACCAAACTATCCCTAACAATTCTTACTCCTAAAGTAAAACCACATAAATCACATAATCTCCCAAAGCTGGTGTAGTAAAATGTCAATGGCTAAAATTGCCTGTGCTCCAATATAATGTCCATATCTTAATAGAGTGCCTGTGCTAGTTCAACGGACAAAAAAATTTGTGTCAAAAACACCCCAAGAAAAGAAAACTCAAAAAATTGTGTAAAACATAAGAAAAAAGAGTCCAAGTATGTAAAATCGTAAACTCAAAAACTCAAAAAGGGCTAAAAAAGCACCTTGTGAAAAAACTGTAACAAACAAGTAAATCCTGGGCGTACACTGGTCAAATTTTAAATCAAGTTCTTCAAAGACCAGAAGTTCTTAGGAGGATTATAAAAAAACTACAAATTGAAAAATAGTAGAAAGAATGTTGTATTTCCCCCTAATTGTGCACTAGCCCCAGAGTTTTTGAAAAAATAAGTACTTAGTCAAATAAATAGTACTTAACTTCGAGTGTTGAAAGAAAAAAGTGTCCAACGTAAATCTCCACTCAACGAAGCTCCGTTTCGTCGCCTTCATCAGGAGCGGGGATCCGGAGTAGTAGAAAAGCGACAGGCTGAAAATAAAGCTGTCAGCTGCTTGGGCGATGGTTAGACATTAAAGCCATCAACCTCTCTTAGTGAGGAGCGATTCCAAATAATACCGTCTCCTCTGAACAAAGGGCCAATTTTGTTTTCTCATATATTTTGGACCTTATTGGCCACAAAGTCCTTTAGGGTTTTTAGTGGAAAACTACAAAAAGGCAGTATACAAGTCCCAATCCCTGTCCTTTATGCTATACGTATATTGGATTGCAAGGAGAGATCTAAAATCCTACATTGGTTAATCAGGCTACTGAGATGTTCTGGATCTCTCAGCAGCATTTAAAAAAATTATTATTTTTCACCTTGATTCAAGTGTCAGCAGATGGTAACAGATGTCTGTTTGGTGCAATTTGTGCTTTTATTTGTCTCTTCCTATCTCATAGTTTTGGAATGGCTAGACCTATCTATACTAAACTTGGGATAGAGGTAAGTCCTTGAGAAGCAGCATCTGATTTTGACGCTTATAAGAACATAAGAATTGGCGCTGCTGGGTCAGACCCAGGGTCCATCGTGCCCAGCAATCCGCTCACGCAGCGGCCCTCTGGTAAAACTGAGATCAGCAGGAACTTGTCTAACTTTGTCTTGAATCCCTGGAGGGTGCTTTCCCCTATGACAGACTTCGGCAGAGCGATCCAGTTTTCTACCACTCTCTGGGAGAAGAAGAACTTCCTTACGTTTGTACGGAATCTATCCCCTTTCGATTTTAGAGGGTGCCCTCTCGTTCTCCCTACCTTGGAGAGGGTGAACAACCTGCCCTTATCTACTAAGTCTATTCCCTTTAGTATCTTGAATGTTTCAATCATGTCCCCTCCCAATCTCCTCTGTTCAAGGGAGAAGAGGCCCAGTTTCTCTAATCTTTCACTGTACGGCAACCCCTCCAGCCCCTTAACCATCTTAGTCACTCTTCTCTGGACCCTTCAAGTAGTACTGTGTCCTTCTTCATGTACGGTGACCAGTGCTGGACACAGTACTCCAGGTGAGGGCGCACCATGGCCTGGTACAGCGGCATGATAACCCTCTCCGATCTGTTCATTAGCCCCTTCTTTATCATTCCTAGCATTCTGTTCACCCTTTTCGCCACTGCCACATATTGCGTGGACGGCTTTATCGACTTGTCGATCAGAACTCCCAAGTCTCTTTCCTGGGAGGTCTCTCCAAGTACCACCCTGGACATCCTGTATTCGTGCATGAGATTTTTGTTACCTACATGCATCACTATACACTTATCCACGTTGAACCTCATCTGCCATGTTGATGCCCATTCCTCGAGCCTGATTATGTCATGTTGCAGATCTTCGCAATCTCCCTGCGTCTTCATTACTCTGAATAACTTCATATCGTCCGCAAATTTAATAACCTCACTCGTCGTACCAATGTCCAGATCGTTTATAAAGATATTGAAGAGCACGGGTCCAAGCACCAAGCCCTGCGGCACCCCACTGGTGACGCTCTTCCAGTCTGAGTATTGTCCATTTACCCCCACTCGCTATTTCCTATGCTCCAGCCAGTTTTTAATCCACTTGAGTATTTCACCCTCGATTCCACGGCTTGCAGTTTTCCGAAGTAGTCGTTCATGAGGAACCTTGTCAAACGCCTTCTGAAAATCCAGATACACAATGTCTACCGGGTCGCCCTTGTCTATCTGTCTGTTTACTCCCTCAAAGAAGTGCAGCAAGGTCGTCAAATACGATCTGCCTTTGCTAAAAATGTGCTGACTGGTCCTTATCAGCCCATATCCATCAAGGTGATCAATGGCTATTTTTTCCTCGTAGTCCCTTTTGGCCCTTTTACCGCCTTATGACACCTGCGTTGATGTTGTTTGTGCTTGTTCCAGTTTTCATCCATTTTCCATTCCTTGAATGAAGTTTTCTTGTCTCTGATTGCTTCCTTCACCTCTACAGTGAGCCACGCCAGTTCTTTGTTCTTTTTCCTCTTGGATCCCTTGTTAATACACGGTATATATAGATTTTACGCCTCGGTGACTGTGTCCTTAAAAAGGGACCAAGTTTGCTCTAGTGTTTTTACAGTGCTTATCCTCTTCTTAATTTTCTTCCCTACCATGAGTCTCATCCCTTCTTAATTCCCTTTTCAGAAGTTCAGTGCCATGGCTGTCGTTTTGGACCGATGTTTCTCTCCTGCATCCAGATCGAAGTGGATCATATTGTGATCGCTGTTTCCCAGTGTCCCTTCTACTTCTACATCTTGTGCCAGTCCTCGTAGGCCATTTAGAATTAAGTCAAGAATTGCATTTCCTCTAGTATTTTCCTTGACAAAGTTGTTCCAGGAAGCAGGAATAATTGGGAAGAAGAATAGAGGCAAGAGAAATGGGCGAAAAGGGCAAACAGAATGCTAGGAATGATTAAGAAGGGGATCTCATACAGATCATGCCGCTGTACTGGGCCATGGTACCCCCCACCTGGAATACTGCTTCCAGCACTGGTCGCCATATATGAAGAAGGACATAGTACTTCTTGAAAGGGTCCAAAGAAGAGCGACTAAAATGGTTAAAGGGCTGGAGGAGTTGCTGTACAGTGCAAGCCCAAGGTTTTAACCCGCGGAATTAAAGCGGGTTAAAACCACGGGCTTGGTAAGAAAAAAAAAGCAAACATAAAAAAGAAATTTCCTGCTCTGCCGAGCACAGAGGGGCAGCGCATTTGCAGACTATCTACAGATGGTCTGCTCATGCTCAAGGATCGCTGTTCAGCGATCCGATTCAGTCTGTTGGGAGCGTGATTCCAACTGCCCTAATTTGCATGAGGGCAATTAGTGAATCAGCACCCCCGGACACGGATCGGATCCAATACATAGAACAGGTTTGCGAGAATGGTATGAAACCCTTTTCATACTCAGAGGGGAGGAGGTTTGTAACGAACTCTGGTATAAACTGAGTTCTCTGATTCCATCACCATCTTAAAAAGACAGCTATTCGTCTGCATAGTTTGTACCCCAACAATAGTTTGTTGCTTTTCTTAGGTTAATGCCTTTAATGTAGCCCTGGTTTCTATTTAAAGCAATAAATGGAGACAGCACATCTTATTGGAACAATCGACTAATTCAATCCACCTCAACCAGACATAGGAGAACCAACGCACTATTCACACACCTTCCAACCAAAAACATCAAAAGAAAAAAACTGTACGACAACTTCCTAGCCACTCGAGCTGCAACACTCGACCTCCAACTCTAAAACCTATTGACCTCAACCACAGACTACAAATCCTTCAAAAAAGAAATTTAAACCCTTCTATTCAAAAAACACATAAAACCAAATTAACTCAATCAGAAATATCCCAAGCATCACTTGCAACTACTCCATATGTACTTCTAATACCATGACAATTCAAATATAATCCTTAGCAACTCAAAGAAATGTACAAACTACTCCCTAAATACTTCTAATGTCTGACAATCCATTTGTAATCTGCCTTGAACCGCAAGGTAATGACAGAATAGAAATCCCTAATGTAATGTTTCTCAGATAATGCAGTAATTCTGTTTCACTTTCATTTCTGCATTGATTAACAGATAATGGGATTGGCACAGTACTCAAATGTCAAATTTCAAGAACAGCTCCTCAAGAGGTCTGTTCACAGAGGAGAAACTCTCATTATAAAGCCCACACCCCTGGATGGAGCTATATCAATAAAGTTTTATGCAAATAGCTTAGAGAGGAGTAATGGATTTGCTGCCTTTTCTTAACCTATTGCCATACAAGACATATTTAAATCTCTGTTCAATGTTCTTTTGTTGCACAGAAATCCAATTTACCATTTAATTACAGCTGTTTAAAATTCCACACCCACTTTCATAGTTAAAATGTGGAGTGTGAAAATAAGTTTCCAGTTAAATTTGTCAGTTATCCAGTTACTCCTTTAAGGAATGAAAGGATGCCTGTGTCCAAATAGCAAGAAAATGCCTATCTTATGATGGCAATATAAGTACATATTTGTCATAAACTAGTTTTCCAAAACCTGCTCCAGCAGAGTACAAATGCTGACACTTACATTCACACTATCTCTGAAGCTGGTGTTATGGACTTTTTCAGCATATTTAATAAAATACACATGCACATCATAATTCCAGTTCTGCCCAAACTGTGTCCCTGGAGATGCCTTTTAGGTATGTTTACATATACATGAGAAACATTTGCATAATTTTATAAAAGGCTTTTTGCATAGGAAACCCTTTATAAAACTACTCTTAAATGTCATGGAAAACTTCATGTTAGTACAGTTTGTGCTCTTGCACATAAAGTGTTTAGTAGGTAGTGAGGACTTTATTGACAGGACATTCTGACACAACAGAGAATTTTTCACATATTACTTTTTGAGAATTTTGGTTTTGTATTGTAAGCAGTGAACACTATTTATGAGCAGAGTCAACCTTTGATCAAGTTTGGCTAACACCACCACTTAGGCAGCCTTTCACAATATAGAATAGAAGCATAGAAACATGGCAACAGATAAAGGCCAAATGGCCATCCGCAGCATCCACTATTTCCTCCTCTCCCTATTGGCTAAGGCTCTTTACACCTGCATTGTGATATCATAGAGCTTTATGGTTATAGAAACATAATATCAAATAAAGACCAAATGGCCCATCCAGTCTGCCCATCCATAGCATTCATTATCTCCTCCTCTCCCTAAGAGATCCCATGTGCCTGTCTCATGGTTTCTTGAATTCAGACATTGTCTCCACCACCTCTACCGGGAGGCTATTCCACACATTACCACACTTACTGTAAAAAAAAAAAAAAAAGTACTGTATTTCGTTAGATTACTCCTGAGCCTATCACCTCTTAACTTTATCCTATGCTCTGTCATCACAGAACTTCCTTTCAAATGAAAGATATGTGACTGGAGGTGGAGAGTGAATAAGTGATAGGAAAGGAGCCGGTGGAGGACTGAGAAGCAGAAGAATGTAGATGAAACTGGCGAGGGAATAAGTTAGACTAGAGGTTGGAAATGGGAGCTTAGAAAATGAGTAAAAGAAATGGGAGGCTGGCGAAGGAATATAGATGTAGGTTGAAATTGGAGTACCATAGAATAATAATAATAATAATAACAGTTTATATACTGCAGGACCGTGAAGTTCTATGCGGTTTACAATAAATTAGAAAGATTTTACAAATTGAATGGAACATTCATAGTTAGAGATTAGTGGTTAACAGTTTACAAGATCAGATTTGGGGGTGGGATTGTGATGGGGTCTATTGTTCAGATTCGTTACCTAGGTATTTCAAGAATAGGTATGTTTTTAGGTGTTTCCTAAATTCACCATAGTTGTTTGTGTGTGAAATTAGTTTTTCCAGGTCTTTGCCCCATAAGGCTGCTTGATACGATAGAAGTTGTTGATGATGTCTCTTAAATTTGCATCCTCTAGCCGGTGGGGAAACGAACTTCAGGTGTGTTCTTCTCTTATGTCTATTGGTTGAGAAGGAGAAGAGGTCAGTTATATATTTAGGGGCTAGACCAGATAGTACCTTGAAGCAGAGACATCCCAGCTTGAACTTCGCACGTGCCTCCATTGGCAGCCAGTGCAGGAGTCGGTAGGAAGGGGTTATGTGATCGGACTTCTTCAACCCGAAGATCAACCTGACTGCTGCATTTTGTATCAGTTGTAGTCTCTGCATTTGCTTCCGGGAGATTGCCAGATGGGCAATGTTACAATAATCAAGGTGGCTTAGTATTAGGGATTGTACCAGAATTCTGAATGCTGAAGTGTCGAAGTATGCTCTAATGGACCTAAGTTTCCAGAGAGTAAAAAACCCCTTTCTGACTAGGGAGTCCACATTGTCTTTCATGGTTAGACCTTGGTCCAGTATTACCCCCAGGACCTTCATTGTAGGTTGAATAGGGTAGTTGAGATTGTTAATGCGTAGTGGTGTTGTAGTGACAGGTGGGTGTGGCGAGGCTATAAAGAATTTAGTTTTATCTGCATTAAGCTTCAGTCTGAATTCTGTGGTCCATTGTTCCATCAGGTTTAGTGCTTCTGTTGCCGTGGGGGTGATTTCGGAGAGAGAAGTATTGAACGGGATAATGATTGTAAAGTCATCCGCATAACTGAATAATTTTATACCCCGCTGGGCCAGCTGCACGCCTAGTGATGATATATAGAAGTAAGTGCAGCGAGTGCAAAACCAGTACGTAAGTGAAAGGTGAAGAGGAAGATTTGAGGACTGCAGGGGAAGAAAGAAAGAAAAATATCACTATTTATTTTTAGTATTATATACCACATATAGTCTAATTGGTTTACATTCAGTTACTCAAGCATTTTTTCCTACCTGTCCTGGTGGGCTCACACTCTATCTAATGTACCTGGGGCAATGGGGGATTAAGTGACTTGCCCAGGGTCACAAGAAGCAGCATGGGATTTGAACCCACAACCTCAGACCAGTTTGGTATCCCCACCCACATAGTTGTGCACCCAAATTGAGTACCGGAAATTATACCTAGTTTCAGCAGATGTAAGTTTACTGAATGCTGTTCTATAATGGGCACTCATCTTTGGGCACCCAGTAGGGGAGAATCTGTATTCACCCATGATACACGAACCGCATCGGAGAAGCTACATTATACAAACGAATATCCAGGAGGTTCAACCCCGAGCATCATTTATTAAATCTAGTCCTGTGTGTGTATCCCTGCAGGGTCCACAAAACATTTCACTCAGTGATATCATCTGAACCCCCCACTGTGCCAAACAGGAATAAACATGTATACATGCTTGCACAACCAACCAGTTTGCAGTTAGCAGTTGATATCCTGCTTCACCAGTGTCTGCATTTCATTAATGGTTTGTGTTTACCATTTTGCTTTACCAGCAATTGGATTTCATCATTCATTATTGGTTTGTGGTTATTATTTGGGACACTTGATGTAGGCACCATAGCTGAAACACGGTCCATGTCGAGTCCATGTTTTAGCTGCATTTTGATGTGACTGTTTTAGAGCACTTGCATATATTTTATTTGCTATTAATAAAGAGGGTTTGAACATAGAAACATGACGGCAGATATAGGCCAAATGGCCCATCTAGTCTGCCCATTCACAGTAACTATTATCTCTTTCTCTCTCTGAGAGATCCCATGTGCCTATCCCAAGTCCTCTTGAATTCAGAAACAGTCTCTGTTTCCACCACCTCTTCTGGGAGACTGTTCTACGCATCTACCACCCTTTCCGTAAAAAAGTATTTCCTCAGATTACTCTGAAGCCTATCACCTCTTAACTTCATCATATGCCCTCTCATTGCAGAGTTTCCTTTCAAATGAAAGAGACTCGACTCATGCATATTTATATTATGTAGGTATTTAAACAACTATCATATCTTCCCTCTCCCGCCTTTCCTCCAAAGTATACAGATTGAGCTCTTTAAGTCTGTCCCCATGTGCCTTATCAGGAAGACCACACACCATTTTAGTAGCCTTCCTCTGGATCGACTCCATCCTTTTTATATCTTTTTGAAGGTGTGGCCTCCAGAATTGTACACAATATTCTAAAAGAGGTCTCACCAGAGTCTTATACAGAGGCATCAATACCTCCTTTTTCCTACTGGCCATACCTCTCCCTATGAAACCTAGCATTTACCTTTCACTGTCACTTTTCAACCTGTTTAGCCACCTTAAGATCATCACATATAATCACATCCAAGTCCCGCTCTTCCGTCATGCACATAAGTTCTTCACCCCTAAACTATTGTTCCCTCTGGTTTTTGCAGCCCAAATGCGTGACCTTGTAGTTCTTATCATTAAATTTTAGCTGCCAAATTTCAGACCATTCTTCAAGCTTTGCCAGGTATTTCTTCATGTTATTCACCCCATCTGGCATGTCTACTCTTGCAGATTTTGGTATCATCTGCAAAGAGGCAAATCTTACCCGACAACCCTTCAGCAATATCATTTATAAAAATGTTAAAAAGAACAGGCCCAAGAACAGAACCTTGAGGCACACCACTGGTAACATCCCCTTTCCTCAGAGCGATCTCCATTGATTACTACCTTCTGTCGCCTTCCACTCAACCAGTTCCTGACCAAGCCTGTCACTTTGGGACCCATCCCAAGGGCACTCAGTTTATTTATTAGATGTCTGTGTGGAACACTGTCAAAGGCTTTGCTAAAATCTAAATACACCACATCCTCTGATCACCCAGTCAAAGAAATTGATCAGATTTGTCTGACAAGACCTACCTCTAGTGAATCCATGTTGCCTCCAGTCCTGTAATCCACAGGATTCCAGAAACTTGACCATTCTCTGTTTTAAAAGCATTTCCGTTAATTTGCTTACCACAGAAGTCAGACTTACCAGCCTGTAATTCCCTACTTCTTCCTTACTTCCACTTTTGTGGAGCGGGACCACATCCGCCCTTAATGCAAAAATATATGACCATGTCACTCCTCTTCTATATAAAGCTCATTGGTTACCAATAGAGCAAAGAATCACCTACAAAATTCTATTACTAACCTTTAAAACTAAAGAAAATAACCAGCCAGAATTCGTTAACAATTTACTTATCCCCTATAATAAAACTAGGACCCTACGATCTTCTGCTTATATTCTTCTCATTGTTCCCTCTTTGAAACATATTAGTACAATGAGACTACAATTTTTTCAATTAACGCCTCTTTTCTCTGGAATAGTATCCCCAACTACTTACGTGAAAGTACACTTATCAATTTTAAGGTGAAGCTAAAGACATTTCTTTTCCTTGATGCTTTTGAAACTTAAACTGTCCTTTTAAGGACGACTTAGATTTAAGAAAGATTTCTACTTACAGTCCCCTTTCCTTTTGTTCTTCTCCTTAAGTGTTCTCTTTTCTTTCTATCAATTGTAGTTCCAAGCCCTTCTTTCCTTTCGTTCCCGTTTGTATTTGTTTTGAAAATTGTATTCTCCTTCGGTTTATTTTTATTATATTGCATTTTAATTGGCTTATTTTTATGGCATTTTTGTACACCGCCTAGAAGGCTCGAGTGGGCGGTATAATAAATTTTAAATAAACTTGAAACTCCAGTCCTCCTGTACCACTCTCGACTCTAGAGACTCATTGAAAAGGTCAGTCAGTAGAGCCACTAGAACTTCCCTAAGTTCCTTCATCACCCTCGGATGTACACCATCCAGCTCCATTGCTTTGTCTACCTTTATTTTAGCTAGCTCCTCACAAACACAACCCTCTGAATATTGATCAGGGTCTATTACTCCTCCATCCCTATTCATGTTTGTCCTCTGCGGTCCCACTCCCGGCGCTTCAGCCAGGAACATAGTAGTATTTGTTAAGCAAATCAGCCTTTTGTTTATCAGCTTCTATGTAGTCCTCCCCTTCACCAGGCACGCTCTGGTCCTTCTCTTGGAATTGGTGTTTATTTACCAGGCAGAGCAAGCACAGCTGTCTAAAGGAGATCAGATCTTTTTTTTTTTTTTTACAAATCTTTATTCATTTTCATTATTATTCATTTATCCTTAATATCAATGCTCCAAATGTCTCTAAGACAAGTCTTTGTTTTTTATTCATATATCCAGATATTAATTTATACCACTGTGCGGCCTGGTGTCCCAGAAAGTCCACCAGAAAGCACAAGAATTCTAAACTATATTGATTATTAAGATTTTTCCATTCAGGGAACCATCTATAACTTTGTGATTTATCAAGTCCAAATTTTTGTTGCATCTGTGAAAAATCAGGGAAAACCAAAAAAACTCTGTGGAGTGACGATGTTCTCAAATGGACTTTATTTGAAAGTATCAAAGTTCCAAAGGTACACTAAAATCATCCACATAAAATAATTCCATCCACATAAAAGTGAATCATCCACATAAGAGCCTTAAAGAACCTAGTCCACTAGGGGTACAGGACCCGACACGGTCCGCGTTTCGACAAAAAGTCTTCTTCAGGGGTCCCTGGGGGTCCTATAAAGGTGAGTACGTGGGAAACAATTGTGTGGTGAACCGGAAGTGAGACACTGCTTGCAGTTTACCATTAGATATAACATCTAAAATACGTATACCTGCTATAATAAAATACTTCCAGACGACCTTAAACCCGCCAATTTGAATCTTGGAGTTCAGCCATATAGTTTGATTTGTAGATTTTTGTATTGGAATAGGTGTTAAATTATTGACATATCTTATAGTTTTCCATGTATCTATTAATATTCTGTTCTCTTTATACACTCTAGGCATTTTAATACCAAGAACATGGGGGAGCCTGAAAGGAAACAAAAGTTGCCATTCCAACTTCAACCAATCTGGGAGCTTATCCATGAGCTCTGGGAGGACCCAATACATACCCTGGCGCATAATATAGGATTAATGATACCTATAGAAATTAGGAAAATTTACCCCACCCTCTGCAATTGGCTTTTGTAAAGACACTAAGGCAATTTTACCTAGCCAAATAAATTTTGTAAGAATATTGTTTAACTTTTTATAAAAAAAGACCCCTGAAAAATAAACTGGTATCATACCCATTTGGTAACAAACTACAGGCAAAATCATCATCTTAATAGTTTGGACTCTCCCCCACCAAGACAAATGTAAAGGATTCCATTGCTCACATAATTCTGTTACCCTCTTTAATAAAAATTTTTCATTCAATTTCATCGTTTCTTCCAGCGTATTTTTTATCCAAATACTTAAATATTTTATTCCATCCTCCTTCCAAATAAAAGGAAATGAATCAAATACATGTACAGTGCACATTGAGTAGAAGAACTTCTGATTTGTTCCAGTTTATTTTATATCCTGAAAATTTCCCAAACTTCTCTTATCAGTTCAAGCAAGCATGGAATGGTTGTTTCAGGATTCCTCAAATGAAGCAATATATCATCTGCATAAGCAGAGACCTTGTATTCCCGGTCAGTACGAGGAATACCCTGTATCTCCTTCATTTGCTGAATAGCTAACAACAAGGGTTCTAATACAATATTGAAAAGTAAAGAAGACAAGGGACAGCCTTGCCTTACCCTCTTTGGCAAATTGAAACACTCCAAAAAATTATTATTTATATATAATCTAACAACAAGGGAGCTATACAATGTTTGGATCATTTGTATAAACTCAGATCTGTTAGAAATGCCTCCTTTGGTTGTTCGTCCCAGGGTTCATTGAACACGTTAGACTTGCCTATTAGATCTTTAATTTCATGGTTGAAGTCTGCTTGCAAAATAACATCTCTTACCTTTTCATGACATGCTTGGAATCCTGAGTGGGTGGATAAATATGAGATGCTCTCTGGCCTTGTCTCTTGAGCACTGTCATGCTACAAGATGTTGCTCAAGGGTCAAAGCACAGCTTTTTCTGCATGCTCTTCTACCTATAATCTGAAATTCTAGTTTTGTTTAGCTACACTGATGCCTGCAGTACATGTTCTGAATATTCATGTACTGTCTCTCTGCCTCTGTACTCAAAAGGTACAGCTGCACAGAACAATTGGACAGCAGTATACATTTCTAGTCACCTAACTGGCACAAGGAGGAAAGGTGCAGAAGCAAGTATGATATTCAGAGTTGAGAAAAAATAATGACAGAAAAACTATATGGCAAAAAAGCTTAGGGGGTCACAATATTCAAAAAGAATTATCCTGTAGAAGGGCAAGACTTCCATTGGCTGAGCCTGACTCTGACCCATTAAACCGTGTTCTGTAATTTTATTCTTTATAATAGATTCCACTAGAAACTATTGGCTGGAACTGAAGTCATGTTTACTGGTCTGCAACTTCCTGGATCACCCCGGAACTCTTTTTAAAAATCAGCATTATATTGGCCACCTTCCATTCTTCAGGTACTACAGATGATTTTAATGACAGTTTACCTACCACTAACAGCAGATCAGCAATTTCATGTTTGAGTCCTTTCAGTACCCTGGGGTGTATACCATCTGGACCAAGTGATTTCTCACTCTTTTACTTGTCAATTTGGCTCATTATGTCTTCCAAGTCCACTGAGATTTCTTTGAGTTCCTCCACATTGTCATTCTTGAAAACCATTTCTGGTTCAGGTAGATCTCTAAACACACGTCTAGTATTCATCCATGGTTTCATCCTTTGTTGCTTGAATCTCATTTTGAAACTCATTTTGTATAGATCTTTCATCTCCTTTCTGTCCAATTTCTAATGTCCGTGGTCATATTTTTTTTGTTTGTTTGTTTTTTTGAGAAATTTCACCGGAAGGATCAGTTTCATTCATGTCTATGAGATTTTTAAGACCGACGGACGATATTACTGGAAACGCTACCTCGGAAGTACTATATTTTAATCTACTTAACTACAAACCTTGCAAGCAACGATTTTATTTTTATAGTAATATAAATACAAATATTAAGGACTCCAAATAGTTTGTTATTCAGCCCAAAATAATTAATTAAATACCAAACTCAAAATGAGACAGAATGGTGTCCTTATGCCAAAGAGTTTTTATAGATACCAAGCTTTGCCAAGGTTCATTATCCCGACAGTAGATTAGCTACTATTTAATACATGAACGGTATGTTTATAATTATATATTCAAACTTAGTAGTCATAGTTTTTGTCTCGAAGTATCAAAAAAAGGTCTGCCAGTTGATCGATATATTTAACCCCTTGGGTTGCAAATGATCAATCCACCTCTGCTCTAATTGTAACAATTACAACCACGGACATTAGAAATTGGACAGAAAGGAGATAAAAGATCTATACAAAATGAGTTTCAAAATGAGATTCAAACAACAAAGGATGAAATCAGGTAGATCTCTAACATCTTCTGTAAAGACTGAAACAAAGAATTTATTCAGTCTCTCCACTATGGCCTTGTCCTCCCTCAGTCTTTATCCCTACTAAACAAGTTTTTCTCTGCAGTCCTACAGCTCAGCCTTCTAGACTCTACTGAGAACATCATATTCCTCTGTTGTAAAAGATGGTCATGGGTGCTTTCAATGTGAATTTATCTATTCTCTGTACTTGGTTTTCCTTTGAGAGCTATGTTGTTTCATGGTACTAATTTAACCCCTTATATTACATGTTTTGACCCTTTAGATGCTTAATGTTAACTTCTGCTAATTACTGTTGAATCTCCCCCCCCCCCACCCCCCTTAATTATTATTCAGGTTTCTGTTTGGACATTTCATAAATACTTAAGTTGCCTTTATATAGATGAAGCAATATTGTTTATATAATTATCACGATGGTTTATATGTTTATGGTACATCCCTGTAGGCAGGTTTGTTGTAACCCATTCCTTACTCCCTTATTCAATTTCTCAGCATCAAGGACAGAATATGGAGAAAAAGCATTGGACATAAGGACACTTTTTTGCCAGTTCCTGAGGGACCTTTTCTATGCATGCAGATTGATTTTACTCAAATGCCAAAATGCAAGAAGTTTGAAGTTGTTTTAATTTGTGTGAACCAGTTCTCAAGGTGAATTGAGGCCTACCCTTGTCTTAGAGCAGATGCTACAGGGCAGCCCACGGAAAAGTAGCCAGCCTCCGGCGATTATGGCAATATGAATGAGCAAGTGTATTGTTTTTATTCACTTACCCACAAGTTACAACAGATGGCGAAAGTGGGCCTCCGTTCATATCTATGCACCTTCCACAATCACTATTCGCTGGTCCAGGGAGAACACCATCTTTCTGTTAACAGTATTAGAGGCGGGCTACTTTTCTGTGGCCCACCCTGTAAAAAGTTGTGGAAGGAATTTGCATAAGTAAACATGAGACCCAAGCTATCATTAAGAAGAGCTCTTGTCTAATTTTTCAGGTTATACTGCAAATATGTAAGTATTGCATAAGAACATACTATTAATTGACCACATCACCTGGCGCACTTAGGCGTATGCCATTGACATAGTTTAGCAGCGGCATGTATACCTATTGCCTATAGTCAGTATTAGTGCTGCCCAATTCAGGAAAAATAATTTCAATTCGATTCAGCCTATTGAATTGGTTTTTCGATTCGATTTTCCTGCTCAATTGGGTGTTTTTTTCAAACATCCTGGTGGGTTTATTTTATAGCTTTTTCACCCCCCCCCCCCCATTTGGCTTCTCCTAACCACACTGGCGCTGTGGTGTAAACAAATAAAGAAACATAAAGGACTTTTCTTCTCTCTGTTAAATCCTAGCTCACGTTTGCGGTCTAACACCAGCTCTGGCGGGATACACTTTTCAAATCTGACATATTGTAATCACAAAACAGAAAATAAAATTGGTTTTTCTACCTTTTGTTCTCTGGTCAATATTCAAATCTTGTTGGTCCCAGGCTCTGGTTGTCTTCTGATAACTTGCATGCCAGGGTCTCCTTTTTTCTTTCTCCGTGCTAACCATCCATCTGCCATCTCTGTCCTCTCCTTCCGTTTCCCTTCCCTCCCCCTGGAGGTCTGGCATCTTTCCTTTTTTTCATTTCCATCCACAGATTCACCTTTTCTAAACTACCCTTTCATCCAGCATCTCTCCCTCCTTCCCCACCACCCCAGAGTCCACCATCTCTCCCTTTCTGTTCCTTTCCTCCCTAAATCCCTTTGTCCATCATCTCTCTCCCTGTCCTCTATTTTTAGACCCATTGTTTCCCCCCACCCCAAAGTCCGGCATATGCATGTCTCTTTGAACCCCCCTTCCCTCCCTCCACGTACTTCTACACCAGGTCCCCCTCCCCTGAAGGCCTGTCTCCCCCCCTTGAAAGCTTGTATCCCACTCCCCACCCCGAAGGACTAATCCCCCCCACAGAAGGCCTGCATGTTCCCCCTGGCCTCCCACTAGTGTCCAGCTTCCCCCCTGGCCTCTCCGCATCATTTACCTTATAGGAGCAGCCTGCAGACAAGCTTGCGGTGCTAGCTATCTTTGCACTGCTTCGGAGCTGTTTCCTCTGCCGCGGTCCCGCCCCTCCTCTGACATCAGAGACAGGATTGCGGCGGAGGAAACGGCTCTGAAGCAGTGCAAAGATCACTAGCACCACAATCTTGTCTGCAGGCTGCTCTTCAAAGGTAAACGGTGCGGGGAGGCTAGGGGTATAAGCCAGACACCAGGGGAGGCAGCTGGACAGCAGCACTTCCCGACTGACCCTCACCCTCTAAAGCAGGTGCCGCAGCGGCCAGCCAGCAAGAGCAGCGCTGCTGCTCCTGCTTTAGGGGGCAAGGGTCAGCCGAATCGGGAAGCCGATTTTTTTTGTTTTAAATCGATTCACCTGAAGTGAATTGGTGAACCGATTCGAATCGTGAATCGGGCAGCACTAATCAGTACTGCTGATTATAGCTGTTGCAGTGCTGAATGGCCTTATTTATTTAAGCATTTAAATACCACTTTTAGCCTAAGTGGTTTACATTCAGGTACTCAAGCATTTTTCCCTGTCTGTCCCGGTGGGCTCAAACTCTATCTAATGTACCTGGGGCAATGGGGGATTAAGTGACTTATACTACTACATGTATGCAGGCTAGAAAAGTCACTTTAATTCAAATACAATACATCCTGCTTCTTCTTTTATGTTGTTTTAGCTTTCACTTTTTTTTATCTTATACCATGTTATCTACTTATATGCAAGGAGGAATAAAACCTCAGAGCCCCGTCCAAAGACAGAACAAATCTTGCTTTAGGACTAGAAAGGGTAACAACCTTATAGGCTTCAAAAAAAACCCTCCTTGTTCACTATTTCCTTTAAATTTATATTAATCTGTTGTCTGAATATAGTTACTTTAGCGTGGTGTAACTACACAATTCACTTTGGGCTAGAGTCACTTAGCCCACCAATCAAGTCCCGACCACTTAGTGGCCCCTTTGCGACTCGATTTTCCTCCAACCCAATCCACACATGCAAATGAGGGGAAGTGGCATGCAAAATAGGAAGGACGCAATTCACTAAACAAATGCAGGCACACCGACTTGGCTGGCTGATCCAAAAACAAGCGACTGCTGAGGACTAGTCGCTTGTGTGAAAACCCTGCTCTCTGCCCTGATCTCCTGCTTCTCTGCTCTCAGCCCTGACTCTCCTGCTCTTCCCTGCAGTGCAAGCCCATGGTTTTAACCTGCTGGTTTAAAACGTGTTAAAACCACGGGCTTGCAAAGTTAAAAGTAAAATAAATTTTAAAAAGTTTTCCAGCTCTGCCGGGCATGGAGGGCCAGCGCATGCGCAGACCATCTACAAATGGTCTGCGCATGCCTCGGGATCGATAGAGAGCGATCCGTGCAGTTGGTGAGGGCATCGTTCCAATCATCCTCATTTGCATGAGGATGCGTCATGAATCAGCCCCCCGCACCCGGACCCGGATGGGATCGGTAGGTCATTTTCCTCCTTGTATAAGTAGATAAAATGGTATAAGATTAAAAAAAATAAAAAAAAAAAGCGAAAGATAAAACAACATAAAAGAAGGGTGTATTATATTTGGATTAAGTGACTTACCCAGGGTGCCGAGGCTGTAGCTCTAACCTCTGTGCCACCCACTCCCACATTAATTTAAACTGACATGGTCATGACTGCTGTTCACTATTGATTCCGAAGCATATAAAGCTGACAGGCGGTGTCAGTGTCCAAGCAGTGAGCATAGTACCCATGTCAACATAAGATCACCTTTCTTCATGCTTCACTGGCACTTTGTGTTGGGTGGTTTTCCTATGCAGAGGGATACACTAATGCTTCATTTCCCCACTTGCACAACAATGCTAAAAACACATAAGGTCAACCATGCCCATGAAGTGGCTTTGTTGAGCGGTAAGTAAAATGTTGCAGTAAACAGCCTTATAAATAAAAGGGCCGGAGGGCACTGGATGGTTAAATCAGAACCTTTATTTTATTTTTTTTATTGGATTGTGTGCCAGAAATAACAGAAACATCAGATTCCTAGATAACAGCATCTCTGTTGCAAATAGTATTAAGATTGGGATAGTTGATGTATGCAAGACTCAACGTGAAGGCTGCTCAGATGTCACCCAGCTATTCTTTTTGACTTTGTAGTGTTTCTTATAACAAAACAGGGCTAGAAACCAAATTTGCTTTCTCTCTCATATCCTAGATGTGGCCCCTTCAAGGCACAGTTCAGGCACACTGGCAGGGAAACATATTTATTTATTGGGATTTATTAATTGCCTTTATGAAGAGATTCACTCGAGGAGGTATACAACAGGCATGGCATGACTTACTACCACAATGCATCCTGGACCTCTGCATTCAGTGCTGTCACTTCAGCTCCTTTCAAAAGCACTAAATTCACTGAAATTTTTTTTTTTTCCAAAAGTCCCCTACTGAAATCAATCATTTCCTAATGCTTTAGCCATCATATCATGTCTCTGTTTCTGCAGCATACGCATCTATGCACTTAGCAACACAGGAACACCTGCCTTAAAGCTAGTGGAAAGGTGGGTGGATAAGTAGCAGCACCACCCATGCGCTATGCCACTTATGTCATACATTTGTTATTACTGACAGTTCAGTCCATATGTGTATACTTACAAGACTGCTGCTATTCTATACATTTAGCTGTGCAAGTGGTGCACAATTGCTCTTCCAGTACCTGTATATGTGTAACTAACTACATTGAGGACAGGCATAACCCTTTGGGGATGGAGGATGGGGAGGGCCATTTGGTTTTCTTCAGGCTTATTAGAAACACATATTAATAGTTGTAAATGTGTTTGGTAGTTTTCTTGCCATCATTTTCTAACAGTGGCCAGTTAGGAAATTACCCCAGAATACATCTAAAGTTTGCAGACTGATTTTAAAAAACGGGGTAATTGCATTGAGATGGCAGCAACACTACCCTGGCAATAGAAGGCAGGTCTGTTGCTGCGATAATTATCCATTTTTCTCTTCACTTAAGGAAACATTCCATAACACTCACTGAATATGTTTCTAAACATGCACATAATAGTACTGAAACATGAATCTTTGAATTAAATATAGTACTCTTTCAGTAGCAAAATACAAAATTGTTAGGTTGCTTTGTAACAAATTGATAACTTTAGTACAGTAGTTGTAAAAACACCATATTTTACTTGGTATTAAAAGAAAGTGGTTCTCTCTCTTGTTTTCCTGAAAAGGAGTACAGTCCATTCTCGTTATTCGCAGTAGTTCCTGAAAACATTTGTGAACCGCTAATCGTGAATAATGAAATGTTGAATCCATGGGAAAATAGAGATTAGGTTCCAGCAGTACACGCCATGCCTCGGAACTTGGGTGTGTGGTGCAGTGGTTAGAACCACAGCCTCAGCACCCTGAGGTTGTGGGTTAAAATACCATGCTGCTCCTTGTGACCCTGGGCAAGTTACTCAATCCCCCATTGCCCCAGGTACATTAGATAGAGTGTGAGCCCACCAGGACACATAGGGAAAAATACTTGAGTACCTGAATGTAAACCACTTAGGCTATAAATACTTAAATAAATAAATAAAAGAATTATCTTGGGAAAATAGGGGTAGATTCCTGTATGAGACACTTGGAGTACCTGTAATACACTCTGCAGCCTCTTGGGGGCCATATCTGGACACAAACACCTGACTGCAAAGTTTTCTTAAGAGTCAGTGCGCAAATACACAAACACAGTGGCGCAAATGGGAAATATTGGTAGCAATTGATGCAACCACAGATAAACAGAATCACACATCGGAAACGCATGAATAACAAGAATGGACTGTATATAGTTTTATATCTTTAGCACACAACATGTAGGCAACCGATTAAAGGGTTCAGAAATGTGGAGGGAAGTAAACTGCAATTAATCAATGTTTGGCATTTCACCTTTTATTCTTCCTGGGCATTCTATGACTTTCAAGAAAGCAGAAAAAAAAAATACCAAGGACAAAATGCTGCTCAAATGTCATCTCAGTTCCAGGACAATGTGAGACCTTCACGAATTAGCTGTTAATGTAAGGAAACCAACACTCTTGTAGGTGCACCCATTTACGAGAAACTAAGTACATCAACAGCTAGATTCACTAACCTTCCAATCGGTGGGTGACTGGAGGCAGGCCAACCGATTCACCAACCATCTTCATGCAAATAAGGGCAATCGGAGGTACGCCCCCATCCGACAACACAGACCCCGATGCACACACAGACCATCTACTTTGCCTGTAGATGGTCTGCACATCTGTTTTCTGTCTTTTTTTAAACTTTTTTTTACTGGCCCCGACTCTCCTGCTCTCTGCCGCCCTTCCCTGCAGTGTGAGCCTGAGGTTTTAGCCCACGGGTTTAAAGCGGGTTAAAACCACCACGGGCTCACACTGAGGGGAAGGGTGGCAAGAGAGCAGGTCACAGCATTGAGTAGAAGAGCCAGAGAGCAGGTCGCGGCATTGAGCAGGAGAGTCAGGGAGGCAGAAAGCAGGTTTATTGTAGGACTGGCAGGACAGTCAGAAAAGACGTGAGCGACTGGTCCCTAACAATAATTTCTTGTTGATCGGCCAGCCCAGTCAGTGTTCAAGATTTTTGTTTAGTGAATCGCTGCCTGCCTACTTTGCATCCTTTTCCCCTCATTTGCATGCACGGATTGGAATCAGATCGGCACAGAGGTTAG
The DNA here is from genome assembly GCF_902459505.1 of Geotrypetes seraphini. Lineage (NCBI taxonomy): Eukaryota > Metazoa > Chordata > Amphibia > Gymnophiona > Dermophiidae > Geotrypetes > Geotrypetes seraphini. The sequence goes on from NC_047084.1 coordinate 86,135,375, forward strand.
GTGAATTGGGGTGGAGGAAAATCGGGTCACAAAAAGGTCGCAAACAGATTGGTACATGATCGGTTTGCTTAGTGAATCTAGCCCTAAGTCAGAGGTGTAGCAATGGCATCCTGGAACCAGAGTATGTAAATTAACCAGATTTTTAGACCAAATTTATGTAAATATAACTCGTGAATATTCATTGTCAGTACCCTGCAACATTGAGCCACTTTCACTTTCCCAGAACAAAGCAACACACCCTGTTATAATCCATCATTTGAAACATATCTGTGATCCAAATTGGTGCCGATTGTCAGCATCCATGATGAAAGAGCCTGAGATTGAGTGCAATATGACAAAAATGTGGTCCAGCAAAGTTCAAACAAATTAGGAGAAAAACCAATTAACCTGCTCATCAAGCTGAAAAACCTCTCTGACCCAGATGCTAGAATAGGAGAAATGCCTTTTCTAAACACAGGACCATCACATTCAGGGCTAGGGTTAAACATGCTGGAGCCCCTGGCAAAAACTCAGGAGGGGGCTCTACCAGCAGGCTTCAGCTTTAAGGAGTCCGAGGGGTTCCTGGTAGCTTGGGGGCCCAGTACAATTGCCCTGTTTGCACTTCTGTAACGCTGGCCCTGAAGGCTATTTTTTTTCCTTCCTACTGAATCAGTATCATGCACTCATTGGTATCCAAAATTTGTTCTAGATGTTAAAGACAAACATTGAAGCAGTCGGGGCAGCTCAGTGTTTAATTCACAGCCTCTGAATAGTTTAAAGTGGTGTTTCTCTGAGTTATCTGGAAGATTGCCACAATGAATATGCATGACATATATGTGCATGTATTGAAGACTCAGTGTATGCAATTTCATCTCATGCATATTCATTAGGGGTATCGGAACCAATGCTTTAAAGTGTTCTAAGCGCAGGTGAATAGGTTCCATGCTACTTGCAGCCTTCTCTATACTACAGACTGTACTATGTTGCAAATGATGCAATAATCACTCACAGGCATTTCTAGACTAAGTTCAATTTACTAAACTGCATTAAGATGTTAACATGTAATAATCTGATTTAAACAAATAGCACTGAATTTTATAAAAAGTGCAAAAAAAGCAATTTAATTGAATAATAAGCCAATTAACACCAGTAACTGGAATCTTAATGAGCAGTGGCGCTAATTGGTTTTAATTAAAAGTTACATGTGTAAATTTAGGGGTGGGATCTGCACCTAAACTTTCTGCGCGAGTCCAAAAAGGGGGCATGGAAATGGAAGGGTTACAGGCTTATCAGGGACATATCTCCAAGTTACACATGTAGTTAGAGAATAAGGGAGGGAGGATCTGCGCTTAATTTAGGCATAGGGATTTGTATTGTGTTTCCATTGGTGCAAATGGCTATACCTAAAGTTAGGTGCACTTCTCGCTGCTAAGTGCTATGTAACTTTCAGCGTTGTTTATAGAATAGCGCTCAGCGGGTGTGTTTTGGTGCTGGATCTAGTCCATAAAGAATAACCTAGAACAGGGTGCCTAGGATAAGAGGGTAAGCAGGCACCTATTTCACACTTATTCTGTACAGAAAAGTGGTAAGAAAAATGCGCTTACATTTAAATCAAGCTCTATAGCTGGTGTCAATGGCTGTGGCTAAATGTTAAATGACCATGCCATAGGGAAACAGCAACAAAAGCCAAATGACAACAGAATGTAGTGTTGTGGGCCCAGACGGGACAAGAACAGCAGAGCCTCAAATTGGAGGAAGCCAGATTTATTATGGCCTGTTTTCTGGCTAAATGCCTGCATCATGGTCATATAGAAATAGCTTCCCAAAATAATTCAAGGTGAAAGCATTCAAATAAAAAAAATATATAGTTGAATGTTTCTTATTGCTTGTCTCCTTCCACTATAGAAAAAAAAATGCTGAAGAATGTATATTCTGTAAGAAATGTTCTGTGCTCATGGTGTCCTTCAATATACCTTGCTTCCTCCATTTTGAGGATCTGCTGTTGTTGTCCCATCTGGGCCCACCATCCTACATTTTTTTGTTGCGTGGCATAAATTATATAGTATTCTATAACTTAGGTTTTAAAAAATATATATATATAGTGCTTATTACGTGCACTTACTTACATGCTCTGTCCATTAGCAGGCCCACTAGCAAAGGGCAACTTTCGTAAAATGAGGAACATGGTTAAAAAGAAGCTAAAAAGATCAGTTGTAAAGGTTAGGACTATAAATCAGGCATGGATATTATTTAAAAATACCATTGTAAAAGCCCAGACCAGATGTATTCCACATATTAACAAAGGTGGAAAGAAGAGAAAATGAGAGCCGGCATGGTCAAAAGGTGAACTGAAAGAAGCTATTCGAACCAAAAAACATCCTTTAAAGAATGAAAAAAGATCCAAATGAAGAAAAGAAGAGACATAAGCACTGGCAAGTTAGATGAAAAGTACTGATAAAAGAAAATTAAGAAAGACTATGAAGAGAAACTTGACAAAGAGGCAAAAACTCATAGTAACAATTTTTTTAGGTACATCAGAAGCAGAAAACCTGTGAGGGAATCCGTGAGAATTTTTGATCATCAAGGAGCAAAAAGGGGTACTCAGGGAGGATAAGGCCATAGTGGAGAGACTGAATGAATTCTTTGCTTCGGTTTTTATGGAAGAAGATGTAAGAGATCTACTTGAACTAGAAATGGTTTTCAAGGTTGATGATGTGGAGGAAATGAAAGAAATCTCAGTGAATGTAAGACGTATAAGCTAAATTGACAAGTTAAAAAGTGATAAATCACCTGGATCAGATGGTATACATCCCAGGGTACTAAAAACTCAAACATGAAATAGCTGACCTGCTGTTGGTGATCTGTAACCTGTTGATAAAATCGTCTGTAGTACCTGAAGATTGGAGGATGGCCAATGTTATGCTGATTTTTAAAAAGAGTTCCAGTGGAGATCCAGAAAATTACAGACGGGTAAGACTGTCTTCATTGCCAGGCAAAATAGTGGAAACAATTATAAAAAATAAAAGTGTGGAACATGTAGACAAACATAATTTAATGGGACAGAATTAGCATGGGTTCAGCTGAGGGAGAACTTGTCTCATCAATTTGCTTGACTTCTTTGAAGGTGTGAATAAACGTGGATAAAGGTGAGGTGGTTGATGTACATCTAGATTTTCATAAAGCTTTTGACAAAGTTCCTCATGAGAGGCTCCTGAGAAAATTAAAGAGTTATGGGACAAGAGGCAATGTTCAATTGTGGATTAGGAATTGGTTATCGGATAGAAAACAGAGGATAGGATTAAATGGCTATTTTTCTCAATGGAGCAGGGTAAAGAGTGGAGTGCTGCAGAGATCTATACTGGGACTGGTGCTATTTAACTTATTTATAAATGATCTGGAAATTGGAATGACGCGTGAGGTGATTAAATTTGCAGATAATACTAAACTTTTCAAAGTTGTTAAAACGCATGCAGATTGTGGAAAAACTGAAGGCAGACCTTAGGAAATTGGAAGACTGGATATCCAAATAGCAGATAAAATTTAATGTGGACAAATGCAAACTGATATATACTTGGAAGAATAACCCAAATCATAGTTACCAGATGCTAGAGTCCACCTTAGGTGTTAACACCCATGAAAAATATCTGGGTATCATTGTAGACAATATGATGAAACCTTCCAGCCAATGTGAGGTGGTAACCAAAAAAGCAAACAAGATGCTAAATGGGCTTTGGGTGGTCTACCAAGGAATGGGTTCTATACGTGTTGAAGTTGTAATTATTTGTCTGCTTTGTATTGCTTGTGCCATCTTTCTTATTTTGTATTGTGCTTCGATATTGCCCTGTTCCTATGTTATGACCGTGCAGAAGTTCTAATAAAGATATTATTCAGAAAAAAAGGAATGGTTAACAAGACTGAGAATGTTATAATGCCTCTGTATTGCTCCATGGTGCAACCTCATCTGTAGTATTGTGTTCAATTCTAGTTGCCTTACCTCAAGAAAGATATAGCGGCACTAGAAAAAGTTCAAAGAAGAGCAACCAAGATGATAAAGGGGATGGAACTCCTCTTGTATGAGGAAAGACTAAAGAGGTTGGGGCTCTTCAGCTTGGAAAGGAGATGAACTGAGGGGAGATATGATTTAAGTCTACAAAATCCTGAGTGGTGTAGATCGGATACAAGTGGATCAATTTTTTACTCCATCAAAAATTAGAAAGACTAGGGGGACACTTGATGAAGTTATAAGGAAATACTTTTTAAACCCATTAGGAGGAAATATTTTTTCACTCAGAGAATAACCTCTGGAATACACTGCCAGAGATGGTGGTTAAGAGTGGTTAATGTAGCTGGTTTTAAGAAGGTTTGGACAATTTCCTGGAGAAAAAGTTCATAGTCTATTATTGAGACAGACATGGGAGAAGCCACTGCTTGCTCTAGATCGGTAACATGGAATGTTGCTACTATTTGGGTTTTTGCCAGATACTAGAGACCTAGATTGGCTACCGTGAGGATGGACTACTGGACTAGATGGACCACTGGTCTGACCTAGTAAGGCTATTCTTATGTTCTTAATGCAAGTTAACACATTAATGCAACTTAATATACGGAACTCTATAACTGCAATACCAGCTTGATTCCAAACTATAAGAGCTTGCCTTTTCCTTAATTGTTTTCCTTTGTTCTTTTAATGTTAATAGATTATAGGCTCAATACTTAAAGGATTTGGGGGTGAGGAAGTCATTAAAAGTTTAGCATGCATTAAATAGCACACATTAAATTCCTAAGGTCTTCTTAGTATTTAGCACTAAACCTTTGATAAATTCCGCCTATATGCTCCTAAATTCATCTCTCTGAAATTTTACTAAGACTAAGTACATAACTTTATACTAGAAATTTCTCTTTAACTTTTAAATTTAGGAACATAAAAAGTGAGTGACAACAGGGGTGGTTTTAGGATGTGGTAAAGAAGTTAGGAGCATAGCACTGATTTTCAGTACTGGCCACATAAAATAGACTCAAGATAGGCCTAAATTTGTGAATTTAATTTTAAGCTCCTAAATTAAGATGAATTTTCAACTGAAAAGTAATGCTCTTAAATTTGGCTGAAAATAGGGCACAAATGTAAGAGTTCAGCACTTTTTGGACCCCTTATTTATTACATTTGTTTACTTCTGTGGACTAAGCATGGAATAACCTATTTAATGTGGCCATTTGTTCCATTCTCCCCTAAATCCACTCCAGGTGTTCGTTCTGCCTTCATGTAGTGTGATGCCTGTAAGGTTCTTGTGAAGGTTCTATAGCAGCTCCCTGGGACACAAACTGAGATTCATAGTGGACAACTCAAAATCTCATCCTCAGATATGACATGAAATCTGTTTTAAAGGGGGGTTTCGTGATTTTAGTTGCTGTTCTTGCCCTCTGAATTTTCTAAAATTATAAGGGCTGCCTTAAGCCAGTGATTGAATTGGAAGATCTCGGCTCACTCATCAGAAGGGGCTACTTTTAATGAGGCCACACAAGCCTTTTTCTTTAATTTTTATTGTAAATGTAATTAAGGTTTGATGGTATAATGTTCTGAGGTCAGTACCTTGTGAATGTTTAAAAGAAAACGTTGTTGGTTTTATGTGCATTTGCGAGGCCTTGAAAAAGGAGCTGCAAATCATGCGTGCCCCTTATTAAAAGCATTCAATGTGCAATCATCTCTGAAAAAGTAAAACATCTCATCACATTCTGTTCAACATACTCTAATTAATGCATTATTAAGGGTCATATACTTACAGAGGGATTATCATTTTAATGAATGCTATTGTTGCCCAAAGAAAGGCTACTCTACTACCATCTCTCTTTATGATACACATCAGTTTGTACAATTTCACCAGGATGTTCAGAAATACAAGCCCCGTTGATATCACTGAGCTTGCTGTCTGGGAGATCTTCAGGTTTTGTACACAGCTTTAGTGCCCTGGAAATGAAAACATCCAAGTCAAACTGAGACTCTGTTCCATTGTTGATATCCTCGGACTCCTCACAAGTAGGAGGCGACAGTTGTCCGTGACTTTGAATTTCTGGAGAAGGGTTAGAAGGGCACTCGAGTCTTGACTGCGTATTCTTTACCCACTGAGCAATCTCCAAAAACAGACTGGATGGTTCCTTTTCAGGAGAGGCTTCTCCAGGGGGAGCAATAGTCGATCTTTTCCAATGTGATAGGTCTAAAATAAGCTTGGGCTCCGAGTAGTGATGTGGCTTATTATCCTTCCACAGAAGTTTGTCTAAATAGGAAGGCGATCCCACTTTATAATCGCACGATCTTCCATAGTCTGCTTCAAGCATTCGATCCACTGAAGAATGAGACTGCTCTGAGTACCTTTCTGAGCTGCTCTGAGAATACTTGCGTGGATCAACCTGGGCTTCTTCGGCAAAGGATTCTGAATCTGCACGAGGGTCGCGTTGTACCTCACTCATGCCGTGGTATCTGCCTTGTCGCCACTCCAGATCTGTAGACAGGTTAACTTGATATCTATAAAATTTTAAAAAGATATATAAGTATAAAACTAGATTATTCTACCAAGATGTTCTAATACTAAAACATCTCTGTGTAAGTTAAGAAGCCTGCCCTGACAAGGGGATAATTCTAGATTTAGGTAGTGAGAATGCATATACTCGTACATGTCAGTATTCTAGTCGCTTAAGTATGTATGTGAACACTTGCAGATAAATGAGTAATTTCTGGCAACATGCTACTCTGTAAATATGTGCCAATATCTGATGGCATGTATGTTAAGAACGGACACTCATATGGATAGAGTTTGGTCCAAGCATGGGCAGGGTGCTTAGTTATGCATATCGATTATAAAATACTATAATTTATACATGAACGTTTGTAATCTAGGTGCAAGCATTTAAACCAGTTGTATACAAGGCCTAACTCATCTCATATCCCCCTCCTGTTGCGATACCACAGACTCTACCTGATCTCCAGGTTTACCCTCACTTCCCAACCAAAGCTTGCCTTCTGCTTTCTTGAATTTTGTTCCCAATTTTGCTTCTGTTGGAAAGCTGTTCCACATATGCACCTGGAGTTTTAACACGAGGACACCTATGGAGTGTGTGGCACAGTGGTTAAAGTTACAGCCTCAGCACCCTGAGGTTGTGGGTTAAAATCCCATGCTGGTCCTTGTGACCCTGGGCAAGTCACTTAATCCCCCATTACCCCAGGTACATTAGATAGATTGTGAGCCCACCGGGTGCCAGACACTAGTTTCCCTCACTACGCCACTGGTAGGATTAAACAAAAGTGGGGAAGTGAGGCCAATGTCACACAGATTTCTATGGTTTGTGTGTCTTACATGGAAGTGCAGATCAGGATAAGCTGGAGTGGGCTTCAATGACAACTCCAGCAGGTCCAGTGTTGTTCAGACTTTTACAGTCTAAGCCAGTGGTTCCCAAACTTGTCCTGGGGGCTCACCACTGTATGCAGTGTAGACCATGCACGCAAAGCTCTCTCATGAATATTCATTGTGGACATCCTGAAACCCTGATTGTTTGGGGTGCCTCCAGGACAGGTTTGAGAACCACTATTCTTAGCAAGAAAAATGGCAAAGATGGATCAGGATCAAGTATGCATATTTTATATCACATTCATATTGTACATGAATGCTGTATATCTCAGTGGGGGAGGGAAAGACATCTTAAAGTGATACAAAACGCAAATGCATCAGAAGGAACGATTCCAGGTCAGCTGCCAGCAGTATGTAGGACCCGCTGCCAGTGACCTAAAGAAAAGCTAAGCAGGCTGGAGGGGTGGGAAGGGAGGGAGGGAGAGAGAGAGAGAGAGTCTGCTGCATGGAGGGGGGGAGAAGGGAGGGAAAGAGAGCAAAGTCTGCCCCTTTGGGCTCAGGCCTGCTCAATATTGGCTGGCTGATATCGTTGTTGTGTGGCTTTTGGTGCACCTGTATGTTTTTTTTCTGCTGTGGTTGTGTTCATTGCTTCGTTCTTTGCCTCTGCTGGGCTCCATTCACCATTGTTACCTGTAACCCTCCCCTTGCGAGCTGCGGTCTATCGGACACCGGGACCTGGGCTTCTTCCCGCATTGTTACCGTGTTGATATCCTGTTGCTATGGGGGGGGGACTTGTCTGTGGGGGATGGGTTCTATTGTGGTTGTTCTCCCACATTTGATGATGTTTTGTTTGCGCTTTTTTTGGATTTATCATCCTTGTTCTTATGCCTTCTTGTCTGCTGTTTTCTTGTTGGTGCCTTTTTCATCTTTACAATAGAGGACACAACCAGTGTGCCAGAACCGGAAAAAATCTTCAGGGGAGATCAAGAGGGGAAATTATCATGCATGGAGGTAAGCCTCAAAGACGTTCTCAGGCAGATAGATAGATTAAGAACGGACAAAGCTCTGGGCCCAGATGGGATCCACCCGAGAATACTGAAAGAGCTCAGAGATGAAACAGCAGAGCTACTGCAGCATATTTGCAACCTGTCCTTGAGAACAGGGGTAATGCCGGAGGACTAGAAGATAGCGAATGTTACACCGATCTTCAAAAAAGGATCGAGAGGCAACCCAGGAAACTACAGACCGGTGAGCCTAACCTCTGTTCTGGGGAAGATGGCCGAATCACTGATCAGGGAAGGTATCAATGAGCATATAGAAAAAAATAATCTGATGAGATCGAGCCAGCATGGTTTCTGTAAAGGCCAATCATGCCAGACAAATCTACTGCAGTTCTATGAGGGGATAAGTAAGCAATTGGACCAAGGTGACCCAGTAGACATTATATATCTAGATTTCCAAAAAGCCTTTGACAAGGTGCCCCATGAACGCTTACTGAAGAAACTGTGGAGTCACGGGGTGGAAGGGGACGTGCACAGATGGATCAAAAATTGGCTGGCGGACAGGAAACAGAGGGTAGGAGTAAAGGGGCACTACTCTGACTGGATAGGGGTCACAAGTGGTGTTCCGCAAGGGTCAGTGCTGGGACCACTGCTGTTCAATATATTTATTAATGATCTAGAAATGGGGACAAAGTGCGAAGTTATCAAGTTCGCGGATGACACAAAACTCTCCAGCAGGGTCAGAACTGTTGAGGAATGCAAAGAACTGCAGAGCGACCTGAACAAACTGAGTGAGTGGGCAAAAAAATGGCAGATGAGCTTCAATGTGGAGAAATGTAAGGGAACATAGGGAATGCACATAGGGAAGGGGAACTCCATGTACAGCTACGCGATGGGAGGGAGGGTACTAGGGGAAGGCAGCCAAGAATAAGATCTGGGGGTATTGGTGGATAACACAATGAAGCCGGCGGCGCAATGTGCAGCGGCCTCAAAAAAAGCTAACAGAATGTTGGGCATTATCAAAAAAGGTATCACTACCAGAACGAAGGAAGTTATCCTGCCACTGTATCGACAATGGTGCGCCCACATCTGGAATACTGCGTCCAATACTGGTCGCCATACCTCAAGAAGGACATGGCAATACTCGAGAGGGTCCAGAGGAGGGCAACGAGGATGATAAAGGGTATGGAGAACCTTTCATATGCCAAACGGTTAGACAGGCTGGGGCTCTTTACCCTGGAGAAGCGGAGACTGAGAGGGGACATGATAGAGACTTATAAAATCATGAAAGGCATAGAGAAGGTGGAGAGGGACAGATTCTTTAGACTAGCAGGGACAACTAAAACAAGAGGTCATTCAGAAAAACTGAGAGGAGACAGATTCATAACGAATGCAAGGAAGTTCTTCTTCACTCAGAGGGTGGTGGACACCTGGAACGCGCTTCCCGGAGAGGTGATAAGACAGAGTACAATTCTGGGGTTCAAAAAGGGACTGGATGACTTCCTGGAAGCGAAGGGGATTATAGGGTACAGATAGAGGTTTACCTTACAGGACATTGAGCGAATAGGGTATGGATATTTTAGGTTAGGTAGGGAACACTTTCAGGTCAAGGACCTGGGGGGCCGCCGCGGGAGCGGACTGCTGGGCACGATGGACCCCTGGTCTGACCCAGCAGAGGCAATGCTTATGTTCTTATCAATAAAAATTGTTTGACAAAAAAAAAAAAAAATTGGCTGTCTGGCTACACCACTATCCAGTAGTAATTTAAAAAAGAATCTGCCCATGTAGAGCCTTTATTAAAATACTTGCAGGAATTCACAAGTACATCCAATTTGCAGTTATAAATATGGAGAATAATTACTGGAGGAAACTCTGCAACCTGCACATATAATACAGTATTTCAGAATTTATACATGTAAGTGTCAGCAGTTACATGTGTATGGCAACCATTTGGAAAACCTACATATATGAATTCTTTTTTTTTTCTAATTAGGAGGGGAAATGCACAATGGGAGATCAAGGAAGATTCCACCTTAACCCCTCCTGGAAAGGGTTGGCCAAATCAACCATTTTTATCTTTATCAGAAGCTTCTATACCTCTACTAATGACTGGGGAGTCAAAGACATCTGTAATGGATTTTAAAAACAGATTCAGATGGATTCCACTGTGATTGTTGTCGGCCTCCTTGCTGCTTGGCTAGGGTATCATGTTTGCATTATACACATTTTTGAAACTCCTGTCTGTGCTCTAAATCTCAGTGTGGAAATATTGAGAACATATCCATGGATTCCTTTCTGAAGTGGGGAATGCACGTGTATGTTTTGGTCCCCCATACTCCATCTAAACCACATCTCCTTATAATCTATTAAGTAATGCTCTCATAATGTCATATGGATTCTTAGCTGGACTATACATTCAAGCCTGAACATTGCAAACACTGGTTCCTACTTCTGTGTTGAGTCTTACATTTAAATAGTTGTTTTTGGAAATCAGTACTTACACATGTGCTAAAAATGTTGCTGTCTAAATGTGGAATTCACTTGCATCTATAATAAGGACTTTGTATATGTTCCTTTTCATAATGTGAATTTTGGTGGGGTGAATTTTGGTGGTGCAGATTTTGTCATCTGCACAGTCTTTAGATAGTTCTAGGATCCAGTGGCGTAGCAAGGGGGGGAGGGGGCACGGTCCGACCTGGGCATGATCTTGGTAGGGGCACTGGCACCCGACCCTTCCCCTCTCCTTGCCGCACACATGCGCCCCTTCTCTTCCTCGTACCTCTTTAATTTTCCCTGCACAAGCAGTATTACAAACTTGCTGCCCGGGTCAGTGTCGCCTCTCTCTGACATCACTTCTAGGCCTCGTACCTAGGAAGTGACGTCAGAGGGATAGCCGACATGGTGTGGGCAGCAAGTTTGCAATGTTGCTCGTACCCGGAAAATTAAAAAGGTATGGGGGAAGGGAAGGGGTGGGGGGGTACAGAGAAGAGACTGGAGGAGGGAGGGGCACCACTCACCCTCGCTATGCCACTGCTAGGATTACTTTGTTCTATTTTTTTCAGTTCTAAAGCAGCGGCAGCAAGTGTTATAAGACACTAATGTTGTACCTGTCCCAGTTTGAAATTTCGCTCTGGCTGGCTTCCATCAGCAGAATGTCGTCAATCTCATCCTCAATCCTAAATGGATGCTGGGAGATGGGCTCATCCTCAGGGCAGGAATATGGGGACATGTAGGGATGCTGCAAAGCTACCTCTGCTGTTAACCGATCCATAGGGTTAAAGGTCAATATCCTCTCCAGGAAATCAATAGCTGTGGATTACAAACATAACAACATATTCAAGTAAATTAGCAGTGGGAGAGCCAGTGCTTAAAATTATATGATATTCTATCAGCGTGAAGGGTGATTCTAGAACAAGGTGTCCAAATTTATACCACAACACAAAGGAAACACACAACCCCATGTGTGAAAATGTAAACCAAAAAAACGGAGTGGGGAAGGGACACAGTCAACCAACTTCAGGGACAATCAATTTATTTAAACCAGTGGTTTCAAACTTGCGGCCCTCCAGGAACTATTTTGAGACCCTCAGTATGTTAACATTGTTCTGGAACGTTGCCCGCCTCACTGCTGTAACCTCACACAAGTGCTTTCCTGTGTCTGTACGCGATTGTCCTCTCCACTCCACCTCACAATCATGTACAGATGCAGGAAAGCGCTTGCGTGAGGTTACAGCAGTGAGGCAGGCAATGTTCCAGAACGTAAGGTAACCAATGGAGGCAGTGCAGCTTGTGCGTGTGTACGTAATCTCATGAATTCTCATGAAATTTGGCACCTTTCCTGGTGGTGACTGCTTGATGTAAGATGGCGGTTGTGTCCGGTGCTGGAGGAGGTAAGAGCTGCAGGTGGTTGCGGATGCAACCACTGGACACTTAAGGCACAAGTTCTCCCCCCTATAAAAATGCCTAGAGGACTACACCAACATGTCTCTTGCAGTTGATGCTTTAGAATCTATATTTTGCATGAGGTAAAACTCTTTAAAGTTTATAAATCTTTCCTTAATTGCTTCTGATAATTTCAGCTATACACAGCTGAAAGCAGTGCAATGTGCAGAAAGTGAAAAACTATCTAAACTTCACTTTCTGCAATTTGCACTGCTTTCAGCTTTGTATAGCTGAAATTATTAGAAGCAATTAAGGAAAAATTTATAACAAGTTTACCTCATGCAAAGTTGTCATTTCTTTAATAAGACATTAACTATTTATTTTTGCAGCCCTCCAAGTACCTACAAATCCAAAATGTGACCCTGCAAAGGTTTTGAGTTTGAGACCGTTAATTTAAACTATATAAAAAACTAATAAATATAACACATCTACATGAAATAATGCCAGCATAACAAAGTCTTTCAATCCTTTTTTTTGTGCTTGACCTTGACACGGTCCGTGTTTCGGCTATGAAAGCCTTCCTCGGGGGGGTATGAATGAAGCCCAGTAGATGGCACCAGAATACAGATAATAAAACCAAAAAGGAATACTCTTGATATCCTGTTAGGAGCCTGCTGCTTAACGCGGTACCAAATAAGAACGCTGCAAGCTTCCGCATGAGCTGAATGGCGTCGCTGTGTTGGGGTCCAGCACAAAAAGAAAGGATTGAAAGACTCTTTGTTATGCCTGCATTATTTCATGTAGATGTTATACAAGTATCATTCCCTTCCCCACTCCATTTTTTGAGTCCAAATTTATACACCACTTGAACACATAAGGATACAGCATACTGTCACTTTTGTAGCTAAGTGTACACTTACACAGGTAAGTGACAGCCCAACAGCTAAGCGCTATTCTGTTAGGTTACACATAAGTGACATGAGGAGAATTCTATAAATGTGCACCGAAAAAAAAAAGGCGCTAACACCCAAATTCTGTATAAGGTGCCTTACATTGTGCGTACAAATCAGTGTACACAGTGCACATTTGCATGCACAACTTGTTTAACAAACCTAATCAGCGCCAACAATTAGCAATTAATATCTCATAAGATATTAAAAGTTACAAGCATAACTTGGGGCTAGATGCATAAAGCACGGTCTTTAAGACCATGCAGGTCGCTATGGGACATTTTTTCCAAACATCGAACCATGCCCAAAAGGCTTCCCATGCAAATGAGTTGAGTCAGATGTCTTCCCTAATTCCACCCCACCAGTCAGAAAACCGACTCAACACATGCACAGAAAATCCCAAACAGCTGAGCTGCAGGGGAAGCCCCGAAGCAACCTCCTGCCGCTCAGCTCTTCAGGGCAGGAAGCCTTTTTAAAAAATTATTTTCAATGGGCACAGAAGACACGCACAATATCCATCCCCATTTAAAAAAAAACCACTCCCCTCAATGATGATTCCCCCACAATGACCCTCCCTGATAACTCCAGTACCAAAATAGAGGCAGGAGGGATGCCCACTCCTGATGCTGCAAAACCCCCTGCTGAACTGACCCCCCTACCAGGACCCTCCTGAAATTGCCCCTCCCCACTCCCCTTCCTAAAAAAAAATTTGCAGGAGGGATGCCCATTTCCTCCTGCCACTGAATGCCCCCCCTCCCAAACCACCCCCCACACCTCCTCCATAGCTCAAAACTGGATGACAGCAGCAGGGATGCCCAGTCCCTCCTGCTCGCAGGCCCGCCACTCCAAAATGGAGTGCCCAAATGTATCAAGGGTATATGTATAAGGGTATATGTAAAAATGTATCAAGGGTGCATTAATAAAGGCGGATAAAAAATGTTTTAAATAAATAAAATTAATTGATTCTGTAAATTGCACATGTAAATGGAAGCCACACGCATGCCCCTCCCATGAACCACCCTTGTGAATGCCCCCTTACAGCTATTCACTCTCCACAGATTCTAATAAGGCATCTAGATTTGCAGACCCAAATTTATGCATGCATCCAAGATGTACACTCAAATTAACTGACTAATGAGCCCTTAACTGTCAATAATTGGATGCCAACCAATTATTGAAGTTAATTGGCATTCATTAATATTTGTGCACTCATTGCCTGCTGTTGTATAAGGCAGTGTTCTTCAACCACCGGTCCATGGACCAGTGCTGGTCCACAGAAATTTCCTGCTGGTCCACAGGGCCAGCACGTGTATCAGGCCCAAAACAGTGTTCTTCAACCTCCAGTCCACGGTGCGATCGATGCGGTGTTATCTTCGAGCCAGCTCCCTCTTCCTAACTGATTCAGTGCACAAAGCCACGGGTAGTGGCTCCTACAGGCATCCTGCGCCTGAACCGGAAGCCTTCTCTGACGTTGCAACGTCAGAGGGAAGGCTTCCAGATGAGGCACGGGACGTGCAAGGTGCAATTAGTACTATTATGGGGGTGGGGTCTGGGGTGGAGATTGGGTAGAGAGGGCGGGGTCTGGCCCACGACTTAGCCCAATGTTCTTCAATCGCCGGTCCACGGACCGATGCCAGTCCACAGAATAATTATTTTATTTCTGCCGGTCCATAGGTGTAAAAAGGTTGAAAAACACTGGTATAAGGCACAGTGCCAAACTCTGTTTCAAGTTTTAGTTGTTATGAGCAGGATATCCTAATTCTGGCTCGGACTTTCTTTTGAAAATGCCCCTCCTTGTTTACTTATAAAATACTTTAGTATACGGCAGAACTCATGTCATAGAAACATAGAAGATGACGGCAGAAAAGGGCCATAGCCCATCAAGTCTGCCCACTCTAATGACCCACCCCCTTGTTTTTACTGACCCACCCTCCTTTACACCCTTAGAGATCCTAAGTGAATATCCCATTTACTTTTAAACTCTGACACGCTGTTGGCCTCAATCACTTGCAGTGGGAGTTCGTTCCAACGATCAACCACCCGTTCTGTGAAGAAATACTTTCTGGAATCACCATGAAATTTCCCTCCCCTGATTTTCAGCGGTTGCCCTCTGGTGGGCGAGGGTCCTATAAGACAGAAGATATCCTCTTCTACCTCGATCCTGCCTGTAATATATTTAAACATCTCAATCATGTCTCCTCTCTCTTCGTTCCTCGAGTGAGTAAGCTGCAATTTATTCAGCCTTACTTCATACGGGAGATCGTTGAGCCCCGAGACCATCCTGGTGGCCATTCTCTGAACCGACTCAATTCTCAGCATATCTTTCTGGTAATGTGGTCTCCAGAATTGAACACAGTATTCCAGATGAGGTCTCAACATGGATCTGTACAACGGCATTATGACTCCTGGCATCCTGCTGACAAAACCTCTACGGATACAACCCATCATTTGCCTTGCCTTGGAGGAAGCCTTTTCCACTTGATTGGCAGTTTTCATGTCATCACTAATGATAACTCCTAAATCACGTTCTGCCTTGGCCCTAGCTAAAGTCTCACCATTCAGTGTGTAAGTTCTGCACGGATTTCTTCTACCCAGGTGCATTACTTTACATTTTTTAGCATTGAAGCTGAGCTGCCAAGTCGATAACCATTGTTCCAATAGTAGTAGGTCCTGCGTCATACTATCTGGCAAAGTGTTTTGACCTACTATGTTGCACAGTTTGGCATCGTCAGCGAACAATGATACTTTTCCTCTAAGCCCTTGGGTCATATCGCTTATGAATATGTTGAATAGGATTGGGCCCAAGACCGAGCCTTGTGGCACTCCACTGGTCACTTCTGATGTTTTAGAAGGGGTACCATTTACCACCACCCTCTGAAGTCTACCGCTGAGCCAATCCTTAACCCATGCAGTTAGTGTCTCCCCTAATCCTAGCGATTTCAGCTTGTTCAATAACCTGCGGTGTGGGACGCTATCAAAAGCTTTTCTGAAGTCCAAATACACCACATCCAGGGCCTCCCCGGCATCCAGTTGTCTTGTTACCCAGTCAAAGAAGCTAATTAGATTTGATTGGCAGGACCTGCCCTTGGTAAATCCGTGTTGATGGGGATCGTGCAGATTTTATCAGATTGCAGTGTTTCCATGAGTTTGCTGACTATGGATGTGAGACTCACTGATCTGTAATTTGCTGTCTCTGTGATGCAGCCCTTTTTGTGGAGGGGAATAACGTTAGCTGTTTTCCAGTCCAAGGGGACTCTTCCCGTGCCTAGGGAAAGATTGAAGAGCACGGATAATGGTTCCGCCAGGACTTCACTCAACTCTCTGAGCACCCTGGGGTGTAGGTTGTCTGGTCCCATGGCTTTGTTTACCTTGAGTCTTGAAAGTTCGCAGTAGACGTTACTGGGCGTAAACTCGAAATCTTGAAATGGGTCTTTCTGTCTTTCCCTTGTCCGTAACTGTGGACCGGATCCCGGCGCCTCACAGGTGAAGACTGAGCAGAAGTATTCATTTAGTAGTTCGGCCTTAGTGGAATCCGATTCTGCATAATTCCCATCCGATTGCCTAAGTCGTTCTATTCCATCTTTGTTTCTTTTCCTGTCACTAATATACTTAAAGAAGTATTTATCCCCTTTCTTAATGTTCTACGCTAGATTCTCCTCTATCCGGAGCTTGGCCTCTCTGACTGCTTTAGACCTATCCAGATAGTCTTTTTTTGCCTCCCGCTTTCCTAAATGTTTGTAGGCAATAAATGCCTTTTTCTTCTCTTTAACGAGGTCCGAATGAAGATGTAGATGTTTGTATTTAAAGAGGCCGATATTCAGACCATGGGAGTTAGCCAGGCTCGCAGTTGACAATGACCTCGGAAATTCAATGTACAAAAGAAAAAGTCATGAGAAAGAAATGTCTCCAACAAGGATGTTCTTCATTGACACAACTTTATTCTTTACTAGTGTTACATTAACTGGTGCTAGAATAAACTATTCTTATGTCTTACCCCCAAATTCAGGCTCCCATTTCCCCTTTTATCTTCCCTATTTCCACCAACTTAAAAATCTGTCCCTTTTCTTTGTCCTTCACCTTCATAGAACTCTCTCTCCATTTCCCCTTTCCCTATCAACCTTCACTTAGGTTTTATTATTATTGATAACAATTTTGCATGAGGTAAAACTTTTTATAGTTTATAAACCTTTCCTTTAACTGTTAAAGGAAAGATTTATAAACTATAAAGAGTTTTTACCTCATGCAAAATTGTCATTTCTTTAATAAGACATTAACTATTTTTTCTACAGCCCTCCAAATACCCTATTTTTTCTGTGGCCCTCACAGTTAAAGTTTAACATCTTTCCTTTCTCAAAACTGACACATTTCAATCACTATATTGAAAATAAAATCATTTTCCCTACTTTCGTTGTCTGGTGACTTTATTTTTTTGTGCTTTTAACTATGTTTCCAGGGCCTCCTGCATGCTTCTCCTCTAGTCCTCCTTCCCTCCCCCATCTTCTCCCTTCCTTATACCTCCCCCCCCTATCTAGCAATACCCCTTCTCCCCTGTCCAGCAGCACCTCTTCTCCCTTTCTTTTACCTCCCATGTCCAGCAGTACCCCTTCCCTCCTCCCCCTGTCCCGCAGTAGCCCTTCTCCCTTCCTTTTACCTCCCCCCCTGTCCAGCAGTACCCCTTCCCTGCTCCCCCTGTCCAGCAGTAGCCCTTCCCCCTTCCTTTTACCTCCCCCTGTCCATCTTTTTCCTTCCTTTTACCACCCCCTGTCCAGCAGTACCCCTTCTCCCTTCCCTGCTCCCATGTCCAGCAGTAGCCCTTCTCCCTCCTTTTACCTACCCCCCTGTCCAGCAGTACCCCTTTTCCCTTCCCTGCTCCCCCTGTCCAGCATCAGCTAGCTTAGTTTCACTTTAGCCGCGGTTTCATCAGGCAGCCTCGGGGCTTTTGCTAAGCCTGCCCGCTTCGCATCATTGAAGTAGGCCGGCCTAGCAAAGGCTCTGCGGCTGCTTGATGAAACCGTGGCTAAAGCTGAACTAAAGGCTGTTGGGCCGCCGTGTGAGCGGAGTGCTGGGCACGATGGACCTCAGGTCTGACCCAGCGGAGGTATTGCTTATGTTCTTATGTCTTTAGTCTTAATAGCCTGTGTGGAAAAGCATTGAAAGATTGTGAGGCCATGAAGCTGAAGAATCCATAGTGCATCTAAGAAATTGGTAAGTAGTTAGAATTTGTGAATGCTGTCTCTTCGTGGAACTATGAGTGAAGGATGCAAAATAATTTAATTAAAAAAAAAAAAAATATGAGCTCATATTAGCCTTGTATGCTAGCAATTCTTCATACTCTGTCACTTGCTAAAGTAATGTTAGTTTGTTTTCACTGCAATAAGCAGAATATTTTTTGTGTGAGAGCCTAGGGTTTCCCCATTGATTCTTAACGGAGTTAGGTCTGAGCATGAAAATAAAATGGTATAGAGATAGAAATATGGGCAAATGTTTTGGTTTTTTCCATCTGTACCAACGTCAAAGCTGAGGACGTACAGGCATTGATTTCCAGCTTTTTTTTTTCAGTAGACTGCATGTCTACAATGGTATAATCAGATTTATTCACACGGAAATGAGACAACTACTGCATTACTCAAGGTGGATCAGGACAGACCAGAAATGGCTCATTTTTACCTCGTTTGCCCACTTGGCCTTCTACATGGCTGTTTCTCTGGTTTTGATATATTTCCTTGTTAGCCAGCACAAGTTGCCATTTACCTAAGCTTCCTTTCCTGCTACAAGATGGGTGGATTGACCCCCCTACCTCCACCCCCCCAACACACACTGATTTAACGCAAGGCAAGAACTGTGTGCTCTCAGAAGCAAGTTAATTTGTGGTTAATCATTAGGAAAGAACAGAGTGAGATGTCCATTGTATCTATTTTAGTATTAATCGCTGGCTTACTTGTGTCTTGTTTGCATTAATTACCCAAGGAATCAATAGTTTGATAAAGGCCTTGGGCATCCAAAGAAGGCAATTCTGTACACAACAACAGAGAAGTTAAGATATCTGGAATAAATTAACTACACAGCAGAAGTCTATAATTCATAGTGTAACTGTTTATTTGTAACAGTGACCTCTAATCAGAAAAGACCAGGGGTGGGGGTGGGACTCTTGTGTCAGAACTGTGCACTGATGGCTTAGTCTTAGTGCATGGCTTCCCAATGCAAGCGTAATGCCAAACATTGCTCAGGAGATTGGGAAATAAACCATCCTCATACAGCCATGTTCCAAAATACTCTTGGTAAAACGAGAGTGTCCACAATGCATACTTAACAGGTCGGGAACCCACACATCACATTCCCTCAACAGCACAGGCGCAACAATCTTCAAAGCCTCACAAGTGCAGGGGGAATCCAGTCTCAAAAAATGGTGGTAGGAGTTGGAGGACCCTAGCCTGATTGGGAGGGGGAAAGAGCAAATAAAAGGGAGGCAAGGAGTAGAAATGGGGCTTTTGGTTATTCTAATCTCACACCAGAGTCCATGGTACTGAGGGAGACTCAAAAAAAATGTCAGCCTACAGCACAGGTGTCAAAGTCGAGGGCCGTAATCCAGTCGGGTTTTCAGAATTTCCCCAATGAATATGCATATTACATGCGCTGCTTTTATTGTATGCTAATAGACCTCATACATATTCATTGGGGAAATCCTGAAAACCCAACTGGATTGCGGCCCTCGAGGAGGGACTTCGACACCCCAGGCCTATATATAGGGTGAGAGTCCAACCCTCTCTTTTACAAAGGTGCGCTAATTGATTAGCGCATACTAATTGAATTAGTGTGCGCTAAACGCTAATGCGTCCATAGACTAACATGCACGCGTTAGCGTTTAGTGTGCACTAAATTAATTAGCACGCATTAATCGGTTAGCGCACCTTAGTAAAAGAGGGCCCAAGTGAGTCTTGCTAGCAGAGCAAGCAGAAGATTGTTTCAGTGTGGCAGGAAAGGAAGGGCAACCCCAGGCTGAGGAAAGAAAGCGAGACAAAGTGGATCAATGAGTGCTACTAAAAATTAACCCTATACCTGAGGGCCGATACCAGGAGGGAACAGAGACAGTCAGAGTGGATATCCACTTCCATGGGGTGAAAGAAAAGTGAGAGACTTCACTTGCAGTGAAGCCTCAATGGATTGTTTCAGCTTGGCGGGAAGATAGCATGGTCCTGGGCGGAGGGAAGAGGAAGGGACCCGGAGTAACTCACCATGAAAATTGAAAGATTTTGTGAGGAGAGGATGGGAAATGCAAAGAAGACATGATTGGACTGACTTTTCTATAGAAGCTTTTATCAATTTCTGTACTCTGGAATCAAGATGTAAATACTTCATTGGTTGGAACTATGAATCAAGAATTAAGTAAAATTCAAGTTATCAATTGTACTTCACCTTCAGCTTGAATTATCCTGTTTAAGTGGAGAACTGTATTAAGCAATTGGACTCAGGGAAAATTATCCTCCAGCCTACCGGCACTTGACCTGGCCCTAGCCTTTGCTGAGCTTGAACTTTGACTTTCTTTTTGTGAGCCCTGGTTACAGGTGCCTGACCCAGAAAGGTAGCTGGTGCCCTGTGACTTGTGTGAGTGTAACCAGGGTTACAGTAGCATGAAATGTTGCTACTATTTGGGTTTCTGCCAGGTACTGTGATCTAGTTTGGCCACTGTCAGAAAGAGGAAATTGGGTTAGAAGGACCATTGGTCTGACCCAGTATAGCTGCTTTTATGTTCTTTGGCAGTAGATATTTGCAAGACCCATCTGATCAGTCTCTATTCACTCACTGGAGCTCATATCTTTAAGACCTGGAAAATACAAAAAACATTTCTACTATTTTTGAAATTCTAATTGTAGAAAATGCCATTCATGAGAGCATTTCTTTGGCTATGAATATCACAGAGAAAAGTTGGTATGGGTCTCTAGAGTCCACAGTGGTTTCCAGATCATGCTAAAAAAAAAGCCTTGCCCTTCTATTTTCTATAAAAACAGTATTTACATTATATACCACCCTCAAACTGTTTTGTGAAGCTAGACAACACTGAGGCTTTCTTCCTCCTGCAAAAGTTCTATTTTGTTAAACAGTAATATCATTTTTGAAAACCTTTAGAGGTCTGTGTGTTTGTACAAAACAGAGAGGTGCTGGGGAAGAGCATTTTGCAAACAGACTATTTAATTTGTTTTTGGATTTTGTGTAGTTTTTATTCAGATACAAGTCACGCTTAGACGACATTTTGTTCAGGCATTGAATCCAAGAGCCTGCCTGATCCCCATGGCCTGGTTCTCCTATTCTCCCATTAAAAGTAGCACATATTTCAATTCCAACGGATTTAGCAGTTATAGAGCTTTCTATCAATAAAAAGTTCTAGTTACACTGAAAAACAATGAGCTAAGGTATGTTCACCAAGATAAACATGACTAGTGAATAAGTTCTTGTAGTCTGAATTTTTTGCTGTAATCTTCCTCATCCCCTGGCCTATAACATTCCTTTGGCCATAGGATAACAGCAGAATTTTAATCTGTTTGAAAGTTTTAGTTTTACAAACTTCAAATCCTTTGAGAGTAATTCTATAAAGAATTTTCCAGCATTAGGTACCAAGAATATGTGAAATTACCAGAATACTGGTATCTGCGTGCATACAAGCAGAGATAAGCATCTCACTTCATAGATTACAGGGAAACTATTGGTTGGAACATTTATAGTCTGTTGATGGGAAGAGGTTATTAGTTGTATCAGGACAACTGTCTTGATATATTGATATATTTGTCTTGAGATATATATATATGGAGATATATATATATATATATATATATATATTTATAACTTAAATATGCCAAAGACCAGTCAGAAGTGGTCATTATCAGCAAATCTGAACACTGACAACTCCTGATTGGTCTGCATACACTGGCAACTTTTTAAAACATTACTCATACTTAATAACTTTTTAGAAAAGATTTAGTTCTTGATCAAAAAAAGATTTGGATCTTCACAAAACCTATGGTATTCTTAAGTGACCAAACAACTTAACTTGTTTGCTGTACAGGAGAGCCCCTTGCTGACATAGCTATGTTTCATACACTGCATCAAGGCAAACGGACTCCTTCAGCATGTTCCATGGTATGAATGTGCTGAAGCATACTTTTCTGAAAGGGTGGTACTGTCGACTTGTAAGAAATGTGGGAATCAGGTTAGTTCTATTGTCCATACCCTCTGAAATTGCCTAAAGTTAAATAGTTCTGGGGACAGGCAATAAGATATCTTGAATACCACCCTTTCCCTTAGCTGGATGGCTTTTAGACAAGTATGAATTACTGAGAATCCAGGGAAAGGGAAATTGCCTTGTCATTCACAAGGTTGCTTTATTAGGAAGGCAAACATAGAAGCTCAGAAACATAGAAATAAGATGGCCCATCCAGTCTGCCCATCCACAGCATCCATTGTCTCCTCCTCTCCCTACTGGCTAAGGCTTTCAATACTTGCATTGTGAGGTCATAGAGCTTTATGGTTATAGAAACATAATAGCAGATGAAGGCCAAATGGCCCATCCAGTCTGCCCATCCACAGCATCCATTGTCTCCTCCTCTCCCTATTGGCTAAGGCTCTCAATACTTGCATTGTGAGGTCATAGAGCTTTATGGTTATAGAAACATAATAGCAGATGAAGGCCAAATGGCCCATCCAGTCTGTCCATCCACAGTATAGAACTCTGTATGGATTCAGGACACACCTCCCTCTTTCTAAAGTTGGCATAATCACCTTCATAATGTGATGATGAGGGAAAGATGCTCTGTGGGGGCTGTTATAGGCGAAAACACCCTCCAGGGATTCAAGACAAAGTTAGATAAGTTCCCGCTGAACTGGAACGTACGCAGGCAGGGATAGTCTCAGTTAGGGCACTGGTCTTTGACCTACCCTAGGAGCGGACTGCTGGGCACAATGAAACATAGAAACATAGAAAGATGACAGCAGATAAGGGCCATATAGCCCATCAAGTCTGCCCACACTATTTACCCACCCTCTTAAGTCTTCTGACCCCTTAAGTATAATTGTAATTATACTGTCACTCTACTGACCCGCTCATTCAAGTACTAGTGACCCTATCCCTTGGCATGACCTCGTAGGGATCCCACATGGGTATCCCATTTGTTCTTGAAGTCTGGGATGCTGCGTGCCTCGACCACCTGCACTGGAAGCTTGTTCCAATGCTCGATCACTCTCTCCGTGAAGAAGTACTTCCTGGCGTCTCCGCGAAACTTCCCTCCCCTGAGTTTGAGCGGATGTCCTCTTGTGGTCGAGGGTCCCCTGAGAAGAAAGATATCCTCTTCCACCTCGACCCGTCCCGTGATGTACTTAAATGTCTCAATCATGTCTCCCCTCTCCCTACGCTCTTCAAGAGTGTAGAGCTGCAATTTGCTCAGTCTTTCCTCGTACGGGAGACCCTTTAGCCCCGAGACCATCCTGGTGGCCATCCGCTGAACCGACTCAATTCTGAGCACATCCTTACAGTAATGTGGCCTCCAGAATTGCACACAGTACTCCAGATGAGGTCTCACCATGGCTCTGTACAATGGCATCATGACTTCAGGTTTCCTGTTGACGAAGCTTCTCTTGATACAACCTATCATCTGCCGTGCTTTAGATGAAGCCTTCTCCACTTGAGTGGCTGCTTTCATGTCAGCACTGATGATTACTCCTAAGTCTCGTTCTGCCGTAGTCCTGGTTAAAGTTTCTCCATTCAGGGTGTAAGTTCTGCAAGGATTTCCGTTACCGAGATGCATGACCTTACATTTCTTGGTGTTAAAGCCCAGCTGCCACATCAAGGACCAACTTTCTAAAGTACGCAGGTCTTGCTCCATAGCATCTTGTAGATTATGGCCGTTTACTATATTGCATAGTTTGGCGTCATCAGCGAATGAACCACTGGTCTGACCCAGCAGCGACAATTCTTATGTTCTTAAGAAAAAAGTTTTTTGGGGCTAAATGGGAACCCTATATATTTTCTTTATACCATATCATATTTATTCTTGTACCCGCAAGTGTCAGCTACAAATCATTGTGGCTTACATTATATCAAAAATGATAGAGAGGTGTAGATGTCTTACAGATGATTGCTTTAGAATAGGTCAGTGCAGAGATGAGAACAGATATGCTTTCAGCGTCTTTCTGAATTGGAAGTAGGTAGCTTGCGTAAGCTGCTTGGGAGGCTGTTCCAGATTTTGGGGCCCTGGAATTTGAAGATGGACTCAAAAAGAGCTATCCTCCGGACCGAGCAAGGGGAAGGAAGCGGTAGTTTCCAGCGTTGGATTGTCCTTGCATCATTGAAGGAATGTGTGACCTGGATGGCGGAAGTAAGTTCCAGCTGAGTTTTCTCCATAAATGGCCTTAGGGACCATGCATGCAATTTTGAACCGAAACCTTCTCTTGACTGGAAGCCAGTGCAATTCTTTAAGAAGCAGACTTGCCCTTTCATATTTGTTCTTGTGCAGAATCAGATTCGCTGCTGTATTTTGAAGTAATTGCAGTTTCTTAAGTTCTTTCTCAGCTATGCTCACAGCCTGGTTCTTAATAGGCTATAATATAGGGAAACAGAGGTTAAGGTCCTTGGGGAAAGGGAACGAGAATAGTTTCCAAGATTGGGTGGCTGGCAAAATCAAAGCTTCCGGCCTCTTCCAATTGCCGTGCTTTTTGTGTTTGAGCATGGGGATAAAGGGGGGGGGGGTAGGGGGACTAAACTGACAATGTTGTTGGTCTGGACATAAGAACTGCCATCACCGGATCAGACCCTGGGTCCATCAAGTCCGGTGATCCGCTCAAGCGGAGGCCCAGCCAGGTGCGACCTGGCGAAAACTTAGTCACCGGTATCCCTCTTTTTGCCTTCCGAGGAGATGTGCATCTAACTTGCCCTTAAATCCTAGAATGGTGGGTTCCGCAGCAATCTCCACCGGGAGAGCGTTCCAGGTGTCCACCACCCGCTGTATGAAGCAGAACTTCCTGGCATTTGGAGGGCCATAATAATCCAGGCTCTCCAGAGTTCTATATATATTACAGCTTTGTAGGGGTATCCCTAGGTTACCAGACATTCAGATTTCCCCGGACATGTCTGAGAGTTCGGACGGCTTTTCAAAACCTGTCACTTTTTCCGGGTTTTGAAAAGCTTCCTCCACATCGTGTCGCGCAGGAGGGCATCTGCACATGCGTAAATGCCCTCCTGTCTGACGAGCAGGGGGGCGGGGCTAGGACAGGATTGGGGCATAACAGGGCGGGGATGGGTGGAACTGATTTTACTAGACCCGCTTTTCCTTTTGGAGGCTTAGGCCTAGTCCAGGCCATGAACCGTCTTTTCTCTCCAGAAGCATCATGGACTTGTTTAAAAACTGTGCGTGTTCTCAGCCAAGGTCATTTACCAGTGCTGGGCCTCTCTTGCTCTATGAAGATGTGTAGGAGTGCTATGAACTGTCTTGTTCTGTTTTCAACTTGGTGAGACATGCTGTCTGACCAGAGGATTCATCTAAACAAGCCTATTCACTATTCTTCTGTGTTTCTGACAATAGCCTTTAGGACAGGTCCTGATTGGTCCATGTTTGTCACTTGTGCATAGCGAGAGTGAGAAACTGTGCAAACTGGACTCAGTAGAGTTTGGACTTGGGAAGTTCAGCTGAGTATTTGGAGGAGGAAACAAAGCACATAAGAGAAGGAACCTTTTCTGGTTATCGTGCATCCTATCAGCTGATGGGGAGAGACTGTTATGTGTCTGGACACTAATGAACATAGTTTCAGGACTGTGACCTTTGCATGGAGAATTGGCAATTGAGTGCTTTGTGGCTGTTATCTGACTTGAAATGCTGGGATTTTGGACCTTACCTGCTGGAACTTCTGGGCTCCCTGCGAAGCTTGTAGCCTGAAGAGAAATAATTTCTACAACATCTGTGGCTGACCTCAGCTGAAAAGGGGTGAGAAGTGATTCTCTACAGTTCCAAGGGGTTAGACATAATTATCACTGGCTTGCAAAGGAGGGGTTACGTTTGGACTGTGGTAATTAGTCTAAGCCATATCTATAGTTGCTGCTTTATAATCCCTTCTCAGATAATCTTAGTATTGTTAACAATATACTGTATATATTGTGGGATGTTAGTTAAATAATTACTGTGCTACAAATTGTTTAGTATTTATATACCACCTAGAGACAGTTCTAGCTTCTATTCTAGATTGTCTGAATAATTTGTTCAGTAAGGGTAGTAGTGCCTTGATAATGCAGTTTGATATGAGTAATACTTTTGATTCAATAGATCATAAAAAGCTACTGGAATGTTTGGCTACCATAGGTATCCAAGATAAAGTTTATGATTGGTTCCAAGTAGGGTTGCCAGTAAAATCCAGATCCCCTAGAACCGCCCCAGGCCCGCACAGTTCCACTTATCCCCGCCCCGTTACGTCTCAGTGATTCTGGATCAGAATTTAACCATGAAAGATCAGATGGATGCTTTGGTACAGAAGGGGTTCCACACATTGTGGAAATGAGGCACCATTAAAGCATATTTTGACATCTCGTCTTTTAGATTATTGGTTGGGTCATTGGTTCTGAGCCAGCTGGATTATTGCAATATTGTCTACTTTGCTGGTTACCCAAAAAAAATCTACACAGATTGCGTTATTATTCAGAATGCTGCCATTTGACTGATCTTTAATCTGAAAACGTTTGATCATGTCACCCCTTTTTTTCCATGAGTTGCATTGGTTGCCAGTCGAGGCTCGCGTGAGATTTAAATTTGGTTGCATTTGTTATAGGGTATTGTTCAGCCTAGCATCTTGTGGATTCGATCACATTTGTAAATTCAAATGTCTCTTGACGCGCGCATGCCGTATTTACCTTTCCTTCAGTCAAAGGTTGTCAATATAAAAAAAAATATCATCGTCTTCTGTCGTTTCAAGCTGCAATATGAGATTTGAATTCTCTAATAGCGACCTCTTACTCATATCAGCATTTTAGGAGACAATTGAAAACTTATTTGTTTACAAGATTTTTAGTAAATTAATGTATTATATTTAACTGTATATGTGCAGTTTTTTTTATTTTATTTTGTAAACTACATAGTATTATTTTATTTATTTATTTATTTATTTAATTTGTTTTCTATCCCGTTATCTCCAAAAAGCTCAGAACGGGTTACAGGTTAAACATAAATAATTTCAGTACAAGATTACAATACAAGTTTTTATCCTAACTTGGCACATAACTTCTAAGCAGTCATTTTCCTCTCTGTCAGCAAAACAGAGAGATTCACCTTTGCTCCAGAAACCAGCAGTCCTGACTGTGGCATTATTGTTTTGGGACATGATATGATGTTCTCCTAAGAAGTACTAGCAAGGACAGTGTAACTCAGGAAGGTGGGGGAATCTGTTCTCCGGAGTTATTAGCCTTAGTATTGGAAATGCACTTGTCAGGGAAATTTTGGAAGGTCAGTTTTGGCACCAGGTGACATCACGTTTCAGTATGGCTCTGTGATGAGTGTTTACACCATATAGCCAATAGAAAAGCAATTGTGTAATCTGTATCTGGGACTACTGAGCAAAAGTGTATAAATGTTATGCTGGCTGTCATAAGGAAGGAGGAGGGAGAGAAGAAGAGATGAATCCTAAGTACAGAAGCTAGCTACATTGTATGTATATTATTCCTTATCTGCCCTGAGTGCTGCTTTTTAGTGTCTTTTGCTAACTTTCATTTATTGCTAATAAATATATTTCATACCAGTAACCAAGGAGTACAAGGTCTATTTCTGTGACGCGATGAGCAGCCTATCGCTGTCAGTACGCATCGAAATGTTTGATATTGCGTGTACATCAAATTTTAATAAAACTTGAAACTATCCGAATTCAAGAAAGCTTAGAACAAGTACATTGGCTCTCTAAGGGATTAGGGGTCTGATATTAATATACAGTTTACCAGTTATGATTTGTGGCATAGAAATAAATTTTTATGCTATGTTATCTAAGCAGTTTACAATCAGGTAGTCAATCATTTTCTTTATCTGTTCCGGTGGACAATGGAGGAGTGAGTGACTTGCCCTGGATCACAAGGAGCAGCGTAGCAATTCAACCCACAACCTTGGGGTGCTGAGGCTATAGCTCTAACCACTAGGCTACTCCTTCCTTTACATATATGCCAATTGTTTGCATTTGCCAGTTCGGGGTTTTGTAAGCCCTTCCCTATAGATGTAGCCACCAAAAGTTTCCTCTCCTGACGAAGCACAACAAAAACGGGTTTGAGGGGTAGACACCTTTGGGAAGCATCTTTTTTGGTTTATTTATAGCTATTTTGTATCACAAGAGGTCCAATACAGAGTAGCAGATGAATGTTTTCACCGCCGGAGGCAACAAAGTTTTAGCATTCGCCACATTAAGATTGAGATAAGTATTTTATAATACAATTTGTATGGTCATTAACTCTGGCGGTATGGGACGCAGTAAGTGCTATGATGGTCCTGATGCTACCTCTGCTCGTTCCTTCTGATCACTGTGGTGGTTGGTCTGAGCACTGTATGCACTCAATTTTGTTTATTTAATGATACAATGTTTAGAAATAGGATTTTTGATATATTTACTCTGTAATCTTGTTTGTATTCTCATTTCACCTGGACACAGAGGTATTAATTTGTTTGAGCTCCTTTATTTTTGATTAGTTATATATATTTATAATCATTAGTATATTTTTGCACTGCTTGCAATATTTTTCTAAGGCATTTGTTAATTCTTCTAATAAATAAGAATTATTCATACTCTGGCATTATTCTTCCAGTAAGAAAGCAGTAGTAGAACTTCAGGGAATTATACGGTGCAATTTCCCTAGCTATGAGTCCAGAATAATTACTGCATTGTGATCGTCTGTGTAAAAATATATGTTGCACCTTGTACTTCAGCTCGTTGGGGAAGTTTATTGGCAAGGGCAGGGGATTTGGGAGATTGCAATTGGGGTATTATAGTTTTGGGTGGGGATTGGCGAGAGGGAAGGGAAGAAAACTGTAAAATACTGAACTATTGTTGTTATCAGTTGATTCATAGTATTTTGCATTGTTTGTTCAATAAAAAATGTTTTAAAATTTACAGCTACAACCGAACTGCGTTCATACCCAGATGCAGTGGGAAAGTCTTTTGCAGCTGCACAGTATCATGCTATATATTGACTAAAAGGTGCTGTATACTCTGCTGGTGATGCGATTTGAGTGTGTCCGAGAGTCAGACCCTTTGTCTGAAGGCTCATTCCAGTGCTTACCCTCTCCATTCGCTTCTGGGAGAAGCTTCCTCAGAGGTTTCTTCACTTCCCAAGTGCCATTGATGAATGTCGGCATGACTTTAAGGAGCTCTTCCTTGTCCTCTTCACGGATGACGGGGATTGTCTGCAAAATCAGCTGCATCTGCTCCAGTTCATGGCCACCTAAACAAGAAGCAGACTGTTTATCTACACCGCAGACATACATGCTCATCGTTTGCTATTGGAAGGGTTGCCAGATTTTACATTCATAAAATCCAGACCCCTCCCCCACAGGGCCGCTCATCCCCGCCCTGTTACGCCTCAGTCCTGCCCCTAATCCTGCCCTGCTTGCTCTGGTCAGGCAGGAGGGCAATGGCACATGCGCGGATACCTTCTTATCCGACATAATTTTGGGGGAAGCTTTGCAAAACCCGGACAAAGTGCCGGGTTGTGAAAAGCTGTCCGGACCCCCGGACATGTCCTCGAAAAGGAGGACATGTCTGAGGAAATTTGGACATCTGGTAACCCTAGATATTGGCCTTGACAGCGGGACTCCTAGTTCAAGTTCAAGCTCAATTTATTTGATATACCACAAAATTTTCCAGAGAAATTTAAGCGGTTTAGAATATTAAAATAATTCAAGGAAGGGGTAAAAACATAACAGACAAAGATAAAACAAATTAAATCATACGAGTATAAGGCAAAAAATGGGGAAGGCAAGGTTACAAAAGTTACACAAAGGGTAATAAGGGAAAGATTAAAAATTGAAGGAGACTTGAGAACATTTAAAGCCAACTTTAGAAAAATTAATCTAAAAGCTAAAGAAAAATAGTAGTTTTTCAACCTAGATTTACAAGAACTTTCCAACCGCAAATGCAGCGGAAGAGCATTCCAGAGGATTGGTGCAACTACACTAAAACAAAAATTTCTGGAGACATCAAAAGAAAATATGATGAAAAGAAGGAACTGAGAGAAGACCATGTTGAGCAGACCGAAGTGATTGACCTGGGGAATAGGGGATTGAAAGATTAATTAAGAAAGAGGGAAGACCAAGAGATTGAATCTGGTGTGACAACATATTAATCTTAAAAGGAAGCAAAGGAGCCAACCAAGAAAGGAGTAACATGATTATGCTTCTTCCAACCATAAAGAAGTTTTGAGGCAGTACTTTGCGCTAGTTGGAGTCTAAGTAATTGGTAAACAGGTAAACCT
This sequence comes from Geotrypetes seraphini, assembly GCF_902459505.1. Taxonomy (NCBI): domain Eukaryota; kingdom Metazoa; phylum Chordata; class Amphibia; order Gymnophiona; family Dermophiidae; genus Geotrypetes; species Geotrypetes seraphini. The sequence goes on from NC_047084.1 coordinate 86,165,997, forward strand.
ATAAGGATTGAATTACAATAATCCAGTTTCAATAATACTAAAGAATGAAGAAGTACATGGAAGGGCATTTCTGATACGGTGTCTAAACCTGAGTTTAGTTGTTTAAATTGCAAAACATCTATCTTGTTTTATTTTTAAATGGATATATTTGCGTTCATGATTCTATAAATGGCGCCTAACTCCTAGGCGCCACTCAGTGCATTTGTCAATCAGTCACTAGACACAGTTTACAGAATCATGCTAAGCAGCATTAAGCAGACTTAGGCACTGCTGAGCATCCTAGTGGTAGGCACCGGTATATTAGGCCAGAGTTTTCCTGGCCTAATTTACTGGCACCTAACACAGACACCTAGTGATGCCTAAGTCATACCTAAGCCTACTCTCTGCCCTAACTTGCCTACTAAAAGCACCAATTAAGCCAATTTAGGTTGTGCGTGGATGTCAGTTAGGCATTGCTAGGCACCACTGATAAGGGCACCTAGTGGTGTCTAACATAGGCACAATTTATAGAATTCACCCCAATGTGTCTATCTTTTTGAACCATTTTCTAAAAAAAACAAATTCAAAACAAAAACACACAGAACAAGTCATTGGGATGCAGGAAGGGCCAACACTCTTAGTAGACTGGCCACCCAGACATCCCAGCAGAGCAGTGGAGTATCTTATGGAGCACTGTATGTGAACCTCACATAAAAAGTCCCATGTACACATCTCACCATAGCACCCTTATATGAGGTCTGACAATTAAGTTCATGAACTTGCCACCGTGTGCTTATGTTGGCAGCACTGTATAAACAGCTCGGTAAGGTTTCATAACCTTGGTTTATCAGTGTCTCACATGAGGAAAGACCTATCAAAGCTTGAAGAATGTCCGGAATTTGGCAGCTAAGATTTAATGCTAAGCAATATGAGGTCATGCATTTGGGCTGCAAAAACCCAAGGGCAGTGGTCTCAAACTCAAACCCTTTGCAGGGCCACATTTGGATTTGTAGGTACATGGAGGGCCGCAGAAAAAAAAGTTAATATCTTATTATAGAAATGACAATTTTGCATGATGTAAAACTCTTTATAGTTTATAAATCTTCCTTCCCCAAAGGCTTGCATGTTCCCCCCTTCTTTGCAGCGTCCTCCAGCTTCTCCCCTGGCCTCCCGGTCTTAGTTTCAGCTAATTACCATGCCTGCAGAGAGGATCGCCGGTGCTGTCACATTCCTTGCAGGCTGCCATCGGCCTCCGCAGCACATTCCCTCTGCCGCGGTCCCACCCCTCCTCTGACGTCAGGGGCAGGATCGCAACAGAGGGAACGTGATGCTGAGGATGACGGCAGCCTACAAGGATCGTTATAGCACTGGCAATCCTCTCTGCATGCTGCAGTAATTATATGAAGGTAAGAGCTGGAGGCCAGGGGGAAGCCAGAGGACACCGCAAAGAGCAGGCAGCACTAGTACAGACCGCGGGCTGCAAAATAGTACCAGGCAGGCCGCATGTGGCCCCCGGGCCACGAGTTTGAGACCACTGGTTTAGGGAGTGAAGAACTTTTGTGCATGAAAGAGGAGCGGAATTTGGGGGGGATAGTATTTGATGATCTTAAAGTAGCCAAACAGGTTGAAAAGGTGACAATGAAAGCTAGAAGGATGCTTGGGTGTATAGGGAGAGGAATGGCCAGTAGGAAAAAGAAGGGGCCTTATGTTGGGCAGCAGTGACATAGTGGAGCTGTATACCACGCGGGAGAAGACAATGGCAAACCACTCCTGAACTCTTGTCATGAAACACCACAGGAGGGGATTCCTCTCTGTGCATGTTGCCATAATTTGGTGGCTGGCTTGGTGGCATGATCCATCCATCCAAAGAGAAGATAATGATGCCCCTGTGTAAGACTCTGGTGAGACCCCATTTAGAATATTGTGCTCAATTCTGAAGACTGTACCTTTAAAAAGTTAAAAACAGGATGGAGTCGGTCCAGAAGATGCCTACTAAAATGATCGGTGGTCTTTGTCACATCTCGTGGGATACTGAGAGAAGTGCTGGGATGTAACACAAGTATAGACTTAAATGAGAAACCAAGATGGCAAGGGGGCCCCTTCTGGTGATTCAGACAGGTCATGACCTGTTGGGCTGCTGCGGGGTCGGACTGCCGGGCGGGATGGACCTATGGTCTGACCCGGCGGAGGCACTGCTTATGTTCTTATGTTCAATATGTATACTTTGGAGGAAAGGCAGGAGAGGGGAGATATAATAGAGACGTTTAAATACCTACGTGGCATAAATATACATGAGGTGAGTCTTTTTCAATTGAAGGAAACTCTGGAATAAGGGGGCTTAGGATGAAAGTGAAAGGGGATAGATTCAGAAGTAACTTCAGAAAATACTTTTTCACAGACAGGGTCTCCCGGTGGAGGTGGTGTTACCCATAGATGTCTCTTCCTTTTCTTCAATGATTGTAGTTCATCCCCCTTTCCTTTTGTATCGGTATAAATTTGTTTGTATTTTTTTACTGTATGACTTGATTTGAACAAATGATGTGAATGTGATTGAATGATGGGATGTGCTAGTGTGCTTGTTTATTGAATGATGATTGATTGTGAGATAAGCCTTTTATTTTTATGGGTGGAAGGTATTCTGTGGGGGGTTTTCCCCTCATTATTTTTGCCCATTTGTTTTCTAGAACTTCTACCTACCATGAGTCAAGTATACATTTTATCACCTTCCTAGTGTCCTTTATTACTTAGTAGGATTTCTTCCTTTGTTTCTTTCTCTTTTTTTTTCCTTGAGTTTATTATGTTTTCTGTGGCAGTGGAGGATACCAGCATCACATCACTGCCTATGTCTTTTGAATTATGCTATGTTTATTTCCTTTTGCCTTCTTCTTCCTTTTCGTTAATGTGTTATATCAGGCTTAGTTTGCAAGAGTGATTTTAGGTTCAAGGATATTTCTTGGGATGTAGGGAATGAGGATTGTTTTGTTTCTTTATTTTAGTTACTGTACATTCCATATTAATGAACAATAGTTCTGTTTCTTTATTCCCCTAGAGGGGTAGCTACCTAACAGGATAAATCCATTAAACATCATATGTACTATTAATGTAAGAATTTTTCAGATATTTCTATGATTGATGTTTTTGTTTATTTTCTCTTGCTTTTATGTATTATTGTTATGCACATTTTATTTTATATGGTTTATTATGATATTATGAATCCTGTTGAAACTGGTGTCATATTAGATTAAGGGTGGTACTGACAATTGCCTTCCCAATTTTACTAAGCTTGATTTCTGAGTAATGGCCTTTCAACCTTCTACTCCTACTGGATGTGGACGATGTCATGACAGCAACTACAAACCCCTTATACCATGATCAAGAGGGGGAAGCCTCCTAAACGTAGGCTTCCAGAGGGGAATTTTAGAGGGGAATGAGGATGTATCAGAGGAGAATCAGGAATAAGACCTGCATGAAAATGTAGGCAGAAGATGATGCAAGCATAAGACCTGCTTATATGGTAGGCAAAGAACCCCTGTGATACCCCAAATAGTTATATTTGTAAGAGTGACATTATGCATATGAATTCAGACTTCTAAGCAGTCATTTTCCTCTCTGTCAGCAAAACAGAGAGATTCACCTTTGCTCCAAAAACCAGCTGTCCTGACTGTGGCATTATTGTTTTGGGACATGATATGATGTCCTCCTAAGAAGTACTAGCAAAGACAGTGTAACTCAGGAAGGTGGGGGAATCTGTTCTCCGGAGTTATTAACCTTAGTATTGGAAATGCACTTCTCAGGGAAATTTTGGAAGGTCAGTTTTGGCACCAGGTGACGTCACGTTTCAGTATGGCTCTGTGATGAGTGTTTACACCATATAGCCAATAGAAAAGCAATTGTGTAATCTGTATCTAGGACTACTGAGCAAAAGTGTATAAATGTTATGCTGGCTGTCATAAGGAAGGAGGAGGGAGAGAAGAAGAGATGAATCCTAAGTACAGAAGCTAGCTACATTGTATGTATATTATTCTTATCTGCCCTGAGTGCTGCTTTTTAGTGTCTTTTGCTAACTTTCATTTATTGCTAATAAATATATTTCATACCAGTAACCAAGGAGTACAAGGTCTATTTCTGTGACGCGATGAGCAGCCTATCGCTGTCAGTACGCATCGAAATGTTTGATATTGCGTGTACATCAAATTTTAATAAAACTTGAAACTATCCGAATTCAAGAAAGCTTAGAACAAGTACATTGGCTCTCTAAGGGATTGGATGGGATAGTATATGGCATGGTTAGGCAGACTAGATTAGCCAAATAGTCTTTATCTGCCTTCATGTTTCTCTGAATCTATATGAAAAAGGTGAAGCCCAGTGTTTGAAGTAGTAATGTTAAAGGAGCCAAAAAGATATCAACTGATCCTTGTAGGACATCTTTGATACTCTAGTTTTCCTTTAGGTCTCAAGGTTCTTACCATCTAGTAGTCACTGCTTTCATCTAAAGAAGTCACAGCCTTCTATTTTCCATAACAGAGAAATTTACCCCTTTTCCTTTAAAGACCAACATCATGCCAGATTATTGTCCTAACAATGAAGGAACCATTTAACTCTTGGCATAGGAACCCTCTTCTGTAGAATGTTTTGGACATAATTGTTACATTAGTTTTGCTCTAATTCTCTGCTATCATCAATAAAGATATTTACTACTTATACAATGTCTTAGGCCTAGTATTCATTATGCTAATACAGAGCACAGAGAGCAGACAAGTTTAAATTTGTTTTGCTAAGCTCTTGCATTTTGCAGTGTATTAGTACAATAAATAATGACACTCATTGCAGGTTTACTTAGCACAGGTTGCAGAGTATATGTTGCCAAAATTCTACCTGAGGGAATAGACTCATTAGACTCAAAGAGGTTCTTCTCCTAAGCTTCATTCCAGGTAACATAAAAACACAGTTAACATAGCAGATAATGTCAGAGAAAGACAAACTGATGCATCCAATCTGTCCCAATTATTCCTGTCCACACTGCTAGGAGTGCACCCCAGCTGCCAGCCACAGAGTATGATTTTTTTGCAAGATATTTCTCCCTATCCAGAATGTTCTTTTTTGTCTTTCTATTCTCGCAGTGCTACTGGACATACATAGCTCTGTACAAATACACATTAAAACACAATACCTTCTGCATAGGGCTTGCAATCTACTCAAGGCAAACCTACAAGAACAAAGAGGCTTTAGGAATTTCATTTGTTCACAAAGGGCCTGATTCCATACAGGGCAACCAAAGTTGCATGTGCAAATCTGTGCGAAGTGCAGATTTTTGTGCGCAATTTACTTGTTTAACAAGCTAATCAATGCCTAATTGATGCTAATTGGCACTAATTAGAAGTTATGTGCACAGTTTCCCAAGTTATATATATTTCTTGGGACAATATTGTAATCCATATCACCACGTACCACTTTTTTTTCACTTTCTCATTTTTTTAGACTTCCATTATGTCTCAATATCACTTGAGCACTTTTTTTAAAAAATTTCATAGCACCTCTTGTTTTTTCATCTTTTATAGTATATTAGCAATATTTTACATTTGTGCCTTAAACTCAACAGAATGAAGTAGCAGGGTTCCTTTTCAATACCCATTCCAAACCAAATTCCTCCTGCAACACCAAAAATGGGGGCATAGACGTATCCTCCCAAAGTTGCCCCAAAGTACGAAGTCCAGCCGGGATCCACTTACGGCGAACAGCAGTGTCCCTGTCAGGCGAGCCCGCCGGCAAGGCCTTAGGTAGGTTTTTAGATGCATTTAAGTTTCGATTATGAGTCCCTTACTCTTTACATATGTGAAAACACTGGAGAGTGAATAACTGCTTTCCTCAAGTAGATCATGAAAGACATTCTATAAATAATAAAGTTAATTATCCTTCTGACTGGACAGTGGTGTCTTAAGTGAAGATTTCTACAGATTAAAAAGCAACATTTCTCTAATGGAAATTACTGCAAAGATCATAAGCATTATATGAGCTGACTAATGATTGATAGCTTTGCTTACCCTCAGATGTCACCACTGATCAAAACCAGCTTTGAAATAAAATCAGAAATGCCAATCGTCATTTTTCTAAACAGTGAGTACTTTTGATTGATATGGAATAGAAGAAAAAGAAAGCAGTAATGGCAAGACAGATGGCTGCAAGCAATTACTGAGCCTTTCTTGAGGGTCAGCAAGTTTCCTCCTCTATTATCCAGCCATTTAAATTTCCTTTGGAGTATTTTTGATGGTTAAAGGAAGCTGATGTCATCCATAAAGACTGATCCTTTTAGGCATTTTTCTTTACAACTTCACAACAAGATTCACTGAGCACAGCTCACTGATCCAATTAAAAATGCTTTATTACATGTCTATACCCATTAATTGTCCAGGATTTTGAGCCTTATTGGCCACAGGGCTAGGGAGGTGCTGAGCAGCAGTGACTTTCCTGTGTCTTTAATGGATAACTTCTAATAAGATCAAAAGATGAACATCTGGGGTAAGCATGCGGAGCAGGCCAAAAGAGGGCATGCGGGGGCCCTCGGGGACAGGGAGTGGGGTGCAAAGACTCACCAAAGCTGGGCGCTGGGACTCACGCAAGCCCAGGAGTGCCTCAGCCTCCCTCAACTACCCTGGTATGCATACACAGGCAGAAGCCACCAGATTGGATGTGATGTTGGCGCTGCCCACACCAACTTCTGCTTGCCCTTTACATAGGCTTTCTGGGATTGATTTATTTATTTCTCTGTGGGGGAAGGTCAGATTTTTTTCATAATACTTTCATGTGGTTATATTAAACAATTAAAAAAATATAGATAAAAAAAATAAATTGTGCCAATTTGGGGGGGAAATTTGGCTTGCTGATGTTTTTTAGGTGGTTCCTGTGTGGGCTGCTATTGTGTTTCTCACTGATGATTTAATTGATACAAATCAGACCATATGAAGCTGAACTGAGGCTTTTTCTCCACTTTTTCTCCTTTTTTCTTGGGTTTTTTTTTTTTTTAGTGAGTGGGTCTGTATATGAGTGTAGTGGGTATTCCTTGTAGTGTTTCGGTGGGTTCCCCTGTTGTGTTTCCAATAGGACATAAGTTGAGAATTATGGGGACATGGCCCCCCTGTTCCAACAGTCAGAGTAAAAGAACAGCGAGGCCAAAGCTAATGCACTGATTTATAAATATGTAAATAGCTGAAAAGAAATATCCCAGAAATAAAATTAAATTCCAGCAGGACTTACCAGAATAAAAGTGAAAATCAAGACTTAAAAGCCAGAGACGGCGTATTCCAAATTGCTGCATCTGTAAGGCGCCAAAAACCACAGGCACAGACAGTACTTGAGTGCATCCTGCCTAAGAGGATTCAGAGCATGGAGTAAATCTCAAAGGCAGGGGTTTTTGTTTTGCTTTAATTTGATTAGTTGGATAGGCTCAGAAGTTCTGCTAGTCCATCCAATCAAATTAAAACAAACTGTAAAATAAAAATGCCTTTAAAATTCAGTTTTGGCTCTGACTCCCTGATGCTGTAGTGCTGGCAGATGGAAGCACACTATGGAGGAGAAGCCTGGAATACTGTGCTGGCCTCTGATTGGTCAGTCAGCAGCCTGACGGGATTCTGTGTCCAGAGAGAATCCCCTGATGTCAGAGATTGGAGTAGAAAGACTGCATGACACCAGCATGGTGCTCAAGACTGCGTCGGCCGGCACAGAGGAAGAGCCAGGAGGTAAGAAGGAGCCAGAGCATCACAGAGCTGGCAATCGTGGTCAGGGCCTTCACTGAATCCCCTGACCGCACACCATTGCTGCATTGCTTCGGAGACTTGGAATAAGACAGGAAGTGACAGTGCTTTCTGTCAGGAAGAATGTGAGTGTTGCCTATTGTATGGGAGAATGGGGAAGGTTGAGTTTCTTTGGTGCTTCCTGGGTGGCTTAATAAGGTCACATACAATAGTCAATAGAACTGTTAGAGATCTCCATCTCTTCCCCCCCCCAAATAGGTAGACCCTTTGGACTGTGAAAAATTGCTGGATAACCTGGACCTATTCACATTGCACCTGGATATCTGCCATGTGATCTTCTCCTCTGCCTTGATATTAGATTCCCACACTCTATGGAATCCATTATTATGCTTGTCTTGTTTTCTCTAAGTAACCTGAGGTAGTACGATCCCTGGCCATTACTGATGAGAAGTGAAACAGAAGTTTGGACTCCTCCAAAGTCTACTGGACTCTTACTAATCAATGTATGAGCTGCATCCTTTGGAAAGTTTGTTTAGTAACATAGTAAACAGCAGCAAAAACAAACATGGCCTATCCAGTTTGCCCAGTAAGATGGCTAAGGCTGCGTTAATAAAAGCTGAATTTATTACAATTGTTTAGGTATATGGAACATCTTCTTTTATTGTCAAACATTTTTAATTATTAATGTATCCTTTTCCTAAAACACTTTGAGCAAGTATTTGTTACTTGTATAAGTGATATAGAAATGTTTAATGTTTACCATAGAAAAGACAAAGGAGTGTACTCATGGGTGGAGCGGTAAGCATGGATGGGCCATAAGTGTGTCTCTCAGGCACATAAGACTAGATTCAGTAAATGGCACTCACACCAGAATACAATGGCACGGACCACTTTTCTATAAAGGACTCTCCAAGTTGAACAACAATCTTAGCACTTTGTCTTGGGGAAGGATAGCTGTAGATGAAGTGGGATAATTGGAAATGCCAATCATGGCTATTGAAGTATGGGAATCCTTGCACTTTAAGAAATCGGGGAAATCCCTGGGGCTTGAAGGTTTTACTGTACAGTTTTACAAATTCTTTCAGGACTTGCTTATTCCTCTCCTATTGTAGTTATTTAATAATGTTGGTATGGTGATTCTCTGCCTTATTTCATAAGACTTGCTGGAATCACAGTTCTGCCAAAGTCGGGTAAGGATCTGAGACAGTGTGGCTCATACAGGCCTATTTCCTTACTGAGCGTTGACACCAAGATCTTTGTGCAGGTTCTGGTGGCTTGGATTATGCACTGGATGCTACAGCTAGTCCATTCAGACTAGTCTGGCTTTGTATTGGGAAGGTAAGTGAGTGATAATATGCATCAGGTCCTTAAAGTGATTGAGCGAGTGAAGAAAACCCAAGAGGGGCTGCTACTTTTGTTGGTGGGCATTTTCACTATGAAGTCTAAATCTCAGTTTAGACATTTTGCAGGACACGCACAAAAATCCAGTAGCAAACATTTTCAAAACATATCTTGGTTTTTTGAAAATATGCTCTGTGCTTCTATCCTCAAATGAAAAATGCACAAAACAAGCCATTGGGATGTAAGAGGGATCAGAATTTATACTAGCCTGCCACACAGACATTGCAGCAGAGCACTATAGGGGGCACTCTAGTGAACTTCACATAAAAGATTTGGCCTCTGAAAGCTAGTTGAAAAATGGATTACCGGTAGTCCAATAAAATAGTATTTCCTTATTTCCCATTATTTGTTTTATTTATATTTGATAATTTGTAAAGTGATTATCGCTATTTCTCAATTTTTTCCAATGTACAGTACATCTGTTTTCTTTACATTTTGCACAATATTAGGGGGACATGCATCACTGTTTCTGTTTCTATAGTGTTGCATTCTATGCAACATCTGGCTTCTTTGTCTACATATTTCTATTTTTAGTTTGTGATTACATATTCCATACTGGGTGAGGGTATTTCTATGTTGTATGTACAAAAGACATAGGGGTCCTATTACTAAGGTGCCCTAGCCGTGCTAACACGTCCATTGCAGTGAGCCTCAGTAAAAGGACCCCATAGTTTTCTGATAGCATTGACTGTGCAGGATTGATTTGTACTAGTCTGCCTTGCTTAGTTTTACATTGGGTGTATTGATGTTCTACTGCTCACTGCAGTATGTAAGATGCTGCTTTTCCTAGGTACTCTTGTTGTGCAACATGTGGATTAATACTAAAATTCATGTTTTTCATATAGGGGGAGGGGATTGTTAGAAAATGAGGGGCCCCGGATGTCACATATGCTAGGTATGCCACTGCATGCACCAATGCTCCTAGCTCTCTTGTGCATGAAACTCTAACCCTGGCTTACAGATGCAATAGGAAAGCAACTTACCAACTGCACCATAAGGCCTCTATCTACTGAAAAAAGCATGAACTAAAATCTCATTCTTTCCTTTCCCTTCTGAAACATCACCATCAAGCAATCAAAATTTATAAGAGATCCCATCAACCCGACATATGACCAGAAAATCCATCTTTTCTGTCACTGCTCTATCGCTATGGAACAGAATGCCCTTGCACCTTCGAGAAGATTCCTCCCTTACAAAATTTAGATCAAATTTAAAACCATTTCTGTTTAAGGATGCTTTTGACTGCTAATATCACTCTAAGCTTTTACTATCCGACAGGATTTTAATACCCTCCCTTTTGTGTTTCCCTTTTCATATCTTTTTTTTTCCCCCCATTGAATATTGTATTTCTTCCCCTTTTTTTCCCCTATAAACGTGTTTGTCTGTTTCTGTTATTGTGATTACCTTTTAATTTTATCATTTTAGTTTTCTATTCCTGTACACCACTTAGATAATTTATAAACGGTATATCAAATTTTACTAAACTTGAAACTTGAACCATGTATGTGACCATTTAGTATGGGACTTCTGATCTAGTTATCAAGGTTACATTCAAATAGTGAAACGTAGAGTGAAATTATAAACCTACCAGCAAACAGCATCCTTCCTGTTAGCATTTCAGCTAAGATGCATCCTGCGGCCCACATGTCAATTGCTTTTGTATAGTTGTTGGGTGAAAGGAGAAGACGTGGCGAGCGATACCATTTTGTTACTAGTCCTTCAGAAAGGTAACCCTGAAAGATGAAAAAATATATAATTATAAGTAAACTTTGGTGATAGGTTTGACCTCTTCATTTTTACTGAGCAATGCCGCTAGATGTGGCTGAGGTTTAGCTGTGATAAGCATAAAGCCTGTTACCCAGGACCTGACACCTCTTCTCCACAGTCAGGAGAATCAGCTTTCTGCTGGGCACGACAATTCTGATAACACTGGTTCATAGGTACACTGCCCGATATTCAGGCCAAGGGAGAGAGACGGCTATCTCTTGTGGTCTATGGCAAACTCGGACATTCAATGCTGGCACCGTATCCAGCAACTGGCTTTAATTTACTTTTTTTTTTGACCAGCTGATACATGCCAGCTAAGCCGATATTTGTTGGCTGGCTAAGTCAGTGGCCAAAGACGGGCCTGATTTTTAGGTGGACCTATCAGGCAGCTGAACTTAGCCGGTCAACCCATGAATGGGTGATGACCAGCTGTGTTGTGCAACATAGTCAGTCACTGGGCTATCTGCCAAGTGGGATAATCAATGGGATATAGCCAAAGATCTTATATACTCAAAAAAAATCTTCTATACAGGAATGAGAAAGAAAATAAAATCCAACTCCTATAATTTTCTCACTTATATTCAAGCAATGATTTACTTATGCCACAGTTTCATTGAAAGTTTCATGCACATCACATCTGAATGAGGGGAGAGTCTCAGAACCCCGTGCGTAATAATGTCAATTACTGTACTAGAAAGGGAAAAGATCTTCACCGGCTCTTGACCCCCTTCCTACCTACAGCAGACACAGTAAATGTTTCAAATGGTGTCAGAAAAGTCAAAACTACTTAGCTTGTAGGTAGAATATTCAATGGTATTGAAAATGTGTTTTGTCTCTGCCAGTCCTAGCCGACAGAAGTTAGGCTAGCTGCCGTTTCGCTAGACAAGCTGCGTCAGGGCTCCGGACAGCATAGCAGCATACTGATTCACACGCTTGCTCAGAAAGAGACCCTTCTCCCTTTCTAGTGCAGTAATTGACATTGTTACGCATGGGGTTCTGAGGCTCTCTCCTCATTCAGATGTGATGTGAATGAAACTTTCAATGAAATTGTGGCATAAGTAAATCATTGCTTGAATATAAGTGAGAAAGTTATAGGAGTTGGATATAGCCAAAGATCTCCAACTGAATATCAGCGGATAGCCAGCTATGTGTTATTTAGCCAGCTGGGAACCATTTTCTGGTCAGCTAAATAGCGCTGAATATCAGGCCCACAGTGTTTACAATATAAGGGGGCAGTGGTGTAGTAGGGGTGGGTGGGTGAACCACCCCAGGTGCCATCTTGGTGCAGTGCTGGCACCTCTCCATCCTCCAACGCCACACTCACACCCAAATGATGAAGTTACGACTGTCTTATTTTGGTCACAGCATCAGAAGAGAGAGATCACTGGAGAAGGACACCGTGTTTAGGAAGATCGAAGGAACCAGGCAAAGAGGGAGACTGCAATTAGATGGCTGAAGACGTGGAAAGCAAAAACAAGAAACCAAGTGGGGAAGGGACTAGGCATATCGGTTCATAGTCAAAAGCGCATGCCGACAAAGGCTCGCCGAGACAACTGAGCGCAAGGTTGAAGCCCGCGCCGAAGAAAAACAGTGTTTTAAGGAGCTCCGACGGGGGGTGTTGGTGGAGAACCCCCCCACTTTTCTGAATACAGATCGCGCCGGCGTTGTGCGGCGTTGTGGGGTTTTGGGGGGTTGTAACCCCCCTCATTATACTGGAAACTTGACTTTTTCCCTGTTTTTTAGGGAAAATGTGAAGTTTTCAGTATAATGTGGGGGTTACAATCCCCCAAACCCCCAACGCCGGCGCGATCTGTATTCATTAAAGTGGGGGGATTCCCCCCACACTCCCTGTCGGACCCCCTTAAAACACTGTTTTTCTTCGGCGCGGGCTTCCATCTTGCGCTCAGTTGTCTCGGCACGCCTTTGTCGGCGCGCGCTTTTGACCTGTCACCATGCACATCATATATGTAAATATAGAGTCCATTTTCTTTGCTCCTGGACCCAGGGGGATGAGGCTGGAAGACCTTTCTGGACTAGCACAAAACTGATTTCTTGTTAGATCTGCAATTCATCGAGTCGCTAGGACTCGAGCATGAGTCAATGGTACCTAAGAACAACAGTTCTCAATACACAGAATTATCGCTTTAGCTTGCCTGCTTTTGTCCACCCATATACTCTTATCTAGGAATACCACTGGCCTCTCCATTCCTGCCTTGGACTGACAGATTACCTAGCCCCCAGAAGATCTGTAGGAGAATTATTGCTGCTGCATGCAGCCTCATACTCTCAAAACTAAAGTGAGATCAAATAAATAAATAAAAGGAGGAGGAAGAGGATGTTAAATCTGAATATCTACCCTGGAAGCAGAAAAGGCTGGTTTTAGCTCCAATGGATCATAACAGAGCTTGACGTTAGACACAGGAGAAGCAAATTGTTGGATTAAGTATGAAAGTTGTACCAAATGGAAAGATCATGAAGGCTATTACAGCAATGGAAGTTAAACATGTTTCAGAAAGATATTATATAGAGTATGGTAGGGGACAGAGTGATAGGCTGGGTAGAAGACATAGAAAGGGACCTCTGGTCTTGGTTTAAGAATGGAAATCTATTGTCTCATCTACCTAATGTGCTAATAAAACAGAGGGGCAAACAACTGAGCAGAGTGGCGGTCTGTGGAAAGGTCATGGGGCCATGGTCTATTGGAGAATGGAAATGTTAATATAACAGCTTGACCACTTTAATTTTTTCTTACATGCATATATCTCTAGTTTTAACCTTTATAAAGCTCACAGAGGAACAGGTCAAATATCAGTCAAGCCGATACTTAGCCTCTGAGTTAAGAACATAAGAATAGCCTTATTTGGTCAGACGAATGGTCCATCTAGCCCAGTATCCCGTCTTCGTGGAGGTCAATCCAAGTCACAAATACCTGGCAAAACCCCAAATAGTAGCAGCATTCCATGCCACCGACCCATGTTGTCTCAACAGTTGGGCTAAGTACAGGAGTTTGGGATATTTGCTTGCTCTGAGAAGCAGGATGACAGTATTGAACAGAAGAAAGAAGCAGAGCTTATCCAAGAATGCTAAAACAAACAGGCATTTTCTCTGAAGTCACCACAAGCTGCTTTTCCACCTTTTCTTTTCTGCGATTCTCAGACTTTACCTATAATGAGCAATTACTTCAGACTACTATTCCTGTCTCTGACTAGTACATAGCATTTCTTTCTCTTTTCTAATCTTGGTTCTATGATTTTTCTGCTTTTATAATCTGATACTATATTATGTATAACATAGAATACTTTATATATATAAGGGCTTCATTCACACTTAGGGGAAATTCTGTATAGGATGCCAGTATCAGCAGCCGCCTAAGAAGCGGCTGAGAATCGCAGACTGGCGTCCTATACAGAATCACATCTGCCCTAACACACAGGCGCCTAACCCTGCCTAACCTCTCCGATTTTCTAACCGGCACCATTTAGAGAATTGAGTTGCCATCAGCTGATTGTATTAAGTGAATCCCCTGGCTGCAATCAGCTGAGCAGCTGCAGCTGGAAACTGCATGGCAGGAGGGATGACCACTCCTTCCCACTGGAATCCCCAAACCTCCCTGCCTCTTATCGGAGGGGCCTTAGGCATCTGAGCTAATCAAGGCCTAGGCCCCTCCTCGGTGCATCCCAGAATGCACCAGGAAGGAGACAGCCTGCCATTTTGGTGTGGCGGGCCTGCTGGCCGGAGGGTGTAAGCATCCCTCTAGCTGGATTTTCTAAGGAGTATGGGGAGTGGGGGCTTCTAGAATTTTAATTTAATTTACTATTTAATTTTTAATTTTACTATTTCTATACCACTTATAAGTGCTATACATTCAGGTACTCAGGTATTTTTCCCTATCTGTTCTGGCAGGCTCACACTCTATCTAATGTACCTGGGACAATGGGGGATTAAGTGACTTGCCCAGGGTTAGAAGGAGCAGCACAAGGTTTGTACCCATCACTTCAGGGTGCTAAGGCTGTAGCTCTAACCACTGTGCTCTCCCTCTTCATCTCAATGCCCCCCTCCCAAAAAAATATCAAATTCCTAGGTACATTAAATTCCCCCTTTCACCCACTATTTAAACCAGTGTCTCTCAAACGTTTTTAGCTCTGGCACACTAAACGGAGCAAATGGTTTTCATGGCACTATATAATTGAAATTATAAAATTGCTATACCAACAAAAAATTAAATTTGAGAGTTATTTATTTAAAGTTATTTAAGCTATGTATGGGTAATTGTAACAATGCTGAAATCAGATAGAATTGCTAATCAATGTGATGGATGTGCTTGTTTTTGAGTGCAAATTAACTTAAAAAGCGGCTCGATAGTCGACAAGCAAACACACATTTCATCATCCACCATGTGCAGTCATTCTCTTTTTTTTTTTAAATTTAATTTCTGTCAGAGCTGAAAATCCAAGTTCACAAAGATAAGAAAACCCAAACGGTAACAAAGCCTGGTTTCTTTAGTTTTCCAATAGGGTTTATTGATGTTCTGCTATCCCTTTCATTGTTTGTGGTGCTGAATTTTCTTAAGTAGGCATTTGTTATGCGACTCATGGAAGTTACACTGCTAGAATTGCTCTTTAGGTCCTGAGCAACATTTGTAGGGTTTTGTGTTACTTCACACTATGCCTTTACTGGATTCTGGATTTAGATCACACCTTTTATTTATTCATTCAATTTTCTATACTGTTCTCCCCAGGGAGCTCAGAATGGTTTACATGAATTTATTCAGGTACTCAAGCATTTTTCCCTCCCTGTCCTGGTGGGCTCACAATCTATCTACCGTAATGTACCTGGGGCAATGGAGAGATTAAGTGACTTGCCCAGGGTCACAAGGAGCTGCGTGAGTTTGAACCCAAAACCTCAGGGTTTTATTTATTTATTTTTATACCATTGCGTGAATACTGACCTGGACCCCTGAAGAAGGCTTTTTGCCAAAACACAGATCGTGTAGGGTCTGTATCCCACTACACGTCAGTTATTCATAAGGTGGAGACATTTTTTCATTTTGGATTTGTACTTTTATCTCATAATAAACGCCGCATCAAGATCATTGTTTTCCACAGTCTGTTCTTCTTTTGTGTTTTGGGCTTCCGTTATTTGACTGTGGAACATCTTCTGGGCTTTTGCTTTAACCACTGCACCACACTCTCCTCAGTAATAGCTCAAGGCAAGTTACATTCAGATATAATAAGTATTTTCCTCTCCATGGAAAGGCCGATTCAATGGAGGGTTGAGTGACTTGTCCAATATTTCAAGCAGCAGCAATGACCTCCCTGGTTCTCAGCCTGCAGCACTGTCACGTACAGCTTAACACACATTATCGATATTAGCTGTATCTAATCTTTGGTAACTCAATCACCTACTGAAAGCTATCTGAGCTGAAGCCTGATAGTAATTTGGCAACCTATCAAATTGATAGGTAAATTATTTTATGGGTGCTAGTGGCCTCAGGATTTCTCTTTCAGTGCTGCTGAACATCACTGTTTACTTGGCCAACAGGAAGATGCTGGATTGGCGAACGAGGGCTGACTGACAGCCACGCATTAAAGTACAGTCAAACCTTGGATAGCGAGTAACGTGGCTGGCGACTGTTTTGCAAGACGAGCAAAACATTTTATTAAATTTTAACTCGCTACACGAGCGTTGTCTTGCAGCAGAGCACATATCGCACGTCACGTCATCAGAACCCACATCTTACGCTGAGCGCGGCTGAACGTAATAGAAGTGTCACACCCAATTTACCCATAGCTCACGCGCTCACAGCATACAGTATTTTGTATTAAAATTTTTGGGTTGTGGAATGAATCGTCTGAGTTTCCATTATTTCCTGTGGGGAAATTCGCTTTGATATAAGAGTGCTTTGGATTACAAGCATGCTTCCGGAACGAATTAGGTTCACAAACCAAGGTTTTACTGTACTTTTGGTTTAATATGATGCATTGTTTTGCCATGCATTATTTTTGATATTTTGGTTCATAATTCCCTCAAGTTTATTACAGTATGCATAATACCATCAGTAACAGAGATACTGGGGAAAGGCAGCTGGTAGACAATGAAAGGGTCCTTCCCTGCTGTATTCAAAAGTGCCCCTACTATCCTATTTTTCTTTCTTGGGGGGTAAGAGTGGTGCTTGTACAGGAGTACCAGTGTTCCCTCTAAGTTGCATTATATGTCCAACAACTGAGAAAAATTCAAAGTAGCTATAAACATAGTTAAACTACAGGTGCACAAGGAAGGAAAGCATTCAGAGCATGGCTCATGAAATTCTTTCCAGCCTTCCTATGAGTTTTTATGTACATATGTGTGTGTTATCAGTAATGGAATGGAAAATATTTGCTCATGTCAGCTTCAGTCCTTAGACGGAACACTTCTCCAGCTTCTCTCCATGCCCTGCAATGAGCTTAGTATCTTACCTCCCTCCCCCAGGGTGGCTATACTTCAATTGGCTCAGCACCAAAAGCACTGAGGCCAGCAGGTTTAAAGCCTTGAGCATCAGTGCATGCCCAAGGCCTGCCAGCTTCTGCCCCCTCTGAAATAGGAAGTTTGAAATGGGAGGAAGCAGGCAGGCCTTGAGCACGCACAGATGCTCAAGTCTTCAGACCTGCCAGCCTCTATGCTTTTGATACTGTGGCATTTGGAGTATCAAGATAGGGAAGGATGCTGGATGCCACGGGAGGAGGGAACTATGGGATGGTGGGTAAGGAAAGGGAGATGCTGGAGCTGGGGACAGAGCATGGGTGGGGGTGGGGTTGGGATGGGGTTAAGCCCCGTCCCAAAGAAAAAGATGTTTTGCTGCCCCTGGTCCAGGGTATAGCGCTTCCCTGTCTCCCACCTACCTCCTCTGCTGAAATTCAATCTTTGGGCCGGTCAGCCGGCAGTGTCAAGGTGAACTTGCTGCTGCTGGCTTGCTCTGGAAGCTTTCATTATGTAGCATCCCACCTACGCAGGAGCAGGAGGTCGCTGCAGAATGAAAGCTTCTGGGGCAAGCTGACAGCAACAGGCTCACCTTGTTGATGTTGCACTTCCGGCAACATAATTAATTGGATGCCGTTCCTATGCCAAACAGCGTCATTTAATCCGTTATGATCCGTTAGGATTAAATCTTGCACTTAACTGGCAAGTTTTCTTCAGTTAAAGTCATTCTTCGTCCTTTTTTGCAATTGTTAGTTTTATCTTCTTAGATTGACAGGTTTAAAAAGTGCTTGCTTTAAATATCCATATATTTATTTATATATAAAAATGATGCTGTTTGGCATAGGAACGGCATCCAATTAATTATGTTGCTGGAAGTGATGTCAGACGCCTAGAGAGGGCTTTAAATTCTTTGCCTTCCGCCAGCTCTGTTCGCATTAACACAGCGGGGAAGCCGGTCATCGACCTTTGCTTAGTAAGTACATGTAGTTGGATTATATATGGACTATTGGGTAGTAAATACAAATAAGTTCGTTTATATATGGGTTACAGCGCTATAGATGGGTTAGTCCAGCAATATTGATTGGTGGGTGTTCTCGCGTTTTTCTAGGACACATTAACTACGTTAAGTGGCAGCGATTAAGGGTTGAATCTTTGTAACACAAATGTTTCTATTTTGTTCTGTTTTAGTATTGAAGCTGAACACCTTGCTGTTCTGAGGAAGCTCTGAACATCAGTAATAGAGCGAAACAGAGATTTTCCATCGTCTAGGCGTGGGATTTCTGCTGGGCGTTGGTTCACCCGAGCTAAGTACCACGCTTTCACAGCAGTACAATATAGCATTTAAATAATGCAGCATTAATATGAGTACCAGCTTACAATATGTTACATATATAATGAGAACGTAAAAAGCTCTTAGAGAAAATAAAACTATATTTGATGATAGCTCAATCGAGGGTTTAACTACCAAGATTAGTTCTGGGTGTTACCCTTGGGCACTGGAGAAATTTAGTCTTCATCTCTATGTATTGAGCTGTGGCCACCTTTGAGTTGTGTGTTGGTCTTATTATATGAGTTTAACTGAGGATATGATCTGCAGTGACATGTTCTCTGACTGTTGTTTTTGTAAGGTTTGAGTGTTTTTATATGTTTAGTTTATTTTGTATGGTCCTTTGTAAACTGCCTAGGATTTTAGGCGGTGTATAAATTCTTAAAATAAATAATTTTTATAGACTTTTCCTCCAGAAACTTGCCCAATCCTCTTTTGAGTCCTGCTATATTAGTCACCTTAATCTTCTATATATATAAAATCGGAGGTATGTATGTGTGTGTGTATGTGCCGCGATCACGCAAAAACGGCTTGACCGATTTGAACGAAACTTGGTATGCAGATCCCTCACTACCTGGGATGATATGTTCTGGGGGTCTCGCGGCCCACCTGCACACGTGGGCGGAGCTACAAACAGAAAATCAGATTTCTCCCATTCATGTCAATGGAAAAAATGTAAAAAGCTGCCATTCTCACAGTAATTCAAAACCGGCTTGACCGATTTGAACGAAACTTGGTATGCAGATCCCTCACTACCTGGGGTGATATGTTCTGGGGGTCTCTCGGCCCACAACTCTATGTTGCTTGCTCAAGGGTGGGTTCACCCAAGATTTTATATGTTCTTGCTCCAGGAGGTGAAACTAAAAATGTTGTTTATAATCACGTTTTGCGTTAGTTGTATTGTATTCATTTTGTCAAATATTTCACATTATAATTTGAATATATGTGTGTGTGTGTATGTATGTATGTTCCAGCATAACTCTTCAATGCATGGACAGATTTCAACCAAACTTGACATACACATTACTTACTATCTGAGGACAAACACTGTGGGGGTGGGAAGGGGGGGATATGTAAAAATGATTGAAAATGACAGATTTTAGTATCTACCCCATAGTGTTTTCGGGCTCACAGATGAATACTCAGCATAACTCTGAAACGCATGGAGAGATTTCAACCAAACTTGGTACACATATGACTTACTATCTGGGGAAAAATATTGTGCAGGTGGGACAGGGTAAAATACTGTGGGGGTGGGAAGGGGGTGATATGTTAAAATTATCAAAAGCGACAGATATTAATGTCCAACCCATAGTTTTCGGGCTCGCAGAGATGAATACCGACACTCCCGATGCCGTTTAAGTCTAAGTTCAGCCCCATAGAGAAGGACATTCCTTTGGGACATGTGGAGGGTAGGGGGTTGGGACATGGGGGTGGGGCATATGGGACATGTGGGGGGGGGGTAACGTGGGGGGTGGGACATGTGGGACATAGGGGGGTGGGACATGTAGGGGGGTTGGACATTTTGGGATAAATAAATATCCAGGCAACGCTGGGTAATCAGCTAGTAAATAAATAAATAATTTAATAGGCTTTTCCTCCTCTTTTGAGTCGTGCTATATTAGTCACCTCAATAAATAAATAATTAATTTTTTTAATAGACTTTTCCTCCTCTGAGTCCTGCTATATTAGTCACCTCAATAAATAAATCATTTTTTTAAATAGACTTTTCCTCCTCTTTTGAGTCCTGCTATATTAGTCACCTTAATAAATAATTTTTTTATTGACTTTTCCTCCAGAAACTTGCCCAATCCTCTTTTGAGTCATGCTATATTAGTCACCTTGACCACATCCTCTGGCAACACATTCCAAAGTTCAATTATGTGCCGAATTTAAAAAAAAAAAAAAAAAAAAAGCTTTTACATTTTAAACATCAGCTCATCGTAGCTTGACATTTTACTGCAGCAACTGAGTAATTTCAGAATAGTAATAAAACAATTTTGAAATAATAGGAAACACCATTGATTCTCGTTGCCCCTTTTTTTGCATCATCTGACACCTGATTTTAAGAGATGGGAGCCACATGGCAGACGTACTGGCAGTTGAGCAGCTGCAGTGGTAATCACAAGATTAATCATATAAACAACCCCCTTTGTGTTTCCTACTGTACACTGGCAAGTATAATGATAACAGATGTAAATTCTCAACACTGACATATTTTAATCCTTAAACTAAAAACAAAACAATTTTTCTGATGATTGTTTGGTGATTTTATTTTTCTATTCATCTTGCTCTCAATCTTTGGTTCTATTTCTTTCTGTCTGTGCTCTGAATTCTGTTTCTGGTAGAGCTGAACTGAATGGCACATTTTATTATTTGGCTGAATACAAATACTGAAAACAAATAATGGGCATTGAGTTTTAACATAACAAATAATAAAAGAAGCAACATGAAATCAGAGATCATGTTTATTTCGGTAAGATTTAGCATAGTATAGCCCCAGAGAATTTGTATTCAAATTTAAATCACTATTCGGCCAAATACGTATAATGTATTTAGAGCACTATTCAGGGCAAAATCAAATTGAATATTTGATGTGGCCCTAGTTTCTGGGTCTCCTGGCTATTTGCTATTTTTTTTCCCTTCCATACATGTGCAGCATATTCTCCCTCTCTTCCCTTCCTCTTCATCTATATGCAGCTTTTCCTCCATCCCTCTCCCTTCTCTTCCACCCATGTGCAAGATCTTCCTTCTCTTCCCCTTCATGTGCATTTCTCTTATCTTCCCTTTCCCTTCTTTACACTCAAGTCCAATATCTTCCTTCTTTCCCCTGCACCCCTTTCTGAGGTCTGACATTTCTCTCTCCCCCTCCCTTTCCTCAGTGGGTCTCTACCCCCATTCTCTCTCTATTTTTATCATTCTCCCCTCTTTTCCCCACCTCCATGCAGGTCCTCTATTTCTCCCTCATTCTTCCTCCTTGGTCCTCCAAATTTGCTATCTTTACTGGCAGTGTCAGCGATTAAGAGCCGAAAGATCTCAGGGCCGGCCAGAGACAGCCTGACTTAATCTCTGCCAGCAACGACAACTTAGGACTGGGTTTTTAGGCTGGATTTGAATAAGGTTAGCTGGCCATCAATCTAATATAAGCTTTACTTGAACTAGCTGAATTATATTTACAATGCCTCTTAAGACACAGTTAATTGAACACAAGAGTTGTCTGCATATCATTAATCTCCAGGCACCAATTGTGGCACACTGTTTAGAATATGGACATGTATTTGAAGACCTGCTCTGTTGTGCTATTGATAACATTCCAGCTACAGCAAGGAACAGGAAACTTTTGCTCTTACAGTCCTAGTCTTATTGGATACATGCACTGAACAGTGCGGAACCATCTGGTTTGAACTCCAGAATAGAATGGAGCCATTTTAATTACAGGCCCTGTTAGTTTTACTTTGGACACTCGTTTCTACCTTGCTCTTATTGACATCTCCACAGTGCATCTACCTGAGTGCACGTATGCACAGTGTCATATTCAAGACAGACTCTTGATAAAGGCACCGATGCCGAAACACTGCCAGTGTTTGAGCCATTGTGGCATACTCATCAATAAAGTGACTTTTTGAACCATACACACTTGGCTGATCTCTTGACATCTTGTCCTCACGACTCTTTCGTTGTATATATATTTTAATACACACAGACTGTAACAAGTTTGTTACTCCAGAGAAGTATTTTGTTACTCCAGAGAAGTATTTTGTTATGTTCTACATAGAAATATAGAAGCATGATGGCAGATAAAGGCCAAAGTCTCCCCCTCCGCAGTAACCATTATCTCTTCCTCTCTCTAAGAGATCCCATGTGTCTATCCCAGGCTTTCTTGAATTCAGACACAGTCTCTGTCTCTACCATCTCTTCCAGGAGACTGTTCCACACATCTACCACTCTTTCAGTAAAAAAGTATTTCCTCAGTTTTTTCCGGAGCCTATCACCTCTTAACTTCATCCTATGCCCTCTCATTCCAGAGCTTCCATTCAAATTAAAGAAACTTGACTCATACACATCTCTATTATATCTCTCCTCTCCCGCCTTTCCTCGAAAATATACAGATTGAGGTCTTTAAGTCTGTCCCCATCAGGGCTGTGGAGTCGGTAGATAAATGTTCCAACTCCGACTCCAACTCCTCAGTTTTTTGTACTTCAGACTCCGACTCCGACTTCAGGTACCCGAAATTTCCTCCGACTCCGACTCCACAGCACTGGTTAATTTTCAGATCGTTAAAATGGAATGTCAAGTTGAGAGAAATGAGCATTTTCGACACCACCTTCTTTTTGCTTTTAATCAAGGTTCTAAGGCCGCAGAAGCTGCTCGCAACATTTGTGCTGTGTATATAGTGGGTGCTATAGCTGAAAGAATCGCTCGTGATTGGTATGCCAAGTTCAAAAATGGAGCCGGTAGATAAATGTTTCGACTCCTCCTCCTCAGTTGTTTGTACTTCTGACTCCGACTCCAGGTACCCGAAATTTCCTCCGACTCCGACTCCACAGCCCTGGTCCCCATACACCTTATCACAAAGTCCACACACCATTTTAGTAGCCTTCCTCTGGACTGACACCATCCTTTTTATATCTTTTTGAAGATGCGGCCTCCAGAATTGTACACAATATTCTAAATGAGGTCTCACCAGCTTCTTATACAGAGATATCAGTACCTCCTTTTTCCTCCTGGCTATACCTCTCCCTATGCACCCAAGCATCCTTCTAGCTTTTGCCATCACCTTTTCAACCTGTTTGGCCACCTTAAGATCATCACATACAATCACAACCAAGTCCCGCTCTTCTGTCGTGCACATAAGTTCTTCACCCCCTAAACTGTACCGTTTCCTCAGGTTTTTGCAGCCCAAATGCATGACCTTGCATTTCTTAGCATTAAAGTTTAGTTGTAAAATTTCAGACCATTCTTCAAGCTTCGCTAGGTCTATGCTCTTGAGCGTATGGTACTATTTGTCATAGATTCTCATACAGTATAGAAATGCCATCCCAAGGTACAGGTTGTGGAAGCAAAAAAGTTGTGATCTAAATGTACAAATCTTGATCATTAATGAGTGATGCCTGTGTGATATTTAACAGTTATGATGGGGCAGTTTTGATATTCCAGAGTATGATGTGCTGAGATTTATTAGGAACAAAACTAGCATGGTCATGTAACTGAAGTCAAACATGGTGAGAATGAAATTTGTGCAAGCATGTTTTATGATATGCCAATTTACCCAGTAAAGTCAGTAAAGTTTTCTTGATAACTGTTAAACATAAACTTGAGTTTATTATTACATATGAAGTTAAGTTACTAATGTGGAGGGGCATTTTTGATAGGACGTATAAATCTAAGGTTGGACATTTTGAGCAGGATGTGCACAAACCCAAAAGAAAAAAATGTCCATTTTTAAAGCTGCCAGAGGTCTTTTATTTTTGACAATGACCTAGGTATAAGCTTTGGTCCATAGGACGTCTACCTTTTTTGGCCATTTTCAAAAATAAAAGCATGACTGTGAAAAACGCACAAAAGCAAGTTTTGTTGACATACCCAACTACCTTGTCTGATCGCAGTAGAGAAATCCCCATCAGCTGAGCCGGTTTTGGGGATACCTGCCGGCTCAGCTGAAGGGGATTCCCCCTGCCATGATCAACTGAGCTGCGGAGCCCTACACACCCTCCTCCTGACATCCCCCAACATCCCTGAACTCCCCTGATATCCTCTGACACCCTCCCCCCCCAACATTCCTGAACCACCACACCCCCCCGACACCAGGCAACACCCACACACATCACTTGACACCCCGTACCTTCCAATGCTAAATCGGCAGGAGGGAAGCCAACTCCTTCCAGCCTACAGGGCCGCATGCTGTGAATGACGGGCCTTCCCCCTTCCAATGCATCTTGTGATGGGCCTAATGCCCTGAATGGCTCAAGTTTATTCTTTTATTTATTCATTCAATTTTCTATATCATTCTCCCAGGGGATCTCAGAACGGTTTACATGAATTTATTCAGGTACTCAAGCATAAATGAATAAATAAATGAATGGCTCAAGTGAAGGCAGTGTATCAAGGATTAAGTGATGATGAATGATACAAAGTTTAATTTAATTTAATGCAGACTTAATATACTGCTAAATCACCACATAGGCTTCAAAATGGTTTACAAGCAATTAAATTGCATTAAGAAAAGTCCCTTAAATTTACAAGTTCAATTATGGGGTGGGAGGGAGAGTATTTTTATTGTTGTATAAGTATTTTTATGTTGTATAAGTATTGATTATATGATAGATAAGGGTGGGGAGGAGGGGAGATAAGAGAATATTATATGTATCATTATTGATTATTAAGTGATATATTTATGGTTATTTGTATGGATATGTTATCACACTTATTATAAGTTTAAAAATGAATAAAGATAAAAAAAAAAAAAGAAAAGTCCAAAAATCTACAAGTACTTTGAACTTCCCTCTCTGTCCCAAACGGGCTTATAACCTAACTATAGTACCTAGGAAAAATATTTAATTACATGTAGGAAATATATAAAAAGAAGCAGAAAAAGGGAGAAGAAAATACTTTAGGTGAAAACTACAACCTAGTACCATGTTACCCTGAAAATAAGACACTGTCTTATATTAATTTGGGGCCCAAAAAAGGCACTAGGTCTTATTTTGGGAGATGTCTTATTTTTTTTCATGTAATGATCATCTCTCCCTTCCTCTCCTCCACCCCAATTCTTCCTTTTCCTTTCTCTCTCCCACAAGTGCAGCATCTTTCCGCCCCTCTCACCCATCCCCTTGTGCAGTGTCTTTCTATTCCTCCCTTCCATCCCCCTGTGCAGCAGAACCCTTGCAGCTTGTATCCCTCCCTCCCTCTCCCAAATCCCTTGTGCAGCATAACCCTTGCAGCTTCTATCCCTCCCTTCCTCCCATCCCCCCTTGTAGCATCTTTCTATCCCCCACTGCCCGCCGCACACCCTCCACCCTGCCCCACCCCCGTTGACCCATCTCTCCCTCCCATCCAAACTGAGAGACAGAAATACTTTATAACAGCATCGGCAGCAATCTACACAGGCTGCTTCGTAGCCTTCTATCTCCCGGGTGTTCTTCTGCCGCGTTGCTCCATCCGAGGGTCATCAAGGAACTGAAAGAGACCATAGCTGAACTGCTTCAACTAATAGCCAATCTGTCGATCAAATCGAGAAAAATTCCGGAAGACTGGAAGGTGGCGAATGTTACACCGATCTTCAAGAAAGGTTTGAGGGGAGATCCAGGGAACTACAGACCGGTGAGTCTGACCTCGGTACCGGGAAAGATGGTAGAGTCACTGATAAAGGACAGCATCATTGATCACCTTGACGGACACGGGCTGGTGAGGACCAGTCAGCACCGTTTTAGCAAAGGCAGATCGTATTTGATGAACTTGCTGCACTTCTTTGAGGGAGTAAACAGACAGATAGACAAGGGCGATACGGTCGACATTGTATCTCTGGATGTTCAGAAGGCGTTCGACAAGGTTCCGCATGAACGACTACTTCGGAAAATTGCAAGCCATGGAATCGAGGGTGAAATACTCGTGTGGATTAAAAACTGGCTGGAGCATAGGAAACAGAGAGTGGGGGTAAATGGACAATACTCAGACTGGAAGAGCGTTACCAGTGGGGTGCCGCAGGGCTCGGTGCTTGGACCCGTGCTCTTTAACATCTTTATAGATGATCTGGACATAGGTATGACGAGCGAGGTGATTAAATTTGCGGATGATCTGAAGTTATTCAGAGTAGTAAAGATGAAGGGGGATTGCGAAGATCTGCAACGTGACATAATCAAGCTCAAGGAATGGGCATCGACACGGCAGATGAGGTTCAACATGGATAAGTGTAAAGTGATGCATGTCGGTAACAAAAATCTCATGCATGAATACAGGATGTTTGGGGCGGTACTTGGAGAGACCTCCCAGGAAAGGGACTTGGGAGTTCTGATCGACAAGTCGATGAAGCCATCCACACAATGTGTGGCGGCAGCAAAAAGGGCAAATAGAATGCTAGGAATGATAAAGAAGGAGATCACGAACAGATAAGAGAAGGTTATCATGCCGCTGTACCGGGCCATAGTACACCCTCACCTGGAGTACTGCGTCCAGCACTGGTCGCTGTATATGAAGAAGGACACGGTACTACTCGAAAGGGTCCAGAGAAGAGCGACTAAGATGGTTAAGGGGCTGGAGGAGCTGCGGTACAGCGAAAGTTTAGAGAAACTGGGCCTCTTCTCCCTCGAACAGAGGAGATTGAGAGGGGACATGATCGAAACATTCAAGGTACTGAAGGGGATAGACTTAGTAGATAAGGACAGGTTGTTCACCCTCTCCAAAGTAGGGAGAACAAGAGGGCACTCTCTAAAGTTGAAAGGGGATAGATTCCGTACAAACGTAAGGAAGTTCTTCTTCACCCAGAGAGTGGTAGAAAGCTGGAACGCTCTTCCAGAGGCTGTTATAGGGGAAAACACCCTATAACAGACAAGACAAAGTTAGACAAGTTTCTGCTGAACAAGAGCGTGCGCTGGTAGGGCTAGCCTCAGTTAGGGTGCTGGTCTTAGATCAGAGGGCCGCCACGTGAGTGGACTGCTGGGCATGATGGACCACTGGTCTGACTCAGTAGTGGCAATTCTTATGTTCTGTTCAACTGAGGTTCTATATTGGTCAACTCAGTAAATCAAAAGATGTTAATAAATTTTTGTCTCATCCAGTATAAAAATGAAAAGTAAAACAAAACAAAATAAGATTTTAAAATCAATAAAACAGGTGAAAAAATGGGAAAAAAAAGCAAAAGAAAACTAAATAAAACTAAAACAAAAAACATGGAGGCACTGTAGCCCCCGTACTAACTGGATGCCATCTTGGAAAAAAAAAAAAAAGCAGCAGATAGGTCAAGAAAGGTGAGAATTGAGTAAAGATCCATAAAAAGATCACTGGAGATTTTAGCAAAGGCCGTTTCTGTAAAATGTAGAGGGCAAAAGCTAGATTGTAATGGATCAAGAATTGCTCGGGATGAAAGAAAGCCAAGGCATCAACAGCAATGAACAGAATGTTCAAGAAGCTTGGATAAGAAAGGGAGGATGGAGATGGGATGACAATTTGAAGGGCAGGTAGGATCCCATGAAGACTTTTTGAGGAGTAGTGTAACCACAGTATGTTTGAAGGCATCAGGAAAAGCTGAATTGGAAAATGATACACTAATACAGATAGAAGGCATGACAGTAGGGAGATTAGAATGAGTAGATGGGTGGGACTAAGATCAAGGAAACAGGTAATGAGTCTGGAGGAAAAGAGAAGATGTGTAATTTCTTCTTCTGTGACTTTAAAAAAGGAAAAAAGAGCAGCCAGGGTTGAAGAACGGTTGTGAGAAGTAAGTGAGGGAAGCGGGAATGGAGGTGATCTGACAGAGAACTCTAACCTTGTGAACTTTGTCATGGAAGTACTCTGGGCAGAATGTGTGGTGGGGGGAATTAGAAGTAGAGGTATTTTGAAGAGGGAGTTCAGGGAGGCCAAGAGATGGCGAGCATAAGAGGCAAGAGAATTTAGCAAATGGATAGAGTAGTCTTGTTTGACAAGTGTAAAAACAGACTGGATGGAGATTGGCCTGGGAATAGGATTTTAGTCAACGGCTCTCAGCAGAGGGCACAGAAAAATAGGTAGCAGCTTCTAGAGATCATACAAGGCTGGGAATGGAAGGAATGAGAGTGTCCAGACAGAGGACAGAACAATATTATAGGAAGAGATGGTTTCATTGACAGCTAAGAATAACAGGATATGAAGAGTGGTAAAAAAGTGGTGAAGAGAGTGTAAGGGTCAATAATTTCAAGATTCCTAAATGTGTTAGTGGTGATTAGAAGCAACTGAAAGAGAAGGTAATTAAATGTGAAATTTATCACTTGATTATCAGAGAGGAGAACTTTTGTGGAGAAATTAGAGACTGAGCAGTCAAAGATCAAGGCAGTGGCCATGCTGGCAAGTAGGGATAGTGAAGTATAGTTGGAGATTGAAGAAGGAAGTTAAAGCAAGAAACAGAGGGGTACGGATCATTAGTAAAAGTGTTAAAATCCCCAAGAATGAGGAAAGGGGAGGCTAGATTGAGAAAAAAAAGGAAAGCCAGGAATCACAGTCAGTGAAAAAAGAAGAGAGGGATTTACCAGGGGGAGAGGTAGTGGAGTGAATAAGGAGATGGAGTGGATTTCAGAAGAAGGCTGAGATAGAAGAAGATATTGAAACCTTGAAGAAGACAAGAGTAGCAGCTCAACACCACTACTGCAGCCAATCAGATGAGGTTTATTGGAAGAAAATGGTAGCTTCCATGACAGAGGACAGCAACTGAAGCACGCACAGTCTTCAGTTAGAGCAAGAAGATGGAGAGCACGATAGATAAAGAGGTGTGAATATAGGGAAGCTTGTTGGATGCAAAACAGACATCCCACAGGGCAGATGAGAAGAGGGAGGTAAAAGAGAAATAGAAACAAGGAGAGGTTATGGTTTGCCTCCACAGCTATGGTAAGAGTTGATTTGGAGGGACAGGATTGGGATTGATACTCCTAGCAAAGAGGTGGAGAAAGCGCAACAGAATATGGAGGAGGGAAGGCATAACGACAATGATGAAGACAAGATGTGCTCAGACAGAATAGAGAGGGTTGAATGAAAGGAAAAAAAAATGTTGGAAGCTCGAGAACTGAAAAGAATGTAGAAGACAAACAAGCTGGCAAAGTGATGAAAGTAGAAAATAGGTAGGGTGGTCTTGAAGTATGTAGTGGTTTGAAAGGGGAATAAGATTGGGAAGAGTTAGTATCAAGAAGAAAAAAGTGCAGTAGGATTATAGTTAATAGAAGGAAAAGGGAAAATGAAAAAACTGTAGAGATATGACATTAGTAAATGGCCTGAAGAATTGCAGGTAGCAAAAGCAGAGGCACAAGTGGTTTGAAGACTGCAAAACCTCCCCAGCACCTTCTGGAGATATTAAAGAATGCCCCTTAGTGGTAGTACTGTGAAACAAACCTGTCCCTGCCCTTCCCCAAATCTGTTCCCATCCATCCCTGCTGGAATCGATCTCCAGGGTCTTGAAGAACCAGCCTACTCTCGATCAAAAGTCAATGCCTGGGAGCGGAAAAAGAAGTTGGGAGGTGATTTGGGGGCACTGCTGTTTGGATGTTCAAATGGCAGCAACCAAAAGGGCAGCATCCCAACAGCAGAATCCAAAAGTCACACTCCTGAATAATGGAGATGGGGAGGATACTGAAACTGGGGGCTTTTTAAAAGGTACTGCGGGGCAGGAGATGTTTTAAAAGGAAGGGCCGGCCGGCGGGCCGTGTTATTAAAGGGTACCGGGAGGAGTGGGGGAGAGAGGATTGTTAGTCAGCTGGGACGGATCCTTCCTGTCCCAGCCTACCACTAGACCACCAGAGGTGAGGGGGTGGCAGGTTAAAGGTCAGATAAGTGGGGATAGGGTGCAGAGCCTGGCAGGGAATGAGGGAGGCTGGATGTACAATTTGGTTCAGAATGTTTTTTTTCTTGTTTTCCTACTCTAAATCTAGGGTGCTTCTTATGGTCCAGTGTGTCTTATGGAGCGAAAACTACGGTACTGCATCTTCTTTCAAAATAGGAGGTGGATGACTTAAATTTCACAGGAAAACAAAGCTCCTTTGGGAACATGGTAGAATTCAACCCATGTACAGGGAAACTGATGCACGCTGTACCATTACTCAAGTAACAGAAAGAGCCCAGTTGATGGTTTAGTGAAAGTGCTATACATCTTTACATGGGAAACCTGGCTTTCTATTCCTTCCAGACTTGGTTAATTTGAGCAACTATATAACCCAAATTGAGGAAAAGGGTTCATGAACTGAAGTATTGTGAAATAATCAAACATCAAGCATGACCCCCAAAGACCCAACAGGACGGAAAAAAGACTTCAGAATGGGGCAGGCTGCACCAGTGAAAAATCACTTTGCCATAGGCCAAAAAAACCTTCCGTGATATGGATTTTTATATAAACTCTGTGTTTTCAACAAGAAAATTCACAGCACTTATCTTAAAGAATCCCTAAGGAGCACATCCGTTTCACCATGGCTTCTTCAGGGGAATGAATGGCTGTTCATTGATTTTCAATCAGCAGGGACGTTTCTTTAGTGCTCTGCAAAAACGCAACTTCAAAATCCCTGAGCCTGTCCCACTCTGAGGTCTTTTTTCCCTCCTGCATTAGCTAGTTGGATCTTTGGGTTCACACTTGATGTTTGGTTAATTTGAGCACTGAGTATCACCACATACAACATAGCCATGCTAGCATGGGACGCTTCAAAGTACCAAAAATAAAAACCTGGCTGGTGCTAGCATCTCATCTTCCTTTTACGTTTCATGAATCCTCACTATCTGGAGAGCAACAGAGCACAAACTAGGTCCTAGGAAATGTACAGAATAATGAGGGTAGAAAAGAGCCACATACCTTATGCGAGTAATGTTGATCCACGATTCTTGCCAAACCAAAGTCGCCGATCTTCAGCACGAGGTCTTCAGTGTTGATGAAAATATTGGCCGGTTTTAGGTCTCTGTGGAGAACGTTGGCAGAATGGATATACTTCAGCCCTCGCAGCAACTGATACACGAAGAGCTTGGCATGTTCTTCGGTGAGTGGTCCTTGTTCCAGCAACCGGGCCAGGTCCGTTTCTACATGCTCCTGAACTACGTATACCACGTCGTACTTTAGCACGTCCCCTTGCAGAGCCGCACCTTTAGGCCCCAGCACTTCGTACACTTTCACAACATTGTCGTGGTTGAGTCTGCGGATGATTTTAATCTCTCTCAGGGCGTGTTTCATGCTGCGAGAGTCACTGATGGCAATTTTTTTCACTGCCACTTTTCGGCAGCTTTTGCTGTCGACTGCTGAGAGAACCAGCCCGTTGGCGCCAAAGCCCAAGGGTTTAAAATCAATAAACCGGCTGCCCAAATCATAGCCATACATGCTAGCAATGCAATCACACTGCTCTGCCATCTTTATGCCAAAAGGGTTAAAAAAACACAGGTCACAAATTTCGGAACAAACATTACTTTTTAAAAAGTCACTGCGGCCAATAATTATTTTCCAACCTCGAATCCATAGCTTCAAAAAAGGAAGATTTTACCTAAGAAAATGGCATGCAAAGAAAAAAAAAAAAAAGCAGCAAGTGTCTGTGTGTGGGGGGCTGAATTGGGTAAATGAAAATCAACAAGATTATTTGTACTTGAAAATATGAAACCCTCCCTAAAATCTTAAAAAAAAAGTGGGGTCAGTAAAAGTACAGGTGTGGAAGTTACACTCCAGGGGAAACCATTCCTCTTCCCTGTGTCCTGATCAAAAAATGACAGCACTACAAGCTACGGTTTCAAGCTATGGTTAACTGACTTTGCAGACAATCTAGTGAATTCACAAAGTGCAGTTTCAAGGACAGGGTAGCTAGTTTTATAACTATCCCACTGATAATTGCTGTGGAGCAGTGCCACCTGAGGCTGTTTTACAGCCCAATAAACAGCACCAGTGGTTCAGTGTTTAACTCTTTAGTCTACAGATGAAAGCTGCCTGAAGATCCAGAGCACCAAATTCATTGTGGTAACAATCTATAGTTGTTTTTTTCCTTTTTGAGTTATTGTTTCAGCTTCATCATAGTACAGCTTTTTTTGCTTCACAAAGTCACCGTTTCCATGGATAAATAGTCCATATTTTGTTTGAGAAAGAGTCAGGAGGAGACAGTGGATGGTAGCATCGAAACCAGCGCCCACTTTCTCGCTTGAGTTTCACTGAGTGAATTCCCATTCTCTGCTCCCTTTCCACTTAGTGGTTTTTTAAATTTTGTTTTCAGAAAATCCAATACCCTTAAGCTTTACAAGGTGTGGGAAGCCTTCCTGTGTCCTTGGCTTTCTGCACGATGTGTTGCAGGGTCGCTCTCCTCCTCCTAGAAGAAAGAAAAAAAGATCAATTAATTTGATAAGGAAAGAGCATGCTGCCTTTTATGTAAATTCTATGATCCCTGAAGGTTAACATGAACCAACCTGGTAGTGGGAAATACAAGCTCTGGACCTTTCACCATTTCATTAGTTATGCTCTGTAACGGGATCTTGGCATCATTGCTACAATTTGCAAACTTTCTCACATTTAGCATTCCTAACGCTGGACAACATAATTACTATACATGGCACATGTGATTGGAGGGTTTTACAGGACTTCTCCAACCTTGGAATCGAATGCAGGAGCTGCTATGTTCAGTGGGAACAGCCAGGTGACCATGGGTTTTAGGAGCATGTTAGTAGCCACAAAATAAAGGATTGAGCATTGGGTCAGTGGCATACCTACTACCTAGCATATGGGTACCGATCAGCAGGATAAGTGGATTTTATTCCTCTATCTTTTTTTGTTCATTGGCATTATACAGCACAGCATAAGACATGAACATAAATTGAAGTTTTTTTGCCAGTGAGGTGACCACTCGACTGCCTCTTTAAGCTGTTTTGGTGAGGTGGGAGGGCCATTTCTGAGGCTTTTTCCTTCATGTTGAAGTGATTTGGTCTATGCTGTGTTTGTTTGATTTACTTTAGTGGACTTTACCATACTCCCTTTTGAAAGTGTTTATTCTATTACACATTGAGTTTCATAGTATCTGGGTTTTTCCGGCGGTACCTAGCATATGTGACACCCGGGGCCCATCATTTTTTGACCCCCCCCCCCCATCTATATGAAAAATATGATTTTTAGTAACAATCTACATATCGCACAACAAGAGTGCACCTAGGAAAAGGCAGCATCTTAAACACTGCAGTGAGCACTAGAACACCAACACATAGAAACATAGAAAGATGACGGCAGATAAGGGCTACAGCCCATCAAGTCTGCCCATACCATTGACCCCCTTTTAAGTCTACTGGGCCCCTTAACTCTACTGACCTGCTCTATTAAGTCTATATCCTAGCGACCCTATTCATTGGTAGGACTCTCGCAGTGATCCCACATAGGTATCCCATTTATTCTTGAAGTCTGGGATACTGCGGGCCTCGATCACCTGTACTGGAAGCTTGTTCCAATGCTCTATCACTCGTTCCGTGAAGAAGTACTTCCTGACATCTCCACGAAACTTCCCTCCCCTGAGTTTGAGCGGATGTCCTCTTGTGTTCGAGGGTCCCTTGAGTTCCACCTCGACCCGTCCCGTGATGTACTTAAATGTCTCAATCATGTCTCCCCTCTCCCTACGCTCCTCGAGAGTATAGAGCTGCAATTTGTTCAGTCTCTCTTCGTACAAGAGACCCTTTAGCCCCGAGACCATCCTGGTGGCCATCCGCTGAACCGACTCAATTCTGAGCACATCTTTACGGTAATGTGGCCTCCAAAATTGCACACAGTATTCTAGATGAGGTCTCACCATGGCTCTGTATAATGGCATCATGACCTCAGGCTTCCTGTTGACGAAACTTCTCTTGATACAACCCATCATCTGCCGTGCCTTAGATGAAGCCTTCTCCACTTGAGTAGCAGTCTTCATGTCTGCACTGATGATCACTCCCAAGTCTCGTTCTGCCGTAGTCTTGGTCAAAGTTTCTCCATTCAAGGTGTAAGTTCTGCATGGATTTCCATTTCCGAGATGCATGACCTTACATTTCTTGGCGTTGAAGCCCAGCTGCCAGACAGAGGACCAAGTTTCTAAAGTACGGAGGTCCTGTTCCATAGTATCCTGCAGATTGTAGCCGTTTATGATATTGCATAGTTTGGCATCATCAGCGAATAAAGTTACCTTACCTTGAAGCCCTTGAGTCAAATCCCTAATGAATATGTTGAAGAGGAGTGGACCCAGAACTGAGCCCTGCGGCACTCCGCTGGTCACTTCCAACGTTTTGGAGAGGGTACCATTAACCATCACCCTCTGAAGTCTGCCACTTAGCCAATCTTTAACCCATGCAGTTAGTGTTACTCCTAACCCCATCGATTCCATCTTGTTCAGCAGTCTGCGGTGTGGGACGCTGTCAAAAGCCTTGCTGAAGTCAAGGTATACGACATTGCTGAAGTCAAGGTGTACGACATTGTAAAACTAAACAAACCAGATCCTGCACAGTCAACTGATCCAGTACAGTCGATGCTATCTGAAAGTCATGTCCCTTTCATACACACAGACAGATACACCTTTGCCCAATATGGAATAATCACAAACTAAAAATAGAAATATGTAGACAAAAGTTAAACTGAACTGCCAAGAAACCAGGCTCTGCATACAATGCAACACCACAACACCACAAAAACAGTAATACACGTCCTTTAATACTGTGCAAAATATAAAGACAGTAGATGTAAATTTGAAAAACTGATACATAACAATCACCACTTTACAAATTAACAAATAAAAATAAAACAAATAATGAGAAATATGAAAATACCATTTTATTGGACTAATCCCCGTAAGCTCGGCCCCCATCCCCACAAACCACCTGATTCCATCCACACAAGCCTTGAATTGTTTTATATTGAACTTATTATATTAAAGTATAAAAAGAAACAATATTCTGTACAATTGTCAATTTATAAATCAGCGTCTTCTCCCCACTCTCTCTTCCCCATTTCCCTTCAGCGTCCTCAGCCCATTCTCTCTCCACTTTCCTTCAGCGCACGCACATAAAAACAAGCAAGTAATTTTATATCATTTTCATTCTATTCATTCATAGAAATTAAAGTCTAAATAATGCCAGTCACATAACAAAACATGATTTTACAAAAATAATTCCCTGCAGTCAAGCCTGCAAGGAATACTAGATGTTTTTCAGCAGCTCCCCTCCCTCCCTCCCCGTTACCTTCGGGGCCAAGTCAAAATGATCTACCAACAATAAAATTTTAAAAACAAAGCACATTGTACGCAGAGAAAATGTTAATTATCATTTATATTCCACGGGTTTTCAAAGAGGTCAAGGCAGATGACTTTATGCAATGTTACCTCAGTAACAACTATACAAAAAAAGACAAATATACCCACTCCCTTTTTATTAAACCGCAATAGCGTTTTTTAGCGCAGGGAGCTGCGCTGAATGCCCCTCGCTGCTCTCGACGCTCCCTGCACTAAAAACTGCTATTGCAGTTTAGTAAAAGGGGCCCATAGTGCAAAATATAGACAGCATATATAAATTCTCAAAACGGACACATTTTGATCACTAAATTGAAAATAAAATCATTTTTCCTACCTTTGTTTGGTAATTTCATCAGTCTCTGGTTGCACTTTATTCTTCTAACTGTGCATCCAATATTTCTTCCCTTCTTTCAGCCTCCTGTATGCTTCCTCTCCTCCAGACTTCATTCCCTCCCCCAACTTTTTCTTTGTTTCATCCTGTCCCCTTCTTTCTCTCTCTCTCCATGCCCCATTTCTTTCTTTCACCCTGCCCCCTTCTTTCTTTCTCTCTCCATGCCCCCTTTCTTTCTCTATGTCTGTCTTTCTCTCTCTTTCCCCATGCCCCATTTTTTCTTTCTTTCACCCTGCCCCCATTCTTTCTTTCTGGCTCCCTGTCCCCCCTTTGCTTTCTTTCTGGCTCCTTGGCTCCCACCCCCTTTCTTTCTTTCTCCCTTCCCTCCCCCATGCCACCGCCACTACCACCACCATGCTGCCACCACTGCCGGGGAAAGGCTGCCACTGGCCATCGGAAACAGGCCAGCGCCGAATTCGCCCTCCTTCTTTTTCCGTGGGCTGACCAACTCTGGCTGCCCGACGTCAATTCTAACGTCGGAGAGGACGTTACGGCTCAGAACGTCCTCTCCGACGTCAGAATTGACGTCGGACGGCTAGAATTGCTCGGCTAGAAGAGAAGCAGCAGGGAGGGAGAATTTGGCGCTGGCTTCTTTCTGATGACGGCGGCAGCCTATTCCCCGGTAAGTGGCCAGCTGTACACCCCCTCGGGCCTTGCACCTGGGGCGGGCCTCCCCCCCGCTCCCCCCTTGGTACGCCACTGCATTGGGTATTAGCTTGCACAGAAGACATGGCTACACACTCCATTAAAATGTATGGTAATGAACACATTAAAGTATTCTGTGCAATGCAGAAAAGGCAACAGTAGGGGGCAAGAGGGTTACCAGAGATTTATGCCAGTTTTTGACAATTAACTGCCAGTTTTGTCTTCTTTTGCAACCAGAAAGAAGTGCCTGCAAGTTTAAGAGGCTGAAGGGAGGTATGAGATCATGTGCACAAATATTTCTGCCTTGCAAAAAATCTGGCCTAAATTCTGTATGCAGAACCAAAAAAAAAAAAAAAAAAAAAAAGAACGCTAAGCACTCTTCTAAATGACATTCCAGCTTGGGTGCTGTTTATAGAATAGCATCTGGTACCAGGATCATCGCCCAATTTTGGGCTTGAACACTTACACCAACTGAAACCCAGCATAAATCCTCGTGCCTAAATTAGGCATGGATCTGCCTAATTCTGTTAACTATGCACAGATTCTAAGAATGCCTCCCACTCGCCCATCCCATGGCCACACCCCCTTTTTTGGATCCATGTGTAAATTGTTACGTATATATCTTTACAGAATAGTGACTAAAAATTGCTTGTAAGCACCCAATTATTGGCACTGACTCTGAAGAACATAAGAATTGCCATCTCCGGATCAGACCCTGGGTCCATCAAGTCCGGTGATCCGCACACGCGGAGGCCCCGCCAGGTGAACCCTGGCATAGTTTTAGTCCCCATATCACTGTATGCTTCTCAAGGGAGATGTGCATCTAATTTACCCTTACCCGTATCTATGCCACTCTTAAGGAGATGTGCATCTAGTTTACCCTTAAATCCTAGAACGGTGGATTCTGCAATTACTTCCTCTGGGAGAGCATTCCAGGTGTCCACCACTCGCTGCGTGAAACAGAACTTCCTGATATTCGTCCTGGACCTGTCTCCCCTCAGTTTCAGTCTATGTCCTCTTGTCCGTGTCACATTGGACATTGTAAATAACTGCTTTCCCTGCTCCATTTTGTCGAATCCTTTCAGTATTTTGAAATTCTCGATCAGATCCCCTTGCAGTCTCCTCTTCTCAAGGGAGAACAACCCCAGTCTCCTAAGTCGTTCCTCGTAGTCCAGGTTCTCCATACCTTTCACTAGCTTCGTTGCTCGTCTCTGCACCCTCTCTAGCAGTTTTATATCCTTCTTTAGGTATGGAGACCAATGCTGGATACAGTATTCCAGGTGCATGCAATTTGCAGTGCCATATAGAAGGGTTTATGTGCAAAAAGTCACATTTTCCGTGAAACCTTTGTGCGCGTGTGCCCAGGAAGCAGGTGAAAGTCTGGCTCTTCTCACAAGCCTTTAATACATAGGATGACTGGCTATACAGTACACTCATACTGCACCTGAACTAGCTTAGCGCTTGTTTGACTGTACAAAATACTGCTATTACTACTACTAGTTATCACTTCTATAGCATTTTGACATTAAATAGACGGTCCCTTCTCAGAAGAGCTTATGAGGAGAAATCGGGGGAGAATCAGGAATAAGACCTGCATGAAAATGTAGGCAGTGAAGGAGAATCGGGAGTAAGACCTGCATGAAAATGTAGGCGGAAGAAGACGCATGCATAAGACATAGAAACATAGAAAGATGACGGCAGATAAGGGCTACAGCCCATCAAGTCTGCCCATACCATTTACCCCCTTTTAAGTCTACTGGCCCCCTTAACTCTACTGACCTGCTCTATTAAATCTATATCCTAGTGACCCTATTCATTGGTATGACTCTTGCTTGCATATATTGTAGGCGAAGACCCCTAAGAACCAAATAGTTATATGAATTCATCATTTTCCTCTCTGCTAGTAAGAGAGAGATTCACCTTTGCTCCAGAAACTAGCAGTCAGATCTCCTGACTGTGACATCACTGTTTTGGGACTCTTCAGAACAGTACAATACATGATAAGAGGTCCTCCTAAGAAGTACTAACAAAAGACAGTGTAACTC
Organism: Geotrypetes seraphini; assembly: GCF_902459505.1. Taxonomy (NCBI): domain Eukaryota; kingdom Metazoa; phylum Chordata; class Amphibia; order Gymnophiona; family Dermophiidae; genus Geotrypetes; species Geotrypetes seraphini. Next base: position 86,204,678 of record NC_047084.1, read on the forward strand.
AGGAAGGTGGGGGCTTGCTCTCTGAGGTTATTAGCCTTAGTATTGGGAATGCATTTGTCAGGAAAATATAGAAAGGTCAGTTTTGGCACCAGGTGACGTCCTGCTTCAATATGGCTCCTTGATAAGTGTATACACCATATAGTCAATAAAAATGATGAATGTAATGTAATCTGTAATAGAGAATGACACGGTGGTTGTTACCCGCGGCTAGCCACGAGTAGCCGCGGGTAACCCGCCGAAACGGGGAAGAAAAAATAGTGGTCTCTGTGGGGACGGGGACAAGGCCATTCACCGCCCTGTGGAGCGGTGAATGGACTTGTCTCCGCAGTGAGGCATTCAAGGATCGCGCGGTCCCCACCCGCCCGATTGCAGCGTTCCACCATCTCCCTCCACCTCACCTTTGATGTAGAGCAGGGCTGGCAAGATGGACAGGCGCAAAAAAAAAAGCCTCCTTTCTTTTCCCCTGCTCTTATCACCATGCTGCGCTACTAAAACCGACAGGAAGTCTTTCTGACTAGAGAATGACACGGTGACGGTTTACCCGCGGCCACCGCATTTAAGCCGCGGGTCACCGCCGAAAACGGGAAAGAAAACTAGCAGTCGCTGCGGTGACGGGGACAAGGCCATTCACCGACCGCGGAAACGGTGAACAGGTTTGTCCCCGCGGGCCAATGTACCCCCTTCTAGGAACCGCTATTTCACCGTGCTCCTCATTTGTCATTTCAACCCTTCCTGCCAATCGCAGCAGAAGGGTACCCAACCCCTCCTGCCGGTCCTCCCAATGGCCTCCCCTAAGATCGCCGGCAGGAGGGTACCCAACCCCTCCTGCTGGACCCCCCCCCAACGAACCCTCCCACCCCGGAACCCCCTTAGTCTTACTTTTCAAGTTGGACCGGACAGCTCCTCGCTCGTCTGGCCAGCAGGCCTGCCTCCGTCCAAATGAGGCGGGCCCGCCCCTCCCCTCCCCTCCCCTGCCTCCCAATGGCCTCCCCTAAGATCGCCGGCAGGAGGGTACCCAACCCCTCCTGCTGGACCCCCCCCCCCCCAACGAACCCTCCCACCCCGGAACCCCCTTAGTCTTACTTTTCAAGTTGGACCGGACAGCTCCTCGCTCGTCTGGCCAGCAGGCCTGCCTCCGTCCAAATGAGGCGGGCCCGCCCCTCCCCTTCCCTGCCTAACCCACAGGATCCTAGGGCCTGATTGGCCCAAGCACCTAAGGCCCCTCCTATAGCGGGAGTGGCTTTAGGTGCCTAGACCAATCAGGCCCTAGGATCCTGTGGGTTGGGCAGGGTAGGGGCGGGCCCGCCTCATTTGGACGGAGGCAGGCCTGCTGGCCAGACGAGCGAGGAGCTGTCCGGTCCAACTTGAAAAGTAAGACTAAGGGGGTTCCGGGGTGGGAGGGTTCGTAGGGGGGGGGGTCCAGCAGGAGGGGTTGGGTACCCTCCTGCCGGCGATCTTAGGGGAGGCCATTGGGAGGCAGGGGAGGGAAGGGGAGGGGCGGGCCCGCCTCATTTGGACGGAGGCAGGCCTGCTGGCCAGACGAGCGAGGAGCTGTCCGGTCCAACTTGAAAAGTAAGACTAAGGGGGTTCCGGGGTGGGAGGGTTCGTTGGGGGGGGTCCAGCAGGAGGGGTTGGGTACCCTCCTGCCGGCGATCTTAGGGGAGGCCATTGGGAGGACCGGCAGGAGGGGTTGGGAACCCTTCTGCTGCGATTGTCGGGAGGGCCGTTGGGGGGGTCTACAGGAGGGGTTGGGTGCCCTCCTGCCGTGATCGCTGGGGGAAGGGGAGACTTGCAGCCGTAGCCGCGGTCACTATGCTAATCACGGCAGCATTTAAAGTACATGTCGTGTTTGTTTTTGCATTGCTAGCCCCAGGGGTGGTGGAAGATTAGTGATTGAAAAACTGTATGAAAAATAACTATTTTAAATTTAGTGATCAAAATGTGTCAGTTTTGAGAATTTTTATTAATTAATTTTTTCTCTGCGTGTTTTGTTTTTGTATAGTTATTAACTAATATTTAACTAAGTTTTAAAGTTTTAAAGAATGTTTCCTTTATACGTAAATAAAGAAAAGTGAATGGGATTGCAGTGGCGGTGACGGGGCGGTGAATGGGGTGGCAGTGGCGGTGACGGGGCGGTGAAGAGGATGGTGAGACGGGGACGGGGCGGTGACGGGGATGGTGAGACGGGGACGGGGCGGTGACGGGGATGGTGAGACGGGGACGGGGCGGTGACGGGGACCAATTTTTTCACCGTGTCATTCTCTATTTCTGACGTCAATTCTGACGTCGGAGAGGACGTTTTGGGCCAGCCAATCGCTGCCTGGCTGTCCCAGAACGTCCTCTCCGACATCAGAATTGACGTCGGAAAGACTTCCTGTCGGCTTTAGCAGCTGCAGCATGGCGGTAAGAGCATGGCAAAAGGAAGGAGGCTTTTTTTTTTTTTTTGGAGCGGCAGGGAGGCAGCAAGCTGGCTTTGGCTAGGGAGGGAGGGACAGAGGTAGACAAGCAGGCAGGCTTCGGGGGGTGGGGGTGGGACAAAGTGTGGAAGGCAGTGAGAGGGACATAGGAAGGAGGCACTAGGGGCACTAAAGACAGGAAGGGGCACTAAGGATATGGGAAGGAGGCACTGGGGGCACTAAAGACAGGAAGGGGCACTAAGGACATGGGAAGGAGGCACTGGGGGCACTAAAGACAGGAAGGGGCACTATGGACATGGGAAGGAGGCACTGGGGGCACTAAAGACATGGGAAGGAGGCACTGGGGGCACTAAAGACAGGAAGGGGCACTAAGGACATGGGAAGGAGGCACTGGGGGCACTAAAGACAGGAAGGGGCACTAAGGACATGGGAAGGAAAGAGGGAGGGAATAGAAAGGGACAATTCTTGGGCTTGAGTGCAGAAAGAAAGAAATGAAAGAAAGGATACACAGACAGAAGGAAATGCAACCAGACAGCAATCACCAGACAGCAAAGGTAGGAAAAATGATTTTATTTTCAATTTAGTGATCAAAACTTGTAATTTTTGAGAATTTATATCTGCTGTCTATATTTTGCACTATATTTGTCTATTTTTCTATAGTTACTGAGGTGACCGAGCTCGCGGAGATAGGGCGGAAACGGGGTTTTAAAATTTTAGTACTAGTAGATTGCCGGTCCTCAAAATAATTCTTTTATTTCTGCCGGTCCACGGGTGTAAAAAAGGTTGAAAAACACTGATGTAGAGTATGCCGGCTTTCTTTTTCGCCCAGCCGCATGCGTTCAAAAAGCCGCGCAAGCGCAGCTGCTCGAGTTGATCAATCTTCTCCTCTCCAGCAACTTCCTGTTTCCGTTTGCGTCAGAGGAGAATATTGAACAAATGAGCAGCCGCGCATGCGCGGCTTTTTGAATGCGTGCGGCTGGGCGAAAAAGAAAGCCAGCATACTCTACATCTAAGGTGAGGTGGAGGGAGGGAGATGGCGGAACGCTGCAATCGGTCGGGTGTCTGCTGTTTTTGTATCACTGCCTGCCTGCGTTCACGTTCCAGATCCTCCTGTTGCTCATTGTACTGCAGCATCTGCATGATTATGTGCTCAGGTGGACATTTTTAGTGTGCACAACTGACCTGATTCAAGCTATAGGTGAACATGGGGGACACGTCATTGCAAGGACAAGTCAATTGATTTATTTTATGTTCTGTTTTTACTACAGGGCAGAGGCACTGAAACAGATTCTCAGTGCAGTAGTAGTAGGACTCTCTTCTGTCTTCATGGTGTTTCGCAGTACTGAGGCTTATATGGATCCTGCGGGGATGGTGACAGGGTGGTGAATGGGATGGCAGTGACGGTGACGAGGCGGTGAAGGGGATGGCGATGATAGTTATGGGGAGGTGAAGGGAATGGCAGTGATGGGGCGGTGAAGGGGACGGTGAGCCGGGGACGGGGCGGTGACGGGGACAGATTTTTTCCCTTTGTCATTCTCTAATCTGTAACTAGGTGGTACCCTATGCTACTATAAATATTATGCCGACGGGTATAACACAGAGAGGAGAGTGAGGAGTCAGACCCATAAGAACATCAGATTGCTATTTCGTATGTATGTTCCAATATGCTGTACTTTGCTATTTCATGTGAGTTGCCTTTTGCTTATTGCTAATAAACCGGTCTTATTGTAACTGTCACGAGGTCTTTATTATGGGCTGATGATAAGATTTGCAGCTGATCTTATCATTTACCATCTAACTTGGACAGATAGACATGATATATATGGTTGGGGAAGCAGAACCCAAGGTGAGAAGAGTTAGGAGTTGAAAGCAGTCTTGAAGAGGTGGCCTTTTAACTGGGACTTGAACACTGCCAGAAATGAAGCCCACTGTAGGGATTTGGGCAATTTGTTTCAGGCATTCGGCGCAGCAAGACAGAAGGGATGGAGTCTGGAGTTGGCAGAGGAGGAGGAAAAAGGCACATATAGAAGGGACTTACTAGCTGAGCGAAGCTCATGAGGGAGAGGGGGGTAACATAGGGAAGATAAGTGAAGAGAGATAATGAGGGGCTGCCAAGTAAATGCATTTGTAGGTCAGTAAAAGGAGTTTGAATTGTATTCAGAAACGGATGGCAAGCCAATGAAGTGACTTTAGGAGAGGGGCAACATGAGTATAGCGGCTCTCACGGAATATGAGTCATGCAGCCAAATTCTGAATGGATTGAAGGGGAACGTATTGCTCCTGCCCTGTCCCACTAGACTACTAGGGATCACCTCCAAGTAAGTCCTGGAAGTAAAAAAAAGGGCTGGGGGTGGAGGGGAGATCAGAACTGAAAGGTGGCTTGGAGAGAAGATTTGAATCAGGAGTTTAGAGGGTGTCAGATTAACAACCCCTTCCCCCCAGAGAAAGGCGACACAAATGGCAAGAGGTTTGCGCCAAAAGATGTATGAGGAGAGACTGGAAGCCCTGAATATGTATACCCTAGAGCAGTGGTCTCAAACTCAAAACCTTTGCAGGGCCACATTTTGGATTTGTAGGTACTTGGAGAGCCTCAGAAAAAAATAGTTAATGTCTTATTAAAGAAATAACAATTTAGCATGAGGTAAAACTCTTTATAGTTTATAAATCTTTCCTTTTGGCTAAGTCTTAATAATAATATTGTAATTTATAGCTAAATAGACATATGATCAAGAAACTATTTTATTTTACTTTTGTGAATATGATAAAACATACCAAGGGCCTCAAAATAGTACCTGGCGGGCCGCAAGTTTGAGACCACTGCCCTAGAGGAAAGGAGGGAGAGGGGAGATATGATTCAGACGTTCAAATACCAACCTTCAGCCTGCCTGAACCGATGGAAAGAGGCAGACCAGTTCAATCCAGGGGTCAGAAGCCAGCATTTCCCACAGGCAACAGTGAGAAACGCTCAGGAATGAAGCTTGTAAGCACTCTTCTGAAGAAATTGATGTCTGTACTCAAGGAGGCATAGCCTCTGACGAAACCATGAGTAAAACGGTTGGGCAGCCGTCGGGCATTAAAGATAAGTGCCTTTCCTTTACAGCACTTTAGGCACTTTATTAACTATATAGAGCCTGTTTATAATCAATTAATGAAAAAATCATTTTGCACAAGCCACTTTTGCTAAGGCCAATGATGAGAACACCACCCCAGTAAGGGCACGAAAAAAGATGTTAAGTAGTGCCTTGGGTGTTTGAGGTCTAGCTCAGTGTTCTTCAACCACCGGTTGATGGACCAGTGCCAGTCCACAGAAATTTCCTGCCGGTCCACAGGGCTGGTCCATGCATCAGGCCCAAAACAGTGTTCTTCAACCGCCAGTCCACGATGTGCTTAGTGCAGCGTTATCTTTGAGCCAGCACCCTCTTCCTCACTGATTCAGTGCACAAAGCCACGGACAGCAGCTCCTACGTGCATCCTGCGCCTGAACCGGAAGCCTTCTGACGTCGCAATGTCAGAAGGAAGGCTTCCAGATGAGGTGTGGGATGTGCAAGGAGCCGCTGCCCGCAGCTTTGTGCACTGCATCAGTGAGGAAGAGGGAGCTGGCCTGAAGATAACACCGAGGGCAACATAAAATGGCAAGGCGGGAGCAAGCCAGAAGGTAAGACATAGCATAGAGGGAGGGAGACAACAAAGGTAGGGGGGGGAATGATTTTATTTTTGAATTTAGTGATTGAATTATGTCAATTCTGAGAATTTACATCTATTGTCAGTGTGCTTTCTGTAGTTTACCGTAATTTTGTGGTTAACCATTATGTGTTGTTAATAAGATTATATTGTGTGTATCTATGAAAAATGAATGGAAAAAAAATAGTGTTACAATTAGTACTATTATGGGGGCGGGATCTGGGGTGGAGATTGGGTAGAGATGGGCGGGGTCTGGCCCATGACTTAGCCCAGTGTTCTTCAACTGCCGGTCTGTGGACCGAAGCCGCTCCACAAAATAATTCTTTTATTTCTACCGGTCCATAGGTGTAAAAAGGTTGAAGAATACTGGTCTAGCTTATAATTCCACTTGATATCAGTTTTGTTCTCAATTATTTTGTATGGAAAGGAAAATGGTGACAGATTTCAAACAATCATGGGATGAACACAGAGGATCTCTAATCAGAAAATAATGGTATACACTGAAGGAACTAAGGGCAGTACTGGGCAGACTTGCATGGTCTGTGTCCCATATATGGACATTAAATTGAGGATGGGCTGGGGAGGGCTTCAATGGCTAGGATGGTTTAAGCTTCAAGTTTCAAGTTTATTCATATTATTTGATTGAACGCTTTTCCAAATTACAAAGTGTTGTACAAAAGATAAAAATATGATTTTAGAGAAATCACTTATACATAATACATTGATCAGACCTACATGGGTAATTGCTTTTTAAAACCATGGGAAGCAATAGGAAAGAGGGGAGGAAATACAATTTTTTGAAGAAAAAGTACATATAAAGGAAGTACATTAGGAGGGTAGAAGAAGAGGATTGCTGACAGAAGTGGGGTCGAATAAGAGAGCTATTGGAAATCTTGTTTTGGAGATGGCAGAAATCGTTATATTTTCAGTTAAAGGCTTCTTTAAAAAGAAGGCACTTTAAGCTACTCTTAAATTTCTGCAAATCTTGTTCAAGTCTTATATATAAAGGAAGAGAATTCCAAGTCATCGGAGCTGTTACAGAAAAGATAGAAGCACGGCGTGTTCCGATAATTTTCAAGGAAGGAACGTTAAGGGTAAATTGTGAAGATGATCTAAGAACTCTCGATGAGTTATGTGGAATCAGAAGCCTATCTATAAATGCCGGTGTGTTGGTCTGTATTGTCTTGAAGAATAGATATGTAATCCTATATGTTATTGGCAACCAGTGAGCTTTTTGCAGTAAAGGTGTAACATGGTCAAATTTTTTTGAGCCTGAAATTATCTTTATTGCTGTGTTTTGTATAAGTTGAAGATGCCTTATGTCTTTTAAATATGCCCCTTTTAATAAAGATTTACAATAATCTAGTTTAGATATTACTAGGGAATGAACTAGTGTATTAAGGGAGAGTTTATCAAGGAGGGGGACTAGTGATCGTATCATCCTCAACTTGTAGAAACAATTTTTAACTAATGCACTGATGTGCGAACGAAACGTGAGTTTATTATCTATTAGTACTCTCAGAATTTTTGTGTTGTTAGTTTGATTGAGTGGCTTATTATCAATTAAGATTGGGTTAATAAGTTGTATCCCTTCTTTCCCTGAAAAGAGCACAGTAGTAGTTTTGTTGATGCTTAGGGATAGCTTATTGACATTTAGCCAGTCATGGATTTTTGGCTAGCTTTTGGTTAATGTTAGAAATGTCGTGTGAACTTGTGGGATCGACAGTGTGCAGAAGTTGAAAATCATCTGCATAAGCATATACTGTGAACCCGATGGACTGACAAAGGGTTAAAAGAGGGGCCAAGTAGATGTTAAACAGTAAAGGAGACAATATAGAACCTTGCGGAACTCCGTAGTTAGTTTGATAAGGTTCTGAAAAAGAATTTTTGAAGTACACCGTTGAGAATCTATCTGTAAAATACGATCGAAACCATTCAAGAACTTGGTCATTTAGACCGATGGAGGAGAGTCGTTGAAGTAGTAAATGATGGTCAATTGTGTCAAATGCTGCTGCTAAATCTAGGGAAATGAGTATGACAGATTTATGTTGGTCCAAATAATAGTGAATAGATGTGACGAGACCTACAAGGGAATGCTCTGTTGAATGATTTTTACGAAATCCTGATTGGTTAGGATGCAAAACCTGAGTTTTGTCAACGAAGTCTGACAATTGCTGAAATACTACTTTTTCTGTTAGTTTTGCTAAAAAAGGAAGATTGGCTATTGGACGATAATTTGAACTAACGTTGAGACTGATTTTTGAATCCTTAATAATCGGAAGGAGAACAGAGTGTTTCCATTCAATTGGGAGAGATGAATTAGACAAACTTTTGTGAATAATTTGGAGAATAACTGGTCCAAATATTGAAAAATAACGTTTAAGAAGAAAAGGCGGAAAGGATTCAATTTTGGAACCTTTAAGTTTTGGAGTGAGTTTTGATGGAGACTCCAGTAGACTGAACCTAAGCACACTACTGGGCAGAGCTCTGAGTTTCTGGGCCAGAAATATCTAAGAAAAAGGACCATTTAATTTAAATGATTAATTTATAGAGCATGTATAGTTGGGCGGACTGGATGGACCATTTGAATCTTTATCTGTTGTCATTTACTATGTTACTATATTTGGGTCTCAGCCAATATTCAACCGAGACCCAGATAAGTGTCTTATGTGGTCCCAGCAAAATAGCAGTCAGCAGCTAGCTCCTGGCCAGATATGACCTGGCACTGAAAACTCTAATTTAGCTACTGGCAGTCAGCATTAAAAAAAAAAAAAAATGCTGACTGTCGCCAGCTGAATATTGGGATGTTAGATGGGAGAGAGGATGACATGCTGCACAGGGGGAGGAGGGTCAAGAGAGAAAGAAATGTTGGACACAGCGGGGAGGGGTGGAAAAGAAGGAGAGATGCTGAATGGGGAAGAGGCAAGAGAGGGAGAAATGTTCAACATAGCAGTATAGGGGACCAGTGGCGTACCTAGCATATGTGACACCCAGGGCCCATCATTTTGACACCCCCCCATCTATATGAAAAATATGATTTTTAATAACAATCCACATATCGCACAACAAGAGTGTACCTAGGAAAAGGCAGCATCTTAAACACTGCAGTGAGCACTAGAATAGAGAATGACACGGGGAAAAAATCTGTCCCCGTCACCGCCCCGTCACCGGCCCACCATCCTCTGCACCGCCCCGTCACCGCCGTTCCCTTCACCGCCCCGTCACCGTCACCGTCATCCCTTTCACCACCCCGTCACCACCACTGCCATCCCATTCACCGCCCCGTCACCGTCCCCGCTGCATCCATATAAGCCTTAGTACTGTAATATTTAGCTTATTCCTTTCTTATAAATCAAAGTTCCTGCTGCTGAACTAGAGAAAGAGATGTTAAGCTGGCAGGGCTTTGTTTATAAATTTTTATCAACACAACTAATATACTATTTTATCCTAAAGCAAAAAATAAATAAATAAATATAATTTTTTTTTCTACCTTTGTTGTCTGGTTTCTGCTTTCCACATCTTCTCATTGAATTCCTTCCATCCACTGTGTGTCTTCTCTCTGCGTCTTCCATTTGCTGTTACTGTGCCTCTCCCTTAACCCCCCCCCCAATTGGTCTAGCACCCATCTTCTTCCCTCCGCTCCCGCATAGTCTGGCATCTGTCTTCTTCCCACTCTGTCTTCCACATTTCCCTTGGGGGTCTGTTCCTCTCCACCCTCCTTCAATGTCTGTTCTATTCCTTTCCACCACCACCCTTCCCTCCCTCCTTTACCATCTGTTCCTTTCTACTACCCTTCAGCTCCTCTCGCATGGCCTATCTACCTTCCTTCCTCTTATTTTCATGGCACGTTACAATGTAATTTGTGCAAGCCACTGGAGCCTGCAAGCTCGGTCCCTGTCCCATCCCCACAAACCATCTCGCTTCTGTGCTCCTATTTTCCCCATTTCTAATATCTCCCCTATGTATCTGCCATTGCCCCCCCTGTGTCTATATACCATCCCCATGGCATGTCCCCTTTATGTCTCTGTCCCTATGCCCCATGCACATAATTTCCCCTCTTTCTGTTACCTTCCTGTGTCCAGATTTCCCCTATCTTCCTCTTCCATACCAGTGTGTCTCTTCTTTTCAACCCTATCTAGCTTTTTTCCCTCTTTCTTCCCCCCCCCCCCTGCTTCTAGCATCTGGCTCACCTGCCAGTCCTTCCCTTTCTTTCCTGCTGTGGGTTTTTCTTTCCGACTTCATCCCCTTGGCCCAGAATCCTTTTCCCTTTCACTCCCTCCTTCCAATTTGAGCCAGGAACACTAGCGATCGCACGGTCCCCGCAGCCACTACCTGCCTGCCCAATCGATCCTAGTGTTTAGCCAGCTCTCTCCCTTCTCCTCACCTTAGTTTATAGGTTTTCTTTTTCGGCGACCTGCACACTTTCCCAAAGAGCCGCGCACGCGCGGCTGCTCAGTGTTCAATCTTCTGCTCTGCTGCAACTTCCTGTTTCCGGTTGCGTCAGAGCAGAAGATCGAAACTGAGCAGCAGCGGGTGCGCGGCTCTCTGATAGCGTGCGGGTCGCCGAAAAAGAAAATCTACAAACTAAGGTGAGGAGAAGGGAGAGAGCTGGCTAAACACTAGAATCGATTGGGCAGGCGGGTGTGAGCTGCGGGGACCGCGCGATCCTTCATGCCTCACTGCGGGGACAAGACCATTCACCGCCCCGCGGGCGGTGAATGGCCTTGTCCCCGTCGCCGCAGCGACTGCTAGTTTTCTTCCCCGTTTTCGGCGGGTGACCCGCGGCTAAAATGCGGTGGCCGCGGGTAAACCGCCACCGTGTCATTCTCTACACTAGAACACCAACACATACATTGTAAAACTAAACAAGCCAGATCCTGCACCGTCAACTGATCCTGTACAGTCAATGCTATCAGAAAGCCATGTCCCTTTCATACACACAGACAGATACACCTTTGCCCAATATGGAATAATCACAAACTAAAAATAGAAATATGTAGACAAAAGTTAAACTGAACTGCCAAGAAACCAGACTCTGCTTACAATGCAACACCACAACACCACAAAAACAGTAATACATGTCCTCTAATACTGTGCAAAATATAAAGACAGTAGATGTAAATTTGAAAAACTGATACATAACAATCACCACTTTACAAATTAAAAGGAAAAGAACTCACCGGGACGGGAAAAATTTGTCCCCGTGTCATTCTCTAATTACAGAGGATAGAAATATGGTAATGGAGTGTAGATGGGGAATGGGAAAGCTAGTGGGTGAAGGAGATGAAAATTTGATAGGTAGGCAAAAAGTTGAAAGGAGAAAGATGAGAAACAGGGCAAAATTTGAATGGACAGAGGGGCAGAAAAGAAAGGAAAGATCAATATGTTAGAGGCAGGTGTAGTGAGGGAATGGAAGGAGGTAACAGAGGGAAAACAATACCACAAAAGACCAAAATGCAAACAGGAAATATATAAAGGACCTCAGATGGAACAACAAAATGGGAAGTAATTTTATTTCAAGACTCGACATGGCCATGTTTCAGCAAATGCCTGCATCAAGAGTTAGAAAATTAGCAACCGATAGGTAAGTTTTTCCAATAAAAAGCTACTGTTGACAGCACCTCACACATGCTTGATGCTGTCTGTCTGTCAAGCTTGGTAAAAGAGAGTTCTGGCTACCATTAGAGCAGTGGTCTCAAACTCGCAGCCTGGGGGCCATATGCGCTTGCCAGGTACTATTTTGAGGCCCTCAGTATGTTTATCAATCACAAAAGTAAAATAAAACAATTTCTTGATCATATGGCTCTAACTATAAATTACAATATTATTATTAAGACTTAGCTAAAAGGAAAGATTTATAAACTATAAAGAGTTTTACCTCATGCAAAATTGTCATTTCTTTAATAACTGACAAGTTTCTGGAATACAATCGTAATGGCTAATAAATATATGTCAAACACGTATTGTAGGTAGTAGTTAGTAGCAGGGAATCATTCAGGCCACATAAACACGAATTGCTGACATAACACACACTGTATGAAAAATCATAATATAACGGAGAAAAATAAACCTCAATTGTGGAAGGCTGGGACTACACAAGTGCCCAAACCTAAGCACATCATCACGGGTTTATAAAAAAACTCCATATACATGTAAATCAATCAATCAATCAATCACTTCCATTCATACAGAATCAAATTTCTTCAGGAGCTTTTTGTAGTGACAGCAATGTGCACAAAATTCAATGCATTATTCGTATCCGAAAAATAGTGACCAGAATCCCAAACTTAACTAAATTATTAGCGAGGGCTACAGCTCAATTTCACTTATGTAAATGGTTGTAGAAGCGTGGAGCAAACAGTCACAATCAAGGAAAAATACACTCATCTGAAGGTGTAGAACTTCAAAAGAGGCTTTAAACTCCTAGTCCACAACCGTTTACATAAGTGAAATTGAGCTGTAGCCCTCGCTAATAATTTAGTTAAGTTTGGGATTCTGGTCACTATTTTTCGGATACGAATAATGCATTGAATTTTGTGCACATTGCTGTCACTACAAAAAGCTCCTGAAGAAATTTGATTCTGTATGAATGGAAGTGATTGATTGATTGATTTATATGTATACGGAGTTTTTTTATAAACCCGTGATGATGTGCTTAGGTTTGGGCACTTGTGTAGTCCCAGCCTTCCGCAATTGAGGTTTATTTTTCTCCGTTATATTATGATTTTTCATACAGTGTGTGTTATGTCAGCAATTCGTGTTTATGTGGCCTGAATGATTCCCTGCTACTAACTACTACCTACAATACGTGTTTGACATTATTCATTTCTTTAATAAGACATTTTTCTGAGGCACTCCAAGTACCTACAAATCCAAAATGTGGCCCTGCAAAGGGTTTGAGTTTGAGACCACTGCATTAGAGGAAGTTTTCAGTTGACAGACCTTGTGGAGAGCCTCATTAGCTAAATTTATATTTTGAGATGGGAGGTGCTGAGGGAGGGTTAGAAAGTAGAAAGTGGAGAGAGAGTGGAGGCAGATGAAAAGTTTGTGTCCACCTGCTATGAGCTCAAGCCCATTCAAAATTGGCTGTGATTATGCCACTGTATTATGTCTTCTGTTTTTACAAAAAAGGAAGAATTAGTATACTCGTATTTCTGGAGGTTAAGACAATACCTTTTCTCAACTTTTTAAGGAAAATGTTCCGTTTCAGCTAATTATATTCACACTCTTATTTTTGGAAGTAAAAAAAAAAAATCACATAGAATGATAGCATGCACAGCAATATTTATCCCACAGGAAATCTAAAAACTGAGAGACACCATAGAGAGACTATCATGTTCTGTTAAGATTGCATCGCATATCCAGAGTAGATTTCTGCTCCTCAGCATCAGCATAAAGTGGTGTAAATTAAGTGTGACCCTCATACACAAGGGAATGACTGATTCTTGTACTCATCAACACCAAATCAAAACTAAGAAGTCTTTAAAGCAGGGGAAACTAGGACTAGGGGAAATGCAATGAAGCTACCAAGTAGTAGATTTAAAAAAACAAATAAACTGAAGAAAATATTTCTTCTCTCAAAGTGTAATTAAACTCTGGAATTTGTTGCCAGAGAATGTGGTGAAAGCAGTTAGCTTAGCAGGGTTTAAAAAAGGTTTGGATAATTTCCTAAAAATCTAGAAGGAATTAAGAGGCACCTAAGAAAATCCACTGCTTATTTCTAGGATAAGCAGCATAAAATCTGTTTTACTCTTTGGGATCTAGATACTTGTGACCTGGTTGGTCACTCTTGGAAACAGGATACTGGGCTTGGGCTTGATGGCTTTCAGTCTGTCCCAGTATGGCAACTTTGTTTTTATGGGTATGAACTGATTAAAAAAAGGGGAAATTTCTGTTTGTTCAAAAAGAACCACAATTACAAACTATCAGAAAACAAACTTGTATAGGATATAATTGGTTTCATCACAAGACCTCAAACACCCGAGGCACTACTTAAAACATTTTTTTCGTGCCCTCACAGGGATGATGTGTTCATCATAGGTAATAAGAAACAGACAAAGCAATAAGAATTCATGGTTTGTAATGTGATAGGAAACCAAGATCTTTGTTGAGTCCTGTTTGGTGGCTGTCAAAATATTTTTATCATTTTGATTTTAACTAAGAAGAAGGGGAAAGCCGACAGTCGACCAAGCGTCGACGATTCGGAAGAAGGTATCCCATGAAGATACTAGAGGGAAAAAAGGCTGGGAAGAAACAATTGTCAAATTACAGGAGTTGACTAACACAGAAGAGGAGGTTAGAAGTATTGTAGCACAAGAGAATAAACTAAAGACCGAAGCACAGGGAAAGGAAATGAAGACAAGAAAATACCAGGATCTAAATTGCATATATACTAATGCAAGGAGCCTAAGAAACAAAATGGGGGAATTGGAATCCATGGCCAATGCAGAAAACATAGACATCATTGGAGTCTCTGAAACATGGTGGAATGAAGAAAACAAATGGGATACAGCACTGCCAGGGTACAAGCTCTATCGCCAGGACAGGTCAGGACAGAAAGGAAGTGGAATAGCCCTACACATAAAAGAAAGCATACAATCGACAAAAATGGACAAAGCAGAGATGACCAACAACCTGGAATCGCTATGGGTTAAAATACCTGGAAGGAAAGGGCCTGAAATAAAGATGGGTCTATACTATCGTCCACCCGGGCAAACCAGAGATATAGATGAAGAAATGGAAAACGAGATGAAGCGTGAATGCAAAAGTGGTAACACGGTTATTATGGGAGACTTCAACTATCCTGGGATAGACTGGAGTCTTGGAAACTCAAAATGCTCTAGGGAGACAGAATTCCTAGAGGTTATACAAGATTGCTTCATGGAGCAGCTTGTAAGAGAACCGACGAGAGGAAATGCCACTCTGGATCTAATCTTAAATGGGTTAAAGGGACCTGCAAAGGAAGTGGAAATAGTAGGACCGTTGGGAAACAGCGATTATAATATAATCAAGTTCAAGGTCGAAGTAGGAATACCGAAAGGAAATAGAACCATTGTGACAACTTTCAACTTCAGGAAAGGAAACTATGAAGCAATGAGGATAATGGTAAGGAAGAAACTTAGGAACACTTCCAAGAAATGGCAAACGGTAGAACATGCCTGGTCTTTTTTCAAGGACATGGTGAGCGAGGCGCAAAATCTGTATATCCCCAGATTCAGAAAGGGGTGCAAAAAGAGTCAAACAAAAGACCCGGCATGGATAACTAAAATAGTGAAGGAAGCGATAGGCAATAAGAAATATTCATTCAGGAAATGGAAAAAGGACAAAACTGAGGACAACTGGAAAGAGCACAGGAAGTATCAAAAAGAATGTCACCGTGTGGTTCGAAAAGCCAAAAGAGAGTATGAAGAGAGGCTAGCCAGGGAAGCTCGAAATTTCAAACCTTTCTTTAGATATGTTAGAGGGAAGCAGCCAGCCAGGGAGGAGGTGGGACCGCTGGACGATGGAGACAGGAAGGGAGTGGTGAAGGAAGAGAAAGAAGTAGTAGAAAGACTTAACATGTTCTTTTCGTCTGTGTTTACAAATGAAGACAAATCCAACATACCGGAACCTGAGCAAATCTTCAAGGGAGATCAAGCAGAAAAATTAACATCCATGGAAGTGAGCCTGGAAGACGTACACAGGCAGCTAGAAAAACTAAAAACTGACAAATCCCCGGGTCCGGACGGAATCCATCCTAGGGTTCTGAAGGAACTAAAGGAGGAGATAGCGGAACTACTGCAGCAAATTTGCAATCTATCCCTGAAAACAGGCGTGATCCCAGAGGACTGGAAGATAGCCAATGTTACGCCCATCTTTAAAAAGGGATCAAGAGGTGACCCGGGCAACTACAGACCGATGAGTCTGACCTCAGTTCCAGGTAAAATGGTGGAAGCACTTATAAAAGACAACATTGATGAACATTTTGAAAGAAACAAACTTCTGACAACCAGTCAACATGGTTTCAGCAAGGGGAGATCGTGCCTAACTAACTTATTGCACTTCTTCGAAGGAATTAACAAACGGATGAACAGAGGTGACCCCATAGACATCATATATCTAGACTTCCAAAAAGCCTTTGACAAAGTACCCCACGAACGCCTACTTCGAAAACTGAAGAACCATGGGGTGGAAGGAGATGTACATAGATGGATCAGAAACTGGTTAGCGGGTAGGAAACAGAGGGTGGGAGTGAAGGGCCACTACTCGGACTGGAGGAGGGTCACGAGTGGTGTCCTGCAGGGCTCGGTGCTTGGGCCGTTGCTATTTAATATATTCATAAATGATCTAGAAACAGGGACGAAGTGTGAGATAATAAAATTTGCGCACGACACAAAACTATTTAGTGGAGCTCGGACTAAAGAGGACTGCGAAGAATTGCAAAGAGACTTGAACAAACTAGGGGAATGGGCGACGAGATGGCAGATGAAGTTCAACGTTGAGAAATGTAAAGTACTACATGTGGGTAGCAGAAACCCAAGGTGCAGCTATACGATGGGAGGAATATTATTGAAGGAGAGTACCCAAGAAAGGGACTTGGGGGTAATGGTGGACATGACAATTAAGCCGACGGCACAGTGCGCAGCGGCCGCTAAGAAGGCGAATAGAATGCTAGGCATAATCAAGAAGGGTATTACAACCAGAACAAAAGAAGTTATCCTGCCGTTGTATCGGGCGATGGTGCGTCCTCATCTGGAGTACTGCGTCCAATATTGGTCGCCGTACCTTAAGAAAGATATGGCGTTACTCGAGAGGGTTCAGAGAAGAGCGACACGTCTAATAAAAGGGATAGAAAACCTTTCATACGCTGAGAGATTAGAAAAACTGGGACTCTTTTCCCTGGAGAAGAGGAGACTTAGAGGGGATATGATAGAGACTTACAAGATCATGAAGGGCATAGAGAGAGTGGAGAGGGACAGATTCTTCAAACTTTCGAATAATAAAAGAACAAGAGGGCACTCGGAAAAGTTGAAAGGGGACAGATTCAGAACGAATGCTAGGAAGTTCTTCTTTACCCAACGTGTGGTGGACACCTGGAATGCACTTCCAGAGGACGTAATAGGGCAGAGTACGGTACTGGGGTTCAAGAAAGGATTGGACAATTTCCTGTTGGAAAAGGGGATAGAGGGGTATAGATAGAGGATTACAGTCCAGGTCCTGGACCTGTTGGGCCACCGCGTGTGCGGACTGCTGGGCACGCTGGACCTCTGGTCTGACCCAGCGGAGGCACTGCTTATGTTCTTATGTTCTTATGTTCTAAAGATCTTATGTTCCAGAATTGTCTTAAATTTTCCTTTTAATATTCTCACCATAAAAATCAATGATACAGTGTTCTGGTTTTTGAAGTGTTGTCCCACAGAAGTAATATTCTGGTTGGCATTGCAGTTTTTAATATGATATCCGTTTAAATTAATCTTAGTTTTTAGCATCTGGCTTGTTTCTCCAATGTAGCACTCTTCTTTATATACTTTTTGCATTGAATGATATATTTTGTATATACCATGTTGGAAGATAAGCGAGTAAAGGATTCCCCTATGCTGAATGTTTTTCCCATGTGAGTAACAATGCATTGAGTTTGTCCAATAAAAAAGGCATTACCTTTATTCCTTTTGTTTTATTTCTATTTAATTCTATATATTATCTTAAAAATGGACTAACATGGCTACCATACCATTTCACAGTCCACACAATCATTGAAAGGTTTTAAGCTCTTAAAGATTTGGGATACAACTACAGTGGAACGCCAATTATCCAGACTAACCTCAGCAGAGGGTAGTCCAGATAAACAAAAATCTGGATTATTGTACGTTTTTTGTCTTTAATTAAAAAAAAAAAAATACCTTCAGTGCACTCACCCCCCTTGACAAAAAAAGGCATATTTCTCCCTCTCTCCTTGAACAGGCACCACCAACCCCCTCCCAGACCCACAAGAAAGACCCCAGGCCTACCTTGTTTCCCTGATGGTCTAGCGGCAGCACTGGGGCAGGAGATATTTTCGTCACTGACAGAGCATGGGCAGGAGTGAGTAATATTAATAATAACTTTATTTTTATATACCGCAATACCACAAATAGTTCAGAGCGGTTTACAGAGGAAGAGATTTTAAACAGACAGCAAAAATACAAAAAAAACTTCCAAAATTACATTAGCATGTTAAGATTAATTGAGTTTATCTGGGAATGTTTTAGGGATGCAAGGCACAAGTGGAGTCAGAAAAATTTGTCAGAGAGATAAGTTTTGATTGACTTCCTGTTTGATAAGAAAGTGCGTTTGAAATAAGGTTGATTAAACGTTTGTTCCGTTTGCCTGATTGGAATGATAGTGTTTGATCAAGGAATCTCTTGTAGATACAGCCCTTAAAGGATGGAAAGGCAAACAAGTAGGTACTACGTGTACAGGTTGTGCCATGAAATTCAAAATGGTGAGACACTGGGGATGAAGCAAAGGCAAGCAAACTTAGAGATCGCTCCTGCCCCAGCACCGCCGCTAGACCGCCAGGGAAACAAGGTAGGCCTGGTGTCTTTCTTGTGGGTCTGGGAGTGAGTTGGTGGTACTTGATCAGGGAGGGAGGGGGAATACTGTCTTTTCTTGTCGGGGGAGAGGGGGCACACTGAAAGTATTTTTTTTTTTTTTTTTTTAATTAAAAACAAAAGAATAGTACTTCGGGGGGAACTCAAATATAAACTGAGACCCCCTGAAGCAATCCGGATAATTGGAGTTTGGATAATTGGCATTCCACTGTACTTCAGCACCTGTTTGGGGGAGGGGGGTTGTTTTAGCACAATCATTTTCTCCACTAAGCTTCTCTGCTTGTTTTGTCCCTTCTAGAGATACCCATTGTTAGTAGGAATCCCAAAAGAACCCTACACACAGGACCATGCGCAAAAAAAATCTATTGTTCTGAACATGGTTAATGAAAGACAATAGAAAGATCGATCGCTGTCATCAAATGAATATTACTGTCTGTTCTGTTTTCAGACTATATTTTCTTACTTAACTAGTGCTCTCGTTCATTGCATATATCCAGAGAAAGAAGCACATTAGTTACCTTTCATTTCAAAATCTAGATAACGTATATATTATCAAGGCAAAAATCACCCGTTAAATGCTGCAAAAGCAAGGGTGTCAATCCTGGAATGCATTAAGTGCCACTCTTTAAGTGCTTTTAGCTTCCTTTAATCAAGTTTGGGGCCATTAGTGGGGCATGACAAATGAGATCTAATGCACGTATACTTAAAATCTTTGATTTTAATACTTCTGATAAATTACAACCAGCAGTAGCTTTTACGGGTTCCTAAGAAAACAGATGTCTGTAATCGTACTTCTGGCACAATATTCAAATTCCTTCTGAATATTTAATTGTGAGGTTTGGAATAACTCGTCTACATTTCCGGAGGCTTTGGATTTGGAAATCCAAGATGACGTGCCCTCCCTATGGAACGTGATCAACCCTGAAACCTACAACTGATCTGCAATTACCACAGCGAGAGGCAAGCAAAGCACTGTTTTCAGCTCCGGAACAGAGACCTGCACTTAAGCTGAATATAAGCACATACAAGAGTGGAAAGGTTTCTCTCCCTTACACCGTGCATAATTCCTGTAAGACATATCTTGAATAAAACAGCAAACAGTACAGTGTGGATATGTATTAAAATTTCATTAACTGTCTTTTGAAAAACCATCAGGGCAGTTTAGAATAAACAATATACGCAAGCCTGTACGAAGCAATACAATGCTACAAACATGCACGGCAATTTGGTACTGAACAGAGAAATAAATAAATGCACTTAGGGCAGCCAGGTTTTTGGAATAGGGTAATCCAGACTGGGTTTTACTGCATTGCTTTTGAAGACTTGCAGTTCTGGTCTTCATACTGATTTCCCTTATATAGGGCTAGATTCACTAACATTAGCAATTCAATCACTGTTGGCCGATTCTCTGGCCGATTTTTCAACAGTAACTGATTCACTATTAAATTTGCATGCAAATGATTTGCATGCAAACCCACCGACTCAATCACTCAGACATGCGCAGAGCCCTGATAGTAGTGACAGGAGAAGCAGCCACAGATATTTTGTGTGTATTACATGTGATGCACGGGGAGGGGCCTAGGGCCCTGATTGGCTCAGGCGCCTCGGCTCCTCCCTTGGGAGAGGCCTGAGGCATCTGAGCCAATCAGGGACTTCCATAGAGAGAAGCCTAAGGAAGTCCCTGATTGGCCATTGTCTACAGCAGTCAGATTTTAGGATCATAAAACCCGATGCAAAATAGCCAAACAAATGTAAGTGAATCAATCACTTGGCTATTTTGCATGGGGTTTTACTAATTTGCATGGCTGGATTAGAAAATGGGCGATCGATGGGAAAAACACGTGGTGAGCCCTTTTGTGAATCGTGTCGGTTAGCAGCGAACGTTGCTAAATCTGTGAAAACAGGTTTATCGATGATCACTGTCTTTAAGGAATCTGAGCCATCGTATTGTAAATGCAAAATTACAAGCTTCTGGAGGCGGTAAATTAAGCTCAACAGATCACAAATCTTTCACAGAGAAGGGGCAATGGTAAAACTAGAGGACATAATTTGGGGTTGCAGGGTGGTAGACTTAGGAGCATAAGTAGGAAGATTCTCAAAACTTTAACGTGGTCATTAAACCGGTTCCAGCCGGTTTAGTGTTCATGTATTTTAGCGCCGGATTATCAAAGTGGCTTACTGTGGTCTTTTCCGAGCTTCCTAGCAGTCTTCGACTCTGCCATGCAGATGTATTACAACAAAGTCATTAATATTTAAATGAGCATTCCGGGCGATTCTCTATTATCGCCGAGTGATTCCCTAACCTTGCTGTCCTAAATTTACGAGCAAAATTTTCCGGCAGATATGAGCTGTCCTAGCCTTACTTTTTGATCAGTGCCTGAGCACTGATTGGCTCAAGCATTGACAGGAAAATAAGGCTTAACCTGCCAGAAAATTTTGCTACCGTCAAGCAATACCCCCCTCCCCTGGCAGCGGAAGGGATGCCCATTTCCTCCAGCTGCTGCCATTAAGCAACCCCCCCCCATCCAACACGTCCCAGCAGCAGGAGAGTTGACCACTCCCTCCAGTCACCAAGCAACCCCTCTCCGACACCTCCCCCACCCGGGAGTTGGAGAGATACTCACTTCCTCCTGCCACCAAGCAATCCCCCCCAACACCCCCAGCAGTGGGAGGGATGCCCACTCCCCCCCCACCATTATATCCTCAATGACCCCCTGCAAACCGTTACCTTGTTTACGAAGTCCAGCCATAGGGATGCCTCCTTCCTCTAGCCAGCAAGCCAGCCTCTTCAAAATGGTGGGCCTTCCCCTCCCCGGTGCATCCTGGGATGCATTGGGGAGGGGCCTAAGGCTCTAATTGGCCCAGATTGCTTAAAACCCCTCCATGTGAAGGGCAGTTTTATAACAGGGTGCCTGGTAGCAGCCTATTCTGTAAAGGAAGATAGGTGCCTACTCTCCTTTATACTGACCTAACTGGGTAACATAGAAACATAGAAACATAGAAAGATGACGGCAGAAAAGGGCCACAGCCCATCAAGTCTGCCCACCCCACTTACCCACCCCATTAGGTCTGAATGCTGATGACCTAGTTTCTTAACTCTCGTAGGGATCCCACTGGATGTCCCATTTATTCTTAAAGTCGAGCACGTTGGTGGCCTCGACCACCTGCACTGGAAGTCTGTTCCAGTGATCTACCACCCTTTCTGTGAAAAAATACTTCCTGGTGTCGCCATTAAATTTCCCTCCTCTGAGTTTGAGCGGGTGCCCCCTTGTGACCGATGGTCCCTTGGGAAAGAAAAAGTCGTTTTCCACTTCGACACGACCTGTGATGTACTTAAACGTCTCAATCATGTCACCCCTTTCTCTACGCTCCTCTAGAGTGTAGAGCTGCAACTTGCCCAGTCTTTCTTCGTATGAGAGACCCTTGAGTCTGGAGACCATCCTAGTGGCCATCCGCTGGACCGACTCAGCCCGAAGCACATCTTTACGGTAATGTGGCCTCCAGAATTGCACACAGTATTCCAGGTAAGGTCTCACCATGGTTCTGTAGAGTGGCATTATGACTTCAGGTTTGCGGCTAATGAAACTTCTTTTGATGCATCCCATCATTTGCCTTGCCTTAGATGAGGCCTTCTCAACTTGTTTGGCAGCCTTCATGTCTGCACTGATGATTACTCCTAAGTCCCGTTCTTCCAAAGTCTTAGCCAGTGTTTCTCCATTCAAGGTATAAGTTCTGCATGGATTTCTAGTACCAAGATGCATGACCTTACATTTCTTAGCGTTGAAGCCCAGCTGCCACATCGAGGACCAGTTTTCCAATGTGATTAGATCCTGCGTCATATTATCCTTGAGAATGCTTTCACTTACTATATTACACAGTTTGGCGGCGTCAGCGAACAGTGCTACTTTACCCCGAAGCCCTCGGGTCAAGTCACTTATGAATATGTTGAAAAGGGATGGTCCCAGGACCGAGCCCTGCGGCACTCCGCTAGTCACTTCCGATGTCTCAGAGAGGGTACCGTTGACCACCACCCTCTGAAGTCTTCCACTCAGCCAACCGTTGACCCATGCAGTTAGTTTTTCACCTAACCCCATCGACTTCATTTTGTGCAATAGTCTGCGGTGTGGGACACTGTCAAAAGCTTTACTGAAATCCAAGTACACTATGTCCAGAGACTCTCCCGAGTCTAACTTTCCCGTCACCCAATCAAAGAAGCTGATCAGATTGGATTGGCATGACCTACCCCTAGTGAATCCATGTTGACAGGGATCCCTTAGGTTCCCCTCGTCCAAAATCGTGTCTAATTTACCTTTAAGTAAAGTTTCTATGAGTTTACATACTACTGATGTGAGACTTACTGGTCTGTAATTTGCAGCCTCTGCTCTGCAACCCTTTTTGTGCAGAGGAATGACGTTGGCTGTTTTCCAGTCCAGGGGGACTCTCCCCGTACTTAGGGAGAGATTGAAGAGTACTGCTAACGGTTTCGCCAAAACATCGCTTAGCTCTCTGAGCACTCTTGGGTGCAAATTGTCCGGTCCCATGGCTTTGTTCACCTTAAGTCTTGACAGTTCACTGTAAACATCAGCAGGTGTGAACTCTAGTTTCTGAAATGGGTCTTCCATACTTTGCTTTGTTTCCAGCCGTGGCCCGTGTCCTGGTGCCTCGCAGGTAAAGACTGAGCAGAAGTAATCATTCAGTAGTTTGGCTTTATCGGAATCTGTTTCCACATAATTTCCGTCTGGCGTTCTAAGGCGTACTATCCCGTTTGCGTTCCTTTTCCTGTTGCTAATGTACTTGAAAAAGGATTTGTCCCCTTTCTTAATGTTCTTTGCTAGAGTTTCTTCCATTCGAAGTTTGGCCTCCTTGACTGCTGTTTTGACCGCTGCAGACTTTGTCCTGTATTCAATGTTTGCTTCTTTTTCCCCGGTGCGTTTGTATGAGAGAAATGCTCTTTTCTTCTCCTTGACGAGGTACGAGACCTTATCAGTGAACCATTGGGGTTTCTTTTTTCTTTGTTGTTTATTTACTGATTTTATGTAGCGGATAGTTGCCTCTTGAAGAGTCGATTTCAAGGTTGACCACATGGCTTCCACATTATCAGTTTCTTCTAAATGAAATAGCTTATATCTAAATGAAATAGCTTAGGCGCAAGTACTTATACCAGTGGGATAAATGTTTGCACCTACTGTATATACTCAACTATAAGTTGAGAAATTTTGGGAAAAACAGGATTGACTTATCTTTGAGAACATACCTGAGCCAGCACCCTCCTCTCTCCCTCTCTAGTGGAAAGCTGTTCCCTCTTTTCCTACCCCCACTAGCCTGAAAAT
The DNA here is from genome assembly GCF_902459505.1 of Geotrypetes seraphini. NCBI lineage: Eukaryota > Metazoa > Chordata > Amphibia > Gymnophiona > Dermophiidae > Geotrypetes > Geotrypetes seraphini. Next base: position 86,228,675 of record NC_047084.1, read on the forward strand.
CTCCACCGTCGGTACCTGCAAAAAGTAGCTCGAGCTACAGCAGCAATCCTCAGATGCTGCTTGCGACCTGCCCCAGAGCGCTCTCTCTGATTCCCCCTCTCAAACAGGTAGTGTGTCAACTTTCTGTTTGATGGAAGGAATCATTGAGAGTGTAGAATTTTGGTACTCACATGCATGTGCACATATATGAATGTAAATGCCATTATTCTAAACATTTACATGCATAATGGCACATACATATTAGCAAAGAAGAAAAGTAGAGGATAGGACTGTGCACATCAACTTGAGATAAAAGCGAGTTTATTGAATGCAATCATGTATTGAGACATAGAACATATATGATTATCAAGGAAAGACTGATTACCTTCCAGACTGGAAGAATATCAAGGAAAGACTGATTATCATATATGTTCTATGTCTCAATACCTGAAAACTTGGCTCTTTTCAAAAATCTAACACCTCCCGCTCTTTGGTACCCTGTCCCTCTTTATCTTCCTAGCTCCTTTCCTATAACCCTTCATTGTAGCTCCTTTTCAACCTAACCCTGTAAACCGTGCCGAGCTCAACGCTTGTGGAGATGGTGCGGTATACAAACCTAAGGTTTAGTTTAGTCTCAATATATGATTGCCGATGCATCAAGAAATATTGATTGTTCAAACTTCAAAGAAAACTATAATATACCATAGAAGTACAGCAAAACAAAACAAAGTCTAAAACATATAAAATCATTTGAAATTACACTGGAGTGTTTGGATTTCAGCTGTGCTTGCTAATGCTCCTATGAGAACTGAAATAATCTACTACATTCCACTGGTTTACAATTAAAGCAGAACCATCTGCTCAAATGATGGTAGTTTGCAGACAGCATTCAGCAGGAAGGAGGTCTCCAGCTGAGCATCCTTTTCTTCAGAATTAAATCTTAACTGCTGTCAACAGAAGTTTCTGTACTAACTATTACATTACTTCACAGGACTAAATATGATTCTTAGACATCGAAGAGTTTATCCAAGCCTCCAGTGATTTCATTTCAGTCTGTTTTACAGCACTTATCACAATCGCATTACTAGTTTTTTCTCTTTTTAAAAAAATTAAATCAGAGGCAGCCCAAACCCACCCGCATCCCCACCAACTCTCAATCTCTCTAGTTGCTGCTGCTGTGTAGTGGTAAATATTGATATAGTCACAATGGCCACCTTGTGCCACTGCTCATGTGGGCTTTCAGCTCAATCAGAACCATCCGACGCACAAAATATAGGACACAGTTTAGGATTTGATGGGATAAACCAAAACCAGTTTAAGATTGAGAGAAAAAGAAACATGAATAGGAAGACACTGGAGTACATATCGAAAAAAATGGACAGCTAAGGTCGAGCCAGCATGGGTTCTGCAAGGGTAGGTCGTGCCTCACAAACTTGTTGTACTTCTTTGAGGGGGTAAACAACCAGGTGGACAAAGGAGAACCCATAGACATAATTTACCTAGACTTCCAGAAAGCCTTCGATAAGGTACCACATGAGCGGTTGCTCAGGAAGCTATGGAACCATGGGGTGCACGGGGAGGTCCACCGATGGATCAAAAACTGGCTGGCAGACAGGAAGCAGAGGGTTGGTGTAAAGGGCCATTACTCGGACTGGCAAGGGGTCACGAGCGGGGTTCCTCAAGGATCGGTGCTGGGACCGCTCCTGTTTAACATATTCATTGACGACCTGGAGGCGGGAACAAAATGCGAAGTCATCAAATTTGCAGATGACACCAAACTATTCAGCAAGGTTGAAACCACGGTTGACTGCGAGAATCTCCAAAGGGATCTTACGACATTGGAAGAATGGGCGAAAAAGTGGCAAATGAGCTTCAATGTAGGGAAATGCAAGGTCATGCATATAGGGAGAAGGAACCCGATGTTCACTTACAAAATGGGGGGATCAATGCTAGGGGTCAGTAATCTGGAAAGAGACTTGGGAGTGATGGTAGACACGACATTGAAGGCGTCGGCACAATGCGCCACAGCCTCGAGGAAAGCAAACCAAATGTTAGGTATCATTAAGAAGGGTATCTCGACCAGAACGAAGGAAGTCATCCTGCCACTGTACCGGGCTATGGTGCGCCCGCATCTGGAATACTGTGTACAGTACTGGTCACCGTACCTCAAAAAGGACATGGCAATGCTTGAGGGAGTCCAGAGACGAGCAACTAAACTGATTAAGGGTATGGAAAACCTTACATACACTGACAGACTGAAGAAGCTGGGGCTGTTCTCCCTGGAAAAGCGGAGACTCAGAGGAGATATGATAGAGACCTTCAAGATCCTGAGGGGCATCGAAAAGGTTGACAAAGACAGATTTTTCAATTTGAAAGAAACCACAAGAACAAGGGGTCACTCGATGAAATTGAAGGGGGACAGGTTTAAAACAAACGCAAGGAAGTACTTTTTCACACAGAGGGTGGTGGACACATGGAACACCCTTCCGGAGGCCGTGATAAGAAATAGCACAGTACAGGGTTTTAAGGATGACCTGGATAGGTTCCTGGAAGACAAAGGGATTGAGGGGTACAGATAAGAGCAGTGGAAGGTTTAGAGATAACTGTAGAGGTAGGCAATAAAATTAGTCAGGGACCTCTGACCAGGCAATATGCCTGATGGGCCGCCGCGTGAGCGGACCGCCGGGCTGGATGGACCTCTGGTCTGCCCCGGCGGAGGCGACTACTTATGTACTTATGTACTTATGTACTGCATTCAATTCTGGTCTCCTTATCTCAAGAAAGCTATAGTGGCACAAGAAAAGGTTCAAAGAAGAGTGACCAAGATGGTAAAGGAGATGGACCTCCTCTCATATGAGGAAAAATTTAAATGGTTAGGGCTCTTCAGCTTGGAAAAGAAACGGCTGAGGGGAGCTATGATTGAAGGGTACAAGTGGATTGATTTTTCACTCTGTCAAAAATTACAAAAACTAGGGGACACTCGATGAAGTTACAGGGAAATACTTTTAAAACCAATAGGATGAAATTGTTTTTCACTCAGAGAATAGTTAAGCTCTGGAACGCATTGCCAGAGGTTGTGGTAAGAGCGGAGAGCATAACTGATTTTAAGAAAGGTTTGGACAAGTTCCTGGAGGAAAAGTCCATAGTCTGTTATTGACAAAGACGGGGGAAAGCCACTGCTTGCCCTGGATTGGTAGCATGGAATATTGCTATTCCTTGGATTTTAGCCAGGTACTAGTGACCTGGATTGGCCACCATGAGAACGGACTACTGGGCTTAATGGACCATTGGTCTGACCCAGTAAGGCTATTCTTATGTTCTCATGATAAAGAAGAATCAAGTAGTTAAGAAAGGGAGATCAGTCTAATTAATTGTATGATCTAGATTTCTGACTGGGGAAGGAACCCCAGTGGAGTGAGAGATATATTTATTTCAAAACTTTTAATGCATTTCAACTGAGAAGTAAGGTTTAGGTGAACTAACGATCCAACCCAGATTCTCCACATTGCAAGGATCAATGCTACCACTGAACCACCTGGTCAGCTCTGCAGCTATTGGAATCTACACATAAAACTTGTTCCATTGACTGGGAGTGAGAGAAATTTATGGGCCTTTGTACTAAAATGAAGTGAAGCTTTGCACTTACTGCATGTTAAATGCAAAACTGTAGATGCAACAAATGCTACACTTGTGCACTGTCAAGAGCATTCCCAGCATGTTCACATACATTTATTAAAAATCTTTATATACTGCTTAGTATGCCAAATAGGATCAAAGCGGTTAACAACATAATTCAATCAAAGTAATGAAAAGAACTCCATTTAAAAATAAAAAAGACAAAACAAAAATAAACTGAATACACTTCCCTCTTCCCATTCGCGGTTTCCGCACTCGCGATTTCACATAATCACGATTTTTTTGGGGGGGAGGGGGAAAAAAACATATTTTTGCCTTCCCCCGGCATCCCGGCCTTACCTGGTGGTCTAGTGGGCTTTCGAAGCAGGAGCGATCTTCCTACGCTCCTGCCCCGTGTATATCTCCAATAGGAAAAGGCTATGGGGAGTTCCCATCGTAGTCTCGAGAGACTACGGGAACTCACGGTAGCCATGTAATTTACAGGTTGAGATGATATAATCTTATGATTTTTGCTGATGTATGGGATCTTTATGTTGTGCAAATCCTGAAATATGTATGTAATACTCTGAGCCGCCTTGGATAAAGGTGGATGAAAAATGTTTTAAATAAATAAATAATCTTTAATGTAAAATAATAAAATAGGATAATACAGATTGAAGTACCAAATTCAAGTCCTATCAATATAAGAAGGCCAATTGAAAATAATGGGCATTTAAATGTCTTTTAAATTTTAAGAAAGATGCTTCTTTTCTCAATTCTACAGGTAAATTATTCCATAAAATTGGAAAAAATGCACAATTTCTAATTGAAGCAAGATGAGTTTTCAGTATATGAGGCATAGCTACTCTGTTATCATTCAGAGATCTTAATAATCACCTAGGCAGGGGTAGGCAATTCCGGTCCTCGAGAGCCAGAACCAGGTCAGGTTTTCAGGATATCCACAATGAGTATGTATGAGATGTATTTGCATGTACTGCCTCCTTGAGATGCAGATCTATCTCATGCATATTTATTGTGGATATCCTGAAAACCTGAAATGGCTCCGGCTCTCGAGGACCGGAATTGCCTACCCCTGACCTAGGCACATAGAATAACACTAAGGGGGTCTTTTACTAAGGGGCGCTAGCCAATTTAGAGCATGCTAAATGCTAATGCGTCCATAGGATTTAATGGACGCATTAGCATTTAGCGCGTGCTAAATCGGCTAACCCACCTTAGTAAAAGGACCCCTAAGTTAGAAAGATATGAAGTTTGTAATTCAAATAATGCTCTATGTGCTAACATCAATATCTTAAATTTACTCCTATACTCCATCGGTAGCCAATGGAATTTCAAATACAAGGGAGTCACATGGTCTATGAAATGTACATTCCCTAATCACTGAATCGACACATTTTGCACAGTTTGTAAATGTTTTAATTGCTCTGCTGTTATTTCAGCATACACTAAATTACCATAATCCAATTTAGATAATACAAAAGCATGAATTAAGGTATGTAATGTAAAGCACAGTTACTTACCGTAACAGGTGTTATCCAGGGACAGCAGGCAGATATTCTTGACTGATGGGTGACGGCACCGACGGAGCCCCGGTACGGACAATTTTAGAGTGATTGCACTCTAAGAACTTTTTAGAAAGTTCTAGCTCGGCCGCACCGCGCACGCGCGAGTGCCTTCCCGCCCGACAGAGGCGCGCGGTCCCTCAGTTAGTATAAGCCAGCTAAGAAGCCAACCCGGGGAGGTGGGTGGGACGCAAGAATATCTGCCTGCTGTCCCTGGATAACACCTGTTACGGTAAGTAACTGTGCTTTATCCCAGGACAAGCAGGCAGCATATTCTTGACTGATGGGTGACCTCCAAGCTAACAAAAAGAGGGATGGAGGGAAGGTTGGCCATTAAGAAAACAAATTTTGTAAAACAGATTGGCCGAAGTGACCATCCCTTCTGGAGAATGCATCCAGACAATAATGAGATGTAAAAGTGTGAACTGAGGACCAAGTAGCAGCTTTGCAGATTTCCTCAATAGGAGTGGAACGGAGGAAAGCTACAGATGCTGCCATTGCTCTGACTCTATGGGCCGTGACAGAACCTTCCAGTGTCAGTCCGGTCTGAGCATAACAGAATGAAATGCACGCTGCTAGCCAATTAGACAACGTACGTTTAGAAACAGGACGTCCCAATTTATTCGGATCAAAGGACAGAAAAAGCTAGGGAACTGATCTGTGGGGTTTCGTACGCTCCAGATAGTAAGCAAGAGCCCTTTTACAATCCAAAGTATGCAGAGATTGTTCCCCAGGATGGGAATGAGGTTTTGGAAAGAAAACCGGTAGAACAATGGATTGGTTGAGATGAAATTCAGAAACAACCTTGGGGAGAAACTTTGGATGTGTACGCAGAACCACCTTGTCATGATGAAAGACCGTAAAAGGTGGATCCGCAACCAGTGCATAAAGCTCACTGACTCTCCTGGCAGAGGTAAGTGCAATAAGGAAAAGTACCTTCCAAGTGAGAAATTTGAAAGGAGAAGTAGCTAAAGGTTCAAATGGAGGCTTCATTAAAGCTGAAAGAACCACATTGAGATCCCAGATAACAGGAGGGGCTTTAAGAGGCGGTTTCACATTGAAAAGCCCACGCATGAACCTGGACACCAGGGGATGAGCTGAAAGAAGTTTTCCATGGACTGGCTCATGAAAAGCTGCAATGGCACTGAGGTGGACCCTGATGGAAGAGGACTTCAGGCCAGAGTCAGACAAAGAAAGAAGATAATCCAACAACGTCTCGACCGCTAGGGAAGTGGGATCAAGATGATGAAGAAGACACCAGGAAGAAAATCTCGTCCACTTTTGATGGTAACATTGTAGAGTGGCTGGTTTCCTGGAGGCCTCCAGAATGGAACGAACAGGCTGAGATAAAAGTGTATCATGGGAAGTCAGCCCGAGAGATACCAAGCCATCAGGTGCAGAGACTGGAGGTTGGGATGCAGAAGGGTTCCCTGCTGTTGCGTAAGCAGAGAAGGAAATAGAGGAAGAAGAAAAGGTTCCCTGGAACTGAGTTGAAGTAGAAGGGAGAACCAATGTTGCCTGGGCCACCTCGGAGCAATCAGAATCATGGTGGCTCGTTCCCTCTTGAGCTTGAACAAGGTTCTCAACATGAGAGGCAGAGGAGGGAAGGCATACAGGAACTGATTCGACCAGTTGAGGAGAAAAGCATCTGCTGCTAGACGGTGTGGAGAGTAAAGTCTGGAGCAGAACAGGGGCAGCTGATGATTGTGAGGAGCTGCAAAGAGGTCTATCTGAGGAGTGCCCCATTGATCGAAGATAGACTGCAGAGTCCCGGGATCGAGTGTCCACTCGTGAGGTTGGAGAATTCTGCTGAGTTTGTCCGCTAAGGAATTCTGTTTCCCCTGAATGTATATAGCTTTCAGGAAGAGATGGTGATCTATGGCCCAAGTCCAGATCTTCTGGGCTTCCTGGCATAAAAGGCGAGAGCCTGTCCCACCCTGTTTGTTGATGTAGTACATCGCAACCTGATTGTCTGTGCACAACAGAAGGACCTGAGGAAAGAGAAGGTGTTGGAAGGCCTTGAGGGCGTAAAACATCGCTCTGAGTTCCAGGAAATTGATTTGATGCTTCCTTTCCTGGGCTGACCAAAGACCTTGAGTCTGGAACTCGTTCAAGTGAGCTCCCCATGCGTACAGAGAGGCGTCGGTGGTGATGACTAGTTGATGAGGAGGCTGATGGAACAGAAGACCTCTGGATAGATTTGAGGATACCAACCACCATTGAAGAGACTGACGAAGAGATGATGTCACAGATATGTGTCGTGAGCAAGGATCCGACGCTTGGGACCACTGGGTAGCAAGGGTCCATTGAGGAGTGCGCAGGTGAAGACGGGCATGAGGAGTGACGTGAACTGTGGATGCCATGTGTCCCAAGAGTACCATCATTTGTCTTGCTGAGATGGACGGCAGAGGAAGTACCCGGTGACATAGAGACTGAAGAGTCTGGAGACGATTGGATGGTAGGAAAGCTCTCATGAGGAGTGTATCCAGGATCGCTCCAATGAATTGAAGTCTCTGAGTGGGAATGATATGAGATTTGGGTAGATTGATCTCGAATCCCAGAAGTTGCAGAAACTGGATGGTTTGGTTGGTTGCCAGAAGGACTGCTTGAGCGGAAGTGTCTTTGATCAACCAATCGTCCAGGTAAGGAAATACATGCAGGTGGTGAGAGCGTAGGAATGCCGCTACCACAATGAGACATTTGGTGAATACCCTTGGAGATGAGGCAAGACCGAAGGGCAGCACCTTGTACTGGTAATGACAATGATTGATCATGAATCGGAGATATGGTCTTGAGGTTACATTGATTGGTATGTGAGTGTAAGCCTCTTTGAGATCGAGGGAGCATAGCCAGTCGTTTTGATTTAGAAGGGGATAAAGGATGGCTAAAGAAAGCATCTTGAATTTTTCTTTTACTAGATGAATGTTGAGATCGCGAAGATCCAGGATGGGTCTGAGATCTCCTGTCTTTTTGGGAACTAGAAAGTAACGGGAGTAGAATCCCTGCCCCTTTTGATCTAGAGGAACTTCCTCTATAGCGTTCAGAAGGAGGAGGGATTGGACCTCCTGAATAAGGAGGGCCGATTGAGGACTGTTCAAAGCAGACTCTTTTGGTAGGCTTTGAGGTGGAAGAGTCTGAAAGTTGAGAGAGTAGCCGTGGCGGATGATGTTGAGGACCCATTGGTCCGATGTGATTGCTTCCCACCGGCTGAGGAACAGAGAAAGTCGACCTCCTATAGGCTGAGGCAGGAGAGCAGGAATAGGGATACTGGCTATACTGCGGAGAATGAAGTCAAAAGGGTTGTGACTTCTGCTGAGGAGGTTGTTTTACAGCTTGTTGCTGCTGTTGTTGTCTGGGAGGCTGACGTTGTTGTTGCCTCTGACGCCTAGGTTGCTGAGCAGTGGTAGTCAATGGACGAGCTGTGAAGCGGCGTTGATAGGCCGATTGCTGCCTGTATGGTCGTGGCGGAGGAGGCTTCTTTTTAGTCTTGAGCAGGGTATCCCAGCGCGTCTCATGAGCAGAGAGCTTTTGCGTGGTTGAGTCCATGGAATCCCCAAAGAGCTCATCCCCTAGGCATGGGGCATTGGCTAACCGATCTTGATGGTTAACATCAAGCTCGGATACCCGAAGCCAGGCCAAACGCCGCATAGCTACTGACATTGCTGTCGCTCTGGACGTAAGCTCAAAGGTGTCATATATGGATCTAACCATAAACTTACGTAATTGTAGAAGAGACGACAAGCATGTGCGAAAAGCGGAATGCTTTCGTGAAGGAAGATATTTCTCGAAAGAGGCCATGGTGGTAAGGAGATGCTTTAAATAAAAAGAGAAATGAAAAGCATAATTACTAGCCCTATTTGCTAACATAGCATTTTGGTAGAGCCTCTTACCAAATTTATCCATGGCCCTTCCTTCTCTGCCAGGAGGGACAGATGCATATACACTGGCTCCTGAAGTCTTTTTAAGGGTGGATTCGACAAATAAGGATTCATGTGGCAGTTGAGGTTTGTCGAACCCAGGAATGGGAATTACCTTATATAGAGAATCCAATTTACGTGGGGCCCCTGGAACAGTTAAAGGAGTCTCTAAATTCTTATAGAAAGTTTCCCTCAAGATGTCATGAAGGGGAAGCTTCAAAAATTCCTTTGGAGGCTGATCAAAATCAAGGGCATCCAAAAAAGCTTTAGACTTTTTAGATTCCGCCTCCAAAGGAATGGACAAGGACTCACACATCTCTTTCAAAAAACTAGAGAAAGAGGAAGTGGCCTGTCTGGAGGATGGGTCAGGGACAGCCGAATCCTCCTCCTCTGAGGAACATTCGCCTTCGGAAAGAAAGGGTTCCTCAGAGTCTCCCCACAGATCAGGGTCTCTGACATGGGAAGAATGGTCCCGAGACTCAGGTGTCGACGTTTGCATATGTCGGGTTTTGCGTATCGACTTACCCGACCTCATCGATACCGTGTCCGGAGAAGTTATCGGACGCACCGGTGCCGAAGTCTGCACCGATTGATGGTGAGCTCTCGGCTCCGGTGCAAGGACCGGCATCGATACCGATGAGGTTAGGTGAAGCGGTACCGAGACAGTGGAAGTGGTTAATACGGGTTCCACAATCGGTACCGATACGGGTTGTTCAAAAACCGGTACCGATGGCTCGGTGCGAACTGGCACCGGAAGGTTCGGTGTCATGATAGCAGGAAGGAGTCGTTCTAATTGCTCCTTAAGCTGCACCTGAAGAATGGCCGTAATGCGGTCATCGAGGGATGGCACCGGTACCGCTTTTTTCTTCTGCGGTACCTGCGGTGCCGCTCGACGCCCCGGAGATGAGGAGCCCGATGTCGAGGGACTCACCTCAATAGGGGCGGAGCGCTTCCGCTGGCGTCGAACCGGCGGCAGGATTGGGCTCACTGCACTCGAGGCCGGAAGACGTTCCAGCGGGGAAGGCTTCTTAGCCGGCTTACCTGACTGTTGGGATGCCGGTGTGGAATCACGCGGCGTCGAAGACGAGGGTGCCGACTGAATCGGTGCCGAAGCCGGAGTCAAAGGAACGGGGTCGGACATCTCGGCACCGAACAACAATCGCTGCTGAATTAAGCGATTTTTTAATGTTCGTTTTTTCAAAGTAGCACAGCGGGTGCAAGAAGAGGCCTGATGCTCAGGACCCAAACACTGTAAACACCAGTTGTGTGGGTCCGTGAGAGATATAGGCCTAGCACACCGCTGGCACTTTTTAAAACCCGGTTGAGGGGGCATGAAAGGAAAAACGGCTTCCGCCAAATCGAAGGCCGAGGCTTCGATGGTGGCAGAAGGCCCCGCCGGGGAAAAACCGAAATTTGAAGAAAAAAAAATGAAAGATTTTTTTTTTTTTTTTTTAACAAAATAAAAGAAAGAAAAAAGGCAAATTAAGCCAAACGTTTACGCGAGCGGGAAGGCAAGTTATGAAGAAATTCAACAGCCGTTGAAAACGCGTCTTCTTAGCTCCGCGGAAACTAAGAAACTGAGGGACCGCGCGCCTCTGTCGGGCGGGAAGGCACTCGCGCGTGCGCGGTGCGGCCGAGCTAGAACTTTCTAAAAAGTTCTTAGAGTGCAATCACTCTAAAATTGTCCGTACCGGGGCTCCGTCGGTGCCGTCACCCATCAGTCAAGAATATGCTGCCTGCTTGTCCTGGGATAATGTAATTTATTTCTTATATACCGCTACATCCGTTAGGTTCTAAGCGGTTTACAGAAAATATACATTAAGATTAGAAATAAGAAAGGTACTTGAAAAATTCCCTTACTGTCCCGAAGGCTCACAATCTAACTAAAGTACCTGGAGGGTAATAGAGAAGTGAAAAGTAGAGTTAGAGGAAAAATAAAAATAAAATAAACATTTTAACAAGACAGCATTGATCTAAATACTTTGGAAGGTAGAAGAGAGGAGAGAAAGGAATAGAAGCAGAAGGGGGAGCCGTTGAACAGTAGAATTCTGGAGAAATTTAAATGATAGAAATAGAATAAAACAAAGACAAAAGGCAAAACAATAGATAAGATTAAAGATAAATCATAAGCTGGAAAGAAAAATAAAATAAAACTTTGTCTTCAATCCACGGTTTCAGCGTCAGTGATGAAGTGGAGCAAGTAAGTTTAGGAGGAGCGATTGATGTTTCCATAAAGGGCTTCTTCAGGGAAGAGACTTGGCCGACAGTCCCAGGATGCCTATGTCTCCTCCCCTGCGATGTTCTCCCATCCATGCATTCCCTCCCAGACACACTGCCCGTGCCCATGGTGAATGCAGGATTCTCTCCTCTGCAGGAAAGCCGCCCGGAGCCGACAGTCGATCTTCTTAGCAGATTACAGGGGGGGAAGAGTTCACACTCTTGGTAGGATCGGGTCTGTGTGCTCTCGGTGGTTGTGGCTGGTCTCGTTGCTGCTTAGGTGTAAAAGCAGTTTATCTCCACTGCTGCTGATATTTAAAAGCAGGCAGATTGATCTCTCCAATGGACTGCAGGGGGAGGAGTTCACACTCCTGGCAGGATCGGGTCTGTGGGCTCTTGGTGGTTGCGGTAGGTCTCGCTGCTGCTTGTATGTAAAAGCAGTTGTTTTTCTACTGCTGCTGATATTTAAAGCAGGTAGATTGATCTCTTAAACGGGATATAGGGGGAGGAGCTCACATGCCTGGCTGGATCGGGGCAAGGGCTCCTATTATAGGCAGCTGGTCTTGCTGCTACTTAGGTGTTAAAGCAGTTGATCTTCCTAGCGGACTGCAGGAGGTGTGGAGCTCACACTCCTGTCATGATCTGGTCTATGGGCTCTTGGTAGTTGCGGTTGGTCCCAATGCTGCTTAGGTGTAAAAGCAGTTGTTCTCCCACTGCTGCTGATATTTAAAGTATGTAAAGATTTCTCATCTAAAGAACTACAATTAGCTCTAAGCTGTCTCAAAGCACCAAATACTTTAGTAACCAGGGAAGAAACCTGTTCTTTGAAGTTCAAATGACAATCAATTAAGGTTCCCAAATATCTAAAACTATTTATTTATATTATTTAAAAAAATAAAAATAAAACAGCAATAATGATCCAAAGAGAAGTTCAATTGAGGGGTTGCTTTATCCCCTGAAACAAAACATGCTACTATTTTTGACATACTTAACACCAATTTATGTTTTCCTAACCATTCTTCTATGCTTTTAAGACAGTCCAGAAGTAGATCCAAATCTAATGTTTGGGGAGATAATCTATAGATAATCTACATAAATCTATAGATAATCTACATAATCTATAGATAATCTATAGATAATCTACATAAATTTACATGCCAAGTCCCTTTTCCTAAATTAATCTTGCAAGAGGACTTAGAAATATGTTAACCAAATCGGCAATAAGGTGGTACCCCACATTCTAATGATCTTTCCCAGGATGTTAATCCACCAGAAACGACTTGAAAAGTACATCCTCGAAGAAAAGATGAAAACCAGTCCAGAACAATTCCTTTTAAGCCAATTTCTTGTAAAAAAAAAAAAATAAATTCAATAAAAGTTTATGGTCCACCAAATCAAAGGCAGAACTTAAATCTAATGATACTACCATAGCAAAATTCCCACTATCTAAGATAGAATGTACCTCACTTAGGAAACCTGCTAATACTGACTTAGTGCTATGCATATTCCAAAATCCAGCTTGTCTTGGATTTAGAAACACGGTAATATAGTAAATGACAGCAGATAAAGACTACTATTACTATTAATTATTTCTATGGTGCTACCAGATGCATGCAGCGCTGCAGTCACAAAGAATAAGAAAACAGTCCCTGCTCAAAAGAGCTTACAATATAAACAGGGAAGACAAACAGGATGTCATGGATACAGTTAAGGGGAACAGTTAATCAGCAGGCTGGGTTGGAGGGCAGAGGAATAGGGTCTATCCAGTCTGCCCAACCATACATGCTCCAAAAATTAATTATTTAGTTTAAATGGTCCTTTTACTTAGATATTTCTGGGCCAGAAACCCAGAGCCCTGCCCAGTAGTATGCTTAGGTTCCATCTACTGGAGTCTCCAGCCCATCTTAACCACCCCAGCCATCGAAACCCTCCCCAGCCTGTCCTCAACTGAATGTCCATATATGGGACACAGGCTGTGCAAGCCTGCCCAGTCTTGGCCTTAGTTCCTTCAATGTATACCATTATTTTCTGATTTAGAGATTCTCTGTTTTCATCCCATGCTTTTTTGAACTCTGTCACTGTTTTCCTCTCCACCACTTCCCTCGGGAGCGCATTCCAAGCATCAACCACCCTCTCCATAAAGAAGAATTTCTTAACATTACTCTTGAATCTACCACCCCTCAACCTCAAATTATGCCCTCTGACTTTACCATTTTCCTTTCTCTGGAATAACTTATCTACTGAACATTTAGCTGATTTCCAAGACCCTGAAGCAGTGGCAGTTGCCACGAAACAATCGTCAGTCCTAGTCCTGTGTTCATGTTGTTTGTAGTGATTAGTCAGATACCTAGGGCTCCTTTTACAAAGGTGCGTTAGGGCCTTAAAGCGTAGAATAGCGCACTAAAATGCCACACGTGCTAGCCACTACCGCCTCCTCCTGAGCAGGTGGTAGTTTTTCAGATAGCGCACACTATAGCGTGTGCTAATCCGGTGCATGCACTAAAAACGCTAGAGCAACTTTGTAAAAGGAGCCCCTAGTTTCCTATTACCATTTTTTTCACTAATTTTCATTGTTTTTTTCACTTTATAGTCTTCTATCAGTGAAAGTTTTTTTGCCTGTGATGTATGGGTGGTAGAGTGTGGGATCACCTCTCCAGTTATCTGAGATTTTTTCTTTTGCTTGAAAGACTTTATTGGCATACTTATTTTGGCGTAATTCTAATGGAGAGTTTTTTTTTTCATGTTTTATATGTATCATTTATTCATATCTTCAATAAATTGATTGTTCCTGAGATTGGTGGACCATGTCCCTTCCCTACTCCTTTTTTCTGGTTTACACTGTATGTCCACTTGTCATATCTATGAGTGAGGGTACTGTGCAATGTGCAACTCAAGGGGGAGTGGAAGACATCTTAATTAGCAAGTTAATGCTGGTAGCAATACTTTGGTTGTAACATGTAGAGGGGCATTTTCAATATAACATCCAAATCTGAGTATGGATGCACAAAAAATACGGTAGCGAACATGACCATTTTCAAAACTGCAAAACATTGGTTTTTTAAATGGCCATTTTTACTCTTTTTGAACCATTTTCAAAAAAAACAACCAAAAAACAAAAACACATCCAAAAGAAAAATACAGAAATAAAGTCATCAGGATGCAGGAGGGGGGCCAGCATTCTTAGTAGACTGGCCACACAGACATCCCAGCAGAACAGTAGAACACCTTTGAGGGCATTGAACACACCTCACCATAACCCCCTTATACTGTATAGGGAGCCTTCCAAAACACACCAAATACTGACTGGACTCAACTGTACATCACAACAATAGCCCTTATGCCTACAGCTGTCACCTATATGATGGTACAATAGGTTTTGGAGGACTTAGACCCTCCACCACAAGTTTACTAGTTACAGTGGGTATAGGCCTGGGTCTCCTTCTCTGCAGTCCACTGCACTGACCACCAGGTTATTCCAGAGACCTGCTTGATGCTCCATTATGACTGTCCATAACATCAGAAGCTGGTATACAGACAGGTATGTAATGTTTCTTTCACATCTTGAAGGGGGTGAGGGGGTCAGTGACCACTGGGATAGTGGGGGGGAGGGTGTCATGCCTTCATCCATTCAGGTGTCATCTGTTCAATTTGGGCACCTTTTTGTCCCTTATTTGTTGTTAAAATGATCAATATTCTCAATGGAGAAGTGTAAGTAGTGGGGTTCTCCAGGAGTGTGTGCTGAGACCGCTGCTTTCTGACATATTTATCAATGATTTAGAGATGGGAATAACTAGTGAGATAATTAAATTTGCTGATGACACAGAGTTATTAGAAGTTGTTAACTTGTAAGAGAATTGTGAAAAATTGCAAGGGGACCTTGCAAGACTGGGCATCAAAAGTCAGATGACATTTAGGGGGGATTCATCAAAGAGCACTAATCACACTTCATTGGCTTTCCATCCATTTCCGAATACAATTCAAACTCCTCTTACTGCCATACAAATCACTCAGCTGCCCCTCAGTATCTCTCTTCACTTATCTCCCCCTATGATTCCCCCCCTCCCAATGAGCTCAGCTCAGCTGGTAAGTCCGGTTCATAGACAAAACCGCGGAAGACAAAGGCACACGCCGACAACTGAGCGCAAGATGGAGGTGCGCGCTGAAAAAATGACAGTTTTTAGGGGCTCCGACGGGGAGTTTTGTTGGGGAGCCCCCCCACTTTAGTTAATACAGATCGCGGTGGCATTGTGGGTGGTTGTAACCCCCCTCATTATACTGTAAACTTAACTTTTTCCCTGTTTTTAGGAAAAAAGTGAAGTTTTCAGTAAAATGTGGGGGGTTACAACCCCCCAAACCACCCACAATGCCCCCACAACGCGGCGCGATCTGTATAAAGTAAAGTGGGGGGTTCCCACACACACACTCCCGTCGGAGCCCCTAAAAACAGTTACTTTCTTCGACACACGCCTCCACACTGCGCTCAGTTGTTGGCGCGCGCCTTTGTCTTCCGCGGTTTTGACCTGACATCGGTAAGTTTATTAGGATTTTATTAGGATTTTATATACCGCCTATCAAGGTTATCTAAGCGGTTTTTACAATCAGGTACTCAAGCATTTTTCCCTCTCTGTCCCGGTGGGCTCACAATCTATCTAACGTACCTGGGGCTATGGAGGATTAAGTGACTTGCCCAGGGTCACAAGGAGCAGCGCGGGGTTTGAACCCACAACCCCAGGGTGCTGAGGCTGTAGATCCAACCACTGCGCCACACACTCCTATCTGTGCCCTTCTCTTTAACTGCCAACTCCAGACTTCTGTCTTGCTGCACCATATTCTTGGAACAAGCTGCCCAAATCCCTATGGTGGGCTCTGTCTCAGGCAGTGTTCAAGGCCCAGTTAAAAGGCTACCTCTTTGAGAGTGCTTTTGACTCTTAACTCCTCTCACCTTGAGTTTTGCACCCCCAATCCTATATGTCATGTCTGTCTGTCCAAGTTAGATTGTAAGCACTTCCGAACAGGGACCATCTATAACTTCCAAAATGTACAGCGCTATATAAGTGATAAGTAGTAGTAGTATATCAACCTAGTTTCTAGTGTGCCATATGCCCTGTTTGTATCTTTGCAGATCCCACATCCAGCTCTCACTGGATCCCCAATATCATCCAATCCAAAATTAAACCTCTTCACGCTACCATAGAGCCCCCCAAACCTCAGTATACCCAAGAAAATTAGCCCTTTGCCAACCATTACCCCTCCCCGAAACTCTCCATACCTATCCCTAACTATATCTTTGTTCCTCTCTTGTCCCTATCTATCCCTGAAAATACCATGTCCAATTATTCACCAAGTTATCACACTTCGACACCCCCCACACATTATAAAATCATAGGAATATAGAAACTTGCCCAATTCCCTAACATTGTATTGAACCTCAAATACATCACACACACAACACATATATTCCCTCAGTCATTCCACCAAACCACTTAAGCGCCTATTGCCCACAAGTACCCTATACCCCCACAATCCAAAACTACCAAATCTAACATGTCCCCATTAGAGGCCAAACCCCCAACCTAACCAAAAAAATTCCTGGATATGAATTGAGGTGTTATCCAAGCTTACCCAAGCACCTTATAGGCAAAGTGAAAATCCACAAACTCCCTTCTAACAATCAGTCTTTAGGATCCAATCTATCATATCATTGAAACGAAAAGTGTCAAGAAAAGTATGGAATAACTTGTAAGTTTCATGGCCTCACAAAATTCTCTTCTTGGTTAGGCTGAGAACTTTTCAGTGGCCCTTCGTAGCCAAATAGAAAAGGAAAAAGAAGGATGGACAAAATGATTAAGAGGGAAGCTAGTATCAGGTTACTATGATCTGGATTATTACTGAACTAATGACAACATTTAGACGAGAACCATAAGCTTGCAATAGATATAGCAGCAGTAGGAGAGGATAGTAGAGATGTATTGTTTGCAAAGAACAGCAAGAAGAATAAACAGCCACATTAAATATTTTAGCTTGAAACAGGAGACAAAGAAACACCCAGGAGACCTGTGAACTTGTACATAAAGTTCTCAGGGTTTACTGTATTTCTTATTATAAGATCTCCAATCTCAACTGTAACTTCAATTGCTCTGCTCATCCCTAGAGAGACATGGAACTATACTACCAGAAACATTTCACAATAGATGCAAATAAGGCTACACAAATGCTGATACAGAATTTTTAAAAGTCTTTGTGGCAAAACAGTAGAATAAAACTTATACTGAGGAAACTGTCAATGGTATTTGCAGTGTAAGGGACAGGACCTTCATTGCTCCAGATGTCATAAACGAAAAGAAATAAAAACTCACCCTATTATTCTTTTATTTTGGATATTGTGTATAATTACATGTATCTGAAATTGTAGTTCTGGATGATTGTTCCTACTCTTTTATATTAACCGCAATAGAAACATAGAAACATAGAAATAGACGGCAGATAAGGGCCACGGCCCATCTAGTCTGCCCACCGCAATGACCCTTCCCCACCTAACTCAGTGAATAGATCCCACGTGTTTATCCCATTTGGCCTTAAAATCAGGCACGCTGCTGGCCTCAGTGACCTGAAGTGGAAGATTATTCCAGCGGTCAACCACTCTTTCAGTGAAAAAGAATTTCCTGGTGTCACTGTGCAGTTTCCCTCCCCTGATTTTCCACGGGTGCCCCCTGGTTGCCGTGGGACCCTTGAGAAGGAAGATATCCTCTTCCACTTCGATGCGACCCGTGAGATACTTGAACGTCTCAATCATGTCTCCCCTCTCTCTGCGTTCCTCGAGTGAGTAGAGCTGTAACTTATCCAGCCTTTCCTCGTACGGGAGATCCTTGAGACCCGCGATCATCCGGGTGGCCATTCTCTGGACCGACTCTAGTCTCAGCACATCTTTTCGGTAATGCGGCCTCCAAAATTGCACACAGTACTCCAAGTGTGGTCTCACCATGGATCTATACAATGGCATAATGACTTCAGGCTTACGGCTGACGAAACTCCTGCGTATGCAACCTATGATTTGCCTTGCTTTGGAGGAAGCTTGCTCCACTTGATTGGCAGCCTTCATGTCCTCACTGACGATCACCCCTAGGTCACGTTCTGCTTCAGTTCTTGTTAGGATCTCGCCATTTAGGGTGTAAGTCTTGCATGGATTTTGGCTGCCCAGGTGCATGACTTTGCATTTTTTGGCATTGAAGCTGAGTTGCCAGGACCTAGACCAGCACTCCAGTAGTAGTAGGTCGTGCATCATGTTGTCGGGCATTGAATTTTTGTCTGTTGTACTCTTGGCCACTACATTGCTTAGTTTGGCGTTATCAGCGAATAATGTTATTTTACCTCGGAGCCCTTCTGCCAAGTCTCTTATGTAGATGTTGAACAGGATCGGGCCCAGGATGGAGCCCTGTGGCACTCCACTGATCACCTCCGTCATTTCGGAGGGGGTGCCATTCACCACTACCCTCTGAAGCCTACCCTCAAGCCAGTTCCCAATCCATTTCGTCAACGTGTCGCCCAATCCTATAGAACTCATCTTGCTCAGCAACCTGCGGTGTGGTACGCTATCGAATGCTTTGCTGAAGTCCAGGTATACGATGTCCAGGGACTCCCCAACATCCAGCTTTCTCGTCACCCAGTCAAAGAAGCCGGTCAGGTTGGATTGGCAGGATCTCCCCTTAGTAAATCCATGTTGACGGGGATCCCGTAGATTCTCCTCGTTCATGATCGTATCCAATTGGCGTTTGATTAGAGTTTCCATTAGTTTGCTCACTATTGATGTGAGACTCACCGGTCTGTAGTTTGCTGTCTCCATCTTGGAGCCTTTCTTAAGAAGTGGAATGACGTTAGCCATTTTCAAGTCCAACGGGACGTTACCTGTACTAAGGGAGAGATTGAAGAGCGCGGATAGCGGTTCCGCCAAGACATCACACAACTCCCTGAGCACCCTGGGGTGTAGGTTGTCAGGCCCCATTGCCTTGTTAACCTTGAGCTTTGACTGCTCGCAGTAGACACTGCTGGGCGTAAACTCGAAATTACTAAACGGATCAGCTGAGTCAACCCTTGTTTGCAGCTGAGGACCAAGTCCCGGTGCCTCGCGGGTGAAGACTGAGCAGAAGTATTCATTTAACAGTTGGGCTTTTACCGAGTCCGTTTCTGCATAGTCTCCCTCTGGTTTCCTGAGGCGTACTATCCCACCTGAGTTCTTGTTCCTGTCACTGATATACCTGAAAAAGGATTTATCTCCTTTCTTTATGTTCCTTGCTAAAGACTCCTCCATGCGGAATTTGGCCTCCCTAACTGCTGTTTTGACTGCTTTTGACTTGGCCAGATAGATTTCCCTGGAGTTCTATTTCCCTGATTGTTTGTAAGAGATGAATGCTTTTTTCTTCTCCTTGATGAGGTCTGAGATCTCCGCAGAGAACCACTGTGGCTTATTGTTCCTACTCCGTTTACTTACCGATTTAACATAGCGGTTTGTTGCTTCCTGTATGGTGGCTTTCATAGTTGACCACATTTCTTCCACATTTTTGAGGTATCCAAATATTCAATATAATATAATGTATCTGAGGAAGTCTACAAGATGCTACCACTCTCCCTGCTGGATACACCCTTTGTCAGAGCTACTTTAATATAGATAGCTCTTCCTTAAGGGGAAGTGACACAGGAAGGAGGAGTCAAGGAGAAAAGAATCAGGCAGTATAAAAGGGCAGAGCCAGGGCTAGGTTAGGAAGACCCAGAGGAAAGGAGGAGGAAGAAGTGATTCCTGTATGCACCTTGACTACAACCCTTAGATACTCAACTTGGCTAAGGTAAGCCAATCTGCCTTTTGTTATGAACACCTGTGAGTTTGCTCTATATCAGGGATCTCAAAGTCCCTCCTTGAGGGCCGCAATCCAGTCGGGTTTTCAGGATTTCCCCAATGAATATGCATTGAAAGTAGTGCATGCACATAGATCTTATGCATATTCATTGGGGAAATCCTGAAAACCCGACTGGATTGCGGCCCTCAAGGAGGGACTTTGAGACCCCTGCTCTATATGTAGTCTGGCTGGGGCCAGACCATGTTGCCTGACTGGGGAAAACTGTTGAAAGACTGTTTGGGGTGTGGCAGTCCCAAGCTACAGTCCATGCTTTGGGTCCTGTCAGCTACAGGCCCCTCTCATAACTTTTGTGAAGAAACAGGGTGCAGGATTTTCTTTTAAGTGAATAAAGACGTTTCATTTACTTTTTGTACTCCTGTCTAGTTTTAGTATACTGGCCCAGATCCAACCCCTACTCGTGCTGCTACAGTACCCTACTATCACGTTTCAAGTTTAATTAAAATTTCTTATACCGCCTAATCAGCCTTCTAGGCGGTGTACAAAATCTTAAAAGAAAACAGTAGTTAAAATACAAATTTAAAAAGACAGGGGGGGGGCGACAGACTTTTGGAGACATAAAACCATAATAGGTGGAACCAAGAGGATAATAGGCAAGAGCTACAATTTCAAAGATAACAGTTTAAGGGAAAAACAATAGGAGGGTAAATAAAAATAAAATCATTCTAAGTCGCCCTTAAAAGGGCAGTTAAATCTAAAAGACGTCAATAAACAGAAATGTCTTTAGCTTTGTCTTGAATTGATTAAGAGTTGATTATTTGCGTAAGTAAGCTGGAATACTATTCCAGAGAGAAGGAGCAGTCACTATCTACTATGATGATGATCAATGGGAAGAAGAACTTTACCAAAATACCCCTGTCTAAACTGCATAGAGAGTGGCAAGGTTTATCTATTGGTCGATGTTGTAAATTAGTCTCCAGCTTCAAAATGATGAATCTATATGAACAAACAAAAAGGAGTAAAGATCTCTGCATAAATTGTCAAAACAAAAGTTTTCAATAAAAATTTTGAACTAAAAAAAATAAAAAATAAAGAGAGAAAGCATAGAGGACCGGAAAAATCAAACTGTCCAAAGTGTTATTACATACAAAGGGTCTTTTCTATATATGGTGTCCCAATTGTAGGCAGCCAATCGGGATGCATGTTTTCTAAAAAAAAAAAAAAACCAACCACAAAAAAACCCAAGGCAGGCTGCCTACACTGTAGGCATCTGTCAAGGGTGCAGGGAGGCGCCTAGGGACGCTTAATCTCACCCAAGGCTGGGCGTGATTTTGCCCAGAAGTGGCCTTAGGCGACCCTAGGCATCTCCCTAGAGCTGCAATAGATGCCTGAAATGTAGGCCAGCAAAATGCAGGCCTACATTTCAAATAGACGTGGCCGCTAAGCTAATCCCGGCAAGGAAACCTCCCTGCCACAATCTGCTGAGCGGCTGTGACAGGGAACCCCCAAACCCCACCACAAGTTGGCCAGCAGGAGGGATGCAATGGGGTTTGAGGGTTCCCTGCTGCTACCACTCAGCTGATCGTGGCAGGGAGATTCCCTTGCTGCAATCAGCTCAATTCTTTATTGTACGCCCAAGTGCGATTCTCAAAAGCCGCTTAGGTGGCTGCTGAGACCAGGCATCCTGTACAGAATCAGGCCCAAACTGTATTAATTGAAAACCAACATATACTTAAAGAACAGAAGGGACCCAACACAGGCCATGTTTCAACATGCAAGCCTGTATCAGGGCTCTGATGTGATCTTAATATACATGTGTCAAAATTTGAATGAGATGAAAATGATACAAAAAACAAGATTTGGGTTTGTCTATATTTGTTTTACACACACCTGAGGCTCAATGCAATTCAATATAGCAGCTTTGAAACACAGCATAAATGACTGAAACTGTTAAAGAGGTTTTAGTCATTCATGCTGCTATGCTGTGTTTGAGAGCTGCTATACCAAATTAAATTGAGCCTCTATGTTTGCCTATATTTGTTTTACACACACCTATTTCGTTGTCTTTTGTATCATTTTCATCTCATTCAAACTTTGACACATCACATCAAACCCCTGATGCAGGCATACATGCCAAAATGCAGTCCTTATCAGATCCCTTCTATTCTTTACATATAATGTACATGTTGGTTTTTAATAAATACAGTTTGTGTGTAATAACACTTTTGACAGCTTGATTTTTCCGGTCATCTCTAACATCACAAGATTTTATTTTTCTGTATGTGTGAGCATTAAAAGCTAACTGTTCAGAAGGCTCTGCAAGCACCAGAGACCAATTTGTTTCTAATTAAGAGGATAACTAATTAAGGGGGTGGTTCCAACTTAATCACCTGTCAACAACATTGTAGGCAATTACCATCTATCTTATCTGTCTTACGTCACATCAGGGAAATGCTACAAAGGCTGTACACAATATTCTAAAGGAGGTCTCACCAGAGCCTTATTCAGAGGCATCAATACCTCCTTTTTCCTACTGGCCATACCTTTCCCTATGCACCTTAGCATCCTCCTAGCTTTCGCCATCACCTTTTCAACTTGTTTAGCTACCTTTAGATCATCACATACTATCACATCCAAGTCCCGCTCCTCTTTTGTGCACAAAAATTCTTAACCCCCCTAAAATGTACTGTTCCCTCGGGTTTTGCAGCCCAAATGCATGACCTAGAATTTCTTAGCATTAAATTTTATCTGCCAAATTTCAGACAATTCTTCAAGCTTCGCTAAATCTTTCTTCATATTATTCACACCATCTGGGGTATGTACTTTATTACAGAGTTTGGTATCATCTGCAAAGAGGCAAATCTTGCCAGTCTTTCAGCAATATCGCTTACAAAAATGTTAAAAAGGACAGCCCCAAGAATTGAACCTTGAGGCACACCACTGATAACATGCCTTTCCTCAGAGAGATCTCTGAGATACCCTCTGTCACCTTCCACTCAAGCAGTTCTTGGCCCAATCTGATACTTTGGGGCTCATCCCATGGGCACTCAGTTTATTTATTAGACACTTGTGTGGAACACTGTCAAAGGCTTTGCTAAAATCTAAATACACCACATCTAGTGCACTCCCTCTATCTAATTCTCTGGTCACCCAGTCAAAGAAATTGGTTTGTCTAACAAGACCTGCCTCTGTGAATCCATGTTGCCTCAGGTCTTGTAATCCCTTGGATTCCAGAAACGTCACTATTCTCTGTTGTAAAAGCATTTCATTAATTTACTTACACTTAAGTCAGACTTACCAGCCACTTTTGTGGAGAGGGACCACATCCACCCTTCTGGTACCACTCAAGAAGCATTGGGAGCTGTCAGAACTTTCCTAAGTTCCTTCAGCACCCTCAGATGTATACCATCCAGCCCCATCGCTTTGTCTACTTTTAGTTTAGTTAGCTCCTCACAAACACAATCCTCTGAAAATCAATCAAGGTCTACCACACCTCCATCCCTATTTGTGTTTGCCTTCTGTTGTTGATGTCTATGAACAGATACACGAGCCAAAAATTGTATAAATTTTTAAGGCAGCATTTGAAATTATATTGGGTTTTTAGTTTGGGGGTTTTTTAGGCATGTGGAATGTAGACAGCTCTGGTAACCTTGGAACTGCTGGTGTGGTGGCTAAGGCAGAAGCAAATACTAGAGGGGGATATGTGTTTAAAAAATAACTGGATAACTATATTTGTTTGATTCTTGATGCACTGTCTTTCTGTGATACAACCAATGTGGTTTACATACAGGTGCTGTAGGTATTTTGTCTGGCCCCACTGGGCTCACAATGGAGCAATAGAAGGTTAGGTGATTTGCTTAGAGTCACAAGGACACACAGTGGATTTGAACCTGAGGAAAGATTGAGGAAAAAGACCCTTAGGAGACCCACAGGAGGGACATTGTGCTGCTGAATCAAACCTACCATAAGGTTTGATGGACTGTGCAAAAAGTGCATATTTTCCTGCCAGCACATATAATACTTTTGCAAGAGGACTTCATCTTTGCCCTAGAAGCTAGCAATTGTCTGTTGACTGTGACAAGTGATGGATGCTCTATTCTAGGATATTCCAAGAAATGCTTGGGCCACAAGAAAGCTTATTACTATTAAACATATATTATATATAGCAATTGGGTTGTCGGTGTGAGGTCATTTAAATACACTGGAGGGGCTAGCAGCAGCTTCTCCACTCACCTTTGCTAAATATTAGCCGTTGAATCTGAATGCTAAAAAAAACCAAACTCTCCCTCCAAAGAAAAAGGTACGTTTCATCCTAAAGCATGACAGCAACTCTGTGTATCATAAAGACGGCCTGCATATAGTTAAATGCCTACAGATACCGATTGCTGAGCACACTGATTAAAGGAAATCCTAAAGCTGTACATTAAACTTATTAACCCAGGTAATGCTGCCTTTAACCTTGGCATTATGACTTGGTTAACAATTTTATTGCCCAAATGAGGTTGCTTAAGAAAACGTTCAAGAAATTGATCAGCCCCCTGGCTCTCATTCGGATATGAACTGGACCACTGAGAATTGTCAGACCAAGACAAGACATTATTTAAAAAAGCAAAGAGGCAGGACTACCATAATATAATAACATTACTATTGCAAATACAAGGCCTACAGTGATTGCCAAAATACAAACGTAATTAATCTGCCCTAGGGATTCAGTTGCAATGGAAAGACTTCTAGGGGATAAAACCCCAGAACAAGGTTGCTAGTAAACGAATGCCCTATCAAAAGCACATAAGAACATAAGAATAGCCTTACTGGGCTAGATCAATGGTCCATCAAGCCCAACCTGTTCACAAGATGGTCAATCTAGGTCTCTAGTACCTGGCCAATACCCAAAGAGTAGCAGCATTCCATTCAGAATCCTAAAGAATAGCAAGATTCTAAACTAAACTAAAACTTAGCTTTGTATACCGGGTCTTCAACCAAAATGGAACTCGACTCCGTTAACAGTAACTAAAAGTAACAGTCAGAAAATATTAATGTGACTGATTTCCAAAGTGTCTGGTAAATAAAATAGTTTTTAAAGATTTGTGAAAAAGTTGAAAAGGACAAGGACACCTTAAGATAAGAGGAAGTTCGTTCCATAGTTGAGAAAATTTAAAAACCAAGGATTGACTGAAATTCTTGATTCTTTCGATTCCTGTCACTGAAGGAAGGGAGAGTTTGAATTGTTGGGTGCCTCTTGCATAGGAGAATCTATATGCATTCCATAATAAAGGGACAAGAGGGATAAAGATACCATATAGAATTTTAAAAGTAATACATGCACATTTAAAGTGAATCCCGAGATGGTCTGGGAGTCAGTGAAGGTTTAAAAGCAAAGGAGACACATGGTCAGATTTACCCTTTTCCAAAGATAAATTTCACAGTGGTATTTTGTATCAGTTGGAGTCTTTGAAGACAGGTCTTTGTTATGCCGAGATAGATAGCATTACAGTAATCTAACTGGGATAATATGATAGATTGTACCAGGACAGAAACGTATTGTTGATGGAAAAGAGTTGACCTTCCTCAGCATTTGAAGGCTAAAAAAGCATTTCTTGACAAGAGTTTATTTGATCCTTAAAAGTAAGAGATGAGTCTATGAGAACTCCCAATATCTTGGCAGAGAACTCGATCTGCAGGGAGACCCCAGAATCCAAAGTTGGAGAAACACAGTGCAATTTTGGGCCCACCCATAAAAGTTTTGTTTTGCAGCATTTAGCTTCATCTAGACAGACATAACCCAGGCTTGGAGTTTGGAAATACAATTATTTATTTTAAAGGCTAGACTGGTGAGATCTGAATCAATCTCAATCGATATAAAGATATCATCCGCATAGGTGAACAGTGTTTCCCAAACTAACAATTTATAAAGGTTCAATGTAGTCATATAGAGATTGAACAGGATTGACCCTGAGGAACCCCGCAAGGGGGCCGTCAAGATTTTGAGATGTCACCTTTAATGTTGACTAAATAGGAACGAGACAATAAGAATTTGGAAAACCAGTCGAGAACAGCCTGGTTGAGACGAATGTCTGAGAGTAGGTAAAGCAGAATGTCGTGGTGCACTATGTCAAACGCCGCAGATAAATCAAACTGAAGCAAAATAGCATATTTATTTTTTAATCGTAATTGTTGAGTTTTTGAATGTAGGCAGATCAGCAAGGTTTTGGTGCTGAAATTTGAACAAAATCCATGTTGAAATGGTTGAAGTATCGAAAATTTCTCAAGATAGTTAGTAAGTTGACTAGCAACAATTGATTCTATCATTTTTGTCAACAAAGGTATGTTGGCAATTGGTCGATAATGAGAGGAAATGGTAGGATCTAGATCTGCTTTTTTAGAAGAGGGGTGAGAGTTATTTGCCCCATGGAATGTGAAAAATATCCGTTTTCCAGTGAGTAGTTCAAAAGAGTAGTCATAAGAACAAATTATTGCCTTTGAAGTAATACTAGCAAAAAGATATGACGGAAAAGAGTCCAGAGAGCTTTTACACTTTCTCATCTTTTCACACAATTTAGAAACTTGAAGTTCAGACAATGGATTGAAAGAGCACCAGAAACGGTCTGCTGGGATCTCTGTTGCGAGATCCTTGGAATATATAGAAAAATATCTGATATCTACTGCAGGAAAGGATTACCTGATAAGAGAAATTTTATCTTGGAAGAAGCAAGCTAGAACATCAGCTGAGGGAGATAAGAGATTGATCAGATTTAAAATTTGAATTGATCAGAGTGCGCCAAAGTTTGAAAAGGATTCTAGAATCCCAAAGAGTAACAAAAGATTCTGGAACCCCAAAAAGTCGCAACATTCCATGCTACCGATCCAGGCCAAGCAGTGGCTTTCCCTCATGTCTGACAGCAGGTTTTATAGTTGTGTAATGGTTGGCACAGTCTCACTCAAGAGGCTTATAGTACTTTCTCTGCACTAGACAGCCTATGGTTTTGGACCTTATTTGAATCCTTTGCAGTAGCCTACCAAATAGGTTGGAAAAGAGGGGCCAATGAGGGCCATAATGCCCAGACACTGGAGACTCAGGGACATCAAACTGGTGAGCCACCCAAGACCTGCTAGGCCACTCAAATTTAAAGCACAGTAACACACTAAAGATGGTGAGCGAGACCCACTGGAACAACTCCAAAATAAAAAAAGATCCCACTGCTCACAGCATATGGTGTAAAAAGGGGGAAGAAAAGAATCTCAGAGATTTTCAGTTTGAATATAATAATAATAACAACTATTTTTATATACCGTAATACCACAAACCGTTCAAAGCAGTTTACAGAGGAAGAGACTGTATACAGATGGTGATATTACAAAAGCTTCCAAAATTACATCAACATATTGAAATTAATCAAATTTATCTGGAAGTATTTGAAGATACATCAAAATAGATATGGAGTCAGATAAATTTATTAAAAAGATAAGTTTTAATTGACTTTCTGAAAGTTTGTAAGAAAATACATTTGGAATAAATTTTGCTAAACATTTATTCCAAATGCATATTAGTCTTATTGCTGTGTTTTATATCAGTTGGAGTTTCTGCAGGAAGATGGAGTTATTCTAGCATAGAGAGAGTTACAGTAGTCTAGTTGGGATAGGATGAGCATCTGTGTCAATATAGTGAAGTGATGATTGTGGAAAAAGGACCTGATTAGTTTTAGTTGGCTCTAGTAGTTTCCATAGGTTGGAGATTTAGGGTTCATATGATAGGATAGAGATAAGTATAACTCCAAGGATCTTAGAGGTTTTGTCAATATTTAGAGAGGTTTGTGTGACAGTTGAATGGACCGTTTGTGAGGTGTAAAACCAGAGAATTTTTTTTGTTGTATTTGGTTTTATTGAGAGCAACCCTAGTATGTATTTTGTTTATACCATTGGATATTTTTAGGGAGACATCATTTACATTGTTTTTGATCGGGATGAGTAGAAAAATGTCTTCTGCATATGACAGTAAGTATTCATTGTTGCTGAAATTAATAAGACTCAAGGAACTTATGAAGAGGTTGTATAGTACTGGGGAAATTGGTGATCCTTGAGGAATGCCGCAAAATGCTTGCCAACTTCTGAAGAATGTTCCATCTTTCCAGATGAGGTATTTTCTGTTTCTACCACTGTACTATATACACTATCCTCCTCTCATTCATCTCCTTGCCACCCCCTTCAATCTCTCATAATTCCACAACTTCCAGTATATCCCTTCCGTCCCTCCATTCTAGTAACCCAGCATCTCCTGTCTCTCTCCCCCTCATAGCCTGACATCTCCCTGTCCTTTTTCCTCCACCATCTCTCTGTCCATCTGTCTTCCCTCCTGTTTCTCCCCCCACAATCCATCATCTTACCTTCCTGTCTCTCCTCCTCCTCAAGGTCCAACATTGTTTCCGCTTTGTTTCCTGTTGTTCATCCCTCCTCTGGCCCCATGATCCAGCATTTCTCCAGCACCCCCCCCCCCCCCCCCCACGTGTTCCCAATGGCCCTTCCATCCAGCATCTTCCCTTCCTCAGGCTGGCCTGCCTGCCATGGGTCCAGAATCCCTGCCATTCTCTTCACTTCCTCCATTTCATTGACCACCATCGCTCTCCCCCTCCCTTTCATAATCCCTTTTTCTAGTCCCTCCCCCCACCTCTGATCCCACGTTCCCCCCTCTGATCCCTCCCTACCCCCACCCATGGACTAACTGAAAACAGCTCCAGGAGGCCCTGTGATCTGGGCAACTTGTCCCCTTCTTGGTCCATCTCCCTCTCTTCCTATCACCTTAAAATCTTCTTTCAAAAACCAAACTTTTCCTTTTTCAGAGGGCCCCTGGCGCTGCAGCCATTCTTACAAGCTGCTAGCAGTAGCCCCAAAGCTTTCCTTTTGCCACACTCTGCCAAGGGGGAAACAGAGGAGGGGGCATATCACAACACAGGAGAAGCCTCGGGGCTGCTGCTGACAGCTTGCAAGAATGGCTGCCGCACCAGGGCCCTCTGAAAAAGGAAAATTTAAATTTTTGAAAGAAGATTTGAAGGTGAGAGGAAGGGAGGGAGAGAGACCGAGAAGGGGGAGTTGCCTGTACTGTGGGGCCCCCTGAATCTTTGGGACCCAAGACAGTTGCCCTGTTTGCCCCCTCCCCCCTCCAACACCGGCCCTGTTGTTACGGCTTGCTGTTCAAATTGAGTTTATCTTTCTTGCAGCATGCTGTGTCAGCATTGTTTATCCTCTTGGAGGCTTGCTGTATACTAGCTATTTCCCATCAGTATTCTCCAGTGATTTGTTATGTTGTTTGTTGGTTGGTATTGAAAATTTCTTTTTTTATCTTTTCTGGTTTATTGTCAGTTTCTTTATCATGTTATGCCTTTTCACCCTCAAAAAGATTGGCCCATGTGCATGTATGGTTGGCATAGTCCTCCTGATCCCCCACCAGTAGTTATTATGCACATATAACTGTCATGAAAGGCGCAAGTTTCATGATACCCCTTGAATCTTCCTCCCGTATGTGAGTAATTGACATCTAACACACAGAGTCTTTTGCAGACACTTTAAGGTTCCTTGGACCTGGTACAAAATTTTTGCCATTACAGGTAGGCGCCCCCATCTATGCATCACATAGGATACCTTATATACATTTGTTTTAATATATTTCAGTTCATTTAAATGCAATTTTTGGTTGTCCCTAATGCACATATTAATATCCATGTTAGAGCCTTCTCGACATTCTGTTCACAATAATTTACATGCCCATCCTGTGGAAGTTACACAGTTCAACTTGTGGTAGCTTTGAGCATTGGAGCCTCTTTGTCTGAGCTAATGTCTCAATGTCAACTCTGGTGGTGCATCAATACCTGTGTCAAGTGAAGGTTGAGCAGTGGAGAGATTTGAGGAGCAAGTCACTTCAAACAAACAAAATGGCAGTCAGGAAGCAGAGTACAGAGCAGGAGAAGCACCTCCACAAAATCGATAACACAAAGCAAGGAGTAGAGATGTCCAATAGAGACCGGTGGACTCAATTTATATCACAAATTTCTTTTATTCATTCAATACCCAATGACTCAACATGTACATTTTTCAGCCAAAATGACCTGCTTCAGGAGTCCACAAATATAGACACACACAAATTTATAAATAAAAATCATCAAAATACAACTATATAAAACATTATAAACCAGCATAATAAACAAACAGCATGAAATGACACATTAAAAAAGCAGTATCAACTGAGTTGAAAAATGGAAAACAAGATGTAGTGTCCAAATAATAATATAATCCAACAAAATTGATGGAACACTAAGGAGTAAATTCTCTATTAGTACGTCTAACTTAGGCGTGCTTTAGACGTCCGGCAAACGTAATTGCCAATTAAATGGTATATAGGCGTGCGGTAGACGTCCCTACAACCTCTTCGCGCAAAATAGACGCAGGTTTCTGAAACGTCTCCAATGGACCCGTGATAGACGTGAGTAGGGTTTTTGTGGGGTTTTTTTTGTTTTTTTTTTTTTAATTGTACTTTATTTATACTCTTTATTATCACACATTCAGCATTGTAAGTATAGGATGATGAAAAACATAACTAAAACACAGTATACCATTTTGTAAACTATATATTAGTTAATCTAGCAGAGAACACTTCTGTGTTGTATCTTTTTCCTCTAGGATATCAGAATTGTACAGTTTACCATTAATACAAGGAAAAAAAATATGTTATGTTTCAAAGGAGAACTAGAAGATGAAACGTACCGAGTGGGTGTTGAACTTACATTATCAGTATGGAAGGTGGGAACCGGTAGATGTGTGCTACACAGAAAGCTGTACAGGAATGTCATACTCACCTCCTATTAGAAGTGGAAAGGATAGGACTTTGAACACCATATAGACTTTTTATAAACTTTGTTTAACTTCCATAAAGACTGGCAGGAAAGGCACCCTAAGTCATCCAATAAGCTTTCTCTCGATTTCACAGAGACATTATTTCAGAGAGGATAGTTTAGAAGTGATATCTTGCTCGAAAGAACACTCTCCTGGTCTTAAAACATTGCAACAATCAGCTCATTCTTCACAACAAGAAACAAAACACAGATTAAACCTGAATGTGGCTTCCAGTTCACAGGAAGAGGAAGTAGCAAGCAGCACAATGCTGATCTCATTGTGACATCATCAAGGTGCACCTGGAATGTAGATATGCCACAAGTAAAAGACAAGCCGGGAGTTGAACTCACAACCTACAGATGATCGATATAGTGCTTTTACTCACTGACCTACACCTGTGTCTCTGGTTCCCCTGTCATAGCATACCTTAGTGATGTGCTAAAGTATACTCTACTTAGCTATCATATCACAGTCAGTTGAGGCAAAAGACTGGTAGCTCAATGGTGTAAAGCACTGTTGTCACGGATGCAACACCCATATTCTTAACTATGGTTCAATAAATGTAATACAGAGTCAAAATTATGCTGTTTATTTTATCAAACCCAAGCTCAACTTTGTAATGTATTGTGTATAGTCTCGCTAATGTGTTTGTGATGAAAATGAGATGCGATAGGTGTATATCCTATATAATAAAACCCTAGCCGCGCATGCACACATACCTGCGTGCTTCTGTGATCTCTGCTCTGTGATCAGTAGGTCTGTGGCCAGCAGGAGTGCAGATGCAGCAGCCAGGCGACTCCCCCCTCCCCCCGTCACTCACCACCAAAACCACCACCGCCAAAGCCTCCTCCTTCTGCCCAGCCGGGAGGAGGGCTCTGAGTCGCTGAAGACTGTCCCAGATCAGCTTACACGGTCCCTAAAAAATGAACCTTTTCATCTGAGGCGCGAGGCTGCGGTGACCTCCCTCCCCCGGCTCACTAAGGTTTCGTCTTAAGAAATTCAAATGCGTTGTTGAAAACGCAAGTGACTGTTCTCTGTCATCCTAGACACCCCTGCAACACCCCAACAACACACTCCTGCAGCATAAACCCCTCATGTTATAATCAAGTAAAAGACAAGCCGGGAGTTGAACTCACAACCTATGGATGATTAGTATAGCGCGTTTTATTCACTGAGCTACTGAGCTACTTAACTCTAGCCCTAACCCTAACCATAAAGTAGCGTCTGACGTCATAGCTTGTACGTAAAGCCATTTCTGGAGACTCCCATTCCCAAATCCCCAACATAGCTCAGTGCTTAAAAGCACTGCATGTATCTTCCAAAGGTCAGGGGTTCAAGTCCTGACTAAGGTTACCAAAGACATAATATTCTTTTTTTTTTTCCACCCACCCAAACATGCATAGCTAAGCTAAACTTGTCATTGTGTTTGGGGGAGGTGAAGTTTTATTAGGTTTACATGGTAAGTTTCGAAGCGTTCTGCTATACTTTTTTGTATAACAGCGATATCGGCGTGGTTTAGGATGTAATCAACAGTGTTGATGTAGTGCGGGTCGGCCGCTCCAAGCACGCCCAAGCGGCACAAAAACGTCATCGCGTTGTTTTGCGTTCTGACGTCATAAAATCACCCGTTCTTCATACGCAGTTATTTCTCCTAAAATGGCTGCCAGGAGACAGCCCAACTTCAGCACTGCTGACAGTAAACTCCTGGCAAGGCTGTTTTTGGTGCGCGAGCACCATTATTTTGTGATACCGGGACATCGCAGGACATACCTGCAATATAGAGAGTCCTGGACCCGCCTGACCCGGCGGTACAATCAAAGAGCCTCATATCCCAGGGAAGTAAGTATTCCAAGTCAGGCCCTCACAAATAATCATGTCAAATGTAATGATGATGGAAACCTGTCTCAATCAAATTGTCATGTTTTTCTGGGTAAATCTTGATTCCTTTTAAAAACTACAATTGTGCATAATAAATCTTTTACATTGAATACTGAAATTAAAGCACATCCCAAAGGAGCAGTAGAAGGATTTCAAATGACAAATTCAGCTCCTAGAAGGCATCTATTCCATTCACAACATGCACACAACTAATTTTTGGGTCACAAGCTTCGCATTTGTAATAGAAACATCTTGAAATCAACTTTGCCAAAGGAAAACAAATACCTTCACCTTTCCTGTATCAATCTGCTGGTCTAGGGAGATAGTGGCATGACGTTTAAAGTGACAGCGTCAGTACCCTGACGTCAGGGGTTTCAAGCCACGCTGCTCCTTCTGACCAAACTATTTTATTGCCCCTGCTGCATGATTGTAAGCTCACCAGGACATGCTGTAATGTGGGGCAGTGCTGATAGGCTACAGTCTCAGCACCCTGGGGTTGTGAGTTCAATCCCACACTCCTCCTTGTGATGCTGCCCATGTCACCTCAAACCCCCCCCCCCCCACTGTCCCAGGTACAGTAGAGAGATAGCGATGCCTCCAGCACAGAAAGGGGAAAATGCTGGAGTACGTGAATACATTCATGTAAAACATGTGGCAGAAGGGGGTGGAGGCAGGCAGCAAAGCGGATAGGGGCTCTTGGAGGGCAGTATACTCCATTTTTATGTGCTTATAGAGGTCAATACTTAAGTAAACATGTTATGCCACAGTGCTAGATGGCACTCATCATATCCCTCCCTCTCTGTTCTTTCTCTCTCTCTCTATTATCCAGGTTGAGGATCTCAGGAAAAGGGGGCGGCTGCTGAGGCGCCAGGAGCGGGCCTTCCTTGAGGGGGTGAGGGAGGAATTGGGCGCTGAAGCCGGTGAGTAATGAGTCCAGCGTGTGTTTCTTTGTGATCAGCCTACCAGAATAAATAGATGAAAATGCTTGAGTAGCTATAAACCATTCTTAATCATAAAATCTGCAGTAAAGCTGCTATTGTGATATCATGTCACAATGGCGTTATGGTGTTCTACTTGCCTCACTTACTTACGCTACATTTTGATGTTTACAGTGGAGTAGGTGCTTTGCATCCTGTTATTAGCATTTGAAGAAAATAACGTAGTAAAGAATGTCATGTTCAAAAGTGTTGTGGACATTGAGGAAACGGAACACCACAAACACCAACTCACATGATTAGCAATGCAAGAAAATTATTTTTTATTTTTGGATAAATTATATATCCAGTTATCCGGAGTTGCCATGGGTGCAACTTTCGCTCCTTCTATCGCCTGCATTTTCATGAATCTATTTGAAAAAGAATGGATATTATCATCACCATTCAGCAGTAGAATCAAATCCTGGCATAGATTCATTGATGATATTTTTCTTTTATGGTCCGGTACTATTGAGGAATTTACTCTTTTTTTCAAATGGCTAAACACATGCAATGATAACATTATCTTTACATATACACATTCTTACCATAACATAAATTTTTTGGATGTTGAAATTACGCAAACAACAAATGGTTTTACAACTAAAGTTTATCATAAAAGCACAGATCGAAACACTTTACTACACTCTACCAGTTGTCATCCATTTGAATGTAAAACGAGTTTACCGTATTCCCAATTTTTAAGGTACAAACATATATGTAGTGATGAGAAGGACTTTAAACATCAATCCAGATCATTAAAAGAGAAGTTTCTCAACAGAGGATACAATAAGAAAAACATCAACTTAGCGTATAAAAGGGCTAAATTTAATAATAGACAATATCTGTTAAATCCAGTTTCAAACCATCATTATAGTGAGAATGTTTGCACCTTTGTTTCTCAGTACAACAATGCAAGTCCCAGAATTTCGTATGTAATCAAAAAACATTGGAAAGTTATGCAGACCTTGGACATTTTCAAAGACACCAGTTTAAGAAATGCATATTCCCGTGGGAAGAACCTTAAAGAACTTTTAAGTCCATCTGAACTTAAATCACTCACTAAGAAGTCTCCAATATTAAAAGGACATTTCAAATGTGGACATTGTTCCAACTGTGAAATTATGATACAATCAGATAATTTCACAAATCCGTTTGATTCTAAACAATACAAAATCAATTTTTTCAGCAATTGCAACAGCACTTTTGTTGTTTATCTTATTTTGTGCCCATGCGACAAGATGTATGTTGGCAAAACCATTAGGAGCTTGAAGATCAGATTGAATGAACATCGGTCCAACCTCAAAAGAATAAAAACTGAAGCCCCTCTGGTAGCTCATTGCAATGAATTTCAACATAAATTTCAACAATTAAAATGTTGGGTTATTGATCAAGTTTCCACATCCAACAGAGGGGGCGATCGTAATAAGCTCCTTTTGAGAAGAGAACAACTTTGGATTTCGAGACTCCATTCATTAGAACCTCATGGACTCAATAGCCAGTTAGACTGGCAGGTTTTCTTTTAAATCATTTAAAATCACCATTTCAACCTTATACAGGATTGTTAAGATTAAACTCTGATGTATCCATATCTAGTCAGACGCATCATTGGGATTTCAATACATGAACATATTTTCTTTATATATTTAAATCATAGAGTTTGAGTACGCGTCATTTTACATGTTCACACCCGATTGGCTGTTAGATCTTCTGCGTCTCTTTAAATGTCAGCGCCATTTTTAAATCAAATTCCATGCTTTTTCTGATCGAGCAAAGATTTCAATAGCGGTATACATCACCGCAAGTATATCTTAACTGTTTATACGGTATATAATCTAAGTGGGTTAAGGTTTTAATGAATGTTGAACGTTGAGTACAATATTTGGGGTCGATATATGCAAGGTTGTATATATTGTTTCAACATTGGTTTGGTTTTGGTTCATTTGTTTCGCCGACGAATTTGATGTCGGCTTTATGGCAATTAGTCTTGCCTCAGTATGGGCTGGTTTAAATGTTGTCATTGTACATGAATTGAGCTTTGATACATTCAGAAACATTTTAAAATAAATACAATTAGAAATATTTTAAAAGTAATCAACATTTAAAAATACATCAGTCACATTGACGTCATCAGTGTTTTGATTGGCTGTAAGTTTTCAGCGTTCGGTTTAAATACGAGCGCCATTTTGTTTACCACATTTCGGTGTGCAGATCGGGTAAAAGTTTCACCAGCGGCAAGTATTATCTATTTATGTATTAAGTCATTATATTTGAGATCACTGCCGTTTGTATAAACATTATCATGCTGTAAGTTATTTTCAGCATAAACATTGAGCAGGAGACTTAATACACCCGAATGTTATAAAAGAGACAGTGAACTTATAGTCACAGTCGTAATATTCAAAACATATTTAATCAATGAGCACATTTAATCAACTAAGATGTATTTAGATTATAGGTGATATGACTAACGTTAAACATGATTTTTATCAAGAGAAATTCATGTAGAACAATATGTATTATGTTGTTTCAACAATAGGACACCAGGTGCTTTATGTAGTTTATTAATGATTTATTCAGTAAAATATGTTATATAATGTATCTTTCATTTCTTTTTCTTCTGTTTAAAGATCGTTGAGCAAAATGAAAGTTCAACTGGCAAGTTAATAAGCCTTCCCATTACACCTGAAGAAGCCCATTAGTACGGACCGGGCCTCCGTTGGGTTATTAAGATAAGTGCTTACTACTTTTTAAATACAAGCATGATGATTATTATGGTATTGAACCAATAGTTGCTGGTCATTTGATGCTCATTCATTAAGAAGGAAATATTGATAGGAAATTGATACACACTATATTTATCACAAAAGAAAATTTTTAAAAACTAATTAAAATTAAAAACATTAAGAAATCAAGGGTTTTTGACCTGTGATGATACCCAACCCCGAAACAGTTGTGACTTGATTGATCACATTATAGGGGTATTTTGAGGTCTTTTTTCCCTTGATTAAAAATCACATTATATACAACATTAAAAAAGCAACCATCAAATTGTGAATATAGCAAATATAAATAATATTTGTAAAGTCAAACATCTAAGAATCATACACAAAGAAATGCAGACAAAGGCAAAGAAACATGATCAGCAAATGGCTTAAAAAATAAATTGACAAGCAATTAAAAAAAAAAACCCCAAATGAATTGTACTTAAACTACAACATTCAAAACTAAATGTATGAAATAATACCCCCCAAAAGTGCATAAAAGTCAAAATAACAGAAAAATGAAATATATAACATATGACCTAACATACAAAGCAAAAAATGGTGGAGAATCAAACGTACCTTGAGAATCTTAGAGGTAATGTAAATTGATTTATCTACAAATTTTTATGTATGATTTTAATTATAAATTTGTGTTTGTCTATATTTATAAACTCCTGAAGCAGGCCTTTTCGGCCGAAACATGTGCATGTAAAGTCATTGGGTGTTGAATGAATAAAAGAAATTTGTTGTATAAATTGTGCCCATCGGTGTCTATTAGTCAGAAAGCAGAACATGGGCTGGTCCGCAGCAGTGTGGCATTGAGTGAAAACAAACTGTACATTTCAGCAGTTTAAACTTGGGAATAGATTTACCTATGGGCAAGCTCTTTCTCCCCCCTGCCCCCCCTCCCCCCACCACATCTATGCAAGGGCCTGGGGCAGCTGCCCTCTTTTGCCCATATATAAAAGCAGCTCTGCTTAGGAAATATGTATCAAAGGAGACAATGACGTGACAGGGTCTTTCAGAGTAAGAAGGCTTAAATGCTTTCCAGTGTTGGTTTGCTTTCTTTTATTGCTTCTACTGCCACCAAGCTGAAGGGGCTGCAACAGAAGGAAAAGATGAACGTACGGGGTTTAAATTTGAGTGGCTCCAAAATAACAAAAAGATTCCACTGCTCAAAGCATAAGGTGTAAAAAGGGGGAGGAAAAGGATCCCAGAAACCCGCTTGGTGACAGGGAATACACTTCAGCCAAGTCTGACGAGGTGCCACGCTACATTCATTGGTCCTAAAAAACCGCCTCCATCCTTTTCTATTCTTATTTTTTTATTTATTATAACTTTCTTCCTTTTAATATTGATAAAATCTTCAGCACTAAGGGCTCCTTTTATGAAGGTGCACTAGCGGTTTTAGCACACGCACCGGATTAGCACGCGCTATAGTGCGCGCTAGCTGAAAATCTACCGCCTGCTCAAAAGGAGGCAGTAGCTGCTAGCGCGCACGACAATTTAGCACGTGCTATTCCACACATTAAGGCCTTAACTCGCCTTCGTAAAAGGAGCCCTAAGTCTTTTTTTAAGCCCAGAGACTGAATGTTGCTGAATAATTATGCAGCACCCTATGTGAACCCTTGAGAAAGCCAGCAATTTTGGCGAAACGGGTCCCGTCGGGCTGTGGCTGCCTGCTACATTTGAGATAAGTACATTTGAAGATACATTGAACAGTATTTCAAACGAATATGGTTTTAAAAGGAAACTTAGTGGGGAAGCGGGACCAGGAAGTGCCTTCAGAGGGAGAGCTGAGGCCGGCACTGATTTTTGATGAGGTCCATAGGGCCAAGCGTGGCAGAGAAGAGTGTGGGATGTGAGGCCATGCATGATGGGGAAGAGTGCATGGGAGGGGGGGATGCATGGCACAACAGTGCTGGACGCCACCACCCTGGGTGCTTCCTTCCATTGCTACACCGCTGGTTTATGTATACAATCAGAAATACAGTTGTAATAGTAATAAGATACACCTATGTGCCAAAATACCACCTATTGGGTATTCTATAAATATGTGCAAATTTTAAATAGCACATATTTTACAGGTGAGTGTATGAATTTGTGGAGCAGGGGTGGCACTCTCACTTATGTGAAAACGTTTAGAATACAACATGCTATACACATCTCTCCAGCTTTATGGTTGACATTAAGGCCCAGATTCTATAAATGGTGCTTTAGATCAGAATACCTAATTGATTTTCCACACGAAACCTTAATTATTTTCTTTCATTTATTCATTTAATTTTTACATCACTAATACTTTAGAGATTAACAGAAATTCTTGAAATAAAATAAAACTAAAAGTACAATAGGAAATAATTAACGCCTTTCACCCACATTTAGGTAATTGTGATCCAAAATTAGGAAAAAGTAATTATCTGTAAGTAATAAAGGAACACAAATGCATTGAAATTCCGCTCCGAGACCTTGCCCCTAGCCAGTCTACAGCGAACGTATGGAATTTACACTATAACATTAATTTCTTCTCTAGCATTTAAAAATTCCTCAAGCTGCTTAGGGTCAAAGAAACTTAAATTTTTTAATTGGGTTAATTGGCATAATAATTGAAGAAGCCATTAAAAATTAATTTTTAAAAATGAAAAACAATTTAAAAGATTTGCATGGAAATCAGCATGGCGCCTAGCGGCACCCATCTACACCTACCTTAAAAGTAGGTGGAGTTGGGAGTGGAGTTTGGGCATGGAATGACTTAGGCATCGTTAGGCGCTGGTAAATTAGGCCAGGAAAACCTTGGCCTAATATAACTGTGCCACTGTTCTCTCTAAGCTGAGTGGGAGTCCTTCACCTACAGTCCTGCCAGTGGGGGATGTTGTTTCACTATTTTCATTAGTGAGGGACAGGAAGCTCTGCAGGGAACCTGCCTGTCTCTAGAGATCAAAAACACAAGATTGAAAACATAATATTGAAACACCACCCCCTACTGGACGCAGTGCAGTTGGAGGACTCCTGCTCATCTTAGAGGAAACAGTGACCAGTGCCCCACGTGTTTATGCTTAACCGGATACTCATGTGTTTGCCTGGTTATTCAGTAAATTAAAATAGCCTCCAGGTACCTATTTATATAGAAACACAGAAACTTGATGGCAGCTAAATGCCAAATGGCCTATCCACAGCATCCAGTATCTCCTCCTTTCCCTAAGAGAACCCATGTGCCTATCCCACGCTTTCTTGAATTCAGACACATTCTCTGTCTCCATCACCTCTATCGGGAGACTATTCCACACATCTGCCACCCTTTCTATAAAATAGTATTTCCTTAGGCTCAGGATTAATATATCACCTCTTAACTTCATCCGTGTCATTCCAGAGCTTCCTTTCATTGCATGTGTATTTATGCCAGTTAGGTATTTTAAATGTCTCTATTATATCAATTTATAGGTGCCTGTTTGACATGTTTACATCTTAGTTGTGTTACTGTTTAACTCATCCTTGCTTTTCAACTGATGTATTCCAATTTTAATTGATTGTTTTAGTATGTATTTTATCTACACTGACTATGTATTTTTTCCTCTGTTGTGAACCGCTTTGAACCTTTGGTGT
The DNA here is from genome assembly GCF_902459505.1 of Geotrypetes seraphini. Taxonomy (NCBI): domain Eukaryota; kingdom Metazoa; phylum Chordata; class Amphibia; order Gymnophiona; family Dermophiidae; genus Geotrypetes; species Geotrypetes seraphini. Next base: position 86,268,933 of record NC_047084.1, read on the forward strand.
AGTGGTATACAAAATTAAATTATTATTATTATTATTATTATGATATAGAACTGTCCTCCAAAAGGACAATTTTACAAAGATGTGCCTATATTTAGGAGTGTACTCTAAAAAAAAAAAAAGTAGCAGCCTATTTTCCTTTTATAGCAGTGTCCCACAAACTTTCTCAAGCTGCAGTATAATAAACTCAATGCTGTTGCTGGATGGCATCTGGAAATGCACGAACGTCAAAGCGATGAAGTCATACACATGTGTGATGTCATCATGTCAACATCTGCGCATGCGCAGAACCTGCTATTACTATGCCGGAGGGGCGGGGTTCCTGGAGGAGGAGAGGTGCCAGCTGGCTGCCTACTGGATATGCCTCTTGCCACGAGACATATCCTGTAAGCAGTCAGCTGGCGCGCTTCTCCTCCTCACTAGCGGGAACTTGTTTAGTGACCACGTTAAAGGCAACCTTAAGTTTTGAGAATCTGGCCCTAGATTCTCTGGCAGAAAAGAGTTCTAGGTCAGCCCTGTTGATCTAAAATATCATTATATCCCATTCTATACAATTATCTCCCATTAAAAATACCATTATCTTCCACTATCTATTCAACTTATGCTTGAGGAGAATCTTTCAGACTACTATCTAATAAGCACAAGAGGGGGGTTGTTAAACAGCTGCGGTTCTCATGCCGATATTGATTTTCACAGGGAGAGAAAGTAACAGTCCAGGTGATATGATCAATCACTACCTTGAAACTAGCCTGTGTTTTACACACTTTATTATTCTCAGTTCTTGAGAATCACCACTGCTGGTCAGTTTGCACAACAATTTAAGAGCTTCACTAACCCACATTAATGTGCAAGGATGCATAAATATACTTCAGCACATATTAATGTAAGTGATTTCACATTATTTAATGTAAGTCCTATTATCCTTAATGGAGCACATTTACATTAATGCAAGTCAGGGTGTGTTAAAATGTAACACAGGTTAATAAATAAGGCTCTACGTTTGTTCTTTATTCATAACATTGGTAAAAATGTGCTCATGGTTAATAAGCAAAAATGTATTTCTAAGAACTATTTTTCCTATAAACAATATTGTTGATATAAGAACATAAGAATAGCCTTACTGGGTCAGACCAGTAGCCCGTTCTCATGGTGGCCAATAGAAACATGATGGCAGAAATGGCCCATCTAGTCTGCCCATCCGCAGAAACTATTATCTCATTTTCTCTCCAAGATCCCACGTGCCTATCCCAGGCCTTTTTGAATTCAGACACAGTTTCTGTCTCTACCACCTCTTCAGGGAGACTGCATCTACCTTTCCTTAGATTACTGATGAGCCTATCACCTCTTAATTTCATCCTATGCCCTCTCATTGAAGTTTCCTTTCAAATGAAAGAAGCTAGACTCATACACATTTAAATTACATAGGTATTTAAATGTGTCTATCATATCTCCCCTCTCCCGCCTTTCCTCCAAAGATTGAGATCTTTAAGTCTGTCTCCATATGCCTTATGATGAAGACCACATACTATTTTAGTAGCCTTCCTCTGTACCGACTCCATTCTTTTTATATCTTTTTGAAGGTGTGGCCTCAGGAATTGTACACAATATTCTAAATGAGGTCTCACTAAAGTCTTATACAGGGGCATCAATACCTCTTTTTTCCTACTGGCCACACCTCTCCCTATGCAATCTAGCATCCTTCTAGCTTTCGCCGTCACCTTTTCAACCCATTTGGCCAGCTTAAGATCATCACATACAAACACACCCAAGTCCCACTCTTCTGTTGAGCACATAAGTTCTTCACCCCTTAAACCAGTGTTTTTCAACCTTTTTTGGGCAAAGGCACACTTGTTTCATGAAAAAAAATCACGAGGCACACCACCATTAGAAAATGTTAAAAAATTTAACTCTGTGCCTATATTGACTATATATAAAGTAATTCACTTGAGTGCCACCGCCGCCATCGGGAACAGGCCGGCGCCAAGTTCTCCCTGCTTCTCTTCCCCGCGGGGCCGACCAACTCTCGCCACCCGTCGTCAATTCTAACGTCGGAGAGGACGTTCTAGGCCAGCCAGGCAGCGATTGGCTGGCCCAGAACGTCCTCTCCGACGTCAGAATTGACGCGAGTGGCGAGAGTTGGCCGGCCCCACAGGGAAAAGCAGGGAGAACTTGGCGACGGCCTGTTCCCGATGGCGGCGGTGGCACTCAAGTGGTTAAAGAGCCGCAGTTTGCCGGCCTAGGGACAATACTGGAGGGTGGCCAGCTGTGCACCCCCTTGGGACGTAAACCCGGGGTGGGGCAGACCGACCCCCCCCCCACCCTGGTATGCCACTATCTGTACCTCACTCCCTCCCTATGACCAAAAATTCTCCTTTCTTCTATTCCCCGTGTACACAACCATCTCTTTCCCTCCCTTCCTCTCTCCAAAGTCCATGCCTTGTGTCCAAACACTCATTCCCTCCCCCACCTCAGCATCTCTTTCCCTCCCTTCCTCTCTCCCAAGTCCATTTCTTCTGTTTCCAAAAACGCATTCCCTCCCCCACCTCAGCATCTCTTTCCCTCCCTTCCTCTCTCCCAAGTCCATGCCTTCTGTGTCCAAAAACGCATTCCCTCCCCCACCTCAGCATCTCTTTCCCTCCCTTCCTCTCTCCCAAGTCCATGCCTTCTGTGTCCAAAAACGCATTCCCTCCCCCACCTCAGCATCTCTTTCCCTCCCTTCCTCTCTCCCAAGTCCATGCCTTCTGTGTCCAAAAACACATTCCCTCTCCCACCTCAGCATCTTTCCCTCCCTTCCTCTCTCCCAAGTCCATGCCTTCTGTGTCCAAAAACGCATTCCCTCCCCCACCTCGGCATCTCTTTCCCTCCCTCTCTCCTAAGTTCATGCCTTGTGTCCAAAACGCACTCCTCCCCCCTTTTGTGTTCCATGTTTGCCTCCCAGCCCATCTTTGCAACCTTCTCAGCAAAACGAAGCTCAAGCCGCGAGGCTTGTCTTCTGCTTCCTGCCTGCCCTGCCGCGCACAAATAGCCGAACGGAAGTATTCTCCGACGTCAGTGCTGACGTCGGAGGGCAGGCTTTGCTTAAGCCCTCCCTCCGACGTCAGCGCTGACATCGGGGAACGCTTGCGATCGGCTATATGTTAGCTGCAGGGCAGGCAGGAACAGAAGACGAGCCTCGCGGCTCGAGAAGTATTGAACTCCGCGGGTCCCCCGTCCAGCTCTCTCCTGTCCACATGGGGCGGACCGCCCCTCTCCCTAGACTGTGGCCTAGGACCCTGGGGGAGCCCGGGCCCCCTGTCAGCTCCGGGCCCCTGAATGCAGGACTGGTGGTACTGCCCTGATGGCGGCCCTGACCGTACGGCACACCAGGCAACATCTCGCGGCACACTAGTGTGCCGCGGAACAGCGGTTGAAAAACACTGCCTTAAACTGTACAGTTCCTTTTGAGTTTTTTGCATCCCAAATGCATGACCCTGCATTTCTTAGCATTAAATTTTAGCTGTCAAATTTCAGACCATTCTTCAAGCTTCGCAATCCAGGTCACTAATACCTGGTCAAAACCCAAGGAGTAGCAATATTCCATGCTACTGATCCAGGACAAGCAGTGGCTTCCCCATGTCTGTCTCAGTAACAGACTATGAACTTTTCCTCCAGGAAATTGTCCAAACCTTTAGTAAAAGGTCAATTCACTTGCACCTATTCTGTACCACTCAGGATTTTGTAGACTTCAATCATATCTCCCCTCAGTTCATCTCCTTTCCAAACTGAAGAGCCCCAACCTCTTTAGTCTTTCCTCATACAAGAGGAGTTCCATCCCCTTTATCATCTTGATTGCTCTTCTTTGAACTTTTTCTAATGCCACTATAGCTTTTCTGAGATTATAACAACCAGAATTGAGCATAATATACATGGCGTGGTTGCAGCATGGAGTGATACAGAGGCATTAAAATATTCCCAGTCTTATTTACTAGGCGTTTTCTAATAATTCCTAGAATCTTGTTTGCTTTTTTTGGCCACTGCCACACATTAGGCGGAAGGTCTCATTGTATCGTCTTGAGCGCTGACCCCTAAGATGGACCCTAGCATCTGGTAACCATGATTTGGATTATTCTTCCCAATGTGCATCACTTTGCACTTGACCACATTGCCCAGCCCATCCTACCTGAAGCTTGGGACATCGCCCTCCCTACCCCCGTTTTTCTCTTTTTCTTTGTGTGTTCTCTCTCATTCACAAGAACACAGAAGCAGTCTCTGTACAGCTCCTAAAACCCCTCCTCAAGAGACATATCTAGAATATCTCTCCTTCCACGCTCATGCTGTGCATTTATGATGTCATTTTCATGACGTAAGAGGGGATTGAAAAGACACATTTGAAAGGATAAGTTTTCTGTCTCTGTCTGAGCTGGGGGGGCTCAAACACAGACACAGTTTGTATTTATTCTGCTGATGTTCTGAGACAGGGCCATTTAATCTTGTTAATGAAGTTAGCTGTTTGAGACAATGGAGGTTCAACCCTCCACTGCCATGTACCAGTTGAGAGAGATAAGGGAAGCTTTAACACCTTTAGATTTAGACAATAAAGCACATATCCTGCTCACTCCCCCCTCCCTCTCCCCTCCCCCCCCCCCCGTTTTCTTGTGTTGATTACTTCTTTGAAGCCTATGTATCCTGTCACCAGATATGGTTTGTACTTACGTCATCTGCTAATACCACTGACCCATGTTCAAAAAAGTATAAAAGCTGGATGTAAACTAATAAAAGATTAGGCAATCTCTTTAGGACACTGTCTGCGTATCCTTTCTTTCTAAGGGGAATGCCTCTGGATATCTGTACCCAGGCGACAGGGTGTGGGCAGGGCGGTTTTGGGACCAAGAAACGGACCTTGTTCATTTCACACATTAAATTTCATCTGCCATTTGGATGCCCGGTCTTCCAATTTCCCAAGGTCTACCTGCAATGTTTCACAGTTTACATGCATTTTTAATAAATTTGAACAGCTTAGTGTCATCTGCAAATTTAATCACCTCATTCTTCATTCTAATTTCCAGATCATTTATAACTATGCTAAATAGTACCAGTTCCAGTACAGATCCCTGCAGCAGCGGCAATTTAAAAATGGCCATTTAACTCTACTCTTTTTTCTGTCCAGTAACCAATTCCTAATCCACAACAAAACAGTGCCTCCTATCCCATGATTCTTTAATTTTTCTCAGGAGCCTCTTACGACGATACAGATCTTTATCTGCCATCAACTATGTTACTATGTATATGTTAGGGGCAGAAGCAAGTGAACTTAGCTTCTGCCTCTGTTACCCCTGATAAACCACCAGGGGCTTCAGGATAGGCCTGGGGGAACCTATTCTGAGTGGCAAGAGGTTATGGAGAGGGTTGACTTCTTGAGGGGAGGGGGCGGTAGGGGTATGGTTCTCATCAGAAGGGGTGGGAAGCAGACTGGAAGGAAGGCAGATGCTTCACTGGGGAAGTAAGAGACAGATTGCTGAGACTGAGGAGCACTTTATCCCTTATGCAGGTGCCAGGCAATAATCAGCTTTTGAGCAGTTCTAAATTCACCTGGTTAGCTATATGGGTGCCAACACTGAAAACTGCCAACAGCTGCATAGCTGCTGGCTCCTCCCCAATTGACCTTGGAGTCAATATTCATTGGCACTGTCTGGTTAAGTGTTGCTGAATATCAGCAATTGTGTAGTCACGAGCAGTGTTCCCTCTAAGCGGGCGGGTGTTGTGAGCAAACTTTTTTCACTGTGAGCTAAAAATATCGGGCGCCAGCAAGTTATGAGCCAAATAAATATGTTGCTTTCTACCACAGAACTTCCTTACGTTTGTATGGAATCTATCCCCTTTCAACTTTAGAGAGTGCCCTCTCGTTCTCCCTGCCTTAGCTACTAAGTCTATTCCCTTCAGTACCTTGAATGTTTCTATCATGTCCCCTCTCAATCTCCTCTGCTCAAGGGAGAAGAGGCCCAGTTTCTCTAATCTTTCGCTGTACAGCAACTCCTCCAGCCCCTTAACCATTTTAGTTGCTCTTCTCTGGATCCTTTCGAGTAGTACCGTGTCCTTCTTAAAGTACCAGTGCTGGACGCAGTACTCCAGGTGAGGGCATACCATGGCCCGGTACAGCAGCATGATAACCTTCTCTGTCTCTTCAGTCCAGCATCTGCCCCTTCCATTCACTGTCTGTCTTTCCCTGCCATCTCTCCTCCTGCCCCCCCCCACCCCCCAATTTGGTCTAGCATCCATCATCTTCCTTCTGTTCCCCTCATGGTCTGGCATCTCTATCCTTCCCTCCCCCCTGTGGTTTTTAGCATATCTCTCTTCTCATTTCCTCCACTCAGATCTGATCATTCTCTGCTCTCTCTTCCCTTTTCTTCTCTGGTCTTCCTTCTCTATTTTCTGCCTCCATCTAAATTAAATTCTTTCTTACTATTTAGTCCCGTTTCCCTCTTTTCACTGTGTCTACACACAGCTTGTCACCCCTTTCCCTCACCCCTCCATTATCTTACTATTTTCTTCCCCCTTTATTTATCTCCTCCTTCCATCCAGTATGTGTTCTTTCCCCACTTCCATTCAGCATCTGCTCTCCCTTCTCAACTGACATCCATCTGCCTTCTGCTCTCTCTCCCTTCTTCTCACTTCCATCATCTGTCCCCTTCTCTCTCTCTCTCATCTCCTCCATTCCATCATCTGCCCCTTCTCTCTCTCTCCCCCCCCCCCCAATTTCCATCATCTGCCCCCCTTCCCCTCACCTTTGTGGGTCACTTTCTTTCCCCTGAGGGTGGCTCATGTCACAGGGGAAGCTTTGGCCGAGCAGAACCGCTTGATTGACATTGGAACTTACTTGATTGATGTCGATGCTGGGGCCCGTTGCCGTTTGAAGGAAAAAAAAAAGGTGGAAAAAAGGAACCTGTAAAGGCGAGAGGAAGGGAAACCTCCAGGACAGCTGCTTTTTGCCCTCCTTCAGCGGCCCAAGAGTTCAGACCAGCAGCGGCAGCTCTGTATGCTTTTAACTTCGGCACAGAGCTGCCCCTAATCAATAGTTTAGCGCGGTTTCATGAGGCAGCCTCGGGGCCTTTGATAGCCGGCCCGCTTCGATGATGCGATGTGGGCCGGCCTAGCAAAGGCCCCGAGGCTGCCTTATGAAACCGCGCTAAACTATTGATTAGGGGCAGCTCTGTGCCGAAGTTAAAAGCATACACAGCTGCCGCTGCTGGTCTGGAGGTGCGGAGACAAGGCAGGAGGCAAACGCGGTGGAAGGCAGGAGTCCCGGCGAAGGCAGGAGTCCCGGCGAAGGCAGGAGTCCCGGCACAGCGACTGCAACAGGAAGTTGCAAGTCAGCTGACGCCGGCCTTTCGTTGCGGCGGGGACCGAATCCTTCGTGGACCGGCAAGATTTTGTTTGCGGACCGGCGGTTGAAGAACTGTGCTCTACACTGTGTGCGCTGCGACGAGAAACTTGTGCGCTGCGAGGTAATATTTTGTGCGCGTGCGCACGTCAACGCAGCTTAGCGGGAACACTGGTCACGAGCAATTTAAGCAGGCAGAAGCCTCTCCTGTCCATTTAAATTGCTTTGAATATTGGGAGGTGGGTCTTTAGGGATGAATTTAGAAAAGAGTAGAAGGAAGACCCACCCACCCACCTTACTATGCCACTGACTCCAATTCTATGAATATTGAAATAAAGCTGATAAGGTCCTCCCTCAGCAAGTAAAAAGACAAAATAAACTGAACACAGGGCTACCCACATTCCATTTACCTCAGGTGAGAAAGTGTGGAATTTGTACTTTGTAGCCAGCAAGCTCCAGGCAGGTGTCTGGGCTCACCGGTACATACGAACTCTTATGAGCCACTGTAGGCTGCACAAGGAGGTAATAATATTGCGTATAATGTAAGAAACACCATCAAATGTAATAGGCCCAGTTTCAATAAAAGCAGGAATTTTAATCCATACAAAACAAACAGCTTCTTTGTCAGGGATCAATCTGCAGGAGCCTATTGGCTTCCAATACACATTTCAAAACTATCTCAAAACAAAATAGTCTCTGTGAGAGAAAACCAAAGAGTCCAAAATCACATAACAGAATCTTTTCTTCACAGAGTTAAGTTTCCTTTCGGTTTATAGTCCAACAGGAGTCCATAACAAAAGCAATACTTTCTGGTCTGTAACAATCCAGCTCCAAGCCAGTGCCACTGTACTGACTTCCTCAGCAATGGAGCACTGGAGAGACAGTGTGCTCCGTGTGGTCTTTATCTTGCCAATAGTTAGGCCCTCTATCCCACCACAAATCACGGGCCAAACCCCACTGCCTTTAATTATCACATTTCACTTTCCCAACCAAGGAAAGAACAATATAAACTTTCAGCAAAAAGGAAAAAAAAAAAATAATAAATCACACTCCAAAATAAAGTCTTTGCCCAGTTCAACAACAGAGAAAATTCACTCATTGACAGGAGTAAGAATTATTCAGCTCTTGAAAAAAAAAAAACAGGCAAAACAAACTTGCAGTATTCTTTAGCAAACCTTTAGTTACTTGCTTTCAGGAAACAAACTTTCATGTGTGGCTTCAGGAGTCAACTCAGCACTGGTATCAGGGCTCATTTCAAGTTCCATGGCAAGCGGTTCCTCCACCGGACTGTGTGGTACTTCTGCCCCAGCCTCTGTTAACTCCATAGCCTCAGGAGTTTGGCTGCTATCAGGAGCTCCCAGCCCTGAGCGCTGTGACTTGTCCTGCTGCTGTTCCTCCCTCCTTTGATTCTCCAGAAGCCTAGTTCTCAGTGACAGCAGCTTGCAGCCCCGCCCCCAACCCTCAGGTGGAAAGGATTTCCAGTTAATCACCTTGGGACATAGAGGGGGATGGGAACCAAGCACTCCTGCTCCCCTGCTCCGACTACAGGACCTAGGAAGAAATTCAGCTTCTGGGTCAGAACATGGTTTAAATGGCAGAATATGAGAAGGGATTGAATTAGAACTGCTACCTGCACTAGGGACACTCCTAGCAGGCATAGTCTGCCTATCACAACTTTTTGGTTTTCATTTTGCTTTACAGCGCAGAAAAAAATATCCCGGCTGAGGATTTGCAACCTGGGCGAGATCCAAGATGGCCGACGGTCCCGGACGCTGAACAGCACGCCAGAGGAGACTTTCTGAAAAAAAAGTTTCTCCCGAATAGCTTTACCTACTTAGAATGCCGAAGAGGAGAGGTCGCAGCGCCGCTGGAGCCTCGCGGCGTTCGGCGGTCCCCTCGTTCGGCAATATAGAAGAACTCCTGCGTCGGATGCAGGATATCCCGGCAGCGTCGGCACCCCTGCTGGAGACGCCACAGAGGGGCGGAAAAGCAATGTTACTTACCGTAACAGTTGTTATCCAGGGACAGCAGGCAGCTATTCTCACTAGTGGGTGATGTCATCCGACAGAGCCCCGATACGGACATCTTGCAAGCATGTCTTGCTTGAAGAAACTCAGAAGTTTCGAGATGCCCGCACCGCGCATGCGCCAGTGCCTTCCCGCCCGATGCACCGGGCGTGTCTCCTCAGTTCAGGTAGCTAGCAGAGAAGCCAACCCAGGGGAGGTGGGTGGGATGTGAGAATAGCTTCCTGCTGTCCCTGGATAACAACTGTTACGGTAAGTAACATTGCTTTATCCCAGGACAAGCAGGCAGGTATTCTCACTAGTGGGTGACCTCCAAGCTAACCTCAATGGGATGGAGGGAGAGTTGGCAACTTAGGAGAACAAATTTTGTAACACAGTTTGGCCAAACTGCCCATCCCGTCTGGAGAAAGTATCCAGACAATAATGAGAGGTGAACGTATGAACCGAGAACCAAGTGGCAGCCCTACAAATCTCCTCAATCGGTGTCGATCTGAGGAAGGCTACAGAGGCTGCCATTGCTCTGACCCTATGTGCTGTGACCTTACAGGGGAGGGGTAATCCAGCCTGGGCATAGCAGAAAGAAATACAAGCCGCCATCCAGTTGGAGATGGTGCGCTTCGATACAGGTCGTCCCAACTTGTTTGGATCAAAGGAGACGAAAAGTTGAGGAGAAGTTCTGTGTGGTTTGGTGCGATCCAAGTAGTAACATAGTAGTAGATGACGGCAGATAAAGACCCGAATGGTCCATCCAGTCTGCCCAACCTGATTCAATTTAAATTATTATTTTTTTTTTTTTTCTTCTTAGCTATTTCTGGGCGAGAATCCAAAGCTTTTCCCGGTACTGTGCTTGGGTTCCAACTGCCGAAATCTCTGTTAAGACTTACTCCAGCCCATCTACACCCTCCCAGCCATTGAAGCCCTCCCCTGCCCATCCTCCTCCAAAGGCCATGCACAGACACAGACCGTACAAGTCTGCCCAGTAACTGGCCTAGTTCAATCTTTAATATTATTTTCTGATTCTAAATCTTCTGTGTTCATCCCACGCTTCTTTGAACTCAGTCACAGTTTTACTCTCCACCACCTCTCTCGGGAGCGCATTCCAGGCATCCACCACCCTCTCCGTAAAGTAGAATTTCCTAACATTGCCCCTGAATCTACCACCCCTCAACCTCAAATTATGTCCTCTGGTTTTACCATTTTCCTTTCTCTGGAAAAGATTTTGTTCTACGTTAATACCCTTTAAGTATTTGAACGTCTGAATCATATCTCCCCTGTCTCTCCTTTCCTCTAGGGTATACATATTCAGGGCTTCCAGTCTCTCCTCATATGTCTTCTGGCGCAAGCCTCCTATCATTTTCGTCGCCCTCCTCTGGACCGCCTCAAGTCTTCTTACGTCTTTCGCCAGATACGGTCTCCAAAACTGAACACAATACTCCAAGTGGGGCCTCACCAATGACCTGTACAGGGGCATCAACACCTTCTTCCTTCTACTGACTACGCCTCTCTTTATACAGCCCAGAATCCTTCTGGCAGCAGCCACTGCCTTGTCACACTGTTTTTTCGCCTTTAGATCTTCGGACACTATCACCCCAAGGTCCCTCTCCCCGTCCGTGCATATCAGCTTCTCTCCTCCCAGCATATACGGTTCCTTCCTATTATTAATCCCCAAATGCATTACTCTGCATTTCTTTGCATTGAATTTTAGTTGCCAGGCATTAGACCATTCCTCTAACTTTTGCAGATCCTTTTTCATATTTTCCACTCCCTCTACGGTGTCTACTCTGTTACAAATCTTGGTATCATCTGCAAAAAGGCACACTTTTCCTTCTAACCCTTCAGCAATGTCACTTACATACATATTGAACAGGATTGGCCCCAGCACCGAACCCTGAGGGACTCCACTAGTCACCTTTCCTTCCTTCGAGCGACTTCCATTAACCACCACCCTCTGGCGTCTGTCCGACAGCCAGTTTCTGACCCAGTTCACCACTTTGGGTCCTAACTTCAGCCCTTCAAGTTTGTTCAACAGCCTCCTATGAGGAACTGTATCAAAGGCTTTGCTGAAATCCAAGTAAATTACATCTAGCATATGTCCTCGATCCAGCTCTCTGGTCACCCAATCAAAAAATTCAATCAGGTTCGTTTGGCACGATTTACCTTTTGTAAAGCCATGTTGCCTCGGATTCTGTAACCCATTAGATTCAAGAAAATATACTATCCTTTCTTTCAGCAACACTTCCATTATTTTTCCAACAACTGAAGTGAGGCTCACCGGCCTGTAGTTTCCTGCTTCATCCTTGTGACCACTTTTATGAATAGGGACCACATCCGCTCTCCTCCAATCCCCAGGAATCACTCCCGTCTCCAGAGATTTGTTGAACAAGTCTTTAATAGGACTCGCCAGAACCTCTCTGAGTTCCCTTAGTATCCTGGGATGGATCCCGTCTGGTCCCATCGCTTTGTCCACCTTCAGTTTTTCAAGTTGCTCATAAACACCCTCCTCCGTGAACGGCGCAGAATCTACTCCATTTTCTCGTGTAACTTTGCCGGACAATCTCGGTCCTTCTCCAGGATTTTCTTCTGTGAACACAGAACAGAAGTATTTGTTTAGCACATTTGCTTTCTCCTCATCACTCTCCACATATTTGTTCCCAGCATCTTTTAGCCTAGCAATTCCATTTTTTATCTTCCTCCTTTCACTAATATATCTGAAAAAATTTTTATCTCCCTTTTTTACATTTTTAGCCATTTGTTCTTCCGCCTGTGCCTTCGCCAAACGTATTTCTCTCTTGGCTTCTTTCAATTTCACCCTGTAGTCCTTTCTGCTCTCCTCTTCTTGGGTTTTTTTATATTTCATGAACGCCAACTCTTTCGCCTTTATTTTCTCAGCCACTAGGTTGGAGAACCATATCGGCTTCCTTTTTCTCTTGTTTTTATTGATTTTCTTCACATAAAGGTCCGTAGCCATTTTTATCGCTCCTTTCAGCTTAGACCACTGTCTTTCCACTTCTCTTATGTCCTCCCATCCTAACAGCTCTTTCTTCAGGTACTTTCCCATTGCATTAAAGTCCGTACGTTTGAAATCTAGGACTTTAAGTATCGTGCGGCCAAAGCACGTTTACAGTCCAGAGTGTGAAGAGCTGATTCTCCAGGATGAGAATGAGGCTTTGGAAAGAACACTGGAAGCACAATGGATTGGTTGAGGTGAAATTCAGAGACCACTTTAGGCAGGAATTTCGGGTGAGTGCGGAGGACCACCTTGTCATGATGGAATACTGTGAAAGGAGGGTCCGCCACCAAGGCCTGAAGCTCACTGAACCTGCGAGCAGATATGAGGGCCACCAGAAAAACCACTTTCCAAGTGAGAAACTTGAGTGGAGCCTTGCTCAGAGGCTCATAAGGAGGTTTCATAAGCTGAGAAAGGACAACATTTAGATCCCAAACCACTGGAGGCGGTTTGAGAGGAGGATTGACATGAAAAAGTCCTTTCATAAATCTGGAAACCACAGGATGAGAAGAGAGAGGTTTCCCTTGTAGAGGCTGATGGAAAGCCGCAATAGCACTCAGGTGGACTCGTATAGATGTCGACTTGAGACCAGACTGAGACAGATGTAAAAGATAGTCCAAAACAGAGGATAGGGAGGTTCGCTGAGGCTCCATAGAATTGGAAATACACCATGAAGAAAATCTAGTCCATTTCTGGGAGTAGCATTGACGAGTAGCAGGCTTCCTGGAAGCCTCCAAGACATCCCTCACCGCCTGGGAAAACTGGTGCGGAGTTACGTTGAAAGGAACCAAGCTGTCAGGTGGAGAGACTGCAGGTTGGGATGAAGCAGAGACCCCTGATGCTGAGTAAGCAGTGAAGGAAACACTGGAAGTAGGTACGGTTCCCGGCTGCTGAGTTGAAGTAGAAGGGAGAACCAAGGTTGCCTGGGCCACCGAGGAGCTATCAGAATTATGGTGGCATGGTCGGACTTCAGCTTGACCAGAGTCTTTTGAATGAGAGGGAACGGCGGAAATGCATACAGAAAGCGATTCCCCCAATCCAGCAGAAAAGCATCTGCCTCGAGGCGATGAGGAGCGTAGATCCTGGAGCAAAACTGAGGCAGCTTGAAATTGTGGGGAGCCGCAAAGAGGTCTATCTGAGGCGTTCCCCACTGAGCAAAGATCTGATGAAGGGGCTTGGAATGAAGGGTCCATTCGTGAGGCTGGAGAAGACGACTCAGTTTGTCCGCCAAGACATTGTCCCTCCCCTGAATGTAGACAGCTTTGAGGAAGGTGTTGTGGCGAACCGCCCAATCCCAGACTCTGAGAGCTTCCTGGCAGAGGGAGGCCGAGCCCGTGCCCCCCTGCTTGTTGACATAATACATGGCGACCTGATTGTCGGTGCGAATGAGGACCACCATGTCGTGAAGCAGATGTTGAAAAGCTTGAAGAGCATTGAAGATGGCTCTGAGCTCCAGAAGATTGATTTCATGGAGTCGGTCCGCACAGGTCCAGAATCCCTGAGTGCGAAGCCCATCCAGATGTGCTCCCCAGGCATAGGTCGAGGAATCGGTTGTGAGAACCTTCTGGTGGGAAGGAGAATGAAACAGCAAACCTCTGGATAGATTCGAAGAGGTCATCCACCAGAGTAGAGACTGCCGAAGAGCAGGAGTGACTGTGATGTGTCGAGTCAACGGATCCGACACCTGAGTCCACTGAGATGCCAGGGTCCACTGAGGAATTCTGAGGTGGAGTTTGGCAAACGGCGTCACATGAACTGTAGAGGCCATGTGGCCCAGGAGGACCATCATGTGTCTCGCTGAGATGGTCTGGCGAGAAGACACAGACTGGCAGAGATGTAGGAGAGCATCCATGCGCTGAGGAGGAAGGAATGCTCTGAGACGTACGGTATCCAGGACAGCCCCGATGAAGGGAAGAGACTGGGTCGGCTGTAGATGAGACTTGGGAAAGTTGATCTCGAATCCCAAACTCTGCAGGAACAGAATCGTCGACAGGGTTGCTGAGGTGACCCCTGAGGCCGAGGTAGCCTTGATCAGCCAGTCGTCGAGGTAGGGGAATACCTGAAGACCTTGGTTCCGGAGGGCCGCGGCCACTACCACCAGACATTTGGTGAAGACTCTGGGGGACGAAGACAGGCCGAATGGAAGCACTCGATACTGCAGATGGAGATGTCCCACCCGAAATCTGAGGAACTTGCGAGAGGCCGGATGAATGGGAATATGAGTGTAGGCCTCCTTGAGATCCAGAGAGCATAACCAGTCGTTCTGCTCGAGGAAGGGGTAGAGAGAAGCAAGAGTCAGCATGCGAAACCTCTCTTTGACTAGGAATTTGTTGAGGACCCTGAGGTCCAAAATGGGTCGCAGGTCGCCCGTCTTCTTCGGAACAAGGAAGTATCGAGAGTAAAACCCCTGGTTCAGTTGGTCCGTCGGGACCGGCTCCACGGCACGAAGCCGGAACAAGGCCTGAGCTTCCTGAAGAAGAAGGGCGGTCTGAGTCAAGTTGGAAGGATACTCTCTTGGAGGGTGGTCCGGAGGGACCCGATGGAAATGAAGAGAGTATCCTTCCTTGATGATAGTAAGGACCCAGAGGTCGGTTGTTATGGCCTCCCAGCGATGATAAACCTTCGATGGGAAAAACAGGGGGAGGCAGAACGAGGTTGGTTATGCCCTCGACGAGACAGTCAAAAAGGCTGAGTGGTCTTAGGGACAGCAGGCGACTGAGACTTAGGCTGACCCTTCTGGGGAGGCTGGCGCTTCGCCGGTTGCCTCGCAGGTGGAGTTTGCCTCGGCTGATAACGCCTCTGATAAATCAACGGCGGACGAGAAGGTCGAGACTGCTGAGGCTTAGGTTTCGGCCGAAGGATAGATTGGAAGGACTTCTCGTGGTCAGACAACTTCTTCGTGACAGTCTCGATGGATTCGTCAAAAAGATCCGCCCCAGCACACGGGACGTTCGCCAGGCGGTCCTGAAGATTCGGGTCCATATCAATGGTCCGCAACCAGGCCAACCGGCGAATCGACACCGAGCAGGCCGCCGCTCGGGCGGAGAGCTCGAACGCATCATAGGCAGATTGCATTAACTGAAGCCGAAGTTGGGACAGCGATACAACCACTTCCTCAAACTCAAACCTAGCCTGGGATTCGATGTATGGTGTGAACTTCCGAAGCACAGGTAGAAAAAATTCCAAGTAGGCTGCAAAGTGGAAATTGTAATTCAGGACTCGAGACGCCATCATCGAATTCTGATAGATGCGTCGACCAAACTTATCCATGGTTCTGCCCTCGCGGCCCGGAGGCACTGAAGCATAGACCTGGCCAGGATGAGACCGCTTGAGCGAGGATTCGACCAAGAGGGACTGGTGAGAAAGCTGAGGGCCCTCGAAGCCTTTATGATGCACCGTGCGGTACCGTGCATCCAATTTGCCAGGGACCGCAGGGATAGAGTAAGGAGACTTGAAGCATCGCATGAAGGTCTGGTCGAGGAGCTTGTGCAGGGGAAGCCGCAAGGACTCTGCTGGAGGGCGAGGCAAGTGCATGGTATCGAGGTACTCCTTGGAATATCGAGACCCAGCATCGAGAGTAATATCCATGTCATCCGCCATCTGCCTGAGGAATGATGAAAAGGACAGTTGGTCCGCCGTTGCCGGTCTGCGAGACGGACTAGAAGAAGAAGAGGCTTCAGGCTCCAGAGAGGCCTGCGAGCAACAGGACGAGTAGAAAACCTCGGTGTCCTCAAACTCCGGGCCCGGAGGAGGAGACCCAGTCGAAGCAGCATACCCCAACCGAGGCAATTTCTTCTGAGGCGAGACGGTCGAGTGTCGAGAGGAATGCTTCGAAGAATGTCTGGATCGATGCCCCTCCCGATGCCTGGAAGGGGATCGAGCCCGTCTGTAAGAAACTGGGTCAGACGCCTCCAAGGAGCAGATTGGACTCGATGCCGTCGATCGCAGAGGCGGCAGAGTCGGCGCCTCCCCCGACGACGCCCAGGTTTGATAGGGGGTTCGGAAGAACTCGTCCTGCTTCCTGCTATGCCCAGGGCTGGGTGGCCCCGAAGGTGGACGCCATACTGAGTCATGGGGCGGAGTAATCGGTTCCAAGGGAGGCAGGTCACTAAACGAGGCTTTCCTCGAGGGGATGGGCTCCAAGGGAGGCATATCACTAAGGGAGGCCCTCCTCGAGGAAATCGGTTCCAAAGGAGGTACAGCGCTAACGGAGGACCTCCTCGAGGACCCAGACACCGCTCGTCACTCCTCCTCGCTGAGCAACGAGGTCGTGCGGCGAGGAGGAGGAGGAGGGGGCGGTCCGCCCCTCGAAGCCGAAGCTGGAAGGTCACCCTGGATGGTGGCAATCAGCCGAGGCCCCATGGTCTGCATGAGCTCCACGAACTGAGCCTCCAGGATGGACCGCAACGAAGCCGATATGGAGGGATCCGCACCAAAAGGGGGCCCTTCCGCACGGTCTCCGCGCTCCTTGGGTGCTGCGTGCTTCTGCTTGCCAGTCTTCGGCACCTTGAGCACCACTGGTGGAACTGTCGGGGTCGATACCTGCTCTGAGGAGACGGATGAAGGCACCGGCGCCGAAGTCGGGGCCGAAACCGTTGTGAACGATGCCGGTTTCAGGAGGCCCGAAGCAGCCGGGGAGGCAGAGGGCTTCGCCGAAGGAGTCGAAGCACCCGTCGATGTCGATGCTGCAGGATCCGATGAAGCTTCCATCTTGAACATGGACTCCCACAGCAGACAGCGACGCTTAAACGCTCTCGCCGTCAGAGTGGAGCAAGGCTGGCACGATTTCGGAAAGTGATCCGGTCCCAGACACTGTAAGCAGCGTCGATGAGGGTCCGTGAGCGAAATCGCGCGCTGGCACTTGCTACACTTTTTAAAACCAGTAATCGGCCGGGACATAGGCCGGAAAAGCTCCGCCGCAAGCGAAGGCGCGGGGCCCCAGCCGCGCGGCCGACCCGGTATCGGAAGGAAAAATTTATTTATTTTTTTTTTTGAAAAAAGAAATCAAAGAAAGAAATAAATGCACAGGAGAGCCAAAAGAACACAACCCGCGGCAAAAAAGAGATTCAATGGGCGCAAATTGAAGATAGACTTCTCAGCTCCGCGGAAGAAAAAGAACTGAGGAGACACGCCCGGTGCATCGGGCGGGAAGGCACTGGCGCATGCGCGGTGCAGGCATCTCAAAACTTCTGAGTTTCTTCAAGCAAGACATGCTTGCAAGATATCCATATCGGGGCTCTGTCGGATGACATCACCCACTAGTGAGAATACCTGCCTGCTTGTCCTGGGATAATGAGGTGATCTCCTTGGAGCTAGAGACAACACTGAGCCCCGACGCTAGGGCACCTCCCCCACCTCCTCAGGTTACCAGCTCCCCACGAGTGGAGGAGCTGCCAGGAGAAGGCAGGCATCTACCCTCGGAGGCCAGGGAGAACAGAGAGGGGAGCGTGGAAATGGACTCCCTGAGTTTTCAGGTGAGTCCAAGAAATACCGAGGACTTTGAAACATCAGGGTCTACTTCAGGCCAGCAGAAGGATTACCAGGAACAGCTGAAAACGGGTGAGACTATTCAAACTTTTAATTCTTCATATGTTATTGAAAAACCCAGAGAAGTAACACTGGACTCAATTTGGGATTTAGTGGCTGACCTGGCCAAGTCTGTCAAGCCCCAGCTTTTGCAGCTGGAAAATAAAATTACTTTTCAAGAAACTGAGATAAAAAACATAAAAGTTGAAATTGGTGAATCTAAGAATTCTATTGAGAATATACAACAGGAGTTAAAAGTATCAAAACAGCTTAATGAAGCAATAATAAAAGATAATACAAATATGCGTAGAAAACTGGAATCTTTGGAGAATTTTTCTCGTAATAATAATCTCCGACTGATTAACTTTCCTAGGATAGCCTCGGTGACACCTAGGGATATGTTGAAACGTTATATGTTGGAGATTTTGGGTATTCCAGAGGATACATTACCACCACTTACTCAAGTATATTACCTACCAATGAAAGCTATTAAATCACCATCTAAACAACAGGAGAATAATCAACCACTTAATGTTTCAGCAATCTTGGAACTTTTGGACAGAGAGCTTGTATCTCCGGCAACATTGCTTCTTACTGTGGCTCTTGCTCCAGATAAAAATTGGTTGCTTAGATTGTTCTTTAGAAATAAAATGAAAGAATTTCTTGGACAAAAAATATTAATGTTTCCAGACTTGGCACGGGAAACCCAGAGGAGAAGGCGAGAGTTTCTTTTGATGAAGCCAGGTATTACATCTCTTGGTGGGACTTTTTTCCTTCGACACCCTTGTAAATGCGTAATACAATACCATATGAAGAAATATGTATTCTTTGAACCATTCCAGTTGACAGCCTTTTTGGCAGGAATTCGGCTGGATGAAGGAAAATCAAAATCAAAGTGAAGTGCATTTGAATAATGATATCCTTTCTCAGCCAAGGGATCTTGTTTTCCTAATAGTTGAATTGATAGTTGTTAGCAGTTGTTAGCATTTGTTAATATGTCCGCCTTATCCTTCTTGGATCTATTGTTGAGGACTTGAGCTGAATTTAAGCTAAACATTTATTTTATTTGATTTGATTATTATGTATTTTACCTTTGAGTATTATTTTCTTGCTTTTCTTCAACTTTCTGTACAAGTGGATACTTGATTTATAACATGTAAAAATTTGATAAATAAATAAAGAAAAAAAAGAAAAAAATATCCCTATTGAAATAACATCTTAAATTAGCTGAACAAGATCACATTGATTACCTTGATGGTGGGAACATTAATGGAGATCGACTTGAAGGAAAGGATAGTATACTATCTAGAAACCAACGGGTTTCAAGATATTTGGGGGGTTGGGTTATGCCATAGGGAGATTGCGTTAAATAAATCTGATCAATTTTGTTGGCTGGGTGACCAGAGAATTAGATCAATGGTGTGCACTGGCTATGGTTTATTTGGGTTTCAGCAAAGCTTTGTACACTGGCTCATAATTTAGTTTAATTTAATGTAGTTTAATCCATTTCCTTCAACAGAGCAAATCATTTTACACCATGAAATACACCAGAAGGGCAGCATAAAGCAATGCACAGTAAAATCCTATACAGAAAAGAAAGATCACAGAACCTAGAAAAATACAATCTAATAATAATAACAGCTTATATACCTCAATACCGTGAAGTTCTATGCGGTTTACAAAAGATTAAGCAAAGGTATAAATTGACTGACTTCAAGAGGGGAAGAAGAAAGAGAAGTAATAAGACAGGAAATTCATTGTTGAGGAGAAAAGTGATCAAAAGGACAGTAGGTCGCTATTGAGGGGAAAGAGATAAGTGGATCAGTTGACAAGCTGATAAGTGGATCAGGAGAGGCTGACAATTTCAGTGTTGGTGCTGAAAGCAGCCTGAAATCAGGAGAATTAATGAATAAGTGATGTGGCAAAGTTTCCATTAAGTATGTGGTACATAATGCAGGATTTTAAAAAATTTGTTAGAGATTGGTAGCCAGTAGGCTTCGATGTAAGCGTCTATACCAAGGGCACTTACCAGTGCCTACCTGCAAGTAGGCGTGGTTAGAGGCAGATTTGTGCATGGATTCACTTACATAGTACAATAATGGCAGATAAAGACCTTAATGGTCTATCCAGTCTGCCCAATAGTTACATGCATTATTAATTCATGATTAAATTAAATAACCATCCTCCTCCCCTTCAACATCCAAGACCCCACCTCCAACGGACACCTGAAAACAACATTGGAAACTGTAGAAAAATGGATGACGAACCACAAGTTAAAACTGAATGCGGAGAAAACCAAATTCCTACTACTAGAAAAGGAACAAAAACCATCCCTAACAGAACTAGATGTAAACACAATCAAATATCCAATACAGAATACTCTCAAAATTCTGGGAACACACCTAGACAGAGGCTGCACAATGCAAACACAAATACACAAAACCATAAAAAAAGCATTCTTCACCATGCGGAACCTAAGAAAAATAAGAAAATTATTTTCCAAATAACACTTCAAGATCATTGTACAATCCCTCATACTCAGCTCCTTAGATTACTGCAACAGCCTCTACCTACCTTGCCCAAATACTATGATAAAACAACTACAGACCGTTCAGAACACAGCTATCAGACTCATCTACTCACTCAGCAAATTCGACTATGTCACACCCGCCTATGTAGACTCTCACTGGCTTCCGATAAAAGCAAGAACTCAATTCAAACTCTACTGCTTACTTTTCAAAGTAACCAATGGTATGGCCCCCAATTACCTGAACAACCGTCTTTGCCGCTACGACTACCCAGATCAAGAAGAACTCAGAATCTTTTCACCTTCCCCCCTCATAATGGTACCCGATGTAAGAAACTTTACAACAGCCTTCTAGCAACTCAGGCAGCGAAAATTGACCCCCACCATCACCAAACTGATGATCAAAACAACAGACATCAAGTGTTTCGGAAAGAAATCAAAACATTTCTTTTCAAAAAACACGTCCTTACTTAATATTCCCCTCCCCAATCGCACATGCACTCTCCCCAGCAAATAACACACTAGTCATCCCCTTGAACCTCATTTACCAAAAATATCCAAACTCCTAAATAAGCATCTCCCTTAGGTATCCATTTAACCTTCTCCTAAATAAGCATCTCCCTTAGGTATCCACTTAACTGATCCCTTCAAAGTTAGGTACCTTTCTTCAGTTGCCTATATTGTTTTCCCCACTGAACCTTGTAACTACTTGAACCCTGTCAAGTTATTCTGTCGATAAATCCAGATTTCTTATACTTGTATTTCTATACCACAACATGTAATTTACTTAAATCATTGTAATGTAATTCTCTCGGTAATGTCCTGATCTCTTTTAATTGTAATCCGCTTAGAACCACAAGGCACAGGCGGAATAGAAATCACAAATGTAATGTAATGTAAATTGTGTTATGTTACTAGGCCAGAGACTGTAGAAGTCTGCCTGTACAGTTCTTAGATTCAAACTACTGGAGTTGCTGTTGAAACTCACTCAAAACCTACTAAACCATCCCAAATTACTGGAATTTCTAAAGCTCTCCCCAACTCATCCCAAACAGACTCACCAAATACAGTACACAGATCATGTAAATTTGTCCAGTCTCGGCCCCAGTTCTTCAATTTATACCCTTCACTTTCTGATTAGAGATCCTCTGTGTTCATCCCACTTTTTTTTTTTTTTTTATTCTGTCACTGTATTGTTCTCCACCTCTCTAGGGAGGGCATTCCAGGCTTCCACCACCCTTTCCATGAAAAAAGAATTTCCTAACATTATCTCTTAAGTCTACGGGACGGCCTGCACCTGAGCACAGCGGGAACCAGACTACTGGCAACCAATTTGAGGAAGGAGATCGAGAGGGCTTTAAACTGAAGAGAGGGGGAAAGCCGACAGCAGATCTGATGTTGACGCTTCGGACAACAGCATCCAGAACAGATGCTGAACGGGCTGACTGCAGGGAGGAAACAGAGGGACCGGAAGATCTACAGATCAGACAGCGAGGGAATCATCAGGTAAAGGGAGCTTGCTGGGAGAAGACTAAGGGGCATGGGGACACAGGGGGAATGGGTGGCATAAGGGCGAAAGCTGAGGGTAATATAGAAGCACCACAAGGTAAGGGGGATCAAACAGAGGCTCAAGGGATGACAGCCCAGGAGGGGGCCGGTAGGGCTAAAAATCCCAGAGGAAAAGCGGGAAAGTGGGGTGGCAGGAATGTGGGGAAGCTGAAAGCTAAGAGGGTAAAGGCTGAGGGTAAAGCAGAAACACAGAGAGCGGGAAAACTGCCTGAAATCCAAGGGCAAGAGGACCAGGTAAATGCAGAAGTGGAAGAAAAACGACGGGACCTGCGGTGCTTATACGCAAATGCAAGAAGCCTCACGGCCAAGATGGGTGAACTAGAAGTCGTCGCCAAGGGGGAGGACCTGGATATAATTGGAATTGTAGAAACCTGGTGGACAGAGGAAAATCAATGGGATATAGCGCTGCCAGGGTACAAGCTCTATAGGAGGGACAGGACCCACAAAAAGGGGGGAGGCATAGCACTATATATAAAGGAATCTATCCACTCGGTCGGAATGGATATGGTAACGAAGGCAGAGGGGCTGGAATCGCTGTGGGTCAAATTACCGGGAAACAAGGGTGCGAGCATAAAACTGGGGCTGTACTATCGACCACCTGGTACGCCAGAGGGAGTCGGACACGACTTGGAAGCGGAATTGAGACAGGAGTGCAGGACTGGAAGTGTAACAGTGATGGGGGACTTCAACTACCCAGGGATAGACTGGAGTACGGGTCACTCCAACTGCACTAGGGAGACAGGATTTGTAGAAGCTGTGAAGGACTGCTTCATGGAGCAACTAGTCAAAGAACCGACGCGAGGGGGTACTACTCTTGACCTCATCCTAAACGGATTAGGGGGGCCTGCAAGAGGGGTAGAAGTGGGAGGACCACTAGGCAACAGTGATCATAACACGATCAGATTCACATTAGAAAGAGGGACACCCATAGTTAGGAGGACCGCAACAACTGCGCTGAACTTCAAGAAAGGGAATTACGCTGCTATGAGGGAAATGGTGGGGAGGAAGCTCAGAAACATCTTTAGGATGGAGACTGTGGGAAGCGCCTGGACCCTATTTAGGGACACCCTGCAGGAAGCACAGAGAATGTACGTCCCCAATTTCAGGAAAGGCTGCAAGAACAAGCGATCAAAGGACCCGGTTTGGATGTCAATAGAAGTAAAGAGGGTGATAAAGGACAAAAAAGTATCTTTCCGGAGATGGAAAGAGGACCCAACAGAGGAAAATCGCCAGGCGCACAGGGAATGCCAAAAGGAATGCCACCGGGAGGTTAGAAAAGCAAAAGAGAAATACGAAGAGGGGCTGGCCAAAGAGGCGAAAAACTTCAAGGCATTCTTCAGTTACGTTAAGGGGAAGCGACCAGCGAGAGAGGAGGTAGGGCCGTTGGACGATGGGGACAGGAAGGGAGTGATTAAGGAGGATAAAGAGGTAGCTGAGAGGTTGAACACGTTCTTCTCGTCGGTTTTCACGAGCGAAGACACATCTAATATACCGGACTCAGAGGAGCTCATGAGTGGGGAACAGGCTGAAAAATTAGAGTACATAGAGGTAAGTAGGGAGGATGTCCTCAAACAGATAGACAGGTTAAAATGCGGCAAATCACCGGACCCGGACGGGATCCACCCAAGGGTGCTGAAAGAACTAAGACAGGAAATAGCGGGCACAATCCAACATGTTTGCAACCTATCCTTGAAAACTGGTGAGGTGCCAGAGGACTGGAAATTGGCAAATGTCACACCGATCTTCAAGAAGGGATCAAGGGGTGACCCCGGGAACTACAGGCCGGTGAGCCTGACTTCAATAATAGGGAAGATGGTGGAAGCTATGATCAAGGACGGCATTTGCGAGCACATCGAGAGGAATGGCCTACTGAGAACAAGCCAGCACGGATTCTGTAAGGGAAGGTCGTGCCTAACGAACCTTCTGTACTTCTTTGAGGGAATAAGCAGTCGGATGGACAATGGGGAGCCCATAGACATCATTTACCTCGACTTTCAAAAGGCTTTCGACAAGGTGCCACATGAAAGGCTACTTAAGAAACTGTGGAGCCACGGGGTGGGAGGGGATGTGCACAGATGGATCAAGCACTGGCTGTCGGGTAGACTGCAGAGGGTTGGAGTAAAGGGCCAATATTCTGACTGGCGGGGAGTCACGAGCGGTGTGCCACAGGGATCGGTGCTGGGGCCTTTACTCTTTAACATATTCATCAATGACCTGGAAAAGGAGGCAAAGTGTGAGGTTATAAAATTCGCAGACGATACCAAACTGTGCGGCAGAGTTAGGACCAGGGAGGAGTGTGAGGACCTACAAAGGGACCTGGACAAGCTGGAAGACTGGGCAAACAAATGGCAAATGCGCTTCAACGTGGACAAATGCAAGGTCATGCATATAGGGAAAAAGAACCCGTTGTTCAACTACAAATTGGGGGGGGTATTGTTGGGAGACAGCAGACTCGAGAGAGACTTGGGTGTGCTGGTGGATGCATCACTGAAGCCATCTGCACAGTGCGCAGCAGCCTCGAAAAAAGCCAACAGGATGCTGGGCATCATAAAGAAGGGCATAACAACCAGAACACGGGAAGTCATCATGCCATTGTATCGAGCGATGGTGCGTCCGCATCTGGAATACTGCGTTCAGTATTGGTCGCCGCACCTCAAGAAGGACATGGCGGTACTTGAGAGAGTCCAAAGGAGAGCAACGAAAATGGTAAAAGGGCTGGAACACTGCTCATACGCCGAGAGGCTGGATAGGCTGGGGCTCTTCTCTCTGGAGAAAAGGAGACTCAGGGGAGATATGATAGAGACCTTCAAGATCATGAGGGGCATAGAGAGGGTGGATAGGGACAGATTCTTCAGACTGAAGGGGACAGCAAATACGAGGGGGCATTCTGAGAAACTGAAGGGAGACAGGTTCAAAACAAATGCAAGGAAGTTTTTTTTCACCCAAAGGGTCGTGGACACTTGGAATGCGCTACCGGAGGAAGTGATCAGGCAGAATACGGTACAGGGATTCAAGCAGGGATTGGATGGATTCCTGAGGGATAGAGGGATCGTGGGGTACTGAGTAAACCAACCTGGTCGTGCATGTGCAAGACCGGAGGGCTAGGACTTCGATAGGAGGGCAGAACTTAAATGGGAAACCAAGGTGGCAAGGGAGCCCCTTCTGATGATTCAGACAGGCCTTGACCTGTTTTTGGCCGCCGCGGGAGCAGACTGCTGGGCAAGATGGACCTGCTGAAACAAGGCTGCCCTGTGAACTTCTAAAAGCTAAGTTACTCAGATTTTCATATTTCAGCATTTCATATTTCAGCTTTTCACTGGTTTTCAGCATTATATCTGCTTAATTTCTCTTCTCCTCCCTGTTTCTTACTAAAAAAAAATATAAAAAAAAGCACAAAAAAATCCTTCTCTTTCCTCTGTTAAATCTTATTTCCTCTTCCTGCAGTTTTGTTTAAAATACTGTGTTTTAGGTGGTATAGAGCCTATATTTCTGGTGCCTGTGGCTCAGGGTGACTAAAGTAGGGAAAATCCTGTTATAAATCCTGTGTTTTAGGGTAGCACTGATAGAACCTGCAGTTTTGTTTAAAATACTGTGTTTTAGGTGGTATAGAGCCTATATTTCTGGTGCCTGTGGCTCAGGGTGACTAAAGTAGGGAAAATCCTGTTATAAATCCTGTGTTTTAGGGTAGCACTGATAGAACCTGCAGTTTTGTTTAAAATACTGTGTTTTAGGTGGTATAGAGAATATATTTCTGACTCACTAGTTTTTAGCCATTGTGTCTGATTAGGTGGAGAAGGGAGGGGCTCTGTTTTACTTCTAAGGTTAATTGCATTATCTTTGGGACATTGCTGAAACAAGGCTGCCCTGTGAACTTCTAAAAGCTAAGTTACTCAGATTTTCATATTTCAGCATTTCATATTTCAGCTTTTCACTGGTTTTCAGCATTATATCTGCTTAATTTCTCTTCTCCTCCCTGTTTCTTACTAAAAAAATATAAAAAAAAGCACAAAAAAATCCTTCTCTTTCCTCTGTTAAATCTTATTTCCTCTTCCTGCAGTTTTGTTTAAAATACTGTGTTTTAGGTGGTATAGAGCCTATATTTCTGGTGCCTGTGGCTCAGGGTGACTAAAGTAGGGAAAATCCTGTTATAAATCCTGTGTTTTAGGTGGTATAGAGCCTATATTTCTGCCTTACTAGTAGTCTTACTTATAGTCCCACCAACCCCAGGGACCACTATTCATATATAGAGACCCATATAATCAGGACTTCACAACCAATCAAGATGACCTTTATTCTATGCAATCACTGTGGTGCTTTAATTCCAAGACATACTATTTGGAGGCTTAAGGCTTGCCCCATCTGTCTTCAACTTGCCAGTATTAAGGAGGAGCTCTGTAAACTTAAACAGGAATTGAATACAATTAAAGCAGCTTCCATCACTCCACAAAATCATACCAACTTACCACCTCTACCTCAAAGAATAAAACAACCCAGGAACAAATGGGTCACAGTAGGCTCAGGAAGACTGCGACATGTAACACAGAAACATCCACCTTCACTAATATTACCTCTACAGAATTCCTTCGCTCCACTAGTGCACTGCGATACTCAGGAAAACAGAAGGGAGGTGGGACTGGAACCAATGAAAGAAACTCAAGAGAACAAGAGCACCCTAAGTACAAATAAAAAAGCCAAAAACAGAAAACTATTACTGTTGGGAGATTCCATCATCAGAGGCATTAACCTTGGAACACAGGGCGAGGAGTCCAAAATAGTGAAATGTCTTCCAGGATCCTCAGCTAACAGGAGTTCCAGGCAAATACTGACTATAATTAAGGAAGAAACTAAGGATTTTAACACTGATGTTGTTATCCATCTGGGAACAAATGACCTGGCCAACAACTCCACACTTGCAGCACAGAAAGCTTTTCGGGAGCTTGGTGAGGGCGTGAAACCTTTTGTAAAGACTTTAGTTTTTTCTGAAATACTGCCTGCATATGGAAAAGGAGAGCAAAGAATGAAAAACACAGAGGACTTTAATAGATGGCTCAGAGCCTGGTGTCATCAAGAAGGCTTCAGGTACATAGGAGGATGGGGAAATACATGGAAGGACAAGAAGCTATATTGCACTGATGGGCTACATATTACTACAGCAGGAAAAAGAAACCTTGCAGAGAAATTTAGACAATATTTTTCTAGGCATTTAAACTAGAAGGTGGGGGTGGTGTATGTAGAGACCACCCCCGGCAAAAGAAAAGATGTGATAGTAGTAAAGGCTGCAACAAAAGCAATATCAGCAACTCATTTCTTAGTATTGCAGCGGAAAGTGAAACGACACAAAAATCCATACGAAAAAGGAGATTATCGCTGAAAAATAGCTGGAAAGCGATGACCACAAATGCTCGCAGTCTAAGCAACAAAGTTCATGATCTGCAAGCCCTGATATTAGAGGCAGATCTAGATATTGTTGCTATCACAGAGACATGGTTCAGTGAATCACATGGATGGGATGCAAACATACCGGGATATAATCTTTTTAGGAAGGACAGAGATGGTCATAAAGGTGGAGGAGTAGCTCTCTATGTAAAGATCAATATCCAAGCGACCGAAATGCAAGGGACCTGGGGAGAGGAAGAAGCGATATGGATTGCTCTGAAAAGAGAAGATGGAACTTCTATCTACGTGGGTGTAGTCTACAGACCTCCGACTCAATCGCAGCAAATTGATAAGGATCTGATTGTGGATATCCAAAAGTTTGGAAGGAAAGAGGAGGTTCTGCTGTTGGGAGATTTCAACCTGCTGGATGCGGACTGGAATGTTCCGACTGCGGAATCGGAAAGAAGTAGGGAGATTGTGGATGCCTTTCAAGAGGCTCTGCTCAGACAAATGGTGACGGAACCCACAAGGGAAAAAGCGATATTGGATCTGGTCCTCACAAATGGAGAGAGTATATCTAATGTTCGAGTGGGTGCTCACCTGGGTAGTAGCGATCATCAAACGGTTTGGTTTGATATAACGGCTAAAGTGGAGAGCGGCCGCACGATACTTAAAGTCCTAGATTTCAAACGTACGGACTTTAATGCAATGGGAAAGTACCTGAAGAAAGAGCTGTTAGGATGGGAGGGCATAAGAGAAGTGGAAAGACAGTGGTCTAAGCTGAAAGGAGCGATAAAAATGGCTACGGACCTTTATGTGAAGAAAATCAATAAAAACAAGAGAAAAAGGAAGCCGATATGGTTCTCCAACCTAGTGGCTGAGAAAATAAAGGCGAAAGAGTTGGCGTTCATGAAATATAAAAAAACCCAAGAAGAGGAGAGCAGAAAGGACTACAGGGTGAAACTGAAAGAAGCCAAGAGAGAGATACGTTTAGCGAAGGCACAGGCGGAAGAACAAATGGCTAAAAATGTAAAAAAGGGAGATAAAAATTTTTTCAGATATATTAGTGAAAGGAGGAAGATAAAAAATGGAATTGCTAGGCTAAAAGATGCTGGGAACAAATATGTGGAGAGTGATGAGGAGAAAGCAAATGTGCTAAACAAATACTTCTGTTCTGTGTTCACAGAAGAAAATCCTGGAGAAGGACCGAGATTGTCCGGCAAAGTTACACGAGAAAATGGAGTAGATTCTGCGCCGTTCACGGAGGAGGGTGTTTATGAGCAACTTGAAAAACTGAAGGTGGACAAAGCGATGGGACCAGACGGGATCCATCCCAGGATACTAAGGGAACTCAGAGAGGTTCTGGCGAGTCCTATTAAAGACTTGTTCAACAAATCTCTGGAGACGGGAGTGATTCCTGGGGATTGGAGGAGAGCGGATGTGGTCCCTATTCATAAAAGTGGTCACAGGGATGAAGCAGGAAACTACAGGCCGGTGAGCCTCACTTCAGTTGTTGGAAAAATAATGGAAGTGTTGCTGAAAGAAAGGATAGTGTATTTCCTTGAATCTAATGGGTTACAGGATCCGAGGCAACATGGCTTTACAAAAGGTAAATCGTGCCAAACGAACCTG
The DNA here is from genome assembly GCF_902459505.1 of Geotrypetes seraphini. Lineage (NCBI taxonomy): Eukaryota > Metazoa > Chordata > Amphibia > Gymnophiona > Dermophiidae > Geotrypetes > Geotrypetes seraphini. The sequence goes on from NC_047084.1 coordinate 86,297,948, forward strand.
ATTGAATTTTTTGATTGGGTGACCAGAGAGCTGGATCAAGGACATATGCTAGATGTAATTTACTTGGATTTCAGCAAAGCCTTTGATACAGTTCCTCATAGGAGGCTGTTGAACAAACTTGAAGGGCTGAAGTTAGGACCCAAAGTGGTGAACTGGGTCAGAAACTGGCTATCGGACAGACGCCAGAGGGTGGTGGTTAATGGAAGTCGCTCAAAGGAAGGAAAGGTGACTAGTGGAGTCCCTCAGGGTTCGGTGCTGGGGCCAATCCTGTTCAATATGTATGTAAGTGACATTGCTGAAGGGCTAGAAGGAAAAGTGTGCCTTTTTGCAGATGATACCAAGATTTGTAACAGAGTAGACACCGAAGAGGGAGTGGAAAATATGAAAAAGGATCTGCAAAAGTTAGAGGAATGGTCTAATGCCTGGCAACTAAAATTCAATGCAAAGAAATGCAGAGTAATGCATTTGGGGATTAATAATAGGAAGGAACCGTATATGCTGGGAGGAGAGAAGCTGATATGCACGGACGGGGAGAGGGACCTTGGGGTGATAGTGTCCGAAGATCTAAAGGCGAAAAAACAGTGTGATAAGGCAGTGGCTGCTGCCAGAAGGATTCTGGGCTGTATAAAGAGAGGCGTAGTCAGTAGAAGGAAGAAGGTGTTGATGCCCCTGTACAGGTCATTGGTGAGGCCCCACTTGGAGTATTGTGTTCAGTTTTGGAGACCGTATCTGGCGAAAGACATAAGAAGACTTGAGGCGGTCCAGAGGAGGGCGACGAAAATGATAGGAGGCTTGCGCCAGAAGACGTATGAGGAGAGACTGGAAGACCTGAATATGTATACCCTAGAGGAAAGGAGAGACAGGGGAGATATGATTCAGACGTTCAAATACTTAAAGGGTATTAACGTAGACAAAATCTTTTCCAGAGAAAGGAAAATGGTAAAACCAGAGGACATAATTTGAGGTTGAGGGGTGGTAGATTCAGGGGCAATGTTAGGAAATTCTACTTTACGGAGAGGGTGGTGGATGCCTGGAATGCGCTCCCGAGAGAGGTGGTGGAGAGTAAAACTGTGACTGAGTTCAAAGAAGCGTGGGATGAACACAGAAGATTTAGAATCAGAAAATAATATTAAATATTGAACTAGGCCAGTTACTGGGCAGACTTGCACGGTCTGTGTCTGTATATGGCCGTTTGGTGGAGGATGGGCTGGGGAGGGCTTCAATGGCTGGGAGGGTGTAGATGGGCTGGAGTAAGTCTTAACAGAGATTTTGGCAGTTGGAACTCAAGCACAGTACCGGGTAAAGCTTTGGATTCTCGCCCAGAAATAGCTAAGAAGAAAAAAAAAAAAAAAAAAAAATTTAAATTGAATCAGGTTGGGCAGACTGGATGTACCATTCGGGTCTTTATCTGCCGTCATCTACTATGTTATATGTTACCCGGCAGAGGCACTGCTTATGTTCTTATGTTCTATGTTCTACCAACCCGCAATCTCAATTCATGCCTTCCAGTTTTATCCTTTTTTTCTTCTCTGGAAAATATTTTGTTCTGTATTAATACCTTTTAAGCATATAAATATCTGTATCATATCTCCCATGTCCCTCTTGTCCTCTCGCATATACATATTCAGATCTTCAAATCTCTTCTTGTACATCTTTTGGCTCAAACCTCTTACCATTTTTGTCGCCTTTCTCTGGACCATCTTGTCCACTGTCCATCCTGTCCACTGTCCGCTTCAAGTCTTCTTAAATCCTTCGCCACATAAGGTCTCCAAAATTGAACACAGTACTCTAAATAGGGCCTCACCAACGATCTGTACAGGAGCATCAACACTTTATCTCTTTTTGCTGGTTACACCTCTCTATACAGCACATCATCCTTCTAGTTACAGTCACCGCCTTGTTGCACCGTTTTTTCGCCTTCAGATCCTCAGATACTATCACCCCAAGATCCCCTCTCCCCATCCATGCATATCAGTCTCTTCCATCCCACCATATACATCTCCCTCGGATTTCTACTCCCCAAATGCATCACTCTACATTAAATTTTAATTGCCAGATATTAGACCATTCTTCTAACTTTCGCAGATCCTTTTCATATTTTCCACTCCCTCCAGAACATCCACTCTGTTACAGATCTTGGTATCATCCTCAAAAATGGAAACCTTACCAATAGATACACCAGTATTTTAGGCCAAGAAAATCCTGGCTTACTATAACGGAACCTAAGTTTTTCATACCTACCGGTGTCTAAATCGATTTAGGCACCGTTAGCTGCAATTCTATAAACGATGCCTACCTTTGACTTAAAATAGGTGCCATTTTCCTAGGTGCCTACTGAGTTAGACACTGTTTATAGAATCTGGTCTCTTGTGATCCTGGGAAAGGGATTAAATGCTATGTTTCCTCTGGTACAAATTTAGGATCATATTTACTAACCCCTTCTTTTACAAAGCCATGCTAGCGGCTCTCGCACAGCAACAGCCCAGAAGCCCTTTAAATCTCTATAAGCTTTGGGCCATTACTGCAGTGGCCCGTACTAAATGGCTTCGTAAAAGAGGCCCTAAGTTTGGGGGGGGGTTCCCCCCATGGATTCAAAAGGGGTAGGTTTATAAAGCCATTTTCACATGTTTGTGGGCTCTTATAAAATATCAACCAGCATAAATATATGTGTTTTGACGTGATGGTTTGTACTTTGCCAGTAGATGTGTACTATGTTTCTATGAGTGCATTTTGGAGAGAGCATTGGGTGGAATGCGTACGTACACACACAGGTTATAAAATACCCACTCAATATTCAAAAGAGTTTAACCAGGCAGGAGAGGCTCCTGCCCGGTTAAACCCTGCTGAATGCCCTAGCACCTTAATTGGCAATCTGTTAACTGGTTAGGTTAGGGCAGCGGTCTCAAACACGCGGCCTGCGGGCCGCATGTGGCTCTCCAGATTTTATTTGCGGCCCGCAGTCTGGACTGGATCATTATCTTCCTTTTGGAGCAGCAGGGTGTCTGGCTGGCTCATTCCGTTCAAAGCCGCGGGTTGGCGGTTCCTTGCGCTATCCACGGAAGAGCCAGCCAGACACGCTGCTGCTCCAGTGGCGTACCAAGGGGGGGGCGATCCACTGTTCTCCCTAGAGTGCGGCTTGTCTAGAGCAGTGGTGCCCAACCTGCTTCCCTTCCCTTCTCAGGCCGGCACCGTGTTATTTGATCTCCCTGCTTTTCTTCGGGGCCGACCAACTCTCGCCACCCGACGTCAATTCTGACGTCGAGAGGACGTTCTGACTAGCCAATCGCTGCCCGGCTGCCCAGAACGTCCTTTCCGACGTTAGAATTGACGTCGGGCGGCGAGAGTTGGTCGGCCCATGAAGAGAAGGAGGGAGATCTCTGCCTCTTTCCAATGGCAGCAGCGGAAGCAGCCTATTCCCCGGCGGCGGTGGCATGGGGGAGGGCAGGAAGGAAGGAAGAAAGAAAGAAGGGGGGGGATAGCGAGCCAGAAACAAAGCAAAAAATGGGACACGGAATCAGAGAAAGACAGACATAGAGAAAGAAAGAAAAAGTTGGGGGAGGGAATGAGGTCTGGAGGAGAGGAAGCATACAGGAGGCTGAAAGAAGGGAAGAAATATTGGATGCACAGTCAAAAGAATAAAGTGCAACCAGAGACTGATGAAATTACTAAACAAAGGTAGGAAAATGATTTTATTTTCAATTTAGTGATTTAAATGTGCCAGTTTTGAGAAAGAAAAGATATTAAACTTTAAATGTGAGGGCTGCAGAAAAAATAGAGTACTTGGAGGGCCACAGAAAAAATAGTTAATGTCTTATTAAAGAAATGACAATTTTGCATGAGGTAAAACTCTTTATAGTTTATATATCTTTCCTTTTAACTGTTAAAGGAAAGTTTTATAAACTATAAAGAGTTTAACCTCATGCAAAATTGCAATTTCTTTAATAAGACATTAACTATTTTTTCTGCGGCCCTCCCAAGTACCTACAAATCCAAAATGTGGCCCCGCAAAGGGTTTGAGTTTGAGACCACTGGGTTAGGGGCAGGCCGGGGGGGGGGCAGAGCATGGGCACAGTGCCTACTTGCCAGTTAGTGTTGATTTCTTGTCTGCTGACCATTAAGTAACTGCATTAATTTAGAACAGCAAAAAGGCAGACCTAATTTTGTGCATTAAAATTAGTCAAACATTGTTTGGAACGATGTTATTCCCTAAGAAACCAATTAATGCAAATCAGAATAAATTGCTCCTCATCATGACAGGAGTAGCCATGCAGCTGATAATGAAAAATTGGGAAAACTTAAATTACAGTTTTTGATGGGAATTCTTATGTCAGATCTATAAGTTTGAAAACATTAATTTTTTACAGAGGAGACATCATAGCAAATTCAAGGAAATTTGGGGCCCATTTAATTATTAGCATTATTTCCCTTTGATTCATGAAAGATTGTTATACATATCCAGGAGAGGTGGTGGAGGACTAGGGTGGGGGAGGGGATTTGAATAGTTGTATATTATGTATTGGTATAGAGTGCTGTATGCTATATTACTTGACTGTTCATGTATTTGCACTATGTATTTGATTTTTAAAAATGAATAAAGAATATAAAAAATAAAAAAATTAGTCAAACAAAAAAGGCAAGGAAGGTGTCTTTTCAACTAAAATTGTACTCTAAGGCGAGGTGTTCTTGTGTATTAAAATTAACCAGGTAATGGTCTGAATATCAGCTAGTGCCTAGGGGTATGGTTTTAGGAACCTCCCATAACATGCCGTCGGCCGGCTGAGTAGAACTAATGATGTTAGCAGAGGCCAGTCTTTCCATATGGAGAGAGGGAAGCTTTTGTGTTGTGCTTTTTGGAGGCTTTTAATTAATACCTCCCACCCTTTCGCAAAACCGTAGTGCAGATTTTAGCACCAGCCACAGTGGTAACAGCTCTGTCGCTCATAGAATTCCTTAGAGCGTCAGAGCTGTTACCTCCACGGTGGGCACTAAAAACTGCGCTATGGTTTTGTAAAAAGGGGTGGGGGGTAAATGAGCAGTGACATTTTATGAGTATGTATGTATGTTTATATAATGATGACTGTATTTTGTAAACCACTTAGGTTTAAGCGGGTAAGAAATTTTTTAAATAAACAAGTTCATAATTGAAAAACTAAACATTAATTGGGAGATAGGTGCCAATCTTTTGTAGAATCACACCTAAAAGGATAGGAGCCTATCAGCACCTAACACCAAAGTAGGCATGTTTAGGTGAGGAGAAAGATTTAGGTGCTGTTAGGCGTAATTTTCTAAAGGACTTAGGTGTCTATAATGTACGCCTTTAAACCCATAGGAGGAGATCAGGGCTCTGAGGGAAGAGGTGTACAGAGAGAAAAGAAGAAGAGGTCCTAAGATAGAACCCTGGGGGCAGCAGAGGAGGAAGCGAGGGGAGAGGTAGGAGGCAAACCAGGAAAGGACAGATTTGCAGAATCCAAGCAAGGACAGTGTATCAAGGAGTAAACAGTGATTAACAGTATCAAAGGCAACAGACAGGTCAAGGAGGATGAGGATCGAGTAAAGGCCTTCAGATCTAGCCACAAACAGGTCACTGCAGACTTTGGTGAGGGCAGTCTCTGTGGAGTGTTGGGAGTGAAAACCGAATTTTAGAGGATCAAGAATTTGTAGAGATGAAAGGAATGCAAGCTAGCAACGGAGAACAGCATGCTCGAATAGCTTGGATAGGAACGGAAGAAGGGAGACAGGGCAATAGGTGGATGGGCAGGTGGGGTCGAGTGAGGGTTTTTTTGAGAAGCGGCTTAACCACTGCATGTTTGAAAGTATTGGTACATTTGCAGTGGAAATGGATAGGTTGAGGAAATGGCAGATGGGAAGGATAACAATATGTGAGATGGGGTCAAGTAGAAGGGTGGGAAAGGGCCTGAGGGGCATTAGTTGGCTTGGCTGAGAAGTTGTGCAATTTCTTCCTCTGTGATTTCAGAGAAGTCAGGAACCAGGCAAGGGGAGCTTCCAGAGTTGTTTGGGTAAAGGAAAAAAAGGTGATGTGAGCTTGAAGGTCAGGAGAATGGATGGTGGATAGGAGACAAGGACATGACTTTGCAGTGAATTAAAGAGTGATCTTGTGAACCTTGGCATGGAATTATTCAGCTATCATCTGGGAAGGGAGAGATGGAAGGGTCAGAAGGGGATGCTTTGAGGAGAGAGTTCAGTGTGGCAGGGGCTGGAAGAAAGGGAGTTAGCTGAATGTAGTAGTCTTGTTAAGAGCAGAATTAAAGGAGGTCAGCATAAATTTAAAGTGAAGGAAGTCAGTATGTGTGTGAGATTTGAGCCAAAGGCACTCGGCACAGTGGGTACAGGAACGTAAGTAGCGGATACCTGGAGTGAGCCAAGGTTGAGGTCCGGTACTCCTGACAGAACAGGGAACAGGGGGAGCAAGGGTGCCCAGAGCAGAGGAGACAATTTAGTTATACGACGAGACAGCCTCGTGGTCAGACATGGATAACATAGAGGAGGCAAGAAGAGGTGAAACAGTGGTTGAGAACATGGAAGAATCGAGGGCTTGAAGATTCTGAAACCTGTAGGTGATGACTGGATATGGCAGAGGGGGAGTAATTGTGAAGGTTACCAGATGATGATCAGAGATGGGGAGCAGTGAGGTAGAGAAGTTAGAGAGAGAGCAGTCGGAGAAAAAGACAAGATCAAGGCAATGGCCATCCCAGTGAGTGGGGGTAGCGAAGCACAGCTGGAGGTTGAATGAAGAGATTAAGGCAAGAAACTTAGAACCATAAGTATCAGAGGGATCATTAATGTGAAAGTTAAAATCCCCAAGAAGGGACAAGATGACTCCAGGAAGACGGAAAGCCAGGAGTCAAACTTGGTAGTGCATTGATTGCTCGGACAGAGAATTGGCCAACAGCAATCCATTCGGTATCTTTAGTGCATCCACTCCACAAAATGCTTACGGGAATGTAGGAAAGGTGTATGATAGGAGACATACTTCTAAGCAATGTTTGTAACATGCACTTTCCAACTTGGTGGGTCTAATATTAAATGTGATTTAACCAGCCAGAAACAGCTAATCACTAATCAGTGGCACTTAACTGGTTAATACTTCTGAAAACAACCAGTTATCACCAAATTGAAAGCTGGCTATTTTGGGAGCGTTCCAGGGGTAGAGTTGGCACTTGATCAGTTAGGTGCCACTATTCAGCACTGAATCAGCCAGGTAAATTACATAAATAGAACCCCATAAAAGTCAATCCTATCTTTCCTCCCCTTTTATTAAGCTGTGGTAGAGGATTCTACCATGGCCCGTAGTGCTAAATGCTCCCACACTCATAGAATTCCTATAAGCTTCGGAGCATATAGAGCCCTGGCTTAGTAAAAGAGGGCCTTTATGCGGTAACCCATACCTGGCTACATGCTGAATATTGCACTTAACTGGTTATGCATTAGCCAGTACTGAAAAATCTAGATATTCAATGCTGGTTTCCAGACAAGGCCCTGCATTGAATTTCTGTGATTAACACCGGCAGTGGTCAACAAAATACTGAATAGCTGAATATCGGGCCCATTAAAAATAATTTTTTTGTCTTCATAGCAAGGTGTAAGCTAAAACTGGCCATATTGACAGTTTTGACATTCTGCTCCAGAGCCCGATAAATATCATTACTTCATAAGCCGACCTTTTGATTATGACTTGAGTTTTAAGAACTTTAATAAGAAGGGGATTATACTGAGATTTTAGAAATATCTGCAAGGTATTTCTGACATTGTTCCCTTCTCACCATGGTAAAGTGTGGAATGCTCTCCTAGCTCATGGACTGTTGCCCAAGCTGTTATGAGAAGTTTGTGTGTGTGTGTGCCTTTGAGTCAACCACTGACCCATGGCTGCATGCACAGTGAGGAATCCTCCCTGTGATGTTTCTGAGAAGTTTAGGGTCCCACAATTACATGATCTTTCATTCACCCATTTAGTCTACTTGCTATACTCCTTTTCAAGGACATGGCTGGGGGTCTGGACGGCTTTTCAAAACCTAGAGCTTTGTCTGTGTTTTGAAAAGCTTCCTCTAAATCATGGACAGGATTTCCTAGTGCCCAATAAGAGAAGGCAGTGGAGGGGCAGGACTGGGGCATAACAGGGCGGGGTTGGGTGGAACTGGGTGGGCCTGGGGTGTGGGTCTAGAAGTCCGAATTTTACTAAAGTAAAATCTGGTAACCCTAACCTACCTGTATCTACTAAGATCCATTCCATCCTCTCCCCTCCCATGCCCACATTCTATTCCATCCCTACCTGTACCTGCAGGAGTCAACACTATCATTTAGTTGTTCGCAGCCTCCAATGTTTGGGGGTTTTTTTTTATTGTTCCCCTTAACTGTATCCATGACATTTTGTTTGTCTGTCTTGCCTGTTTAGATTGTAAGCTCTTTCGAGCAGGGATTGTTTTCTTACACTTTATGACTCCGTACAGTGCTGTGTGCATCTGGTAGTGCTATAGAAATAATTAATAATAGCAATAGTATATTAGATCTTATTTAGAACGCATATAAGAATTATTTCATAAAAGGGATGCATAGATGCTACAGGTGTGTTGGCATGAATTTGGAAAGGTTGGCATCCTTTGGCCATGTGTGGTGGCAACATAAGTAACATAGTAGATGTTGGAAGATAAAGACCCGAATGGTCCTTCCAATCTGCCCAACCTGATTCAATTTAATTTTTTTCTTCTTAGCTATTTCTGGGCAAGAATCCAAAGCTCTACCCTGTACTGTGCTTGGTTTCCAACTGCCGAATCTCCATCAAAACCTACTCCAGCCCATCTACACCCTTGCAGCCATTGAAGCCCTCTCCAGACCATCCTCCCCCAAATGGCCATATACAGACATATACTGTGCAAGTCTGCCCAGTACTGGCCTTAATTCAATATTTAATACTAGCTTTATAGCCCGTTACATTAACGGGTGCTAGAATATATGTGTGTTTGTCTTTATTTCTTTCTCTCTCCGTCTCCTTAGCCGCTTTTTCCTGTCCATTCTCCCTTATTTTTACCTTCCCTGTGTCCACCACCACCCCTTCACTGCTCCCCTTATCCAGCAGCAGCCCTTCTCCCTTTGTTTTACCTCCCCCCTGTCCATCAGCACCTCTTCCTGCTCCCCCTGTCCAGCAGTAAGCCTCCTTTCATTTTCCCCCATGTCCATCATCACCTCTTCCTGCTCCCTCTGTCCAGCAGTAGGACTCCCTTCATTTCCCCCTATCCATCAGCACCTCTTCCTGCTCCCCATGTCCAGCAGTAGGCCTTCCTTCATTCCCCCCCCCCCCGTGTCCATCAGCACCTCTTCCTGCTCCTCCTGTCCAACAATAGGCCTCCATTCCTTCCCCCGTCCATCAGCACCTCTTCCTGCTCCCCTGTCCAGCAGTAGGCCTCCCTTCATTTCCCCCCCCTGTCCATCAGCACCTCTTCCTGCTCCCCCTGTCCAGCAGTAGGTCTCCCTTCATTTCCCCCCCCCCTGTCCATCAGCACCTCTTCCTGCTCCCCCTGTCCAGCAGTAGGCCTCCCTTCATTTTTCTCCCCTATCCATCAGCACCCCTTCCTGCTCCCCCTGTCCACGGGAGTTAGTACAGGGCCGGTGTCTGCCATTCTCCCCAGAGTCCTTGCGCCCCCCCTTCCCTTCCCACGGACCTGACTACCTACCCGGCGATTGAAGCAGCATGTGCAGCAGTCTTCACATGCTGCTTCGGGTCCTTCTACTGCCCTGATTTACTCTGGCACGTCCCTGATGACATCATCAGAGACGCGGCAGAGCAAATCAGGGAAGTAGAAGGGCCCGAAGCAGCGTGTGAAGACTGCTGCACACGCTGCTTGAATCGCCAAGGTAGTCGGGTCCGCGGGAAGGGGAGTGAGCGGAAAAGGACACGGACTCCTGTGGTCTGTCGCAGAGGGTGGCCAGGCTCCATTTCAGCCGCAGGGAAGGCACACTGCCCCAGCTCCTTACCCGTCCGCAGCCCAGGCCAGGCCTCCCATGCTTTCTCAGCGGCCCGGCTCGCTCGATTGTTTTTTTTTTACTCCGCTTCCTGCATTCGCTGCTCTCAGTGACGTAATAAGCGCGCATGCGCACTTGTCTTGCCACATCCTGACAGAAAAAGGATCAGGGAACACGCGAGGCAAGTGCGCATGCACGGCTAGCATTTTATTATTTAAGATTATTTTCTGATTCTAGATCCTCTGTGTTCATCCAACGCTTCTTTGAACTCAGTCACCGTTTTCCTCTCCACCACCTCTCTCAGGAGCGCATTCCAGGCATCCACCACCTTCTCCGTATAGTAGAATTTCCTAACATTGCTCTTGAATCTACCACCCCTCAACCTCAAATTATGTCCTCTGGTTTTACCATTTTCCTTTCTCTGGAAAAGATTTTGTTCTACATTAATACTCTTCAAGTATTTGAACGTCCGAATCATATCCCCCCTGTCTCTCCTTTCCTCTAGGGAATACATATTCAGGGTTTCCAGTCTCTCCTCATACGTCTTCTGGCACAAGCCTCCTATCATTTTTGTCGCCCTCCTCTGGACCGCTTCAAGTCTTCTTGCGTCCTTCGCTAGATACGGTCTCCAAAACTGAACACAATACACAAGTGGGGCCTCACCAATGATCAGTACAGGGGCATCAACACCTTCTTCCTTCTACTGGCTATGCCTCTCTTTATACAGCCCAGCATCCTTCTGGCAGCAGCCACCGCCTTGTCACAGTTTTTTCGCCTTTAGATCTTTGGACACTATCACCCCAAGTAGAGAGTTGCGCGGGGACAGAAATCCCACCCGTCCCCATGAGAAATCCCTCCATCCCCACCCGTCCCCGCGAGGAATCCCCTCCGTCCCCGTCCGTCCCTATAAACTTCAGAAATAGTTATTTCATTTAATTATGCTACTGAATTAAAGGCTCTGGTGGAAACCCATTTACAAATAAGCAAAGAGACTATTAATTTGGAAATATTAATTGGGAAGAATACATACTTTGTAAACAGGTTTCTACCAGAACCTCTAATGTTTATAAATTTTTATCTGCAAAAAGACCAGTAAAGGAACAAACGGTAGTACTTTAAATACCTTTTAAACTTGAGTGGCGCTCAGAATCCAAGATGGAATGAAAAAACTCGATGTGGGGACAAACCCCTAAAGAGCTTCTTACAGAATCTATCATTGCACCATTATGAGGTAAAAGGTAATTAAAAGTGCTTGTTGAAAAACGCTCATATATTTGTCCATGTAGTGAAACAAATCTCCAACTTCTAAGTGACTTCAAAAACGTGAATTCAAAAAAACTTAGCTTAAATGTTCAAACAGCGTTGGTCCGGCAAGGTTCTGATGCGTTTCGCCAACCTGGCTTCTTCAGAGAACCCGCTATGCTGCTTATGAACTGTAATTCAATATATGTCCTAAACGAACAACAGAAAAATGCAATTTTAGTATTAAGTTTACACATGCATCATTTTCTTTTTCTGTTGTTCGTTTAGGACATATATTGAATTACAGTTCATAAGCAGCATAGCGGGTTCTCTGAAGAAGCCAGGTTGGCGAAACGCATCAGAACCTTGCCGAACCAACGCTGTTTGAACATTTAAGCTAAGTTTTTTTGAATTCACGTTTTTGAAGTCACTTAGAAGTTGGAGATTTGTTTCGCTACATGGACAAATATATGAGCGTTTTTCAACAAGCACTTTTAATTACCTTTTACCTCATAATGGTGCAATGATAGATTCTGTAAGAAGCTCTTTAGGGGTTTGTCCCCACATCGAGTTTTTTTCATTCCATCTTGGATTCTGAGCGCCACTCAAGTTTAAAAGGTATTTAAAGTACTACCGTTTGTTCCTTTACTGGTCTTTTTGCAGATTACGGATTTTTAGGAACAATTCTTTGTTTGACTATTACCCAGTTGTTTGTATTGGGTATAAATTTTTATCAACACAACTAATATACTACTTTATCCTGAAGCAAAAAAAAAAAAAAAAAAAAAAGAAAATTTTTTTCCTACCTTTGTTGCCTGGTTTCTGCTTTCCTCATGTTCTCATTTAATTCCTTCCATCCACTATCTCTCTTCTCTCTGCGTCTTCCATTTGCTCCGTTACTGTGCCTCTCCCTTTCTCCCACCTTCCAAATTGGTCTGGCACCCATCTTCTTCCCTCCGCTCCCCCCATAGTCTGGCATCTCTGTCTTCTTCCCTGCCCTTCCCATGTCCTGTCAGCGTCCTTCTCCCCCCTCTGTCTTCCCCATGTCCTTTCAGTGTCCTTCTCCCCCTCTGTCTTCCCCATGTCCTTTCAGCGTCCTTCTCCCCCCCATCTTCCCCATGTCCTTTCAACATCCTTCTCACCCCTCTGTCTTCCCCATGTCCTTTCAGCGTCCTTCTCCACCCCTTTGTCTTCCCCATGTCCTTTCAGCATCCTTCTCCCCCCTCTGACTTCCCCAGTGCTTTCAGTGTCCTTCTCCCCCCTCAGTTTTACCCATTTCCCTTAAGCGTCTTTTCCTCTCCACTCCACCTTTTCTCCCTTTCTCCCTCCCTGCCCCTTACCTTCGTGGCGCTTCCCCGCCCGCCCGACAACAGAACAGGCCTGGTCCAACAAACCTCCCTGCCCTGAATCCAGCTGCTGTAAGAAGGTAATTTAGATTCGCGGCTACAGGGCAAGGAGTTTTGTCGGACCAGACCTGTTGTCGGTCGGTCGGTCAGGGGAAAGCACCACGAAGATAAGGGGATCTGGCCGGCTCTGCACCCCCCCTCCCCTAAGGCTGCCCCGGGGTGGACCGCCCCCCCCCTCTTGGTATGCCACTGCCTTGAATTTATCCTACCTGCCCTGCCGCAGCACACAGCCGACCGGAAGTCTTCCCGATGTCAGCGCTGACGTCGGAGGGAGGGAGGGCTTTGCTTAAGCCCTCTCTCTGATGTCAGCACTAACATCGTGGAAGACTTCCAGGTCAGCTGTGTGCTGCAGCAGGGCAGGTAGGGAAAAGAAGACGAGCCTCGCGGCTCGAGTGCATCCAACCTGGCAGGAACCCTGTGATCCTAGGGGGCGTCCCCACGGGATACCCGCGACCCTAGGGGGAACCCGCGGGATCCCCGCGGGTTCCCGTCATCCCCGTTCCCGTGCAGCTCTCTAACCCCAAGGCCCCTCTCCCTGTCCGTGCATATCAGCTTCTCTCCTCCCAGTATTAATCCCCAAATGTATTGCATTTCTTTGCATTGAATTTTAGTTGCCAGGCATTAGACCATTCCTCTAACTTTTGCAGATCCTTTTTCATATTTTCCACTCCCTCTTCGGTGTCTACTCTGTTACAAATCTTGGTATCATCTGCAAAAAGGCACATTTTTCCTTCTAACCCTTCAGCAATGTCACTCACAAACATATTGAACAGGATCGGCGCCAGCACCGAACCCTGAGGGACTCCACTACTCATCTTTCCTTCCTCTGAGCAACTTCCATTAACCACCACCCTCTGGCGTCTGTCCGACAGCCAGTTTCTAACCCAGTTCACCACTTTGGGTCCTAACTTCAGCCCTTCAAGTTTGTTCAACAGCCTCCTATGAGGAACTGTATCAAAGGCTTTGCTGAAATCCAAGTAAATTACATCTAGCATATGTCCTCGATCCAGCTCTCCGGTCATCTAATCAAAAAATTCAATCAGGTTCGTTTGGCATGATTTACCTTTTGTAAAGCCATGTTGCCTCGGATCCTGTAACCCATTAGATTCAAGGAAGTACACTATCCTTTCTTTCAGCAACACTTCCATTATTTTTCCAACAACCAAAGTGAGGCTCACCGGCCTGTAGTTTCCCGCTTCATTCCTGTGACCACTTTTGTGAATAGGGGCCACATCCGCTCTCCTCCAATCCCCGGGAACCACTCCTGTCTCCAAAGATTTGTTGAACAAGTCTTTAATAGGACCCGCCAGAACTTCTCTGAGCTCCCTCAGTATCTTGGGATGGATCCCGTCTGGTCCCATCGCTTTGTCCACCTTCAGATTTTCAAGTTGCTCATAAACACTCTCCTCCATGAACAGCGCAGAATCTACTCCATTTTCTCATGTAACTTTGCCACACAATTTCGGTCCTTCTCCAGGATTTTCTTCTGTGAACACAACAGAAGTATTTGTTTAGCACATTTGCTTTTTCCTCATCACTCTCCACATATCAGTTCCCAGCATCTTTTAGTTTAGCAATTCCATTTTTCATCTTCCTCCTTTCACTAATATATCTGAAAAAAATTTTGTCTCCCTTTTTTACATTTTTAGCCATTTGTTCTTCCGCCTGTGCTTTCGGCAGACGTATCTCTCTCTTGGCTTCTTTCAGTTTCATCCTGTAGTCCTTTCTGCACTCCTCCTCTTGGGTTTTTTTTATATTTCATGAACGCCAACTCTTTCGCCTTTATTTCTCCGCCACTAGTTTGGAGAACCATATCGGCTTCCTTTTTCTCTTGTTTTTATTTATTTTCTTCACATAAAGGTCTGTAGCCATTTTTATCGCTCCTTTCAGCTTAGACCACTGTCTTTCCACTTCTCTTATATCCTCCCATCCTAACAGTTCTTTCTTCAGGTACTCTCCCATTTCATTAAAGTCCATACATTTGAAATCTAGGACTTTTAAGTATTGTACGGCCGCTCTCCACTTTAGCCGTTATATCAAACCAAACCGTTTGATCTCTACTTCCCAGGTGAGCACCCACTCGAACATTAGAGATACTCTATCCATTTGTGAGGACCAGATCCAATATCACTTTTTCCCTCGTGGGTTCCGTCACCATTTGTCTGAGTAGAGCCTCTTGAAATGCATCCACAATCTCCCTACTTCTTTCCTATTCTGCAGACGGAACATTCCAGTCCGTATCTGGCAGGTTGAAATCTCAGTTCCATCTTCTCTTTTCAGAGCGATCCATATCGCTTCTTCCTCTCCCCAGGTCCCTTGCATTTCAGTCACATGGATATTGATCTTTACATACAGAGCTACTCCTTCACCTTTTTGACCATCTCTGTCCTTCCTAAAAAGATTATATCCCGGTATGTTTGCATACCATCCATATGATTCACTGAACCATGTGTCTGTGATAGCGACAATATCTAGATCTGCCTCTAACATCAGGGCTTGCAGATCATGAACTTTGTTGCTTAGACTGTGAGCATTTGTGGTCATCGTTTTCCAGCGGTAATCTCCTTTTTCGTATAGATTTTTGTTTCGTTTCACTTTCTGTTGCAATACTATGAAATGAGTTGCTGATATTGTTTACGTTGCAATCTTTACTATCATCACATCTTTTCTTTTGCCGGACATTTTTCAGAAGTGCACTAATAGCTGGTTCTGCTAAGCACGCTTTGAGGCCAGGGTACTGTTTAAATTTGGGATACTTTGTTATAAAGTCATAAGAACATAATAGCCTTACTGGGTTAGACTAATGGTCCATCAAGCCCAGTAGCCCGTTCTAACAGTGGCCAATCCAGGTCCCTAGTACCTGGCCAAAACCCAAGGAATAGCAACATTCCAGCATCTCAAAAAATAGTAAGATTCCAGAACCCCAATGAGAGCAACATTCCAGAGCTGAGATTGTAATGTCATAATGCTTCATTCCATAGTGCTTCAGAGCCAACCTCATCAGTGATGTTACAATGGTTTAATTGTCCTATACTTAGCTCACGTAAGAACATAAGAATAGCCTTACTAGGTCAGACCAATGGTCCATCTAGCCTAGTAGCCAGTCCTCACGGTAGCCAATCCAGGTCCCTAGTATCTGGCCAAAACCCAAGGAGTAGCAACATTCCATTCAGAATCCTAAAGAATAGCCAAATTCTGGAATCCCAAAGAGTAACGAAAGATTCCGGAACCCCAAAGAATAGCAACATTCTATGCTACTGATCTAGGGCAAACAGTGGCTTCCTCCATGTCTTTCTCAATAACAGACTATGGACTTTTCCTCCATGAAATTGCCCAAACCTTTCTTAAAATCAGCACCTGGGTATCTATTGGACCAATTTATGCTTTTTAATGTACATCACCCTTTACAGGTTACCTCATTATTTGTGTTTCTATTTCGAATGGCTGCATATCAGGCAGCTAGCTGGGACACTGAGCTTCGTAATTTGTTTGCTTCTTCAGGTTCACATATGCACTTTCAAAAGCTACTGAAATTTACTTTATTTGTAAGATTCTTAAGGAACTAATGATTATGGTAGCTCTTTTGTGGATCACTGTTGTTATACAGTCTCTTGGTTATATAAACCGCATCAATCTGGAAGGTTTTGCGATCTAGAAATGTACTGTAATATAGCTTCGTTCTTCCCTCAAGTTCATTAATGGGCACTGCTTGCTGTCCAATTTACTGTTTGCGGCTGTGGCCGTTGTTGGAAGTACACTTCTTTTGTAGCACTGGGTGCAGATAATCAGGGACATTATTGTACGGATTAACTAGCAATGATTACAGTTTCTACCTCCACCTATACAAGAAGGAGAATGGAAAAATGGAGGGAAAAAAAGACCTCAGACTAGCTTATTATAAGCACTAGCAAAAATGCTTCAGCATAAGAAAAGCTGTTTGTCAATCGCAGGTGTAAAAGCTTCCATATAGAAAAACATGTTTCTTTTATGTTGAACCTAATAAACAATCAACAGTGGGGAAGTGCTCAAAAATATTAACAATGATTTCAATAGGAATATTTTTCACGGTGACACCTTATTTCTAAAGCAACAATATTTCATCGTGTGCACCACCTTTGAATCAAAACACAGTTACATTCATCAATCACTTATTGCTTATACTGCCAGTTCTTCAGAAGTGTCTCCAATGGATATAACATCAGATAACGTCAATCACTTATTGCTTATACTGCCAGTTCTTCAGAAGTGTCTCTGATGGACATAACATCACATAACGTCAATCACTTATTGCTTATACTGCCAGTTCTTCAGAAGTGTCTCCGATGGACATAGCGTCACCTCATTCAGAATATTGTGCACAACTCTGGAGACCACACCTTCAAAATGATATGGCATCGTCCAAAGGAAGGCTACTAAAATTGATGTGGTTTTTGTCATAAGGCATATGGGGACAGACTTAAAGATCTCAATCTGTATACTTTGGAGGAGATATGATAGAGACGTTTAAATACCCACTTGATATAAAAGCGCATGAATCGAGTCTCTTTCATTTGAAAGGAAACTCTGGAATGAGAGGGCATTGGATGAAGTTAAGACGTGATAGATTCAGGAGTAATCTAAGGAAATACTTTTTTACAGAAAAGGGTGATAGATGCGTGGAACAGTCTCCCAGAAGAGGTTGTGGAGACAGACTGTCTGATTTCAAGAAAGCCTGGGATAGGCACGTGGGATCTCTTAAAGAGAGGAAGAGATAATGGTTACTGCGGATGGGCATACTGGATGGGCGTTTTGGCCTTTATCTGCCATCATGTTTCTATGTTTCTAAGATGATTTTTAAAGAGATCGGATCATGTTACATCTAGCTCTGTGAGACTTCACTGGCTCCAAATCAAGACCCGGATCATCTTTAAATTATCATGCTGGGTGTATAAGATGTTCGTAGGAATTTGCCCTGAATAAATTCCTTATTTTCATTTATCTCCTAGATCTTCACGAGCTGGTAAATTTTGTTTAGCTTACTTTCCATCATTTGATAAGGTCTGTTACAGCATCATTTCCTTATCAAGCAGTTACAGCTTGGTGTTCATTACTGACTGAATAACGATTGATTGCTTCATATTTGCTTTTCTGTAAGGAATTAAGACTATCCATAAAAACAAAACTTGGGATATGAATTAACACCACATAGGTAATATGTGAAGTATAAGTAACAAAAGAGATTACCCACTACTAACTATTATATTTTTACACTTTGTCCAGAAGTTGCACTTGTGAGTCGGATGACAACGGCGGCCTCGGGAGACCCTTGAAACAGCACTGTTTGTGCGAAACATGTCGGGTCTGACTCCCAGGTCCAGCTGTGTGGTTAAAAGCTAAGTATACACACCAATAAAAATATATCAGTTTATAAAAATGATAATAATTTTGTAAAACTATCACAGCATTTAGATAAATTTAATACCTATGATGAGTTGCCACGTAAATCTCCCGCTGTTTTGAAGCTAACATAGCGGTGGAGTGGTGGGGCTGAGGTATTTTAGAAAAACCATTTACTTTTGAATATTCCAACCTTGTTTAACTTTGCAATCCCTCCTGCTGACATGCCCCCCCAAAAAAAACGTTTGCCACCCCTGGACTCCCCCAAAAGTTCACCCCATCACCATCTGGACTCCCACCACCCCCACAAGGACTCCCCCTAACCCCACCCAGACCCTCCACCCCCACCAGGACCCCACCTGGACCCCCCTCTAACCTTGTTTCGTTGGTCGATACGCCTTCAAAGGAATGGCAGGCCTGCCCCTTCCCAGTGCATCTTGCGATGCACTGGTGAGGGGCTTAAGAGCCTGATTGACCCAGGCGCTTAAGGCACCTTCTGAAGGAGGGGCCTTAAGCACCTACCCCAACCGGAATGTTAGGCCTATCTCCCAGTGCATTCTGGGATGTACTGGAAGTGGCCTAAGATTCCAATTGGCCAGACGCTGGTTAGAGAATCGTGCTTTTAGGTGAAGGACTAGTCCCTCCCATGCCTAAAAGGTCTTGTTTTGGGCGTTTGGGACATGGGTGATTTATTTTTCGGGAATAGGGCTTAAAGGTAGACGTAGTGGCGGTCTGGGTGATTAAACTCCTGAATGTACATGAAGGCCGTTCTCAACAAATCCCTCCCTCCCCCCCCACCACACACACACACACTTTAGACTTTTTTTCGAGAATGGACATTTCCCTGCTGTCTACTTTCTGCGCCTAAGGCCTTAGGATAAAAGGGGACTTAGATGTTTTTGATTATGCCTCTCTAAATGTTTACATTATCCGCTTTGAACCTGGTTCTCAGGGAGTTGGTGGAATACAAGAACCATTACACGACTTTGATACTGTGATGAAAAAAATGCCAAAGAAAAATGATCAAAATGAACATTTCCAGAAATGAGTTGGGTAAAGAGACATTTTCTGGCTGCCTATTCCAACTTATTTCTACAGAAAATGTGCAGCTGTTCTCAACGATGCCCAAGTCGGATCCTCTCTAACAGTTTATAGTAAACTGCACGATTCATATTTCAGTATACAGAGCTCTCTAACTGTACTCAAAAATAACTCAAAGATTAAACAAGTGCCAACTGGCTTGCAGTAGCAGACTTACACTTCCCTTTGGATGTGGTGTTATGTTATTTGCTGTCTGCATGTTATCTATGAATTATGTATTTTAAAACAGATGGATGCATACAGTATGTTCATGTAATAAAATTCAAAATGTTTGGTTGACTTGGTAAATGAGGGAAGGGTACACGGGTACACAGAGACAGAGCGACAGACGAAGTAGGAAAAGAATGAAGGAAGTGGAAAAACAAACGGGTGAGAGAATTATAAAAAAAGATTCTCTTTAACCCTTCAGAAAGCTGGATTAAAGAGATACCTGTTTCAAGGGCCCAGTGAAAAGCTTTGGACATTTAAGTTATGAAACTTTGTCCTGCTCACTCAGAAAAAGGAGTCCCAAGGGTGCATTTATTTTTCTTTTTTGCTAACTTCCTTTCGATGTTTCTCTTTTTCTCCTCAAACGCAAACTGTGTACCGTCTGAGATTTCAGGTGTACTGCGAGACGCCGAGGAGGAGGAGAGGCGCCGGCACTGGCTGACTGCCTACAGGACATGCCTCTCGTGGCGCCTTTCCTTCTCTCTGTGCCCCCCCCCCCCCCCCCCACTGGCAGCACAGAGCCTGTCTGGAGGGCCTTCGAACATGTGCAAATGTCGACTTGATGACATCACGCGATCACGTCAATGTCTGCGCACTTCCAGATGCCTCGAGTTGCGGCCACTTCGTTTAGTGTGCCACGGCGTGACAAAGTTTGCAAAACAATGCCCTAGATCCTTCCTCTTTGCCTTGACATTGCTTTTCTTCTCTTGAAGGACAAGGAAGGCAAAGTAAAATGCTCTATAACAGGGGTGCCCACACTTTTTGGGCTTGCGAGCTACTTTTAAAATGACCAAGTCAAAATGATCTACCAACAATAAAATTTAAAAAAAACACAACGCACACTGTACGCATACAATTGTTAATTATCATTCTTATTCCGGGGTTTTTTCAAAGAGGTCAAAGCAGATGACTCTATGCACTGTCACCTCAGTAACAACCATACAAAAATAGACAAATACCCACCCCTCCCTTTTTACTAAACCACGATAGCAGTTTTTAGCGCAGGGAGCTACGCTGAATGCCCAGCGCTGCTCGACGCTCATAGGCTCCCTGCGCTAAAAACCTCTATTGCGGTTTAGTAAAAGGGGACCATATTGTAAAATATAGAGAGCAGATATAAATTCAGACACATTTTGATCACTAAATTTAAAATAAAATCATTTTTCCTACCTTGTCTGGTGATTTCATGAGTCTCTGGTTGC